>NC_136404.1:2935000-4402500 GCF_965140285.1 Lepidochelys kempii
TCAGCTTCTCTCCCAGCACAAAGCCACTACACATACAGATACTACCAATACAAAACCAAACACACACACACAAATACCTTCTCCTCCAACAGAACTCCCACTCAACCTCCCCTGTTTACAGCTCTGTTTGCTAGCTCCTGTGCCGCTGCCTGACTGGCTGCTACCTTTATAGGACCCCTAGTCAAGGAAGCCCCGCCCCCTAATCAGGGCTCAGCTTCTCTCCCAGCACAAAGCCCCTACACATACAGATACTACCAATACAAAACCAAACACACACGAATACCTTCTCCTCCAACACAACTCCCACTCAAACTCCCCTGTTTACAGCTCTGTTTGCTATCTCCTGTACCACTGCAGCTGTCTGTGTCGCTGCCTGACTGGCTGCTACCTTCATAGGACCCCTAGTCAGGGAAGCCCCGCCCCCAAATCAGGGCTCAGCTTCTCCCCCAGAACAAAGCCCCTCCAAGCCTCTACACATACAGATACCACCAATACAAAACCAAACACACTCACAAATGCCTTCTCCTCCAACAGAACTCCCACTCAAACTCCCCTGTTTACAGCTCTGTTTGCTAGCTCCTGTGCCGCTGCCTGATTGGCTGCTACCTTTATAGGACCCCTAGTCAGGGAAGCCCCGCCCCCTAATCAGGGCTCAGCTTCTCTCCAAGCGCAAAGCCCCTGCACATACAGATACCACCAATACAAAACCAAACACACACAATTACCTTCTCCTCCAACAGAACTCCCACTCAAACTCCCCTGTTTACAGCTCTGTTTGCTAGCTCCTGTACCACTGCAGCTGTCTGTGTCGCTGCCTGACTGGCTGCAACCTTTATAGGACCCGTAGTCAGGGAAGCCCCGCCCCCAAATCAGGGCTCAGCTTCTCCCCCAGCACAAAGCCCCTCCAAGCCTCTACACATACAGATACCAATACAAAACCAAACACACTCACAAATGCCTTCTCCTCCAACAGAACTCCCACTCAACCTCCCCTGTTTACAGCTCTGTTTGCTAGCTCCAGTGCCGCTGCAGCTGTCTGTGCCGCTGCCTGACTGGCTGCTACCTTTATAGGACCCCTAGTCAGTGAAGCCCCGCCCCCTAATCAGGGCTCAGCTTCTCTCCCAGCAAAAAGACCCTACACATACAGGTACTACCAAAACAAAACCAAACACACACAAATACCTTCTCTTCCAACAAAACTCCCACTCAAACTCCCCTGTTTACAGCTCTGTTTGCTAGCTCCTGTGCCGCTGCAGCTGTCTGTGCCGCTGCCTGACTGGCTGCTACCTTCATAGGACCCCTAGTCAGTGAAGACCCGCCCCCTAACCAAGGCTCAGCTTCTCTCCCAGCACAACGCCCCTCCAAGCCTCTACACATACAGATACCACCAATGCAAAACCAAACACACTCACAAATACCTTCTGCTCCAACAGAACTCCCACTCAAACTCCCCTGTTTACAGCTCTGTTTGCTAGCTCCTGTGCCGCTGCCTGACTGGCTGCGACCTTTATAGGACCCCTAGTCAGGGAAGCCCGGCCCCCTAATCAGGGCTCAGCTTCTCTCCCAGCACAAAGCCCCTCCAAGCCTCTACACATACAGGTGCTACCAATACAAAACCAAACACACAAATACCTTCTGCTCCAACAGAACTCCCACTCAAACTCCCCTGTTTACAGCTCTGTTTGCGAGCTCCTGTGCCACTGCAGCTGTCTGTGCCGCTGCCTGACTGGCTGCTACCTTTATAGGAACCCTAGTCAGTGAAGCCCCGCCCCCTAATCAGGGCTCATCTTCTCTCACAGCACAAAGCCTCTACACATACAGATACTACAAATACAAAACCAAACACACACAAATACCTTCTCCTCCAACAGAACTCCCACTCAAACTCCCCTGTTTACAGCTCTGTTTGCTAGCTCCTGTACCGCTGCAGCTGTCTGTGCCGCTGCCTGACTGGCTGCTACCTTTATAGGAACCCTAGTCAGTGAAGCCCCGCCCCCTAATCAGGGCTCATCTTCTCTCACAGCACAAAGCCTCTACACATACAGATACTACAAATACAAAACCAAACACACAAATACCTTCTCCTCCAACAGAACTCCCACTCAAACTCCCCTGTTTACAGCTCTGTTTGCTAGCTCCTGTGCCGCTGCCTGACTGGCTGCGACCTTTATAGGACCCCTAGTCAGGGAAGCCCCGCCCACTAATCAGGGCTCAGCTTCTCTCCCAGGACAAAGCCCCTGCACATACAGATACCACCAATACAAAACCAAACACACACAAATACCTTCTCCTCCAACAGAACTCCCACTCAAACTCCCCTGTTTACAGCTCAGTTTGCAAGCTCCTGTGCCACTGCAGCTGTCTGTGCCGCTCCCTGACTGGCTGCTACCTTTATAGGACCCCTGGTCAGTGAAGCCCCGCACCCTAATCAGGGCTCAGCTTCTCTCCCAGCAAAAAGCCCCTCCACATACAGGTACTACCAAAACAAAACCAAACACACACAAATACCTTCTCCTCCAACAGAACTCGCACTCAAACTCCCCTGTTTACAGCTCTGTTTGCTTGCTCCTGTGCCGCTGCCTGAGTGGCTGCTCCCCTTATAGGACCCCTCGTCAGTGAAGCCCCGCCCCCAAATCAGGGCTCAGCTTCTCTCCCAGCACAAAGCCCCCCCAAGCCTCTACACATACAGATACCACCAATACAAAACCAAACACACTCACAAATGCCTTCTCCTCCAACAGAACTCCCACTCAAACTCCCCTGTTTACAGCTCTGTTTGCTAGCTCCAGTGCCGCTGCAGCTGTCTGTGCCGCTGCCTGACTGGCTGCTACCTTTATAGGACCCCTAGTCAAGGAAGAACCGCCCCCTAATCAGGGCTCAGCTTCTCTCCCAGCACAAAGCCCCTACACATACAGATACTACCAATACAAAACCAAACACACACACACAAATACCTTCTCCTCCAACAGAACTCCCACTCAACCTCCCCTGTTTACAGCTCTGTTTGCTAGCTCCTGTGCCGCTGCCTGACTGTCTGCTACCTTTATAGGACCCCTAGTCAAGGAAGCCCCGCCCCCTAATCAGGGCTCAGCTTCTCTCCCAGCACAAAGCCCCTACACATACAGATACTACCAATACAAAACCAAACACACACGAATACCTTCTCCTCCAACACAACTCCCACTCAAACTCCCCTGTTTACAGCTCTGTTTGCTAGCTCCTGTGCCGCTACAGCTGTCTGTGCCGCTGCCTGACTGGCTGCTACCTTCATAGGACCCCTAGTCAGGGAAGCCCCGCCCCCTAATCAGGGCTCAGCTTCTCTCCCAGCACAAAGCCCCTCCAAGCCCCTACACATACAGGTACTACCAAAAAAAACACAAACACACACAAATACCTTCTCCTCCAACAGAACTCCCACTCAAACTCATCTGTTTACAGCTCTGTTTGCTGGCTCCTGTGCCGCTGCAGCTGTCTGTGCCGCTGCCTGACTGGCTGCTACCTTTATAGGACCCCTAGTCAGTGAAGCCCCGCCCCCTAATCAGGGCTCAGCTTCCCTCCCAGCACAAAGCCCCTACACATACAGATACCACCAACACAAAACCAAACACACACAAATACCTTCTCCTCCAACAGAACTCCCACTCAAACTCCCCTGTTTACAGCTCTGTTCGCTAGCTCCTGTGCCGCTGCAGCTGTCTGTGCCACTGCCTGCCTGCAATCTTTATAGGACCCCTAGTCAGTGAAGCCCCGCCCCCTAATCAGGGCTCAGCTTCTCTCCCAGCACAAAGAACCTACACATACAGATACTACCAATACAAAACCAAACACACACACAAATACCTTCTCCTCCAACAGAACTCCCACCTAAACTCCCCTGTTTACAGCTCTGTTTGCCAGCTCCTGTGCTGCTGCAGCTGTCTGTGCCGCTGCCTGACTGGCTGCTACCTTTATAGGACCCCTAGTCAGGGAAGCCCGGCCCCTAATCGGGGCTCAGCTTCTCTCCCAGCACAAAGCCCCTCCAAGCCTCTACACATACAGATACTACCAATACAAAACCAAACACACACAAATACCTTCTGCTCCAACAGAACTCCCACTCAAACTCCCCTGTTTATAGCTCTGTTTGCGAGCTCCTGTGCCACTGCAGCTGTCTGTGCTGCTGCCTGACTGGCTGCTACCTTTATAGGAACCCTAGTCAGTGAAGCCCCGCCCCCTAATCAGGGCTCATCTTCTCACAGCACAAAGCCTCTACACATACAGATACTACCAATACAAAACCAAGCACACACAAATACCTTCTCCTCCAACAGAACTCCCATTCAAACTCCCCTGTTTACAGCTCTGTTTGCTAGCTCCTGTACCGCTGCAGCTGTCTGTGTCGCTGCCTGAGTGGCTGCTTCCCTTATAGGACCCCTCGTCAGTGAAGCCCCGCCCCCAAATCAGGGCTCAGCTTCTCTCCCAGCACAAAGCCCCTCCAAGCCTCTACACATACACATACCACCAATACAAAACCAAACACACTCACAAATGCCTTCTCCTCCAACAGAACTCCCACTCAAACTCCCCTGTTTACAGCTCTGTTTGCTAGCTCCAGTGCCGCTGCAGCTGTCTGTGCCGCTGCCTTACTGGCTGCTACCTTTATAGGACCCCTAGTCATTGAAGCCCCGCCCCCTAATCAGGGCTCAGCTTCTCTCCCAGCACAACGCCCCTAAAAGCCTCTACACATACAGATACCACCAATACAAAACCAAACACACACAAATACCTCTTCCTCCAACAGAACTCCCACTCAACCTCCCCTGTTTACAGCTCTGTTTGCTAGCTCCTGTGCCGCTGCCTGACTGGCTGCTACCTTTATAGGACCCCTAGTCAAGGAAGAACCGCCCCCTAATCAGGGCTCAGGTTCTCTCCCAGCACAAAGCCCCTACACATACAGATACTACCAATACAAAACCAAACACACACACACAAATACCTTCTCCTCCAACAGAACTCCCACTCAACCTCCCCTGTTTACAGCTCTGTTTGCTAGCTCCTGTGCCGCTGCCTGACTGGCTGCTACCTTTATAGGACCCCTAGTCAAGGAAGCCCCGCCCCCTAATCAGGGCTCAGCTTCTCTCCCAGCACAAAGCCCCTACACATACAGATACTACCAATACAAAACCAAACACACACGAATACCTTCTCCTCCAACACAACTCCCACTCAAACTCCCCTGTTTACAGCTCTGTTTGCTAGCTCCTGTGCCGCTGCCTGATTGGCTGCTACCTTTATAGGACCCCTAGTCAGGGAAGCCCCGCCCCCTAATCAGGGCTCAGCTTCTCTCCCAGCGCAAAGCCCCTGCACATACAGATACCACCAATACAAAACCAAACACACACAATTACCTTCTCCTCCAACAGAACTCCCACTCAAACTCCCCTGTTTACAGCTCTGTTTGCTAGCTCCTGTACCGCTGCAGCTGTCTGTGTCGCTGCCTGACTGGCTGCTCCCTTTATAGGACCCCTCGTCAGTGAAGCCCCGCCCCCTAATCAAGGGTCAGCTTCTCTCCCAGCACAACGCCCCTAAAAGCCTCTACACATACAGATACCACCAATACAAAACCAAACACACACAAATACCTCCTCCTCCAACAGAACTCCCACTCAACCTGCCCTGTTTACAGCTCTGTTTGCTAGCTCCTGTGCCGCTGCCTGACTGGCTGCAACCTTTATAGGACCCCTAGCCAGGGAAGCCCCGCCCCCTAATCAGGGCTCAGCTTCTCTCCCAGCACAAAGCCCCTGCACGTTCAGATACCACCAATACAAAACCAAACGCACACAAATACCTTCTCCTCCAACAGAACTCCCACTCAAACTCCCCTGTTTACAGCTGTTTGCTACCTCCTGTGCCGCTGCAGCTGTCTGTGCCGCTGCCTGACTGGCTGATACCTTTATAGGACCCCTAGTCAGTAAAGCCCCGCCCCCTAATCAGGGCTCAGCTTCTCTCCCAGGACAAAGCCCCTACACATACAGATACTACCAATACAAAACCAAACACACACAAATACCTTCTCCTCCAACAGAACTCCCACTCCAACTCCCCTGTTTACAGCTCTGTTTGCTAGCTCCTGTGCCGCTTCAGCTGTCTGTGCCGCTGCCTGACTGGCTGCTACCTTTATAGGACCCCTAGTCAGTGAAGCCCCGCCCCCTAATCAGGGCTCAGCTTCTCTCCCAGCACAAAGCCCCTCCAAGCCCCTGCACATACAGATACTGACAATACAAAACCAAACACACACAAATACCTTATCCTCCAACAGAACTCCCACTCAAACTCCCCTGTTTACAGCTCTGTTTGCTAGCTCCTGTGCCGCTGCAGCTGTCTGCGCCGCTGCCTGACTGGCTGCTACCTTTATAGGACCCCTAGTCAGGGAAGCCCCGCCCCCTAATCAGGGCTCAGCTTCTCTCCCAGCACAAAGCCCCTGCACATACAGATACTGACAATACAAAACCAAACACAAACAAATACCTTCTCCTCCAACATAACTCCCACTCCAACTCCCCTGTTTACAGCTCTGTTTGCTAGCTCCTGTGCCGCTTCAGCTGTCTGTGCCGCTGCCTGACTGGCTGCTACCTTTATAGGACCCCTAGTCAGTGAAGCCCCGCCCCCTAATCAGGGCTCAGCTTCTCTCCCAGCACAAAGCCCCTCCAAGCCCCTGCACATACAGATACTGACAATACAAAACCAAACACACACAAATACCTTCTCCTCCAACAGAACTCCCACTCAAACTCCCCTGTTTACAGCTCTGTTTGCTAGCTCCTGTGCCGCTGCAGCTGTCTGCGCCGCTGCCTGACTGGCTGCTACCTTTATAGGACCCCTAGTCAGTGAAGCCCCGCCCCCTAATCAGGGCTCAGCTTCTCTCCCAACACCTAGCCCCTCCAAGCCTCTACACATACAGATACTACCAATACAAAAACACACACAAATACCTTCTCCTCCAACAGAACTCCCACTCCAACTCCCCTGTTCACAGCTCTGTTTGCTAGCTGCTGTGCCGCTGCCTGTCTGGCTGCTACCTTTATAGGACCCCTAGTCAGGGACCCCCGCCCCCTAATCAGGGCTCAGCTTCTCTCCCAGCACAAAGCCCCTCCAAGCCTCTACACATACAGATACTACCAATACAAAAAAACACACAAATACCTTCTCCTCCAACAGAACTCCCACTCCAACTCCCCTGTTTACAGCTCTGTTTGCTAGCACCTGTGCCGCTGCAGCTGTCTGAGCCGCTGCCTGACTGGCTGCTACCTTTATATGACCCCTAGTCAGTCAAGCCCCGTCCCCTAATCAGGGCTCAGCTTCTCTCCCAGCACAAAGCCCCTCCAAGCCTCTACACATACAGATACTACCAATACAAAAAAACACACAAATACCTTCTCCTCCAACAGAACTCCCACTCCAACTCCCCTGTTTACAGCTCTGTTTGCTAGCTCCTGTGCCGCTGCCTGACTGGCTGCTACTTTTATAGGACCCCTAGTCAGTGAAGCCCCGCCCCCTAATCAGGGCTCAGCTTCTCTCCCAGCACAAAGCCCCTGCACATACAGATACTTACAATACAAAACCAAACACACACAAATACCTTCTCCTCCAACAGAACTCCCACTCAAACTCCCCTGTTTACAGCTCTGTTTGCCAGCTCCTGTGCTGCTGCAGCTGTCTGTGCTGCTGCCTGACTGGCTGCTACCTTTATAGGAACCCTAGTCAGTGAAGCCCCGCCCCCTAATCAGGGCTCATCTTCTCACAGCAGAAAGCCTCTACACATACAGATACTACCAATACAAAACCAAGCACACACAAATACCTTCTCCTCCAACAGAACTCCCATTCAAACTCCCCTGTTTACAGCTCTGTTTGCTAGCTCCTGTACCGCTGCAGCTGTCTGTGTCGCTGCCTGAGTGGCTGCTCCCCTTATAGGACCCCTCGTCAGTGAAGCCCCGCCCCCTAATCAAGGGTCAGCTTCTCTCCCAGCACAACGCCCCTAAAAGCCTCTACACATACAGATACCACCAATACAAAACCAAACACACACAAATACCTCCTCCTCCAACAGAACTCCCACTCAACCTGCCCTGTTTACAGCTCTGTTTGCTAGCTCCTGTGCCGCTGCCTGACTGGCTGCTACCTTTATAGGACCCCTAGTCAAGGAAGAACCGCCCCCTAATCAGGGCTCAGCTTCTCTCCCAGCACAAAGCCCCTACACATACAGATACTACCAATACAAAACCAAACACAAACGAATACCTTCTCCTCCAACACAACTCCCACTCAAACTCCCCTGTTTACAGCTCTGTTTGCTAGCTCCTGTGCCGCTGCCTGATTGGCTGCTACCTTTATAGGACCCCTAGTCAGGGAAGCCCCGCCCCCTAATCAGGGCTCAGCTTCTCTCCCAGCGCAAAGCCCCTGCACATACAGATACCACCAATACAAAACCAAACACACACAATTACCTTCTCCTCCAACAGAACTCCCACTCAAACTCCCCTGTTTACAGCTCTGTTTGCTAGCTCCTGTACCGCTGCAGCTATCTGTGTCGCTGCCTGACTGGCTGCTCCCTTTATAGGACCCCTCGTCAGTGAAGCCCCTCCCCCTAATCAGGGCTAGGCTTCTCTCCCAGCACAAAGCCCCTACACATACAGATACCACCAACACACAACCAAACACACACAAATACCATCTCCTCCAACAGAACTCCCACTCACACTCCCCTGTTTACAGCACTGTTTGATAGCTCCTGTGCCGCTGCCTGACTGGCTGCAACCTTTATAGGACCCGTAGTCAGGGAAGCCCCGCCCACTAATCAGGGCTCAGCTGCTCTCCCAGCACAAAGCCCCTCCAATCCTCTACACATACAGATACCACCAATACAAAACCAAACACACACACAAATACGTTTTCCTCCAACAGAACTCCCACTCAAACTCCCCTGTTTACAGATCTGCTTGCTAGCTCCTGTGCCGCTGCCTGACTGGCTGCTACCTTTATAGGACCCGTAGTCAGGGAAGCCCCGCCACCTAATCAGGGCTCAGCTTCTCTCCCAGCACAAAGCCCCTGCACGTTCAGATACCACCAATACAAAACCAAACACACACAAATACCTTCTCCTCCAACAGAACTCCCACTCAAACTACCCTGTTTACAGCTGTTTGCTACCTCCTGTGCCGCTGCAGCTGTCTGTGCCGCTGCCTGACTGGCTGATACCTTTATAGGACCCCTAGTCAGTAAAGCCCCGCCCCCTAATCAGGGCTCAGCTTCTCTCCCAGCACAAAGCCCCTACACATACAGATACTACCAATACAAAACCAAACACACACAAATACCTTCTCCTCCAAAAGAACTCCCACTCAAACTCCGCTGTTTACAGCTCTGTTTGCTAGCTCCTGTACCGCTGCAGCTGTCTGTGCCGTTGCCTGACTGGCTCATACCTTTACAGGACCCCTAGTCAGTGAAGCCCCGCCCCCTAATCAGGGCTCAGCTTCTCTCCCAGCACAAAGCCCCTACACATACAGATACTACCAATACAAAACCAAAGAGACACAAATACCTTCTCCTCCAACAGAACTCCCTCTCAAACTCCCCTGTTTACAGCTCTGTCTGCTAGCTCCTGTGCCGCTGCCTGACTGGCTGCTACCTTTATAGGACCCCTAGCCAGGGAAGCCCCGCCCCCTAATCAGGGCTCAGCTTCTCTCCCAGGACAAAGCCCCTACACATGCAGATTCTACCAATACAAAACCAAACACACACAAAAACCTTCTCCTCCAACAGAACTCAAACACAAACTCCCCTGTTTACAGCTCTGTTTGCTAGCTCCTGTGCCGCCGCCTGACTGGCTGCTACTTTTCTAGGACCCCTCGTCAGTGAAGCCCCGCCCCCTAATCAGGGCTCAGCTTCTCTCCCAGCACAAAGCCCCTACACATACAGATGCTACCAATACAAAACCAAACACACACAAAAACCTTCTCCTCCAACAGAACTCCCACTCAAACTCCCCTGTTTACAGCTCTGTTTGCTGGCTCCTGTGCCCCTGCAGCTGTCTGTGACGCTGCCTGACTGGCTGCTACAATCATAGGACCCCTAGTCAGCGAAGCCCCGCCCCCTAATCAGGGCTCAGCTTCTCTCCCAGCACAAAGACCCTCCAAGCCTATACACATCCAGATACCACCAAAAGAAAACCAAACACACACACAAATACCTTCTCCTCCAACAGAACTCCCACTCAAACTCCCCTGTTTACAGCTCTATTTCCTAGCTCCAGTCCCGCTGCAGCTGTCTGTGCCGCTGCCTGACTTGCTGCTACCTTTATAGGACCCCTAGTCAGTGAAGCCCCGCCCACTAATCAGGGCTCAGCTTCGCTCCCAGCACAAAGCCCCTACACATATAGATACTACCAATACAAAACCAAACACACACAAATACCTTCTCCTCCAACAGAACTCCCACTCAAACTCCCCTGTTTACAGCTCTGTTTGATAGCTCCTGTGCCGCTGCCTGACTGGTTGCTACCTTTATAGGACCCCTAGTCAGGGAAGCCCCGCCCCCTATTCAGGGCTCAGCTTCTCTCCCAGCACAAAGCCCCTACACATACAGATACCACCAAAAGAGAACCAAACACACACACAAATACCTTCTCCTCCAACAGAACTCCCACTCAAACGCCACTGTTTACAGCTCTCTTGGCTAGCTCCTGTGCCACTGCAGCTGTCTGTGCCGCTGCCTGACTGGCTGATACCTTTATAGGACCCCTAGTCAGTGAAGCCCCGCCCCCTAATCACGGCTCAGCTTCTCTCCCAGCACAAAGCCCCTACACATACAGATACTACCAATACAAAACCAAACACACAAATACCTTCTCCTCCAACAACTCCCACTCAGACTCCCCTGTTTACAGCTCTGTTTGCTAGCTCCTGTGCAGCTGCCTGACTGGCTGCTACCTTTAGAGGACCCCTAGCCAGGGAAGCCCCGCCCCCTAATCAGGGCTCAGCTTCTCTCCCAGCACAAAGCCCCTACACATACAGATACCACCAATACAAAACCAAACACACACAAATACCTTCTCCTCCAACAGAACTCCCACTCAAAGTCCCCTGTTTACAGCTCTGTTTGCTAGCTCCTGTACCGCTGCAGCTGTCTGTGTCGCTGCCTAACTGGCTTCTCCCTTTATTGGACCCCTAGTCTGTGGAGCCCCGCCCCCTAATCAGGGCTCAGCTTCTCTCCCAGCACAAAGCCCCTACACATACAGATGCTACCAATACAAAACCAAACACACACAAAAACCTTCTCCTCCAACAGAACTCCCACTCAAACTCCCCTGTTTACAGCTCTGTTTGCTAGCTCCTGTGCAGCTGCCTGACTGGCTGCAACCTTTATAGAACCCCTAGTCAGTGAAGCCCCGCCCACTAATCAGGGCTCAGCTTCTCTCCCAGCACAAAGCCCCTCCAAGCCTCTACACATACAGATACCACCAATACAAAACCAAACACACACACAAATACCTTTTCCTCCAACAGAACTCCCACTCAAACTCCCCTGTTTACAGCTCTGTTTGCTAGCTCCTGTGCCACTGCAGCTGTCTGTGCCGCTGTCTGACTGGCTGCTACCTTTATAGGACCCCTAGTCAGTGAAGCCTGCCCCCTAATCAGGGCTCAGCTTCGCTCCCAGCACAAAGCCCCTCCAAGCCTCTACACATACAGATAGTACCAATACAATACCAAACACACACAAATACCTTCTCCTCCAACAGAACTCCCACTCAAACTCCCCTGTTTACAGCTCTGTTTGCTAGCTTCTGTGCCCCTTCAGCTGTCTGTGACGCTGCGTGACTGGCTGCTACCTTCATAGGACCCCTAGTCAGCGAAGCCCCGCCCCCTAATCAGGGCTCATCTTCTCTCCCAGCACAAAGCCCCTCCAAGCCTCTACACATACAGATACCACCAATACAAAACCAAACACACACAAATACCTTCTCCTCCAACAGAACTCCAACTCAAATTCCCCTGTTTACAGCTCTGTTTGATAGCTCCTGTGCCGCTGCCTGACTGGCTGCAACCTTTATAGGACCCCTAGTCAGGGAAGCCCCGCCCCCTATTCAGGGCTCAGCTTCTCTCCCAGGACAAAGCCCCTACACATACAGATACCACCAAAAGAAAACCAAACACACACACAAATACCTTCTCCTCCAACAGAACTCCCACTCAAACTCCCCTGTTTACAGCTCTGTTTGCTAGCTCCTGTGCCGCTGCAGGTGTCCGTGCCGCCGCCTGACTGGCTGCTCCCTTTATAGGAACCCTAGTCAGCGAAGCCTCGCCCCCTAATCAGGGCTCATCTTCTCTCCCAGCACAAAGCCCCTCCAAGCCTCTACACATACAGATACCACCAATACAAAACCAAACACACACACAAATGCCTTCTCCTCCAAACAGAACTCCCACTCAAACTCCCCTGTTTACAGCTCTGTTTGCTAGCTCCTGTGCCGCTGCCTGACTGGTTGCTACCTTTATAGGACCCCTAGTCAGGGAAGCCCCGCCCCCTATTCAGGGCTCAGCTTCTCTCCCAGCACAAAGCCCCTACACATACAGATACCACCAAAAGAGAACCAAACACACACACAAATACCTTCTCCTCCAACAGAACTCCCACTCAAACGCCACTGTTTACAGCTCTCTTGGCTAGCTCCTGTGCCACTGCAGCTGTCTGTGCCGCTGCCTGACTGGCTGCTGCCATTATAGGACCCCTAGTCAGTGAAGCTCCGCCCCCTAATCAGGGCTCAGCTTCTCTCCCAGCACAAAGCCCCTACACATACAGATACCACCAATACAAAACCAAACACACACACAAATACCTTCTCCTCCAACAACTCCCACTCAGACTCCCCTGTTTACAGCTCTGTTGGCTAGCTCCTGTGCCGCTGCCTGACTGGCTGCTACCTTTAGAGGACCCCTAGCCAGGAAGCCCCGCCCCCTAATCAGGGCTCAGCTTCTCTCCCAGCACAAAGCCCCTACACATACAGATACCACCAATACAAAACCAAACACACACAAATACCTTCTCCTCCAACAGAACTCCCACTCAAAGTCCCCTGTTTACAGCTCTGTTTGCTAGCTCCTGTACCGCTGCAGCTGTCTGTGTCGCTGCCTAACTGGCTTCTCCCTTTATTGGACCCCTAGTCTGTGGAGCCCCGCCCCCTAATCAGGGCTCAGCTTCTCTCCCAGCACAAAGCCCCTACACATACAGATACCACCAATACAAAACCAAACACACACAAATACCTTCTCCTCCAACAGAACTCCCACTCAAACTCCCCTGTTTACAGCTCTGTTTGCTGGCTCCTGTGCCCCTGCAGCTGTCTGTGACGCTGCCTGACTGGCTGCTACAATCATAGGACCCCTAGTCAGCGAAGCCCCGCCCCCTAATCAGGGCTCAGCTTCTCTCCCAGCACAAAGACCCTCCAAGCCTATACACATACAGATACCACCAATACAAAATCAAACACACACACAAATACCTTCTCCTCAAACAGAACTCCCACTCAAACTCCCCTGTTTACATCTCTATTTGCTAGCTCCAGTCCCGCTGCAGCTGTCTGTGCCGCTGCCTGACTTGCTGCTACCTTTATAGGACCCCTAGTCAGGGAAGCCCCGCCCCCTAATCAGGGCTCAGCTTCTCTCCCAGCACAAAGCCTCTACACATACAGATACTACCAATACAAAAAAAACACACAAATACCTTCTCCTCCAACAGAACTCCCACTCAAACTCCCCTGTTCACAGCTCTGTTTGCTAGCTCCTGTGCCGCTGCCTGACTAGCTGCTACCTTTATGGGATCCCTAGTCAGGGAAGACCCGCCCCCTAATCAGGGCTCAGCTTCTCTCCCAGCACAAAGCCCCTGCACATACAGATACTGACAATACAAAACCAAACACACACACAAATACCTTTTCCTCCAACAGAACTCCCACTCAAACTCCCCTGTTTACAGCTCTGTTTGCTAGCACCTGTGCCGCTGCAGCTGTCTGAGCCGCTGCCTGACTGGCTGCTACCTTTATATGACCCCTAGTCAGTCAAGCCCCGTCCCCTAATCAGGGCTCAGCTTCTCTCCCAGCACAAAGCCCCTCCAAGCCTCTACACACACACAGATACTACCAATACAAAAAAACACACAAATACCTTCTCCTCCAACAGAACTCCCACTCAAACTCCCCTGCTTACAGCTCTGTTTGCTAGCTCCTGTGCCGCTGTCTGACTGGCTGCTGCCTTTATAGGACCCCTAGTCAGTCAAGCCCCGCCCCCTAATCAGGGCTCAGCTTCTCTTCCAGCACAAAGCCCCTCCAAGCCTCTACACATACAGATACTACCAATACAAAACCAAACACACACAAATACCTTCTCCTCCAACAGAACTCCCACTCAAACTCCCCTGTTTACAGCTCTGTTTGCTAGCTCCTGTGCCGCTGCAGCTGTCTGTTCCGCTGCCTGACTGGCTGCTTCCATTATAGGACCCCTAGTCAGTGAAGCCCCGCCCCCTAATCAGGGCTCAGCTTCTCTCCAAGCACAAAGCCCCGCCAAACCCCTACACATACAGATACTACCAATACAAAACCAAACACACAAATACCTTCTCCTCCAACAGAACTCCAACTCAAACTCCCCTGTTTACAGCTCTGTTTGCTAGCTCCTGTGCCGCTGCCTGACTGGCTGCTACCTTTATAGGACCCCTAGTCAGGGAAGCCCCGCCCCCTAATCAGGGCTCAGCTTCTCTCCCAGCACAAAGCCCCTGCACATACAGATACTGACAATACAAAACCAAACACAAACAAATACCTTCTCCTCCAACATAACTCCCACTCCAACTCCCCTGTTTACAGCTCTGTTTGCTAGCTCCTGTGCCGCTTCAGCTGTCTGTGCCGCTGCCTGACTGGCTGCTACCTTTATAGGACCCCTAGTCAGTGAAGCCCCGCCCCCTAATCAGGGCTCAGCTTCTCTCCCAGCACAAAGCCCCTCCAAGCCCCTGCACATACAGATACTGACAATACAAAACAAAACACACACAAATACCTTCTCCTCCAACAGAACTCCCACTCAAACTCCCCTGTTTACAGCTCTGTTTGCTAGCTCCTGTGCCGCTGCAGCTGTCTGCGCCGCTGCCTGACTGGCTGCTACCTTTATAGGACCCCTAGTCAGGGAAGCCCCGCCCCCTAATCAGGGCTCAGCTTCTCTCCCAGCACAAAGCCCCTGCACATACAGATACTGACAATACAAAACCAAACACAAACAAATACCTTCTCCTCCAACATAACTCCCACTCCAACTCCCCTGTTTACAGCTCTGTTTGCTAGCTCCTGTGCCGCTTCAGCTGTCTGTGCCGCTGCCTGACTGGCTGCTACCTTTATAGGACCCCTAGTCAGTGAAGCCCCGCCCCCTAATCAGGGCTCAGCTTCTCTCCCAGCACAAAGCCCCTCCAAGCCCCTGCACATACAGATACTGACAATACAAAACCAACCACACACAAATACCTTCTCCTCCAACAGAACTCCCACTCAAACTCCCCTGTTTACAGCTCTGTTTGCTAGCTCCTGTGCCGCTGCAGCTGTCTGCGCCGCTGCCTGACTGGCTGCTACCTTTATAGGACCCCTAGTCAGTGAAGCCCCGCCCCCTAATCAGGGCTCAGCTTCTCTCCCAACACCTAGCCCCTCCAAGCCTCTACACATACAGATACTACCAATACAAAAACACACACAAATACCTTCTCCTCCAACAGAACTCCCACTCCAACTCCCCTGTTCACAGCTCTGTTTGCTAGCTGCTGTGCCGCTGCCTGTCTGGCTGCTACCTTTATAGGACCCCTAGTCAGGGACCCCCGCCCCCTAATCAGGGCTCAGCTTCTCTCCCAGCACAAAGCCCCTCCAAGCCTCTACACATACAGATACTACCAATACAAAAAAACACACAAATACCTTCTCCTCCAACAGAACTCCCACTCCAACTCCCCTGTTTACAGCTCTGTTTGCTAGCACCTGTGCCGCTGCAGCTGTCTGAGCCGCTGCCTGACTGGCTGCTACCTTTATATGACCCCTAGTCAGTCAAGCCCCGTCCCCTAATCAGGGCTCAGCTTCTCTCCCAGCACAAAGCCCCTCCAAGCCTCTACACATACAGATACTACCAATACAAAAAAACACACAAATACCTTCTCCTCCAACAGAACTCCCACTCCAACTCCCCTGTTTACAGCTCTGTTTGCTAGCTCCTGTGCCGCTGCCTGACTGGCTGCTACTTTTATAGGACCCCTAGTCAGTGAAGCCCCGCCCCCTAATCAGGGCTCAGCTTCTCTCCCAGAACAAAGCCCCTGCACATACAGATACTTACAATACAAAACCAAACACACACAAATACCTTCTCCTCCAACAGAACTTCCACTCAAACTCCCCTGTTCACAGCTCTGTTTGCTAGCTCCTGTGCCGCTGCCTGACTAGCTGCTACCTTTATGGGATCCCTAGTCAGGGAAGACCCGCCCCCTAATCAGGGCTCAGCTTCTCTCCCAGCACAAAGCCCCTGCACATACAGATACTGACAATACAAAACCAAACACACAAATACCTTCTCCTCCAACAGAACTCCCACTCAAACTCCCCTGTTTACAGCTCTGTTTGCTAGCACCTGTGCCGCTGCAGCTGTCTGAGCCGCTGCCTGACTGGCTGCTTCCATTATAGGACCCCTAGTCAGTGAAGCCCCGCCCCCTAATCAGGGCTCAGCTTCTCTCCAAGCACAAAGCCCCGCCAAACCCCTACACATACAGATACTACCAATACAAAACCAAACACACAAATACCTTCTCCTCCAACAGAACTCCAACTCAAACTCCCCTGTTTACAGCTCTGTTTGCTAGCTCCTGTGCCGCTGCCTGACTGGCTGCTACCTTTATAGGACCCCTAGTCAGGGAAGCCCCGCCCCCTAATCAGGGCTCAGCTTCTCTCCCAGCACAAAGCCCCTGCACATACAGATACTGACAATACAAAACCAAACACAAACAAATACCTTCTCCTCCAACATAACTCCCACTCCAACTCCCCTGTTTACAGCTCTGTTTGCTAGCTCCTGTGCCGCTTCAGCTGTCTGTGCCGCTGCCTGACTGGCTGCTACCTTTATAGGACCCCTAGTCAGTGAAGCCCCGCCCCCTAATCAGGGCTCAGCTTCTCTCCCAGCACAAAGCCCCTCCAAGCCCCTGCACATACAGATACTGACAATACAAAACCAAAAACACACCAATACCTTCTCCTCCAACAGAACTCCCACTCAAACTCCCCTGTTTACAGCTCTGTTTGCTAGCTCCTGTGCCGCTGCAGCTGTCTGCGCCGCTGCCTGACTGGCTGCTACCTTTATAGGACCCCTAGTCAGTGAAGCCACGCCCCCTAATCAGGGCTCAGCTTCTCTCCCAGCACAAAGCCCCTGCACATACAGATACTGACAATACAAAACCAAACACTAACAAATACCTTCTCCTCCAACAGAACTCCCACTCCAACTCCCCTGTTTACAGCTCTGTTTGCTAGCTCCTGTGCCGCTGTCTGACTGGCTGCTGCCTTTATAGGACCCCTAGTCAGTCAAGCCCCGCCCCCTAATCAGGGCTCAGCTTCTCTTCCAGCACAAAGCCCCTCCAAGCCTCTACACATACAGATACTACCAATACAAAACCAAACACACACAAATACCTTCTCCTCCAACAGAACTCCCACTCAAACTCCCCTGTTTACAGCTCTGTTTGCTAGCTCCTGTGCCGCTGCAGCTGTCTGTTCCGCTGCCTGACTGGCTGCTTCCATTATAGGACCCCTAGTCAGTGAAGCCCCGCCCCCTAATCAGGGCTCAGCTTCTCTCCAAGCACAAAGCCCCGCCAAACCCCTACACATACAGATACTACCAATACAAAACCAAACACACACAAATACCTTCTCCTCCAACAGAACTCCAACTCAAACTCCCCTGTTTACAGCTCTGTTTGCTAGCTCCTGTGCCGCTGCCTGACTGGCTGCTACCTTTATAGGACCCCTAGTCAGGGAAGCCCCGCCCCCTAATCAGGGCTCAGCTTCTCTCCCAGCACAAAGCCCCTGCACATACAGATACTGACAATACAAAACCAAACACAAACAAATACCTTCTCCTCCAACATAACTCCCACTCCAACTCCCCTGTTTACAGCTCTGTTTGCTAGCTCCTGTGCCGCTTCAGCTGTCTGTGCCGCTGCCTGACTGGCTGCTACCTTTATAGGACCCCGAGTCAGTGAAGCCCCGCCCCCTAATCAGGGCTCAGCTTCTCTCCCAGCACAAAGCCCCTCCAAGCCCCTGCACATACAGATACTGACAATACAAAACCAAACACTAACAAATACCTTCTCCTCCAACAGAACTCCCACTCCAACTCCCCTGTTTACAGCTCTGTTTGCAAGCTCCTGTGCCGCTGCAGCTGTCTGAGCCGCTGCCTGACTGGCTGCTACCTTTATAGGAACCCTAGTCAGTCAAGCCCCGCCCCCTAATCAGGGCTCAGCTTCTCTCCCAACACCTAGCCCCTCCAAGCCTCTACACATACAGATACTACCAATACAAAAACACACACAAATACCTTCTCCTCCAACAGAACTCCCACTCCAACTCCCCTGTTCACAGCTCTGTTTGCTAGCTGCTGTGCCGCTGCAGCTGTCTGTTCCGCTGCCTAACTGGCTGCTTCCATTATAGGACCCCTAGTCAGTGAAGCCCCGCCCCCTAATCAGGGCTCAGCTTCTCTCCAAGCACAAAGCCCCGCCAAACCGCTACACATACAGATACTACCAATACAAAACCAAACACACACAAATACCTTCTCCTCCAACAGAACTCCAACTCAAACTCCCCTGTTTACAGCTCTGTTTGCTAGCTCCTGTGCCGCTGCCTGACTGGCTTCTACCTTTATAGGACCCCTAGTCAGGGACCCCCGCCCCCTAATCAGGGCTCAGCTTCTCTCCCAGCACAAAGCCCCTCCAAGCCTCTACACATACAGATACTACCAATACAAAAAAACACACAAATACCTTCTCCTCCAACAGAACTCCCACTCCAACTCCCCTGTTTACAGCGCTGTTTGCTAGCTCCTGTGCCGCTGCAGCTGTCTGAGCCGCTGCCTGACTGGCTGCTACATTCATAGGAACCCTAGTCAGTGAAGCCCCGCCCCCTAATCAGGGCTCAGCTTCTCTCCCAGCACCTAGCCCCTCCAAGCCTCTACACATACAGATACTACCAATACAAAAACACACACAAATACCTTCTCCTCCAACAGAACTCCCACTCAAACTCCCCTGCTTACACCTCTGTTTGCTAGCTCCTGTCCCGCTGTCTGACTGGCTGCTACCTTTATAGGACCCCTAGTCAGTGAAGCCCCGCCCCCTAATCAGGGCTCAGCTTCTCTCCCAGCACAAAGCCCCTGCACATACAGATACTGACAATACAAAACCAAACACACAAATACCTTCTCCTCCAACAGAACTCCCACTCAAACTCCCCTGTTTACAGCTCTGTTTGCTAGCACCTGTGCCGCTGCAGCTGTCTGAGCCGCTGCCTGACTGGCTGCTACCTTTATATGACCCCTAGTCAGTCAAGCCCCGTCCCCTAATCAGGGCTCAGCTTCTCTCCCAGCACAAAGCCCCTCCAAGCCTCTACACATACAGATACTACCAATACAAAAAAACACACAAATACCTTCTCCTCCAACAGAACTCCCACTCCAACTCCCCTGTTTACAGCTCTGTTTGCTAGCTCCTGTGCCGCTGCCTGACTGGCTGCTACTTTTATAGGACCCCTAGTCAGTGAAGCCCCGCCCCCTAATCAGGGCTCAGCTTCTCTCCCAGCACAAAGCCCCTGCACATACAGATACTGACAATACAAAACCAAACACACACAAATACCTTCTCCTCCAACAGAACTTCCACTCAAACTCCCCTGTTCACAGCTCTGTTTGCTAGCTCCTGTGCCGCTGCCTGACTAGCTGCTACCTTTATGGGATCCCTAGTCAGGGAAGACCCGCCCCCTAATCAGGGCTCAGCTTCTCTCCCAGCACAAAGCCCCTGCACATACAGATACTGACAATACAAAACCAAACACACAAATACCTTCTCCTCCAACAGAACTCCCACTCAAACTCCCCTGTTTACAGCTCTGTTTGCTAGCACCTGTGCCGCTGCAGCTGTCTGAGCCGCTGCCTGACTGGCTGCTTCCATTATAGGACCCCTAGTCAGTGAAGCCCCGCCCCCTAATCAGGGCTCAGCTTCTCTCCAAGCACAAAGCCCCGCCAAACCCCTACACATACAGATACTACCAATACAAAACCAAACACACAAATACCTTCTCCTCCAACAGAACTCCAACTCAAACTCCCCTGTTTACAGCTCTGTTTGCTAGCTCCTGTGCCGCTGCCTGACTGGCTGCTACCTTTATAGGACCCCTAGTCAGGGAAGCCCCGCCCCCTAATCAGGGCTCAGCTTCTCTCCCAGCACAAAGCCCCTGCACATACAGATACTGACAATACAAAACCAAACACTAACAAATACCTTCTCCTCCAACAGAACTCCCACTCCAACTCCCCTGTTTACAGCTCTGTTTGCTAGCTCCTGTGCCGCTGTCTGACTGGCTGCTGCCTTTATAGGACCCCTAGTCAGTCAAGCCCCGCCCCCTAATCAGGGCTCAGCTTCTCTTCCAGCACAAAGCCCCTCCAAGCCTCTACACATACAGATACTACCAATACAAAACCAAACACACACAAATACCTTCTCCTCCAACAGAACTCCCACTCAAACTCCCCTGTTTACAGCTCTGTTTGCTAGCTCCTGTGCCGCTGCAGCTGTCTGTTCCGCTGCCTGACTGGCTGCTTCCATTATAGGACCCCTAGTCAGTGAAGCCCCGCCCCCTAATCAGGGCTCAGCTTCTCTCCAAGCACAAAGCCCCGCCAAACCCCTACACATACAGATACTACCAATACAAAACCAAACACACACAAATACCTTCTCCTCCAACAGAACTCCAACTCAAACTCCCCTGTTTACAGCTCTGTTTGCTAGCTCCTGTGCCGCTGCCTGACTGGCTGCTACCTTTATAGGACCCCTAGTCAGGGAAGCCCCGCCCCCTAATCAGGGCTCAGCTTCTCTCCCAGCACAAAGCCCCTGCACATACAGATACTGACAATACAAAACCAAACACAAACAAATACCTTCTCCTCCAACATAACTCCCACTCCAACTCCCCTGTTTACAGCTCTGTTTGCTAGCTCCTGTGCCGCTTCAGCTGTCTGTGCCGCTGCCTGACTGGCTGCTACCTTTATAGGACCCCTAGTCAGTGAAGCCCCGCCCCCTAATCAGGGCTCAGCTTCTCTCCCAGCACAAAGCCCCTCCAAGCCCCTGCACATACAGATACTGACAATACAAAACCAAACACTAACAAATACCTTCTCCTCCAACAGAACTCCCACTCCAACTCCCCTGTTTACAGCTCTGTTTGCAAGCTCCTGTGCCGCTGCAGCTGTCTGAGCCGCTGCCTGACTGGGTGCTACCTTTATAGGAACCCTAGTCAGTCAAGCCCCGCCCCCTAATCAGGGCTCAGCTTCTCTCCCAACACCTAGCCCCTCCAAGCCTCTACACATACAGATACTACCAATACAAAAACACACACAAATACCTTCTCCTCCAACAGAACTCCCACTCCAACTCCCCTGTTCACAGCTCTGTTTGCTAGCTGCTGTGCCGCTGCAGCTGTCTGTTCCGCTGCCTAACTGGCTGCTTCCATTATAGGACCCCTAGTCAGTGAAGCCCCGCCCCCTAATCAGGGCTCAGCTTCTCTCCAAGCACAAAGCCCCGCCAAACCGCTACACATACAGATACTACCAATACAAAACCAAACACACACAAATACCTTCTCCTCCAACAGAACTCCAACTCAAACTCCCCTGTTTACAGCTCTGTTTGCTAGCTCCTGTGCCGCTGCCTGACTGGCTTCTACCTTTATAGGACCCCTAGTCAGGGACCCCCGCCCCCTAATCAGGGCTCAGCTTCTCTCCCAGCACAAAGCCCCTCCAAGCCTCTACACATACAGATACTACCAATACAAAAAACACACAAATACCTTCTCCTCCAACAGAACTCCCACTCCAACTCCCCTGTTTACAGCGCTGTTTGCTAGCTCCTGTGCCGCTGCAGCTGTCTGAGCCGCTGCCTGACTGGCTGCTACATTCATAGGAACCCTAGTCAGTGAAGCCCCGCCCCCTAATCAGGGCTCAGCTTCTCTCCCAGCACCTAGCCCCTCCAAGCCTCTACACATACAGATACTACCAATACAAAAACACACACAAATACCTTCTCCTCCAACAGAACTCCCACTCAAACTCCCCTGCTTACACCTCTGTTTGCTAGCTCCTGTGCCGCTGTCTGACTGGCTGCTACCTTTATAGGACCCCTAGTCAGTGAAGCCCCGCCCCCTAATCAGGGCTCAGCTTCTCTCCCAGCACAAAGCCCCTGCACATACAGATACTGACAATACAAAACCAAACACACAAATACCTTCTCCTCCAACAGAACTCCCACTCAAACTCCCCTGTTTACAGCTCTGTTTGCTAGCACCTGTGCCGCTGCAGCTGTCTGAGCCGCTGCCTGACTGGCTGCTACCTTTATAGGACCCCTAGTCAGTCAAGCCCCGCCCCGTAATCAGGGCTCAGCTTCTCTCCCAGCACAAAGCCCCTCCAAGCCTCTACAAATACAGATACTACCAATACAAAAAAACACACAAATACCATCTCCTCCAACAGAACTCCCTCTCAAACTCCCCTGTTTACAGCTCTGTTTGCTAGCTCCTGTGCCGCTGCCTGACTGGCTGCTACCTTTATAGGACCCCTAGTCAGGGAAGCACCGCCCCCTAATCAGGGCTCAGCTTCTCTCCCAGCACAAAGCCCCTGCACATACAGATACTGACAATACAAAACCAAACACACAAATACCTTCTCCTCCAACAGAACTCCCCCTCTAACTCCCCTGTTTACAGCTCCGTTTGCTAGCTCCTGTGCCGCTGCCTGACTGGCTGCTACTTTTATAGGAGCCCTAGTCAGTGAAGCCCCGCCCCCTAATCAGGGCTCAGCTTCTCTTCCAGCACAAAGCCCCTGCAAGCCTCTACACATACAGATACTACCAATACAAAACCAAACACACACAAATACCTTCTCCTCCAACAGAACTCCAACTCAAACTCCCCTGTTAACAGCTCTGTTTGCTAGCTCCTGTGCCGCTGTCTGACTGGCTGCTACCTTTATAGGACCCCTAGTCAGGGACCCCCGCCCCCTAATCAGGCTCAGCTTCTCTCCCAGCACAAAGCCCCTCCAAGCCTCTACACATACAGATACTACCAATACAAAAAAACACACAAATACCTTCTCCTCCAACAGAACTCCCACTCCAACTCCCCTGTTTACAGCTCTGTTTGCTAGCTCCTGTGCTGCTGCAGCTGTCTGTTCCGCTGCCTGACTGGCTGCTTCCATTATAGGACCCCTAGTCAGTGAAGCCCCGCCCCCTAATCAGGGCTCAGCTTCTCTCCAAGCACAAAGCCCCGCCAAACCCCTACACATACAGATACTACCAATACAAAACCAAACACACACAAATACCTTCTCCTCCAACAGAACTCCAACTCAAACTCCCCTGTTTACATCTCTGTTTGCTAGCTCCTGTGCCGCTGCCTGACTGGCTGCTACCTTTATAGGACCCCTAGTCAGGGACCCCCGCCCCCTAATCAGGGCTCAGCTTCTCTCCCAGCACAAAGCCCCTCCACGCCTCTACACATACAGATACTACCAATACAAAAAAACACACAAATACCTTCTCCTCCAACAGAACTCCCACTCCAACTCCCCTGTTTACAGCTCTGTTTGCTAGCTCCTGTGCCGCTGCAGCTGTCTGAGCCGCTGCCTGACTGGCTGCTACATTCATAGGAACCCTAGTCAGTGAAGCCCCGCCCCCTAATCAGGGCTCAGCTTCTCTCCCAGCACCTAGCCCCTCCAAGCCTCTACACATACAGATACTACCAATACAAAAACACACACAAATACCTTCTCCTCCAACAGAACTCCCACTCAAACTCCCCTGTTCACAGCTCTGTTTGCTAGCTCCTCTGCCACTGCCTGACTGGCTGCTACCTTCATAGGACCCCTAGTCAGGGAAGCACCGCCCCCTAATCAGGGCTCAGCTTCTCTCCCAACACGAAGCCCCTGCACATACAGATACTGACAATACAAAACCAAACACACACAAATACCTTCTCCTCCAACAGAACTCCCACTCAAACTCCCCTGTTTACAGCTCTCTTTTCTAGCTCCTGTGCCGCTTCAGCTGTCTGTGCCGCTGCCTGACTGGCTGCTACCTTTATAGGACCCCTAGTCAGTCAAGCCCCGCCCCCTAATCAGGGCTCAGCTTCTCTCCCAGCACCTAGCCCCACCAAGCCTCTACACATACAGATACTACCAATACAAAAACACACACAAATACCTTCTCCTCCAACAGAACTCCCACTCAAACTCCCCTGCTTACAGCTCTGTTTGCTAGCTCCTGTGCCGCTGCCTGACTGGCTGCTACCTTTATAGGACCCCTAGTCAGGGAAGCACCGCTCCCTAATCAGGGCTCAGCTTCTCTCCCAGCACAAAGCCCCTGCACATACAGATACTGACAATACAAAACCAAACACACACAAATACCTTCTCCTCCAACATAACTCCCACTCCAACTCCCCTGTTTACAGCTCTGTTTGCTAGCTCCTGTGCCGCTTCAGCTGTCTGTGCCGCTGCCTGACTGGCTGCTACCTTTATAGGACCCCTAGTCAGTGAAGCCCCGCCCCCTAATCAGGGCTCAGCTTCTCTCCCAGCACAAAGCCCCTCCAAGCCCCTGCACATACAGATACTGACAATACAAAACCAAACACACACAAATACCTTCTCCTCCAACAGAACTCCCACTCAAACTCCCCTGTTTACAGCTCTGTTTGCTAGCTCCTGTGCCGCTGCAGCTGTCTGCGCCGCTGCCTGACTGGCTGCTACCTTTATAGGACCCCTAGTCAGTGAAGCCACGCCCCCTAATCAGGGCTCAGCTTCTCTCCCAGCACAAAGCCCCTGCACATACAGATACTGACAATACAAAACCAAACACTAACAAATACCTTCTCCTCCAACAGAACTCCCACTCCAACTCCCCTGTTTACAGCTCTGTTTGCTAGCTCCTGTGCCGCTGTCTGACTGGCTGCTGCCTTTATAGGACCCCTAGTCAGTCAAGCCCCGCCCCCTAATCAGGGCTCAGCTTCTCTCCAAGCACAAAGCCCCGCCAAACCCCTACACATACAGATACTACCAATACAAAACCAAACACACACAAATACCTTCTCCTCCAACAGAACTCCAACTCAAACTCCCCTGTTTACAGCTCTGTTTGCTAGCTCCTGTGCCGCTGCCTGACTGGCTGCTACCTTTATAGGACCCCTAGTCAGGGAAGCCCCGCCCCCTAATCAGGGCTCAGCTTCTCTCCCAGCACAAAGCCCCTGCACATACAGATACTGACAATACAAAACCAAACACAAACAAATACCTTCTCCTCCAACATAACTCCCACTCCAACTCCCCTGTTTACAGCTCTGTTTGCTAGCTCCTGTGCCGCTTCAGCTGTCTGTGCCGCTGCCTGACTGGCTGCTACCTTTATAGGACCCCTAGTCAGTGAAGCCCCGCCCCCTAATCAGGGCTCAGCTTCTCTCCCAGCACAAAGCCCCTCCAAGCCCCTGCACATACAGATACTGACAATACAAAACCAAACACACACAAATACCTTCTCCTCCAACAGAACTCCCACTCAAACTCCCCTGTTTACAGCTCTGTTTGCTAGCTCCTGTGCCGCTGCAGCTGTCTGCGCCGCTGCCTGACTGGCTGCTACCTTTATAGGACCCCTAGTCAGTGAAGCCACGCCCCCTAATCAGGGCTCAGCTTCTCTCCCAGCACAAAGCCCCTGCACATACAGATACTGACAATACAAAACCAAACACTAACAAATACCTTCTCCTCCAACAGAACTCCCACTCCAACTCCCCTGTTTACAGCTCTGTTTGCAAGCTCCTGTGCCGCTGCAGCTGTCTGAGCCGCTGCCTGACTGGCTGCTACCTTTATAGGAACCCTAGTCAGTCAAGCCCCGCCCCCTAATCAGGGCTCAGCTTCTCTCCCAACACCTAGCCCCTCCAAGCCTCTACACATACAGATACTACCAATACAAAAACACACACAAATACCTTCTCCTCCAACAGAACTCCCACTCCAACTCCCCTGTTCACAGCTCTGTTTGCTAGCTCCTGTGCCGCTGCCTGACTGGCTGCTACCTTTATAGGACCCCTAGTCAGGGACCCCCGCCCCCTAATCAGGGCTCAGCTTCTCTCCCAGCACAAAGCCCCTCCAAGCCTCTACACATACAGATACTACCAATACAAAAAAACACACAAATACCTTCTCCTCCAACAGAACTCCCACTCCAACTCCCCTGTTTACAGCGCTGTTTGCTAGCTCCTGTGCCGCTGCAGCTGTCTGAGCCGCTGCCTGACTGGCTGCTACATTCATAGGAACCCTAGTCAGTGAAGCCCCGCCCCCTAATCAGGGCTCAGCTTCTCTCCCAGCACCTAGCCCCTCCAAGCCTCTACACATACAGATACTACCAATACAAAAACACACACAAATACCTTCTCCTCCAACAGAACTCCCACTCAAACTCCCCTGCTTACACCTCTGTTTGCTAGCTCCTGTGCCGCTGTCTGACTGGCTGCTACCTTTATAGGACCCCTAGTCAGTGAAGCCCCGCCCCCTAATCAGGGCTCAGCTTCTCTCCCAGCACAAAGCCCCTGCACATACAGATACTGACAATACAAAACCAAACACACAAATACCTTCTCCTCCAACAGAACTCCCACTCAAACTCCCCTGTTTACAGCTCTGTTTGCTAGCACCTGTGCCGCTGCAGCTGTCTGAGCCGCTGCCTGACTGGCTGCTACCTTTATATGACCCCTAGTCAGTCAAGCCCCGTCCCCTAATCAGGGCTCAGCTTCTCTCCCAGCACAAAGCCCCTCCAAGCCTCTACACATACAGATACTACCAATACAAAAAAACACACAAATACCTTCTCCTCCAACAGAACTCCCACTCAAACTCCCCTGCTTACAGCTCTGTTTGCTAGCTCCTGTGCCGCTGTCTGACTGGCTGCTGCCTTTATAGGACCCCTAGTCAGTCAAGCCCCGCCCCCTAATCAGGGCTCAGCTTCTCTTCCAGCACAAAGCCCCTCCAAGCCTCTACACATACAGATACTACCAATACAAAACCAAACACACAGAAATACCTTCTCCTCCAACAGAACTCCCACTCAAACTCCCCTGTTTACAGCTCTGTTTGCTAGCTCCTGTGCCGCTGCAGCTGTCTGTTCCGCTGCCTGACTGGCTGCTTCCATTATAGGACCCCTAGTCAGTGAAGCCCCGCCCCCTAATCAGGGCTCAGCTTCTCTCCAAGCACAAAGCCCCGCCAAACCCCTACACATACAGATACTACCAATACAAAACCAAACACACACAAATACCTTCTCCTCCAACAGAACTCCAACTCAAACTCCCCTGTTTACAGCTCTGTTTGCTAGCTCCTGTGCCGCTGCCTGACTGGCTGCTACCTTTATAGGACCCCTAGTCAGGGAAGCCCCGCCCCCTAATCAGGGCTCAGCTTCTCTCCCAGCACAAAGCCCATGCACATACAGATACTGACAATACAAAACCAAACACACAAATACTTTCTCCTCCAACAGAACTCCCACTCCAACTCCCCTGTTTACAGCTCTGTTTGCTAGCTCCTGTGCCGCTGCCTGACTGGCTGCTACTTTTATAGGACCCCTAGTCAGTGAAGCCCCGCCCCCTAATCAGGGCTCAGCTTCTCTTCCAGCACAAAGCCCCTCCAAGCCTCTACACATACAGATACTACCAATACAAAACCAAACACACACAAATACCTTCTCCTCCAACAGAACTCCCACTCAAACTCCCCTGTTTACAGCTCTGTTTGCTAGCTCCTGTGCCGCTGCAGCTGTCTGTTCCGCTGCCTGACTGGCTGCTCCCATTATAGGACCCCTAGTCAGTGAAGCTCCGCGCCCTAATCAGGGCTCAGCTTCTCTCCAAGCACAAAGCCCCGCCAAACCCCTACACATACAGATACTACCAATACAAAACCAAACACACACAAATACCTTCTCCTCCAACAGAACTCCAACTCAAACTCCCCTGTTTACAGCTCTGTTTGCTAGCTCCTGTGCCGCTGCAGCTGTCTGCGCCGCTGCCTGACTGGCTGCTACCTTTATAGGACCCCTAGTCAGTGAAGCCCCGCCCCCTAATCAGGGCTCAGCTTCTCTCCCAGCACAAAGCCCCTGCACATACAGATACTGACAATACAAAACCAAACACAAACAAATACCTTCTCCTCCAACAGAGCTCGCACTCCAACTCCCCTGTTCACAGCTCTGTTTGCTAGCTCCTGTGCCGCTGCCTGACTGGCTGCTACCTTTATAGGACCCCTAGTCAGTGAAGCCCTGCCCCCTAATCAGGGCTCAGCTTCTCTCCCAGCACAAAGCCCCTCCAAGCCTCTACACATACAGATACTACCAATACAAAACCAAACACACACAAATACCTTCTCCTCCAACAGAACTCCAACTCAAACTCCCCTGTTTACAGCTCTGTTTGCTAGCTCCTGTGCCGCTGCCTGATTGGCTGCTACCTTTATAGGAACCCTAGTCAGGGAAGCCCCGCCCCCTACTCAGGGCTCAGCTTCTCTCCCAGCACAAAGCCCCTCCAAGCCTCTACACATAAAGATACTACCAATACAAAAAAACACACAAATACCTTCTCCTCCAACAGAACTCCCACTCAAACTCCCCTGCTTACAGCTCTGTTTGCTAGCTCCTGTGCCGCTGCTGCTGTCTGTGCCGCTGCCTGACTGGCTGCTACCTTTATAGGACCCCTAGTCAGTCAAGCCCCGTCCCCTAATCAGGGCTCAGCTTCTCTCCCAGCACAAAGCCCCTCCAAGCCTCTACACATACAGATACTACCAATACAAAAAAAAAACACACAAATACCTTCTCCTCCAACCGAACTCCCACTCAAACTCCCCTGCTTACAGCTCTGTTTGCTAGCTCCTGTGCCGCTCTCTGACTGGCTGCTGCCTTTATAGGACCCCTAGTCAGTCAAGCCCCGCCCCCTAATCAGGGCTCAGCTTCTCTTCCAGCACAAAGCCCCTCCAAGCCTCTACACATACAGATACTACCAATACAAAACCAAACACACACAAATACCTTCTCCTCCAACAGAACTCCCACTCAAACTCCCCTGTTTACAGCTCTGTTTGCTAGCTCCTGTGCCGCTGCAGCTGTCTGTTCCGCTGCCTGACTGGCTGCTTCCATTATAGGACCCCTAGTCAGTGAAGCCCCGCCCCCTAATCAGGGCTCAGCTTCTCTCCAAGCACAAAGCCCCGCCAAACCCCTAAACATACAGATACTACCAATACAAAACCAAACACACACAAATACCTTCTCCTCCAACAGAACTCCCACTCCAACTCCCCTGTTTACAGCTCAGTTTGCAAGCTTCTGTGCCGCTGCAGCTGTCTGAGCCGCTGCCTGACTGGCTGCTACATTCATAGGAACCCTAGTCAGTGAAGCCCCGCCCCCTAATCAGGGCTCAGCTTCTCTCCCAGCACCTAGCCCCTCCAAGCCTCTACACATAGAGATACTACCAATACAAAACCAAACACACACAAATACCTTCTCCTCCAACAGAACTCCCACTCAAACTCCCCTGTTTACAGCTCTGTTTGCTAGCTCCTGTGCCGCTGCAGCTGTCTGTTCCGCTGCCTGACTGGCTGCTACCATTATAGGACCCCTAGTCTGTGAAGCTCCGCCCCCTAATCAGGGCTCAGCTTCTCTCCCAGCACAAAGCCCCTCCAAGCCTCTACACATACAGATACTACCAATACAAAACCAAACACACACAAATACCTTCTCCTCCAACAGAACTCCAAATCAAACTCCCCTGTTTACATCTCTGTTTGCTAGCTCCTGTGCTGCTGCCTGACTGGCTGCTACCTTTATAGGACCCCTAGTCAGGGACCCCGCCCCCTAATCAGGGCTCATCTTCTCTCCCAGCACAAAGCCCCTCCAAGCCTCTACACATACAGATACTACCAATACAAAAAAACACACAAATACCTTCTCCTCCAACAGAACTCCCACTCAAACTCCCCTGCTTACAGCTCTGTTTGCTAGCTCCTATGCCGCTGCAGCTGTCTGAGCCGCTGCCTGACTGGCTGCTACCTTTATAGGACCCCTAGTCAGTGAAGCCCCGCCCCCTAATCAGGGCTCAGCTTCTCTCCCAGCACAAAGCCCCTGCACATACAGATACTGACAATACAAAACCAAACACACAAATACCTTCTCCTCCAACAGAACTCCCACTCAAACTCCCCTGTTTACAGCTCTGTTTGCTAGCTCCTGTGCTGCTGCCTGACTGGCTGCTACCTTTATAGGACCCCTAGTCAGGGAAGCCCCGCCCCCTAATCAGGGCTCAGCTTCTCTCCCAGCACAAAGCCCCTCCAAGCCTCTACACATACAGATACTACCAATACAAAACCAAACACACACAAATACCTTCTCCTCCAAAAGAACTCCAACTCAAACTCCCCTGTTTACATATCTGTTTGCTAGCTCCTGTGCCGCTGCAGCTGTCTGAGCCGCTGCCTGACTGGCTGCTACATTCATAGGAACCCTAGTCAGTGAAGCCCCGCCCCCTAATCAGGGCTCAGCTTCTCTCCCAGCACCTAGCCCCTCCAAGCCTCTACACATACAGATACTACCAATACAAAAACACACACAAATACCTTCTCCTCCAACAGAACTCCCACTCCAACTCCCCTGGTCACAGCTCTGTTTGCTAGCTCCTGTGCCACTGCCTGACTGGCTGCTACCTTCATAGGACCCCTAGTCAGGGAAGCACCGCCCCCTAATCAGGGCTCAGCTTCTCTCCCAGCACGAAGCCCCTGCACATACAGATACTGACAATACAAAACCAAACACACACAAATACCTTCTCCTCCAACAGAACTCCCACTCAAACTCCCCTGTTCACAGCTCTGTTTGCTAGCTGCTGTGCCGCTGCCTGACTGGCTGCTACCTTTATAGGAGCCCTAGTCAGTGAAGCCCCGCCCCCTAATCAGGGCTCAGCTTCTCTCCCAGCACAAAGCCCCTCCAAGCCTCTACACATACAGATACTACCAATACAAAAAAACACACAAATACCTTCTCCTCCAACAGAACTCCCACTCAAACTCCCCTGCTTACAGCTCTGTTTGCAAGCTCCTGTGCCGCTGCAGCTGTCTGAGCCGCTGCCTGACTGGCTGCTACCTTTATAGGACCCCTAGTCAGTCAAGCCCCGCCCCGTAATCAGGGCTCAGCTTCTCTCCCAGCACAAAGCCCCTCCAAGCCTCTGCACATACAGATACTACCAATACAAAAAAACACACAAATACCATCTCCTCCAACAGAACTCCCACTCAAACTCCCCTGTTTACAGCTCTGTTTGCTAGCTCCTGTGCCGCTGCCTGACTGGCTGCTACCTTTATAGGACCCCTAGTCAGGGAAGCACCGCCCCCTAATCAGGGCTCAGCTTCTCTCCCAGCACAAAGCCCCTGCACATACAGATACTGACAATACAAAACCAAACACACACAAATACCTTCTCCTCCCACAGAACTCCAACTCAAACTGCCCTGTTTACAGCTCTGTTTGCTAGCTCCTGTGCCGCTGCCTGACTGGCTGCTACCTTTATAGGACCCCTAGTCAGGGAAGCCCCGCCCCCTAATCAGGGCTCAGCTTCTCTCCCAGCACAAAGCCCCTCCAAGCCTCTACACATACAGATACTACCAATACAAAAAAAACACACAAATACCTTTTCCTCCAACAGAACTCCCACTCAAACTCCCCTGCTTACAGCTCTGTTTGCTAGCTCCTGTGCCGCTGCCTGACTGGCTGCTACCTTTATAGGACCCCTAGTCAGGGACCCCCGCCCCCTAATCAGGGCTCAGCTTCTCTCCCAGCACAAAGCCCCTCCAAGCCTCTACACATACAGATACTACCAATACAAAACCAAACACACACAAATACCTTCTCCTCCAACAGAACTCCAAATCAAACTCCCCTGTTTACATCTCTGTTTGCTAGCTCCTGTGCCGCTGCCTGACTGGCTGCTACCTTTATAGGACCCCTAGTCAGGGACCCCGCCCCCTAATCAGGGCTCATCTTCTCTCCCAGCACAAAGCCCCTCCAAGCCTCTACACATACAGATACTACCAATACAAAAAAACACACAAATACCTTCTCCTCCAACAGAACTCCCACTCAAACTCCCCTGCTTACAGCTCTGTTTGCTAGCTCCTATGCCGCTGCAGCTGTCTGAGCCGCTGCCTGACTGGCTGCTACCTTTATAGGACCCCTAGTCAGTGAAGCCCCGCCCCCTAATCAGGGCTCAGCTTCTCTCCCAGCACAAAGCCCCTGCACATACAGATACTGACAATACAAAACCAAACACACAAATACCTTCTCCTCCAACAGAACTCCCACTCAAACTCCCCTGTTTACAGCTCTGTTTGCTAGCTCCTGTGCTGCTGCCTGACTGGCTGCTACCTTTATAGGACCCCTAGTCAGGGAAGCCCCGCCCCCTAATCAGGGCTCAGCTTCTCTCCCAGCACAAAGCCCCTCCAAGCCTCTACACATACAGATACTACCAATACAAAACCAAACACACACAAATACCTTCTCCTCCAAAAGAACTCCAACTCAAACTCCCCTGTTTACATATCTGTTTGCTAGCTCCTGTGCCGCTGCAGCTGTCTGAGCCGCTGCCTGACTGGCTGCTACATTCATAGGAACCCTAGTCAGTGAAGCCCCGCCCCCTAATCAGGGCTCAGCTTCTCTCCCAGCACCTAGCCCCTCCAAGCCTCTACACATACAGATACTACCAATACAAAAACACACACAAATACCTTCTCCTCCAACAGAACTCCCACTCCAACTCCCCTGGTCACAGCTCTGTTTGCTAGCTCCTGTGCCACTGCCTGACTGGCTGCTACCTTCATAGGACCCCTAGTCAGGGAAGCACCGCCCCCTAATCAGGGCTCAGCTTCTCTCCCAGCACGAAGCCCCTGCACATACAGATACTGACAATACAAAACCAAACACACACAAATACCTTCTCCTCCAACAGAACTCCCACTCAAACTCCCCTGTTCACAGCTCTGTTTGCTAGCTCCTGTGCCGCTGTCTGACTGGCTGCTACCTTTATAGGACCCCTAGTCAGTGAAGCCCCGCCCCCTAATCAGGGCTCAGCTTCTCTCCCAGCACAAAGCCCCTCCAAGCCTCTACACATACAGATACTACCAATACAAAACCAAACACACAAATACCTTCTCCTCCAACAGAACTCCCACTCCAACTCCCCTGTTTACAGCTCTGTTTGCTAGCTCCTGTGCCGCTGCAGCTGTCTGTTCCGCTGCCTGATTGGCTGCTACCATTATAGGACCCCTAGTCAGTGAAGCTCCGCCCCCTAATCAGGGCTCAGCTTCTCTCCAAGCACAAAGCCCTGCCAAACCCCTACACATACATATACTACCAATACAAAACCAAACACACACAAATACCTTCTCCTCCAACAGGACTCAAACTCAAACTCCCCTGTTTACAGCTCTGTTTGCTAGCTCCTGTGCCGCTGCAGCTGTCTGTGCCGCTGCCTGACTGGCTGCTACCTTTATAGGACCCCTAGTCAGTGAAGCCCCGCCCCGTAAACAGGGCTCAGCTTCTCTCCCAGCACAAAGCCCCTGCACATACAGATACTGACAATGCAAAACCAAACACAAACAAATACCTTCTCCTCCAACAGAACTCCCACTCCAACTCCCCTGTTTACAGCTCTGTTTGCAAGCTCCTGTGCCGCTGCAGCTGTCTGAGCCGCTGCCTGACTGGCTGCTACCTTTATAGGAACCCTAGTCAGTCAAGCCCCGCCCCGTAATCAGGGCTCAGCTTCTCTCCCAACACCTAGCCCCTCCAAGCCTCTACACATACAGATACTACCAATACAAAAACACACACAAATACCTTCTCCTCCAACAGAACTCCCACTCAAACTCCCCTGTTCACAGCTCTGTTTGCTAGCTGCTGTGCCGCTGCCTGACTGGCTGCTACCTTTATAGGACCCCTAGTCAGGGAAGCACCGCCCCCTAATCAGGGCTCAGCTTCTCTCCCAGCACAAAGCCCCTGCACATACAGATACTGACAATACAAAACCAAACACACACAAATACCTTCTCCTCCCACAGAACTCCAACTCAAACTGCCCTGTTTACAGCTCTGTTTGCTAGCTCCTGTGCCGCTGCCTGACTGGCTGCTACCTTTATAGGACCCCTACTCAGGGAAGCCCCGCCCCCTAATCAGGGCTCAGCTTCTCTCCCAGCACAAAGCCCCTCCAAGCCTCTACACATACAGATACTACCAATACAAAAAAACACACAATTACCTTCTCCTCCAACAGAACTCCCACTCCAACTCCCCTGTTTACAGCTCTGTTTGCTAGCTCCTGTGCCGCTGCAGCTGTCTGAGCCGCTGCCTGACTGGCTGCTACCTTCATAGGACCCCTAGTCAGGGAAGCACCGCCCCCTAATCAGGGCTCAGCTTCTCTCCCAACACGAAGCCCCTGCACATACAGATACTGACAATACAAAACCAAACACACACAAATACCTTCTCCTCCAACAGAACTCCCACTCAAACTCCCCTGTTTACAGCTCTGTTTGCTAGCTCCTGTGCCGCTTCAGCTGTCTGTGCCACTGCCTGACTGGCTGCTACCTTTATAGGACCCCTAGTCAGTCAAGCCCCGCCCCCTAATCAGGGCTCAGCTTCTCTCCCAGCACCTAGCCCCACCAAGCCTCTACACATACAGATACTACCAATACAAAAACACACACAAATACCTTCTCCTCCAACAGAACTCCCACTCAAACTCCCCTGCTTACACCTCTGTTTGCTAGCTCCTGTGCCGCTGTCTGACTGGCTGCTACCTTTATAGGACCCCTAGTCAGTGAAGCCCCGCCCCCTAATCAGGGCTCAGCTTCTCTCCCAGCACAAAGCCCCTCCAAGCCTCTACACATACAGATACTACCAATACAAAAAAACACACAAATACCTTCTCCTCCAACAGAACTCCCACTCAAACTCCCCTGCTTACAGCTCTGTTTGCTAGCTCCTGTGCCGCTGCAGCTGTCTGAGCCGCTGCCTGACTGGCTGCTACCTTTATAGGACCCCTAGTCAGGGAAGCACCGCCCCCTAATCAGGGCTCAGCTTCTCTCCCAGCACAAAGCCCCTGCACATACAGATACTGACAATACAAAACCAAACACACAAATACCTTCTCCTCCAACAGAACTCCAACTCAAACTCCCCTGTTTACATCTCTGTTTGCTAGCTCCTGTGCCGCTGCCTGACTGGCTGCTACCTTTATAGGACCCCTAGTCAGGGACCCCGCCCCCTAATCAGGGCTCATCTTCTCTCCCAGCACAAAGCCCCTCCAAGCCTCTACACATACAGATACTACCAATACAAAACCAAACACACACAAATACCTTCTCCTCCAAAAGAACTCCAACTCAAACTCCCCTGTTTACATATCTGTTTGCTAGCTCCTGTGCCGCTGCAGCTGTCTGAGCCGCTGCCTGACTGGCTGCTACATTCATAGGAACCCTAGTCAGTGAAGCCCCGCCCCCTAATCAGGGCTCAGCTTCTCTCCCAGCACCTAGCCCCTCCAAGCCTCTACACATACAGATACTACCAATACAAAAACACACACAAATACCTTCTCCTCCAACAGAACTCCCACTCCAACTCCCCTGTTCACAGCTCTGTTTGCTAGCTCCTGTGCCACTGCCTGACTGGCTGCTACCTTCATAGGACCCCTAGTCAGGGAAGCACCGCCCCCTAATCAGGGCTCAGCTTCTCCCCCAGCACGAAGCCCCTGCACATACAGATACTGACAATACAAAACCAAACACACACAAATACCTTCTCCTCCAACAGAACTCCCACTCAAACTCCCCTGTTCACAGCTCTGTTTGCTAGCTCCTGTGCCGCTGTCTGACTGGCTGCTACCTTTATAGGACCCCTAGTCAGTGAAGCCCCGCCCCCTAATCAGGGCTCAGCTTCTCTCCCAGCACAAAGCCCCTCCAAGCCTCTACACATACAGATACTACCAATACAAAACCAAACACACAAATACCTTTTCCTCCAACAGAACTCCCACTCCAACTCCCCTGTTTACAGCTCTGTTTGCTAGCTCCTGTGCCGCTGCAGCTGTCTGTTCCGCTGCCTGATTGGCTGCTACCATTATAGGACCCCTAGTCAGTGAAGCTCCGCCCCCTAATCAGGGCTCAGCTTCTCTCCAAGCACAAAGCCCTGCCAAACCCCTACACATACACATACTACCAATACAAAACCAAACACACACAAATACCTTCTCCTCCAACAGGACTCAAACTCAAACTCCCCTGTTTACAGCTCTGTTTGCTAGCTCCTGTGCCGCTGCAGCTGTCTGTGCCACTGCCTGACTGGCTGCTACCTTTATAGGACCCCTAGTCAGTGAAGCCCCGCCCCGTAAACAGGGCTCAGCTTCTCTCCCAGCACAAAGCCCCTGCACATACAGATACTGACAATGCAAAACCAAACACAAACAAATACCTTCTCCTCCAACAGAACTCCCACTCCAACTCCCCTGTTTACAGCTCTGTTTGCAAGCTCCTGTGCCGCTGCAGCTGTCTGAGCCGCTGCCTGACTGGCTGCTACCTTTATAGGACCCCTAGTCAGTCAAGCCCCGCCCCCTAATCAGGGCTCAGCTTCTCTCCCAGCACCTAGCCCCACCAAGCCTCTACACATACAGATACTACCAATACAAAAACACACACAAATACCTTCTCCTCCAACAGAACTCCCACTCCAACTCCCCTGCTTACACCTCTGTTTGCTAGCTCCTGTGCCGCTGTCTGACTGGCTGCTACCTTTATAGGACCCCTAGTCAGTGAAGCCCCGCCCCCTAATCAGGGCTCAGCTTCTCTCCCAGCACAAAGCCCCTCCAAGCCTCTACACATACAGATACTACCAATACAAAAAACACACAAATACCTTCTCCTCCAACAGAACTCCCACTCAAACTCCCCTGCTTACAGCTCTGTTTGCTAGCTCCTGTGCCGCTGCAGCTGTCTGAGCCGCTGCCTGACTGGCTGCTACCTTTATAGGACCCCTAGTCAGTGAAGCCCCGCCCCCTAATCAGGGCTCAGCTTCTCTCCCAGCACAAAGCCCCTGCACATACAGATACTGACAATACAAAACCAAACACACAAATACCTTCTCCTCCAACAGAACTCCCACTCAAACTCCCGTGTTTACAGCTCTGTTTGCTAGCTCCTGTGCTGCTGCCTGACTGGCTGCTACCTTTATAGGACCCCTAGTCAGGGAAGCCCCGCCCCCTAATCAGGGCTCAGCTTCTCTCCCAGCACAAAGCCCTGCCAAACCCCTACACATACATATACTACCAATACAAAACCAGACACACACAAATACCTTCTCCTCCAACAGGACTCCAACTCAAACTCCCCTGTTTACAGCTCTGTTTGCTAGCTCCTGTGCCGCTGCAGCTGTCTGAGCCGCTGCCTGATTGGCTGCTACCATTATAGGACCCCTAGTCAGTGAAGCTCCGCCCCCTAATCAGGGCTCAGCTTCTCTCCAAGCACAAAGCCCTGCCAAACCCCTACACATACATATACTACCAATACAAAACCAAACACACACAAATACCTTCTCCTCCAACAGGACTCCAACTCAAACTCCCCTGTTTACATCTCTGTTTGCTAGCTCCTGTGCCGCTGCCTGACTGGCTGCTACCTTTATAGGACCCCTAGTCAGGGACCCCGCCCCCTAATCAGGGCTCATCTTCTCTCCCAGCACAAAGCCCCTCCAAGCCTCTACACATACAGATACTACCAATACAAAAAAACACAAAAATACCTTCTCCTCCAACAGAACTCCCACTCAAACTCCCCTGTTCACAGCTCTGTTTGCTAGCTCCTGTGCCACTGCCTGACTGGCTGCTACCTTCATAGGACCCCTAGTCAGGGAAGCACCGCCCCCTAATCAGGGCTCAGCTTCTCTCCCAGCACGAAGCCCCTGCACATACAGATACTGACAATACAAAACCAAACACACACAAATACCTTCTCCTCCAACAGAACTCCCACTCAAACTCCCCTGTTCACAGCTCTGTTTGCTAGCTCCTGTGCCGCTGTCTGACTGGCTGCTACCTTTATAGGACCCCTAGTCAGTGAAGCCCCGCCCCCTAATCAGGGCTCAGCTTCTCTCCCAGCACAAAGCCCCTCCAAGCCTCTACACATACAGATACTACCAATACAAAACCAAACACACAAATACCTTCTCCTCCAACAGAACTCCCACTCAAACTCCCCTGTTTACAGCTCTGTTTGCTAGCTCCTGTGTCGCTGCCTGACTGGCTGTTACCTTTATAGGACCCCTAGTCAGGGAAGCACCGCCCCCTAATCAGGGCTCAGCTTCTCTCCCAGCACAAAGCCCCTGCACATACAGATACTGACAATACAAAACCAAACACACACAAATACCTTCTCCTCCAACAGAACTCCCACTCCAACTCCCCTGTTTACAGCTCTGTTTGCTAGCTCCTGTGCCGCTGCAGCTGTCTGTTCCGCTGCCTGACTGGCTGCTACCATTATAGGACCCCTAGTCAGTGAAGCTCCGCGCCCTAATCAGGGCTCAGCTTCTCTCCCAGCACAAAGCCCCTCCAAGCCTCTACACATACAGATACTACCAATACAAAAAAACACACAAATACCTTCTCCTCCAACAGAACTCCCACTCAAACTCCCCTGCTTACAGCTCTGTTTGCAAGCTCCTGTGCCGCTGCAGCTGTCTGAGCCGCTGCCTGACTGGCTGCTACCTTTATAGGACCCCTAGTCAGTCAAGCCCCGCACCGTAATCAGGGCTCAGCTTCTCTCCCAGCACAAAGCCCCTCCAAGCCTCTACACATACAGATACTACCAATACAAAAAAACACACAAATACCATCTCCTCCAACAGAACTCCCACTCAAACTCCCCTGTTTACAGCTCTGTTTGCTAGCTCCTGTGCCGCTGCCTGACTGGCTGCTACCTTTATAGGACCCCTAGTCAGGGAAGCCCCGCCCCCTAATCAGGGCTCAGCTTCTCTCCCAGCACAAAGCCCCGCCAAACCCCAACACATACATATACTACCAATACAAAACCAAACACACACAAATACCTTCTCCTCCAACAGAACTCCCACTCAAACTCCCCTGTTTACAGCTCTGTTTGCTAGCTCCTGTGCCGCTGCAGCTGTCTGCGCCGCTGCCTGACTGGCTGCTACCTTTATAGGACCCCTAGTCAGTGAAGCCCCGCCCCCTAATCAGGGCTCAGCTTCTCTCCCAGCACAAAGCCCCTGCACATACAGATACTGACAATACAAAACCAAACACACAAATACCTTCTCCTCCAACAGAACTCCCACTCAAACTCCCCTGTTTACAGCTCTGTTTGCTAGCACCTGTGCCGCTGCAGCTGTCTGAGCCGCTGCCTGACTGGCTGCTACATTCATAGGAACCCTAGTCAGTGAAGCCCCGCCCCCTAATCAGGGCTCAGCTTCTCTCCCAACACCTAGCCCCTCCAAGCCTCTACACATACAGATACTACCAATACAAAAACACACACAAATACCTTCTCCTCCAACAGAACTCCCACTCAAACTCCCCTGTTTACATCTCTGTTTGCTAGCTCCTGTGCCGCTGTCTGACTGGCTGCTGCCTTTATAGGACCCCTAGTCAGTCAAGCCCCGCCCCCTAATCAGGGCTCAGCTTCTCTTCCAGCACAAAGCCCCTCCAAGCCTCTACACATACAGATACTACCAATACAAAACCAAACACACACAAATACCTTCTCCTCCAACAGAACTCCCACTCAAACTCCCCTGTTTACAGCTCTGTTTGCTAGCTCCTGTGCCGCTGCAGCTGTCTGTTCCGCTGCCTGACTGGCTGCTTCCATTATAGGACCCCTAGTCAGTGAAGCCCCGCCCCCTAATCAGGGCTCAGCTTCTCTCCAAGCACAAAGCCCCGCCAAACCCCTACACATACAGATACTACCAATACAAAACCAAACACACACAAATACCTTCTCCTCCAACAGAACTCCAACTCACTCTCCCCTGTTTACAGCTCTGTTGGCAAGCTCCTGTGCCGCTGCCTGACTGGCTGCTACCTTTATAGGACCCCTAGTCAGGGAAGCCCCGCCCCCTAATCAGGGCTCAGCTTCTCTCCCAGCACAAAGCCCCTGCACATACAGATACTGACAATACAAAACCAAACACAAACAAATACCTTCTCCTCCAACAGAACTCCCACTCCAACTCCCCTGTTTACAGCTCTGTTTGCTAGCTCCTGTGCCGCTTCAGCTGTCTCTGCCGCTGCCTGACTGGCTGCTACCTTTATAGGACCCCTAGTCAGTCAAGCCCCGTCCCCTAATCAGGGCTCAGCTTCTCTCCCAGCACCTAGCCCCACCAAGCCTCTACACATACAGATACTACCAATACAAAACCAAACACACAAATACTTTCTCCTCCAACAGAACTCCCACTCAAACTCCCCTGTTCACAGCTCTGTTTGCTAGCTCCTGTGCCACTGTCTGACTGGCTGCTACCTTTATAGGACCCCTAGTCAGTGAAGCCCCGCCCCCTAATCAGGGCTCAGCTTCTCTCCCAGCACAAAGCCCCTCCAAGCCCCTGCACATACAGATACTGACAATACAAAACCAAACACACAAATACCTTCTCCTCCAACAGAACTCCCACTCAAACTCCCCTGTTTACAGCTCTGTTTGCTAGCTCCTGTGCCGCTGCCTGACTGGCTGCTACTTTTATAGGACCCCTAGTCAGTGAAGCCCCGCCCCCTAATCAGGGCTCAGCTTCTCTTCCAGCACAAAGCCCCTCCAAGCCTCTACACATACAGATACTACCAATACAAAACCAAACACACACAAATACCTTCTCCTCCAACAGAACTCCCACTCAAACTCCCCTGTTTACAGCTCTGTTTGCTAGCTCCTGTGCCGCTGCAGCTGTCTGTTCCGCTGCCTGACTGGCTGCTACCATTATAGGACCCCTAGTCAGTGAAGCTCCGCGCCCTAATCAGGGCTCAGCTTCTCTCCAAGCACAAAGCCCCGCCAAACCCCTACACATACATATACTACCAATACAAAACCAAACACACACAAATACCTTCTCCTCCAACAGAACTCCAACTCAAACTCCCCTGTTTACAGCTCTGTTTGCTAGCTCCTGTGCCGCTGCAGCTGTCTGCGCCGCTGCCTGACTGGCTGCTACCTTTATAGGACCCCTAGTCAGTGAAGCCCCGCCCCCTAATCAGGGCTCAGCTTCTCTCCCAGCACAAAGCCCCTGCACATACAGATACTGACAATACAAAACCAAACACAAACAAATACCTTCTCCTCCAACAGAACTCCCACTCCAACTCCCCTGTTTACAGCTCTGTTTGCAAGCTCCTGTGCCGCTGCCTGACTGGCTGCTACCTTTATAGGACCCCTAGTCAGGGACCCCCGCCCCCTAATCAGGGCTCAGCTTCTCTCCCAGCACAAAGCCCCTCCAAGCCTCTACACATACAGATACTACCAATACAAAAAAACACACAAATACCTTCTCCTCCAACAGAACTCCCACTCCAACTCCCCTGTTTACAGCTCTGTTTGCTAGCTCCTGTGCCGCTTCAGCTGTCTGTGCCGCTGCCTGACTGGCTGCTACCTTTATGGAATCCCTAGTCAGTGAAGACCCGCCCCCTAATCAGGGCTCAGCTTCTCTCCCAGCACAATGCCCCTCCAAGCCTCTACAAATACTGATACTACCAATACAAAAAAACACACAAATACCTTCTCCTCCAACAGAACTCCCACTCAAACTCCCCTGCTTACAGCTCTGTTTGCTAGCTCCTGTGCCGCTGTCTGACTGGCTGCTACCTTTATAGGACCCCTAGTCAGTGAAGCCCCGCCCCTAATCAGGGCTCAGCTTCTCTCCCAGCACAAAGCCCCTCCAAGCCTCTACACATACAGATACTACCAATACAAAAAAACACACAAATACCTTCTCCTCCAACAGAACTCCCACTCAAACTCCCCTGCTTACAGCTCTGTTTGCTAGCTCCTGTGCCGCTGCCTGACTGGCTGCTACCTTTATAGGACCCTAGTCAGGGAAGCACCGCCCCCTAATCAGGGCTCAGCTTCTCTCCCAGCACAAAGCCCCTGCACATACAGATACTGACAATACAAAACCAAACACACACAAATACCTTCTCCTCCAACAGTACTCCCACTCCAACTCCCCTGTTTACAGCTCTGTTTGCTAGCTCCTGTGCCGCTGCCTGACTGGCTGCTACTTTTATAGGACCCCTAGTCAGTGAAGCCCCGCCCCCTAATCAGGGCTCAGCTTCTCTTCCAGCACAAAGCCCCTCCAAGCCTCTACACATACAGATACTACCAATACAAAACCAAACACACACAAATACCTTCTCCTCCAACAGAACTCCAACTCAAACTCCCCTGTTTACAGCTCTGTTTGCTAGCTCCTGTGCCGCTGCAGCTGTCTGTTCCGCTGCCTGACTGGCTGCTACCATTATAGGACCCCTAGTCAGTGAAGCTCCGCCCCCTAATCAGGGCTCAGCTTCTCTGCAAGCACAAAGCCCCGCCAAACCCCTACACATACATATACTACCAATACAAAACCAAACACACACAAATACCATCTCCTCCAACAGAACTCCCACTCAAACTCCCCTGTTTACAGCTCTGTTTGCTAGCTCCTGTGCCGCTGCAGCTGTCTGCGCCGCTGCCTGACTGGCTGCTACCTTTATAGGACCCCTAGTCAGTGAAGCCCCGCCCCCTAATCAGGGCTCAGCTTCTCTCCCAGCACAAAGCCCCTGCACATACAGATACTGACAATACAAAACCAAACACACAAATACCTTCTCCTCCAACAGAACTCCCACTCAAACTCCCCTGTTTACAGCTCTGTTTGCTAGCACCTGTGCCGCTGCAGCTGTCTGAGCCGCTGCCTGACTGGCTGCTACATTCATAGGAACCCTAGTCAGTGAAGCCCCGCCCCCTAATCAGGGCTCAGCTTCTCTCCCAACACCTAGCCCCTCCAAGCCTCTACACATACAGATACTACCAATACAAAAACACACACAAATACCTTCTCCTCCAACAGAACTCCCACTCAAACTCCCCTGTTTACAGCTCTGTTTGCTAGCTCCTGTGCCGCTGCAGCTGTCTGTTCCGCTGCCTGACTGGCTGCTTCCATTATAGGACCCCTAGTCAGTGAAGCCCCGCCCCCTAATCAGGGCTCAGCTTCTCTCCAAGCACAAAGCCCCGCCAAACCCCTACACATACAGATACTACCAATACAAAACCAAACACACACAAATACCTTCTCCTCCAACAGAACTCCAACTCACTCTCCCCTGTTTACAGCTCTGTTGGCAAGCTCCTGTGCCGCTGCCTGACTGGCTGCTACCTTTATAGGACCCCTAGTCAGGGAAGCCCCGCCCCCTAATCAGGGCTCAGCTTCTCTCCCAGCACAAAGCCCCTGCACATACAGATACTGACAATACAAAACCAAACACAAACAAATACCTTCTCCTCCAACATAACTCCCACTCCAACTCCCCTGTTTACAGCTCTGTTTGCTAGCTCCTGTGCCGCTTCAGCTGTCTCTGCCGCTGCCTGACTGGCTGCTACCTTTATAGGACCCCTAGTCAGTCAAGCCCCGTCCCCTAATCAGGGCTCAGCTTCTCTCCCAGCACCTAGCCCCACCAAGCCTCTACACATACAGATACTACCAATACAAAACCAAACACACAAATACTTTCTCCTCCAACAGAACTCCCACTCAAACTCCCCTGTTCACAGCTCTGTTTGCTAGCTCCTGTGCCACTGTCTGACTGGCTGCTACCTTTATAGGACCCCTAGTCAGTGAAGCCCCGCCCCCTAATCAGGGCTCAGCTTCTCTCCCAGCACAAAGCCCCTCCAAGCCCCTGCACATACAGATACTGACAATACAAAACCAAACACACAAATACCTTCTCCTCCAACAGAACTCCCACTCAAACTCCCCTGTTTACAGCTCTGTTTGCTAGCTCCTGTGCCGCTGCCTGACTGGCTGCTACTTTTATAGGACCCCTAGTCAGTGAAGCCCCGCCCCCTAATCAGGGCTCAGCTTCTCTTCCAGCACAAAGCCCCTCCAAGCCTCTACACATACAGATACTACCAATACAAAACCAAACACACACAAATACCTTCTCCTCCAACAGAACTCCCACTCAAACTCCCCTGTTTACAGCTCTGTTTGCTAGCTCCTGTGCCGCTGCAGCTGTCTGTTCCGCTGCCTGACTGGCTGCTACCATTATAGGACCCCTAGTCAGTGAAGCTCCGCGCCCTAATCAGGGCTCAGCTTCTCTCCAAGCACAAAGCCCCGCCAAACCCCTACACATACATATACTACCAATACAAAACCAAACACACACAAATACCTTCTCCTCCAACAGAACTCCAACTCAAACTCCCCTGTTTACAGCTCTGTTTGCTAGCTCCTGTGCCGCTGCAGCTGTCTGCGCCGCTGCCTGACTGGCTGCTACCTTTATAGGACCCCTAGTCAGTGAAGCCCCGCCCCCTAATCAGGGCTCAGCTTCTCTCCCAGCACAAAGCCCCTGCACATACAGATACTGACAATACAAAACCAAACACAAACAAATACCTTCTCCTCCAACAGAACTCCCACTCCAACTCCCCTGTTTACAGCTCTGTTTGCTAGCTCCTGTGCCGCTTCAGCTGTCTGTGCCGCTGCCTGACTGGCTGCTACCTTTATGGAATCCCTAGTCAGTGAAGACCCGCCCCCTAATCAGGGCTCAGCTTCTCTCCCAGCACAATGCCCCTCCAAGCCTCTACAAATACTGATACTACCAATACAAAAAAACACACAAATACCTTCTCCTCCAACAGAACTCCCACTCAAACTCCCCTGCTTACAGCTCTGTTTGCTAGCTCCTGTGCCGCTGTCTGACTGGCTGCTACCTTTATAGGACCCCTAGTCAGTGAAGCCCCGCCCCTAAACAGGGCTCAGCTTCTCTCCCAGCACAAAGCCCCTCCAAGCCTCTACACATACAGATACTACCAATACAAAAAAACACACAAATACCTTCTCCTCCAACAGAACTCCCACTCAAACTCCCCTGCTTACAGCTCTGTTTGCTAGCTCCTGTGCCGCTGCCTGACTGGCTGCTACCTTTATAGGACCCTAGTCAGGGAAGCACCGCCCCCTAATCAGGGCTCAGCTTCTCTCCCAGCACAAAGCCCCTGCACATACAGATACTGACAATACAAAACCAAACACACACAAATACCTTCTCCTCCAACAGTACTCCCACTCCAACTCCCCTGTTTACAGCTCTGTTTGCTAGCTCCTGTGCCGCTGCCTGACTGGCTGCTACTTTTATAGGACCCCTAGTCAGTGAAGCCCCGCCCCCTAATCAGGGCTCAGCTTCTCTTCCAGCACAAAGCCCCTCCAAGCCTCTACACATACAGATACTACCAATACAAAACCAAACACACACAAATACCTTCTCCTCCAACAGAACTCCAACTCAAACTCCCCTGTTTACAGCTCTGTTTGCTAGCTCCTGTGCCGCTGCAGCTGTCTGTTCCGCTGCCTGACTGGCTGCTACCATTATAGGACCCCTAGTCAGTGAAGCTCCGCCCCCTAATCAGGGCTCAGCTTCTCTGCAAGCACAAAGCCCCGCCAAACCCCTACACATACATATACTACCAATACAAAACCAAACACACACAAATACCATCTCCTCCAACAGAACTCCCACTCAAACTCCCCTGTTTACAGCTCTGTTTGCTAGCTCCTGTGCCGCTGCCTGACTGGCTGCTACCTTTATAGGACCCCTAGTCAGGGAAGCACCGCCCCCTAATCAGGGCTCAGCTTCTCTCCCAGCACAAAGCCCCTGCACATACAGATACTGACAATACAAAACCAAACACACAAATACCTTCTCCTCCAACAGAACTCCCACTCAAACTCCCCTGTTTACAGCTCTGTTTGCTAGCTCCTGTGCCGCTGCAGCTGTCTGTTCCGCTGCCTGACTGGCTGCTTCCATTATAGGACCCCTAGTCAGTGAAGCCCCGCCCCCTAATCAGGGCTCAGCTTCTCTCCAAGCACAAAGCCCCGCCAAACCCCAACACATACAGATACTACCAATACAAAACCAAACACACACAAATACCTTCTCCTCCAACAGAACTCCAACTCAAACTCCCCTGTTTACAGCTCTGTTTGCTAGCTCCTGTGCCGCTGCCTGACTGGCTGCTACCTTTATAGGACCCCTAGTCAGGAAAGCCCCGCCCCCTAATCAGGGCTCAGCTTCTCTCCCAGCACAAAGCCCCTCCAAGCCTCTACACATACAGATACTACCAATACAAAACCAAACACACACAAATACCTTCTCCTCCAACAGAACTCCAACGCAAACTCCCCTGTTTACATCTCTGTTTGCTAGCTCCTGTGCCGCTGCCTGACTGGCTGCTACCTTTATAGGACGCCTAGTCAGGGACCCCCGCCCCCTAATCAGGGCTCAGCTTCTCTCCCAGCACAAAGCCCCTCCAAGCCTCTACACATACAGATACTACCAATACAAAGAAACACACAAATACCTTCTCCTCCAACAGAACTCCCACTCCAACTCCCCTGTTTACAGCTCTGTTTGCTAGCTCCTGTGCCGCTGCAGCTGTCTGAGCCGCTGCCTGACTGGCTGCTACATTCATAGGAACCCTAGTCAGTGAAGCCCCGCCCCCTAATCAGGGCTCAGCTTCTCTCCCAGCACCTAGCCACTCCAAGCCTCTACACATACAGATACTACCAATACAAAAACACACACAAATACCTTCTCCTCCAACAGAACTCCCACTCAAACTCCCCTGTTCACAGCTCTGTTTGCTAGCTCCTGTGCCACTGCCTGACTGGCTGCTACCTTCATAGGACCCGTAGTCAGGGAAGCACCGCCCCCTAATCAGGGCTCAGCTTCTCTCCCAGCACGAAGCCCCTGCACATGCAGATACTGACAATACAAAACCAAACACACACAAATACCTTCTCCTCCAACAGAACTCCCACTCAAACTCCCCTGTTTACAGCTCTGTTTGCTAGCTCCTGTGCCGCTTCAGCTGTCTGTGCCGCTGCCTGACTGGCTGCTACCTTTATATGACCCCTAGTCAGTCAAGCCCCGCCCCCTAATCAGGGCTCAGCTTCTCTCCCAGCACCTAGCCCCACCAAGCCTCTACACATACAGATACTACCAATACAAAAACACACACAAATACCTTCTCCTCCAACAGAACTCCCACTCAAACTCCCCTGTTCACAGCTCTGTTTGCTAGCTCCTGTGCCGCTGCCTGACTGGCTGCTACCTTTATGGGATCCCTAGTCAGTGAAGACCCGCCCCCTAATCAGGGCTCAGCTTCTCTCCCAGCACAAAGCCCCTCCAAGCCTCTACACATACAGATACTACCAATACAAAAAAACACACAAATACCTTCTCCTCCAACAGAACTCCCACTCAAACTCCCCTGCTTACACCTCTGTTTGCTAGCTCCTGTGCCGCTGTCTGACTGGCTGCTACCTTTATAGGACCCCTAGTCAGTGAAGCCCCGCCCCCTAATCAGGGCTCAGCTTCTCTCCCAGCACAAAGCCCCTCCAAGCCTCTACACTTACAGATACTACCAATACAAAAAAACACACAAATACCTTCTCCTCCAACAGAACTCCCACTCAAACTCCCCTGCTTACAGCTCTGTTTGCTAGCTCCTGTGCCGCTGCCTGACTGGCTGCTACCTTTATAGGACCCCTAGTCAGGGAAGCACCGCCCCCTAATCAGGGCTCAGCTTCTCTCCCAGCACAAAGCCCCTGCACATACAGATACTGACAATACAAAACCAAACACACACAAATACCTTCTCCTCCAACAGAACTCCAACTCCAACTCCCCTGTTTACAGCGCTGTTTGCTAGCTCCTGTGCCGCTGCCTGACTGGCTGCTACTTTTATAGGACCCCTAGTCAGTGAAGCCCCGCCCCCTAATCAGGGCTCAGCTTCTCTCCCAGCACAAAGCCCCTGCACATACAGATACTGACAAGACAAAACCAAACACAAACAAATACCTTCTCCTCCAACATAACTCCCGCTCCAACTCCCCTGTTTACAGCTCTGTTTGCTAGCTCCTGTGCCGCTTCAGCTGTCTGTGCCGCTGCCTGACTGGCTGCTACCTTTATGGAATCCCTAGTCAGTGAAGACCCGCCCCCTAATCAGGGCTCAGCTTCTCTCCCAGCACAATGCCCCTCCAAGCCTCTACAAATACTGATACTACCAATACAAAAAAACACACAAATACCTTCTCCTCCAACAGAACTCCCACTCAAACTCCCCTGCTTACAGCTCTGTTTGCTAGCTCCTGTGCCGCTGTCTGACTGGCTGCTACCTTTATAGGACCCCTAGTCAGTGAAGCCCCGCCCCTAATCAGGGCTCAGCTTCTCTCCCAGCACAAAGCCCCTCCAAGCCTCTACACATACAGATACTACCAATACAAAAAAACACACAAATACCTTCTCCTCCAACAGAACTCCCACTCAAACTCCCCTGCTTACAGCTCTGTTTGCTAGCTCCTGTGCCGCTGCCTGACTGGCTGCTACCTTTATAGGACCCTAGTCAGGGAAGCACCGCCCCCTAATCAGGGCTCAGCTTCTCTCCCAGCACAAAGCCCCTGCACATACAGATACTGACAATACAAAACCAAACACACACAAATACCTTCTTCTCCAACAGTACTCCCACTCCAACTCCCCTGTTTACAGCTCTGTTTGCTCGCTCCTGTGCCGCTGCAGCTGTCTTTTCCGCTGCCTGACTGGCTGCTACCATTATAGGACCCCTAGTCAGTGAAGCTCCGCCCCCTAATCAGAGCTCAGCTTCTCTCCAAGCACAAAGCCCCGCCAAACCCCTACACATACAGATACTACCAATACAAAACCAAACACACACAAATACCATCTCCTCCAACAGAACTCCCACTCAAACTCCCCTGTTTACAGCTCTGTTTGCTAGCTCCTGTGCCGCTGCCTGACTGGCTGCTACCTTTATAGGACCCCTAGTCAGGGAAGCACCGCCCCATAAACAGGGCTCAGCTTCTCTCCCAGCACAAAGCCCCTGCACATACAGATACTACCAATACAAAACCAAACACACAAATACCTTCTCCTCCAACAGAACTCCCACTCAAACTCCCCTGTTTACAGCTCTGTTTGCTAGCTCCTGTGCCGCTGCAGCTGTCTGTTCCGCTGCCTGACTGGCTGCTTCCATTATAGGACCCCTAGTCAGTGAAGCCCCGCCCCCTAATCAGGGCTCAGCTTCTCTCCAAGCACAAAGCCCCGCCAAACCCCTACACATACAGATACTACCAATACAAAACCAAACACACACAAATACCTTCTCCTCCAACAGAACTCCAACTCAAACTCCCCTGTTTACAGCTCTGTTTGCTAGCTCCTGTGCCGCTGCCTGACTGGCTGCTACCTTTATAGGACGCCTAGTCAGGGACCCCCGCCCCCTAATCAGGGCTCAGCTTCTCTCCCAGCACAAAGCCCCTCCAAGCCTCTACACATACAGATACTACCAATACAAAAAAACACACAAATACCTTCTCCTCCAACAGAACTCCCGCTCCAACTCCCCTGTTTACAGCTCTGTTTGCTAGCTCCTGTGCCGCTTCAGCTGTCTGTGCCGCTGCCTGACTGGCTGCTACCTTTATAGGACCCCTAGTCAGTCAAGCCCCGCCCCCTAATCAGGGCTCAGCTTCTCTCCCAGCACCTAGCCCCACCAAGCCTCTACACATACAGATACTACCAATACAAAACCAAACACACAAATACCTTCTCCTCCAACAGAACTCCCACTCAAACTCCCCTGTTCACAGCTCTGTTTGCTAGCTCCTGTGCCGCTGTCTGACTGGCTGCTACCTTTATAGGACCCCTAGTCAGTGAAGCTCCGCCCCCTAATCAGGGCTCAGCTTCTCTCCAAGCACAAAGCCCCGCCAAACCCCTACACATACATATACTACCAATACAAAACCAAACACACACAAATACCTTCTCCTCCAACAGAACTCCAACTCAAACTCCCCTGTTTACAGCTCTGTTTGCTAGCTCCTGTGCCGCTGCAGCTGTCTGCGCCGCTGCCTGACTGGCTGCTACCTTTATAGGACCCCTAGTCAGTGAAGCCCCGCCCCCTAATCAGGGCTCAGCTTCTCTCCCAGCACAAAGCCCCTGCACATACAGATACTGACAATACAAAACCAAACACAAACAAATACCTTCTCCTCCAACAGAACTCCCACTCCAACTCCCCTGTTTACAGCTCTGTTTGCAAGCTCCTGTGCCGCTGCAGCTGTCTGAGCCGCTGCCTGACTGGCTGCTACCTTTATGGAATCCCTAGTCAGTGAAGACCCGCCCCCTAATCAGGGCTCAGCTTCTCTCCCAGCACAATGCCCCTCCAAGCCTCTACAAATACTGATACTACCAATACAAAAAAACACACAAATACCTTCTCCTCCAACAGAACTCCCACTCAAACTCCCCTGCTTACAGCTCTGTTTGCTAGCTCCTGTGCCGCTGTCTGACTGGCTGCTACCTTTATAGGACCCCTAGTCAGTGAAGCCCCGCCCCTAATCAGGGCTCAGCTTCTCTCCCAGCACAAAGCCCCTCCAAGCCTCTACACATACAGATACTACCAATACAAAAAAACACACAAATACCTTCTCCTCCAACAGAACTCCCACTCAAACTCCCCTGCTTACAGCTCTGTTTGCTAGCTCCTGTGCCGCTGCCTGACTGGCTGCTACCTTTATAGGACCCTAGTCAGGGAAGCACCGCCCCCTAATCAGGGCTCAGCTTCTCTCCCAGCACAAAGCCCCTGCACATACAGATACTGACAATACAAAACCAAACACACACAAATACCTTCTCCTCCAACAGTACTCCCACTCCAACTCCCCTGTTTACAGCTCTGTTTGCTAGCTCCTGTGCCGCTGCCTGACTGGCTGCTACTTTTATAGGACCCCTAGTCAGTGAAGCCCCGCCCCCTAATCAGGGCTCAGCTTCTCTTCCAGCACAAAGCCCCTCCAAGCCTCTACACATACAGATACTACCAATACAAAACCAAACACACACAAATACCTTCTCCTCCAACAGAACTCCAACTCAAACTCCCCTGTTTACAGCTCTGTTTGCTAGCTCCTGTGCCGCTGCAGCTGTCTGTTCCGCTGCCTGACTGGCTGCTACCATTATAGGACCCCTAGTCAGTGAAGCTCCGCCCCCTAATCAGGGCTCAGCTTCTCTGCAAGCACAAAGCCCCGCCAAACCCCTACACATACATATACTACCAATACAAAACCAAACACACACAAATACCATCTCCTCCAACAGAACTCCCACTCAAACTCCCCTGTTTACAGCTCTGTTTGCTAGCTCCTGTGCCGCTGCCTGACTGGCTGCTACCTTTATAGGACCCCTAGTCAGGGAAGCACCGCCCCCTAATCAGGGCTCAGCTTCTCTCCCAGCACAAAGCCCCTGCACATACAGATACTGACAATACAAAACCAAACACACAAATACCTTCTCCTCCAACAGAACTCCCACTCAAACTCCCCTGTTTACAGCTCTGTTTGCTAGCTCCTGTGCCGCTGCAGCTGTCTGTTCCGCTGCCTGACTGGCTGCTTCCATTATAGGACCCCTAGTCAGTGAAGCCCCGCCCCCTAATCAGGGCTCAGCTTCTCTCCAAGCACAAAGCCCCGCCAAACCCCAACACATACAGATACTACCAATACAAAACCAAACACACACAAATACCTTCTCCTCCAACAGAACTCCAACTCAAACTCCCCTGTTTACAGCTCTGTTTGCTAGCTCCTGTGCCGCTGCCTGACTGGCTGCTACCTTTATAGGACCCCTAGTCAGGAAAGCCCCGCCCCCTAATCAGGGCTCAGCTTCTCTCCCAGCACAAAGCCCCTCCAAGCCTCTACACATACAGATACTACCAATACAAAACCAAACACACACAAATACCTTCTCCTCCAACAGAACTCCAACGCAAACTCCCCTGTTTACATCTCTGTTTGCTAGCTCCTGTGCCGCTGCCTGACTGGCTGCTACCTTTATAGGACGCCTAGTCAGGGACCCCCGCCCCCTAATCAGGGCTCAGCTTCTCTCCCAGCACAAAGCCCCTCCAAGCCTCTACACATACAGATACTACCAATACAAAGAAACACACAAATACCTTCTCCTCCAACAGAACTCCCACTCCAACTCCCCTGTTTACAGCTCTGTTTGCTAGCTCCTGTGCCGCTGCAGCTGTCTGAGCCGCTGCCTGACTGGCTGCTACATTCATAGGAACCCTAGTCAGTGAAGCCCCGCCCCCTAATCAGGGCTCAGCTTCTCTCCCAGCACCTAGCCACTCCAAGCCTCTACACATACAGATACTACCAATACAAAAACACACACAAATACCTTCTCCTCCAACAGAACTCCCACTCAAACTCCCCTGTTCACAGCTCTGTTTGCTAGCTCCTGTGCCACTGCCTGACTGGCTGCTACCTTCATAGGACCCGTAGTCAGGGAAGCACCGCCCCCTAATCAGGGCTCAGCTTCTCTCCCAGCACGAAGCCCCTGCACATGCAGATACTGACAATACAAAACCAAACACACACAAATACCTTCTCCTCCAACAGAACTCCCACTCAAACTCCCCTGTTTACAGCTCTGTTTGCTAGCTCCTGTGCCGCTTCAGCTGTCTGTGCCGCTGCCTGACTGGCTGCTACCTTTATATGACCCCTAGTCAGTCAAGCCCCGCCCCCTAATCAGGGCTCAGCTTCTCTCCCAGCACCTAGCCCCACCAAGCCTCTACACATACAGATACTACCAATACAAAAACACACACAAATACCTTCTCCTCCAACAGAACTCCCACTCAAACTCCCCTGTTCACAGCTCTGTTTGCTAGCTCCTGTGCCGCTGCCTGACTGGCTGCTACCTTTATGGGATCCCTAGTCAGTGAAGACCCGCCCCCTAATCAGGGCTCAGCTTCTCTCCCAGCACAAAGCCCCTCCAAGCCTCTACACATACAGATACTACCAATACAAAAAAACACACAAATACCTTCTCCTCCAACAGAACTCCCACTCAAACTCCCCTGCTTACACCTCTGTTTGCTAGCTCCTGTGCCGCTGTCTGACTGGCTGCTACCTTTATAGGACCCCTAGTCAGTGAAGCCCCGCCCCCTAATCAGGGCTCAGCTTCTCTCCCAGCACAAAGCCCCTCCAAGCCTCTACACTTACAGATACTACCAATACAAAAAAACACACAAATACCTTCTCCTCCAACAGAACTCCCACTCAAACTCCCCTGCTTACAGCTCTGTTTGCTAGCTCCTGTGCCGCTGCCTGACTGGCTGCTACCTTTATAGGACCCCTAGTCAGGGAAGCACCGCCCCCTAATCAGGGCTCAGCTTCTCTCCCAGCACAAAGCCCCTGCACATACAGATACTGACAATACAAAACCAAACAAACACAAATACCTTCTCCTCCAACAGAACTCCAACTCCAACTCCCCTGTTTACAGCGCTGTTTGCTAGCTCCTGTGCCGCTGCCTGACTGGCTGCTACTTTTATAGGACCCCTAGTCAGTGAAGCCCCGCCCCCTAATCAGGGCTCAGCTTCTCTCCCAGCACAAAGCCCCTGCACATACAGATACTGACAAGACAAAACCAAACACAAACAAATACCTTCTCCTCCAACATAACTCCCGCTCCAACTCCCCTGTTTACAGCTCTGTTTGCTAGCTCCTGTGCCGCTTCAGCTGTCTGTGCCGCTGCCTGACTGGCTGCTACCTTTATAGGACCCCTAGTCAGTCAAGCCCCGCCCCCTAATCAGGGCTCAGCTTCTCTCCCAGCACCTAGCCCCACCAAGCCTCTACACATACAGATACTACCAATACAAAACCAAACACACAAATACCTTCTCCTCCAACAGAACTCCCACTCAAACTCCCCTGTTCACAGCTCTGTTTGCTAGCTCCTGTGCCGCTGTCTGACTGGCTGCTACCTTTATAGGACCCCTAGTCAGTGAAGCTCCGCCCCCTAATCAGGGCTCAGCTTCTCTCCAAGCACAAAGCCCCGCCAAACCCCTACACATACATATACTACCAATACAAAACCAAACACACACAAATACCTTCTCCTCCAACAGAACTCCAACTCAAACTCCCCTGTTTACAGCTCTGTTTGCTAGCTCCTGTGCCGCTGCAGCTGTCTGCGCCGCTGCCTGACTGGCTGCTACCTTTATAGGACCCCTAGTCAGTGAAGCCCCGCCCCCTAATCAGGGCTCAGCTTCTCTCCCAGCACAAAGCCCCTGCACATACAGATACTGACAATACAAAACCAAACACAAACAAATACCTTCTCCTCCAACAGAACTCCCACTCCAACTCCCCTGTTTACAGCTCTGTTTGCAAGCTCCTGTGCCGCTGCCTGACTGGCTGCTACCTTTGTAGGACCCCTAGTCAGGGACCCCCGCCCCCTAATCAGGGCTCAGCTTCTCTCCCAGCACAAAGCCCCTCCAAGCCTCTACACATACAGATACTACCAATACAAAAAAACACACAAATACCTTCTCCTCCAACAGAACTCCCACTCCAACTCCCCTGTTTACAGCTCTGTTTGCTAGCTCCTGTGCCGCTTCAGCTGTCTGTGCCGCTGCCTGACTGGCTGCTACCTTTATGGAATCCCTAGTCAGTGAAGACCCGCCCCCTAATCAGGGCTCAGCTTCTCTCCCAGCACAATGCCCCTCCAAGCCTCTACAAATACTGATACTACCAATACAAAAAAACACACAAATACCTTCTCCTCCAACAGAACTCCCACTCAAACTCCCCTGCTTACAGCTCTGTTTGCTAGCTCCTGTGCCGCTGTCTGACTGGCTGCTACCTTTATAGGACCCCTAGTCAGTGAAGCCCCGCCCCTAATCAGGGCTCAGCTTCTCTCCCAGCACAAAGCCCCTCCAAGCCTCTACACATACAGATACTACCAATACAAAAAAACACACAAATACCTTCTCCTCCAACAGAACTCCCACTCAAACTCCCCTGCTTACAGCTCTGTTTGCTAGCTCCTGTGCCGCTGCAGCTGTCTGTTCCGCTGCCTGACTGGCTGCTTCCATTATAGGACCCCTAGTCAGTGAAGCCCCGCCCCCTAATCAGGGCTCAGCTTCTCTCCCAGCACGAAGCCCCTGCACATACAGATACTGACAATACAAAACCAAACGCACACAAATACCTTCTCCTCCAACAGAACTCCAACTCAAACTCCCCTGTTTACAGCTCTGTTTGCTAGCTCCTGTGCCGCTGCCTGACTGGCTGCTACCTTTATAGGACCCCTAGTCAGGAAAGCCCCGCCCCCTAGTCAGGGCTCAGCTTCTCTCCCAGCACAAAGCCCCTCCAAGCCTCTACACATACAGATACTACCAATACAAAACCAAACACACACAAATACCTTCTCCTCCAACAGAACTCCAACGCAAACTCCCCTGTTTACATCTCTGTTTGCTAGCTCCTGTGCCGCTGCCTGACTGGCTGCTACCTTTATAGGACGCCTAGTCAGGGACCCCCGCCCCCTAATCAGGGCTCAGCTTCTCTCCCAGCACAAAGCCCCTCCAAGCCTCTACACATACAGATACTACCAATACAAAAAAACACACAAATACCTTCTCCTCCAACAGAACTCCCACTCCAACTCCCCTGTTTACAGCTCTGTTTGCTAGCTCCTGTGCCGCTGCAGCTGTCTGAGCCGCTGCCTGACTGGCTGCTACATTCATAGGAACCCTAGTCAGTGAAGCCCCGCCCCCTACTCAGGGCTCAGCTTCTCTCCCAGCACCTAGCCACTCCAAGCCTCTACACATACAGATACTACCAATACAAAAACACACACAAATACCTTCTCCTCCAACAGAACTCCCACTCAAACTCCCCTGTTCACAGCTCTGTTTGCTAGCTCCTGTGCCACTGCCTGACTGGCTGCTACCTTCATAGACCCGTAGTCAGGGAAGCACCGCCCCCTAATCAGGGCTCAGCTTCTCTCCCAGCACGAAGCCCCTGCACATACAGATACTGACAATACAAAACCAAACGCACACAAATACCTTCTCCTCCAACAGAACTCCCACTCAAACTCCCCTGTTTACAGCTCTGTTTGCTAGCTCCTGTGCCGCTTCAGCTGTCTGTGCCGCTGCCTGACTGGCTGCTACCTTTATATGACCCCTAGTCAGTCAAGCCCCGCCCCCTAATCAGGGCTCAGCTTCTCTCCCAGCACCTAGCCCCACCAAGCCTCTACACATACAGATACTACCAATACAAAAACACACACAAATACCTTCTCCTCCAACAGAACTCCCACTCAAACTCCCCTGCTTACACCTCTGTTTGCTAGCTCCTGTGCCGCTGCCTGACTGGCTGCTACCTTTATAGGACCCCTAGTCAGGGAAGCACCGCCCCCTAATCAGGGCTCAGCTTCTCTCCCAGCACAAAGCCCCTGCACATACAGATACTGACAATACAAAACCAAACACACACAAATACCTTCTCCTCCAACAGAACTCCAACTCCAACTCCCCTGTTTACAGCGCTGTTTGCTAGCTCCTGTGCCGCTGCCTGACTGGCTGCTACTTTTATAGGACCCCTAGTCAGTGAAGCCCCGCCCCCTAATCAGGGCTCAGCTTCTCTCCCAGCACAAAGCCCCTGCACATACAGATACTGACAATACAAAACCAAACACAAACAAATACCTTCTCCTCCAACATAACTCCCGCTCCAACTCCCCTGTTTACAGCTCTGTTTGCTAGCTCCTGTGCCGCTTCAGCTGTCTGTGCCGCTGCCTGACTGGCTGCTACCTTTATAGGACCCCTAGTCAGTCAAGCCCCGCCCCCTAATCAGGGCTCAGCTTCTCTCCCAGCACCTAGCCCCACCAAGCCTCTACACATACAGATACTACCAATACAAAACCAAACACACAAATACCTTCTCCTCCAACAGAACTCCCACTCAAACTCCCCTGTTCACAGCTCTGTTTGCTAGCTCCTGTGCCGCTGTCTGACTGGCTGCTACCTTTATAGGACCCCTAGTCAGTGAAGCTCCGCCCCCTAATCAGGGCTCAGCTTCTCTCCAAGCACAAAGCCCCGCCAAACCCCTACACATACATATACTACCAATACAAAACCAAACACACACAAATACCTTCTCCTCCAACAGAACTCCAACTCAAACTCCCCTGTTTACAGCTCTGTTTGCTAGCTCCTGTGCCGCTGCAGCTGTCTGCGCCGCTGCCTGACTGGCTGCTACCTTTATAGGACCCCTAGTCAGTCAAGCCCCGCCCCCTAATCAGGGCTCAGCTTCTCTCCCAGCACAAAGCCCCTGCACATACAGATACTGACAATACAAAACCAAACACAAACAAATACCTTCTCCTCCAACAGAACTCCCACTCCAACTCCCCTGTTTACAGCTCTGTTTGCAAGCTCCTGTGCCGCTGCAGCTCTCTGAGCCGCTGCCTGACTGGCTGCTACCTTTATAGGACCCCTAGTCAGGAAAGCCCCGCCGCCTAATCAGGGCTCAGCTTCTCTCCCAGCACAAAGCCCCTCCAAGCCTCTACACATACAGATACTACCAATACAAAACCAAACACACACAAATACCTTCTCCTCCAACAGAACTCCAACGCAAACTCCCCTGTTTACATCTCTGTTTGCTAGCTCCTGTACCGCTGCCTGACTGGCTGCTACCTTTATAGGACCCCTAGTCAGGGACCCCCGCCCCCTAATCAGGGCTCAGCTTCTCTCCCAGCACAAAGCCCCTCCAAGCCTCTACACATACAGATACTACCAATACAAAAAAACACACAAATACCTTGTCCTCCAACAGAACTCCCACTCCAACTCCCCTGTTTACAGCTCTGTTTGCTAGCTCCTGTGCCGCTGCAGCTGTCTGAGCCGCTGCCTGACTGGCTGCTACATTCATAGGAACCCTAGTCAGTGAAGCCCCGCCCCCTAATCAGGGCTCAGCTTCTCTCCCAGCACCTAGCCCCTCCAAGCCTCTACACATACAGATACTACCAATACAAAAACACACACAAATACCTTCTCCTCCAACAGAACTCCCACTCAAACTCCCCTGCTTACAGCTCTGTTTGCTAGCTCCTGTGCCGCTGTCTGACTGGCTGCTACCTTTATAGGACCCCTAGTCAGTGAAGCCCCGCCCCCTAATCAGGGCTCAGCTTCTCTCCCAGCACAAAGCCCCTCCAAGCCTCTACACATACAGATACTACCAATACAAAAACACACACAAATACCTTCTCCTCCAACAGAACTCCCACTCAAACTCCCCTGCTTACAGCTCTGTTTGCTAGCTCCTGTGCCGCTGCCTGACTGGCTGCTACCTTTATAGGACCCCTAGTCAGGGAAGCACCGCCCCCTAATCAGGGCTCAGCTTCTCTCCCAGCACAAAGCCCCTGCACATACAGATACTGACAATACAAAACCAAACACACACAAATACCTTCTCCTCCAACAGTACTCCCACTCCAACTCCCCTGTTTACAGCTCTGTTTGCTCGCTCCTGTGCCGCTGCAGCTGTCTTTTCCGCTGCCTGACTGGCTGCTACCATTATAGGACCCCTAGTCAGTGAAGCTCCGCCCCCTAATCAGAGCTCAGCTTCTCTCCAAGCACAAAGCCCCGCCAAACCCCTACACATACAGATACTACCAATACAAAACCAAACACACACAAATACCATCTCCTCAAACAGAACTCCCACTCAAACTCCCCTGTTTACAGCTCTGTTTGCTAGCTCCTGTGCCGCTGCCTGACTGGCTGCTACATTTATAGGACCCCTAGTCAGGGAAGCACCGCCCCATAAACAGGGCTCAGCTTCTCTCCCAGCACAAAGCCCCTGCACATACAGATACTACCAATACAAAACCAAACACACAAATACCTTCTCCTCCAACAGAACTCCCACTCAAACTCCCCTGTTTACAGCTCTGTTTGCTAGCTCCTGTGCCGCTGCAGCTGTCTGTTCCGCTGCCTGACTGGCTGCTTCCATTATAGGACCCCTAGTCAGTGAAGCCCCGCCCCCTAATCAGGGCTCAGCTTCTCTCCAAGCACAAAGCCCCGCCAAACCCCTACACATACAGATACTACCAATACAAAACCAAACACACACAAATACCTTCTCCTCCAACAGAACTCCAACTCAAACTCCCCTGTTTACAGCTCTGTTTGCTAGCTCCTGTGCCGCTGCCTGACTGGCTGCTACCTTTATAGGACGCCTAGTCAGGGACCCCCGCCCCCTAATCAGGGCTCAGCTTCTCTCCCAGCACAAAGCCCCTCCAAGCCTCTACACATACAGATACTACCAATACAAAAAAACACACAAATACCTTCTCCTCCAACAGAACTCCCACTCAAACTCCCCTGCTTACAGCTCTGTTTGCTAGCTCCTGTGCCGCTGCCTGACTGGCTGCTACCTTTGTAGGACCCCTAGTCAGGGAAGCACCGCCCCCTAATCAGGGCTCAGCTTCTCTCCCAGCACAAAGCCCCTGCACATACAGATACTGACAATACAAAACCAAACACACACAAATACCTTCTCCTCCAACAGAACTCCAACTCCAACTCCCCTGTTTACAGCGCTGTTTGCTAGCTCCTGTGCCGCTGCCTGACTGGCTGCTACTTTTATAGGACCCCTAGTCAGTGAAGCCCCGCCCCCTAATCAGGGCTCAGCTTCTCTCCCAGCACAAAGCCCCTGCACATACAGATACTGACAATACAAAACCAAACACAAACAAATACCTTCTCCTCCAACATAACTCCCGCTCCAACTCCCCTGTTTACAGCTCTGTTTGCTAGCTCCTGTGCCGCTTCAGCTGTCTGTGCCGCTGCCTGACTGGCTGCTACCTTTATAGGACCCCTAGTCAGTCAAGCCCCGCCCCCTAATCAGGGCTCAGCTTCTCTCCCAGCACCTAGCCCCACCAAGCCTCTACACATACAGATACTACCAATACAAAACCAAACACACAAATACCTTCTCCTCCAACAGAACTCCCACTCAAACTCCCCTGTTCACAGCTCTGTTTGCTAGCTCCTGTGCCGCTGTCTGACTGGCTGCTACCTTTATAGGACCCCTAGTCAGTGAAGCTCCGCCCCCTAATCAGGGCTCAGCTTCTCTCCAAGCACAAAGCCCCGCCAAACCCCTACACATACATATACTACCAATACAAAACCAAACACACACAAATACCTTCTCCTCCAACAGAACTCCAACTCAAACTCCCCTGTTTACAGCTCTGTTTGCTAGCTCCTGTGCCGCTGCAGCTGTCTGCGCCGCTGCCTGACTGGCTGCTACCTTTATAGGACCCCTAGTCAGTGAAGCCCCGCCCCCTAATCAGGGCTCAGCTTCTCTCCCAGCACAAAGCCCCTGCACATACAGATACTGACAATACAAAACCAAACACAAACAAATACCTTCTCCTCCAACAGAACTCCCACTCCAACTCCCCTGTTTACAGCTCTGTTTGCAAGCTCCTGTGCCGCTGCAGCTGTCTGAGCCGCTGCCTGACTGGCTGCTACCTTTATAGGACCCCTAGTCAGTCAAGCCCCGCCCCCTAATCAGGGCTCAGCTTCTCTCCCAGCACAAAGCCCCTGCACATACAGATACTGACAATACAAAACCGAACACAAACAAATACCTTCTCCTCCAACAGAACTCCCACTCAAACTCCCCTGTTTACAGCTCTGTTTGCTAGCTCCTGTGCCGCTGCCTGACTGGCTGCTACCTTTATAGGACCCCTAGTCAGGAAAGCCCCGCCGCCTAATCAGGGCTCAGCTTCTCTCCCAGCACAAAGCCCCTCCAAGCCTCTACACATACAGATACTACCAATACAAAACCAAACACACACAAATACCTTCTCCTCCAACAGAACTCCCACTCCAACTCCCCTGTTTACAGCTCTGTTTGCTAGCTCCTGTGCCGCTGCAGCTGTCTGAGCCGCTGCCTGACTGGCTGCTACATTCATAGGAACCCTAGTCAGTGAAGCCCCGCCCCCTAATCAGGGCTCAGCTTCTCTCCCAGCACCTAGCCCCTCCAAGCCTCTACACATACAGATACTACCAATACAAAAACACACACAAATACCTTCTCCTCCAACAGAACTCCCATTCAAACTCCCCTGTTCACAGCTCTGTTTGCTAGCTCCTGTGCCACTGCCTGACTGGCTGCTACCTTCATAGGACCCCTAGTCAGGGAAGCACCGCCCCCTAATCAGGGCTCAGCTTCTCCCCCAACACGAAGCCCCTGCACATACAGATACTGACAATACAAAACCAAACACACACAAATACCTTCTCCTCCAACAGAACTCCCACTCAAACTCCACTGTTCACAGCTCTGTTTGCTAGCTCCTGTGCCGCTGCCTGACTGGCTGCTACCTTTATGGGATCCCTAGTCAGTGAAGACCCGCCCCCTAATCAGGGCTCAGCTTCTCTCCCAGCACAAAGCCCCTCCAAGCCTCTACAAATACTGATACTACCAATACAAAAAAACACACAAATACCTTCTCCTCCAACCGAACTCCCACTCAAACTCCCCTGCTTACAGCTCTGTTTGCTAGCTCCTGTGCCGCTGTCTGACTGGCTGCTACCTTTATAGGACCCCTAGTCAGTGAAGCCCCGCCCCCTAATCAGGGCTCAGCTTCTCTCCCAGCACAAAGCCCCTCCAAGCCTCTACACATAAAGATACTACCAATACAAAAAAACACACAAATACCTTCTCCTCCAACAGAACTCCCACTCAAACTCCCCTGCTTACAGCTCTGTTTGCTAGCTCCTGTGCCGCTGCCTGACTGGCTGCTACCTTTATAGGACCCCTAGTCAGGGAAGCACCGCCCCCTAATCAGGGCTCAGCTTCTCTCCCAGCACAAAGCCCCTGCACATACAGATACTGACAATACAAAACCAAACACACACAAATACCTTCTCCTCCAACAGTACTCCCACTCCAACTCCCCTGTTTACAGCTCTGTTTGCTCGCTCCTGTGCCGCTGCAGCTGTCTTTTCCGCTGCCTGACTGGCTGCTACCATTATAGGACCCCTAGTCAGTGAAGCTCCGCCCCCTAATCAGAGCTCAGCTTCTCTCCAAGCACAAAGCCCCGCCAAACCCCTACACATACAGATACTACCAATACAAAACCAAACACACACAAATACCATCTCCTCCAACAGAACTCCCACTCAAACTCCCCTGTTTACAGCTCTGTTTGCTAGCTCCTGTGCCGCTGCCTGACTGGCTGCTACCTTTATAGGACCCCTAGTCAGGGAAGCACCGCCCCATAAACAGGGCTCAGCTTCTCTCCCAGCACAAAGCCCCTGCACATACAGATACTACCAATACAAAACCAAACACACACAAATACCTTCTCCTCCAACAGAACTCCAACTCAAACTCCCCTGTTTACAGCTCTGTTTGCTAGCTCCTGTGCCGCTGCAGCTGTCTGCGCCGCTGCCTGACTGGCTGCTACCTTTATAGGACCCCTAGTCAGTGAAGCCCCGCCCCCTTATCAGGGCTCAGCTTCTCTCCCAACACAAAGCCCCTGCACATACAGATACTGACAATACAAAACCAAACACAAACAAATACCTTCTCCTCCAACAGAACTCCCACTCAAACTCCCCTGTTTACAGCTCTGTTTGCAAGCTCCTGTGCCGCTGCAGCTGTCTGAGCCGCTGCCTGACTGGCTGCTACCTTTATAGGAACCCTAGTCAGTCAAGCCCCGCCCCCTAATCAGGGCTCAGCTTCTCTCCCAACACCTAGCCCCTCCAAGCCTCTACACATACAGGTACTACCAATACAAAAACACACACAAATACCTTCTCCTCCAACAGAACTCCCACTCAAACTCCCCTGTTTACAGCTCTGTTTGCTAGCTCCTGTGCCGCTGCCTGACTGGCTGCTACCTTTATAGGACCCCTAGTCAGGAAAGCCCCGCCCCCTAATCAGGGCTCAGCTTCTCTCCCAGCACAAAGCCCCTCCAAGCCTCTACACATACAGATACTACCAATACAAAACCAAACACACACAAATACCTTCTCCTCCAACAGAACTCCAACTCAAACTCCCCTGTTTACATCTCTGTTTGCTAGCTCCTGTGCCGCTGCCTGACTGGCTGCTACCTTTATAGGACCCCTAGTCAGGGACCCCCGCCCCCTAATCAGGGCTCAGCTTCTCTCCCAGCACAAAGCCCCTCCAAGCCTCTACACATACAGATACTACCAATACAAAAAAACACACAAATACCTTCTCCTCCAACAGAACTCCCACTCCAACTCCCCTGTTTACAGCTCTGTTTGCTAGCTCCTGTGCCGCTGCAGCTGTCTGAGCCGCTGCCTGACTGGCTGCTACATTCATAGGAACCCTAGTCAGTGAAGCCCCGCCCCCTAATCAGGGCTCAGCTTCTCTCCCAGCACCTAGCCCCTCCAAGCCTCTACACATACAGATACTACCAATACAAAAACACACACAAATACCTTCTCCTCCAACAGAACTCCCACTCAAACTCCCCTGTTCACAGCTCTGTTTGCTAGCTCCTGTGCCACTGCCTGACTGGCTGCTACCTTCATAGGACCCCTAGTCAGGGAAGCACCGCCCCCTAATCAGGGCTCAGCTTCTCTCCCAACACGAAGCCCCTGCACATACAGATACTGACAATACAAAACCAAACACACACAAATACCTTCTCCTCCAACAGAACTCCCACTCAAACTCCCCTGTTTACAGCTCTGTTTGCTAGCTCCTGTGCCGCTTCAGCTGTCTGTGCCGCTGCCTGACTGGCTGCTACCTTTATGGGATCCCTAGTCAGTGAAGACCCGCCCCCTAATCAGGGCTCAGCTTCTCTCCCAGCACAATGCCCCTCCAAGCCTCTACAAATACTGATACTACCAATACAAAAAAACACACAAATACCTTCTCCTCCAACAGAACTCCCACTCAAACTCCCCTGCTTACAGCTCTGTTTGCTAGCTCCTGTGCCGCTGTCTGACTGGCTGCTACCTTTATAGGACCCCTAGTCAGTGAAGCCCCGCCCCTAATCAGGGCTCAGCTTCTCTCCCAGCACAAAGCCCCTCCAAGCCTCTACACATACAGATACTACCAATACAAAAAAACACACAAATACCTTCTCCTCCAACAGAACTCCCACTCAAACTCCCCTGCTTACAGCTCTGTTTGCTAGCTCCAGTGCCGCTGCCTGACAGGCTGCTACTTTTAGAGGACCCCTAGTCAGTGAAGCCCCGCCCCCTAATCAGGGCTCAGCTTCTCTTCCAGCACAAAGCCCCTCCAAGCCTCTACACATACAGATACTACCAATACAAAACCAAACACACACAAATACCTTCTCCTCCAACAGAACTCCCACTCAAACTCCCCTGTTTACAGCTCTGTTTGCTAGCTCCTGTGCCGCTGCCTGACTGGCTGCTACCTTTATAGGACCCCTAGTCAGGGAAGCCCCGCCCCCTAATCAGGGCTCAGCTTCTCTCCCAGCATCTAGCCCCTCCAAGCCTCTACACATACAGATACTACCAATACAAAAAAACACACAAATACCTTCTCCTCCAACAGAACTCCCACTCAAACTCCCCTGTTTACAGCTCTGTTTGCTAGCTCCTGTGCCGCTGCCTGACTGGCTGCTACTTTTATAGGACCCCTAGTCAGTGAAGCCCCGCCCCCTAATCAGGGCTCAGCTTCTCTTCCAGCACAAAGCCCCTCCAAGCCTCTACACATACAGATACTACCAATACAAAAAAACACACAAATACCTTCTCCTCCAACAGAACTCCCACTCAAACTCCCCTGCTTACACCTCTGTTTGCTAGCTCCTGTGCCGCTGTCTGACTGGCTGCTACCTTTATAGGACCCCTAGTCAGTGAAGCCCCGCCCCCTAATCAGGGCTCAGCTTCTCTCCCAGCACAAAGCCCCTCCAAGCCTCTACACTTACAGATACTACCAATACAAAAAAACACACAAATACCTTCTCCTCCAACAGAACTCCCACTCAAACTCCCCTGCTTACAGCTCTGTTTGCTAGCTCCTGTGCCGCTGCCTGACTGGCTGCTACCTTTATAGGACCCCTAGTCAGGGAAGCACCGCCCCCTAATCAGGGCTCAGCTTCTCTCCCAGCACAAAGCCCCTGCACATACAGATACTGACAATACAAAACCAAACACACACAAATACCTTCTCCTCCAACAGAACTCCAACTCCAACTCCCCTGTTTACAGCGCTGTTTGCTAGCTCCTGTGCCGCTGCCTGACTGGCTGCTACTTTTATAGGACCCCTAGTCAGTGAAGCCCCGCCCCCTAATCAGGGCTCAGCTTCTCTCCCAGCACAAAGCCCCTGCACATACAGATACTGACAAGACAAAACCAAACACAAACAAATACCTTCTCCTCCAACATAACTCCCGCTCCAACTCCCCTGTTTACAGCTCTGTTTGCTAGCTCCTGTGCCGCTTCAGCTGTCTGTGCCGCTGCCTGACTGGCTGCTACCTTTATAGGACCCCTAGTCAGTCAAGCCCCGCCCCCTAATCAGGGCTCAGCTTCTCTCCCAGCACCTAGCCCCACCAAGCCTCTACACATACAGATACTACCAATACAAAACCAAACACACAAATACCTTCTCCTCCAACAGAACTCCCACTCAAACTCCCCTGTTCACAGCTCTGTTTGCTAGCTCCTGTGCCGCTGTCTGACTGGCTGCTACCTTTATAGGACCCCTAGTCAGTGAAGCTCCGCCCCCTAATCAGGGCTCAGCTTCTCTCCAAGCACAAAGCCCCGCCAAACCCCTACACATACATATACTACCAATACAAAACCAAACACACACAAATACCTTCTCCTCCAACAGAACTCCAACTCAAACTCCCCTGTTTACAGCTCTGTTTGCTAGCTCCTGTGCCGCTGCAGCTGTCTGCGCCGCTGCCTGACTGGCTGCTACCTTTATAGGACCCCTAGTCAGTGAAGCCCCGCCCCCTAATCAGGGCTCAGCTTCTCTCCCAGCACAAAGCCCCTGCACATACAGATACTGACAATACAAAACCAAACACAAACAAATACCTTCTCCTCCAACAGAACTCCCACTCCAACTCCCCTGTTTACAGCTCTGTTTGCAAGCTCCTGTGCCGCTGCCTGACTGGCTGCTACCTTTGTAGGACCCCTAGTCAGGGACCCCCGCCCCCTAATCAGGGCTCAGCTTCTCTCCCAGCACAAAGCCCCTCCAAGCCTCTACACATACAGATACTACCAATACAAAAAAACACACAAATACCTTCTCCTCCAACAGAACTCCCACTCCAACTCCCCTGTTTACAGCTCTGTTTGCTAGCTCCTGTGCCGCTTCAGCTGTCTGTGCCGCTGCCTGACTGGCTGCTACCTTTATGGAATCCCTAGTCAGTGAAGACCCGCCCCCTAATCAGGGCTCAGCTTCTCTCCCAGCACAATGCCCCTCCAAGCCTCTACAAATACTGATACTACCAATACAAAAAAACACACAAATACCTTCTCCTCCAACAGAACTCCCACTCAAACTCCCCTGCTTACAGCTCTGTTTGCTAGCTCCTGTGCCGCTGTCTGACTGGCTGCTACCTTTATAGGACCCCTAGTCAGTGAAGCCCCGCCCCTAATCAGGGCTCAGCTTCTCTCCCAGCACAAAGCCCCTCCAAGCCTCTACACATACAGATACTACCAATACAAAAAAACACACAAATACCTTCTCCTCCAACAGAACTCCCACTCAAACTCCCCTGCTTACAGCTCTGTTTGCTAGCTCCTGTGCCGCTGCCTGACTGGCTGCTACCTTTATAGGACCCTAGTCAGGGAAGCACCGCCCCCTAATCAGGGCTCAGCTTCTCTCCCAGCACAAAGCCCCTGCACATACAGATACTGACAATACAAAACCAAACACACACAAATACCTTCTCCTCCAACAGTACTCCCACTCCAACTCCCCTGTTTACAGCTCTGTTTGCTAGCTCCTGTGCCGCTGCCTGACTGGCTGCTACTTTTATAGGACCCCTAGTCAGTGAAGCCCCGCCCCCTAATCAGGGCTCAGCTTCTCTTCCAGCACAAAGCCCCTCCAAGCCTCTACACATACAGATACTACCAATACAAAACCAAACACACACAAATACCTTCTCCTCCAACAGAACTCCAACTCAAACTCCCCTGTTTACAGCTCTGTTTGCTAGCTCCTGTGCCGCTGCAGCTGTCTGTTCCGCTGCCTGACTGGCTGCTACCATTATAGGACCCCTAGTCAGTGAAGCTCCGCCCCCTAATCAGGGCTCAGCTTCTCTCCAAGCACAAAGCCCCGCCAAACCCCTACACATACATATACTACCAATACAAAACCAAACACACACAAATACCATCTCCTCCAACAGAACTCCCACTCAAACTCCCCTGTTTACAGCTCTGTTTGCTAGCTCCTGTGCCGCTGCCTGACTGGCTGCTACCTTTATAGGACCCCTAGTCAGGGAAGCACCGCCCCCTAATCAGGGCTCAGCTTCTCTCCCAGCACAAAGCCCCTGCACATACAGATACTGACAATACAAAACCAAACACACAAATACCTTCTCCTCCAACAGAACTCCCACTCAAACTCCCCTGTTTACAGCTCTGTTTGCTAGCTCCTGTGCCGCTGCAGCTGTCTGTTCCGCTGCCTGACTGGCTGCTTCCATTATAGGACCCCTAGTCAGTGAAGCCCCGCCCCCTAATCAGGGCTCAGCTTCTCTCCAAGCACAAAGCCCCGCCAAACCCCTACACATACAGATACTACCAATACAAAACCAAACACACACAAATACCTTCTCCTCCAACAGAACTCCAACTCAAACTCCCCTGTTTACAGCTCTGTTTGCTAGCTCCTGTGCCGCTGCCTGACTGGCTGCTACCTTTATAGGACCCCTAGTCAGGAAAGCCCCGCCCCCTAATCAGGGCTCAGCTTCTCTCCCAGCACAAAGCCCCTCCAAGCCTCTACACATACAGATACTACCAATACAAAACCAAACACACACAAATACCTTCTCCTCCAACAGAACTCCAACGCAAACTCCCCTGTTTACATCTCTGTTTGCTAGCTCCTGTGCCGCTGCCTGACTGGCTGCTACCTTTATAGGACGCCTAGTCAGGGACCCCCGCCCCCTAATCAGGGCTCAGCTTCTCTCCCAGCACAAAGCCCCTCCAAGCCTCTACACATACAGATACTACCAATACAAAAAAACACACAAATACCTTCTCCTCCAACAGAACTCCCACTCCAACTCCCCTGTTTACAGCTCTGTTTGCTAGCTCCTGTGCCGCTGCAGCTGTCTGAGCCGCTGCCTGACTGGCTGCTACATTCATAGGAACCCTAGTCAGTGAAGCCCCGCCCCCTAATCAGGGCTCAGCTTCTCTCCCAGCACCTAGCCCCTCCAAGCCTCTACACATACAGATACTACCAATACAAAAACACACACAAATACCTTCTCCTCCAACAGAACTCCCACTCAAACTCCCCTGCTTACAGCTCTGTTTGCTAGCTCCTGTGCCGCTGTCTGACTGGCTGCTACCTTTATAGGACCCCTAGTCAGTGAAGCCCCGCCCCCTAATCAGGGCTCAGCTTCTCTCCCAGCACAAAGCCCCTCCAAGCCTCTACACATACAGATACTACCAATACAAAAACACACACAAATACCTTCTCCTCCAACAGAACTCCCACTCAAACTCCCCTGCTTACAGCTCTGTTTGCTAGCTCCTGTGCCGCTGCCTGACTGGCTGCTACCTTTATAGGACCCCTAGTCAGGGAAGCACCGCCCCCTAATCAGGGCTCAGCTTCTCTCCCAGCACAAAGCCCCTGCACATACAGATACTGACAATACAAAACCAAACACACACAAATACCTTCTCCTCCAACAGTACTCCCACTCCAACTCCCCTGTTTACAGCTCTGTTTGCTCGCTCCTGTGCCGCTGCAGCTGTCTTTTCCGCTGCCTGACTGGCTGCTACCATTATAGGACCCCTAGTCAGTGAAGCTCCGCCCCCTAATCAGAGCTCAGCTTCTCTCCAAGCACAAAGCCCCGCCAAACCCCTACACATACAGATACTACCAATACAAAACCAAACACACACAAATACCATCTCCTCAAACAGAACTCCCACTCAAACTCCCCTGTTTACAGCTCTGTTTGCTAGCTCCTGTGCCGCTGCCTGACTGGCTGCTACATTTATAGGACCCCTAGTCAGGGAAGCACCGCCCCATAAACAGGGCTCAGCTTCTCTCCCAGCACAAAGCCCCTGCACATACAGATACTACCAATACAAAACCAAACACACAAATACCTTCTCCTCCAACAGAACTCCCACTCAAACTCCCCTGTTTACAGCTCTGTTTGCTAGCTCCTGTGCCGCTGCAGCTGTCTGTTCCGCTGCCTGACTGGCTGCTTCCATTATAGGACCCCTAGTCAGTGAAGCCCCGCCCCCTAATCAGGGCTCAGCTTCTCTCCAAGCACAAAGCCCCGCCAAACCCCTACACATACAGATACTACCAATACAAAACCAAACACACACAAATACCTTCTCCTCCAACAGAACTCCAACTCAAACTCCCCTGTTTACAGCTCTGTTTGCTAGCTCCTGTGCCGCTGCCTGACTGGCTGCTACCTTTATAGGACGCCTAGTCAGGGACCCCCGCCCCCTAATCAGGGCTCAGCTTCTCTCCCAGCACAAAGCCCCTCCAAGCCTCTACACATACAGATACTACCAATACAAAAAAACACACAAATACCTTCTCCTCCAACAGAACTCCCACTCAAACTCCCCTGCTTACAGCTCTGTTTGCTAGCTCCTGTGCCGCTGCCTGACTGGCTGCTACCTTTGTAGGACCCCTAGTCAGGGAAGCACCGCCCCCTAATCAGGGCTCAGCTTCTCTCCCAGCACAAAGCCCCTGCACATACAGATACTGACAATACAAAACCAAACACACACAAATACCTTCTCCTCCAACAGAACTCCAACTCCAACTCCCCTGTTTACAGCGCTGTTTGCTAGCTCCTGTGCCGCTGCCTGACTGGCTGCTACTTTTATAGGACCCCTAGTCAGTGAAGCCCCGCCCCCTAATCAGGGCTCAGCTTCTCTCCCAGCACAAAGCCCCTGCACATACAGATACTGACAATACAAAACCAAACACAAACAAATACCTTCTCCTCCAACATAACTCCCGCTCCAACTCCCCTGTTTACAGCTCTGTTTGCTAGCTCCTGTGCCGCTTCAGCTGTCTGTGCCGCTGCCTGACTGGCTGCTACCTTTATAGGACCCCTAGTCAGTCAAGCCCCGCCCCCTAATCAGGGCTCAGCTTCTCTCCCAGCACCTAGCCCCACCAAGCCTCTACACATACAGATACTACCAATACAAAACCAAACACACAAATACCTTCTCCTCCAACAGAACTCCCACTCAAACTCCCCTGTTCACAGCTCTGTTTGCTAGCTCCTGTGCCGCTGTCTGACTGGCTGCTACCTTTATAGGACCCCTAGTCAGTGAAGCTCCGCCCCCTAATCAGGGCTCAGCTTCTCTCCAAGCACAAAGCCCCGCCAAACCCCTACACATACATATACTACCAATACAAAACCAAACACACACAAATACCTTCTCCTCCAACAGAACTCCAACTCAAACTCCCCTGTTTACAGCTCTGTTTGCTAGCTCCTGTGCCGCTGCAGCTGTCTGCGCCGCTGCCTGACTGGCTGCTACCTTTATAGGACCCCTAGTCAGTGAAGCCCCGCCCCCTAATCAGGGCTCAGCTTCTCTCCCAGCACAAAGCCCCTGCACATACAGATACTGACAATACAAAACCAAACACAAACAAATACCTTCTCCTCCAACAGAACTCCCACTCCAACTCCCCTGTTTACAGCTCTGTTTGCAAGCTCCTGTGCCGCTGCAGCTGTCTGAGCCGCTGCCTGACTGGCTGCTACCTTTATAGGACCCCTAGTCAGTCAAGCCCCGCCCCCTAATCAGGGCTCAGCTTCTCTCCCAGCACAAAGCCCCTGCACATACAGATACTGACAATACAAAACCGAACACAAACAAATACCTTCTCCTCCAACAGAACTCCCACTCAAACTCCCCTGTTTACAGCTCTGTTTGCTAGCTCCTGTGCCGCTGCCTGACTGGCTGCTACCTTTATAGGACCCCTAGTCAGGAAAGCCCCGCCGCCTAATCAGGGCTCAGCTTCTCTCCCAGCACAAAGCCCCTCCAAGCCTCTACACATACAGATACTACCAATACAAAACCAAACACACACAAATACCTTCTCCTCCAACAGAACTCCCACTCCAACTCCCCTGTTTACAGCTCTGTTTGCTAGCTCCTGTGCCGCTGCAGCTGTCTGAGCCGCTGCCTGACTGGCTGCTACATTCATAGGAACCCTAGTCAGTGAAGCCCCGCCCCCTAATCAGGGCTCAGCTTCTCTCCCAGCACCTAGCCCCTCCAAGCCTCTACACATACAGATACTACCAATACAAAAACACACACAAATACCTTCTCCTCCAACAGAACTCCCACTCAAACTCCCCTGCTTACAGCTCTGTTTGCTAGCTCCTGTGCCGCTGTCTGACTGGCTGCTGCCTTTATAGGACCCCTAGTCAGTCAAGCCCCGCCCCCTAATCAGGGCTCAGCTTCTCTCCCAACACAAAGCCCCTGCACATACAGATACTGACAATACAAAACCAAACACAAACAAATACCTTCTCCTCCAACAGAACTCCCACTCAAACTCCCCTGTTTACAGCTCTGTTTGCAAGCTCCTGTGCCGCTGCAGCTGTCTGAGCCGCTGCCTGACTGGCTGCTACCTTTATAGGAACCCTAGTCAGTCAAGCCCCGCCCCCTAATCAGGGCTCAGCTTCTCTCCCAACACCTAGCCCCTCCAAGCCTCTACACATACAGGTACTACCAATACAAAAACACACACAAATACCTTCTCCTCCAACAGAACTCCCACTCAAACTCCCCTGTTTACAGCTCTGTTTGCTAGCTCCTGTGCCGCTGCCTGACTGGCTGCTACCTTTATAGGACCCCTAGTCAGGAAAGCCCCGCCCCCTAATCAGGGCTCAGCTTCTCTCCCAGCACAAAGCCCCTCCAAGCCTCTACACATACAGATACTACCAATACAAAACCAAACACACACAAATACCTTCTCCTCCAACAGAACTCCAACTCAAACTCCCCTGTTTACATCTCTGTTTGCTAGCTCCTGTGCCGCTGCCTGACTGGCTGCTACCTTTATAGGACCCCTAGTCAGGGACCCCCGCCCCCTAATCAGGGCTCAGCTTCTCTCCCAGCACAAAGCCCCTCCAAGCCTCTACACATACAGATACTACCAATACAAAAAAACACACAAATACCTTCTCCTCCAACAGAACTCCCACTCCAACTCCCCTGTTTACAGCTCTGTTTGCTAGCTCCTGTGCCGCTGCAGCTGTCTGAGCCGCTGCCTGACTGGCTGCTACATTCATAGGAACCCTAGTCAGTGAAGCCCCGCCCCCTAATCAGGGCTCAGCTTCTCTCCCAGCACCTAGCCCCTCCAAGCCTCTACACATACAGATACTACCAATACAAAAACACACACAAATACCTTCTCCTCCAACAGAACTCCCACTCAAACTCCCCTGTTCACAGCTCTGTTTGCTAGCTCCTGTGCCACTGCCTGACTGGCTGCTACCTTCATAGGACCCCTAGTCAGGGAAGCACCGCCCCCTAATCAGGGCTCAGCTTCTCTCCCAACACGAAGCCCCTGCACATACAGATACTGACAATACAAAACCAAACACACACAAATACCTTCTCCTCCAACAGAACTCCCACTCAAACTCCCCTGTTTACAGCTCTGTTTGCTAGCTCCTGTGCCGCTGCAGCTGTCTGAGCCGCTGCCTGACTGGCTGCTACCTTTATATGACCCCTAGTCAGTCAAGCCCCGCCCCCTAATCAGGGCTCAGCTTCTCTCCCAACACAAAGCCCCTGCACATACAGATACTGACAATACAAAACCAAACACAAACAAATACCTTCTCCTCCAACAGAACTCCCACTCAAACTCCCCTGTTTACAGCTCTGTTTGCAAGCTCCTGTGCCGCTGCAGCTGTCTGAGCCGCTGCCTGACTGGCTGCTACCTTTATGGGATCCCTAGTCAGTGAAGACCCGCCCCCTAATCAGGGCTCAGCTTCTCTCCCAGCACAATGCCCCTCCAAGCCTCTACAAATACTGATACTACCAATACAAAAAAACACACAAATACCTTCTCCTCCAACAGAACTCCCACTCAAACTCCCCTGCTTACAGCTCTGTTTGCTAGCTCCTGTGCCGCTGTCTGACTGGCTGCTACCTTTATAGGACCCCTAGTCAGTGAAGCCCCGCCCCTAATCAGGGCTCAGCTTCTCTCCCAGCACAAAGCCCCTCCAAGCCTCTACACATACAGATACTACCAATACAAAAAAACACACAAATACCTTCTCCTCCAACAGAACTCCCACTCAAACTCCCCTGCTTACAGCTCTGTTTGCTAGCTCCAGTGCCGCTGCCTGACAGGCTGCTACTTTTAGAGGACCCCTAGTCAGTGAAGCCCCGCCCCCTAATCAGGGCTCAGCTTCTCTTCCAGCACAAAGCCCCTCCAAGCCTCTACACATACAGATACTACCAATACAAAACCAAACACACACAAATACCTTCTCCTCCAACAGAACTCCCACTCAAACTCCCCTGTTTACAGCTCTGTTTGCTAGCTCCTGTGCCGCTGCCTGACTGGCTGCTACCTTTATAGGACCCCTAGTCAGGGAAGCCCCGCCCCCTAATCAGGGCTCAGCTTCTCTCCCAGCACAAAGCCCCTCCAAGCCTCTACACATACAGATACTACCAATACAAAACCAAACACACACAAATACCTTCTCCTCCAACAGAACTCCCACCCCAACTCCCCTGTTTACAGCTCTGTTTGCTAGCTCCTGTGCCGCTGCAGCTGTCTGAGCCGCTGCCTGACTGGCTGCTACATTCATAGGAACCCTAGTCAGTGAAGCCCCGCCCCCTAATCAGGGCTCAGCTTCTCTCCCAGCATCTAGCCCCTCCAAGCCTCTACACATACAGATACTACCAATACAAAAAAACACACAAATACCTTCTCCTCCAACAGAATTCCCACTCAAACTCCCCTGTTTACAGCTCTGTTTGCTAGCTCCTGTGCCGCTGCCTGACTGGCTGCTACTTTTATAGGACCCCTAGTCAGTGAAGCCCCGCCCCCTAATCAGGGCTCAGCTTCTCTTCCAGCACAAAGCCCCTCCAAGCCTCTACACATACAGATACTACCAATACAAAACCAAACAAACACAAATACCTTCTCCTCCAACAGAACTCCCACTCAAACTCCCCTGTTACAGCTCTGTTTGCGAGCTCCTGTGCCGCTGCAGCTGTCTGTTCCGCTGCCTGACTGGCTGCTACCATTATAGGACCCCTAGTCAGTGAAGCTCCGCCCCCTAATCAGGGCTCAGCTTCTCTCCAAGCACAAAGCCCCGCCAAACCCCTACACATACATATACTACCAATACAAAACCAAACACACACAAATACCTTCTCCTCCAACAGAACTACCACTCAAACTCCCCTGTTTACAGCTCTATTTGCTAGCTCCAGTCCCGCTGCAGCTGTCTGTGCCGCTGCCTGACTGGCTGGTAAATTTATAGGACCCCTAGTCAGGGAAGCCCCGCCCCCTAATCAGGGCTCAGCTTCTCTCCCAGCACAAATCCCCTCCAAGCCTCTACACATACAGATACTACCAATACAAAAAAACACACAAATACCTTCTCTTCCAACAGAACTCCCACTCAAACTCCCCTGTTCACAGCTCTGTTTGCTAGCTCCTGTGCCGCTGCCTGACTGGCTGCTACCTTTATAGGACCCCTAGTCAGGGAAGCCCCGCCCCCTAATCAGGGCTCAGCTTCTCTCCCAGCACAAAGCCCCTGCACATACAGATACTGACAATACAAAACCAAACACACACAAATACCTTCTCCTCCAACAGAACTCCCACACAAACTCCCCTGTTTACAGCTCTGTTTGCTAGCTCCTGTGCCGCTGCAGCTGTCTGCCGCTGCCTGACTGGCTGCTACCTTTATAGGACCCCTAGTCTGTGAAGCCCCGCCCCCTAATCAGGGCTCAGCTTCTCTCCCAGCACAAAGCCCCTCCAAGCCTCTACACATACAGATACTACCAATACAAAACCAAATACACAGAAATACCTTCTCCTCCAAAAGAACTCCCACACAAACTCCCCTGTTTACAGTTCTGTTTGCTAGCTCCTGTGCCGCTGCAGCTGTCTGCCGCTGCCTGACTGGCTGCTACCTTTATAGGACCCCTAGTCAGTGAAGCCCCGCCCCCTAATCAGGGCTCAGCTTCTCTCCCAGCACAAAGCCCCTCCAAGCCTCTACATATACAGATACTACCAATGCAAAACCAAACACACACAAATACCTTCTCTTCCAACAGAACTCCCACTCAAACTCCCCTGTTTACAGCTCTGTTTGCTAGCTCCTGTGCCGCCGCCTGACTGGCTGCTCCCTTTATTGGACCCCTAATCCGTGAAGCCCCGCCCCCTAATCAGGGCTCAGCTTCTCTCCCAGCACAAAGCCCCTACACATACAGATGCTACCAATACAAAACCAAACACACACAAATATCTTCTCCTCCAACAGAACTCCCACTCAAACTCCCCTGTTTACAGCTCTGTTTGCTAGCTCCTGTGCCGCTGCCTGACTGGCTCCTACCTCTATAGAAACCCTAGTCAGTGAAGCCCCGCCCCCTAATCAGGGCTCAGCTTCGATCCCAGCACAAAGCCCCTCCAAGCCTCTACACATACAGATACTACCAATACAAAACCAAACACACACAAATACCTTCTCCTCCAACAGAACTACCACTCAAACTCCCCTGTTTACAGCTCTATTTGCTAGCTCCAGTCCCGCTGCAGCTGTCTGTGCCGCTGCCTGACTGGCTGGTAAATTTATAGGACCCCTAGTCAGGGAAGCCCCGCCCCCTAATCAGGGCTCAGCTTCTCTCCCAGCACAAATCCCCTCCAAGCCTCTACACATACAGATACTACCAATACAAAACCAAACACACACAAATACCTTCTCTTCCAACAGAAGTCCCACTCAAACTCCCCTGTTTACAGCTCTGTTTGCTAGCTCCTGTGCCGCTGCCTGACTGGCTGCTACCTTTCTAGGACCCCTAGTCAGTGAAGCCCCGCCCCCTAATCAGGGCTCATCTTCGCTCCCAGCACAAAGCCCCTACACATACAGATACTACCAATACAAAACCAAACACACACAAACACCTTCTCCTCCAACAGAACTCCCACACAAACTCCCCTGTTTACAGCTCTGTTTGCTAGCTCCTGTGCCGCTGCCTGACTGGCTGCTACCTTTCTAGGACCCCTAGTCAGTGAAGCCCCGCCCCCTAATCAGGGCTCAGCTTCTCTCCCAGCACAAAGCCCCTGCACATACAGATACTGACAATACAAAACCAAACACAAACAAATACCTTCTCCTCCAACAGAACTCCCACTCCAACTCCCCTGTTTACAGCTCTGTTTGCAAGCTCCTGTGCCGCTGCCTGACTGGCTGCTACCTTTGTAGGACCCCTAGTCAGGGACCCCCGCCCCCTAATCAGGGCTCAGCTTCTCTCCCAGCACAAAGCCCCTCCAAGCCTCTACACATACAGATACTACCAATACAAAAAAACACACAAATACCTTCTCCTCCAACAGAACTCCCACTCCAACGCCCCTGTTTACAGCTCTGTTTGCTAGCTCCTGTGCCGCTTCAGCTGTCTGTGCCGCTGCCTGACTGGCTGCTACCTTTATGGAATCCCTAGTCAGTGAAGACCCGCCCCCTAATCAGGGCTCAGCTTCTCTCCCAGCACAATGCCCCTCCAAGCCTCTACAAATACTGATACTACCAATACAAAAAAACACACAAATACCTTCTCCTCCAACAGAACTCCCACTCAAACTCCCCTGCTTACAGCTCTGTTTGCTAGCTCCTGTGCCGCTGTCTGACTGGCTGCTACCTTTATAGGACCCCTAGTCAGTGAAGCCCCGCCCCTAATCAGGGCTCAGCTTCTCTCCCAGCACAAAGCCCCTCCAAGCCTCTACACATACAGATACTACCAATACAAAAAAACACACAAATACCTTCTCCTCCAACAGAACTCCCACTCAAACTCCCCTGCTTACAGCTCTGTTTGCTAGCTCCTGTGCCGCTGCCTGACTGGCTGCTACCTTTATAGGACCCTAGTCAGGGAAGCACCGCCCCCTAATCAGGGCTCAGCTTCTCTCCCAGCACAAAGCCCCTGCACATACAGATACTGACAATACAAAACCAAACACACACAAATACCTTCTCCTCCAACAGTACTCCCACTCCAACTCCCCTGTTTACAGCTCTGTTTGCTAGCTCCTGTGCCGCTGCCTGACTGGCTGCTACTTTTATAGGACCCCTAGTCAGTGAAGCCCCGCCCCCTAATCAGGGCTCAGCTTCTCTTCCAGCACAAAGCCCCTCCAAGCCTCTACACATACAGATACTACCAATACAAAACCAAACACACACAAATACCTTCTCCTCCAACAGAACTCCAACTCAAACTCCCCTGTTTACAGCTCTGTTTGCTAGCTCCTGTGCCGCTGCAGCTGTCTGTTCCGCTGCCTGACTGGCTGCTACCATTATAGGACCCCTAGTCAGTGAAGCTCCGCCCCCTAATCAGGGCTCAGCTTCTCTCCAAGCACAAAGCCCCGCCAAACCCCTACACATACATATACTACCAATACAAAACCAAACACACACAAATACCATCTCCTCCAACAGAACTCCCACTCAAACTCCCCTGTTTACAGCTCTGTTTGCTAGCTCCTGTGCCGCTGCCTGACTGGCTGCTACCTTTATAGGACCCCTAGTCAGGGAAGCACCGCCCCCTAATCAGGGCTCAGCTTCTCTCCCAGCACAAAGCCCCTGCACATACAGATACTGACAATACAAAACCAAACACACAAATACCTTCTCCTCCAACAGAACTCCCACTCAAACTCCCCTGTTTACAGCTCTGTTTGCTAGCTCCTGTGCCGCTGCAGCTGTCTGTTCCGCTGCCTGACTGGCTGCTTCCATTATAGGACCCCTAGTCAGTGAAGCCCCGCCCCCTAATCAGGGCTCAGCTTCTCTCCAAGCACAAAGCCCCGCCAAACCCCTACACATACAGATACTACCAATACAAAACCAAACACACACAAATACCTTCTCCTCCAACAGAACTCCAACTCAAACTCCCCTGTTTACAGCTCTGTTTGCTAGCTCCTGTGCCGCTGCCTGACTGGCTGCTACCTTTATAGGACCCCTAGTCAGGAAAGCCCCGCCCCCTAATCAGGGCTCAGCTTCTCTCCCAGCACAAAGCCCCTCCAAGCCTCTACACATACAGATACTACCAATACAAAACCAAACACACACAAATACCTTCTCCTCCAACAGAACTCCAACGCAAACTCCCCTGTTTACATCTCTGTTTGCTAGCTCCTGTGCCGCTGCCTGACTGGCTGCTACCTTTATAGGACGCCTAGTCAGGGACCCCCGCCCCCTAATCAGGGCTCAGCTTCTCTCCCAGCACAAAGCCCCTCCAAGCCTCTACACATACAGATACTACCAATACAAAAAAACACACAAATACCTTCTCCTCCAACAGAACTCCCACTCCAACTCCCCTGTTTACAGCTCTGTTTGCTAGCTCCTGTGCCGCTGCAGCTGTCTGAGCCGCTGCCTGACTGGCTGCTACATTCATAGGAACCCTCGTCAGTGAAGCCCCGCCCCCTAATCAGGGCTCAGCTTCTCTCCCAGCACCTAGCCACTCCAAGCCTCTACACATACAGATACTACCAATACAAAAACACACACAAATACCTTCTCCTCCAACAGAACTCCCACTCAAACTCCCCTGTTCACAGCTCTGTTTGCTAGCTCCTGTGCCACTGCCTGACTGGCTGCTACCTTCATAGACCCGTAGTCAGGGAAGCACCGCCCCCTAATCAGGGCTCAGCTTCTCTCCCAGCACGAAGCCCCTGCACATACAGATACTGACAATACAAAACCAAACGCACACAAATACCTTCTCCTCCAACAGAACTCCCACTCAAACTCCCCTGTTTACAGCTCTGTTTGCTAGCTCCTGTGCCGCTTCAGCTGTCTGTGCCGCTGCCTGACTGGCTGCTACCTTTATATGACCCCTAGTCAGTCAAGCCCCGCCCCCTAATCAGGGCTCAGCTTCTCTCCCAGCACCTAGCCCCACCAAGCCTCTACACATACAGATACTACCAATACAAAAACACACACAAATACCTTCTCCTCCAACAGAACTCCCACTCAAACTCCCCTGCTTACACCTCTGTTTGCTAGCTCCTGTGCCGCTGCCTGACTGGCTGCTACCTTTATAGGACCCCTAGTCAGGGAAGCACCGCCCCCTAATCAGGGCTCAGCTTCTCTCCCAGCACAAAGCCCCTGCACATACAGATACTGACAATACAAAACCAAACACACACAAATACCTTCTCCTCCAACAGAACTCCAACTCCAACTCCCCTGTTTACAGCGCTGTTTGCTAGCTCCTGTGCCGCTGCCTGACTGGCTGCTACTTTTATAGGACCCCTAGTCAGTGAAGCCCCGCCCCCTAATCAGGGCTCAGCTTCTCTCCCAGCACAAAGCCCCTGCACATACAGATACTGACAATACAAAACCAAACACAAACAAATACCTTCTCCTCCAACATAACTCCCGCTCCAACTCCCCTGTTTACAGCTCTGTTTGCTAGCTCCTGTGCCGCTTCAGCTGTCTGTGCCGCTGCCTGACTGGCTGCTACCTTTATAGGACCCCTAGTCAGTCAAGCCCCGCCCCCTAATCAGGGCTCAGCTTCTCTCCCAGCACCTAGCCCCACCAAGCCTCTACACATACAGATACTACCAATACAAAACCAAACACACAAATACCTTCTCCTCCAACAGAACTCCCACTCAAACTCCCCTGTTCACAGCTCTGTTTGCTAGCTCCTGTGCCGCTGTCTGACTGGCTGCTACCTTTATAGGACCCCTAGTCAGTGAAGCTCCGCCCCCTAATCAGGGCTCAGCTTCTCTCCAAGCACAAAGCCCCGCCAAACCCCTACACATACATATACTACCAATACAAAACCAAACACACACAAATACCTTCTCCTCCAACAGAACTCCAACTCAAACTCCCCTGTTTACAGCTCTGTTTGCTAGCTCCTGTGCCGCTGCAGCTGTCTGCGCCGCTGCCTGACTGGCTGCTACCTTTATAGGACCCCTAGTCAGTGAAGCCCCGCCCCCTAATCAGGGCTCAGCTTCTCTCCCAGCACAAAGCCCCTGCACATACAGATACTGACAATACAAAACCAAACACAAACAAATACCTTCTCCTCCAACAGAACTCCCACTCCAACTCCCCTGTTTACAGCTCTGTTTGCAAGCTCCTGTGCCGCTGCAGCTCTCTGAGCCGCTGCCTGACTGGCTGCTACCTTTATAGGACCCCTAGTCAGGAAAGCCCCGCCGCCTAATCAGGGCTCAGCTTCTCTCCCAGCACAAAGCCCCTCCAAGCCTCTACACATACAGATACTACCAATACAAAACCAAACACACACAAATACCTTCTCCTCCAACAGAACTCCAACTCAAACTCCCCTGTTTACATCTCTGTTTGCTAGCTCCTGTACCGCTGCCTGACTGGCTGCTACCTTTATAGGACCCCTAGTCAGGGACCCCCGCCCCCTAATCAGGGCTCAGCTTCTCTCCCAGCACAAAGCCCCTCCAAGCCTCTACACATACAGATACTACCAATACAAAAAAACACACAAATACCTTCTCCTCCAACAGAACTCCCACTCCAACTCCCCTGTTTACAGCTCTGTTTGCTAGCTCCTGTGCCGCTGCAGCTGTCTGAGCCGCTGCCTGACTGGCTGCTACATTCATAGGAACCCTAGTCAGTGAAGCCCCGCCCCCTAATCAGGGCTCAGCTTCTCTCCCAGCACCTAGCCCCTCCAAGCCTCTACACATACAGATACTACCAATACAAAAACACACACAAATACCTTCTCCTCCAACAGAACTCCCACTCAAACTCCCCTGCTTACAGCTCTGTTTGCTAGCTCCTGTGCCGCTGTCTGACTGGCTGCTACCTTTATAGGACCCCTAGTCAGTGAAGCCCCGCCCCCTAATCAGGGCTCAGCTTCTCTCCCAGCACAAAGCCCCTCCAAGCCTCTACACATACAGATACTACCAATACAAAAACACACACAAATACCTTCTCCTCCAACAGAACTCCCACTCAAACTCCCCTGCTTACAGCTCTGTTTGCTAGCTCCTGTGCCGCTGCCTGACTGGCTGCTACCTTTATAGGACCCCTAGTCAGGGAAGCACCGCCCCCTAATCAGGGCTCAGCTTCTCTCCCAGCACAAAGCCCCTGCACATACAGATACTGACAATACAAAACCAAACACACACAAATACCTTCTCCTCCAACAGTACTCCCACTCCAACTCCCCTGTTTACAGCTCTGTTTGCTCGCTCCTGTGCCGCTGCAGCTGTCTTTTCCGCTGCCTGACTGGCTGCTACCATTATAGGACCCCTAGTCAGTGAAGCTCCGCCCCCTAATCAGAGCTCAGCTTCTCTCCAAGCACAAAGCCCCGCCAAACCCCTACACATACAGATACTACCAATACAAAACCAAACACACACAAATACCGTCTCCTCAAACAGAACTCCCACTCAAACTCCCCTGTTTACAGCTCTGTTTGCTAGCTCCTGTGCCGCTGCCTGACTGGCTGCTACATTTATAGGACCCCTAGTCAGGGAAGCACCGCCCCATAAACAGGGCTCAGCTTCTCTCCCAGCACAAAGCCCCTGCACATACAGATACTACCAATACAAAACCAAACACACAAATACCTTCTCCTCCAACAGAACTCCCACTCAAACTCCCCTGTTTACAGCTCTGTTTGCTAGCTCCTGTGCCGCTGCAGCTGTCTGTTCCGCTGCCTGACTGGCTGCTTCCATTATAGGACCCCTAGTCAGTGAAGCCCCGCCCCCTAATCAGGGCTCAGCTTCTCTCCAAGCACAAAGCCCCGCCAAACCCCTACACATACAGATACTACCAATACAAAACCAAACACACACAAATACCTTCTCCTCCAACAGAACTCCAACTCAAACTCCCCTGTTTACAGCTCTGTTTGCTAGCTCCTGTGCCGCTGCCTGACTGGCTGCTACCTTTATAGGACCCCTAGTCAGGAAAGCCCCGCCCCCTAATCAGGGCTCAGCTTCTCTCCCAGCACAAAGCCCCTCCAAGCCTCTACACATACAGATACTACCAATACAAAACCAAACACACACAAATACCTTCTCCTCCAACAGAACTCCAACGCAAACTCCCCTGTTTACATCTCTGTTTGCTAGCTCCTGTGCCGCTGCCTGACTGGCTGCTACCTTTATAGGACGCCTAGTCAGGGACCCCCGCCCCCTAATCAGGGCTCAGCTTCTCTCCCAGCACAAAGCCCCTCCAAGCCTCTACACATACAGATACTACCAATACAAAAAAACACACAAATACCTTCTCCTCCAACAGAACTCCCACTCCAACTCCCCTGTTTACAGCTCTGTTTGCTAGCTCCTGTGCCGCTGCAGCTGTCTGAGCCGCTGCCTGACTGGCTGCTACATTCATAGGAACCCTCGTCAGTGAAGCCCCGCCCCCTAATCAGGGCTCAGCTTCTCTCCCAGCACCTAGCCACTCCAAGCCTCTACACATACAGATACTACCAATACAAAAACACACACAAATACCTTCTCCTCCAACAGAACTCCCACTCAAACTCCCCTGTTCACAGCTCTGTTTGCTAGCTCCTGTGCCACTGCCTGACTGGCTGCTACCTTCATAGACCCGTAGTCAGGGAAGCACCGCCCCCTAATCAGGGCTCAGCTTCTCTCCCAGCACGAAGCCCCTGCACATACAGATACTGACAATACAAAACCAAACGCACACAAATACCTTCTCCTCCAACAGAACTCCCACTCAAACTCCCCTGTTTACAGCTCTGTTTGCTAGCTCCTGTGCCGCTTCAGCTGTCTGTGCCGCTGCCTGACTGGCTGCTACCTTTATATGACCCCTAGTCAGTCAAGCCCCGCCCCCTAATCAGGGCTCAGCTTCTCTCCCAGCACCTAGCCCCACCAAGCCTCTACACATACAGATACTACCAATACAAAAACACACACAAATACCTTCTCCTCCAACAGAACTCCCACTCAAACTCCCCTGCTTACACCTCTGTTTGCTAGCTCCTGTGCCGCTGCCTGACTGGCTGCTACCTTTATAGGACCCCTAGTCAGGGAAGCACCGCCCCCTAATCAGGGCTCAGCTTCTCTCCCAGCACAAAGCCCCTGCACATACAGATACTGACAATACAAAACCAAACACACACAAATACCTTCTCCTCCAACAGAACTCCAACTCCAACTCCCCTGTTTACAGCGCTGTTTGCTAGCTCCTGTGCCGCTGCCTGACTGGCTGCTACTTTTATAGGACCCCTAGTCAGTGAAGCCCCGCCCCCTAATCAGGGCTCAGCTTCTCTCCCAGCACAAAGCCCCTGCACATACAGATACTGACAATACAAAACCAAACACAAACAAATACCTTCTCCTCCAACATAACTCCCGCTCCAACTCCCCTGTTTACAGCTCTGTTTGCTAGCTCCTGTGCCGCTTCAGCTGTCTGTGCCGCTGCCTGACTGGCTGCTACCTTTATAGGACCCCTAGTCAGTCAAGCCCCGCCCCCTAATCAGGGCTCAGCTTCTCTCCCAGCACCTAGCCCCACCAAGCCTCTACACATACAGATACTACCAATACAAAACCAAACACACAAATACCTTCTCCTCCAACAGAACTCCCACTCAAACTCCCCTGTTCACAGCTCTGTTTGCTAGCTCCTGTGCCGCTGTCTGACTGGCTGCTACCTTTATAGGACCCCTAGTCAGTGAAGCTCCGCCCCCTAATCAGGGCTCAGCTTCTCTCCAAGCACAAAGCCCCGCCAAACCCCTACACATACATATACTACCAATACAAAACCAAACACACACAAATACCTTCTCCTCCAACAGAACTCCAACTCAAACTCCCCTGTTTACAGCTCTGTTTGCTAGCTCCTGTGCCGCTGCAGCTGTCTGCGCCGCTGCCTGACTGGCTGCTACCTTTATAGGACCCCTAGTCAGTGAAGCCCCGCCCCCTAATCAGGGCTCAGCTTCTCTCCCAGCACAAAGCCCCTGCACATACAGATACTGACAATACAAAACCAAACACAAACAAATACCTTCTCCTCCAACAGAACTCCCACTCCAACTCCCCTGTTTACAGCTCTGTTTGCAAGCTCCTGTGCCGCTGCAGCTCTCTGAGCCGCTGCCTGACTGGCTGCTACCTTTATAGGACCCCTAGTCAGGAAAGCCCCGCCGCCTAATCAGGGCTCAGCTTCTCTCCCAGCACAAAGCCCCTCCAAGCCTCTACACATACAGATACTACCAATACAAAACCAAACACACACAAATACCTTCTCCTCCAACAGAACTCCAACGCAAACTCCCCTGTTTACATCTCTGTTTGCTAGCTCCTGTACCGCTGCCTGACTGGCTGCTACCTTTATAGGACCCCTAGTCAGGGACCCCCGCCCCCTAATCAGGGCTCAGCTTCTCTCCCAGCACAAAGCCCCTCCAAGCCTCTACACATACAGATACTACCAATACAAAAAAACACACAAATACCTTCTCCACCAACAGAACTCCCACTCCAACTCCCCTGTTTACAGCTCTGTTTGCTAGCTCCTGTGCCGCTGCAGCTGTCTGAGCCGCTGCCTGACTGGCTGCTACATTCATAGGAACCCTAGTCAGTGAAGCCCCGCCCCCTAATCAGGGCTCAGCTTCTCTCCCAGCACCTAGCCCCTCCAAGCCTCTACACATACAGATACTACCAATACAAAAACACACACAAATACCTTCTCCTCCAACAGAACTCCCACTCAAACTCCCCTGCTTACAGCTCTGTTTGCTAGCTCCTGTGCCGCTGTCTGACTGGCTGCTACCTTTATAGGACCCCTAGTCAGTGAAGCCCCGCCCCCTAATCAGGGCTCAGCTTCTCTCCCAGCACAAAGCCCCTCCAAGCCTCTACACATACAGATACTACCAATACAAAAACACACACAAATACCTTCTCCTCCAACAGAACTCCCACTCAAACTCCCCTGCTTACAGCTCTGTTTGCTAGCTCCTGTGCCGCTGCCTGACTGTCTGCTACCTTTATAGGACCCCTAGTCAGGGAAGCACCGCCCCCTAATCAGGGCTCAGCTTCTCTCCCAGCACAAAGCCCCTGCACATACAGATACTGACAATACAAAACCAAACACACACAAATACCTTCTCCTCCAACAGTACTCCCACTCCAACTCCCCTGTTTACAGCTCTGTTTGCTCGCTCCTGTGCCGCTGCAGCTGTCTTTTCCGCTGCCTGACTGGCTGCTACCATTATAGGACCCCTAGTCAGGGAAGCACCGCCCCATAAACAGGGCTCAGCTTCTCTCCCAGCACAAAGCCCCTGCACATACAGATACTACCAATACAAAACCAAACACACAAATACCTTCTCCTCCAACAGAACTCCCACTCAAACTCCCCTGTTTACAGCTCTGTTTGCTAGCTCCTGTGCCGCTGCAGCTGTCTGTTCCGCTGCCTGACTGGCTGCTTCCATTATAGGACCCCTAGTCAGTGAAGCCCCGCCCCCTAATCAGGGCTCAGCTTCTCTCCAAGCACAAAGCCCCGCCAAACCCCTACACATACAGATACTACCAATACAAAACCAAACACACACAAATACCTTCTCCTCCAACAGAACTCCAACTCAAACTCCCCTGTTTACAGCTCTGTTTGCTAGCTCCTGTGCCGCTGCCTGACTGGCTGCTACCTTTATAGGACGCCTAGTCAGGGACCCCCGCCCCCTAATCAGGGCTCAGCTTCTCTCCCAGCACAAAGCCCCTCCAAGCCTCTACACATACAGATACTACCAATACAAAAAAACACACAAATACCTTCTCCTCCAACAGAACTCCCACTCAAACTCCCCTGCTTACAGCTCTGTTTGCTAGCTCCTGTGCCGCTGCCTGACTGGCTGCTACCTTTGTAGGACCCCTAGTCAGGGAAGCACCGCCCCCTAATCAGGGCTCAGCTTCTCTCCCAGCACAAAGCCCCTGCACATACAGATACTGACAATACAAAACCAAACACACAAATACCTTCTCCTCCAACAGAACTCCAACTCCAACTCCCCTGTTTACAGCGCTGTTTGCTAGCTCCTGTGCCGCTGCCTGACTGGCTGCTACTTTTATAGGACCCCTAGTCAGTGAAGCCCCGCCCCCTAATCAGGGCTCAGCTTCTCTCCCAGCACAAAGCCCCTGCACATACAGATACTGACAATACAAAACCAAACACAAACAAATACCTTCTCCTCCAACATAACTCCCGCTCCAACTCCCCTGTTTACAGCTCTGTTTGCTAGCTCCTGTGCCGCTTCAGCTGTCTGTGCCGCTGCCTGACTGGCTGCTACCTTTATAGGACCCCTAGTCAGTCAAGCCCCGCCCCCTAATCAGGGCTCAGCTTCTCTCCCAGCACCTAGCCCCACCAAGCCTCTACACATACAGATACTACCAATACAAAACCAAACACACACAAATACCTTCTCCTCCAACAGAACTCCCACTCCAACTCCCCTGTTTACAGCTCTGTTTGCTAGCTCCTGTGCCGCTGCAGCTGTCTGAGCCGCTGCCTGACTGGCTGCTACATTCATAGGAACCCTAGTCAGTGAAGCCCCGCCCCCTAATCAGGGCTCAGCTTCTCTCCCAGCACCTAGCCCCTCCAAGCCTCTACACATACAGATACTACCAATACAAAAACACACACAAATACCTTCTCCTCCAACAGAACTCCCACTCAAACTCCCCTGTTCACAGCTCTGTTTGCTAGCTCCTGTGCCGCTGCCTGACTGGCTGCTACCTTTATGGGATCCCTAGTCAGTGAAGCCCCGCCCCCTAATCAGGGCTCAGCTTCTCTCCCAGCACAAAGCCCCTCCAAGCCTCTACACATAAAGATACTACCAATACAAAAAAACACACAAATACCTTCTCCTCCAACAGAACTCCCACTCAAACTCCCCTGCTTACAGCTCTGTTTGCTAGCTCCTGTGCCGCTGCCTGACTGGCTGCTACCTTTATAGGACCCCTAGTCAGGGAAGCACCGCCCCCTAATCAGGGCTCAGCTTCTCTCCCAGCACAAAGCCCCTGCACATACAGATACTGACAATACAAAACCAAACACACACAAATACATTCTCCTCCAACAGTACTCCCACTCCAACTCCCCTGTTTACAGCTCTGTTTGCTCGCTCCTGTGCCGCTGCAGCTGTCTTTTCCGCTGCCTGACTGGCTGCTACCATTATAGGACCCCTAGTCAGTGAAGCTCCGCCCCCTAATCAGAGCTCAGCTTCTCTCCAAGCACAAAGCCCCGCCAAACCCCTACACATACAGATACTACCAATACAAAACCAAACACACACAAATACCATCTCCTCCAACAGAACTCCCACTCAAACTCCCCTGTTTACAGCTCTGTTTGCTAGCTCCTGTGCCGCTGCCTGACTGGCTGCTACCTTTATAGGACCCCTAGTCAGGGAAGCACCGCCCCATAAACAGGGCTCAGCTTCTCTCCCAGCACAAAGCCCCTGCACATACAGATACTACCAATACAAAACCAAACACACACAAATACCTTCTCCTCCAACAGAACTCCCACTCAAACTCCCCTGTTCACAGCTCTGTTTGCTAGCTCCTGTGCCGCTGCAGCTGTCTGTTCCGCTGCCTGACTGGCTGCTTCCATTATAGGACCCCTAGTCAGTGAAGCCCCGCCCCCTAATCAGGGCTCAGCTTCTCTCCAAGCACAAAGCCCCGCCAAACCCCTACACATACAGATACTACCAATACAAAACCAAACACACACAAATACCTTCTCCTCCAACAGAACTCCAACTCAAACTCCCCTGTTTACAGCTCTGTTTGCTAGCTCCTGTGCCGCTGCCTGACTGGCTGCTACCTTTATAGGACCCCTAGTCAGGAAAGCCCCGCCCCCTAATCAGGGCTCAGCTTCTCTCCCAGCACAAAGCCCCTCCAAGCCTCTACACATACAGATACTACCAATACAAAACCAAACACACACAAATACCTTCTCCTCCAACAGAACTCCAACTCAAACTCCCCTGTTTACAGCTCTGTTTGCTAGCTCCTGTGCCGCTGCCTGACTGGCTGCTACCTTTATAGGACCCCTAGTCAGTGAAGCCCCGCCCCCTAATCAGGGCTCAGCTTCTCTCCCAGCACCTAGCCCCTCCAAGCCTCTACACATACAGATACTACCAATACAAAAACACACACAAATACCTTCTCCTCCAACAGAATTCCCACTCAAACTCCCCTGCTTACACCTCTGTTTGCTAGCTCCTGTGCCGCTGTCTGACTGGCTGCTACCTTTATAGGACCCCTAGTCCGTGAAGCCCCGCCCCCTAATCAGGGCTCAGCTTCTCTCCCAGCACAAAGCCCCTGCACATACAGATACTGACAATACAAAACCAAACACACAAATACCTTCTCCTCCAACAGAACTCCCACTCAAACTCCCCTGTTTACAGCTCTGTTTGCTAGCTCCTGTGCCGCTGTCTGACTGGCTGCTGCCTTTATAGGACCCCTAGTCAGTCAAGCCCCGCCCCCTAATCAGGGCTCAGCTTCTCTTCCAGCACAAAGCCCCTCCAAGCCTCTACACATACAGATACTACCAATACAAAACCAAACACACACAAATACCTTCTCCTCCAACAGAACTCCCACTCAAACTCCCCTGTTTACAGCTCTGTTTGCTAGCTCCTGTGCCGCTGCAGCTGTCTGTTCCGCTGCCTGACTGGCTGCTGCCATTATAGGACCCCTAGTCAGTGAAGCTCCGCGCCCTAATCAGGGCTCAGCTTCTCTCCAAGCACAAAGCCCCGCCAAACCCCTACACATACATATACTACCAATACAAAACCACACACACACAAATACCTTCTCCTCCAACAGAACTCCAACTCAAACTCCCCTGTTTACAGCTCTGTTTGCTAGCTCCTGTGCCGCTGCAGCTGTCTGCGCCGCTGCCTGACTGGCTGCTACCTTTATAGGACCCCTAGTCAGTGAAGCCCCGCCCCCTAATCAGGGCTCAGCTTCTCTCCCAACACAAAGCCCCTGCACATACAGATACTGACAATACAAAACCAAACACAAACAAATACCTTCTCCTCCAACAGAACTCCCACTCAAACTCCCCTGTTTACAGCTCTGTTTGCAAGCTCCTGTGCCGCTGCAGCTGTCTGAGCCGCTGCCTGACTGGCTGCTACCTTTATAGGAACCCTAGTCAGTCAAGCCCCGCCCCCTAATCAGGGCTCAGCTTCTCTCCCAACACCTAGCCCCTCCAAGCCTCTACACATACAGGTACTACCAATACAAAAACACACACAAATACCTTCTCCTCCAACAGAACTCCCACTCAAACTCCCCTGTTTACAGCTCTGTTTGCTAGCTCCTGTGCCGCTGCCTGACTGGCTGCTACCTTTATAGGACCCCTAGTCAGGAAGCCCCGCCCCCTAATCAGGGCTCAGCTTCTCTCCCAGCACAAAGCCCCTCCAAGCCTCTACACATACAGATACTACCAATACAAAACCAAACACACACAAATACCTTCTCCTCCAACAGAACTCCAACTCAAACTCCCGTGTTTACATCTCTGTTTGCTAGCTCCTGTGCCGCTGCCTGACTGGCTGCTACCTTTATAGGACCCCTAGTCAGGGACCCCCGCCCCCTAATCAGGGCTCAGCTTCTCTCCCAGCACCTAGCCCCTCCAAGCCTCTACACATACAGATACTACCAATACAAAAACACACACAAATACCTTCTCCTCCAACAGAACTCCCACTCAAACTCCCCTGTTCACAGCTCTGTTTGCTAGCTCCTGTGCCACTGCCTGACTGGCTGCTACCTTCATAGGACCCCTAGTCAGGGAAGCACCGCCCCCTAATCAGGGCTCAGCTTCTCTCCCAACACGAAGCCCCTGCACATACAGATACTGACAATACAAAACCAAACACACACAAATACCTTCTCCTCCAACAGAACTCCCACACAAACTCCCCTGTTTACAGCTCTGTTTGCTAGCTCCTGTGCCGCTTCAGCTGTCTGTGCCGCTGCCTGACTGGCTGCTACCTTTATGGGATCCCTAGTCAGTGAAGACCCGCCCCCTAATCAGGGCTCAGCTTCTCTCCCAGCACAATGCCCCTCCAAGCCTCTACAAATACTGATACTACCAATACAAAAAAACACACAAATACCTTCTCCTCCAACAGAACTCCCACTCAAACTCCCCTGCTTACAGCTCTGTTTGCTAGCTCCTGTGCCGCTGTCTGACTGGCTCCTACCTTTATAGGACCCCTAGTCAGTGAAGCCCCGCCCCTAATCAGGGCTCAGCTTCTCTCCCAGCACAAAGCCCCTCCAAGCCTCTACACATACAGATACTACCAATACAAAAAAACACACAAATACCTTCTCCTCCAACAGAACTCCCACTCAAACTCCCCTGTTTACAGCTCTGTTTGCTAGCTCCTGTGCCGCTGCCTGACTGGCTGCTACCTTTATAGGACCCCTAGTCAGGGAAGCCCCGCCCCCTAATCAGGGCTCAGCTTCTCTCCCAGCACAAAGCCCCTCCAAGCCTCTACACATACAGATACTACCAATACAAAACCAAACACACACAAATACCTTCTCCTCCAACAGAACTCCCACCCCAACTCCCCTGTTTACAGCTCTGTTTGCTAGCTCCTGTGCCGCTGCAGCTGTCTGAGCCGCTGCCTGACTGGCTGCTACATTCATAGGAACCCTAGTCAGTGAAGCCCCGCCCCCTAATCAGGGCTCAGCTTCTCTCCCAGCATCTAGCCCCTCCAAGCCTCTACACATACAGATACTACCAATACAAAAAAACACACAAATACCTTCTCCTCCAACAGAACTCCAACTCAAACTCCCCTGTTTACAGCTCTGTTTGCTAGCTCCTGTGCCGCTGCAGCTGTCTGTTCCGCTGCCTGACTGGCTGCTTCCATTATAGGACCCCTAGTCAGTGAAGCCCCGCCCCCTAATCAGGGCTCAGCTTCTCTCCAAGCACAAAGCCCCGCCAAACCCCTACACATACAGATACTACCAATACAAAACCAAACACACACAAATACCTTCTCCTCCAACAGAACTCCAACTCAAACTCCCCTGTTTACAGCTCTGTTTGCTAGCTCCTGTGCCGCTGCAGCTGTCTGTTCCGCTGCCTGACTGGCTGCTGCCATTATAGGACCCCTAGTCAGTGAAGCTCCGCGCCCTAATCAGGGCTCAGCTTCTCTCCAAGCACAAAGCCCCGCCAAACCCCTACACATACATATACTACCAATACAAAACCACACACACACAAATACCTTCTCCTCCAACAGAACTCCAACTCAAACTCCCCTGTTTACAGCTCTGTTTGCTAGCTCCTGTGCCGCTGCAGCTGTCTGCGCCGCTGCCTGACTGGCTGCTACCTTTATAGGACCCCTAGTCAGTGAAGCCCCGCCCCCTAATCAGGGCTCAGCTTCTCTCCCAACACAAAGCCCCTGCACATACAGATACTGACAATACAAAACCAAACACAAACAAATACCTTCTCCTCCAACAGAACTCCCACTCAAACTCCCCTGTTTACAGCTCTGTTTGCAAGCTCCTGTGCCGCTGCAGCTGTCTGAGCCGCTGCCTGACTGGCTGCTACCTTTATAGGAACCCTAGTCAGTCAAGCCCCGCCCCCTAATCAGGGCTCAGCTTCTCTCCCAGCACCTAGCCCCTCCAAGCCTCTACACATACAGGTACTACCAATACAAAAACACACACAAATACCTTCTCCTCCAACAGAACTCCCACTCAAACTCCCCTGTTTACAGCTCTGTTTGCTAGCTCCTGTGCCGCTGCCTGACTGGCTGCTACCTTTATAGGACCCCTAGTCAGGAAGCCCCGCCCCCTAATCAGGGCTCAGCTTCTCTCCCAGCACAAAGCCCCTCCAAGCCTCTACACATACAGATACTACCAATACAAAACCAAACACACACAAATACCTTCTCCTCCAACAGAACTCCAACTCAAACTCCCCTGTTTACATCTCTGTTTGCTAGCTCCTGTGCCGCTGCCTGACTGGCTGCTACCTTTATAGGACCCCTAGTCAGGGACCCCCGCCCCCTAATCAGGGCTCAGCTTCTCTCCCAGCACAAAGCCCCTCCAAGCCTCTACACATACAGATACTACCAATACAAAAAAACACACAAATACCTTCTCCTCCAACAGAACTCCCACTCCAACTCCCCTGTTTACAGCTCTGTTTGCTAGCTCCTGTGCCGCTGCAGCTGTCTGAGCCGCTGCCTGACTGGCTGCTACATTCATAGGAACCCTAGTCAGTGAAGCCCCGCCCCCTAATCAGGGCTCAGCTTCTCTCCCAGCACCTAGCCCCTCCAAGCCTCTACACATACAGATACTACCAATACAAAAACACACACAAATACCTTCTCCTCCAACAGAACTCCCACTCAAACTCCCCTGTTCACAGCTCTGTTTGCTAGCTCCTGTGCCACTGCCTGACTGGCTGCTACCTTCATAGGACCCCTAGTCAGGGAAGCACCGCCCCCTAATCAGGGCTCAGCTTCTCTCCCAACACGAAGCCCCTGCACATACAGATACTGACAATACAAAACCAAACACACACAAATACCTTCTCCTCCAACAGAACTCCCACTCAAACTCCCCTGTTTACAGCTCTGTTTGCTAGCTCCTGTGCCGCTTCAGCTGTCTGTGCCGCTGCCTGACTGGCTGCTACCTTTATGGGATCCCTAGTCAGTGAAGACCCGCCCCCTAATCAGGGCTCAGCTTCTCTCCCAGCACAATGCCCCTCCAAGCCTCTACAAATACTGATACTACCAATACAAAAAAACACACAAATACCTTCTCCTCCAACAGAACTCCCACTCAAACTCCCCTGCTTACAGCTCTGTTTGCTAGCTCCTGTGCCGCTGTCTGACTGGCTCCTACCTTTATAGGACCCCTAGTCAGTGAAGCCCCGCCCCTAATCAGGGCTCAGCTTCTCTCCCAGCACAAAGCCCCTCCAAGCCTCTACACATACAGATACTACCAATACAAAAAAACACACAAATACCTTCTCCTCCAACAGAACTCCCACTCAAACTCCCCTGCTTACAGCTCTGTTTGCTAGCTCCAGTGCCGCTGCCTGACAGGCTGCTACTTTTAGAGGACCCCTAGTCAGTGAAGCCCCGCCCCCTAATCAGGGCTCAGCTTCTCTTCCAGCACAAAGCCCCTCCAAGCCTCTACACATACAGATACTACCAATACAAAACCAAACACACACAAATACCTTCTCCTCCAACAGAACTCCCACTCAAACTCCCCTGTTTACAGCTCTGTTTGCTAGCTCCTGTGCCGCTGCCTGACTGGCTGCTACCTTTATAGGACCCCTAGTCAGGGAAGCCCCGCCCCCTAATCAGGGCTCAGCTTCTCTCCCAGCACAAAGCCCCTCCAAGCCTCTACACATACAGATACTACCAATACAAAACCAAACACACACAAATACCTTCTCCTCCAACAGAACTCCCACCCCAACTCCCCTGTTTACAGCTCTGTTTGCTAGCTCCTGTGCCGCTGCAGCTGTCTGAGCCGCTGCCTGACTGGCTGCTACATTCATAGGAACCCTAGTCAGTGAAGCCCCGCCCCCTAATCAGGGCTCAGCTTCTCTCCCAGCATCTAGCCCCTCCAAGCCTCTACACATACAGATACTACCAATACAAAAAAACACACAAATACCTTCTCCTCCAACAGAACTCCCACTCAAACTCCCCTGTTTACAGCTCTGTTTGCTAGCTCCTGTGCCGCTGCCTGACTGGCTGCTACTTTTATAGGACCCCTAGTCAGTGAAGCCCCGCCCCCTAATCAGGGCTCAGCTTCTCTTCCAGCACAAAGCCCCTCCAAGCCTCTACACATACAGATACTACCAATACAAAACCAAACAAACACAAATACCTTCTCCTCCAACAGAACTCCCACTCAAACTCCCCTGTTACAGCTCTGTTTGCGAGCTCCTGTGCCGCTGCAGCTGTCTGTTCCGCTGCCTGACTGGCTGCTACCATTATAGGACCCCTAGTCAGTGAAGCTCCGCCCCCTAATCAGGGCTCAGCTTCTCTCCAAGCACAAAGCCCCGCCAAACCCCTACACATACATATACTACCAATACAAAACCAAACACACACAAATACCTTCTCCTCCAACAGAACTACCACTCAAACTCCCCTGTTTACAGCTCGATTTGCTAGCTCCAGTCCCGCTGCAGCTGTCTGTGCCGCTGCCTGACTGGCTGGTAAATTTATAGGACCCCTAGTCAGGGAAGCCCCGCCCCCTAATCAGGGCTCAGCTTCTCTCCCAGCACAAATCCCCTCCAAGCCTCTACACATACAGATACTACCAATACAAAACCAAACACACACAAATACCTTCTCTTCCAACAGAACTCCCACTCAAACTCCCCTGTTCACAGCTCTGTTTGCTAGCTCCTGTGCCGCTGCCTGACTGGCTGCTACCTTTATAGGACCCCTAGTCAGGGAAGCCCCGCCCCCTAATCAGGGCTCAGCTTCTCTCCCAGCACAAAGCCCCTGCACATACAGATACTGACAATACAAAACCAAACACACACAAATACCTTCTCCTCCAACAGAACTCCCACACAAACTCCCCTGTTTACAGCTCTGTTTGCTAGCTCCTGTGCCGCTGCAGCTGTCTGCCGCTGCCTGACTGGCTGCTACCTTTATAGGACCCCTAGTCTGTGAAGCCCCGCCCCCTAATCAGGGCTCAGCTTCTCTCCCAGCACAAAGCCCCTCCAAGCCTCTACACATACAGATACTACCAATACAAAACCAAATACACACAAATACCTTCTCCTCCAACAGAACTCCCACTCAAACTCCCCTGTTTACAGCTCTGTTTGCTAGCTCCTGTGCCGCTGCCTGACTGGCTCCTACCTCTATAGAAACCCTAGTCAGTGAAGCCCCGCCCCCTAATCAGGGCTCAGCTTCGCTCCCAGCACAAAGCCCCTCCAAGCCTCTACACATACAGATACTACCAATACAAAACCAAACACACACAAATACCTTCTCCTCCAACAGAACTACCACTCAAACTCCCCTGTTTACAGCTCTATTTGCTAGCTCCAGTCCCGCTGCAGCTGTCTGTGCCGCTGCCTGACTGGCTGGTAAATTTATAGGACCCCTAGTCAGGGAAGCCCCGCCCCCTAATCAGGGCTCAGCTTCTCTCCCAGCACAAATCCCCTCCAAGCCTCTACACATACAGATACTACCAATACAAAACCAAACACACACAAATACCTTCTCTTCCAACAGAACTCCCACTCAAACTCCCCTGTTTACAGCTCTGTTTGCTAGCTCCTGTGCCGCTGCCTGACTGGCTGCTACCTTTCTAGGACCCCTAGTCAGTGAAGCCCCGCCCCCTAATCAGGGCTCATCTTCGCTCCCAGCACAAAGCCCCTACACATACAGATACTACCAATACAAAACCAAACACACACAAACACCTTCTCCTCCAACAGAACTCCCACACAAACTCCCCTGTTTACAGCTCTGTTTGCTAGCTCCTGTGCCGCTGCCTGACTGGCTGCTACCTTTCTAGGACCCCTAGTCAGTGAAGCCCCGCCCCCTAATCAGGGCTCAGCTTCTCTCCCAGCACAAAGCCCCTCCAAGCCTCTACACATACAGATACTACCAATACAATACCAAACACACACAAAAACCTTCTCCTCCAACAGAACTCCCACTCAAACTCCCCTGTTTACAGCTCTGTTTGCTAGTTCCTGTACCGCTGCATCTGTCTGTGTCGCTGCCTGACTGGCTGCTCCCTTTATAGGACCCCTCGTCAGTGAAGGCCCGCCCCCTAATCAGGGCTACGCTTCTCTCCCAGCACAAAGCCCCTACACATACAGATGCTACCAATACAAAACCAAACACACACAAATACCTTCACCTCCAACAGAACTCCCACTCAAACTACCCTGTTTACAGCTCTATTTGCTAGCTCCTGTGCCCCTGCAGCTGTCTGTGCCGCTGCCTGACTGGCTGCTACCTTTATAGGACCCCTAGTCAGGGAAGCCCCGCCCCCTAATCAGGGCTCAGCTTCTCTGTCAGCACAAAGCCCCTCCAAGCCTCTACACATACAGATACTACCAATACAAAACCAAACACACACACAAATACCTTCTCCTCAAACAGAACTCCCACTCAAACTCCCCTGTTTACAGCTCTGTTTGCTAGCTCCTGTGCCGCTGCCTGACTGGCTCCTACCTTTATAGGACCCCTAGTCAGTGAAGCCCCGCCCCCTAATCAGGGCTCAGGTTCTCTCCCAGCACAAAGCCCCTCCAAGCCTATACACATACAGATACCACCAATACAAAACCAAACACACACACAAATACCTTCTCCTCAAACAGAACTGCCACTCAAACTCCCCTGTTTACAGCTCTATTTGCTAGCTCCAGTGCCGCTGCAGCTGTCTGTGCCGCTGCCTGACTGGCTGGTACCTTTATAGGACCCCTAGTCAGGGAAGCCCCGCCCCCTAATCAGGGCTCAGCTTCTCTCCCAGCACAAAGCCCCTCCAAGCCTCTACACATACAGATACTACCAATAAAAAACCAAACACACACACAAATACCTTCTCCTCCAACAGAACTCCCACTCAAACTCCCCTGTTTACAGCTCTGTTTGCTAGCTCCTGTGCCGCTGCCTGACTGGCTGCTACCTTTATAGGACCCCTAGGCAGTGAATCCCCGCCCCCTAATCAGGGCTCAGCTTCTCTCCCAGCACAAAGCCCCTCCAAGCCTCTACACATACAGATACTACCAATAAGAAACCAAACACACACACAAATACCTTCTCCTCCAACAGAACTCCCACTCAAACTCCCCTGTTTACAGCTCTCTTTGCTAGCTCCTGTGCCACTGCAGCTGTCTGTGCCGCTGCCTGACTGGCTGCTGCCTTTATAGGACCCCTAGTCAGTGAAGCCCCGACCCCTAATCAGGGCTCAGCTTCTCTCCCAGCACAAAGCCCCTACACATACAGATACTACCAATACAAAACCAAACACACACAAACACCTTCTCCTCCAACAGAACTCCCACACAAACTCCCCTGTTTACAGCTCTGTTTGCTAGCTTCTGTGCCGCTGCAGCTGTCCATGCCGCCGCCTGACTGGCTGCTCCCTTTATAGGACCCCTAATCCGTGAAGCCCCGCCCCCTAATCAGGGCTCAGCTTCTCTCCCAGCACAAAGCCCCTACACATACAGATGCTACCAATACAAAACTAAACACACACAAAAACCTTCTCCTCCAACAGAACTCAAACACAAACTCCCCTGTTTACAGCTCTGTTTGCTAGCTCCTGTGCCGCCGCCTGACTGGCTGCTACTTTTCTAGGACCCCTCGTCAGTGAAGCCCCGCCCCCTAATCAGGGCTCAGCTTCTCTCCCAGCACAAAGCCCCTACACATACAGATACTACCAATACAAAACCAAACACACACAAACACCTTCTCCTCCAACAGAACTCCCACACAAACTCCCCTGTTTACAGCTCTGTTTGCTAGCTTCTGTGCCGCTGCAGCTGTCCATGCCGCCGCCTGACTGGCTGCTCCCTTTATAGGACCCCTAATCCGTGAAGCCCCGCCCCCTAATCAGGGCTCAGCTTCTCTCCCAGCACAAAGCCCCTACACATACAGATGCTACCAATACAAAACCAAACACACACAAAAACCTTCTCCTCCAACAGAACTCAAACACAAACTCCCCTGTTTACAGCTCTGTTTGCTAGCTCCTGTGCCGCCGCCTGACTGGCTGCTACTTTTCTAGGACCCCTCGTCAGTGAAGCCCCGCCCCCTAATCAGGGCTCAGCTTCTCTCCCAGCACAAAGCCCCTACACATACAGATGCTACCAATACAAAACCAAACACACACAAAAACCTTCTCCTCCAACAGAACTCAAACACAAACTCCCCTGTTTACAGCTCTGTTTGCTAGCTCCTGTGCCGCCGCCTGACTGGCTGCTACTTTTCTAGGACCCCTCGTCAGTGAAGCCCCGCCCCCTAATCAGGGCTCAGCTTCTCTCCCAGCACAAAGCCCCTACACATACAGATGCTACCAATACAAAACCAAACACACACAAAAACCTTCTCCTCCAACAGAACTCCCACTCAAACTCCCCTGTTTACAGCTCTGTTTGCTGGCTCCTGTGCCCCTGCAGCTGTCTGTGACGCTGCCTGACTGGCTGCTACAATCATAGGACCCCTAGTCAGCGAAGCCCCGCCCCCTAATCAGGGCTCAGCTTCTCTCCCAGCACAAAGACCCTCCAAGCCTATACACATCCAGATACCACCAAAAGAAAACCAAACACGCACACAAATACCTTCTCCTCCAACAGAACTCCCACTCAAACTCCCCTGTTTACAGCTCTATTTGCTAGCTCCAGTCCCGCTGCAGCTGTCTGTGCCGCTGCCTGACTTGCTGCTACCTTTATAGGACCCCTAGTCAGGGAAGCCCCGCCCCCTAATCAGGGCTCAGCTTCTCTCCCAGCACAAAGCCCCTCCAAGCCTCCACACATACAGATAGCACCAACACAAAACCAAACACACACAAATACCTTCTCTTCCAACGAAACTCCCACTCAAAGTCCCCTGTTTACAGCTCTGTTTGCTAGCTCCTGTGCCGCTGCCTGACTGGCTGCTAACTTTATAGGACCCCTAGTCAGTGAAGCCCCGCTCGCGAATCAGGGCTCATCTTCGCTCCCAGCACAAAGCCCCTCCAAGCCTCTACACATACAGATACTACCAATAAAAAATCAAACACACACACAATACCTTCTCCTCCAACAGAACTCCCACTCAAACTCCCCTGTTTACAGATCTGTTTGCTAGCTCCTGTGCCGCTGCAGCTGTCCGTGCCGCCGCCTGACTGGCTGCTCCCTTTATAGGACCCCTAGTCAGTGAAGCCCCGCCCCCTAATCAGGGCTCAGCTTCTCTCCCAGCACAAAGCCCCTACACATACAGATACCACCAACACAAAACCAAACACACACAAATACCTTCTCCTCCAACAAAACTCCCACTCAAACTCCCCTGTTTACAGATCTGTTTGCGAGCTCCTGTGCCGCTGCAGCTGTCCGTGCCGCCGCCTGACTGGCTGCTCCCTTTATAGGACCCCTAGTCAGTGAAGCCCCGCCCCCTAATCAGGGCTCAGCTTCTCTCCCAGCACAAAGCCCCTCCAAGCCTCTACACATACAGATACTACCAATACAAAACCAAACACACACAAAAACCTTCTCCTCCAACAGAACTCAAACACAAACTCCCCTGTTTACAGCTCTGTTTGCTAGCTCCTGTGCCGCTGCCTGACTGGCTGCTACTTTTCTAGGACCCCTCGTCAGTGAAGCCCCGCCCCCTAATCAGGGCTCAGCTTCTCTCCCAGCACAAAGCCCCTACACATACAGATGCTACCAATACAAAACCAAACACACACAAAAACCTTCTCCTCCAACAGAACTCCCACTCAAACTCCCCTGCTTACAGCTCTGTTTGCTGGCTCCTGTGCCCCTGCAGCTGTCTGTGACGCTCCCTGACTGGCTCCTACAATCATAGGACCCCTAGTCAGCGAAGCCCCGCCCCCTAATCAGGGCTCAGCTTCTCTCCAGCACAGAGACCCTCCAAGCCTATACACATCCAGATACCACCAAAAGAAAACCAAACACACACACAAATACCTTCTCCTCCAACAGAACTCCCACTCCAACTCCCCTGTTTACAGCTCTATTTGCTAGCTCCAGTCCCGCTGCAGCTGTCTGTGCCGCTGCCTGACTTGCTGCTACCTTTATAGGACCCCTAGTCAGGGAAGCCCCGCCCCCTAATCAGGGCTCAGCTTCTCTCCCAGCACAAAGCCCTTACACATACAGATACTACCAATACAAAACCAAACACACACAAATACCTTCTCCTCCAACAGAACTCCCACTCAAACTCCCCTGTTTACAGCTCTGTTTGCTAGCTCCTGTGCAGCTGCCTGACTGGCTGCAACCTTTATAGAACCCCTAGTCAGTGAAGCCCCGCCCACTAATCAGGGCTCAGCTTCGCTCCCAGCACAAAGCCCCTACACATATAGATACTACCAATACAAAACCAAACACACACAAATACCTTCTCCTCCAACAGAACTCCCACTCAAACTCCCCTGTTTACAGCTCTGTTTGATAGCTCCTGTGCCGCTGCCTGACTGGCTGCAACCTTTATAGGACCCCTAGTCAGGGAAGCCCCGCCCCCTATTCAGGGCTCAGCTTCTCTCCCAGGACAAAGCCCCTACACATACAGATACCACCAAAAGAAAACCAAACACACACACAAATACCTTCTCCTCCAACAGAACTCCCACTCAAACGCCCCTGTTTAAAGCTCTCTTGGCTAGCTCCTGTGCAGCTGCCTGACTGGCTGCAACCTTTATAGGACCCCTAGTCATGGAAGCCCCGCCCCCTAATCCCGGCTCAGCTTCTCTCCCAGCACAAAGCCCCTCCAAGCCTCTACACATACAGACACTACCAATACTAACCAAACACACACAAATACCTTCTCCTCCAACAGAACTCCCACTCAAACTCCCCTGTTTACAGCTCTGTTTGCTAGCTCCTGTGCCACTGCAGCTGTCTGTGCCGCTGCCTGACTGGCTGCTACCTTTATAGGACCCCTAGTCAGTGAAGCCCCGCCCCCTAATCAGGGCTCAACTTCTCTCCCAGCACAAAGCCCCTGCACATACAGATACTAACAATACAAAACCAAACACACACACACACAAATACCTTCTCCTCCAACAGAACTCCCACTCAAACTCCCCTGTTTACAGCTCTGTTTGCTAGCTCCTGTGCCGCTGCCTGACTGGTTGCTACCTTTATAGGACCCCTAGTCAGGGAAGCCCCGCCCCCTATTCAGGGCTCAGCTTCTCTCCCAGCACAAAGCCCCTACACATACAGATACCACCAAAAGAGAACCAAACACACACACAAATACCTTCTCCTCCAACAGAACTCCCACTCAAACGCCACTGTTTACAGCTCTCTTGGCTAGCTCCTGTGCCACTGCAGCTGTCTGTGCCGCTGCCTGACTGGCTGATACCTTTATAGGACCCCTAGTCAGTGAAGCCCCGCCCCCTAATCACGGCTCAGCTTCTCTACCAGCACAAAGCCCCTACACATACAGATACTACCAATACAAAACCAAACACACAAATACCTTCTCCTCCAACAACTCCCACTCAGACTCCCCTGTTTACAGCTCTGTTGGCTAGCTCCTGTGCCGCTGCCTGACTGGCTGCTACCTTTAGAGGACCCCTAGCCAGGGAAGCCCCGCCCCCTAATCAGGGCTCAGCTTCTCTCCCAGCACAAAGCCCCTACACATACAGATACCACCAATACAAAACCAAACACACACAAATACCTTCTCCTCCAACAGAACTCCCACTCAAAGTCCCCTGTTTACAGCTCTGTTTGCTAGCTCCTGTACCGCTGCAGCTGTCTGTGTCGCTGCCTAACTGGCTTCTCCCTTTATTGGACCCCTAGTCTGTGGAGCCCCGCCCCCTAATCAGGGCTCAGCTTCTCTCCCAGCACAAAGCCCCTACACATACAGATGCTACCAATACAAAACCAAACACACACAAAAACCTTCTCCTCCAACAGAACTCCCACTCAAACTCCCCTGTTTACAGCTCTGTTTGCTAGCTCCTGTGCAGCTGCCTGACTGGCTGCAACCTTTATAGAACCCCTAGTCAGTGAAGCCCCGCCCACTAATCAGGGCTCAGCTTCTCTCCCAGCACAAAGCCCCTCCAAGCCTCTACACATACAGATACCACCAAAAGAAAACCAAACACACACACAAATACCTTCTCCTCCAACAGAACTCCCACTCAAACGCCCCTGTTTACAGCTCTCTTGGCTAGCTCCTGTGCAGCTGCCTGACTGGCTGCAACCTTTATAGGACCCCTACTCATGGAAGCCCCGCCCCCTAATCCCGGCTCAGCTTCTCTCCCAGCACAAAGTCCCTCCAAGCCTCTACACATACAGACACTACCAATACTAACCAAACACACACAAATACCTTCTCCTCCAACAGAACTCCCACTCAAACTCCCCTGTTTACAGCTCTGTTTGCTAGCTCCTGTGCCACTGCAGCTGTCTGTGCCGCTGCCTGACTGGCTGCTACCTTTATAGGACCCCTAGTCAGTGAAGCCCCGCCCCCTAATCAGGGCTCAACTTCTCTCCCAGCACAAAGCCCCTGCACATACAGATACTAACAATACAAAACCAAACACACACACACAAATACCTTCTCCTCCAACAGAACTCCCACTCAAACTCCCCTGTTTACAGCTCTGTTTGCTAGCTCCTGTGCCGCTGCCTGACTGGTTGCTACCTTTATAGGACCCCTAGTCAGGGAAGCCCCGCCCCCTATTCAGGGCTCAGCTTCTCTCCCAGCACAAAGCCCCTACACATACAGATACCACCAAAAGAGAACCAAACACACACACAAATACCTTCTCCTCCAACAGAACTCCCACTCAAACGCCACTGTTTACAGCTCTCTTGGCTAGCTCCTGTGCCACTGCAGCTGTCTGTGCCGCTGCCTGACTGGCTGCTGCCATTATAGGACCCCTAGTCAGTGAAGCTCCGCCCCCTAATCAGGGCTCAGCTTCTCTCCCAGCACAAAGCCCCTACACATACAGATACCACCAATACAAAACCAAACACACACACAAATACCTTCTCCTCCAACAACTCCCACTCAGACTCCCCTGTTTACAGCTCTGTTGGCTAGCTCCTGTGCCGCTCCCTGACTGGCTGCTACCTTTAGAGGACCCCTAGCCAGGAAGCCCCGCCCCCTAATCAGGGCTCAGCTTCTCTCCCAGCACAAAGCCCCTACACATACAGATACCACCAATACAAAACCAAACACACACAAATACCTTCTCCTCCAACAGAACTCCCACTCAAAGTCCCCTGTTTACAGCTCTGTTTGCTAGCTCCTGTACCGCTGCAGCTGTCTGTGTCGCTGCCTAACTGGCTTCTCCCTTTATTGGACCCCTAGTCTGTGGAGCCCCGCCCCCTAATCAGGGCTCAGCTTCTCTCCCAGCACAAAGCCCCTACACATACAGATGCTACCAATACAAAACCAAACACACACAAAAACCTTCTCCTCCAACAGAACTCCCACTCAAACTCCCCTGTTTACAGCTCTGTTTGCTGGCTCCTGTGCCCCTGCAGCTGTCTGTGACGCTGCCTGACTGGCTGCTACAATCATAGGACCCCTAGTCAGCGAAGCCCCGCCCCCTAATCAGGGCTCAGCTTCTCTCCCAGCACAAAGACCCTCCAAGCCTATACACATACAGATACCACCAATACAAAATCAAACACACACACAAATACCTTCTCCTCAAACAGAACTCCCACTCAAATTCCCCTGTTTACATCTCTATTTGCTAGCTCCAGTCCCGCTGCAGCTGTCTGTGCCGCTGCCTGACTTGCTGCTACCTTTATAGGACCCCTAGTCAGGGAAGCCCCGCCCCCTAATCAGGGCTCAGCTTCTCTCCCAGCACAAAGCCCCTACACATACAGATACTACCAATACAAAACCAAACACACACAAATACCTTCTCCTCCAACAGAACTCCCACTCAAACTCCCCTGTTTACAGCTCTGTTTGCTAGCTCCTGTGCAGCTGCCTGACTGGCTGCAACCTTTATAGAACCCCTAGTCAGTGAAGCCCCGCCCACTAATCAGGGCTCAGCTTCTCTCCCAGCACAAAGCCCCTCCAAGCCTCTACACATACAGATACCACCAATACAAAACCAAACACACACACAAATACCTTTTCCTCCAACAGAACTCCCACTCAAACTCCCCTGTTTACAGCTCTGTTTGCTAGCTCCTGTGCCACTGCAGCTGTCTGTGCCGCTGTCTGACTGGCTGCTACCTTTATAGGACCCCTAGTCAGTGAAGCCTGCCCCCTAATCAGGGCTCAGCTTCGCTCCCAGCACAAAGCCCCTCCAAGCCTCTACACATACAGATACTACCAATACAATACCAAACACACACAAATACCTTCTCCTCCAACAGAACTCCCACTCAAACTCCCCTGTTTACAGCTCTGTTTGCTAGCTTCTGTGCCCCTTCAGCTGTCTGTGACGCTGCGTGACTGGCTGCTACCTTCATAGGACCCCTAGTCAGCGAAGCCCCGCCCCCTAATCAGGGCTCATCTTCTCTCCCAGCACAAAGCCCCTCCAAGCCTCTACACATACAGATACCACCAATACAAAACCAAACACACACAAATACCTTCTCCTCCAACAGAACTCCAACTCAAACTCCCCTGTTTACAGCTCTGTTTGATAGCTCCTGTGCCGCTGCCTGACTGGCTGCAACCTTTATAGGACCCCTAGTCAGGGAAGCCCCGCCCCCTATTCAGGGCTCAGCTTCTCTCCCAGGACAAAGCCCCTACACATACAGATACCACCAAAAGAAAACCAAACACACACACAAATACCTTCTCCTCCAACAGAACTCCCACTCAAACGCCCCTGTTTACAGCTCTCTTGGCTAGCTCCTGTGCAGCTGCCTGACTGGCTGCAACCTTTATAGGACCCCTAGTCATGGAAGCCCCGCCCCCTAATCCCGGCTCAGCTTCTCTCCCAGCACAAAGCCCCTCCAAGCCTCTACACATGCAGACACTACCAATACTAACCAAACACACACAAATACCTTCTCCTCCAACAGAACTCCCACTCAAACTCCCCTGTTTACAGCTCTGTTTGCTAGCTCCTGTGCCACTGCAGCTGTCTGTGCCGCTGACTGACTGCTACCTTTATAGGACCCCTAGTCAGTGAAGCCCCGCCCCCTAATCAGGGCTCAACTTCTCTCCCAGCACAAAGCCCCTGCACATACAGATACTAACAATACAAAACCAAACACACACACACACAAATACCTTCTCCTCCAACAGAACTCCCACTCAAACTCCCCTGTTTACAGCTCTGTTTGCTAGCTCCTGTGCCGCTGCAGGTGTCCGTGCCGCCGCCTGACTGGCTGCTCCCTTTATAGGAACCCTAGTCAGCGAAGCCTCGCCCCCTAATCAGGGCTCATCTTCTCTCCCAGCACAAAGCCCCTCCAAGCCTCTACACATACAGATACTACCAATACAAAACCAAACACACACAAATACCTTCTCCTCCAACAGAACTCCAACTCAAACTCCCCTGTTTACAGCTCTGTTTGCTAGCTCCTGTGCCGCTGCCTGACTGGCTGCTACCTTTATAGGACCCCTAGTCAGGGAAGCCCCGCCCCCTATTCAGGGCTCAGCTTCTCTCCCAGCACAAAGCCCCTACACATACAGATACCACCAAAAGAAAACCAAACACACACACAAATACCTTCTCCTCCAACAGAACTCCCACTCAAACGCCCCTGTTTACACCTCTCTTGGCTAGCTCCTGTGCCACTGCAGCTGTCTGTGCCGCTGCCTGACTGGCTGCTGCCATTATAGGACCCCTAGTCAGTGAAGCTCCGCCCCCTATTCAGGGCTCAGCTTCTCTCCCAGCACAAAGCCCCTACACATAGATACTAACAACACAAAACCAAACACAGAAATACCTTTTCCTCCTACAGAACTCCCACTCAAACTCCTTTGTTTACAGCTGTGTTTGCTAGCTCCTGTGCCGCTGCAGCTGTCTGTGCCGCTGTCTGACTGGCTGCTACCTTTATAGGACCTGTAGTCAGTGAAGCCCCGCCCCCTAATCAGGGCTCAGCTTCTCTCCCAGCACAAAGCCCCTCCAAGCCCCTACACATACAGATTTACCAATACAAAACCAAACACACACAAATACCTTCCCCTCCAACAGAACTCCCACTCTAACTCCCCTGTTTACAGCTCTGTTTGCTAGCTCCTGTACCGCTGCCTGACCAGTTGCTACCTTTACAGGACCCGTAGTCAGTGAAGCCCCATCCCCTAATCAGGGCTCAGCTTCTCTCACAGCACAAAGCCCCTGCACATACAGATACCACCAATACAAAACCAAACACACACAAATACCTTCTACTCCAACAGAACTCCCACTCAAACTCCCCTGTTTACAGCTCTGTTTGCTAGCTCCTGTGCCGCTGCCTGACTGGCTGCTACCTTTATACGACCCCTAGTCAGGGAAGCCCCCCCCCCCAATCAGGGCTCAGCTTCTCTCCCAGCACAAAGCCCCTGCACATACAGATACCACCAATACAAAACCCAACACACAAATACCTTCTCCTCCAACAGAACTCCCACTCAAACTCCCCTGTTTACAGCTCTGTTTGCTAGCTCCTGTGCCGCTGCCTGACTGGCTGCTACCTTTATAGCACCCCTAGTCAGTGAAGCCTGCCCCCTAATCAGGGCTCAGCTTCGCTCCCAGCACAAAGCCCCTCCAAGCCTCTACACATACAGATACTACCAATACAATACCAAACACACACAAATACCTTCTCCTCCAACAGAACTCCCACTCAAACTCCCCTGTTTACAGCTCTGTTTGCTAGCTTCTGTGCCCCTTCAGCTGTCTGTGACGCTGCGTGACTGGCTGCTACCTTCATAGGACCCCTAGTCAGCGAAGCCCCGCCCCCTAATCAGGGCTCATCTTCTCTCCCAGCACAAAGCCCCTCCAAGCCTCTACACATACAGATACCACCAATACAAAACCAAACACACACAAATACCTTCTCCTCCAACGAACTCCGACTCAAACTCCCCTGTTTACAGCTCTGTTTGATAGCTCCTGTGCCGCTGCCTGACTGGCTGCAACCTTTATAGGACCCCTAGTCAGGGAAGCCCAGCCCCCTATTCAGGGCTCAGCTTCTCTCCCAGGACAAAGCCCCTACACATACAGATACCACCAAAAGAAAACCAAACACACACACAAATACCTTCTCCTCCAACAGAACTCCCACTCAAACGCCCCTGTTTACAGCTCTCTTGGCTAGCTCCTGTGCCACTGCAGCTGTCTGTGCCGCTGCCTGACTGGCTGCTACATTTATAGGACCCCTAGTCAGTGAAGCCCCGCCCCCTAATCAGGGCTCAACTTCTCTCCCAGCACAAAGCCCCTGCACATACAGATACTAACAATACAAAACCAAACACACACACACACAAATACCTTCTCCTCCAACGGAACTCCCACTCAAACTCCCCTGTTTACAGCTCTGTTTGCTAGCTCCTGTGCCGCTGCAGGTGTCTGTGCCGCCGCCTGACTGGCTGCTCCCTTTATAGGAACCCTAGTCAGCGAAGCCTCGCCCCCTAATCAGGGCTCATCTTCTCTCCCAGCACAAAGCCCCTCCAAGCCTCCACACATACAGATACCACCAATACAAAACCAAACACACACACAAATGCCTTCTCCTCCAAACAGAACTCCCACTCAAACTCCCCTGTTTACAGCTCTGTTTGCTAGCTCCTGTGCCGCTGCAGCTGTCTGTGCCGCTGCCTGACTGGCTGCTGCCATTATAGGACCCCTAGTCAGTGAAGCTCCGCCCCCTAATCAGGGCTCAGCTTCCTCCCAGCACAAAGCCCCTACACATACAGATACCACCAATACAAAACCAAACACACACAAATACCTTCTCCTCCAACAACTCCCACGCAGACTCCCCTGTTTACAGCTCTGTTGTCTAGCTCCTGTGCCGCTGCCTGACTGGCTGCTACCTTTATAGGACCCCTAGCCATGGAAGCCCCGCCCCCTAATCAGGGCTCAGCTTCTCTCCCAGCACAAAGCCCCTACACATACAGATACCACCAATACAAAACCAAACACACACAAATACCTTCTCCTCCAACAGAACTCCCACTCAAACTCCCCTGTTTACAGCTCTGTTTGCTAGCTCCTGTACCGCTGCAGCTGTCTGTGTCGCTGCCTAACTGCCTGCTCCCTTTATTGGACCCCTAGTCTGTGGAGCCCCGCCCCCTAATCAGGGCTCAGCTTCTCTCCCAGCACAAAGCCCCTACACATACAGATACTAACAACACAAAACCAAACACACAAATACCTTTTCCTCCTACAGAACTCCCACTCAAACTCCCCTGTTTACAGCTGTGTTTGCTAGCTCCTGTGCCGCTGCAGCTGTCTGTGCCGCTGTCTGACTGGCTGCTACCTTTATAGGACCCGTAGTCAGTGAAGCCCCGCCCCCTAATCAGGGCTCAGTTTCTCTCCCAGCACAAAGCCCCTCCAAGCCCCTACACATACAGATTATACCAATACAAAACCAAACACACACAAATACCTTCTCCTCCAACAGAACTCCCACTCAAACTCCCCTGTTTACAGTTCTGTTTGCTAGCTCCTGTACCGCTGCAGCTGTCTGTGTCGCTGCCTAACTGGCTGCTCCCTTTATTGGACCCCTAGTCTGTGGAGCCCCGCCCCTAATCAGGGCTCAGCTTCACTCCCAGCACAAAGCCCCTGCACATACAGATACCACCAATACAAAACCAAACACAAACACATACCTTCTACTCCAACAGAACTCCCACTCAAACTCCCCTGTTTACAGCTCTGTTTGGTAGCTCCTGTGCCGCTGCCTGACTGGCTAATACCTTTATAGGACCCCTAGTCAGGGAAGCCCCGCCCCCTAATCAGGGCTCAGCTTCTCTCCCAACACAAAGCCCCTACACATACAGATACCACCAATACAAAACCAAACACACACAAATACCTTCTCCTCCAACAGAACTCCCACTCAAACTCCCCTGTTTACAGCTCTGTTTGCTTGCGCCTGTGCCGCTGCCTGATTGGCTGCAACCTTTATAGGACCCCTAGTCAGGGAAGCCCCGCCCCCTAATCAGGGCTCAGCTTCTCTCCCAGCACAAAGCCCCTGCACATACAGATACTACCAAAACAAAACCAAACACACACAAATACCTTCTCCTCCAACAGAACTCCCACTCAAACTCCCCTGTTTACAGCTGTTTGCTAGCTCCTGTGCCGCTGCAGCTGTCTGTGCCGCTGCCTGACTGGCTGATACCTTTATAGGACCCCTAGTCAGTAAAGCCCCGCTCCCAATCACGGCACAGCTTCTCTCCCAGCACAAAGCCCCTACACATACAGATACCACCAATACAAAACCAAACACGCACACAAATACCTTTTCCTCCAACAGAACTCCCACTCAAACTCCCCTGTTTACAGCTCTGTTTGCTAGCTCCTGTGCCGCTGCCTGACTGGCTGCTACCTTTATAGGACCCCTAGTCAGAGAAGCCCCGCCCCCTAATCAGGGCTCAGCTTCTCTCCCAACACAAAGCCCCTACACACACAGATACTACCAATACAAAACCAAACACGCACACAAATACCTTCTACTCCAACAGAACTCCCACTCAAACTCCCCTGTTTACAGCTCTGTTTGATAGCTCCTGTGCCGCTGCCTGACTGGCTGCTACCTTTATAGGACCCCTAGTCAGGGAAGCCCCGCCCCCTAATCAGGGCTCAGCTTCGTTCCCAGCACAAAGCCCCTCCAAGCCTCTACACATACAGATACTACCAATACAAAACCAAACACACACAAATACCTTCTACTCCAACAGAACTCCCACTCAAAATCCCCTTTTTACAGCTCTGTTTGATAGCTCCTGTACCGCTGCAGCTGTCTGTGTCGCTGCCTGACTGGCTGCTCCCTTTATAGGACCCCTAGTCAGTGAAGCCCCGCCCCCTAACCAGGGCTCAGCTTCTCTCCCAGCACAAAGCCCCTGCACATACAGATACCACCAATACAAAACCAAACACAGACAAATACCTTCTCCTCCAACAGAACTCCCACTCAAACTCCCCTGTTTACAGCTCTGTTTGCTAGCTCCTGTGCTGCTGCCTGACTGGCTGCTCCCTTTATAGGACCCCTAGTCAGTGAAGCCCCGCCCCCTAATCAGGGCTCAGCTTCTCTCCCAGCACAAAGCCCCTCCAAGCCTCTACACATACTGATACTACCAATACAAAACCAAACACACACAAATAACTTCTGCTCCAACAGAACTCCCACTCAAACTCCCCTGTTTACAGCTCTGTTTGCTAGCTCCTGTGCTGCTGCCTGACTGGCTGCTACCTTTATAGGACCCCTAGTCAGGGAAGCCCCGCCCCCTAATCAGGGCTCAGCTTCTCTCCCAGCACAAAGCCCCTACACATACAGGTACTACCAATACAAAACCAAACACACACAAATAACTTCTGCTCCAACAGAACTCCCACTCAAACTCCCCTGTTTACAGCTCTGTTTGCTAGCTCCTGTGCCGCTGCCTGACTGGCTGCTCCCTTTATAGGACCCCTAGTCAATGAAGCCCCGCCCCCTAATCGGGGCTCAGCTTCTCTCCCAGCACAAAGCCCCTCCAAGCCTCGACACATACTTATACTACCAATACAAAAGCAAACACACACAAATACCTTCTCCTCCAAGTGAACTCCCACTCAAACTCCCATGTTTACAGCTCTGTTTGCTAGCTCCTCTGCCACTGCAGCTGTCTGTGCCGCTGCCTGACTGGCTGCTGCCTTTATAGGACCCCTAGTCAGTGAAGCCCCGCCCCCTGATCAGGGCTCAGCTTCTCTCCCAGCACAAAGCCCCTCCAAGACTCTACACATCCATATACCACCAATACAAAACCAAACACACAAATACCTTCTCCTCCAACAGAACTCCCACTCAAACTCCCCCGTTTACAGCTCTGTTTGCTAGCTGTCTGTGCCGCTGCCTGACCAGCTGCTACCTTTACAGGACCGGTAGTCAGTCAAGCCCCATCCCCTAATCAGGGCTCAGCTTCTCTCCGAATACAAAGCCCCCACAAGCCTCTACACATACAGATACTACCAATGCAAAACCAAACACACACAAACACCTTCTCCTCCAACAGAACTCCCACTCAAACTCCCCTGTTTACAGCTCTGTTTGCTGGCTCCTGTGCCGCTGCAGGTGTCTGTGCCGCCGCCTGACTGGCTGCTCCCTTTATAGGAACCCTAGTCAGCGAAGCCTCGCCCCCTAATCAGGGCTCATCTTCTCTCCCAGCACAAAGCCCCTCCAAGCCTCCACACATACAGATACCACCAATACAAAACCAAACACACACAAATACCTTCTCCTCCAACAACTCCCACGCAGACTCCCCTGTTTACAGCTCTGTTGGCTAGCTCCTGTGCCGCTGCCTGACTGGCTGCTACCTTTATAGGACCCCTAGCCAGGGAAGCCCCGCCCCCTAATCAGGGCTCAGCTTCTCTCCCAGCACAAAGCCCCTCCAAGCCCCTACACATACAGATTATACCAATACAAAACCAAACACACACAAATACCTTCTCCTCCAACAGAACTCCCACTCAAACTCCCCTGTTTACAGTTCTGTTTGCTAGCTCCTGTACCGCTGCAGCTGTCTGTGTCGCTGCCTAACTGGCTGCTCCCTTTATTGGACCCCTAGTCTGTGGAGCCCCGCCCCTAATCAGGGCTCAGCTTCACTCCCAGCACAAAGCCCCTGCACATACAGATACCACCAATACAAAACCAAACACAAACACATACCTTCTACTCCAACAGAACTCCCACTCAAACTCCCCTGTTTACAGCTCTGTTTGGTAGCTCCTGTGCCGCTGCCTGACTGGCTAATACCTTTATAGGACCCCTAGTCAGGGAAGCCCCGCCCCCTAATCAGGGCTCAGCTTCTCTCCCAGCACAAAGCCCCTCCAAGCCTCTACACATACTGATACTACCAATACAAAACCAAACACACACAAATAACTTCTGCTCCAACAGAACTCCCACTCAAACTCCCCTGTTTACAGCTCTGTTTGCTAGCTCCTGTGCTGCTGCCTGACTGGCTGCTACCTTTATAGGACCCCTAGTCAGGGAAGCCCCGCCCCCTAATCAGGGCTCAGCTTCTCTCCCAGCACAAAGCCCCTCCAAGCCTCGACACATACTTATACTACCAATACAAAAGCAAACACACACAAATACCTTCTCCTCCAAGTGAACTCCCACTCAAACTCCCATGTTTACAGCTCTGTTTGCTAGCTCCTCTGCCACTGCAGCTGTCTGTGCCGCTGCCTGACTGGCTGCTGCCTTTATAGGACCCCTAGTCAGTGAAGCCCCGCCCCCTGATCAGGGCTCAGCTTCTCTCCCAGCACAAAGCCCCTCCAAGACTCTACACATCCATATACCACCAATACAAAACCAAACACACAAATACCTTCTCCTCCAACAGAACTCCCACTCAAACTCCCCCGTTTACAGCTCTGTTTGCTAGCTGTCTGTGCCGCTGCCTGACCAGCTGCTACCTTTACAGGACCGGTAGTCAGTCAAGCCCCATCCCCTAATCAGGGCTCAGCTTCTCTCCCAGCACAAAGCCCCTACACATACAGATACCACCAATACAAAACCAAACACACACAAATACCTTCTCCTCCAACAGAACTCCCACTCAAAGTCCCCTGTTTACAGCTCTGTTTGCTAGCTCCTGTACCGCTGCAGCTGTCTGTGTCGCTGCCTAACTGGCTTCTCCCTTTATTGGACCCCTAGTCTGTGGAGCCCCGCCCCCTAATCAGGGCTCAGCTTCTCTCCCAGCACAAAGCCCCTACACATACAGATGCTACCAATACAAAACCAAACACACACAAAAACCTTCTCCTCCAACAGAACTCCCACTCAAACTCCCCTGTTTACAGCTCTGTTTGCTGGCTCCTGTGCCCCTGCAGCTGTCTGTGACGCTGCCTGACTGGCTGCTACAATCATAGGACCCCTAGTCAGCGAAGCCCCGCCCCCTAATCAGGGCCCAGCTTCTCTCCCAGCACAAAGACCCTCCAAGCCTATACACATACAGATACCACCAATACAAAATCAAACACACACACAAATACCTTCTCCTCAAACAGAACTCCCACTCAAACTCCCCTGTTTACATCTCTATTTGCTAGCTCCAGTCCCGCTGCAGCTGTCTGTGCCGCTGCCTGACTTGCTGCTACCTTTATAGGACCCCTAGTCAGGGAAGCCCCGCCCCCTAATCAGGGCTCAGCTTCTCTCCCAGCACAAAGCCCCTACACATACAGATACTACCAATACAAAACCAAACACACACAAATACCTTCTCCTCCAACAGAACTCCCACTCAAACTCCCCTGTTTACAGCTCTGTTTGCTAGCTCCTGTGCAGCTGCCTGACTGGCTGCAACCTTTATAGAACCCCTAGTCAGTGAAGCCCCGCCCACTAATCAGGGCTCAGCTTCTCTCCCAGCACAAAGCCCCTCCAAGCCTCTACACATACAGATACCACCAATACAAAACCAAACACACACACAAATACCTTTTCCTCCAACAGAACTCCCACTCAAACTCCCCTGTTTACAGCTCTGTTTGCTAGCTCCTGTGCCACTGCAGCTGTCTGTGCCGCTGTCTGACTGGCTGCTACCTTTATAGGACCCCTAGTCAGTGAAGCCTGCCCCCTAATCAGGGCTCAGCTTCGTTCCCAGCACAAAGCCCCTCCAAGCCTCTACACATACAGATACTACCAATACAATACCAAACACACACAAATACCTTCTCCTCCAACAGAACTCCCACTCAAACTCCCCTGTTTACAGCTCTGTTTGCTAGCTTCTGTGCCCCTTCAGCTGTCTGTGACGCTGCGTGACTGGCTGCTACCTTCATAGGACCCCTAGTCAGCGAAGCCCCGCCCCCTAATCAGGGCTCATCTTCTCTCCCAGCACAAAGCCCCTCCAAGCCTCTACACATACAGATACCACCAATACAAAACCAAACACACACAAATACCTTCTCCTCCAACAGAACTCCAACTCAAACTCCCCTGTTTACAGCTCTGTTTGATAGCTCCTGTGCCGCTGCCTGACTGGCTGCAACCTTTATAGGACCCCTAGTCAGGGAAGCCCCGCCCCCTATTCAGGGCTCAGCTTCTCTCCCAGGACAAAGCCCCTACACATACAGATACCACCAAAAGAAAACCAAACAAACACACAAATACCTTATCCTCCAACAGAACTCCCACTGAAACGCCCCTGTTTACAGCTCTCTTGGCTAGCTCCTGTGCAGCTGCCTGACTGGCTGCAACCTTTATAGGACCCCTAGTCATGGAAGCCCCGCCCCCTAATCCCGGCTCAGCTTCTCTCCCAGCACAAAGCCCCTCCAAGCCTCTACACATACAGACACTACCAATACTAACCAAACACACACAAATACCTTCTCCTCCAACAGAACTCCCACTCAAACTCCCCTGTTTACAGCTCTGTTTGCTAGCTCCTGTGCCACTGCAGCTGTCTGTGCCGCTGACTGACTGCTACCTTTATAGGACCCCTAGTCAGTGAAGCCCCGCCCCCTAATCAGGGCTCAACTTCTCTCCCAGCACAAAGCCCCTGCACATACAGATACTAACAATACAAAACCAAACACACACACACACAAATACCTTCTCCTCCAACAGAACTCCCACTCAAACTCCCCTGTTTACAGCTCTGTTTGCTAGCTCCTGTGCCGCTGCAGGTGTCCGTGCCGCCGCCTGACTGGCTGCTCCCTTTATAGGAACCCTAGTCAGCGAAGCCTCGCCCCCTAATCAGGGCTCATCTTCTCTCCCAGCACAAAGCCCCTCCAAGCCTCTACACATACAGATACCACCAATACAAAACCAAACACACACAAATACCTTCTCCTCCAACAGAACTCCAACTCAAACTCCCCTGTTTACAGCTCTGTTTGCTAGCTCCTGTGCCGCTGCCTGACTGGCTGCTACCTTTATAGGACCCCTAGTCAGGGAAGCCCCGCCCCCTATTCAGGGCTCAGCTTCTCTCCCAGCACAAAGCCCCTACACATACAGATACCACCAAAAGAAAACCAAACACACACACAAATACCTTCTCCTCCAACAGAACTCCCACTCAAACGCCCCTGTTTACACCTCTCTTGGCTAGCTCCTGTGCCACTGCAGCTGTCTGTGCCGCTGCCTGACTGGCTGCTGCCATTATAGGACCCCTAGTCAGTGAAGCTCCGCCCCCTAATCAGGGCTCAGCTTCTCTCCCAGCACAAAGCCCCTACGCATACAGATACCACCAATACAAAACCAAACACACACACAAATACCTTCTCCTCCAACAACTCCCACGCAGACTCCCCTGTTTACAGCTCTGTTGGCTAGCTCCTGTGCCGCTGCCTGACTGGCTGCTACCTTTATAGGACCCCTAGCCAGGGAAGCCCCGCCCCCTAATCAGGGCTCAGCTTCTCTCCCAGCACAAAGCCCCTATACATACAGATACCACCAATACAAAACCAAACACACACACAAATACCTTCTCCTCCAACAGAACTCCCACTCAAACTCCCCTGTTTACAGCTCTGTTTGCTAGCTCCTGTACCGCTGCAGCTGTCTGTGTCGCTGCCTAACTGGCTGCTCCCTTTATTGGACCCCTAGTCTGTGGAGCCCCGCCCCCTAATCAGGGCTCAGCTTCTCTCCCAGCACAAAGCCCCTACACATACAGATACTAACAACACAAAACCAAACACAGAAATACCTTTTCCTCCTACAGAACTCCCACTCAAACTCCTTTGTTTACAGCTGTGTTTGCTAGCTCCTGTGCCGCTGCAGCTGTCTGTGCCGCTGTCTGACTGGCTGCTACCTTTATAGGACCTGTAGTCAGTGAAGCCCCGCCCCCTAATCAGGGCTCAGCTTCTCTCCCAGCACAAAGCCCCTCCAAGCCCCTACACATACAGATTTACCAATACAAAACCAAACACACACAAATACCTTCCCCTCCAACAGAACTCCCACTCTAACTCCCCTGTTTACAGCTCTGTTTGCTAGCTCCTGTACCGCTGCCTGACCAGTTGCTACCTTTACAGGACCCGTAGTCAGTGAAGCCCCATCCCCTAATCAGGGCTCAGCTTCTCTCCCAGCACAAAGCCCCTGCACATACAGATACCACCAATACAAAACCAAACACACACAAATACCTTCTACTCCAACAGAACTCCCACTCAAACTCCCCTGTTTACAGCTCTGTTTGCTAGCTCCTGTGCCGCTGCCTGACTGGCTGCTACCTTTATACGACCCCTAGTCAGGGAAGCCCCCCCCCCAATCAGGGCTCAGCTTCTCTCCCAGCACAAAGCCCCTGCACATACAGATACCACCAATACAAAACCCAACACACAAATACCTTCTCCTCCAACAGAACTCCCACTCAAACTCCCCTGTTTACAGCTCTGTTTGCTAGCTCCTGTGCCGCTGCCTGACTGGCTGCTACCTTTATAGGACCCCTAGTCAGTGAAGCCTGCCCCCTAATCAGGGCTCAGCTTCTCTCCCAGCACAAAGCCCCTCCAAGCCCCTACACATACAGATTTACCAATACAATACCAAACACACACAAATACCTTCCCCTCCAACAGAACTCCCACTCTAACTCCCCTGTTTACAGCTCTGTTTGCTAGCTCCTGTACCGCTGCCTGACCAGTTGCTACCTTTACAGGACCCGTAGTCAGTGAAGCCCCATCCCCTAATCAGGGCTCAGCTTCTCTCCCAGCACAAAGCCCCTGCACATACAGATACCACCAATACAAAACCAAACACACACAAATACCTTCTACTCCAACAGAACTCCCACTCAAACTCCCCTGTTTACAGCTCTGTTTGCTAGCTCCTGTGCCGCTGCCTGACTGGCTGCTACCTTTATACGACCCCTAGTCAGGGAAGCCCCCCCCCCAATCAGGGCTCAGCTTCTCTCCCAGCACAAAGCCCCTGCACATACAGATACCACCAATACAAAACCCAACACACAAATACCTTCTCCTCCAACAGAACTCCCACTCAAACTCCCCTGTTTACAGCTCTGTTTGCTAGCTCCTGTGCCACTGCAGCTGTCTGTGCCGCTGACTGACTGCTACCTTTATAGGACCCCTAGTCAGTGAAGCCCCGCCCCCTAATCAGGGCTCAACTTCTCTCCCAGCACAAAGCCCCTGCACATACAGATACTAACAATACAAAACCAAACACACACACACACAAATACCTTCTCCTCCAACAGAACTCCCACTCAAACTCCCCTGTTTACAGCTCTGTTTGCTAGCTCCTGTGCCGCTGCAGGTGTCCGTGCCGCCGCCTGACTGGCTGCTCCCTTTATAGGAACCCTAGTCAGCGAAGCCTCGCCCCCTAATCAGGGCTCATCTTCTCTCCCAGCACAAAGCCCCTCCAAGCCTCTACACATACAGATACCACCAATACAAAACCAAACACACACACAAATGCCTTCTCCTCCAAACAGAACTCCAACTCAAACTCCCCTGTTTACAGCTCTGTTTGCTAGCTCCTGTGCCGCTGCAGCTGTCTGTGCCGCTGCCTGACTGGCTGATACCTTTATAGGACCCCTAGTCAGTGAAGCCCCGCCCCCTAATCAGGGCTCAGCTTCTCTCCCAGCACAAAGCCCCTACACATACAGATACCACCAATACAAAACCAAACACACACACAAATACCTTCTCCTCCAACAACTCCCACGCAGACTCCCCTGTTTACAGCTCTGTTGGCTAGCTCCTGTGCCGCTGCCTGACTGGCTGCTACCTTTATAGGACCCCTAGCCAGGGAAGCCCCGCCCCCTAATCAGGGCTCAGCTTCTCTCCCAGCACAAAGCCCCTACACATACAGATACCACCAATACAAAACCAAACACACACAAATACCTTCTCCTCCAACAGAACTCCCACTCAAACTCCCCTGTTTACAGCTCTGTTTGCTTGCGCCTGTGCCGCTGCCTGATTGGCTGCAACCTTTATAGGACCCCTAGTCAGGGAAGCCCCGCCCCCTAATCAGGGCTCAGCTTCTCTCCCAGCACAAAGCCCCTGCACATACAGATACTACCAAAACAAAACCAAACACACACAAATACCTTCTCCTCCAACAGAACTCCCACTCAAACTCCCCTGTTTACAGCTCTGTTTGCTAGCTCCTGTGCCGCTGCAGCTGTCTGTGCCGCTGCCTGACTGGCTGATACCTTTATAGGACCCCTAGTCAGTAAAGCCCCGCTCCCAATCACGGCACAGCTTCTCTCCCTGCACAAAGCCCCTACACATACAGATACTACCAATACAAAACCAAACACACACAAATACCTTCTCCTCCAGCAGAACTCCCACTCAAACTCCCCTGTTTACAGCTCTGTTTGCTAGCTCCTGTGCCGCTGCAGCTGTCTGTGCCGCTGCCTGACTGGCTGATACCTTTATAGGACCCCTAGTCAGTAAAGCCCCGCTCCCAATCACGGCACAGCTTCTCTCCCAGCACAAAGCCCCTACACATACAGATACTACCAATACAAAACCAAACACACACAAATATCTTCTCCTCCAACAGAACTCCCACTCAAACTCCCCTGTTTACAGCTCTGTTTGCTAGCTCCTGTGCAGCTGCCTGACTGGCTGCAACCTTTATAGAACCCCTAGTCAGTGAAGCCCCGCCCACTAATCAGGGCTCAGCTTCTCTCCCAGCACAAAGCCCCTCCAAGCCTCTACACATACAGATACCACCAATACAAAACCAAACACGCACACAAATACCTTCTACTCCAACAGAACTCCCACTCAAACTCCCCTGTTTACAGCTCTGTTTGATAGCTCCTGTGCCGCTGCCTGACTGGCTGCTACCTTTATAGGACCCCTAGTCAGGGAAGCCCCGCCCCCTAATCAGGGCTCAGCTTCGTTCCCAGCACGAAGCCCCTCCAAGCCTCTACACATACAGATACTACCAATACAAAACCAAACACACACAAATACCTTCTACTCCAACAGAACTCCCACTCAAAATCCCCTTTTTACAGCTCTGTTTGATAGCTCCTGTACCGCTGCAGCTGTCTGTGTCGCTGCCTGACTGGCTGCTCCCTTTATAGGACCCCTAGTCAGTGAAGCCCCGCCCCCTAACCAGGGCTCAGCTTCTCTCCCAGCACAAAGCCCCTGCACATACAGATACCACCAATACAAAACCAAACACAGACAAATACCTTCTCCTCCAACAGAACTCCCACTCAAACTCCCCTGTTTACAGCTCTGTTTGCTAGCTCCTGTGCCGCTGCCTGACTGGCTGCTCCCTTTATAGGTCCCCTAGTCAGTGAAGCCCCGCCCCCTAATCAGGGCTCAGCTTCTCTCCCAGCACAAAGCCCCTCCAAGCCTCTACACATACTGATACTACCAATACAAAACCAAACACACACAAATAACTTCTGCTCCAACAGAACTCCCACTCAAACTCCCCTGTTTACAGCTCTGTTTGCTAGCTCCTGTGCTGCTGCCTGACTGGCTGCTACCTTTATAGGACCCCTAGTCAGGGAAGCCCCGCCCCCTAATCAGGGCTCAGCTTCTCTCCCAGCACAAAGCCCCTACACATACAGGTACTACCAATACAAAACCAAACACACACAAATAACTTCTGCTCCAACAGAACTCCCACTCAAACTCCCCTGTTTACAGCTCTGTTTGCTAGCTCCTGTGCCGCTGCCTGACTGGCTGCTCCCTTTATAGGACCCCTAGTCAATGAAGCCCCGCCCCCTAATCGGGGCTCAGCTTCTCTCCCAGCACAAAGCCCCTCCAAGCCTCGACACATACTTATACTACCAATACAAAAGCAAACACACACAAATACCTTCTCCTCCAAGTGAACTCCCACTCAAACTCCCATGTTTACAGCTCTGTTTGCTAGCTCCTCTGCCACTGCAGCTGTCTGTGCCGCTGCCTGACTGGCTGCTGCCTTTATAGGACCCCTAGTCAGTGAAGCCCCGCCCCCTGATCAGGGCTCAGCTTCTCTCCCAGCACAAAGCCCCTCCAAGACTCTACACATCCATATACCACCAATACAAAACCAAACACACAAATACCTTCTCCTCCAACAGAACTCCCACTCAAACTCCCCCGTTTACAGCTCTGTTTGCTAGCTGTCTGTGCCGCTGCCTGACCAGCTGCTACCTTTACAGGACCGGTAGTCAGTCAAGCCCCATCCCCTAATCAGGGCTCAGCTTCTCTCCGAATACAAAGCCCCCACAAGCCTCTACACGTACAGATACTACCAATGCAAAACCAAACACACACAAACACCTTCTCCTCCAACAGAACTCCCACTCAAACTCCCCTGTTTACAGCTCTGTTTGCTGGCTCCTGTGCCGCTGCAGGTGTCTGTGCCGCCGCCTGACTGGCTGCTCCCTTTATAGGACCCCTAGTCAGTGAAGCCCCGCCCCTAATCAGGGCTCAGCTTCTCTCCCAGCACAAAGCCCCTGCACATACAGATACCACCAATACAAAACCAAACACAGACAAATACCTTCTCCTCCAACAGAACTCCCACTCAAACTCCCCTGTTTACAGCTCTGTTTGCTAGCTCCTGTGCCGCTGCAGCTGTCTGTGCCGCTGCCTGACTGGCTGCTCCCTTTATAGGACCCCTAGTCAGTGAAGCCCCGCCCCCTAATCAGGGCTCAGCTTCTCTCCCAGCACAAAGCCCCTCCAAGCCTCTACACATACTGATATTACCAATACAAAACCAAACACACACAAATACCTTCTCCTCCAACAGAACTCCCACTCAAACTCCCATGTTTACAGCTCTGTTTGCTATCTCCTGTACCGCTGCATCTGTCTGTGTCGCTGCCTGACTGGCTGCTCCCTTTATAGGACCCCTAGTCAGTGAAGCTCCGCCCCCTAATCAGGGCTCAGCTTCTCTCCCAGCACGAAGCCCCTACACATACAGATACTACCAATACAAAACCGAACACACACAAATACCTTCTCCTCCAACAGAACTCCCACTCAAACTCCCCTGTTTACAGCGCTGTTTGCTAGCTCCTGTGCCGCTGCCTGATTGGCTGCTACCTTTATAGGACCCCTAGTCATGGAAGCCCCGCCCCCTAATCACGGCTCAACTTCTCTCCCAGCACAAAACCCCTGCACATACAGATACTACCAATACAAAACCAAACACCCACAAATACCTTCTCCTCCAACAGAACTCCCACTCAAACTCCCCTGTTTACAGCTCTGTTTGCTAGCTCCTGTGCCGCTGCCTGACTGGCTGCTACCTTTATAGGACCCCTAGTAAGTGAAGCCCCGCCCCCTAATCAGGGCTCAGCTCTTCTCCCAGCACAAAGACCCTACACATACAGATACTACCAATACAAAACCAAAAACACACAAATACCTTCTCCTCCAACAGAACTCCCACTCAAATTCCCCTGTTTACAGCTCTGTTTCTTAGCTCCTGTGCCGCTGCCTGACTGGCTGCTACCTTTATAGGACCCCTAGTCAGTGAAGCCCCGCCCCCTAATCAGGGCTCAGCTTTTCTCCCAGCACAAAGACCCTACACATACAGATACTACCAATACAAAACCAAACACACACAAATACCTTCTCCTCCAAAAGAACTCCCACTCAAATTCCCCTGTTTACAGCTCTGTTTGCTAGCTCCTGTGCCGCTGCCTGACTGGCTGCTACCTTTCTAGGACCCCTAGTCAGTGAAGCCCCGCCCACTAATCAGGGCTCAGCTTCGCTCCCAGCACAAAGCCCCTCCAAGCCTCTACACATACAGATACTACCAATACAATACCAAACACACACACAAATACCTTCTCCTCCAACAGAACTCGCACTCAAACTCCCCTGTTTACAGCTCTGTTTGCTAGCTCCTGTACTGCTGCAGCTGTCTGTGTCGCTGCCTGACTGGCTGCTCCCTTTATAGGACCCCTAGTCAGTGAAGCCCCGCCCCCTAATCAGGGCTCAGCTTCTCTTCCAGCACAAAGCCCCTACACATACAGATACCACCAATACAAAACCAAACACACAAATACCTTCTATTCCAACAGAACTCCCACTCAAACTCCCCTGTTTACAGGTCTGTTTGCTAGCTCCTGTGCAGCTGCCTGACTGGCTGCTACCTTTATAGGACCCCTAGTCAGGGAAGCCCCGCCCCCTAATCAGGGCTCAGCTTCTCTCCCATCGCAAAGCCCCTGCACATACAGATACCACGAATACAAAACCAAACACACAGAAGTACCTTCTCCTCCAACAGAACTCCCACTCAAAATCCCCTGTTTACAGCTCTGTTTGCTAGCTCCTGTGCGGCTGCCTGACTGGCTGCTACCTTTATAGGACCCCTAGTCAGTGAAGCCCCGCCCCCTAATCAGGGCTCAGCTTTTCTCCCAGCACAAAGCCCCTCCAAGCCTCTACACATACAGATACTACCAATACAAAACCAAACACACACATATACCTTCTCCTCGAACAGAACTCCCACTCAAACTCCCCTGTTTACAGCTCTGTTTGCTAGCTCCTGTGCCGCTGCCTGACTGGCTGCTACATTTATAGGACCCCTAGTCAGTGAAGCCCCGCCCCCTAATCAGGGCTCAGCTTTTCTCCCAGCACAAAGCCCCTCCAAGCCTCTACACATACAGATACTACCAATACAAAACCAAACACACACATATACCTTCTCTTCCAACAGAACTCCCACTCAAACTCCCATGTTTACAGCTCTGTTTGCTAGCTCCTGTGCCGCAGCAGCTCTCTGTGCCGCTGCCTGATTGGCTGCTACCTTTATAGGACCCCTAGTCAGTGAAGCCCCGCCCCCTAATCAGGGCTCAGCTTCTCTCCCAGCACAAAGCCCCTGCACATACAGATACCACCAATACAAAACCAAACACACACAAGGTCCTTCTCCTCCAACAGAACTCCCACTCAAACTCCCCTGTTTACAGCTCTGTTTGCTAGCTCCTATGCCGCTGCAGCTGTCTGTTCCCCGGCCTGACTGGCTGCTCCCTTTATAGGACCCCTAGTCAGTGAAGCCCCGCCCCCTAATCAGAGCTTAGCTTCTCTCCCAGCACAAAGCCCCTCGAAGCCTCGACACATACTGATACTACCAATACAAAACCGAACACACACAAATACCTTCTCCTCCAACAGAACTCCCACTCAAACTCCCATGTTTACAGCTCTGTTTGCTATCTCCTGTACCGCTGCATCTGTCTGTGTCACTGCCTGACTGGCTGCTCCCTTTATAGGACCCCTAGTCAGTGAAGCCCCGCCCCCTAATCAGGGCTCAGCTTCTCTCCCAGCACAAAGCCCCAACACATACAGATACTACCAATACAACTCCAAACACACACAAATACCTTCTCCTCCAAGAGAACTCCCACTCAAACTCCCCCGTTTACAGCTCTGTTTGCTAGCTGTCTGTGCCGCTGCCTGACCAGCTGCTACCTTTACAGGACCGGTAGTCAGTCAAGCCCCATCCCCTAATCAGGGCTCAGCTTCTCTCCGAGTACAAAGCCCCCACAAGCCTCTACACATACAGATACTACCAATGCAAAACCAAACACACACAAATACCTTCTCCTCCAACAGAACTCCCCCTCAAACTCCCGTTTACAGCTCTGTTTGCTAGCTCCTGTGCCGCTGCAGCTGTCTGTGCCGCTGCCTGACTGGCGGCTACATTTATAGGACGCCTAGTCAGTGAAGCCCCGCCCCCTTATCAGGGCTCAGCTTCTCTCCCAGCACAAAGCCTCTACACATACAGATACTACCAATACAAAACCAAACACACACAAACACCTTCTCCTCCAACTGAACTCCCACTCAAACTCCCCTGTTTACAGCTCTGTTTGCTAGCTCCTGTACCGCTGCAGCTGTCTGTGTCGCTGCCTGACTGGCTGCTCCCTTTATAGGACCCCTCGTCAGTGAAGCCCCTCCCCCTAATCAGGGCTAGGCTTCTCTCCCAGCACAAAGCCCCTACACATACAGATACCACCAACACACAACCAAACACACACAAATACCTTCTCCTCCAAGAGAACTCCCACTCACACTCCCCTGTTTACAGCACTGTTTGATAGCTCCTGTGCCGCTGCCTGACTGGCTGCAACCTTTATAGGACCCGTAGTCAGGGAAGCCCCGCCCCCTAATCAGGGCTCAGCTTCTCTCCCAGCACAAAGCCCCTACACATACAGATACTACCAATAGAAAACCAAACACACACAAATACCTTCTCCTCCAACAGAACTCCCACTCAAACTCCCCTGTTTACAGCTCTGTTTGCTTGCTCCTGTACCGCTGCAGGTGTCTGTGTCGCTGCCTGACTGGCTGCTCCCTTTATAGGACCCCTAGTCAGGGAAGCCCCGCCCCCTAATCAGTGCTCAGCTTCTCTCCCAGCACCAAGCCCCTCCAAGCCTCTACACATACAGATACTACCAATACAAAGCCAAACACACACAAATACCTTCTGCTCCAACAGAACTCCCTCTCAAACTCCCCTGTTTACAGCTCAGTTTGCAAGCTCCTGTGCCACTGCAGCTGTCTGTGCCGCTCCCTGACTGGCTGCTACCTTTATAGGACCCCTGGTCAGTGAAGCCCCGCACCCTAATCAGGGCTCAGCTTCTCTCCCAGCAAAAAGCCCCTACACATACAGGTACTACCAAAACAAAACCAAACACACTCACAAATGCCTTCTGCTCCAACAGAACTCCCACTCAAACTCCCCTGTTTACAGCTCTGTTTGCTAGCTCCAGTGCCGCTGCAGCTGTCTGTGCCGCTGCCTGACTGGCTGGTACCTTTATAGGACCCCTAGTCAGTGAAGCCCCGCCCCCTAATCAGGGCTCAGCTTCTCTCCCAGCACATAGCCCCTACACATACAGATACTACCAATACAAAACCAAGCACACACAAATACCTTCTCCTCCAACAGAACTCCCACTCAAACTCCCCTGTTTACAGCTCTGTTTGCTTGCTCCTGTGCCGCTGCCTGACTGGCTGCTACCTTTATAGGACCCCTAGTCAGGGAAGCCCGGCCCCCTAATCAGGGCTCAGCTTCTCTCCCAGCACAAAGCCCCTCCAAGCCTCTACACATACAGATACTACCAATACAAAACCAAACACACACAAATACCTTCTGCTCCAACAGAACTCCCACTCAAACTCCCCTGTTTACAGCTCTGTTTGCTAGCTCCTGTACCGCTGCAGCTGTCTGTGTCGCTGCCTGAGTGGCTGCTCCCCTTATAGGACCCCTCGTCAGTGAAGCCCCGCCCCCAAATCAGGGCTCAGCTTCTCTCCCAGCACAAAGCCCCTCCAAGCCTCTACACATACAGATACCACCAATACAAAACCAAACACACTCACAAATGCCTTCTCCTCCAACAGAACTCCCACTCAAACTCCCCTGTTTAGAGCTCTGTTTGCTAGCTCCAGTGCCGCTGCAGCCGTCTGTGCCGCTGCCTGACTGGCTGCTACCTTTATAGGACCCCTAGTCAGTGAAGCCCTGCCCCCTAATCAGGGCTCAGCTTCTCTCCCAGCACAACGCCCCTCCAAGCCTCTACACATACAGATACCACCAATACAAAACCAAACACACACAAATACCTTCTCCTCCAACAGAACTCCCACTCAACCTCCCCTGTTTACAGCTCTGTTTGCTAGCTCCTGTGCCGCTGCCTGACTGGCTGCTCCCCTTATAGGACCCCTCGTCAGTGAAGCCCCGCCCCCTAATCAGGGCTCAGCTTCTCTCCCAGCACAAAGCCCCTACACATACAGATACCACCAATACAAAACCAAACACACACAAATACCTTCTCCTCCAACAGAACTCCCACTCAAACTCCCCTGTTTACAGCTCTGTTTGCTAGCTCCTGTGCCGCTGCCTGACTGGCTGCTACCTTTATAGGACCCCTAGCCAGGGAAGCCCCGCCCCCTAACCAGGGCTCAGCTTCTCTCCCAGGACAAAGCCCCTACACATACAGATACTACCAATACAAAACCAAACACACACAAATACCTTCTCCTCCAACAGAACTCCCACTCAAACTCCCCTGTTTACAGCTCTGTTTGCTAGCTCTTGTGCCGCCGCCTGACTGGCTGCGACCTTTATAGGACCCCTAGTCAGGGAAGCCCCGCCCACTAATCAGGGCTCAGCTTCTCTCCCAGGACAAAGCCCCTGCACATACAGATACCACCAATACAAAGCCAAACACACACAAATACCTTCTGCTCCAACAGAACTCCCTCTCAAACTCCCCTGTTTACAGCTCAGTTTGCAAGCTCCTGTGCCACTGCAGCTGTCTGTGCCGCTCCCTGACTGGCTGCTACCTTTATAGGACCCCTGGTCAGTGAAGCCCCGCACCCTAATCAGGGCTCAGCTTCTCTCCCAGCAAAAAGCCCCTACACATACAGGTACTACCAAAACAAAACCAAACACACACAAATACCTTCTCTTCCAACAAAACTCCCACTCAAACTCCCCTGTTTACAGCTCTGTTTGCTAGCTCCTGTGCCGCTGCAGCTGTCTGTGCCGCTGCCTGACTGGCTGCTCCCCTTATAGGACCCCTCGTCAGTGAAGACCCGCCCCCTAATCAAGGCTGAGCTTCTCTCCCAGCACAACGCCCCTCCAAGCCTCTACACATACAGATACCACCAATGCAAAACCAAACACACTCACAAATACCTTCTGCTCCAACAGAACTCCCACTCAAACTCCCCTGTTTACAGCCCTGTTTGCTAGCTCCAGTGCCGCTGCAGCTGTCTGTGCCGCTGGCTGACTGGCTGGTACCTTTATAGGACCCCTAGTCAGTGAAGCCCCGCCCCCTAATCAGGGCTCAGCTTCTCTCCCAGCACATAGCCCCTACACATACAGATACTACCAATACAAAACCAAGCACACACAAATACCTTCTCCTCCAACAGAACTCCCACTCAAACTCCCCTGTTTACAGCTCTGTTTGCTTGCTCCTGTGCCGCTGCCTGACTGGCTGCTACCTTTATAGGACCCCTAGTCAGGGAAGCCCGGCCCCCTAATCAGGGCTCAGCTTCTCTCCCAGCACAAAGCCCCTCCAAGCCTCTACACATACAGATACTACCAATACAAAACCAAACACACACAAATACCTTCTGCTCCAACAGAACTCCCACTCAAACTCCCCTGTTTAGAGCTCTGTTTGCGAGCTCCTGTGCCACTGCAGCTGTCTGTGCTGCTGCCTGACTGGCTGCTACCTTTATAGGAACCCTAGTCAGTGAAGCCCCGCCCCCTAATCAGGGCTCATCTTCTCTCACAGCACAAAGCCTCTACACATACAGATACTACCAATACAAAACCAAACACATACAAATACGTTCTCCTCCAACAGAACTCCCACTCAAAATCCCCTGTTTACAGCTCTGTTTGCTAGCTCCTGTACCGCTGCAGCTGTCTGTGTCGCTGCCTGAGTGGCTGCTCCCCTTATAGGACCCCTCGTCAGTGAAGCCCCGCCCCCAAATCAGGGCTCAGCTTCTCCCCCAGCACAAAGCCCCTCCAAGCCTCTACACATACAGATACCACCAATACAAAACCAAACACACACAAATACCTTCTCCTCCAACAGAACTCCCACTCAACCTCCCCTGTTTACAGCTCTGTTTGCTAGCTCCTGTGCCGCTGCCTGACTGGCTGCTACCTTTATAGGACCCCTAGTCAAGGAAGCCCCGCCCCCTAATCAGGGCTCAGCTTCTCTCCCAGCACAAAGCCCCTACACATACAGATACTACCAATCCAAAACCAAACACACACGAATACCTTCTCCTCCAACACAACTCCCACTCAAACTCCCCTGTTTACAGCTCCGTTTGCTAGCTCCTGTGCCGCTACAGCTGTCTGTGCCGCTGCCTGACTGGCTGCTACCTTCATAGGACCCCTAGTCAGGGAAGCCCCGCCCCCTAATCAGGGCTCAGCTTCTCTCCCAGCACAAAGCCCCTCCAAGCCCCTACACATACAGGTACTACCAAAAAAAACCCAAACACACACAAATACCTTCTCCTCCAACAGAACTCCCACTCAAACTCATCTGTTTACAGCTCTGTTTGCTGGCTCCTGTGCCGCTGCAGCTGTCTGTGCCGCTGCCTGACTGGCTGCTACCTTTATAGGACCCCTAGTCAAGGAAGAACCGCCCCCTAATCAGGGCTCAGCTTCTCTCCCAGCACAAAGCCCCTACACATACAGATACTACCAATACAAAACCAAACACACACACACAAATACCTTCTCCTCCAACAGAACTCCCACTCAACCTCCCCTGTTTACAGCTCTGTTTGCTAGCTCCTGTGCCGCTGCCTGACTGGCTGCTACCTTTATAGGACCCCTAGTCAAGGAAGCCCCGCCCCCTAATCAGGGCTCAGCTTCTCTCCCAGCACAAAGCCCCTCCAAGCCCCTACACATACAGGTACTACCAAAAAAACCCAAACACACACAAATACCTTCTCCTCCAAGAGAACTCCCACTCAAACTCATCTGTTTACAGCTCTGTTTGCTGGCTCCTGTGCCGCTGCAGCTGTCTGTGCCGCTGCCTGACTGGCTGCTACCTTTATAGGACCTCTAGTCAGTGAAGCCCCGCCCCCTAATCAGGGCTCAGCTTCCCTCCCAGCACAAAGCCCCTACACATACAGATACCACCAACACAAAACAAAACACACACAAATACCTTCTCCTCCAACAGAACTCCCACTCAAACTCCCCTGTTTACAGCTCTGTTTGCTAGCTCCTGTGCCGCTGCCTGACTGTCTGGTACCTTTATAGGATCCCTAGTCAGTGAAGCCCCGTCCCCTAATCAGGGCTCAGCTTCTCTCCCAGCACAACGCCCCTCCAAGCCTCTACACATACAGATACCACCAATGCAAAACCAAACACACACAAATACCTTCTCCTCCAACAGAACTCCCACTCAAACTCCCCTGTTTACATCTCTGTTCGCTAGCTCCTGTGCCGCTGCAGCTGTCTGTGCCACTGCCTGCCTGCTATCTTTATAGGACCCCTAGTCAGTGAAGCCCCGCCCCCTAATCAGGGCTCAGCTTCTCTCCCAGCACAAAGCCCCTACACATACAGATACTACCAATACAAAACCAAACACACACACAAATACCTTCTGCTCCAACAGAACTCCCACTCAAACTCCCCTGTTTAGAGCTCTGTTTGCGAGCTCCTGTGCCACTGCAGCTGTCTGTGCTGCTGCCTGACTGGCTGCTACCTTTATAGGAACCCTAGTCAGTGAAGCCCCGCCCCCTAATCAGGGCTCATCTTCTCTCACAGCACAAAGCCTCTACACATACAGATACTACCAATACAAAACCAAGCACACACAAATACCTTCTGCTCCAACAGAACTCCCATTCAAACTCCCCTGTTTACAGCTCTGTTTGCTAGCTCCTGTACCGCTGCAGCTGTCTGTGTCGCTGCTTGAGTGGCTGCTCCCCTTATAGGACCCCTCGTCAGTGAAGCCCCGCCCCCAAATCAGGGCTCAGCTTCTCTCCCAGCACAAAGCCCCTCCAAGCCTCTACACATACAGATACCACCAATACAAAACCAAACACACTCACAAATGCCTTCTCCTCCAACAGAACTCCCACTCAAACTCCCCTGTTTACAGCTCTGTTTGCTAGCTCCTGTGCCGCTGCCTGATTGGCTGCTACCTTTATAGGACCCCTAGTCAGGGAAGCCCCGCCCCCTAATCAGGGCTCAGCTTCTCTCCAAGCGCAAAGCCCCTGCACATACAGATACCACCAATACAAAACCAAACACACACAATTACCTTCTCCTCCAACAGAACTCCCACTCAAACTCCCCTGTTTACAGCTCTGTTTGCTAGCTCCTGTACCACTTCAGCTGTCTGTGTCGCTGCCTGACTGGCTGCAACCTTTATAGGACCCGTAGTCAGGGAAGCCCCGCCCCCAAATCAGGGCTCAGCTTCTCCCCCAGCACAAAGCCCCTCCAAGCCTCTACACATACAGATACCACCAATACAAAACCAAACACACTCACAAATGCCTTCTCCTCCAACAGAACTCCCACTCAAACTCCCCTGTTTAGAGCTCTGTTTGCTAGCTCCAGTGCCGCTGCAGCTGTCTGTGCCGCTGTCTGACTGGCTGCTACCTTTATAGGACCCCTAGTCAGTGAAGCCCCGCCCCCTAATCAGGGCTCAGCTTCTCTCCCAGCACAACGCCCCTCCAAGCCTCTACACATACAGATACCACCAATACAAAACCAAACACACACAAATACCTTCTCCTCCAACAGAACTCCCACTCAACCTCCCCTGTTTACAGCTCTGTTTGCTAGCTCCTGTACCGCTGCAGCTGTCTGTGTCGCTGCCTGACTGGCTGCTCCCTTTATAGGACCCCTCGTCAGTGAAGCCCCTCCCCCTAATCAGGGCTAGGCTTCTCTCCCAGCACAAAGCCCCTACACATACAGATACCACCAACACACAACCAAACACACGCAAATACCTTCTCCTCCAACAGAACTCCCACTCACACTCCCCTGTTTACAGAACTGTTTGATAGCTCCTGTGCCACTGCCTGACTGGCTGCAACCTTTATAGGACCCGTAGTCAGGGAAGCCCCGCCCACTAATCAGGGCTCAGCTTCTCTCCCAGGACAAAGCCCCTGCAAATACAGATACCACCAATACAAAACCAAACACACACAAATACCTTCTCCTCCAACAGAACTCCCACTCAAACTCCCCTGTTTACAGCTCTGTTTGCTTGCTCCTGTACCGCTGCAGGTGTCTGTGTCGCTGCCTGACTGGCTGCTCCCTTTATAGGACCCCTAGTCAGGGAAACCCCGCCCCCTAATCAGGGCTCAGCTTCTCTCCCAGCACCAAGCCCCTCCAAGCCTCTACACATACAGATACCACCAATACAAAACCAAACACACACAAATACCTTCTCCTCCAACAGAACTCCCACTCAAACTCCCCTGTTTACAGCTCAGTTTGCAAGCTCCTGTGCCACTGCAGCTGTCTGTGCCGCTCCCTGACTGGCTGCTACCTTTATAGGACCCCTGGTCAGTGAAGCCCCGCACCCTAATCAGGGCTCAGCTTCTCTCCCAGCAAAAAGCCCCTCCACATACAGGTACTACCAAAACAAAACCAAACGCACACAAATACCTTCTCTTCCAACAAAACTCCCACTCAAACTCCCCTGTTTACAGCTCTGTTTGCTTGCTCCTGTGCCGCTGCCTGAGTGGCTGCTCCCCTTATAGGACCCCTCGTCAGTGAAGCCCCGCCCCCAAATCAGGGCTCAGCTTCTCTCCCAGCACAAAGCCCCTCCAAGCCTCTACACATACGGATACCACCAATACAAAACCAAACACACTCACAAATGCCTTCTCCTCCAACAGAACTCCCACTCAAACTCCCCTGTTTACAGCTCTGTTTGCTAGCTCCAGTGCCGCTGCAGCTGTCTGTGCCGCTGCCTGACTGGCTGCTACCTTTATAGGACCCCTAGTCAAGGAAGAACCGCCCCCTAATCAGGGCTCAGCTTCTCTCCCAGCACAAAGCCCCTACACATACAGATACTACCAATACAAAACCAAACACACACACAAATACCTTCTCCTCCAACAGAACTCCCACTCAACCTCCCCTGTTTACAGCTCTGTTTGCTAGCTCCTGTGCCGCTGCCTGACTGGCTGCTACCTTTATAGGACCCCTAGTCAAGGAAGCCCCGCCCCCTAATCAGGGCTCAGCTTCTCTCCCAGCACAAAGCCCCTACACATACAGATACTACCAATACAAAACCAAACACACACGAATACCTTCTCCTCCAACACAACTCCCACTCAAACTCCCCTGTTTACAGCTCTGTTTGCTAGCTCCTGTGCCGCTACAGCTGTCTGTGCCGCTGCCTGACTGGCTGCTACCTTCATAGGACCCCTAGTCAGGGAAGCCCCGCCCCCTAATCAGGGCTCAGCTTCCCTCCCAGCACAAAGCCCCTACACATACAGATACCACCAACACAAAACAAAACACACACAAATACCTTCTCCTCCAACAGAACTCCCACTCAAACTCCCCTGTTTACAGCTCTGTTTGCTAGCTCCTGTGCCGCTGCCTGACTGTCTGGTACCTTTATAGGATCCCTAGTCAGTGAAGCCCCGTCCCCTAATCAGGGCTCAGCTTCTCTCCCAGCACAACGCCCCTCCAAGCCTCTACACATACAGATACCACCAAAGCAAAACCAAACACACACAAATACCTTCTCCTCCAACAGAACTCCCACTCAAACTCCCCTGTTTACAGCTCTGTTCGCTAGCTCCTGTGCCGCTGCAGCTGTCTGTGCCACTGCCTGCCTGCTATCTTTATAGGACCCCTAGTCAGTGAAGCCCCGCCCCCTAATCAGGGCTCAGCTTCTCTCCCAGCACAAAGCCCCTACACATACAGATACTACCAATACAAAACCAAACACACACACAAATACCTTCTCCTCCAACAGAACTCCCACTCAAACTCCCCTGTTTACAGCTCTGTTTGCCAGCTCCTGTGCTGCTGCAGCTGTCTGTGCCGCTGCCTGACTGGCTGCTACCTTTATAGGACCCCTAGTCAGGGAAGCCCGGCCCCTAATCAGGGCTCAGCTTCTCTCCCAGCACAAAGCCCCTCCAAGCCTCTACACATACAGATACTACCAATACAAAACCAAACACACACAAATACCTTCTGCTCCAACAGAACTCCCACTCAAACTCCCCTGTTTATCGCTCTGTTTGCGAGCTCCTGTGCCACTGCAGCTGTCTGTGCTGCTGCCTGACTGGCTGCTACCTTTATAGGAACCCTAGTCAGTGAAGCCCCGCCCCCTGATCAGGGCTCATCTTCTCACAGCACAAAGCCTCTACACATACAGATACTACCAATACAAAACCAAGCACACACAAATGCCTACTCCTCCAACAGAACTCCCACTCAAACTCCCCTGTTTACAGCTCTGTTTGCTAGCTCCAGTGCCGCTGCAGCTGTCTGTGCCGCTGCCTTACTGGCTGCTACCTTTATAGGACCCCTAGTCAGTGAAGCCCCGCCCCCTAATCAGGGCTCAGCTTCTCTCCCAGCACAAAGCCCCTACACATACAGATACTACCAATACAAAACCAAACACACACAAATACCTCCTCCTCCAACAGAACTCCCACTCAAACTCCCCTGTTTACATCTCTGTTCGCTAGCTCCTGTGCCGCTGCAGCTGTCTGTGCCACTGCCTGCCTGCTATCTTTATAGGACCCCTAGTCAGTGAAGCCCCGCCCCCTAATCAGGGCTCAGCTTCTCTCCCAGCACAAAGCCCCTACACATACAGATACTACCAATACAAAACCAAACACACACACAAATACCTTCTGCTCCAACAGAACTCCCACTCAAACTCCCCTGTTTAGAGCTCTGTTTGCGAGCTCCTGTGCCACTGCAGCTGTCTGTGCTGCTGCCTGACTGGCTGCTACCTTTATAGGAACCCTAGTCAGTGAAGCCCCGCCCCCTAATCAGGGCTCATCTTCTCTCACAGCACAAAGCCTCTACACATACAGATACTACCAATACAAAACCAAGCACACACAAATACCTTCTCCTCCAACAGAACTCCCATTCAAACTCCCCTGTTTACAGCTCTGTTTGCTAGCTCCTGTACCGCTGCAGCTGTCTGTGTCGCTGCTTGAGTGGCTGCTCCCCTTATAGGACCCCTCGTCAGTGAAGCCCCGCCCCCAAATCAGGGCTCAGCTTCTCTCCCAGCACAAAGCCCCTCCAAGCCTCTACACATACAGATTCCACCAATACAAAACCAAACACTCACAAATGCCTTCTCCTCCAACAGAACTCCCACTCAAACTCCCCTGTTTAGAGCTCTGTTTGCTAGCTCCAGTGCCGCTGCAGCTGTCTGTGCCGCTGCCTTACTGGCTGCTACCTTTATAGGACCCCTAGTCAGTGAAGCCCCGCCCCCTAATCAGGGCTCAGCTTCTCTCCCAGCACAACGCCCCTCGAAGCCTCTACACATACAGATACCACCAATACAAAACCAAACACACACAAATACCTCCTCCTCCAACAGAACTCCCACTCAACCTCCCCTGTTTACAGCTCTGTTTGCTAGCTCCTGTGCCGCTGCCTGACTGGCTGCTACCTTTATAGGACCCCTAGTCAAGGAAGAACCGCCCCCTAATCAGGGCTCAGCTTCTCTCCCAGCACAAAGCCCCTACACATACAGATACTACCAATACAAAACCAAACACACACACACAAATACCTTCTCCTCCAACAGAACTCCCACTCAACCTCCCCTGTTTACAGCTCTGTTTGCTAGCTCCTGTACCACTGCAGCTGTCTGTGTCGCTGCCTGACTGGCTGCAACCTTTATAGGACCCGTAGTCAGGGAAGCCCCGCCCCCAAATCAGGGCTCAGCTTCTCCCCCAGCACAAAGCCCCTCCAAGCCTCTACACATACAGATACCACCAATACAAAACCAAACACACTCACAAATGCCTTCTCCTCCAACAGAACTCCCACTCAAACTCCCCTGTTTACAGCTCTGTTTGCTAGCTCCTGTGCCGCTGCCTGATTGGCTGCTACCTTTATAGGACCCCTAGTCAGGGAAGCCCCGCCCCCTAATCAGGGCTCAGCTTCTCTCCAAGCGCAAAGCCCCTGCACATACAGATACCACCAATACAAAACCAAACACACACAATTACCTTCTCCTCCAACAGAACTCCCACTCAAACTCCCCTGTGTACAGCTCTGTTTGCTAGCTCCTGTACCACTGCAGCTGTCTGTGTCGCTGCCTGACTGGCTGCAACCTTTATAGGACCCGTAGTCAGGGAAGCCCCGCCCCCAAATCAGGGCTCAGCTTCTCCCCCAGCACAAAGCCCCTCCAAGCCTCTACACATACAGATACCACCAATACAAAACCAAACACACTCACAAATGCCTTCTCCTCCAACAGAACTCCCACTCAAGCTCCCCTGTTTAGAGCTCTGTTTGCTAGCTCCAGTGCCGCTGCAGCTGTCTGTGCCGCTGCCTGACTGGCTGCTCCCTTTATAGGACCCCTCGTCAGTGAAGCCCCTCCCCCTAATCAGGGCTAGGCTTCTCTCCCAGCACAAAGCCCCTACACATACAGATACCACCAACACACAACCAAACACACACAAATACCTTCTCCTCCAACAGAACTCCCACTCACACTCCCCTGTTTACAGCACTGTTTGATAGCTCCTGTGCCGCTGCCTGACTGGCTGCAACCTTTATAGGACCCGTAGTCAGGGAAGCCCCGCCCACTAATCAGGGCTCAGCTTCTCTCACAGCACAAAGCCCCTACACATACAGATACTACCAATACAAAACCAAACACACACAAATACCTTCTCCTCCAAAAGAACTCCCACTCAAACTGCCCTGTTTACAGCTCTGTTTGCTAGCTCCTGTACCGCTGCAGCTGTCTGTGCCGTTGCCTGACTGGCTGATACCTTTATAGGACCCCTAGTCAGTGAAGCCCCGCCCCCTAATCAGGGCTCAGCTTCTCTCCCAGCACAAAGCCCCTACACATACAGATACTACCAATACAAAACCAAAGAGACACAAATACCTTCTCCTCCAACAGAACTCCCACTCAAACTCCCCTGTTTACAGCTCAGTTTGCAAGCTCCTGTGCCACTGCAGCTGTCTGTGCCGCTCCCTGACTGGCTGCTACCTTTATAGGACCCCTGGTCAGTGAAGCCCCGCACCCTAATCAGGGCTCAGCTTCTCTCCCAGCAAAAAGCCCCTCCACATACAGGTACTACCAAAACAAAACCAAACGCACACAAATACCTTCTCTTCCAACAAAACTCCCACTCAAACTCCCCTGTTTACAGCTCTGTTTGCTAGCTCCTGTGCCGCTGCAGCTGTCTGTGCCGCTGCCTGACTGGCTGGTACCTTTATAGGACCCCTAGTCAGTGAAGCCCCGCCCCCTAATCAGGGCTCAGCTTCTCTCCCAGCACATAGCCCCGACACATACAGATACTACCAATACAAAACCAAGCACACACAAATACCTTCTCCTCCAACAGAACTCGCACTCAAACTCCCCTGTTTACAGCTCTGTTTGCTTGCTCCTGTGCCGCTGCCTGAGTGGCTGCTCCCCTTATAGGACCCCTCGTCAGTGAAGCCCCGCCCCCAAATCAGGGCTCAGCTTCTCTCCCAGCACAAAGCCCCTCCAAGCCTGTACACATACAGATACCACCAATACAAAACCAAACACACTCACAAATGCCTTCTCCTCCAACAGAACTCCCACTCAAACTCCCCTGTTTACAGCTCTGTTTGCTAGCTCCAGTGCCGCTGCAGCTGTCTGTGCCGCTGCCTGACTGGCTGCTACCTTTATAGGACCCCTAGTCAAGGAAGAACCGCCCCCTAATCAGGGCTCAGCTTCTCTCCCAGCACAAAGCCACTACACATACAGATACTACCAATACAAAACCAAACACACACACACAAATACCTTCTCCTCCAACAGAACTCCCACTCAACCTCCCCTGTTTACAGCTCTGTTTGCTAGCTCCTGTGCCGCTGCCTGACTGGCTGCTACCTTTATAGGACCCCTAGTCAAGGAAGCCCCGCCCCCTAATCAGGGCTCAGCTTCTCTCCCAGCACAAAGCCCCTACACATACAGATACTACCAATACAAAACCAAACACACACGAATACCTTCTCCTCCAACACAACTCCCACTCAAACTCCCCTGTTTACAGCTCTGTTTGCTAGCTCCTGTACCACTGCAGCTGTCTGTGTCGCTGCCTGACTGGCTGCTACCTTCATAGGACCCCTAGTCAGGGAAGCCCCGCCCCCAAATCAGGGCTCAGCTTCTCCCCCAGAACAAAGCCCCTCCAAGCCTCTACACATACAGATACCACCAATACAAAACCAAACACACTCACAAATGCCTTCTCCTCCAACAGAACTCCCACTCAAACTCCCCTGTTTACAGCTCTGTTTGCTAGCTCCTGTGCCGCTGCCTGATTGGCTGCTACCTTTATAGGACCCCTAGTCAGGGAAGCCCCGCCCCCTAATCAGGGCTCAGCTTCTCTCCAAGCGCAAAGCCCCTGCACATACAGATACCACCAATACAAAACCAAACACACACAATTACCTTCTCCTCCAACAGAACTCCCACTCAAACTCCCCTGTTTACAGCTCTGTTTGCTAGCTCCTGTACCACTGCAGCTGTCTGTGTCGCTGCCTGACTGGCTGCAACCTTTATAGGACCCGTAGTCAGGGAAGCCCCGCCCCCAAATCAGGGCTCAGCTTCTCCCCCAGCACAAAGCCCCTCCAAGCCTCTACACATACAGATACCAATACAAAACCAAACACACTCACAAATGCCTTCTCCTCCAACAGAACTCCCACTCAAACTCCCCTGTTTAGAGCTCTGTTTGCTAGCTCCAGTGCCGCTGCAGCTGTCTGTGCCGCTGCCTGACTGGCTGCTACCTTTATAGGACCCCTAGTCAGTGAAGCCCCGCCCCCTAATCAGGGCTCAGCTTCTCTCCCAGCACAACGCCCCTCCAAGCCTCTACACATACAGATACCACCAATACAAAACCAAACACACACAAATACCTTCTCCTCCAACAGAACTCCCACTCAACCTCCCCTGTTTACAGCTCTGTTTGCTAGCTCCTGTACCGCTGCAGCTGTCTGTGTCGCTGCCTGACTGGCTGCTCCCTTTATAGGACCCCTCGTCAGTGAAGCCCCTCCCCCTAATCAGGCCTAGGCTTCTCTCCCAGCACAAAGCCCCTACACATACAGATACCACCAACACACAACCAAACACACACAAATACCTTCTCCTCCAACAGAACTCCCACTCACACTCCCCTGTTTACAGAACTGTTTGATAGCTCCTGTGCCACTGCCTGACTGGCTGCAACCTTTATAGGACCCGTAGTCAGGGAAGCCCCGCCCACTAATCAGGGCTCAGCTTCTCTCCCAGGACAAAGCCCCTGCAAATACAGATACCACCAATACAAAACGAAACACACACAAATACCTTCTCCTCCAACAGAACTCCCACTCAAACTCCCCTGTTTACAGCTCTGCTTGCTTGCTCCTGTACCGCTGCAGGTGTCTGTGTCGCTGCCTGACTGGCTGCTCCCTTTATAGGACCCCTAGTCAGGGAAACCCCGCCCCCTAATCAGGGCTCAGCTTCTCTCCCAGCACCAAGCCCCTCCAAGCCTCTACACATACAGATACCACCAATACAAAACCAAACACACACAAATACCTTCTCCTCCAACAGAACTCCCACTCAAACTCCCCTGTTTACAGCTCAGTTTGCAAGCTCCTGTGCCACTGCAGCTGTCTGTGCCGCTCCCTGACTGGCTGCTACCTTTATAGGACCCCTGGTCAGTGAAGCCCCGCACCCTAATCAGGGCTCAGCTTCTCTCCCAGCAAAAAGCCCCTCCACATACAGGTACTACCAAAACAAAACCAAACGCACACAAATACCTTCTCTTCCAACAAAACTCCCACTCAAACTCCCCTGGTTACAGCTCTGTTTGCTAGCTCCTGTGCCGCTGCAGCTGTCTGTGCCGCTGCCTGACTGGCTGGTACCTTTATAGGACCCCTAGTCAGTGAAGCCCCGCCCCCTAATCAGGGTTCAGCTTCTCTCCCAGCACATAGCCCCGACACATACAGATACTACCAATACAAAACCAAGCACACACAAATACCTTCTCCTCCAACAGAACTCGCACTCAAACTCCCCTGTTTACAGCTCTGTTTGCTTGCTCCTGTGCCGCTGCCTGAGTGGCTGCTCCCCTTATAGGACCCCTCGTCAGTGAAGCCCCGCCCCCAAATCAGGGCTCAGCTTCTCTCCCAGCACAAAGCCCCTCCAAGCCTCTACACATACGGATACCACCAATACAAAACCAAACACACTCACAAATGCCTTCTCCTCCAACAGAACTCCCACTCAAACTCCCCTGTTTACAGCTCTGTTTGCTAGCTCCAGTGCCGCTGCAGCTGTCTGTGCCGCTGCCTGACTGGCTGCTACCTTTATAGGACCCCTAGTCAAGGAAGCCCCGCCCCCTAATCAGGGCTCAGCTTCTCTCCCAGCACAAAGCCCCTACACATACAGATACTACCAATACAAAACCAAACACACACGAATACCTTCTCCTCCAACACAACTCCCACTCAAACTCCCCTGTTTACAGCTCTGTTTGCTAGCTCATGTGCCGCTACAGCTGTCTGTGCCGCTGCCTGACTGGCTGCTACCTTCATAGGACCCCTAGTCAGGGAAGCCCCGCCCCCTAATCAGGGCTCAGCTTCTCTCCCAGCACAAAGCCCCTCCAAGCCCCTACACATACAGGTACTACCAAAAAAAACACAAACACACACAAATACCTTCTGCTCCAACAGAACTCCCACTCAAACTCATCTGTTTACAGCTCTGTTTGCTGGCTCCTGTGCCGCTGCAGCTGTCTGTGCCGCTGCCTGACTGGCTGCTACCTTTATAGGACCCCTAGTCAGTGAAGCCCCGCCCCCTAATCAGGGCTCAGCTTCCCTCCCAGCACAAAGCCCCTACACATACAGATACCACCAACACAAAACCAAACACACACAAATACCTTCTCCTCCAACAGAACTCCCACTCAAACTCCCCTGTTTACAGCTCTGTTCGCTAGCTCCTGTGCCGCTGCAGCTGTCTGTGCCACTGCCTGCCTGCTATCTTTATAGGACCCCTAGTCAGTGAAGCCCCGCCCCCTAATCAGGGCTCAGCTTCTCTCCCAGCACAAAGCCCCTACACATACAGATACTACCAATACAAAACCAAACACAAACACAAATACCTTCTCCTCCAACAGAACTCCCACTCAAACTCCCCTGTTTACAGCTCTGTTTGCCAGCTCCTGTGCTGCTGCAGCTGTCTGTGCCGCTGCCTGACTGGCTGCTACCTTTATAGGACCCCTAGTCAGGGAAGCCCGGCCCCTAATCAGGGCTCAGCTTCTCTCCCAGCACAAAGCCCCTCCAAGCCTCTACACATACAGATACTACCAATACAAAACCAAACACACACAAATACCTTCTGCTCCAACAGAACTCCCACTCAAACTCCCCTGTTTATCGCTCTGTTTGCGAGCTCCTGTGCCACTGCAGCTGTCTGTGCTGCTGCCTGACTGGCTGCTACCTTTATAGGAACCCTAGTCAGTGAAGCCCCGCCCCCTAATCAGGGCTCATCTTCTCACAGCACAAAGCCTCTACACATACAGATACTACCAATACAAAACCAAGCACACACAAATACCTTCTCCTCCAACAGAACTCCCATTCAAACTCCCCTGTTTACAGCTCTGTTTGCTAGCTCCTGTACCGCTGCAGCTGTCTGTGTCGCTGCCTGAGTGGCTGCTCCCCTTATAGGACCCCTCGTCAGTGAAGCCCCGCCCCCAAATCAGGGCTCAGCTTCTCTCCCAGCACAAAGCCCCTCCAAGCCTCTACACATACAGATACCACCAATACAAAACCAAACACACTCACAAATGCCTTCTCCTCCAACAGAACTCCCACTCAAACTCCCCTGTTTACAGCTCTGTTTGCTAGCTCCAGTGCCGCTGCAGCTGTCTGTGCCGCTGTCTTACTGGCTGCTACCTTTATAGGACCCCTCGTCAGTGAAGCCCCTCCCCCTAATCAGGGCTCAGCTTCTCTCCCAGCACAAAGCCCCTCCCAGCCCCTACACATACAGGTACTACCAAAAAAAACCCAAACACACACAAATACCTTCTCCTCCAACAGAACTCCCACTCAAACTCATCTGTTTACAGCTCTGTTTGCTGGCTCCTGTGTCGCTGCAGCTGTCTGTGCCGCTGCCTGATTGGCTGCTACCTTTATAGGACCCCTAGTCAGTGAAGCCCCGCCCCCTAATCAGGGCTCAGCTTCTCTCCCAGCACAACGCCCCTCCAAGCCTCTACACATACAGATAACACACACAAATACCTTCTCCTCCAACAGAACTCCCACTCAACCTCCCCTGTTTACAGCTCTGTTTTCTAGCTCCTGTGCCGCTGCCTGACTGGCTGCTACCTTTATAGGACCCCTAGTCAAGGAAGAACCGCCCCCTAATGAGGGCTCAGCTTCTCTCCCAGCACAAAGCCCCTACACATACAGATACTACCAATACAAAACCAAACACACACACACAAATACCTTCTCCTCCAACAGAACTCCCACTCAACCTCCCCTGTTTACAGCTCTGTTTGCTAGCTCCTGTGCCGCTGCCTGACTGGCTGCTACCTTTATAGGACCCCTAGTCAAGGAAGCCCCGCCCCCTAATCAGGGCCCAGCTTCTCTCCCAGCACAAAGCCCCTACACATACAGATACTACCAATACAAAACGAAACACACACGAATACCTTCTCCTCCAACACAACTCCCACTCAAACTCCCCTGTTTACAGCTCTGTTTGCTAGCTCCTGTACCGCTGCAGCTGTCTGTGTCGCTGCCTGACTGGCTGCTCCCTTTATAGGACCCCTCGTCAGTGAAGCCCCTCCCCCTAATCAGGGCTAGGCTTCTCTCCCAGCACAAAGCCCCTACACATACAGATACCACCAACACACAACCAAACACACACAAATACCTTCTCCTCCAACAGAACTCCCACTCACACTCCCCTGTTTACAGCACTGTTTGATAGCTCCTGTGCCGCTGCCTGACTGGCTGCAACCTTTATAGGACCCGTAGTCAGGGAAGCCCCGCCCACTAATCAGGGCTCAGCTTCTCTCCCAGCACAAAGCCCCTCCAATCCTCTACACATACAGATACCACCAATACAAAACCAAACACACACACAAATACGTTTTCCTCCAACAGAACTCCCACTCAAACTCCCGTTTAGAGCTCTGCTTGCTACCTCCTGTGCCGTTGCCTGACTGGCTGATACCTTTATAGGACCCCTAGTCAGTGAAGCCCCGCCCCCTAATCAGGGCTCAGCTTCTCTCCCAGCACAAAGCCCCTACACATACAGATACTACCAATACAAAACCAAAGAGACACAAATACCTTCTCCTCCAACAGAACTCCCTCTCAAACTCCCCTGTTTACAGCTCTGTTTGCTAGCTCCTGTGCCGCTGCCTGACTGGCTGCGACCTTCATAGGACCCCTAGCCAGGGAAGCCCCGCCCACTAATCAGGGCTCAGCTTCTCTCCCAGGACAAAGCCCCTACACATACAGATACTACCAATACAAAACCAAACACACACAAATACCTTCTCCTCCAACAGAACTCCCACTCAAACTCCCCTGTTTACAGCTCTGTTTGCTTGCTCCTGTACCACTGCAGGTGTCTGTGTCGCTGCCTGACTGGCTGCTCCCTTTATAGGACCCCTAGTCAGGGAAACCCCGCACCCTAATCAGGGCTCAGCTTCTCTCCCAGCAAAAAGCCCCTCCACATACAGGTACTACCAAAACAAAACCAAACACACACAAATACCTTCTCTTCCAACAAAACTCCCACTCAAACTCCCCTGTTTACAGCTCTGTTTGCTTGCTCCTGTGCCGCTGCCTGACTGGCTGCTACCTTTATAGGACCCCTAGTCAGTGAAGCCCCGCCCCCTAATCAGGGCTCAGCTTCCCTCCCAGCACAAAGCCCCTACACATACAGATACCACCAACACAAAACCAAACACACACAAATACCTTCTCCTCCAACAGAACTCCCACTCAAACTCCCCTGTTTACAGCTCTGTTTGCTAGCTCCTGTGCCGCTGCCTGACTGTCTGGTACCTTTATAGGATCCCTAGTCAGTGAAGCCCCGTCCCCTAATCAGGGCTCAGCTTCTCTCCCAGCACAACGCCCCTCCAAGCCTCTACACATACAGATACCACCAATGCAAAACCAAACACACACAAATACCTTCTCCTCCAACAGAACTCCCACTCAAACTCCCCTGTTTACAGCTCTGTTCGCTAGCTCCTGTGCCGCTGCAGCTGTCTGTGCCACTGCCTGCCTGCAATCTTTATAGGACCCCTAGTCAGTGAAGCCCCGCCCCCTAATCAGGGCTCAGCTTCTCTCCCAGCACAAAGCCCCTACACATACAGATACTACCAATACAAAACCAAACACACACACAAATACCTTCTCCTCCAACAGAACTCCCACTCAAACTCCCCTGTTTACAGCTCTGTTTGCCAGCTCCTGTGCTGCTGCAGCTGTCTGTGCCGCTGCCTGACTGGCTGCTACCTTTATAGGACCCCTAGTCAGGGAAGCCCGGCCCCTAATCAGGGCTCAGCTTCTCTCCCAGCACAAAGCCCCTCCAAGCCTCTACACATACAGATACTACCAATACAAAACCAAACACACACAAATACCTTCTGCTCCAACAGAACTCCCACTCAAACTCCCCTGTTTATAGCTCTGTTTGCGAGCTCCTGTGCCACTGCAGCTGTCTGTGCTGCTGCCTGACTGGCTGCTACCTTTATAGGAACCCTAGTCAGTGAAGCCCCGCCCGCTAATCAGGGCTCATCTTCTCACAGCACAAAGCCTCTACACATACAGATACTACCAATACAAAACCAAGCACACACAAATACCTTCTCCTCCAACAGAACTCCCATTCAAACTCAACTGTTTACAGCTCTGTTTGCTAGCTCCTGTACCGCTGCAGCTGTCTGTGTCGCTGCCTGAGTGGCTGCTCCCCTTATAGGACCCCTCGTCAGTGAAGCCCCGCCCCCAAATCAGGGCTCAGCTTCTCTCCCAGCACAAAGCCCCTCCAAGCCTCTACACATACAGATACCACCAATACAAAGCCAAACACACTCACAAATGCCTTCTCCTCCAACAGAACTCCCACTCAAACTCCCCTGTTTACAGCTCTGTTTGCTAGCTCCAGTGCCGCTGCCTGACTGGCTGCTACCTTTATAGGACCCCTAGTCAGTGAAGACCCGCCCCCTAATCAAGGCTCAGCTTCTCTCCCAGCACAACGCCCCTAAAAGCCTCTACACATACAGATACCACCAATACAAAACCAAACACACACAAATACCTCCTCCTCCAACAGAACTCCCACTCAACCTGCCCTGTTTACAGCTCTGTTTGCTAGCTCCTGTGCCGCTGCCTGACTGGCTGCTACCTTTATAGGACCCCTAGTCAAGGAAGAACCGCCCCCTAATCAGGGCTCAGCTTCTCTCCCAGCACAAAGCCCCTACACATACAGATACTACCAATACAAAACCAAACACACACGAATACCTTCTCCTCCAACACAACTCCCACTCAAACTCCCCTGTTTACAGCTGTTTGCTAGCTCCTGTGCCGCTGCCTGATTGGCTGCTACCTTTATAGGACCCCTAGTCAGGGAAGCCCCGCCCCCTAATCAGGGCTCAGCTTCTCTCCCAGCACAAAGCCCCTACACATACAGATACTACCAATACAAAACCAAACACACACGAATACCTTCTCCTCCAACACAACTCCCACTCAAACTCCCCTGTTTACAGCTCTGTTTGCTAGCTCCTGTGCCGCTGCCTGACTGGCTGCAACCTTTATAGGACCCGTAGTCAGGGAAGCCCCGCCCACTAATCAGGGCTCAGCTGCTCTCCCAGCACAAAGCCCCTCCAATCCTCTACACATACAGATACCACCAATACAAAACCAAACACACACACAAATACGTTTTCCTCCAACAGAACTCCCACTCAAACTCCCCTGTTTACAGATCTGTTTGCTAGCTCCTGTGCCGCTGCCTGACTGGCTGCTACCTTTATAGGACCCCTAGCCAGGGAAGCCCCGCCCCCTAATCAGGGCTCAGCTTCTCTCCCAGCACAAAGCCCCTGCACGTTCAGATACCACCAATACAAAACCAAACACACACAAATACCTTCTCCTCCAACAGAACTCCCACTCAAACTCCCCTGTTTACAGCTGTTTGCTACCTCCTGTGCCGCTGCAGCTGTCTGTGCCGCTGCCTGACTGGCTGATACCTTTATAGGACCCCTAGTCAGTAAAGCCCCGCCCCCTAATCAGGGCTCAGCTTCTCTCCCAGCACAAAGCCCCTACACATACAGATACTACCAATACAAAACCAAACACACACAAATACCTTCTCCTCCAAAAGAACTCCCACTCAAACTCCGCTGTTTACAGCTCTGTTTGCTAGCTCCTGTACCGCTGCAGCTGTCTGTGCCGTTGCCTGACTGGCTCATACCTTTACAGGACCCCTAGTCAGTGAAGCCCCGCCCCCTAATCAGGGCTCAGCTTCTCTCCCAGCACAAAGCCCCTACACATACAGATACTACCAATACAAAACCAAAGAGACACAAATACCTTCTCCTCCAACAGAACTCCCTCTCAAACTCCCCTGTTTACAGCTCTGTCTGCTAGCTCCTGTGCCGCTGCCTGACTGGCTGCTACCTTTATAGGACCCCCAGCCAGGGAAGCCCCGCCCACTAATCAGGGCTCAGCTTCTCTCCCAGGACAAACCCCTGCACATACAGATACCACCAATACAAAACCAAACACACACAAAAACCTTCTCCTCCAACAGAACTCCCACTCAAACTCCCCTGTTTACAGCTCTGTTTGCTTGCTCCTGTACCGCTGCAGGTGTCTGTGTCGCTGCCTGACTGGCTGCTCCCTTTATAGGACCCCTAGTCAGGGAAGCCCCGCCCCCTAATCAGGGCTCAGCTTCTCTCCCAGCACCAAGCCCCTCCAAGCCTCTACACATACAGATACTACCAATACAAAGCCAAACACACACAAATACCTTCTGCTCCAACAGAACTCCCTCTCAAACTCCCCTGTTTACAGCTCAGTTTGCAAGCTCCTGTGCCACTGCAGCTGTCTGTGCCGCTCCCTGACTGGCTGCTACCTTTATGGGACCCCTGGTCAGTGAAGCCCCGCACCCTAATCAGGGCTCAGCTTCTCTCCCAGCAAAAAGACCCTACACATACAGGTACTACCAAAACAAAACAAAACACACACAAATACCTTCTCTTCCAACAAAACTCCCACTCAAACTCCCCTGTTTACAGCTCTGTTTGCTAGCTCCTGTGCCGCTGCAGCTGTCTGTGCCGCTGCCTGACTGGCTGCTACCTTCATAGGACCCCTAGTCAGTGAAGACCCGCCCCCTAACCAAGGCTCAGCTTCTCTCCCAGCACAACGCCCCTCCAAGCCTCTACACATACAGATACCACCAATGCAAAACCAAACACACTCACAAATACCTTCTGCTCCAACAGAACTCCCACTCAAACTCCCCTGTTTACAGCTCTGTTTGCGAGCTCCTGTGCCGCTGCCTGACTGGCTGCGACCTTTATAGGACCCCTAGTCAGGGAAGCCCGGCCCCCTAATCAGGGCTCAGCTTCTCTCCCAGCACAAAGCCCCTCCAAGCCTCTACACATACAGGTGCTACCAATACAAAACCAAACACACACAAATACCTTCTGCTCCAACAGAACTCCCACTCAAACTCCCCTGTTTACAGCTCTGTTTGCGAGCTCCTGTGCCACTGCAGCTGTCTGTGCCGCTGCCTGACTGGCTGCTACCTTTATAGGAACCCTAGTCAGTGAAGCCCCGCCCCCTAATCAGGGCTCATCTTCTCTCACAGCACAAAGCCTCTACACATACAGATACTACAAATACAAAACCAAACACACACAAATACCTTCTCCTCCAACAGAACTCCCACTCAAACTCCCCTGTTTACAGCTCTGTTTGCTAGCTCCTGTACCGCTGCAGCTGTCTGTGCCGCTGCCTGACTGGCTGCTACCTTTATAGGAACCCTAGTCAGTGAAGCCCCGCCCCCTAATCAGGGCTCATCTTCTCTCACAGCACAAAGCCTCTACACATACAGATACTACAAATACAAAACCAAACACACACAAATACCTTCTCCTCCAACAGAACTCCCACTCAAACTCCCCTGTTTACAGCTCTGTTTGCTAGCTCCTGTGCCGCTGCCTGACTGGCTGCGACCTTTATAGGACCCCTAGTCAGGGAAGCCCCGCCCACTAATCAGGGCTCAGCTTCTCTCCCAGGACAAAGCCCCTGCACATACAGATACCACCAATACAAAACCAAACACACACAAATACCTTCTCCTCCAACAGAACTCCCACTCAAACTCCCCTGTTTACAGCTCTGTTTGCTTGCTCCTGTACCGCTGCAGGTGTCTGTGTCGCTGCCTGACTGGCTGCTCCCTTTATAGGACCCCTAGTCAGGGAAACCCCGCCCCCTAATCAGGGCTCAGCTTCTCTCCCAGCACCAAGCCCCTCCAAGCCTCTACACGTACAGATACCACCAATACAAAACCAAACACACACAAATACCTTCTCCTCCAACAGAACTCCCACTCAAACTCCCCTGTTTACAGCTCAGTTTGCAAGCTCCTGTGCCACTGCAGCTGTCTGTGCCGCTCCCTGACTGGCTGCTACCTTTATAGGACCCCTGGTCAGTGAAGCCCCGCACCCTAATCAGGGCTCAGCTTCTCTCCCAGCAAAAAGCCCCTCCACATACAGGTACTACCAAAACAAAACCAAACACACACAAATACCTTCTCTTCCAACAAAACTCCCACTCAAACTCCCCTGTTTACAGCTCTGTTTGCTAGCTCCTGTGCCGCTGCAGCTGTCTGTGCCGCTGCCTGACTGGCTGGTACCCTTATAGGACCCCTAGTCAGTGAAGCCCCGCCCCCTAATCAGGGCTCAGCTTCTCTCCCAGCACATAGCCCCGACACATACAGATACTACCAATACAAAACCAAGCACACACAAATACCTTCTCCTCCAACAGAACTCGCACTCAAACTCCCCTGTTTACAGCTCTGTTTGCTTGCTCCTCTGCCGCTGCCTGAGTGGCTGCTCCCCTTATAGGACCCCTCGTCAGTGAAGCCCCGCCCCCAAATCAGGGCTCAGCTTCTCTCCCAGCACAAAGCCCCCCCAAGCCTCTACACATACAGATACCACCAATACAAAACCAAACACACTCACAAATGCCTTCTCCTCCAACAGAACTCCCACTCAAACTCCCCTGTTTACAGCTCTGTTTGCTAGCTCCAGTGCCGCTGCAGCTGTCTGTGCCGCTGCCTGACTGGCTGCTACCTTTATAGGACCCCTAGTCAAGGAAGAACCGCCCCCTAATCAGGGCTCAGCTTCTCTCCCAGCACAAAGCCCCTACACATACAGATACTACCAATACAAAATCAAACACACACACACAAATACCTTCTCCTCCAACAGAACTCCCACTCAACCTCCCCTGTTTACAGCTCTGTTTGCTAGCTCCTGTGCCGCTGCCTGACTGTCTGCTACCTTTATAGGACCCCTAGTCAAGGAAGCCCCGCCCCCTAATCAGGGCTCAGCTTCTCTCCCAGCACAAAGCCCCTACACATACAGATACTACCAATACAAAACCAAACACACACGAATACCTTCTCCTCCAACACAACTCCCACTCAAACTCCCCTGTTTACAGCTCTGTTTGCTAGCTCCTGTGCCGCTACAGCTGTCTGTGCCGCTGCCTGACTGGCTGCTACCTTCATAGGACCCCTAGTCAGGGAAGCCCCGCCCCCTAATCAGGGCTCAGCTTCTCTCCCAGCACAAAGCCCCTCCAAGCCCCTACACATACAGGTACTACCAAAAAAAACACAAACACACACAAATACCTTCTCCTCCAACAGAACTCCCACTCAAACTCATCTGTTTACAGCTCTGTTTGCTGGCTCCTGTGCCGCTGCAGCTGTCTGTGCCGCTGCCTGACTGGCTGCTACCTTTATAGGACCCCTAGTCAGTGAAGCCCCGCCCCCTAATCAGGGCTCAGCTTCCCTCCCAGCACAAAGCCCCTACACATACAGATACCACCAACACAAAACCAAACACACACAAATACCTTCTCCTCCAACAGAACTCCCACTCAAACTCCCCTGTTTACAGCTCTGTTCGCTAGCTCCTGTGCCGCTGCAGCTGTCTGTGCCACTGCCTGCCTGCAATCTTTATAGGACCCCTAGTCAGTGAAGCCCCGCCCCCTAATCAGGGCTCAGCTTCTCTCCCAGCACAAAGAACCTACACATACAGATACTACCAATACAAAACCAAACACACACACAAATACCTTCTCCTCCAACAGAACTCCCACCTAAACTCCCCTGTTTACAGCTCTGTTTGCCAGCTCCTGTGCTGCTGCAGCTGTCTGTGCCGCTGCCTGACTGGCTGCTACCTTTATAGGACCCCTAGTCAGGGAAGCCCGGCCCCTAATCAGGGCTCAGCTTCTCTCCCAGCACAAAGCCCCTCCAAGCCTCTACACATACAGATACTACCAATACAAAACCAAACACACACAAATACCTTCTGCTCCAACAGAACTCCCACTCAAACTCCCCTGTTTATAGCTCTGTTTGCGAGCTCCTGTGCCACTGCAGCTGTCTGTGCTGCTGCCTGACTGGCTGCTACCTTTATAGGAACCCTAGTCAGTGAAGCCCCGCCCCCTAATCAGGGCTCATCTTCTCACAGCACAAAGCCTCTACACATACAGATACTACCAATACAAAACCAAGCACACACAAATACCTTCTCCTCCAACAGAACTCCCATTCAAACTCCCCTGTTTACAGCTCTGTTTGCTAGCTCCTGTACCGCTGCAGCTGTCTGTGTCGCTGCCTGAGTGGCTGCTTCCCTTATAGGACCCCTCGTCAGTGAAGCCCCGCCCCCAAATCAGGGCTCAGCTTCTCTCCCAGCACAAAGCCCCTCCAAGCCTCTACACATACACATACCACCAATACAAAACCAAACACACTCACAAATGCCTTCTCCTCCAACAGAACTCCCACTCAAACTCCCCTGTTTACAGCTCTGTTTGCTAGCTCCAGTGCCGCTGCAGCTGTCTGTGCCGCTGCCTTACTGGCTGCTACCTTTATAGGACCCCTAGTCAGTGAAGCCCCGCCCCCTAATCAGGGCTCAGCTTCTCTCCCAGCACAACGCCCCTAAAAGCCTCTACACATACAGATACCACCAATACAAAACCAAACACACACAAATACCTCTTCCTCCAACAGAACTCCCACTCAACCTCCCCTGTTTACAGCTCTGTTTGCTAGCTCCTGTGCCGCTGCCTGACTGGCTGCTACCTTTATAGGACCCCTAGTCAAGGAAGAACCGCCCCCTAATCAGGGCTCAGGTTCTCTCCCAGCACAAAGCCCCTACACATACAGATACTACCAATACAAAACCAAACACACACACACAAATACCTTCTCCTCCAACAGAACTCCCACTCAACCTCCCCTGTTTACAGCTCTGTTTGCTAGCTCCTGTGCCGCTGCCTGACTGGCTGCTACCTTTATAGGACCCCTAGTCAAGGAAGCCCCGCCCCCTAATCAGGGCTCAGCTTCTCTCCCAGCACAAAGCCCCTACACATACAGATACTACCAATACAAAACCAAACACACACGAATACCTTCTCCTCCAACACAACTCCCACTCAAACTCCCCTGTTTACAGCTCTGTTTGCTAGCTCCTGTGCCGCTGCCTGATTGGCTGCTACCTTTATAGGACCCCTAGTCAGGGAAGCCCCGCCCCCTAATCAGGGCTCAGCTTCTCTCCCAGCGCAAAGCCCCTGCACATACAGATACCACCAATACAAAACCAAACACACACAATTACCTTCTCCTCCAACAGAACTCCCACTCAAACTCCCCTGTTTACAGCTCTGTTTGCTAGCTCCTGTACCGCTGCAGCTGTCTGTGTCGCTGCCTGACTGGCTGCTCCCTTTATAGGACCCCTCGTCAGTGAAGCCCCTCCCCCTAATCAGGGCTAGGCTTCTCTCCCAGCACAAAGCCCCTACACATACAGATACCACCAACACACAACCAAACACACACAAATACCTTCTCCTCCAACAGAACTCCCACTCACACTCCCCTGTTTACAGCACTGTTTGATAGCTCCTGTGCCGCTGCCTGATTGGCTGCTACCTTTATAGGACCCCTAGTCAGTGAAGCCCCGCCCCCTAATCAGGGCTCAGCTTCTCTCCCAGCACAAAGAACCTACACATACAGATACTACCAATACAAAACCAAACACACACACAAATACCTTCTCCTCCAACAGAACTCCCACCTAAACTCCCCTGTTTACAGCTCTGTTTGCCAGCTCCTGTGCTGCTGCAGCTGTCTGTGCCGCTGCCTGACTGGCTGATACCTTTATAGGACCCCTAGTCAGTAAAGCCCCGCCCCCTAATCAGGGCTCAGCTTCTCTCCCAGGACAAAGCCCCTACACATACAGATACTACCAATACAAAACCAAACACACACAAATACCTTCTCCTCCAACAGAACTCCCACTCAAACTCCCCTGTTTACAGCTCTGTTTGCTAGCTCCTGTGCCGCTGCCTGACTGGCTGCGACCTTTATAGGACCCCTAGTCAGGGAAGGCCCGCCCACTAATCAGGGCTCAGCTTCTCTCCCAGGACAAAGCCCCTGCACATACAGATACCACCAATACAAAACCAAACACACACAAATACCTTCTCCTCCAACAGAACTCCCACTCAAACTCCCCTGTTTACAGCTCTGTTTGCTTGCTCCTGTACCGCTGCAGCTGTCTGTGTCGCTGCCTGACTGGCTGCTCCCTTTATAGGACCCCTAGTCAGGGAAGCCCCGCCCCCTAATCAGGGCTCAGCTTCTCTCCCAGCACCAAGCCCCTCCAAGCCTCTACACATACAGATACTACCAATACAAAGCCAAACACACACAAATACCTTCCCTTCCAACAAAACTCCCACTCAAACTCCCCTGTTTACAGCTCTGTTTGCTAGCTCCTGTGCCGCTGCCTGACTGTCTGGTACCTTTATAGGATCCCTAGTCAGTGAAGCCCCGTCCCCTAATCAGGGCTCAGCTTCTCTCCCAGCACAACGCCCCTCCAAGCCTCTACACATACAGATACCACCAATGCAAAACCAAACACACACGAATACCTTCTCCTCCAACAGAACTCCCACTCAAACTCCCCTGTTTACAGCTCTGTTCGCTAGCTCCTGTGCCGCTGCAGCTGTCTGTGCCACTGCCTGCCTGCTATCTTTATAGGACTCCTAGTCAGTGAAGCCCCGCCCCCTAATCAGGGCTCAGCTTCTCTCCCAGCACAAAGCCCCTACACATACAGATACTACCAATACAAAACCAAACACACACACAAATACCTTCTGCTCCAACAGAACTCCCACTCAAACTCCCCTGTTTACAGCTCTGTTTGCCAGCTCCTGTGCTGCTGCAGCTGTCTGTGCTGCTGCCTGACTGGCTGCTACCTTTATAGGAACCCTAGTCAGTGAAGCCCCGCCCCCTAATCAGGGCTCATCTTCTCACAGCAGAAAGCCTCTACACATACAGATACTACAAATACAAAACCAAGCACACACAAATACCTTCTCCTCCAACAGAACTCCCATTCAAACTCCCCTGTTTACAGCTCTGTTTGCTAGCTCCTGTACCGCTGCAGCTGTCTGTGTCGCTGCCTGAGTGGCTGCTCCCCTTATAGGACCCCTCGTCAGTGAAGCCCCGCCCCCTAATCAAGGGTCAGCTTCTCTCCCAGCACAACGCCCCTAAAAGCCTCTACACATACAGATACCACCAATACAAAACCAAACACACACAAATACCTCCTCCTCCAACAGAACTCCCACTCAACCTGCCCTGTTTACAGCTCTGTTTGCTAGCTCCTGTGCCGCTGCCTGACTGGCTGCTCCCTTTATAGGACCCCTCGTCAGTGAAGCCCCTCCCCCTAATCAGGGCTAGGCTTCTCTCCCAGCACAAAGCCCCTACACATACAGATACCACCAACACACAACCAAACACACACAAATACCATCTCCTCCAACAGAACTCACACTCACACTCCCCTGTTTACAGCACTGTTTGATAGCTCCTGTGCCGCTGCCTGACTGGCTGCAACCTTTATAGGACCCGTAGTCAGGGAAGCCCCGCCCACTAATCAGGGCTCAGCTGCTCTCCCAGCACAAAGCCCCTCCAATCCTCTACACATACAGATACCACCAATACAAAACCAAACACACACACAAATACGTTTTCCTCCAACAGAACTCCCACTCAAACTCCCCTGTTTACAGATCTGCTTGCTAGCTCCTGTGCCGCTGCCTGACTGGCTGCTGCCTTTATAGGACCCGTAGTCAGGGAAGCCCCGCCACCTAATCAGGGCTCAGCTTCTCTCCCAGCACAAAGCCCCTGCACGTTCAGATACCACCAATACAAAACCAAACACACACAAATACCTTCTCCTCCAACAGAACTCCCACTCAAACTACCCTGTTTACAGCTGTTTGCTACCTCCTGTGCCGCTGCAGCTGTCTGTGCCGCTGCCTGACTGGCTGATACCTTTATAGGACCCCTAGTCAGTAAAGCCCCGCCCCCTAATCAGGGCTCAGCTTCTCTCCCAGCACAAAGCCCCTACACATACAGATACTACCAATACAAAACCAAACACACACAAATACCTTCTCCTCCAAAAGAACTCCCACTCAAACTCCGCTGTTTACAGCTCTGTTTGCTAGCTCCTGTACCGCTGCAGCTGTCTGTGCCGTTGCCTGACTGGCTCATACCTTTACAGGACCCCTAGTCAGTGAAGCCCCGCCCCCTAATCAGGGCTCAGCTTCTCTCCCAGCACAAAGCCCCTACACATACAGATACTACCAATACAAAACCAAAGAGACACAAATACCTTCTCCTCCAACAGAACTCCCTCTCAAACTCCCCTGTTTACAGCTCTGTCTGCTAGCTCCTGTGCCGCTGCCTGACTGGCTGCTACCTTTATAGGACCCCTAGCCAGGGAAGCCCCGCCCCCTAATCAGGACTCAGCTTCTCTCCCAGGACAAAGCCCCTACACATGCAGATTCTACCAATACAAAACCAAACACACACAAAAACCTTCTCCTCCAACAGAACTCAAACACAAACTCCCCTGTTTACAGCTCTGTTTGCTAGCTCCTGTGCCGCCGCCTGACTGGCTGCTACTTTTCTAGGACCCCTCGTCAGTGAAGCCCCGCCCCCTTTTCAGGGCTCAGCTTCTCTCCCAGCACAAAGCCCCTACACATACAGATGCTACCAATACAAAACCAAACACACACAAAAACCTTCTCCTCCAACAGAACTCCCACTCAAACTCCCCTGTTTACAGCTCTGTTTGCTGGCTCCTGTGCCCCTGCAGCTGTCTGTGACGCTGCCTGACTGGCTGCTACAATCATAGGACCCCTAGTCAGCGAAGCCCCGCCCCCTAATCAGGGCTCAGCTTCTCTCCCAGCACAAAGACCCTCCAAGCCTATACACATCCAGATACCACCAAAAGAAAACCAAACACACACACAAATACCTTCTCCTCCAACAGAACTCCCACTCAAACTCCCCTGTTTACAGCTCTATTTCCTAGCTCCAGTCCCGCTGCAGCTGTCTGTGCCGCTGCCTGACTTGCTGCTACCTTTATAGGACCCCTAGTCAGGGAAGCCCCGCCCCCTAATCAGGGCTCAGCTTCTCTCCCAGCACAAAGCCCTTACACATACAGATACTACCAATACAAAACCAAACACACACAAATACCTTCTCCTCCAACAGAACTCCCACTCAAACTCCCCTGTTTACAGCTCTGTTTGCTAGCTCCTGTGCAGCTGCCTGACTGGCTGCAACCTTTATAGAACCCCTAGTCAGTGAAGCCCCGCCCACTAATCAGGGCTCAGCTTCGCTCCCAGCACAAAGCCCCTACACATATAGATACTACCAATACAAAACCAAACACACACACAAATACCTTCTCCTCCAACAGAACTCCCACTCAAACGCCCCTGTTTACAGCTCTCTTGGCTAGCTCCTGTGCAGCTGCCTGACTGGCTGCAACCTTTATAGGACCCCTAGTCATGGAAGCCCCGCCCCCTAATCCCGGCTCAGCTTCTCTCCCAGCACAAAGCCCCTCCAAGCCTCTACACATACAGACACTACCAATACTAACCAAACACACACAAATACCTTCTCCTCCAACAGAACTCCCACTCAAACTCCCCTGTTTACAGCTCTGTTTGCTAGCTCCTGTGCCGCTGCCTGACTGGTTGCTACCTTTATAGGACCCCTAGTCAGGGAAGCCCCGCCCCCTATTCAGGGCTCAGCTTCTCTCCCAGCACAAAGCCCCTACACATACAGATACCACCAAAAGAGAACCAAACACACACACAAATACCTTCTCCTCCAACAGAACTCCCACTCAAAGTCCCCTGTTTACAGCTCTGTTTGCTAGCTCCTGTACCGCTGCAGCTGTCTGTGTCGCTGCCTAACTGGCTTCTCCCTTTATTGGACCCCTAGTCTGTGGAGCCCCGCCCCCTAATCAGGGCTCAGCTTCTCTCCCAGCACAAAGCCCCTACACATACAGATGCTACCAATACAAAACCAAACACACACAAAAACCTTCTCCTCCAACAGAACTCCCACTCAAACTCCCCTGTTTACAGCTCTGTTTGCTAGCTCCTGTGCAGCTGCCTGACTGGCTGCAACCTTTATAGAACCCCTAGTCAGTGAAGCCCCGCCCACTAATCAGGGCTCAGCTTCTCTCCCAGCACAAAGCCCCTCCAAGCCTCTACACATACCGATACCACCAATACAAAACCAAACACACACACAAATACCTTTTCCTCCAACAGAACTCCCACTCAAACTCCCCTGTTTACAGCTCTGTTTGCTAGCTCCTGTGCCACTGCAGCTGTCTGTGCCGCTGTCTGACTGGCTGCTACCTTTATAGGACCCCTAGTCAGTGAAGCCTGCCCCCTAATCAGGGCTCAGCTTCGCTCCCAGCACAAAGCCCCTCCAAGCCTCTACACATACAGATACTACCAATACAATACCAAACACACACAAATACCTTCTCCTCCAACAGAACTCCCACTCAAACTCCCCTGTTTACAGCTCTGTTTGCTAGCTTCTGTGCCCCTTCAGCTGTCTGTGACGCTGCGTGACTGGCTGCTACCTTCATAGGACCCCTAGTCAGCGAAGCCCCGCCCCCTAATCAGGGCTCATCTTCTCTCCCAGCACAAAGCCCCTCCAAGCCTCTACACATACAGATACCACCAATACAAAACCAAACACACACAAATACCTTCTCCTCCAACAGAACTCCAACTCAAATTCCCCTGTTTACAGCTCTGTTTGATAGCTCCTGTGCCGCTGCCTGACTGGCTGCAACCTTTATAGGACCCCTAGTCAGGGAAGCCCCGCCCCCTATTCAGGGCTCAGCTTCTCTCCCAGGACAAAGCCCCTACACATACAGATACCACCAAAAGAAAACCAAACACACACACAAATACCTTCTCCTCCAACAGAACTCCCACTCAAACTCCCCTGTTTACAGCTCTGTTTGCTAGCTCCTGTGCCGCTGCAGGTGTCCGTGCCGCCGCCTGACTGGCTGCTCCCTTTATAGGAACCCTAGTCAGCGAAGCCTCGCCCCCTAATCAGGGCTCATCTTCTCTCCCAGCACAAAGCCCCTCCAAGCCTCTACACATACAGATACCACCAATACAAAACCAAACACACACACAAATGCCTTCTCCTCCAAACAGAACTCCCACTCAAACTCCCCTGTTTACAGCTCTGTTTGCTAGCTCCTGTGCCGCTGCCTGACTGGTTGCTACCTTTATAGGACCCCTAGTCAGGGAAGCCCCGCCCCCTATTCAGGGCTCAGCTTCTCTCCCAGCACAAAGCCCCTACACATACAGATACCACCAAAAGAGAACCAAACACACACACAAATACCTTCTCCTCCAACAGAACTCCCACTCAAACGCCACTGTTTACAGCTCTCTTGGCTAGCTCCTGTGCCACTGCAGCTGTCTGTGCCGCTGCCTGACTGGCTGCTGCCATTATAGGACCCCTAGTCAGTGAAGCTCCGCCCCCTAATCAGGGCTCAGCTTCTCTCCCAGCACAAAGCCCCTACACATACAGATACCACCAATACAAAACCAAACACACACACAAATACCTTCTCCTCCAACAACTCCCACTCAGACTCCCCTGTTTACAGCTCTGTTGGCTAGCTCCTGTGCCGCTGCCTGACTGGCTGCTACCTTTAGAGGACCCCTAGCCAGGAAGCCCCGCCCCCTAATCAGGGCTCAGCTTCTCTCCCAGCACAAAGCCCCTACACATACAGATACCACCAATACAAAACCAAACACACACAAATACCTTCTCCTCCAACAGAACTCCCACTCAAAGTCCCCTGTTTACAGCTCTGTTTGCTAGCTCCTGTACCGCTGCAGCTGTCTGTGTCGCTGCCTAACTGGCTTCTCCCTTTATTGGACCCCTAGTCTGTGGAGCCCCGCCCCCTAATCAGGGCTCAGCTTCTCTCCCAGCACAAAGCCCCTACACATACAGATACCACCAATACAAAACCAAACACACACAAATACCTTCTCCTCCAACAGAACTCCCACTCAAACTCCCCTGTTTACAGCTCTGTTTGCTGGCTCCTGTGCCCCTGCAGCTGTCTGTGACGCTGCCTGACTGGCTGCTACAATCATAGGACCCCTAGTCAGCGAAGCCCCGCCCCCTAATCAGGGCTCAGCTTCTCTCCCAGCACAAAGACCCTCCAATCCTATACACATACAGATACCACCAATACAAAATCAAACACACACACAAATACCTTCTCCTCAAACAGAACTCCCACTCAAACTCCCCTGTTTACATCTCTATTTGCTAGCTCCAGTCCCGCTGCAGCTGTCTGTGCCGCTGCCTGACTTGCTGCTACCTTTATAGGACCCCTAGTCAGGGAAGCCCCGCCCCCTAATCAGGGCTCAGCTTCTCTCCCAGCACAAAGCCCCTACACATACAGATACTACCAATACAAAACCAAACACACACAAATACCTTCTCCTCCAACAGAACTCCCACTCAAACTCCCCTGTTTACAGCTCTGTTTGCTAGCTCCTGTGCAGCTGCCTGACTGGCTGCAACCTTTATAGAACCCCTAGTCAGTGAAGCCCCGCCCACTAATCAGGGCTCAGCTTCTCTCCCAGCACAAAGCCCCTCCAAGCCTCTACACATACAGATACCACCAATACAAAACCAAACACACACACAAATACCTTTTCCTCCAACAGAACTCCCACTCAAACTCCCCTGTTTACAGCTCTGTTTGATAGCTCCTGTGCCGCTGCCTGACTGGCTGCAACCTTTATAGGACCCCTAGTCAGGGAAGCCCAGCCCCCTATTCAGGGCTCAGCTTCTCTCCCAGGACAAAGCCCCTACACATACAGATACCACCAAAAGAAAACCAAACACACACACAAATACCTTCTCCTCCAACAGAACTCCCACTCAAACGCCCCTGTTTACAGCTCTCTTGGCTAGCTCCTGTGCAGCTGCCTGACTGGCTGCAACCTTTATAGGACCCCTAGTCATGGAAGCCCCGCCCCCTAATCCCGGCTCAGCTTCTCTCCCAGCACAAAGCCCCTCCAAGCCTCTACACATACAGACACTACCAATACTAACCAAACACACACAAATACCTTCTCCTCCAACAGAACTCCCACTCAAACTCCCCTGTTTACAGCTCTGTTTGCTAGCTCCTGTGCCACTGCAGCTGTCTGTGCCGCTGCCTGACTGGCTGCTACATTTATAGGACCCCTAGTCAGTGAAGCCCCGCCCCCTAATCAGGGCTCAACTTCTCTCCCAGCACAAAGCCCCTGCACATACAGATACTAACAATACAAAACCAAACACACACACACACAAATACCTTCTCCTCCAACAGAACTCCCACTCAAACTCCCCTGTTTACAGCTCTGTTTGCTAGCTCCTGTGCCGCTGCAGGTGTCTGTGCCGCCGCCTGACTGGCTGCTCCCTTTATAGGAACCCTAGTCAGCGAAGCCTCGCCCCCTAATCAGGGCTCATCTTCTCTCCCAGCACAAAGCCCCTCCAAGCCTCCACACATACAGATACCACCAATACAAAACCAAACACACACACAAATGCCTTCTCCTCCAAACAGAACTCCCACTCAAACTCCCCTGTTTACAGCTCTGTTTGCTAGCTCCTGTGCCGCTGCAGCTGTCTGTGCCGCTGCCTGACTGGCTGCTGCCATTATAGGACCCCTAGTCAGTGAAGCTCCGCCCCCTAATCAGGGCTCAGCTTCTCTCCCAGCACAAAGCCCCTACACATACAGATACCACCAATACAAAACCAAACACACACAAATACCTTCTCCTCCAACAACTCCCACGCAGACTCCCCTGTTTACAGCTCTGTTGGCTAGCTCCTGTGCCGCTGCCTGACTGGCTGCTACCTTTATAGGACCCCTAGCCAGGGAAGCCCCGCCCCCTAATCAGGGCTCAGCTTCTCTCCCAGCACAAAGCCCCTACACATACAGATACCACCAATACAAAACCAAACACACACAAATACCTTCTCCTCCAACAGAACTCCCACTCAAACTCCCCTGTTTACAGCTCTGTTTGCTAGCTCCTGTACCGCTGCAGCTGTCTGTGTCGCTGCCTAACTGCCTGCTCCCTTTATTGGACCCCTAGTCTGTGGAGCCCCGCCCCCTAATCAGGGCTCAGCTTCTCTCCCAGCACAAAGCCCCTACACATACAGATACTAACAACACAAAACCAAACACACAAATACCTTTTCCTCCTACAGAACTCCCACTCAAACTCCCCTGTTTACAGCTGTGTTTGCTAGCTCCTGTGCCGCTGCAGCTGTCTGTGCCGCTGTCTGACTGGCTGCTACCTTTATAGGACCCGTAGTCAGTGAAGCCCCGCCCCCTAATCAGGGCTCAGTTTCTCTCCCAGCACAAAGCCCCTCCAAGCCCCTACACATACAGATTATACCAATACAAAACCAAACACACACAAATACCTTCTCCTCCAACAGAACTCCCACTCAAACTCCCCTGTTTACAGTTCTGTTTGCTAGCTCCTGTACCGCTGCAGCTGTCTGTGTCGCTGCCTAACTGGCTGCTCCCTTTATTGGACCCCTAGTCTGTGGAGCCCCGCCCCTAATCAGGGCTCAGCTTCACTCCCAGCACAAAGCCCCTGCACATACAGATACCACCAATACAAAACCAAACACAAACACATACCTTCTACTCCAACAGAACTCCCACTCAAACTCCCCTGTTTACAGCTCTGTTTGGTAGCTCCTGTGCCGCTGCCTGACTGGCTAATAGCTTTATAGGACCCCTAGTCAGGGAAGCCCCGCCCCCTAATCAGGGCTCAGCTTCTCTCCCAACACAAAGCCCCTACACATACAGATACCACCAATACAAAACCAAACACACACAAATACCTTCTCCTCCAACAGAACTCCCACTCAAACTCCCCTGTTTACAGCTCTGTTTGCTTGCGCCTGTGCCGCTGCCTGACTGGCTGATACCTTTATAGGACCCCTAGTCAGTAAAGCCCCGCTCCCAATCACGGCTCAGCTTCTCTCCCAGCACAAAGCCCCTACACATACAGATACTACCAAAACAAAACCAAACACACACAAATACCTTCTCCTCCAGCAGAACTCCCACTCAAACTCCCCTGTTTACAGCTCTGTTTGCTAGCTCCTGTGCCGCTGCCTGACTGGCTGCTACCTTTATAGGACCCCTAGTCAGAGAAGCCCCGCCCCCTAATCAGGGCTCAGCTTCTCTCCCAACACAAAGCCCCTACACACACAGATACTACCAATACAAAACCAAACACGCACACAAATACCTTCTACTCCAACAGAACTCCCACTCAAACTCCCCTGGTTACAGCTCTGTTTGATAGCTCCTGTGCCGCTGCCTGACTGGCTGCTACCTTTATAGGACCCCTAGTCAGGGAAGCCCCGCCCCCTAATCAGGGCTCAGCTTCGTTCCCAGCACAAAGCCCCTCCAAGCCTCTACACATACAGATACTACCAATACAAAACCAAACACACACAAATACCTTCTACTCCAACAGAACTCCCACTCAAAATCCCCTTTTTACAGCTCTGTTTGATAGCTCCTGTACCGCTCCAGCTGTCTGTGTCGCTGCCTGACTGGCTGCTCCCTTTATAGGACCCCTAGTCAGTGAAGCCCCGCCCCCTAACCAGGGCTCAGCTTCTCTCCCAGCACAAAGCCCCTGCACATACAGATACCACCAATACAAAACCAAACACAGACAAATACCTTCTCCTCCAACAGAACTCCCACTCAAACTCCCCTGTTTACAGCTCTGTTTGCTAGCTCCTGTGCCGCTGCCTGACTGGCTGCTCCCTTTATAGGACCCCTAGTCAGTGAAGCCCCGCCCCCTAATCAGGGCTCAGCTTCTCTCCCAGCACAAAGCCCCTCCAAGCCTCTACACATACTGATACTACCAATACAAAACCAAACACACACAAATAACTTCTGCTCCAACAGAACTCCCACTCAAACTCCCCTGTTTACAGCTCTGTTTGCTAGCTCCTGTGCTGCTGCCTGACTGGCTGCTACCTTTATAGGACCCCTAGTCAGGGAAGCCCCGCCCCCTAATCAGGGCTCAGCTTCTCTCCCAGCACAAAGCCCCTACACATACAGGTACTACCAATACAAAACCAAACACACACAAATAACTTCTGCTCCAACAGAACTCCCACTCAAACTCCCCTGTTTACAGCTCTGTTTGCTAGCTCCTGTGCCGCTGCCTGACTGGCTGCTCCCTTTATAGGACCCCTAGTCAATGAAGCCCCGCCCCCTAATCGGGGCTCAGCTTCTCTCCCAGCACAAAGCCCCTCCAAGCCTCGACACATACTTATACTACCAATACAAAAGCAAACACACACAAATACCTTCTCCTCCAACTGAACTCCCACTCAAACTCCCATGTTTACAGCTCTGTTTGCTAGCTCCTCTGCCACTGCAGCTGTCTGTGCCGCTGCCTGACTGGCTGCTGCCTTTATAGGACCCCTAGTCAGTGAAGCCCCGCCCCCTGATCAGGGCTCAGCTTCTCTCCCAGCACAAAGCCCCTCCAAGACTCTACACATCCATATACCACCGATACAAAACCAAACACACAAATACCTTCTCCTCCAACAGAACTCCCACTCAAACTCCCCCGTTTACAGCTCTGTTTGCTAGCTGTCTGTGCCGCTGCCTGACCAGCTGCTACCTTTACAGGACCGGTAGTCAGTCAAGCCCCATCCCCTAATCAGGGCTCAGCTTCTCTCCGAATACAAAGCCCCCACAAGCCTCTACACATACAGATACTACCAATGCAAAACCAAACACACACAAACACCTTCTCCTCCAACAGAACTCCCACTCAAACTCCCCTGTTTACAGCTCTGTTTGCTGGCTCCTGTGCCGCTGCCTGACTGGCTGCTACCTTTCTAGGACCCATAGTCAGTGAAGCCCCGCTCCCTAATCAGGGCTCAGCTTCTCTCCCAGCGCAAAGCCCCTGCACATACAGATACCACCAATACAAAAACAAACACACACAAATACCTTCTCCTCCAACAGAACTCCCACTCAAACTCCCCTGTTTACAGCTCTGTTTGCTAGCTCCTGTGCCGCTGCCTGAGTGGCTGCTACCTTTATAGGACCCCTAGTCAGGGAAGCCCCGCCCCCTAATCAGGGCTCAGCTTCTCTCCCAGCGCAAAGCCCCTGCACATACAGATACCACCAATACAAAACCAAACACACACAAATACCTTCTCCTCCAACAGAACTCCCACTCCAACTCCCCTGTTTACAGCTCTGTTTGCTAGCTCCTGTGCCGCTGCCTGATTGGCTGCTACCTTTTTAGGACCCCTAGTCAGGGAAGCCCCGCCCCCTAATCAGGGCTGAGCTTCTCTCCCAGAAAAAGCCCCTACACATACAGATACTACCAATACAAAACCAAACACACACAAATACCTTCTTCTCCAACAGAACTCCCACTAAAACTCCCCTGTTTACAGCTCTGTTTGCTAGCTCCTGTGCAGCTGTCTGTGCCACTGCCTGATTGGCTGCTACCTTTATAGGATCCCTAGTCAGTGAAGCCCCGCCCCCTAATCAGGGTTCAGCTTCTCTCCCAGCACAAAGCCCCTACACATAGAGATATCACCAATACAAAACCAAACACACACAAATACCTTCTCCTCCAACAGAACTGCCACTCAAACTCCCCTGTTTACAGCTCTGTTTGCTAGCTCCTGTACCGCTGCAGCTGTCTGTGTCGCTGCCTGACTGGCTGCTCCCTTTATAGGACCCCTAGTCAGTGAAGCCCCGCCCCCTAATCAGGGCTCAGCTTCTCTCCCGGCACAAAGCCCCTGCACATGCAGATACCACCAATACAAAACCAAACACAGACAAATACCTTCTCCAACAGAACTCCCACTCAAACTCCCCTGTTTACAGCTCTGTTTGCTAGCTCCTGTGCCGCTGCAGCTGTCTGTGCAGCTGTCTGTGCCGCTGCCTGATTGGCTGCTACCTTTATAGGACCCCTAGTCAGTGAAGCCCCGCCCCTAATCAGGGCTCAGCTTCTCTCCCAGCACAAAGCCCCTGCACATACAGATACCACCAATACAAAACCAAACACAGACAAATACCTTCTCCTCCAACAGAACTCCCACTCAAACTCCCCTGTTTACAGCTCTGTTTGCTAGCTCCTGTGCGGCTGCAGCTGTCTGTGCCGCTGCCTGACTGGCTGCTCCCTTTATAGGACCCCTAGTCAGTGAAGCCCCGCCCCCTAATCAGGGCTCAGCTTCTCTCCCAGCACAAAGCCCCTCCAAGCCTCTACACATACTGATACTACCAATACAAAACCAAACACACACAAATAACTTCTGCTCCAACAGAACTCCCACTCAAACTCCCCTGTTTACAGCTCTGTTTGCTAGCTCCTCTGCCACTGCAGCTGTCTGTGCCGCTGCCTGACTGGCTGCTGCCTTTATAGGACCCCTAGTCAGTGAAGCCCCGCCCCCTAATCAGGGCTCAGCTTCTCTCCCAGCACAAAGCCCCTACACATACAGATACCACCAATACAAAACCAAACACAGACAAATACCGTCTCCTCCAACAGAACTCCCACTCAAACTCCCATGTTTACAGCTCTGTTTGCTATCTCCTGTACCGCTGCATCTGTCTGTGTCGCTGCCTGACTGGCTGCTCCCTTTATAGGACCCCTAGTCAGTGAAGCCCCGCCCCCTAATCAGAGCTTAGCTTCTCTCCCAGCACAAAGCCCCTCGAAGCCTCGACACATACTGATACTACCAATACAAAACCGAACACACACAAATACCTTCTCCTCCAACAGAACTCCCACTCAAACTCCCATGTTTACAGCTCTGTTTGCTATCTCCTGTACCGCTGCATCTGTCTGTGTCGCTGCCTGACTGGCTGCTCCCTTTATAGGACCCCTAGTCAGTGAAGCTCCGCCCCCTAATCAGGGCTCAGCTTCTCTCCCAGCACAAAGCCCCTACACATACAGATACTACCAATACAAAACCGAACACACACAAATACCTTCTCCTCCAACAGAACTCCCACTCAAACTCCCCTGTTTACAGCGCTGTTTGCTAGCTCCTGTGCCGCTGCCTGACTGGCTGCTACCTTTATAGGACCCCTAGTAAGTGAAGCCCCGCCCCCTAATCAGGGCTCAGCTCTTCTCCCAGCACAAAGACCCTACACATACAGATACTACCAATACAAAACCAAACACACACAAATACCTTCTCCTCCAACAGAACTCCCACTCAAATTCCCCTGTTTACAGCTCTGTTTCTTAGCTCCTGTGCCGCTGCCTGACTGGCTGCTACCTTTATAGGACCCCTAGTCAGTGAAGCCCCGCCCCCTAATCAGGGCTCAGCTTTTCTCCCAGCACAAAGACCCTACACATACAGATACTACCAATACAAAACCAAACACACACAAATACCTTCTCCTCCAACAGAACTCCCACTCAAATTCCCCTGTTTACAGCTCTGTTTGCTAGCTCCTGTGCCGCTGCCTGACTGGCTGCTACCTTTCTAGGACCCCTAGTCAGTGAAGCCCCGCCCACTAATCAGGGCTCAGCTTCGCTCCCAGCACAAAGCCCCTCCAAGCCTCTACACATACAGATACTACCAATACAATACCAAACACACACACAAATACCTTCTCCTCCAACAGAACTCGCACTCAAACTCCCCTGTTTACAGCTCTGTTTGCTAGCTCCTGTACTGCTGCAGCTGTCTGTGTCGCTGCCTGACTGGCTGCTCCCTTTATAGGACCCCTAGTCAGTGAAGCCCCGCCCCCTAATCAGGGCTCAGCTTCTCTTCCAGCACAAAGCCCCTACACATACAGATACCACCAATACAAAACCAAACACACACAAATACCTTCTATTCCAACAGAACTCCCACTCAAACTCCCCTGTTTACAGGTCTGTTTGCTAGCTCCTGTGCAGCTGCCTGACTGGCTGCTACCTTTATAGGACCCCTAGTCAGGGAAGCCCCGCCCCCTAATCAGGGCTCAGCTTCTCTCCCATCGCAAAGCCCCTGCACATACAGATACCACGAATACAAAACCAAACACACAGAAGTACCTTCTCCTCCAACAGAACTCCCACTCAAAATCCCCTGTTTACAGCTCTGTTTGCTAGCTCCTGTGCGGCTGCCTCACTGGCTGCTACCTTTATAGGACCCCTAGTCAGTGAAGCCCCGCCCCCTAATCAGGGCTCAGCTTTTCTCCCAGCACAAAGCCCCTCCAAGCCTCTACACATACAGATACTACCAATACAAAACCAAACACACACATATACCTTCTCCTCGAACAGAACTCCCACTCAAACTCCCCTGTTTACAGCTCTGTTTGCTAGCTCCTGTGCCGCTGCCTGACTGGCTGCTACCTTTATAGGACCCCTAGTCTGTGAAGCCCCGCCCCCTAATCAGGGCTCAGCTTCGCTCCCAGCACAAAGCCCCTCCAAGCCTCTACACATACAGATACTACCAATGCAAAACCAAACACACACAAATTCCTTCTCTTCCAACAGAACTCCCACTCAAACTCCCCTGTTTACAGCTCTGTTTGCTAGCTCCTGTGCCGCAGCAGCTCTCTGTGCCGCTGCCTGATTGGCTGCTACCTTTATAGGACCCCTAGTCAGTGAAGCCCCGCCCCCTAATCAGGGCTCAGCTTCTCTCCCAGCACAAAGCCCCTGCACATACAGATACCACCAATACAAAACCAAACACACACAAGGTCCTTCTCCTCCAACAGAACTCCCACTCAAACTCCCCTGTTTACAGCTCTGTTTGCTAGCTCCTGTGCCGCAGCAGCTCTCTGTGCCGCTGCCTGATTGGCTGCTACCTTTTTAGGACCCCTAGTCAGTGAAGCCCCGCCCCCTAATCAGGGCTCAGCTTCTCTCCCAGCACAAAGCCCCTACACATACAGATACCACCAATACAAAACCAAAAACACACAAATACCTTCTCCTCCAACAGAACTCCCACTCAAACTCCCCTGTTTACAGCTCTGTTTGCTAGCTCCTGTGCCACTGCAGCTGTCTGTGCCGCTGCCTGACTGGCTGCTCCCTTTATAGGACCCCTAGTCTGTGGAGCCCCGCCCCCTAATCAGGGCTCAGCTTCTCTCCCAGCACAAGCCCCTACACATACAGATACTACCAATACAAAACCAAACACAAACAAATACCTTCTCCTCCAACAGAACTCCCACTCAAACTCCCCCGTTTACAGCTCTGTTTACTAGCTGTCTGTGCCGCTGCCTGACCAGCTGCTACCTTTACAGGACCCGTAGTCAGTCAAGCCCCATCCCCTAATCAGGGCTCAGCTTCTCTCCCAGTACAAAGCCCCCAGAAGCCTCTACACATACAGATACTACCAATGCAAAACCAAACACACACAAATACCTTCTGCTCCAACAGAACTCCCCCTCAAACTCCCGTTTACAGCTCTGTTTGCTAGCTCCTGTGCCGCTGCAGCTGTCTGTGCCGCTGCCTGACTGGCGGCTACATTTATAGGACGCCTAGTCAGTGAAGCCCCGCCCCCTTATCAGGGCTCAGCTTCTCTCCCAGCACAAAGCCTCTACACATACAGATACTACCAATACAAAACCAAACACACACAAACACCTTCTCCTCCAACAGAACTCCCACTCAAACTCCCCTGTTTACAGCTCTGTTTGCTAGCTCCTGTACCGCTGCAGCTGTCTGTGTCGCTGCCTGACTGGCTGCTCCCTTTATAGGACCCCTCGTCAGTGAAGCCCCTCCCCCTAATCAGGGCTAGGCTTCTCTCCCAGCACAAAGCCCCTACACATACAGATACCACCAACACACAACCAAACACACACAAATACCTTCTCCTCCAAGAGAACTCCCACTCACACTCCCCTGTTTACAGCACTGTTTGATAGCTCCTGTGCCGCTGCCTGACTGGCTGCAACCTTTATAGGACCCGTAGTCAGGGAAGCCCCGCCCCCTAATCAGGGCTCAGCTTCTCTCCCAGCACAAAGCCCCTACACATACAGATACTACCAATAGAAAACCAAGCACACACAAATACCTTCTCCTCCAACAGAACTCCCACTCAAACTCCCCTGTTTACAGCTCTGTTTGCTTGCTCCTGTGCCGCTGCCTGACTGGCTGCTACCTTTATAGGACCCCTAGTCAGGGAAGCCCGGCCCCCTAATCAGGGCTCAGCTTCTCTCCCAGCACAAAGCCCCTCCAAGCCTCTACACATACAGATACTACCAATACAAAACCAAACACACACAAATACCTTCTGCTCCAACAGAACTCCCACTCAAACTCCCCTGTTTACAGCTCTGTTTGCTAGCTCCTGTACCGCTGCAGCTGTCTGTGTCGCTGCCTGAGTGGCTGCTCCCCTTATAGGACCCCTCGTCAGTGAAGCCCCGCCCCCAAATCAGGGCTCAGCTTCTCTCCCAGCACAAAGCCCCTCCAAGCCTCTACACATACAGATACCACCAATACAAAACCAAACACACTCACAAATGCCTTCTCCTCCAACAGAACTCCCACTCAAACTCCCCTGTTTAGAGCTCTGTTTGCTAGCTCCAGTGCCGCTGCAGCTGTCTGTGCCGCTGCCTGACTGGCTGCTACCTTTATAGGACCCCTAGTCAGTGAAGCCCTGCCCCCTAATCAGGGCTCAGCTTCTCTCCCAGCACAACGCCCCTCCAAGCCTCTACACATACAGATACCACCAATACAAAACCAAACACACACAAATACCTTCTCCTCCAACAGAACTCCCACTCAACCTCCCCTGTTTACAGCTCTGTTTGCTAGCTCCTGTGCCGCTGCCTGACTGGCTGCTCCCCTTATAGGACCCCTCGTCAGTGAAGCCCCGCCCCCTAATCAGGGCTCAGCTTCTCTCCCAGCACAAAGCCCCTACACATTCAGATACCACCAATACAAAACCAAACACACACAAATACCTTCTCCTCCAACAGAACTCCCACTCAAACTCCCCTGTTTACAGCTCTGTTTGCTAGCTCCTGTGCCGCTGCCTGACTGGCTGCTACCTTTATAGGACCCCTAGCCAGGGAAGCCCCGCCCCCTAATCAGGGCTCAGCTTCTCTCCCAGGACAAAGCCCCTACACATACAGATACTACCAATACAAAACCAAACACACACAAATACCTTCTCCTCCAACAGAACTCCCACTCAAACTCCCCTGTTTACAGCTCTGTTTGCTAGCTCCTGTGCCGCCGCCTGACTGGCTGCGACCTTTATAGGACCCCTAGTCAGGGAAGCCCCGCCCACTAATCAGGGCTCAGCTTCTCTCCCAGGACAAAGCCCCTGCACATACAGATACCACCAATACAAAGCCAAACACACACAAATACCTTCTGCTCCAACAGAACTCCCACTCAAACTCCCCTGTTTACAGCTCAGTTTGCAAGCTCCTGTGCCACTGCAGCTGTCTGTGCCGCTCCCTGACTGGCTGCTACCTTTATAGGACCCCTGGTCAGTGAAGCCCCGCGCCCTAATCAGGGCTCAGCTTCTCTCCCAGCAAAAAGCCCCTACACATACAGGTACTACCAAAACAAAACCAAACACACACAAATACCTTCTCTTCCAACAAAACTCCCACTCAAACTCCCCTGTTTACAGCTCTGTTTGCTAGCTCCTGTGCCGCTGCAGCTGTCTGTGCCGCTGCCTGACGGGCTGCTCCCCTTATAGGACCCCTCGTCAGTGAAGACCCGCTCCCTAATCAAGGCTGAGCTTCTCTCCCAGCACAACGCCCCTCCAAGCCTCTACACATACAGATACCACCAATGCAAAACCAAACACACTCACAAATACCTTCTGCTCCAACAGAACTCCCACTCAAACTCCCCTGTTTACAGCCCTGTTTGCTAGCTCCAGTGCCGCTGCAGCTGTCTGTGCCGCTGGCTGACTGGCTGGTACCTTTATAGGACCCCTAGTCAGTGAAGCCCCGCCCCCTAATCAGGGCTCAGCTTCTCTCCCAGCACATAGCCCCTACACATACAGATACTACCAATACAAAACCAAGCACACACAAATACCTTCTCCTCCAACAGAACTCCCACTCAAACTCCCCTGTTTACAGCTCTGTTTGCTTGCTCCTGTGCCGCTGCCTGACTGGCTGCTACCTTTATAGGACCCCTAGTCAGGGAAGCCGGCCCCCTAATCAGGGCTCAGCTTCTCTCCCAGCACAAAGCCCCTCCAAGCCTCTACACATACAGATACTACCAATACAAAACCAAACACACACAAATACCTTCTGCTCCAACAGAACTCCCACTCAAACTCCCCTGTTTAGAGCTCTGTTTGCGAGCTCCTGTGCCACTGCAGCTGTCTGTGCTGCTGCCTGACTGGCTGCTACCTTTATAGGAACCCTAGTCAGTGAAGCCCCGCCCCCTAATCAGGGCTCATCTTCTCTCACAGCACAAAGCCTCTACACATACAGATACTACCAATACAAAACCAAACACATACAAATACGTTCTCCTCCAACAGAACTCCCACTCAAACTCCCCTGTTTACAGCTCTGTTTGCTAGCTCCTGTACCGCTGCAGCTGTCTGTGTCGCTGCCTGAGTGGCTGCTCCCCTTATAGGACCCCTCGTCAGTGAAGCCCCGCCCCCAAATCAGGGCTCAGCTTCTCCCCCAGCACAAAGCCCCTCCAAGCCTCTACACATACAGATACCACCAATACAAAACCAAACACACACAAATACCTTCTCCTCCAACAGAACTCCCACTCAACCTCCCCTGTTTACAGCTCTGTTTGCTAGCTCCTGTGCCGCTGCCTGACTGGCTGCTACCTTTATAGGACCCCTAGTCAAGGAAGCCCCGCCCCCTAATCAGGGCTCAGCTTCTCTCCCAGCACAAAGCCCCTACACATACAGATACTACCAATACAAAACCAAACACACACGAATACCTTCTCCTCCAACACAACTCCCACTCAAACTCCCCTGTTTACAGCTCTGTTTGCTAGCTCCTGTGCCGCTACAGCTGTCTGTGCCACTGCCTGACTGGCTGCTACCTTCATAGGACCCCTAGTCAGGGAAGCCCCGCCCCCTAATCAGGGCTCAGCTTCTCTCCCAGCACAAAGCCCCTCCAAGCCCCTACACATACAGGTACTACCAAAAAAAACCCAAACACACACAAATACCTTCTCCTCCAACAGAACTCCCACTCAAACTCATCTGTTTACAGCTCTGTTTGCTGGCTCCTGTGCCGCTGCCTGACTGGCTGCGACCTTTCTAGGACCCATAGTCAGTGAAGCCCCGCCCCCTAATCAGGGCTCAGCTTCTCTCCCAGCACAAAGCCTCTACACATACAGATACTACCAATGCAAAACCAAACACACACAAATACCTTCTCCTCCAACAGAACTCCCCCTCAAATTCCCCTGTTTACAGCTCTGTTTGCTAGCTCCTATGCCGCTGCAGCTGTCTGTTCCCCGGCCTGACTGGCTGCTCCCTTTATAGGACCCCTAGTCAGTGAAGCCCCGCCCCCTAATCAGAGCTTAGCTTCTCTCCCAGCACAAAGCCCCTCGAAGCCTCGACACATACTGATACTACCAATACAAAACCGAACACACACAAATACCTTCTCCTCCAACAGAACTCCCACTCAAACTCCCATGTTTACAGCTCTGTTTGCTATCTCCTGTACCGCTGCATCTGTCTGTGTCACTGCCTGACTGGCTGCTCCCTTTATAGGACCCCTAGTCAGTGAAGCCCCGCCCCCTAATCAGGGCTCAGCTTCTCTCCCAGCACAAAGCCCCAACACATACAGATACTACCAATACAACTCCAAACACACACAAATACCTTCTCCTCCAACAGAACTCCCACTCAAACTCCCACGTTTACAGCTCTGTTTGCCAGCTCCTGTGCTGCTGCAGCTGTCTGTGCCGCTGCCTGACAGGCTGCTACCTTCATAGGACCCCTAGTTAGTGAAGCCCCGCCCCCTAATCAGGGCTCAGCTTCTCTCCCAGCACAAAGCCCCTCCAAGATTCTACACATCCATATACCACCAATACAAAACCAAACACACAAATACCTTCTCCTCCAACAGAACTCCCACTCAAACTCCCCCGTTTACAGCTCTGTTTGCTAGCTGTCTGTGCCGCTGCCTGAGCAGCTGCTACCTTTACAGGACCGGTAGTCAGTCAAGCCCCATCCCCTAATCAGGGCTCAGCTTCTCTCCGAGTACAAAGCCCCCACAAGCCTCTACACATACAGATACTACCAATGCAAAACCAAACACACACAAATACCTTCTCCTCCAACAGAACTCCCCCTCAAACTCCCGTTTACAGCTCTGTTTGCTAGCTCCTGTGCCGCTGCAGCTGTCTGTGCCGCTGCCTGACTGGCGGCTACATTTATAGGACGCCTAGTCAGTGAAGCCCCGCCCCCTTATCAGGGCTCAGCTTCTCTCCCAGCACAAAGCCTCTACACATACAGATACTACCAATACAAAACCAAACACACACAAACACCTTCTCCTCCAACAGAACTCCCACTCAAACTCCCCTGTTTACAGCTCTGTTTGCTAGCTCCTGTACCGCTGCAGCTGTCTGTGTCGCTGCCTGACTGGCTGCTCCCTTTATAGGACCCCTCGTCAGTGAAGCCCCTCCCCCTAATCAGGGCTAGGCTTCTCTCCCAGCACAAAGCCCCTACACATACAGATACCACCAACACACAACCAAACACACACAAATACCTTCTCCTCCAAGAGAACTCCCACTCACACTCCCCTGTTTACAGCACTGTTTGATAGCTCCTGTGCCGCTGCCTGACTGGCTGCAACCTTTATAGGACCCGTAGTCAGGGAAGCCCCGCCCCCTAATCAGGGCTCAGCTTCTCTCCCAGCACAAAGCCCCTACACATACAGATACTACCAATAGAAAACCAAACACACACAAATACCTTCTCCTCCAACAGAACTCCCACTCAAACTCCCCTGTTTACAGCTCTGTTTGCTTGCTCCTGTACCGCTGCAGGTGTCTGTGTCGCTGCCTGACTGGCTGCTCCCTTTATAGGACCCCTAGTCAGGGAAGCCCCCCCCCCTAATCAGTGCTCAGCTTCTCTCCCAGCACCAAGCCCCTCCAAGCCTCTACACATACAGATACTACCAATACAAAGCCAAACACACACAAATACCTTCTGCTCCAACAGAACTCCCTCTCAAACTCCCCTGTTTACAGCTCAGTTTGCAAGCTCCTGTGCCACTGCAGCTGTCTGTGCCGCTCCCTGACTGGCTGCTACCTTTATAGGACCCCTGGTCAGTGAAGCCCCGCACCCTAATCAGGGCTCAGCTTCTCTCCCAGCAAAAAGCCCCTACACATACAGGTACTACCAAAACAAAACCAAACACACTCACAAATGCCTTCTCCTCCAACAGAACTCCCACTCAAACTCCCCTGTTTACAGCTCTGTTTGCTAGCTCCAGTGCCGCTGCAGCTGTCTGTGCCGCTGCCTGACTGGCTGGTACCTTTATAGGACCCCTAGTCAGTGAAGCCCCGCCCCCTAATCAGGGCTCAGCTTCTCTCCCAGCACATAGCCCCTACACATACAGATACTACCAATACAAAACCAAGCACACACAAATACCTTCTCCTCCAACAGAACTCCCACTCAAACTCCCCTGTTTACAGCTCTGTTTGCTTGCTCCTGTGCCGCTGCCTGACTGGCTGCTACCTTTATAGGACCCCTAGTCAGGGAAGCCCGGCCCCCTAATCAGGGCTCAGCTTCTCTCCCAGCACAAAGCCCCTCCAAGCCTCTACACATACAGATACTACCAATACAAAACCAAACACACACAAATACCTTCTGCTCCAACAGAACTCCCACTCAAACTCCCCTGTTTACAGCTCTGTTTGCTAGCTCCTGTACCGCTGCAGCTGTCTGTGTCGCTGCCTGAGTGGCTGCTCCCCTTATAGGACCCCTCGTCAGTGAAGCCCCGCCCCCAAATCAGGGCTCAGCTTCTCTCCCAGCACAAAGCCCCTCCAAGCCTCTACACATACAGATACTACCAATACAAAACCAAACACACACAAATACCTTCTGCTCCAACAGAACTCCCACTCAAACTCCCCTGTTTACAGCTCTGTTTGCTAGCTCCTGTACCGCTGCAGCTGTCTGTGTCGCTGCCTGAGTGGCTGCTCCCCTTATAGGACCCCTCGTCAGTGAAGCCCCGCCCCCAAATCAGGGCTCAGCTTCTCTCCCAGCACAAAGCCCCTCCAAGCCTCTACACATACAGATACCACCAATACAAAACCAAACACACACAAATACCTTCTCCTCCAACAGAACTCCCACTCAACCTCCCCTGTTTACAGCTCTGTTTGCTAGCTCCTGTGCCGCTGCCTGACTGGCTGCTCCCCTTATAGGACCCCTCGTCAGTGAAGCCCCGCCCCCTAATCAGGGCTCAGCTTCTCTCCCAGCACAAAGCCCCTACACATTCAGATACCACCAATACAAAACCAAACACACACAAATACCTTCTCCTCCAACAGAACTCCCACTCAAACTCCCCTGTTTACAGCTCTGTTTGCTAGCTCCTGTGCCGCTGCCTGACTGGCTGCTACCTTTATAGGACCCCTAGCCAGGGAAGCCCCGCCCCCTAATCAGGGCTCAGCTTCTCTCCCAGGACAAAGCCCCTACACATACAGATACTACCAATACAAAACCAAACACACACAAATACCTTCTCCTCCAACAGAACTCCCACTCAAACTCCCCTGTTTACAGCTCTGTTTGCTAGCTCCTGTGCCGCCGCCTGACTGGCTGCGACCTTTATAGGACCCCTAGTCAGGGAAGCCCCGCCCACTAATCAGGGCTCAGCTTCTCTCCCAGGACAAAGCCCCTGCACATACAGATACCACCAATACAAAGCCAAACACACACAAATACCTTCTGCTCCAACAGAACTCCCTCTCAAACTCCCCTGTTTACAGCTCAGTTTGCTAGCTCCTGTGCCGCTGCAGCTGTCTGTGCCGCTGCCTGACTGGCTGCTCCCCTTATAGGACCCCTCGTCAGTGAAGACCCGCCCCCTAATCAAGGCTGAGCTTCTCTCCCAGCACAACGCCCCTCCAAGCCTCTACACATACAGATACCACCAATGCAAAACCAAACACACTCACAAATACCTTCTGCTCCAACAGAACTCCCACTCAAACTCCCCTGTTTACAGCCCTGTTTGCTAGCTCCAGTGCCGCTGCAGCTGTCTGTGCCGCTGGCTGACTGGCTGGTACCTTTATAGGACCCCTAGTCAGTGAAGCCCCGCCCCCTAATCAGGGCTCAGCTTCTCTCCCAGCACATAGCCCCTACACATACAGATACTACCAATACAAAACCAAGCACACACAAATACCTTCTCCTCCAACAGAACTCCCACTCAAACTCCCCTGTTTACAGCTCTGTTTGCTTGCTCCTGTGCCGCTGCCTGACTGGCTGCTACCTTTATAGGACCCCTAGTCAGGGAAGCCGGCCCCCTAATCAGGGCTCAGCTTCTCTCCCAGCACAAAGCCCCTCCAAGCCTCTACACATACAGATACTACCAATACAAAACCAAACACACACAAATACCTTCTGCTCCAACAGAACTCCCACTCAAACTCCCCTGTTTAGAGCTCTGTTTGCGAGCTCCTGTGCCACTGCAGCTGTCTGTGCTGCTGCCTGACTGGCTGCTACCTTTATAGGAACCCTAGTCAGTGAAGCCCCGCCCCCTAATCAGGGCTCATCTTCTCTCACAGCACAAAGCCTCTACACATACAGATACTACCAATACAAAACCAAACACATACAAATACGTTCTCCTCCAACAGAACTCCCACTCAAACTCCCCTGTTTACAGCTCTGTTTGCTAGCTCCTGTACCGCTGCAGCTGTCTGTGTCGCTGCCTGAGTGGCTGCTCCCCATATAGGACCCCTCGTCAGTGAAGCCCCGCCCCCAAATCAGGGCTCAGCTTCTCCCCCAGCACAAAGCCCCTCCAAGCCTCTACACATACAGATACCACCAATACAAAACCAAACACACACAAATACCTTCTCCTCCAACAGAACTCCCACTCAACCTCCCCTGTTTACAGCTCTGTTTGCTAGCTCCTGTGCCGCTGCCTGACTGGCTGCTACCTTTATAGGACCCCTAGTCAAGGAAGCCCCGCCCCCTAATCAGGGCTCAGCTTCTCTCCCAGCACAAAGCCCCTACACATACAGATACTACCAATACAAAACCAAACACACACGAATACCTTCTCCTCCAACACAACTCCCACTCAAACTCCCCTGTTTACAGCTCTGTTTGCTAGCTCCTGTGCCGCTACAGCTGTCTGTGCCGCTGCCTGACTGGCTGCTACCTTCATAGGACCCCTAGTCAGGGAAGCCCCGCCCCCTAATCAGGGCTCAGCTTCTCTCCCAGCACAAAGCCCCTCCAAGCCCCTACACATACAGGTACTACCAAAAAAACCCAAACACACACAAATACCTTCTCCTCCAACAGAACTCCCACTCAAACTCATCTGTTTACAGCTCTGTTTGCTGGCTCCTGTGCCGCTGCAGCTGTCTGTGCCGCTGCCTGACTGGCTGCTACCTTTATAGGACCCCTAGTCAAGGAAGAACCGCCCCCTAATCAGGGCTCAGCTTCTCTCCCAGCACAAAGCCCCTACACATACAGATACTACCAATACAAAACCAAACACACACACACAAATACCTTCTCCTCCAACAGAACTCCCACTCAACCTCCCCTGTTTACAGCTCTGTTTGCTAGCTCCTGTGCCGCTGCCTGACTGGCTGCTACCTTTATAGGACCCCTAGTCAAGGAAGAACCGCCCCCTAATCAGGGCTCAGCTTCTCCCCCAGCAAAAAGCCCCTACACATACAGGTACTACCAAAACAAAACCAAACACACACAAATACCTTCTCTTCCAACAAAACTCCCACTCAAACTCCCCTGTTTACAGCTCTGTTTGCTAGCTCCTGTGCCGCTGCAGCTGTCTGTGCCGCTGCCTGACTGGCTGCTCCCCTTATAGGACCCCTCGTCAGTGAAGACCCGCCCCCTAATCAAGGCTGAGCTTCTCTCCCAGCACAACGCCCCTCCAAGCCTCTACACATACAGATACCACCAATGCAAAACCAAACACACTCACAAATACCTTCTGCTCCAACAGAACTCCCACTCAAACTCCCCTGTTTACAGCCCTGTTTGCTAGCTCCAGTGCCGCTGCAGCTGTCTGTGCCGCTGGCTGACTGGCTGGTACCTTTATAGGACCCCTAGTCAGTGAAGCCCCGCCCCCTAATCAGGGCTCAGCTTCTCTCCCAGCACAAAGCCCCTCCAAGCCTCTACACATACAGATACTACCAATACAAAACCAAGCACACACAAATACCTTCTCCTCCAACAGAACTCCCACTCAAACTCCCCTGTTTACAGCTCTGTTTGCTTTCTCCTGTGCCGCTGCCTGACTGGCTGCTACCTTTATAGGACCCCTAGTCAGGCAAGCCCGGCCCCCTAATCAGGGCTCAGCTTCTCTCCCAGCACAAAGCCCCTCCAAGCCTCTACACATACAGATACTACCAATACAAAACCAAACACACACAAATACCTTCTGCTCCAACAGAACTCCCACTCAAACTCCCCTGTTTAGAGCTCTGTTTGCGAGCTCCTGTGCCACTGCAGCTGTCTGTGCTGCTGCCTGACTGGCTGCTACCTTTATAGGAACCCTAGTCAGTGAAGCCCCGCCCCCTAATCAGGGCTCATCTTCTCTCACAGCACAAAGCCTCTACACATACAGATACTACCAATACAAAACCAAACACATACAAATACGTTCTCCTCCAACAGAACTCCCACTCAAACTCCCCTGTTTACAGCTCTGTTTGCTAGCTCCTGTACCGCTGCAGCTGTCTGTGTCGCTGCCTGAGTGGCTGCTCCCCTTATAGGACCCCTCGTCAGTGAAGCCCCGCCCCCAAATCAGGGCTCAGCTTCTCCCCCAGCACAAAGCCCCTCCAAGCCTCTACACATACAGATACCACCAATACAAAACCAAACACACACAAATACCTTCTCCTCCAACAGAACTCCCACTCAACCTCCCCTGTTTACAGCTCTGTTTGCTAGCTCCTGTGCCGCTGCCTGACTGGCTGCTACCTTTATAGGACCCCTAGTCAAGGAAGCCCCGCCCCCTAATCAGGGCTCAGCTTCTCTCCCAGCACAAAGCCCCTACACATACAGATACTACCAATACAAAACCAAACACACACGAATACCTTCTCCTCCAACACAACTCCCACTCAAACTCCCCTGTTTACAGCTCTGTTTGCTAGCTCCTGTGCCGCTACAGCTGTCTGTGCCGCTGCCTGACTGGCTGCTACCTTCATAGGAACCCTAGTCAGGGAAGCCCCGCCCCCTAATCAGGGCTCAGCTTCTCTCCCAGCACAAAGCCCCTCCAAGCCCCTACACATACAGGTACTACCAAAAAAAACCCAAACACACACAAATACCTTCTCCTCCAACAGAACTCCCACTCAAACTCATCTGTTTACAGCTCTGTTTGCTGGCTCCTGTGCCGCTGCAGCTGTCTGTGCCGCTGCCTGACTGGCTGCTACCTTTATAGGACCTCTAGTCAGTGAAGCCCCGCCCCCTAATCAGGGCTCAGCTTCCCTCCCAGCACAAAGCCCCTACACATACAGATACCACCAACACAAAACAAAACACACACAAATACCTTCTCCTCCAACAGAACTCCCACTCAAACTCCCCTGTTTACAGCTCTGTTTGCTAGCTCCTGTGCCGCTGCCTGACTGTCTGGTACCTTTATAGGATCCCTAGTCAGTGAAGCCCCGTCCCCTAATCAGGGCTCAGCTTCTCTCCCAGCACAACGCCCCTCCAAGCCTCTACACATACAGATACCACCAATGCAAAACCAAACACACACAAATACCTTCTCCTCCAACAGAACTCCCACTCAAACTCCCCTGTTTACATCTCTGTTCGCTAGCTCCTGTGCCGCTGCAGCTGTCTGTGCCACTGCCTGCCTGCTATCTTTATAGGACCCCTAGTCAGTGAAGCCCCGCCCCCTAATCAGGGCTCAGCTTCTCTCCCAGCACAAAGCCCCTACACATACAGATACTACCAATACAAAACCAAACACACACAAATACCTTCTGCTCCAACAGAACTCCCACTCAAACTCCCCTGTTTAGAGCTCTGTTTGCGAGCTCCTGTGCCACTGCAGCTGTCTGTGCTGCTGCCTGACTGGCTGCTACCTTTATAGGAACCCTAGTCAGTGAAGCCCCGCCCCCTAATCAGGGCTCATCTTCTCTCACAGCACAAAGCCTCTACACATACAGATACTACCAATACAAAACCAAGCACACACAAATACCTTCTCCTCCAACAGAACTCCCATTCCAACTCCCCTGTTTACAGCTCTGTTTGCTAGCTCCTGTACCGCTGCAGCTGTCTGTGTCGCTGCTTGAGTGGCTGCTCCCCTTATAGGACCCCTCGTCAGTGAAGCCCCGCCCCCAAATCAGGGCTCAGCTTCTCTCCCAGCACAACGCCCCTCGAAGCCTCTACACATACAGATACCACCAATACAAAACCAAACACACACAAATACCTCCTCCTCCAACAGAACTCCCACTCAACCTCCCCTGTTTACAGCTCTGTTTGCTAGCTCCTGTGCCGCTGCCTGACTGGCTGCTACCTTTATAGGACCCCTAGTCAAGGAAGAACCGCCCCCTAATCAGGGCTCAGCTTCTCTCCCAGCACAAAGCCCCTACACATACAGATACTACCAATACAAAACCAAACACACACACACAAATACCTTCTCCTCCAACAGAACTCCCACTCAACCTCCCCTGTTTACAGCTCTGTTTGCTAGCTCCTGTACCACTGCAGCTGTCTGTGTCGCTGCCTGACTGGCTGCAACCTTTATAGGACCCGTAGTCAGGGAAGCCCCGCCCCCAAATCAGGGCTCAGCTTCTCCCCCAGAACAAAGCCCCTCCAAGCCTCTACACATACAGATACCACCAATACAAAACCAAACACACTCACAAATGCCTTCTCCTCCAACAGAACTCCCACTCAAACTCCCCTGTTTAGAGCTCTGTTTGCTAGCTCCAGTGCCGCTGCAGCTGTCTGTGCCGCTGCCTGACTGGCTGCTACCTTTATAGGACCCCTAGTCAGTGAAGCCCCGCCCCCTAATCAGGGCTAGGCTTCTCTCCCAGCACAAAGCCCCTACACATACAGATACCACCAACACACAACCAAACACACACAAATACCTTCTCCTCCAACAGAACTCCCACTCACACTCCCCTGTTTACAGAACTGTTTGATAGCTCCTGTGCCACTGCCTGACTGGCTGCAACCTTTATAGGACCCGTAGTCAGGGAAGCCCCGCCCACTAATCAGGGCTCAGCTTCTCTCCCAGCACAAAGCCCCTCCAAGCCTCTACACATACAGATACCACCAATACAAAACCAAACACACACACAAATACGTTTTCCTCCAACAGAACTCCCACTCAAACTCCCCTGTTTACAGCTCTGCTTGCTACCTCCTGTGCCGCTGCCTGACTGGCTGCTACCTTTATAGGACCCCTAGTCAGTAAAGCCCCGCCCCCTAATCAGGGCTCAGCTTCTCTCACAGCACAAAGCCCCTACACATACAGATACTACCAATACAAAACCAAACACACACAAATACCTTCTCCTCCAAAAGAACTCCCACTCAAACTCCCCTGTTTACAGCTCTGTTTGCTAGCTCCTGTACCGCTGCAGCTGTCTGTGCCGTTGCCTGACTTGCTGATACCTTTATAGGACCCCTAGTCAGTGAAGCCCCGCCCCCTAATCAGGGCTCAGCTTCTCTCCCAGCACAAAGCCCCTACACATACAGATACTACCAATACAAAACCAAAGAGACACAAATACCTTCTCCTCCAACAGAACTCCCTCTCAAACTCCCCTGTTTACAGCTCTGTTTGCTAGCTCCTGTGCCGCTGCCTGACTGGCTGCTACCTTTATAGGACCCCTAGCCAGGGAAGCCCCGCCCCCTAATCAGGGCTCAGCTTCTCTCCCAGGACAAAGCCCCTACACATACAGATACTACCAATACAAAACCAAACACACACAAATACCTTCTCCTCCAACAGAACTCCCACTCAAACTCCCCTGTTTACAGCTCTGTTTGCTAGCTCCTGTGCCGCTGCCTGACTGGCTGCGACCTTTATAGGACCCCTAGTCAGGGAAGCCCCGCCCACTAATCAGGGCTCAGCTTCTCTCCCAGGACAAAGCCCCTGCAAATACAGATACCACCAATACAAAACCAAACACACACAAATACCTTCTCCTCCAACAGAACTCCCACTCAAACTCCCCTGTTTACAGCTCTGTTTGCTTGCTCCTGTACCGCTGCAGGTGTCTGTGTCGCTGCCTGACTGGCTGCTCCCTTTATAGGACCCCTAGTCAGGGAAACCCCGCCCCCTAATCAGGGCTCAGCTTCTCTCCCAGCACCAAGCCCCTCCAAGCCTCTACACATACAGATACCACCAATACAAAACCAAACACACACAAATACCTTCTCCTCCAACAGAACTCCCACTCAAACTCCCCTGTTTACAGCTCAGTTTGCAAGCTCCTGTGCCACTGCAGCTGTCTGTGCCGCTGCCTGACTGGCTGCTACCTTTATAGGACCCCTGGTCAGTGAAGCCCCGCCCCCTAATCAGGGCTCAGCTTCTCTCCCAGTACATAGCCCCGACACATACAGATACTACCAATACAAAACCAAGCACACACAAATACCTTCTCCTCCAACAGAACTCGCACTCAAACTCCCCTGTTTACAGCTCTGTTTGCTTGCTCCTGTGCCGCTGCCTGAGTGGCTGCTCCCCTTATAGGACCCCTCGTCAGTGAAGCCCCGCCCCCAAATCAGGGCTCAGCTTCTCTCCCAGCACAAAGCCCCTCCAAGCCTCTACACATACGGATACCACCAATACAAAACCAAACACACTCACAAATGCCTTCTCCTCCAACAGAACTCCCACTCAAACTCCCCTGTTTACAGCCCTGTTTGCTAGCTCCAGTGCCGCTGCAGCTGTCTGTGCCGCTGGCTGACTGGCTGGTACCTTTATAGGACCCCTAGTCAGTGAAGCCCCGCCCCCTAATCAGGGCTCAGCTTCTCTCCCAGCACATAGCCCCTACACATACAGATACTACCAATACAAAACCAAACACACACACACAAATACCTTCTCCTCCAACAGAACTCCCACTCAAACTCCCCTGTTTACAGCTCTGTTTGCTTGCTCCTGTGCCGCTGCCTGACTGGCTGCTACCTTTATAGGACCCCTAGTCAAGGAAGAACCGCCCCCTAATCAGGGCTCAGCTTCTCCCCCAGCAAAAAGCCCCTACACATACAGGTACTACCAAAACAAAACCAAACACACACAAATACCTTCTCTTCCAACAAAACTCCCACTCAAACTCCCCTGTTTACAGCTCTGTTTGCTAGCTCCTGTGCCGCTGCAGCTGTCTGTGCCGCTGCCTGACTGGCTGCTCCCCTTATAGGACCCCTCGTCAGTGAAGACCCGCCCCCTAATCAAGGCTGAGCTTCTCTCCCAGCACAACGCCCCTCCAAGCCTCTACACATACAGATACCACCAATGCAAAACCAAACACACTCACAAATACCTTCTGCTCCAACAGAACTCCCACTCAAACTCCCCTGTTTACAGCCCTGTTTGCTAGCTCCAGTGCCGCTGCAGCTGTCTGTGCCGCTGGCTGACTGGCTGGTACCTTTATAGGACCCCTAGTCAGTGAAGCCCCGCCCCCTAATCAGGGCTCAGCTTCTCTCCCAGCACAAAGCCCCTCCAAGCCTCTACACATACAGATACTACCAATACAAAACCAAGCACACACAAATACCTTCTCCTCCAACAGAACTCCCACTCAAACTCCCCTGTTTACAGCTCTGTTTGCTTTCTCCTGTGCCGCTGCCTGACTGGCTGCTACCTTTATAGGACCCCTAGTCAGGGAAGCCCGGCCCCCTAATCAGGGCTCAGCTTCTCTCCCAGCACAAAGCCCCTCCAAGCCTCTACACATACAGATACTACCAATACAAAACCAAACACACACAAATACCTTCTGCTCCAACAGAACTCCCACTCAAACTCCCCTGTTTAGAGCTCTGTTTGCGAGCTCCTGTGCCACTGCAGCTGTCTGTGCTGCTGCCTGACTGGCTGCTACCTTTATAGGAACCCTAGTCAGTGAAGCCCCGCCCCCTAATCAGGGCTCATCTTCTCTCACAGCACAAAGCCTCTACACATACAGATACTACCAATACAAAACCAAACACATACAAATACGTTCTCCTCCAACAGAACTCCCACTCAAACTCCCCTGTTTACAGCTCTGTTTGCTAGCTCCTGTACCGCTGCAGCTGTCTGTGTCGCTGCCTGAGTGGCTGCTCCCCTTATAGGACCCCTCGTCAGTGAAGCCCCGCCCCCAAATCAGGGCTCAGCTTCTCCCCCAGCACAAAGCCCCTCCAAGCCTCTACACATACAGATACCACCAATACAAAACCAAACACACACAAATACCTTCTCCTCCAACAGAACTCCCACTCAACCTCCCCTGTTTACAGCTCTGTTTGCTAGCTCCTGTGCCGCTGCCTGACTGGCTGCTACCTTTATAGGACCCCTAGTCAAGGAAGCCCCGCCCCCTAATCAGGGCTCAGCTTCTCTCCCAGCACAAAGCCCCTACACATACAGATACTACCAATACAAAACCAAACACACACGAATACCTTCTCCTCCAACACAACTCCCACTCAAACTCCCCTGTTTACAGCTCTGTTTGCTAGCTCCTGTGCCGCTACAGCTGTCTGTGCCGCTGCCTGACTGGCTGCTACCTTCATAGGAACCCTAGTCAGGGAAGCCCCGCCCCCTAATCAGGGCTCAGCTTCTCTCCCAGCACAAAGCCCCTCCAAGCCCCTACACATACAGGTACTACCAAAAAAAACCCAAACACACACAAATACCTTCTCCTCCAACAGAACTCCCACTCAAACTCATCTGTTTACAGCTCTGTTTGCTGGCTCCTGTGCCGCTGCAGCTGTCTGTGCCGCTGCCTGACTGGCTGCTACCTTTATAGGACCTCTAGTCAGTGAAGCCCCGCCCCCTAATCAGGGCTCAGCTTCCCTCCCAGCACAAAGCCCCTACACATACAGATACCACCAACACAAAACAAAACACACACAAATACCTTCTCCTCCAACAGAACTCCCACTCAAACTCCCCTGTTTACAGCTCTGTTTGCTAGCTCCTGTGCCGCTGCCTGACTGTCTGGTACCTTTATAGGATCCCTAGTCAGTGAAGCCCCGTCCCCTAATCAGGGCTCAGCTTCTCTCCCAGCACAACGCCCCTCCAAGCCTCTACACATACAGATACCACCAATGCAAAACCAAACACACACAAATACCTTCTCCTCCAACAGAACTCCCACTCAAACTCCCCTGTTTACATCTCTGTTCGCTAGCTCCTGTGCCGCTGCAGCTGTCTGTGCCACTGCCTGCCTGCTATCTTTATAGGACCCCTAGTCAGTGAAGCCCCGCCCCCTAATCAGGGCTCAGCTTCTCTCCCAGCACAAAGCCCCTACACATACAGATACTACCAATACAAAACCAAGCACACACAAATACCTTCTCCTCCAACAGAACTCCCATTCCAACTCCCCTGTTTACAGCTCTGTTTGCTAGCTCCTGTACCGCTGCAGCTGTCTGTGTCGCTGCTTGAGTGGCTGCTCCCCTTATAGGACCCCTCGTCAGTGAAGCCCCGCCCCCAAATCAGGGCTCAGCTTCTCTCCCAGCACAACGCCCCTCGAAGCCTCTACACATACAGATACCACCAATACAAAACCAAACACACACAAATACCTCCTCCTCCAACAGAACTCCCACTCAACCTCCCCTGTTTACAGCTCTGTTTGCTAGCTCCTGTGCCGCTGCCTGACTGGCTGCTACCTTTATAGGACCCCTAGTCAAGGAAGAACCGCCCCCTAATCAGGGCTCAGCTTCTCTCCCAGCACAAAGCCCCTACACATACAGATACTACCAATACAAAACCAAACACACACACACAAATACCTTCTCCTCCAACAGAACTCCCACTCAACCTCCCCTGTTTACAGCTCTGTTTGCTAGCTCCTGTACCACTGCAGCTGTCTGTGTCGCTGCCTGACTGGCTGCAACCTTTATAGGACCCGTAGTCAGGGAAGCCCCGCCCCCAAATCAGGGCTCAGCTTCTCCCCCAGAACAAAGCCCCTCCAAGCCTCTACACATACAGATACCACCAATACAAAACCAAACACACTCACAAATGCCTTCTCCTCCAACAGAACTCCCACTCAAACTCCCCTGTTTACAGCTCTGTTTGCTAGCTCCTGTGCCGCTGCCTGATTGGCTGCTACCTTTATAGGACCCCTAGTCAGGGAAGCCCCGCCCCCTAATCAGGGCTCAGCTTCTCTCCAAGCGCAAAGCCCCTGCACATACAGATACCACCAATACAAAACCAAACACACACAATTACCTTCTCCTCCAACAGAACTCCCACTCAAACTCCCCTGTTTACAGCTCTGTTTGCTAGCTCCTGTACCACTGCAGCTGTCTGTGTCGCTGCCTGACTGGCTGCAACCTTTATAGGACCCGTAGTCAGGGAAGCCCCGCCCCCAAATCAGGGCTCAGCTTCTCCCCCAGCACAAAGCCCCTCCAAGCCTCTACACATACAGATACCACCAATACAAAACCAAACACACTCACAAATGCCTTCTCCTCCAACAGAACTCCCACTCAAACTCCCCTGTTTAGAGCTCTGTTTGCTAGCTCCAGTGCCGCTGCAGCTGTCTGTGCCGCTGCCTGACTGGCTGCTACCTTTATAGGACCCCTAGTCAGTGAAGCCCCGCCCCCTAATCAGGGCTAGGCTTCTCTCCCAGCACAAAGCCCCTACACATACAGATACCACCAACACACAACCAAACACACACAAATACCTTCTCCTCCAACAGAACTCCCACTCACACTCCCCTGTTTACAGAACTGTTTGATAGCTCCTGTGCCACTGCCTGACTGGCTGCAACCTTTATAGGACCCGTAGTCAGGGAAGCCCCGCCCACTAATCAGGGCTCAGCTTCTCTCCCAGCACAAAGCCCCTCCAATCCTCTACACATACAGATACCACCAATACAAAACCAAACACACACACAAATACGTTTTCCTCCAACAGAACTCCCACTCAAACTCCCCTGTTTACAGCTCTGCTTGCTACCTCCTGTGCCGCTGCCTGACTGGCTGCTACCTTTATAGGACCCCTAGTCAGTAAAGCCCCGCCCCCTAATCAGGGCTCAGCTTCTCTCACAGCACAAAGCCCCTACACATACAGATACTACCAATACAAAACCAAACACACACAAATACCTTCTCCTCCAAAAGAACTCCCACTCAAACTCCCCTGTTTACAGCTCTGTTTGCTAGCTCCTGTACCGCTGCAGCTGTCTGTGCCGTTGCCTGACTTGCTGATACCTTTATAGGACCCCTAGTCAGTGAAGCCCCGCCCCCTAATCAGGGCTCAGCTTCTCTCCCAGCACAAAGCCCCTACACATACAGATACTACCAATACAAAACCAAAGAGACACAAATACCTTCTCCTCCAACAGAACTCCCTCTCAAACTCCCCTGTTTACAGCTCTGTTTGCTAGCTCCTGTGCCGCTGCCTGACTGGCTGCTACCTTTATAGGACCCCTAGCCAGGGAAGCCCCGCCCCCTAATCAGGGCTCAGCTTCTCTCCCAGGACAAAGCCCCTACACATACAGATACTACCAATACAAAACCAAACACACACAAATACCTTCTCCTCCAACAGAACTCCCACTCAAACTCCCCTGTTTACAGCTCTGTTTGCTAGCTCCTGTGCCGCTGCCTGACTGGCTGCGACCTTTATAGGACCCCTAGTCAGGGAAGCCCCGCCCACTAATCAGGGCTCAGCTTCTCTCCCAGGACAAAGCCCCTGCAAATACAGATACCACCAATACAAAACCAAACACACACAAATACCTTCTCCTCCAACAGAACTCCCACTCAAACTCCCCTGTTTACAGCTCTGTTTGCTTGCTCCTGTACCGCTGCAGGTGTCTGTGTCGCTGCCTGACTGGCTGCTCCCTTTATAGGACCCCTAGTCAGGGAAACCCCGCCCCCTAATCAGGGCTCAGCTTCTCTCCCAGCACCAAGCCCCTCCAAGCCTCTACACATACAGATACCACCAATACAAAACCAAACACACACAAATACCTTCTCCTCCAACAGAACTCCCACTCAAACTCCCCTGTTTACAGCTCAGTTTGCAAGCTCCTGTGCCACTGCAGCTGTCTGTGCCGCTCCCTGACTGGCTGCTACCTTTATAGGACCCCTGGTCAGTGAAGCCCCGCACCCTAATCAGGGCTCAGCTTCTCTCCCAGCAAAAAGCCCCTCCACATACAGGTACTACCAAAACAAAACCAAACGCACACAAATACCTTCTCTTCCAACAAAACTCCCACTCAAACTCCCCTGTTTACAGCTCTGTTTGCTAGCTCCTGTGCCGCTGCAGCTGTCTGTGCCGCTGCCTGACTGGCTGGTACCTTTATAGGACCCCTAGTCAGTGAAGCCCCGCCCCCTAATCAGGGCTCAGCTTCTCTCCCAGTACATAGCCCCGACACATACAGATACTACCAATACAAAACCAAGCACACACAAATACCTTCTCCTCCAACAGAACTCGCACTCAAACTCCCCTGTTTACAGCTCTGTTTGCTTGCTCCTGTGCCGCTGCCTGAGTGGCTGCTCCCCTTATAGGACCCCTCGTCAGTGAAGCCCCGCCCCCAAATCAGGGCTCAGCTTCTCTCCCAGCACAAAGCCCCTCCAAGCCTCTACACATACGGATACCACCAATACAAAACCAAACACACTCACAAATGCCTTCTCCTCCAACAGAACTCCCACTCAAACTCCCCTGTTTACAGCTCTGTTTGCTAGCTCCAGTGCCGCTGCAGCTGTCTGTGCCGCTGCCTGACTGGCTGCTACCTTTATAGGACCCCTAGTCAAGGAAGAACCGCCCCCTAATCAGGGCTCAGCTTCTCTCCCAGCACAAAGCCCCTACACATACAGATACTACCAATACAAAACCAAACACACACACACAAATACCTTCTCCTCCAACAGAACTCCCACTCAACCTCCCCTGTTTACAGCTCTGTTTGCTAGCTCCTGTGCCGCTGCCTGACTGGCTGCTACCTTTATAGGACCCCTAGTCAAGGAAGCCCCGCCCCCTAATCAGGGCTCAGCTTCTCTCCCAGCACAAAGCCCCTACACATACAGATACTACCAATACAAAACCAAACACACACGAATACCTTCTCCTCCAACACAACTCCCACTCAAACTCCCCTGTTTACAGCTCTGTTTGCTAGCTCCTGTGCCGCTACAGCTGTCTGTGCCGCTGCCTGACTGGCTGCTACCTTCATAGGACCCCTAGTCAGGGAAGCCCCGCCCCCTAATCAGGGCTCAGCTTCTCTCCCAGCACAAAGACCCTCCAAGCCCCTACACATACAGGTACTACCAAAAAAAACACAAACACACACAAATACCTTCTCCTCCAACAGAACTCCCACTCAAACTCATCTGTTTACAGCTCTGTTTGCTGGCTCCTGTGCCGCTGCAGCTGTCTGTGTCGCTGCCTGAGTGGCTGCTCCCCTTATAGGACCCCTCGTCAGTGAAGCCCCGCCCCCAAATCAGGGCTCAGCTTCTCTCCCAGCACAAAGCCCCTCCAAGCCTCTACACATACAGATACCACCAATACAAAACCAAACACACTCACAAATGCCTTCTCCTCCAACAGAACTCCCACTCAAACTCCCCTGTTTACAGCTCTGTTTGCTAGCTCCTGTGCCGCTGCCTGATTGGCTGCTACCTTTATAGGACCCCTAGTCAGTGAAGCCCCGCCCCCTAATCAGGGCTCAGCTTCTCTCCCAGCACAACGCCCCTAAAAGCCTCTACACATACAGATACCACCAATACAAAACCAAACACACACAAATACCTCCTCCTCCAACAGAACTCCCACTCAAACTCCCCTGTTTACATCTCTGTTCGCTAGCTCCTGTGCCGCTGCAGCTGTCTGTGCCACTGCCTGCCTGCTACCTTTATAGGACCCCTAGTCAAGGAAGAACCGCCCCCTAATCAGGGCTCAGCTTCTCTCCCAGCACAAAGCCCCTACACATACAGATACTACCAATACAAAACCAAACACAAACACACAAATACCTTCTCCTCCAACAGAACTCCCACTCAACCTCCCCTGTTTACAGCTCTGTTTGCTAGCTCCTGTACCACTGCAGCTGTCTGTGTCGCTGCCTGACTGGCTGCAACCTTTATAGGACCCGTAGTCAGGGAAGCCCCGCCCCCAAATCAGGGCTCAGCTTCTCCCCCAGCACAAAGCCCCTCCAAGCCTCTACACATACAGATACCACCAATACAAAACCAAACACACTCACAAATGCCTTCTCCTCCAACAGAACTCCCACTCAAACTCCCCTGTTTACAGCTCTGTTTGCTAGCTCCTGTGCCGCTGCCTGATTGGCTGCTACCTTTATAGGACCCCTAGTCAGGGAAGCCCCGCCCCCTAATCAGGGCTCACCTTCTCTCCAAGCGCAAAGCCCCTGCACATACAGATACCACCAATACAAAACCAAACACACACAATTACCTTCTCCTCCAACAGAACTCCCACTCAAACTCCCCTGTTTACAGCTCTGTTTGCTAGCTCCTGTACCACTGCAGCTGTCTGTGTCGCTGCCTGACTGGCTGCAACCTTTATAGGACCCCTAGTCAGGGAAGCCCCGCCCCCAAATCAGGGCTCAGCTTCTCCCCCAGCACAAAGCCCCTCCAAGCCTCTACACATACAGATACCACCAATACAAAACCAAACACACTCACAAATGCCTTCTCCTCCAACAGAACTCCCACTCAAACTCCCCTGTTTAGAGCTCTGTTTGCTAGCTCCAGTGCCGCTGCAGCTGTCTGTGCCGCTGCCTGACTGGCTGCTCCCTTTATAGGACCCCTCGTCAGTGAAGCCCCTCCCCCTAATCAGGGCTAGGCTTCTCTCCCAGCACAAAGCCCCTACACATACAGATACCACCAACACACAACCAAACACACACAAATACCTTCTCCTCCAACAGAACTCCCACTAACACTCCCCTGTTTACAGCACTGTTTGATAGCTCCTGTGCCGCTGCCTGACTGGCTGCAACCTTTATAGGACCCGTAGTCAGGGAAGCCCCGCCCACTAATCAGGGCTCAGCTTCTCTCCCAGCACAAAGCCCCTCCAATCCTCTACACATACAGATACCACCAATACAAAACCAAACACACACACAAATACGTTTTCCTCCAACAGAACTCCCACTCAAACTCCCCTGTTTACAGCTCTGCTTGCTACCTCCTGTGCCGCTGCCTGACTGGCTGCTACCTTTATAGGACCCCTAGTCAGTAAAGCCCCGCCCCCTAATCAGGGCTCAGCTTCTCTCACAGCACAAAGCCCCTACACATACAGATACTACCAATACAAAACCAAACACACACAAATACCTTCTCCTCCAAAAGAACTCCCACTCAAACTGCCCTGTTTACAGCTCTGTTTGCTAGCTCCTGTACCGCTGCAGCTGTCTGTGCCGTTGCCTGACTGGCTGATACCTTTATAGGACCCCTAGTCAGTGAAGCCCCGCCCCCTAATCAGGGCTCAGCTTCTCTCCCAGCACAAAGCCCCTACACATACAGATACTACCAATACAAAACCAAAGAGACACAAATACCTTCTCCTCCAACAGAACTCCCTCTCAAACTCCCCTGTTTACAGCTCTGTTTGCTAGCTCCTGTGCCGCTGCCTGACTGGCTGCTACCTTTATAGGACACCTAGTCAAGGAAGCCCCGCCCCCTAATCAGGGCTCAGCTTCTCTCCCAGCACAAAGCCCCTACACATACGGATACCACCAATACAAAACCAAACACACTCACAAATGCCTTCTCCTCCAACAGAACTCCCACTCAAACTCCCCTGTTTACAGCTCTGTTTGCTAGCTCCAGTGCCGCTGCAGCTGTCTGTGCCGCTGCCTGACTGGCTGCTACCTTTATAGGACCCCTAGTCAAGGAAGAACCGCCCCCTAATCAGGGCTCAGCTTCTCTCCCAGCACAAAGCCCCTACACATACAGATACTACCAATACAAAACCAAACACACACACACAAATACCTTCTCCTCCAACAGAACTCCCACTCAACCTCCCCTGTTTACAGCTCTGTTTGCTAGCTCCTGTGCCGCTGCCTGACTGGCTGCTACCTTTATAGGACCCCTAGTCAGTGAAGCCCCGCCCCCTAATCAGGGCTCAGCTTCCCTCCCAGCACAAAGCCCCTACACATACAGATACCACCAACACAAAACAAAACACACACAAATACCTTCTCCTCCAACAGAACTCCCACTCAAACTCCCCTGTTTACAGCTCTGTTTGCTAGCTCCTGTGCCGCTGCCTGACTGTCTGGTACCTTTATAGGATCCCTAGTCAGTGAAGCCCCGTCCCCTAATCAGGGCTCAGCTTCTCTCCCAGCACAACGCCCCTCCAAGCCTCTACACATACAGATACCACCAAAGCAAAACCAAACACACACAAATACCTTCTCCTCCAACAGAACTCCCACTCAAACTCCCCTGTTTACAGCTCTGTTCGCTAGCTCCTGTGCCGCTGCAGCTGTCTGTGCCACTGCCTGCCTGCTATCTTTATAGGACCCCTAGTCAGTGAAGCCCCGCCCCCTAATCAGGGCTCAGCTTCTCTCCCAGCACAAAGCCCCTACACATACAGATACTACCAATACAAAACCAAACACACACACAAATACCTTCTCCTCCAACAGAACTCCCACTCAAACTCCCCTGTTTACAGCTCTGTTTGCCAGCTCCTGTGCTGCTGCAGCTGTCTGTGCCGCTGCCTGACTGGCTGCTACCTTTATAGGACCCCTAGTCAGGGAAGCCCGGCCCCTAATCAGGGCTCAGCTTCTCTCCCAGCACAAAGCCCCTCCAAGCCTCTACACATACAGATACTACCAATACAAAACCAAACACACACAAATACCTTCTGCTCCAACAGAACTCCCACTCAAACTCCCCTGTTTATCGCTCTGTTTGCGAGCTCCTGTGCCACTGCAGCTGTCTGTGCTGCTGCCTGACTGGCTGCTACCTTTATAGGAACCCTAGTCAGTGAAGCCCCGCCCCCTAATCAGGGCTCATCTTCTCACAGCACAAAGCCTCTACACATACAGATACTACCAATACAAAACCAAGCACACACAAATACCTTCTCCTCCAACAGAACTCCCATTCAAACTCCCCTGTTTACAGCTCTGTTTGCTAGCTCCTGTACCGCTGCAGCTGTCTGTGTCGCTGCCTGAGTGGCTGCTCCCCTTATAGGACCCCTCGTCAGTGAAGCCCCGCCCCCAAATCAGGGCTCAGCTTCTCTCCCAGCACAAAGCCCCTCCAAGCCTCTACACATACAGATACCACCAATACAAAACCAAACACACTCACAAATGCCTTCTCCTCCAACAGAACTCCCACTCAAACTCCCCTGTTTACAGCTCTGTTTGCTAGCTCCTGTGCCGCTGCCTGATTGGCTGCTACCTTTATAGGACCCCTAGTCAGTGAAGCCCCGCCCCCTAATCAGGGCTCAGCTTCTCTCCCAGCACAACGCCCCTAAAAGCCTCTACACATACAGATACCACCAATACAAAACCAAACACACACAAATACCTCCTCCTCCAACAGAACTCCCACTCAAACTCCCCTGTTTACATCTCTGTTCGCTAGCTCCTGTGCCGCTGCAGCTGTCTGTGCCACTGCCTGCCTGCTACCTTTATAGGACCCCTAGTCAAGGAAGAACCGCCCCCTAATCAGGGCTCAGCTTCTCTCCCAGCACAAAGCCCCTACACATACAGATACTACCAATACAAAACCAAACACAAACACACAAATACCTTCTCCTCCAACAGAACTCCCACTCAACCTCCCCTGTTTACAGCTCTGTTTGCTAGCTCCTGTACCACTGCAGCTGTCTGTGTCGCTGCCTGACTGGCTGCAACCTTTATAGGACCCGTAGTCAGGGAAGCCCCGCCCCCAAATCAGGGCTCAGCTTCTCCCCCAGCACAAAGCCCCTCCAAGCCTCTACACATACAGATACCACCAATACAAAACCAAACACACTCACAAATGCCTTCTCCTCCAACAGAACTCCCACTCAAACTCCCCTGTTTACAGCTCTGTTTGCTAGCTCCTGTGCCGCTGCCTGATTGGCTGCTACCTTTATAGGACCCCTAGTCAGGGAAGCCCCGCCCCCTAATCAGGGCTCACCTTCTCTCCAAGCGCAAAGCCCCTGCACATACAGATACCACCAATACAAAACCAAACACACACAATTACCTTCTCCTCCAACAGAACTCCCACTCAAACTCCCCTGTTTACAGCTCTGTTTGCTAGCTCCTGTACCACTGCAGCTGTCTGTGTCGCTGCCTGACTGGCTGCAACCTTTATAGGACCCCTAGTCAGGGAAGCCCCGCCCCCAAATCAGGGCTCAGCTTCTCCCCCAGCACAAAGCCCCTCCAAGCCTCTACACATACAGATACCACCAATACAAAACCAAACACACTCACAAATGCCTTCTCCTCCAACAGAACTCCCACTCAAACTCCCCTGTTTAGAGCTCTGTTTGCTAGCTCCAGTGCCGCTGCAGCTGTCTGTGCCGCTGCCTGACTGGCTGCTCCCTTTATAGGACCCCTCGTCAGTGAAGCCCCTCCCCCTAATCAGGGCTAGGCTTCTCTCCCAGCACAAAGCCCCTACACATACAGATACCACCAACACACAACCAAACACACACAAATACCTTCTCCTCCAACAGAACTCCCACTAACACTCCCCTGTTTACAGCACTGTTTGATAGCTCCTGTGCCGCTGCCTGACTGGCTGCAACCTTTATAGGACCCGTAGTCAGGGAAGCCCCGCCCACTAATCAGGGCTCAGCTTCTCTCCCAGCACAAAGCCCCTCCAATCCTCTACACATACAGATACCACCAATACAAAACCAAACACACACACAAATACGTTTTCCTCCAACAGAACTCCCACTCAAACTCCCCTGTTTACAGCTCTGCTTGCTACCTCCTGTGCCGCTGCCTGACTGGCTGCTACCTTTATAGGACCCCTAGTCAGTAAAGCCCCGCCCCCTAATCAGGGCTCAGCTTCTCTCACAGCACAAAGCCCCTACACATACAGATACTACCAATACAAAACCAAACACACACAAATACCTTCTCCTCCAAAAGAACTCCCACTCAAACTGCCCTGTTTACAGCTCTGTTTGCTAGCTCCTGTACCGCTGCAGCTGTCTGTGCCGTTGCCTGACTGGCTGATACCTTTATAGGACCCCTAGTCAGTGAAGCCCCGCCCCCTAATCAGGGCTCAGCTTCTCTCCCAGCACAAAGCCCCTACACATACAGATACTACCAATACAAAACCAAAGAGACACAAATACCTTCTCCTCCAACAGAACTCCCTCTCAAACTCCCCTGTTTACAGCTCTGTTTGCTAGCTCCTGTGCCGCTGCCTGACTGGCTGCTACCTTTATAGGACCCCTAGCCAGGGAAGCCCCGCCCCCTAATCAGGGCTCAGCTTCTCTCCCAGGACAAAGCCCCTACACATACAGATACTACCAATACAAAACCAAACACACACAAATACCTTCTCCTCCAACAGAACTCCCACTCAAACTCCCCTGTTTACAGCTCTGTTTGCTAGCTCCTGTGCCGCTGCCTGACTGGCTGCGACCTTTATAGGACCCCTAGTCAGGGAAGCCCCGCCCACTAATCAGGGCTCAGCTTCTCTCCCAGGACAAAGCCCCTGCAAATACAGATACCACCAATACAAAACCAAACACACACAAATACCTTCTCCTCCAACGGAACTCCCACTCAAACTCCCCTGTTTACAGCTCTGTTTGCTTGCTCCTGTACCGCTGCAGGTGTCTGTGTCGCTGCCTGACTGGCTGCTCCCTTTATAGGACCCCTAGTCAGGGAAACCCCGCCCCCTAATCAGGGCTCAGCTTCTCTCCCAGCACCAAGCCCCTCCAAGCCTCTACACATACAGATACCACCAATACAAAACCAAACACACACAAATACCTTCTCCTCCAACAGAACTCCCACTCAAACTCCCCTGTTTACAGCTCAGTTTGCAAGCTCCTGTGCCACTGCAGCTGTCTGTGCCGCTCCGTGACTGGCTGCTACCTTTATAGGACCCCTGGTCAGTGAAGCCCCGCACCCTAATCAGGGCTCAGCTTCTCTCCCAGCAAAAAGCCCCTCCACATACAGGTACTACCAAAACAAAACCAAACGCACACAAATACCTTCTCTTCCAACAAAACTCCCACTCAAACTCCCCTGTTTACAGCTCTGTTTGCTAGCTCCTGTGCCGCTGCAGCTGTCTGTGCCGCTGCCTGACTGGCTGGTACCTTTATAGGACCCCTAGTCAGTGAAGCCCCGCCCCCTAATCAGGGCTCAGCTTCTCTCCCAGCACATAGCCCCGACACATACAGATACTACCAATACAAAACCAAGCACACACAAATACCTTCTCCTCCAACAGAACTCGCACTCAAACTCCCCTGTTTACAGCTCTGTTTGCTTGCTCCTGTACCGCTGCAGGTGTCTGTGTCGCTGCCTGACTGGCTGCTCCCTTTATAGGACCCCTAGTCAGGGAAACCCCGCCCCCTAATCAGGGCTCAGCTTCTCTCCCAGCACCAAGCCCCTCCAAGCCTCTACACATACAGATACCACCAATACAAAACCAAACACACACAAATACCTTCTCCTCCAACAGAACTCCCACTCAAACTCCCCTGTTTACAGCTCAGTTTGCAAGCTCCTGTGCCACTGCAGCTGTCTGTGCCGCTCCCTGACTGGCTGGTACCTTTATAGGACCCCTAGTCAGTGAAGCCCCGCCCCCTAATCAGGGCTCAGCTTCTCTCCCAGCACATAGCCCCGACACATACAGATACTACCAATACAAAACCAAGCACACACAAATACCTTCTCCTCCAACAGAACTCGCACTCAAACTCCCCTGTTTACAGCTCTGTTTGCTTGCTCCTGTGCCGCTGCCTGAGTGGCTGCTCCCCTTATAGGACCCCTCGTCAGTGAAGCCCCGCCCCCAAATCAGGGCTCAGCTTCTCTCCCAGCACAAAGCCCCTCCAAGCCTCTACACATACAGATACCACCAATACAAAACCAAACACACTCACAAATGCCTTCTCCTCCAACAGAACTCCCACTCAAACTCCCCTGTTTACAGCTCTGTTTGCTAGCTCCAGTGCCGCTGCAGCTGTCTGTGCCGCTGTCTTACTGGCTGCTACCTTTATAGGACCCCTAGTCAGTGAAGCCCCGCCCCCTAATCAGGGCTCAGCTTCTCTCCCAGCACAACGCCCCTAAAAGCCTCTACACATACAGATACCACCAATACAAAACCAAACACACACAAATACCTCCTCCTCCAACAGAACTCCCACTCAACCTCCCCTGTTTACAGCTCTGTTTGCTAGCTCCTGTGCCGCTGCCTGACTGGCTGCTACCTTTATAGGACCCCTAGTCAAGGAAGAACCGCCCCCTAATCAGGCCTCAGCTTCTCTCCCAGCACAAAGCCCCTACACATACAGATACTACCAATACAAAACCAAACACACACACACAAATACCTTCTCCTCCAACAGAACTCCCACTCAACCTCCCCTGTTTACAGCTCTGTTTGCTAGCTCCTGTGCCGCTGCCTGACTGGCTGCTACCTTTATAGGACCCCTAGTCAAGGAAGCCCCGCCCCCTAATCAGGGCTCAGCTTCTCTCCCAGCACAAAGCCCCTACACATACAGATACTACCAATACAAAACCAAACACACACGAATACCTTCTCCTCCAACACAACTCCCACTCAAACTCCCCTGTTTACAGCTCTGTTTGCTAGCTCCTGTGCCGCTGCCTGATTGGCTGCTACCTTTATAGGACCCCTAGTCAGGGAAGCCCCGCCCCCTAATCAGGGCTCAGCTTCTCTCCCAGCGCAAAGCCCCTGCACATACAGATACCACCAATACAAAACCAAAAACACAATTACCTTCTCCTCCAACAGAACTCCCACTCAAACTCCCCTGTTTACAGCTCTGTTTGCTAGCTCCTGTACCGCTGCAGCTGTCTGTGTCGCTGCCTGACTGGCTGCTCCCTTTATAGGACCCCTCGTCAGTGAAGCCCCTCCCCCTAATCAGGGCTAGGCTTCTCTCCCAGCACAAAGCCCCTACACATACAGATACCACCAACACACAACCAAACACACACAAATACCTTCTCCTCCAACAGAACTCCCACTCACACTCCCCTGTTTACAGCACTGTTTGATAGCTCCTGTGCCGCTGCCTGACTGGCTGCAACCTTTATAGGACCCCTAGCCAGGGAAGCCCCGCCCCCTAATCAGGGCTCAGCTTCTCTCCCAGGACAAAGCCCCTACACATACAGATACTACCAATACAAAACCAAACACACACAAATACCTTCTCCTCCAACAGAACTCCCACTCAAACTCCCCTGTTTACAGCTCTGTTTGCTAGCTCCTGTGCCGCTGCCTGACTGGCTGCGACCTTTATAGGACCCCTAGTCAGGGAAGCCCCGCCCACTAATCAGGGCTCAGCTTCTCTCCCAGGACAAAGCCCCTGCACATACAGATACCACCAATACAAAACCAAACACACACAAATACCTTCTCCTCCAACAGAACTCCCACTCAAACTCCCCTGTTTACAGCTCTGTTTGCTTGCTCCTGTACCGCTGCAGCTGTCTGTGTCGCTGCCTGACTGGCTGCTCCCTTTATAGGACCCCTAGTCAGGGAAGCCCCGCCCCCTAATCAGGGCTCAGCTTCTCTCCCAGCACCAAGCCCCTCCAAGCCTCTACACATACAGATACTACCAATACAAAGCCAAACACACACAAATACCTTCTGCTCCAACAGAACTCCCTCTCAAACTCCCCTGTTTACAGCTCAGTTTGCAAGCTCCTGTGCCACTGCAGCTGTCTGTGCCGCTCCCTGACTGGCTGCTACCTTTATGGGACCCCTGGTCAGTGAAGCCCCGCACCCTAATCAGGGCTCAGCTTCTCTCCCAGCAAAAAGCCCCTACACATACAGGTACTACCAAAACAAAACCAAACACACACAAATACCTTCTCTTCCAACAAAACTCCCACTCAAACTCCCCTGTTTACAGCTCTGTTTTCTAGCTCCTGTGCCGCTGCAGCTGTCTGTGCCGCTGCCTGACTGGCTGCTACCTTCATAGGACCCCTAGTCAGTGAAGACCCGCCCCCTAATCAAGGCTCAGCTTCTCTCCCAGCACAACGCCCCTCCAAGCCTCTACACATACAGATACCACCAATGCAAAACCAAACACACTCACAAATACCTTCTGCTCCAACAGAACTCCCACTCAAACTCCCCTGTTTACAGCTCTGTTTGCTAGCTCCTGTGCCGCTGCCTGACTGTCTGGTACCTTTATAGGATCCCTAGTCAGTGAAGCCCCGTCCCCTAATCAGGGCTCAGCTTCTCTCCCAGCACAACGCCCCTCCAAGCCTCTACACATACAGATACCACCAATGCAAAACCAAACACACACGAATACCTTCTCCTCCAACAGATCTCCCACTCAAACTCCCCTGTTTACAGCTCTGTTCGCTAGCTCCTGTGCCGCTGCAGCTGTCTGTGCCACTGCCTGCCTGCTATCTTTATAGGACTCCTAGTAAGTGAAGCCCCGCCCCCTAATCAGGGCTCAGCTTCTCTCCCAGCACAAAGCCCCTACACATACAGATACTACCAATACAAAACCAAACACACACACAAATACCTTCTGCTCCAACAGAACTCCCATTCAAACTCCCCTGTTTACAGCTCTGTTTGCCAGCTCCTGTGCTGCTGCAGCTGTCTGTGCTGCTGCCTGACTGGCTGCTACCTTTATAGGAACCCTAGTCAGTGAAGCCCCGCGTCCTAATCAGGGCTCATCTTCTCACAGCACAAAGCCTCTACACATACAGATACTACCAATACAAAACCAAGCACACACAAATACCTTCTCCTCCAACAGAACTCCCATTCAAACTCCCCTGTTTACAGCTCTGTTTGCTAGCTCCTGTACCGCTGCAGCTGTCTGTGTCGCTGCCTGAGTGGCTGCTCCCCTTATAGGACCCCTCGTCAGTGAAGCCCCGCCCCCAAATCAGGGCTCAGCTTCTCTCCCAGCACAAAGCCCCTCCAAGCCTCCACACATACAGATACCACCAATACAAAACCAAACACACTCACAAATGCCTTCTCCTCCCACAGAACTCCCACTCAAACTCCCCTGTTTACAGCTCTGTTTGCTAGCTCCAGTGCCGCTGCAGCTGTCTGTGCCGCTGCCTTACTGGCTGCTACCTTTATAGGACCCCTAGTCAGTGAAGACCCGCCCCCTAATCAAGGCTCAGCTTCTCTCCCAGCACAACGCCCCTAAAAGCCTCTACACATACAGATACCACCAATACAAAACCAAACACACACAAATACCTCCTCCAACAGAACTCCCACTCAACCTGCCCTGTTTACAGCTCTGTTTGCTAGCTCCTGTGCCGCTGCCTGACTGGCTGCTACCTTTATAGGACCCCTAGTCAAGGAAGAACCGCCCCCTAATCAGGGCTCAGCTTCTCTCCCAGCACAAAGCCCCTACACATACAGATACTACCAATACAAAACCAAACACACACGAATACCTTCTCCTCCAACACAACTCCCACTCAAACTCCCCTGTTTACAGCTCTGTTTGCTAGCTCCTGTGCCGCTGCCTGATTGGCTGCTACCTTTATAGGACCCCTAGTCAGGGAAGCCCCGCCCCCTAATCAGGGCTCAGCTTCTCTCCCAGCGCAAAGCCCCTACACATACAGATACCACCAATACAAAACCAAACACACACAATTACCTTCTCCTCCAACAGAACTCCCACTCAAACTCCCCTGTTTACAGCTCTGTTTGCTAGCTCCTGTACCGCTGCAGCTGTCTGTGTCGCTGCCTGACTGGCTGCTCCCTTTATAGGACCCCTCGTCAGTGAAGCCCCTCCCCCTAATCAGGGCTAGGCTTCTCTCCCAGCACAAAGCCCCTACACATACAGATACCACCAACACACAACCAAACACACACAAATACCTTCTCCTCCAACAGAACTCCCACTCACACTCCCCTGTTTACAGCACTGTTTGATAGCTCCTGTGCCGCTGCCTGACTGGCTGCAACCTTTATAGGACCCCTAGCCAGGGAAGCCCCGCCCCCTAATCAGGGCTCAGCTTCTCTCCCAGCACAAAGCCCCTACACATACAGATACTACCAATACAAAACCAAACACACACCAATACCTTCTCCTCCAAAAGAACTCCCACTCAAACTCCCCTGTTTACAGCTCTGTTTGCTAGCTCCTGTACCGCTGCAGCTGTCTGTGCCGTTGCCTGACTGGCTCATACCTTTACAGGACCCCTAGTCAGTGAAGCCCCGCCCCCTAATCAGGGCTCAGCTTCTCTCCCAGCACAAAGCCCCTACACATACAGATACTACCAATACAAAACCAAACACACACAAATACCTTCTCCTCCAACAGAACTCCCACTCAAACTCCCCTGTTTACAGCTCTGTTTGCTAGCTCCTGTGCCGCTGCCTGACTGGCTGCGACCTTTATAGGACCCCTAGTCAGGGAAGCCCCGCCCACTAATCAGGGCTCAGCTTCTCTCCCAGGACAAAGCCCCTGCACATACAGATACCACCAATACAAAACCAAACACACACAAATCCCTTCTCCTCCAACAGAACTCCCACTCAAACTCCCCTGTTTACAGCTCTGTTTGCTTGCTCCTGTACCGCTGCAGCTGTCTGTGTCGCTGCCTGACTGGCTGCTCCCTTTATAGGACCCCTAGTCAGGGAAGCCCCGCCCCCTAATCAGGGCTCAGCTTCTCTCCCAGCACCAAGCCCCTCCAAGCCTCTACACATACAGATACTACCAATACAAAGCCAAACACACACAAATACCTTCTGCTCCAACAGAACTCCCTCTCAAACTCCCCTGTTTACAGCTCAGTTTGCAAGCTCCTGTGCCACTGCAGCTGTCTGTGCCGCTCCCTGACTGGCTGCTACCTTTATGGGACCCCTGGTCAGTGAAGCCCCGCACCCTAATCAGGGCTCAGCTTCTCTCCCAGCAAAAAGCCCCTACACATACAGGTACTACCAAAACAAAACCAAACACACACAAATACCTTCTCTTCCAACAAAACTCCCACTCAAACTCCCCTGTTTACAGCTCTGTTTGCTAGCTCCTGTGCCGCTGCAGGTGTCTGTGCCGCTGCCTGACTGGCTGCTACCTTCATAGGACCCCTAGTCAGTGAAGACCCGCCCCCTAATCAAGGCTCAGCTTCTCTCCCAGCACAACGCCCCTCCAAGCCTCTACACATACAGATACCACCAATGCAAAACCAAACACACTCACAAATACCTTCTGCTCCAACAGAACTCCCACTCAAACTCCCCTGTTTACAGCTCTGTTTGCTAGCTCCTGTGCCGCTGCCTGACTGTCTGGTACCTTTATAGGATCCCTAGTCAGTGAAGCCCCGTCCCCTAATCAGGGCTCAGCTTCTCTCCCAGCACAACGCCCCTCCAAGCCTCTACACATACAGATACCACCAATGCAAAACCAAACACACACGAATACCTTCTCCTCCAACAGAACTCCCACTCAAACTCCCCTGTTTACAGCTCTGTTCGCTAGCTCCTGTGCCGCTGCAGCTGTCTGTGCCACTGCCTGCCTGCTATCTTTATAGGACTCCTAGTCAGTGAAGCCCCGCCCCCTAATCAGGGCTCAGCTTCTCTCCCAGCACAAAGCCCCTACACATACAGATACTACCAATACAAAACCAAACACACACACAAATACCTTCTGCTCCAACAGAACTCCCACTCAAACTCCCCTGTTTACAGCTCTGTTTGCCAGCTCCTGTGCTGCTGCAGCTGTCTGTGCTGCTGCCTGACTGGCTGCTACCTTTATAGGAACCCTAGTCAGTGAAGCCCCGCCCCCTAATCAGGGCTCATCTTCTCACAGCAGAAAGCCTCTACACATACAGATACTACCAATACAAAACCAAGCACACACAAATACCTTCTCCTCCAACAGAACTCCCATTCAAACTCCCCTGTTTACAGCTCTGTTTGCTAGCTCCTGTACCGCTGCAGCTGTCTGTGTCGCTGCCTGAGTGGCTGCTCCCCTTATAGGACCCCTCGTCAGTGAAGCCCCGCCCACTAATCAGGGCTCAGCTTCTCTCCCAGGACAAAGCCCCTGCACATACAGATACCACCAATACAAAACCAAACACACACAAATACCTTCTCCTCCAACAGAACTCCCACTCAAACTCCCCTGTTTACAGCTCTGTTTGCTTGCTCCTGTACCGCTGCAGCTGTCTGTGTCGCTGCCTGACTGGCTGCTCCCTTTATAGGACCCCTAGTCAGGGAAGCCCCGCCCCCTAATCAGGGCTCAGCTTCTCTCCCAGCACCAAGCCCCTCCAAGCCTCTACACATACAGATACTACCAATACAAAGCCAAACACACACAAATACCTTCTGCTCCAACAGAACTCCCTCTCAAACTCCCCTGTTTACAGCTCAGTTTGCAAGCTCCTGTGCCACTGCAGCTGTCTGTGCCGCTCCCTGACTGGCTGCTACCTTTATGGGACCCCTGGTCAGTGAAGCCCCGCACCCTAATCAGGGCTCAGCTTCTCTCCCAGCAAAAAGCCCCTACACATACAGGTACTACCAAAACAAAACCAAACACACACAAATACCTTCTCTTCCAACAAAACTCCCACTCAAACTCCCCTGTTTACAGCTCTGTTCGCTAGCTCCTGTGCCGCTGCAGCTGTCTGTGCCACTGCCTGCCTGCTATCTTTATAGGACTCCTAGTCAGTGAAGCCCCGCCCCCTAATCAGGGCTCAGCTTCTCTCCCAGCACAAAGCCCCTACACATACAGATACTACCAATACAAAACCAAACACACACACAAATACCTTCTGCTCCAACAGAACTCCCACTCAAACTCCCCTGTTTACAGCTCTGTTTGCCAGCTCCTGTGCTGCTGCAGCTGTCTGTGCTGCTGCCTGACTGGCTGCTACCTTTATAGGAACCCTAGTCAGTGAAGCCCCGCCCCCTAATCAGGGCTCATCTTCTCACAGCAGAAAGCCTCTACACATACAGATACTACCAATACAATACCAAGCACACACAAATACCTTCTCCTCCAACAGAACTCCCATTCAAACTCCCCTGTTTACAGCTCTGTTTGCTAGCTCCTGTACCGCTGCAGCTGTCTGTGTCGCTGCCTGAGTGGCTGCTCCCCTTATAGGACCCCTCGTCAGTGAAGCCCCGCCCCCAAATCAGGGCTCAGCTTCTCTCCCAGCACAAAGCCCCTCCAAGCCTCTACACATACAGATACCACCAATACAAAACCAAACACACTCACAAATGCCTTCTCCTCCAACAGAACTCCCACTCAAACTCCCCTGTTTACAGCTCTGTTTGCTAGCTCCAGTGCCGCTGCAGCTGTCTGTGCCGCTGCCTTACTGGCTGCTACCTTTATAGGACCCCTCGTCAGTGAAGCCCCGCCCCCTAATCAAGGCTCAGCTTCTCTCCCAGCACAAAGCCCCTACACATACAGATACTACCAATACAAAACCAAACACACACGAATACCTCCTCCTCCAACACAACTCCCACTCAAACTCCCCTGTTTACAGCTCTGTTTGCTAGCTCCTGTACCGCTGCAGCTATCTGTGTCGCTGCCTGACTGGCTGCTCCCTTTATAGGACCCCTCGTCAGTGAAGCCCCTCCCCCTAATCAGGGCTAGGCTTCTCTCCCAGCACAAAGCCCCTACACATACAGATACCACCAACACACAACCAAACACACACAAATACCATCGCCTCCAACAGAACTCCCACTCACACTCCCCTGTTTACAGCACTGTTTGATAGCTCCTGTGCCGCTGCCTGACTGGCTGCAACCTTTATAGGACCCGTAGTCAGGGAAGCCCCGCCCACTAATCAGGGCTCAGCTGCTCTCCCAGCACAAAGCCCCTCCAATCCTCTGCACATACAGATACCACCAATACAAAACCAAACACACACACAAATACGTTTTCCTCCAACAGAACTCCCACTCAAACTCCCCTGTTTACAGATCTGCTTGCTAGCTCCTGTGCCGCTGCCTGACTGGCTGCTACCTTTATAGGACCCCTAGCCAGGGAAGCCCCGCCCCCTAATCAGGGCTCAGCTTCTCTCCCAGCACAAAGCCCCTGCACGTTCAGATACCACCAATACAAAACCAAACACACACAAATACCTTCTCCTCCAACAGAACTCCCACTCAAACTCCCCTGTTTCCAGCTGTTTGCTACCTCCTGTGCCGCTGCAGCTGTCTGTGCCGCTGCCTGACTGGCTGATACCTTTATAGGACCCCTAGTCAGTAAAGCCCCGCCCCCTAATCAGGGCTCAGCTTCTCTCCCAGCACAAAGCCCCTACACATACAGATACTACCAATACAAAACCAAACACACACAAATACCTTCTCCTCCAAAAGAACTCCCACTCAAACTCCGCTGTTTACAGCTCTGTTTGCTAGCTCCTGTACCGCTGCAGCTGTCTGTGCCGTTGCCTGACTGGCTCATACCTTTACAGGACCCCTAGTCAGTGAAGCCCCGCCCCCTAATCAGGGCTCAGCTTCTCTCCCAGCACAAAGCCCCTACACATACAGATACTACCAATACAAAACCAAAGAGACACAAATACCTTCTCCTCCAACAGAACTCCCTCTCAAACTCCCCTGTTTACAGCTCTGTCTGCTAGCTCCTGTGCCGCTGCCTGACTGGCTGCTACCTTTATAGGACCCCTAGCCAGGGAAGCCCCGCCCCCTAATCAGGGCTCAGCTTCTCTCCCAGGACAAAGCCCCTACACATACAGATTCTACCAATACAAAACCAAACACACACAAATACCTTCTCCTCCAACAGAACTCCCACTCAAACTCCCCTGTTTACAGCTCTGTTTGCTAGCTCCTGTGCCGCTGCCTGACTGGCTGCGACCTTTATAGGACCCCTAGTCAGGGAAGCCCCGCCCCCTAATCAGGGCTCAGCTTCTCTCCCAGCACCAAGCCCCTCCAAGCCTCTACACATACAGATACTACCAATACAAAGCCAAACACACACAAATACCTTCTGCTCCAACAGAACTCCCTCTCAAACTCCCCTGTTTACAGCTCAGTTTGCAAGCTCCTGTGCCACTGCAGCTGTCTGTGCCGCTCCCTGACTGGCTGCTACCTTTATGGGACCCCTGGTCAGTGAAGCCCCGCACCCTAATCAGGGCTCAGCTTCTCTCCCAGCAAAAAGCCCCTACACATACAGGTACTACCAAAACAAAACCAAACACACACAAATACCTTCTCTTCCAACAAAACTCCCACTCAAACTCCCCTGTTTACAGCTCTGTTTGCTAGCTCCTGTGCCGCTGCAGCTGTCTGTGCCGCTGCCTGACTGGCTGCTACCTTCATAGGACCCCTAGTCAGTGAAGACCCGCCCCCTAACCAAGGCTCAGCTTCTCTCCCAGCACAACGCCCCTCCAAGCCTCTACACATACAGATACTACCAATACAAAACCAAACACACTCACAAATACCTTCTCCTCCAACAGAACTCCCACTCAAACTCCCCTGTTTACAGCTCTGTTTGCTAGCTCCTGTGCCGCTGCCTGACTGTCTGGTACCTTTATAGGATCCCTAGTCAGTGAAGCCCCGCCCCCTAATCAGGGCTCAGCTTCTCTCCCAGCACAAAGCCTCTACACATACAGATACTACCAATACAAAACCAAACACACACACAAATACCTTCTCCTCCAACAGAACTCCCATTCAAACTCCCCTGTTTACAGCTCTGTTTGCTAGCTCCTGTACCGCTGCAGCTGTCTGTGTCGCTGCCTGACTGGCTGCTCCCCTTATAGGACCCCTCGTCAGTGAAGCCCCGCCCCCAAATCAGCGCTCAGCTTCTCTCCCAGCACAAAGCCCCTACACATACAGATACCACCAACACAAAACCAAACACACTCACAAATGCCTTCTCCTCCCACAGAACTCCCACTCAAACTCCCCTGTTTACAGCTCTGTTTGCTAGCTCCTGTGCCGCTGCCTGACTGGCTGCTACCTTTATAGGACCCCTAGTCAGGGAAGCCCCGCCCCCTGATCAGGACTCAGCTTCTCTCCCAGCACCAAGCCCCTCCAAGCCTCTACACATACAGATACTACCAATACAAAGCCAAACACACAAAAATACCTTCTGCTCCAACAGAACTGCCTCTCAAACTCCCCTGTTCACAGCTCAGTTTGCAAGCTCCTGTGCCACTGCAGCTGTCTGTGCCGCTCCCTGACTGGCTGCTACCTTTATAGGACCCCTGGTCAGTGAACACCGCACCCTAATCAGGGCTCAGCTTCTCTCCCAGCAAAAAGCCCCTACACATACAGGTACTACCAAAACAAAACCAAACACACACAAATACCTTCTCTTCCAACAAAACTCCCACTCAAAGTCCCCTGTTTACAGCTCTGTTTGCTAGCTCCTGTGCTGCTGCCTGACTGGCTGCTACCTTTATAGGACCCCTAGTCAGGGAAGCCCCGCCCCCTAATCAGGGCTCAGCTTCTCTCCCAGCACAAAGCCCCTACACATACAGATAATACCAATACAAAACCAAACCCACACAAATACCTTCTCCTCCAACAGAACTCCCACTCAAACTCCCCTGCTTACAGCTCTGTTTGCTAGCTCCTGTGCCGCTGCAGCTGTCTGTGTCGCTGCCTGACTGGCTGCTCCCCTTATAGGACCCCTCGTCAGTGAAGCCCCGCCTCCAAATCAGGGCTCAGCTTCTCTCCCAGCACAAAGCCCCTCCAAGCCTCTACACATACAGATACTACCAATACAAAACCAAGCACACACAAATACCTTCTCCTCCAACAGAACTCCCACTCACACTCCCCTGTTTACAGCTCTGTTTGATAGCTCCTGTACCGCTGCAGCTGTCTGTGCCGCTGCCTGACTGGCTGGTACCTTTATAGGACCCCTAGTCAGTGAAGCCCCGCCCCCTAATCAGGGCTCAGCTTCTCTCCCAGCAAAAAGCCCCTACACATACAGGTACTACCAAAACAAAACCAAACACACACAAATACCTTCTCTTCCAACAAAACTCCCACTCAAAGTCCCCTGTTTACAGCTCTGTTTGCTAGCTCCTGTGCTGCTGCCTGACTGGCTGCTACCTTTATAGGACCCCTAGTCAGGGAAGCCCCGCCCCCTAATCAGGGCTCAGCTTCTCTCCCAGCACAAAGCCCCTACACATACAGATAATACCAATACAAAACCAAACCCACACAAATACCTTCTCCTCCAACAGAACTCCCACTCAAACTCCCCTGTTTACAGCTCTGTTTGCTAGCTCCTGTGCCGCTGCAGCTGTCTGTGTCGCTGCCTGACTGGCTGCTCCCCTTATAGGACCCCTCGTCAGTGAAGCCCCGCCTCCAAATCAGGGCTCAGCTTCTCTCCCAGCACAAAGCCCCTCCAAGCCTCTACACATACAGATACTACCAATACAAAACCAAGCACACACAAATACCTTCTCCTCCAACAGAACTCCCACTCACACTCCCCTGTTTACAGCTCTGTTTGATAGCTCCTGTACCGCTGCAGCTTTTTGTGTCGCTGCCTGACTGGCTCATACCTTTACAGGACCCCTAGTCAGTGAAGCCCCGCCCCCTAATCAGGGCTCAGCTGCTCTCCCAGCACAAAGCCCCTCCAATCCTCTACACATACAGATACCACCAATACAAAACCAAACACACACACAAATACGTTTTCCTCCAACAGAACTCCCACTCAAACTCCCCTGTTTACAGATCTGCTTGCTAGCTCCTGTGCCGCTGCCTGACTGGCTGCTACCTTTATAGGACCCCTAGCCAGGGAAGCCCCGCCCCCTAATCAGGGCTCAGCTTCTCTCCCAGCACAAAGCCCCTGCACGTTCAGATACCACCAATACAAAACCAAACACACACAAATACCTTCTCCTCCAACAGAACTCCCACTCAAACTCCCCTGTTTACAGCTGTTTGCTACCTCCTGTGCCACTGCAGCTGTCTGTGCCGCTGCCTGACTGGCTGATACCTTTATAGGACCCCTAGTCAGTAAAGCCCCGCCCCCTAATCAGGGCTCAGCTTCTCTCCCAGCACAAAGCCCCTACACATACAGATACTACCAATACAAAACCAAACACACACAAATACCTTCTCCTCCAAAAGAACTCCCACTCAAACTCCCTGTTTACAGCTCTGTTTGCTAGCTCCTGTACCGCTGCAGCTGTCTGTGCCGTTGCCTGACTGGCTCATACCTTTACAGGACCCCTAGTCAGTGAAGCCCCGCCCCCTAATCAGGGCTCAGCTTCTCTCCCAGCACAAAGCCCCTACACATACAGATACTACCAATACAAAACCAAAGAGACACAAATACCTTCTCCTCCAACAGAACTCCCTCTCAAACTCCCCTGTTTACAGCTCTGTCTGCTAGCTCCTGTGCCGCTGCCTGACTGGCTGCTACCTTTATAGGACCCCTAGCCAGGGAAGCCCCGCCCCCTAATCAGGGCTCAGCTTCTCTCCCAGGACAAAGCCCCTACACATACAGATACTACCAATACAAAACCAAACACACACAAATACCTTCTCCTCCAACAGAACTCCCACTCAAACTCCCCTGTTTACAGCTCTGTTTGCTAGCTCCTGTGCCGCTGCCTGACTGGCTGCGACCTTTATAGGACCCCTAGTCAGGGAAGCCCCGCCCACTAATCAGGGCTCAGCTTCTCTCCCAGGACAAAGCCCCTGCACATACAGATACCACCAATACAAAACCAAACACACACAAATACCTTCTCCTCCAACAGAACTCCCACTCAAACTCCCCTGTTTACAGCTCTGTTTGCTTGCTCCTGTACCGCTGCAGGTGTCTGTGTCGCTGCCTGACTGGCTGCTCCCTTTATAGGACCCCTAGTCAGGGAAGCCCCGCCCCCTAATCAGGGCTCAGCTTCTCTCCCAGCACCAAGCCCCGCCAAGCCTCTACACATACAGATACTACCAAAACAAAACCAAACACACACAAATACCTTCTGCTCCAACAGAACTCCCTCTCAAACTCCCCTGTTTACAGCTCTGTTTGCAAGCTCCTGTGCCACTGCAGCTGTCTGTGCCGCTCCCTGACTGGCTGCTACCTTTATGGGACCCCTGGTCAGTGAAGCCCCGCCCCCTAATCAGGGCTCAGCTTCCCTCCCAGCACAAAGCCCCTACACATAGAGATACCACCAACACAAAACCAAACACACACAAATACCTTCTCCTCCAACAGAACTCCCACTCAAACTCCCCTGTTTACAGCTCTGTTTGCTAGCTCCTGTGCCGCTGCCTGACTGTCTGGTACCTTTATAGGATCCCTAGTCAGTGAAGCCCCGCCCCCTAATCAGGGCTCAGCTTCTCTCCCAGCACAAAGCCTCTACACATACAGATACTACCAATACAAAACCAAACACACACACAAATACCTTCTCCTCCAACAGAACTCCCATTCAAACTCCCCTGTTTACAGCTCTGTTTGCTAGCTCCTGTACCGCTGCAGCTGTCTGTGTCGCTGCCTGACTGGCTGCTCCCCTTATAGGACCCCTCGTCAGTGAAGACCCGCCCCCTAACCAAGGCTCAGCTTCTCTCCCAGCACAACGCCCCTCCAAGCCTCTACACATACAGATACCACCAATGCAAAACCAAACACACTCACAAATACCTTCTGCTCCAACAGAACTCCCACTCAAACTCCCCTGTTTACAGCTCTGTTTGCTAGCTCCTGTGCCGCTGCCTGACTGGCTGCGACCTTTATAGGACCCCTAGTCAGGGAATCCCGGCCCCCTAATCAGGGCTCAGCTTCTCTCCCAGCACAAAGCCCCTCCAAGCCTCTACACATACAGATACTACCAATACAAAACCAAACACACACAAATACCTTCTGCTCCAACAGAACTCCCACTCAAACTCCCCTGTTTACAGCTCTGTTTGCGAGCTCCTGTTCCACTGCAGCTGTCTGTGCTGCTGCCTGACTGGCTGCTACCTTTATAGGAACCCTAGTCAGTGAAGCCCCGCCCCCTAATCAGGGCTCATCTTCTCTCACAGCACAAAGCCTCTACACATACAGATACTACCAATACAAAACCAAACACACACAAATACCTTCTCCTCCAACAGAACTCCCACTCAAACTCCCCTGTTTACAGCTCTGTTTGCTAGCTCCTGTACCGCTGCAGCTGTCTGTGCCGCTGCCTGACTGGCTGCTACCTTTATAGGACCCCTAGTCAGTGAAGCCCCGCCCCCTAATCAGGGCTCAGCTTCTCTCCCAGCACAAAGCCCCTCCAAGCCTCTACACATACAGATACTACCAATACAAAACCAAACACACACAAATACCTTCTGCTCCAACAGAACTCCCACTCAAACTCCCCTGTTTACAGCTCTGTTTGCTAGCTCCTGTGCCACTGCAGCTGTCTGTGCTGCTGCCTGACTGGCTGCTACCTTTATAGGACCCCTAGTCAGTGAAGCCCCGCCCCCTAATCAGGGCTCAGCTTCCCTCCCAGCACAAAGCCCCTACACATACAGATACCACCAACACAAAACCAAACACACACAAATACCTTCTCCTCCAACAGAACTCCCACTCAAACTCCCCTGTTTATAGCTCTGTTTGCTAGCTCCTGTGCCGCTGCCTCACTGTCTGGTACCTTTATAGGATCCCTAGTCAGTGAAGCCCCGCCCCCTAATCAGGGCTCAGCTTCTCTCCCAGCACAAAGCCTCTACACATACAGATACTACCAATACAAAACCAAACACACACACAAATACCTTCTCCTCCAACAGAACTCCCATTCAAACTCCCCTGTTTACAGCTCTGTTTGCTAGCTCCTGTGCCGCTGCCTGACTGGCTGCTACCTTTATAGGACCCCTAGTCAGGGAAGCCCCGCCCCCTAATCAGGGCTCAGCTTCTCTCCCAGCACCAAGCCCCTCCAAGCCTCTACACATACAGATACTACCAATACAAAGCCAAACACACACAAATACCTTCTGCTCCAACAGAACTCCCTCTCAAACTCCCCTGTTCACAGCTCAGTTTGCAAGCTCCTGTGCCACTGCAGCTGTCTGTGCCGCTCCCTGACTGGCTGCTACCTTTATAGGACCCCTGGTCAGTGAACACCGCACCCTAATCAGGGCTCAGCTTCTCTCCCAGCAAAAAGCCCCTACACATACAGGTACTACCAAAACATAACCAAACACACACAAATACCTTCTCTTCCAACAAAACTCCCACTCAAAGTCCCCTGTTTACAGCTCTGTTTGCTAGCTCCTGTGCTGCTGCCTGACTGGCTGCTACCTTTATAGGACCCCTAGTCAGGGAAGCCCCGCCCCCTAATCAGGGCTCAGCTTCTCTCCCAGCACAAAGCCCCTACACATACAGATAATACCAATACAAAACCAAACCCACACAAATACCTTCTCCTCCAACAGAACTCCCACTCAAACTCCCCTGCTTACAGCTCTGTTTGCTAGCTCCTGTGCCGCTGCAGCTGTCTGTGTCGCTGCCTGACTGGCTGCTCCCCTTATAGGACCCCTCGTCAGTGAAGCCCCGCCTCCAAATCAGGGCTCAGCTTCTCTCCCAGCACAAAGCCCCTCCAAGCCTCTACACATACAGATACTACCAATACAAAACCAAGCACACACAAATACCTTCTCCTCCAACAGAACTCCCACTCACACTCCCCTGTTTACAGCTCTGTTTGATAGCTCCTGTACCGCTGCAGCTGTCTGTGCCGCTGCCTGACTGGCTGGTACCTTTATAGGACCCCTAGTCAGTGAAGCGCCGCCCCCTAATCAGGGCTCAGCTTCTCTCCCAGCAAAAAGCCCCTACACATACAGGTACTACCAAAACAAAACCAAACACACACAAATACCTTCTCTTCCAACAAAACTCCCACTCAAAGTCCCCTGTTTACAGCTCTGTTTGCTAGCTCCTGTGCTGCTGCCTGACTGGCTGCTACCTTTATAGGACCCCTAGTCAGGGAAGCCCCGCCCCCTAATCAGGGCTCAGCTTCTCTCCCAGCACAAAGCTCCTACACATACAGATAATACCAATACAAAACCAAACCCACACAAATACCTTCTCCTCCAACAGAACTCCCACTCAAACTCCCCTGTTTACAGCTCTGTTTGCTAGCTCCTGTGCCGCTGCAGCTGTCTGTGTCGCTGCCTGACTGGCTGCTCCCCTTATAGGACCCCTCGTCAGTGAAGCCCCGCCTCCAAATCAGGGCTCAGCTTCTCTCCCAGCACAAAGCCCCTCCAAGCCTCTGCACATACAGATACTACCAATACAAAACCAAGCACACACAAATACCTTCTCCTCCAACAGAACTCCCACTCAAACTCCCCTGTTTATAGCTCTGTTTGATAGCTCCTGTACCGCTGCAGCTCTCTGTGCCGCTGCCTGACTGGCTGGTACCTTTATAGGACCCCTAGTCAGTGAAGCCCCGCCCCCTAATCAGGGCTCAGCTTCTCTCCCAGCACATAGCCCCTTCACATACAGATACTACCAATACAAAACCAAGCACACACAAATACCTTCTCCTCCAACAGAACTCCCACTCAAACTCCCCTGTTTACAGCTCTGTTTGCTTGCTCCTGTGCCACCGCCTGACTGGCTGCTACCTTTATAGGACCCCTAGTCAGGGAAGCCCCGCCCCCTAATCAGGGCTCAGCTTCTCTCCCAGCACAAAGCCCCTCCAAGCCTCTACACATACACATACTACCAATACAAAACCAAGCACACACAAATACCTTCTCCTCCAACAGAACTCCCACTCAAACTCCCCTGTTTACAGCTCTGTTTGCTAGCTCCTGTACCGCTGCAGCTGTCTGTGCAGCTGCCTGACTGGCTGCTCCCTTTATAGAACCCCTAGTCAGTGAAGCCCCGTCCCCTAATCAGGGCTCAGATTCCCTCCCAGCACAAAGCCCCTACACATACAGATACCACAAACACAAAACCAAACACACACACACAAATACCTTCTCCCTCAACAGAACTCCCACTCAACCTCCCCTGTTTACAGCTCTGTTTGCTAGCTCCTGTGCCCCTGCAGCTGTCTGTGACGCTGCCTGACTGGCTGCTACCTTCATAGGACCCCTAGTCAGTGAAGACCCGCCCCCTAATCAAGGCTCAGCTTCTCTCCCAGCACAACGCCCCTCCAAGCCTCTACACATACAGATACCACCAATGCAAAACCAAACACACACAAATACCTTCTCCTCCAACAGAACTCCCACTCAAACTCCCCTGTTTACAGCTCTGTTCGCTAGCTCCTGTGCCGCTGCAGCTGTCTGTGCCACTGCCTGCCTGCTATCTTTATAGGACCCCTAGTCAGTGAAGCCCCGCCCCCTAATCAGGGCTCAGCTTCTCTCCCAGCACAAAGCCCCTACACATACAGATACTACCAATACAAAACCAAACACACACACAAATACCTTCTCCTCCAACAGAACACCCACTCAAACTCCCCTGTTTACAGCTCTGTTTGCCAGCTCCTGTGCTGCTGCAGCTGTCTGTGCCGCTTCCTGACAGGCTGCTACATTTATAGGACCCCTAGTCAGTGAAGCCCCGCCCCCTAATCAGGGCTCAGCTTCTCTCCCAGCACAACGCCCCTCCAAGCCTCTACACATACAGATACCACCAATACAAAACCAAACACACACAAATACCTTCTCCTCCAATAGAACTCCCACTCAACCTCCCCTGTTTACAGCTCTGTTTGCTAGCTCCTGTGCCGCTGCCTGACTGGCTGCTACCTTTATAGGACCCCTAGTCAAGGAAGAACCGCCCCCTAATCAGGGCTCATCTTCTCTCCCAGCACAAAGCTCCTACACATACAGATACTACCAATACAAAACCAAGCACACACAAATACCTTCTCCTCCAACAGAACTCCCACTCAAACTCCCCTGTTTACAGCTCTGTTTGCTAGCTCCTGTGCCGCTGCCTGACTGGCTGCTACCTTTATAGGACCCCTAGTCAGGGAAGCCCCGCCCCCTAATCAGGGCTCAGCTTCTCTCCCAGCACCAAGCCCCTCCAAGCCTCTACACATACAGATACTACCAATACAAAGCCAAACACACACAAATACCTTCTGCTCCAACAGAACTCCCTCTCAAACTCCCCTGTTTACAGCTTTGTTTGCTAGCTCCTGTTGCTGGCACCCAGTGCCGAGAGCCTGAACAACAGCTTGAGTTGGTTCGTTACCCGGTGTGCTACACCCAATAATTACAACGGGGGTGGAGAAGCAGAAAGGTTTATTTGAAGCTTTAAAAAGCTACAGGGAGATTTGAAAAATCTTGTGGTCTTCCAGCCCCTTGAGTTACCTAGTGGCCATGCCCCAGTGTTCCCAACAACTCCCCCCTTTGAGAACACTCAAGAGCCTTGGCTTTGAGTGTTTTTACTTGGGCTACTTATTTTGTTATAATATAACTTTGCATCAGCACCTTGTGATAGCCCTGAAGAGAATGACTTATTAACTTTTGCAAAAGGGCCCTGACACATGATACCACACAGCATAATACCAGTAATACAAGCACTACAGGAAAGAGAAATTTCAATAGCAGGCTAAATAAACCACCAAGCCAAGACGACAAACCCCAGCCCGCTATATGTGTTTTTTAAACAGTAGCTTTAGCCCGAGATTGTCACTAGATGAGGAGTCTGCAGGTTGGACGGTCCACGGTTCTGCTGACGAGGGGGCAGGTACTGCCTTCAGACGAGAGTGATGGATCCAGTTCTTGTGTTTTTTTTTATTTTTGCCGCTGTATGGGAAATCAGCAGGATGGTATAGGGTTCTTTTTACTTTTTTTGGTGAGGCTCGTTTTTTTAGGTGCGAACAAGCACAGAGTCACCGGGCTGTAAGGAGTGGACGGGAGAGTCCAAGGGGAGAAGCTGGGAATCCTTGGTATACCTGTGAAGAGACAAGAGAACAGCAGACAGGGAACACATATACTGTGACAAAAAAACATTACCCAACTTCCATTCCCCTGACAGAACCGGGGTGCCATTCATGGGCCATGCCCTTTCAAACATAATTTCAAAGGGACTGAGCCCTAATCTACCCTTTGGGAGAACGCGGATACGGAGTAGGACGAGGGGCAAAGCTGGTGGCACAGGATGTCCCGGTCGGGGGTTATTCTTTTGGCAGACTAAGCAGTCCGCTTGTACCTGGGCAGCCAGGGGTCGGAGTCCGGAAGTGATAAAGTATTTTCCCATTAGCTGGATAAGTGCTTTTCTGCCAGCATGAGTGGTTTGATGTAGGTTCTGCAGCACCGGCTGGATTAGGCCCTTTGGTAGGAGGACCTTCCCTTCTGGGGAATGGAGCCATCCCTCCTTTTCCCGGAGACCGAGTTTGTCAGTTAGCTGTCTTTTTTTCCCAGAGTACTGAGGGGTTGGAAGCTCCCCTACTGATGGGATAAGGGCATGCATATGGGCGTTCTCAGTCTGAGGGGATGGCAGGGTGGCAGCATGCTTAGCCTCTCTATCTGCCCGGGCGTTACCTCTGGCCACATCTTGATTCTCCCTTTGATGGGCTTTACAGTGTACCACCGCCACTTCCGAGGGGAGTTGTACAGCTTCTAGGAGCCGGAGGATTTGGGGCCCGTACTTGACTGGGAGCCTTGGGCTGTCAGCATTCCCCTTTGCTTTTATAGGCTAGCATGAGCATGCAGCACACCAAAAGCATACTTTCAATCAGTAAAAATGTTGACCCGCTTTCCTTTTGACAGTTTAAGTGCACGGGTCAGGGCTATTAGTTCGGCAAGCTGGGCAGAGGTCCCAGCAGGCAAACCTTCAGCTTCCACAGTGTCATGGAGGGTCACAACAGCATAACCCGCCCTTTTTTGCCCATCTATTACAGTACTGCTACCATTAGTGTACCACTCATAATTTGCATTTGGGAGAGGTACATCCTTTAAATCCGGACGGCTGGAGTACTGGACATTTATGATTTTTAAACAGTCATGTTTCTGTTCCTCTGTTTCTGGCAAGAGAGTGGCTGGGTTAAGGGAGGGGCAAGGCTGTAAGGTGACTTCAGAGTTCTCTAACAGCTTAGCCTGGTACCGAGCAATCCGAGCCTGGGTGAGCCAAAGCCCTCCCTTTGTATTCAATAAGGCTCGGACCATATGGGGAGTATAGATTTGCGTAACCCCTTCCAATGTTAGCTTCTCGGTTTTTTTAAGCAATAGGGCAGTAGCTGCGACCGCCCGTAAACATGCCGGCCAACCCTTTGCAACCTGATTCAATTGCTTAGAAAAATAAGCCACAGGATGCTTCCATGCTCCTAACAGCTGTGTAAGCACTCCTAGTGCCACCCCCCTTCGTTCATGTACATACAACTGAAACGGCTTAGAGAGATCTGGCAGGCCCAGAGCCGGGGCTTTTATTAATTTTTTTTTTTTTTAGGATTTTAAATGCTTTGTTAGCCTTTGGGGTCCAATAGAAGGGGTCATGATTTGCTCCTTTTACACAGTTGTACAGGGGTTTAGCCCACAGTCCAAACTCTGGGATCCATATTCTGCAAAAGCCTGCCATACCCAGAAATGCCCTGAGCCGCTTACGGTTACTTGGGGTAGGAACTTGACAGATAGATTTTTTTTTGAAAGCTGACGCTCCCCTTGCCTTAGCTGTAACCTGATTCCTCTTCACTTTAGACAACAGGGTTCTCAGGAGGATGTTACAATTATTCCAGTCCGGCTTGTGACTACTGAGGCACCCCTTAAAAACTGATATAAACCTGCTTGGGTTGGTGGAAAACTCTTTTGCCTGTGCTTTGAAAGCAGCCAAATCCACAGGATTAAAGGGCACATGAGTATAAACCTGCATAGTTGTGGCAGGACGCCTGTCTGATTCAGACCGGGCGACTTTAGTTTCAGTGATTAAGGGGTATAGGCCAACCATTGGGGACTTACAAGGTGTGGATGTAGGGGCCGAAGAGGACACCGGCTCTGCCATTACAGTGGGGGTGGGGGTCTGGGGACTAACATTAGCTGCTACCAAACCAGTTGGAGTCAGATTACAGCGCTGTAAAATATCTGGTCGAGTACATAAAGTCAGAAACAAATGCGCATACATATGTTTATTCCATTTTCTTGTTTTTTGACAGAACAGGAGTAACTGAAGGATCGTGTTGTAATTAATTGACCCTCCTGGTGGCCACCACTCCTGGTCCTTTAGTTGATATTGAGGCCAGTCAACTGTACAGAATTGTTTTAATTGGCTTTTAGTTATTGGATTCGCACCAAATATCTTCCAGTTTGCTAGAATGCACTCTAGGGGCGTACACCGTGCCCTAACCTCTGAGCTCTGTCCCTGTCGCATACCTACAGGGTAACTCTGGGCGTCCCCAGGTTCCAACAGAGCATATAATCCGGATTTTAAAAGGATCCTACCTTATCCAAGGAACCGGTTCTTCACCGTGGCCTGCAGCTGCTCCTCCCCCACGTCTAAGGGACCGGTTCTTCACCGTGGTCCACAACAGCTTCTCCACTATATGAGTGCGTTGCACCGTTGTGCCCTCTGGGGTGGATCAAATCGCGTCTCCTCCGAGGCCCCCGATGAACTCACCGGTGCGCACTGGGCGTCGGTTCTTGCCGCAATCCTTGACCTGCAGGAGGGGTCCGGGCAAGGCTAAATTGCAGCCTCGAGCCCACCCAGGGACGCCAAAAGCTGTTGCTGGCACCCAGTGCCGAGAGGCTGAACAACAGCTTGAGTTGGTTCGTTACCCGGTGTGCTACACCCAATAATTACAACGGGGTGGAGAAGCAGAAAACTTTATTTGAAGCTTTAAAAAGGTACAGGGAGTTTTGAATTTCAAATCCAGTACCACAGAGCAGGAAGTTACACAGGCTTTTATACATTTTTTTTAGCATATTTATTTAATAGCAAGCTGCTCCAAGTATTTATAGAGCCAGCCAATCCAGTTCCCAGCTAGTTTTTTAATTTTGTGTATTATTTGTTAAACTATACATAAAGCTGCTTTATTTAGCATTGTTTTTTATATTTTTTTTGTTTGGCCTTGCTTAGTTTTAAGCAGTTTAACTCTGCAACATACTGTTGCAAATTTTCAGCATAATTGCTCTGTGTGCCTCCAGGCGGGGGGGCCAAGGACACTTGGGCCGAGCACGCAGACCTGCTGTAAGTGCCTCCAGGCAGAAGGGGGGGGCAAGGACACTGGGGCCTAGTGCGAGGGGGGCTTCATCGACACTCGTGGTCTTCCATCCCCTTAAGTTACCTAGTGGCCATGCCCCGTGTTCCCAACACTCCTGTGCCGCTGCAGCTGTCTGTGCCACTGCCTGACTGGCTGCTCCCTTTTCGGACCCCTAGTCAGTGAAGCCCCGCCCCCTAATCAGGGCTCAGCTACTCTCCCAGCACAAAGCCCCTGCACATACAGATACCACCAATACAAAACCAAACACACACAAGTACCTTCTCCTCCAACAGAACTCCCACTCAAACTCCCCTGTTTACAGCTCTGTTGGCTAGCTCCTGTGCCGCTGCCTGACTGGCTGCTACCTTTATAGGACACCTAGTCAGGGAAGCCCCGCCCCCTAATCAGGGCTCAGCTTCTCTCCCAGCACAAAGCCCCAACACATACATATACCACGAATACAAAACCAAACACACACAAATACCTTCTCCTCCAACAGAACTCCCACTCAAACTCCCCTGTTTACAGCTCTGTTTGCTAGCTCCTCTGCCCCTGCAGCTGTCTGTGACGCTGCCTGACTGGCTGCTACCTTCATAGGACCCCTAGTCAGCGAAGCCCCGCCCCCTAATCAGGGCTTATCTTCTCTCCCAGCACAAAGCCTCTACACATACAGATACTACCAATACAAAACCAAACACACACAAATACCTTGTCCTCCAACAGAATTCCCACTCAAACTCCCCTGTTTACAGCGCTGTTTGCTAGCTCCTGTGCCGCTGCAGCTGTCTGTGCCGCTGCCTGACTGGCTGATACCTATATAGGACCCCTAGTCAGTGAAGCCCCGCCCCCTAATCAGGGCTCAGCTTCATTCCCAAAACAAAGCCCCAACACACACAGATACTACCAATACAAATCCAAACACACACAAATACCTTCTCCTACAACAGAACTCCCACTCAAACTCCCCTGTTTACATCTCTGTTTGCTAGCTCCTGTGCCGCTGCCTGACTGGCTGCTACCTTTATAGGACCCCTAGTCAGGGAAGCCCCGCTCCCTAAATAGGGCTCAGCTTCGCTCCCAGCACAAAGCCCCTCCAAGCCTCTACACATACAGATACTACCAATACAATACCAAACACACACAAATACCTTCTCCTGAAACAGAACTCCCACTCAAACTCCCCTGTTTACAGCTCTGTTTGCTAGCTCCTCCACCGCTGCAGCCGTCTGTGTCGCTGCCTGACTGGCTGCTCCCTTTATAGGACCCCTAGTCAGTGAAGCCCCGCCCCCTAATCAGGGCTCAGCTTCTCTCCCAGCACAAAGCCCCTACACATACAGATACCACGAATACAAAACCAAACACACACACATACCTTCTCCTCCAACAGAACTCCCACTCAAACTCCCCTATTTACAGCTCTGTTTGCTAGCTCCTGTGCCCCTGCAGCTGTCTGTGCCGCTGCCTGACTGGGTGCTACCTTTATAGGACCCCTAGTCAGCGAAGCCCCGCCCCCTAATCAGGGCTCAGCTTCTCTCCCAGCACAAAGCCCCGAAACATACAGATACTACCAATACAAAACCAAACACACACACTAATACCTTCTCCTCCAACAGAACTCCCACTCAAACTCCGCTGTTTACAGCTCTGTTTGCTAGCTCCTGTGCCGCTGCGTGACTGGCTGCTACCTTTATAGGACCCTTAGTCGGTGAAGCCCCGCCCCCTAATCAGGGCTCAGCTTCTCTCCCAGAACAAACCCCTACACATACAGATACTACCAATACAAAACCAAACACACACAAATACCTTCTCCTCCCACTCAAACTCCCCTGTTTACAGCTCTGTTTGCTAGCTCCTGTGCCGCTGCAGCTGTCTGTGCCGCTGCCTGACTGGCTGCTCCCTTTATAGGACCCCTAGTCAGTGAAGCCCCGCCCCCTAATCAGGGCTCAGCTTCTCTCCCAGCACAAAGCCCCTACACATACAGATACTACCAAAACAAAACCAAACACACACAAATACCTTCTACTCCAACAGAACTCCCACTCAAACTCCCCTGTTTACATCTCTGTTTGCTAGCTCCTGTGCCGCTGCCTGACTGGCTGCTACCTTTATAGGACCCCTAGTCAGGGAAGCCCCGCCCCCTAATCAGGGCTCAGCTTCTCTCCCAACACAAAGCCCCTACACATACAGATACTACCAATACAAAACCAAACACACACAAATGCCTTCTCCTCCAACAGAACTCCCACTCAAACTCCCCTGTTTACAGCTCTGTTTGCTAGCTCCAGTGACGCTGCAGCTGTCTGTGCCACTGCCTGACTGGCTGCTCCCTTTATAGGACCCCTAGTCAGTGTAGCCCCGCCCCCTAATCAGGGCTTATCTTCTCTCCCAGCACAACGCCTCTAGACATACAGATACTACCAATACAAAACCAAACACACACACAAATACCTTCTCCTCCAACAGAACTCCCTCTCAAACTCCCCTGTTTACAGCTCTGTTTGCTAGCTCCTCTACCGCTGCAGCTGTCTGTGCCGCTGCCTGACTGGCTGCTCCCTTTATAGGACCCCTAGTCAGTGAAGCCCTGCCCCCTAATCAGGGCTCAGCTTCTCTCCCAGCACAAAGCCCCTACACATACAGATACCACGAATACAAAACCAAACACACACACATGCCTTCTCCTCCAACAGAACTCCCACTCAAACTCCCCTGTTTACAGCTCTGTTTGCTAGCTCCTGTGCAGCTGCAGCTGTCTGTGCCGCTGCCTGATTGGCTGCTACCTTTATAGTACCCCTAGTCAGTGAAGCCCCGCCCCCTAGTCAGGGCTCAGCTTCTCTCCCAGCACAAAGCCCCGACACATACAGATACTACCAATACAAAACCAAACACACACACAAATACCTTCTCCTCCAACAGAACTCCCACTCAAACTCCCCTGTTTACAGCTCTGTTTGCTAGCTCCTGTGCCGCTGCCTGACTGGCTGCTACCTTTATAGGACCCTTAGTCGGTGAAGCCCCGCCCCCTAATCAGGGCTCAGCTTCTCTCCCAGAACAAACCCCTACACATACAGATACTACCAATACAAAACCAAACACACACAAATACCTTCTCCTCCCACTCAAACTCCCCTGTTTACAGCTCTGTTTGCTAGCTCCTGTGCCGCTGCAGCTGTCTGTGCCGCTGCCTGACTGGCTGCTCCCTTTATAGGACCCCTAGTCAGTGAAGCCCCGCCCCCTAATCAGGGCTCAGCTTCTCTCCCAGCACAAAGCCCCTACACATACAGATACTACCAAAACAAAACCAAACACAAACAAGTACCTTCTCCTCCAACAGAACTCCCACTCAAACTCCCCTGTTTACATCTCTGTTTCCTAGCTCCTGTGCCGCTGCCTGACTGGCTGCTACCTTTATAGGACCCCTAGTCAGGGAAGCCCCGCCCCCTAATCAGGGCTCAGCTTCTCTCCCAACACAAAGCCCCTACACATACAGATACCAGCAATACAAAACCAAACACACACACAAATGCCTTCTCCTCCAACAGAACTCCCACTCAAACTCCCCTGTTTACAGCTCTGTTTGCTAGCTCCAGTGCCGCTGCAGCTGTCTGTGCCACTGCCTGACTGGCTGCTCCCTTTATAGGACCCCTAGTCAGTGTAGCCCCGCCCCGTAATCAGGGCTTATCTTCGCTCCCAGCACAACGCCTCTAGACATACAGATACTACCAATACAAAACCAAACACACACACAAATACCTTCTCCTCCAACAGAACTCCCTCTCAAACTCCCCTGTTTACAGCTCTGTTTGCTAGCTCTTGTGCCGCTGCAGCTGTCTGTGCCGCTGCCTGACTGGCTGCTACCTTTATAGGACCCCTAGTCAGTGAAGCCCCGCCCCCTAAATAGGGCTCAGCTTCGCCCCCAGCACAAAGCCCCTCCAAGCCTCTACACATACAGATACTACCAATACAATACCAAACACACACACAAATACCTTCTCCTCCAACAGAACTCCCACTCAAACTCCCCTCTTTACAGCTCTGTTTGCTAGCTCCTGTGCAGCTGCAGCTGTCTGTGCCGCTGCCTGAGTGGCTGATACCTTTATAGGACCCCTAGTCAGTGAAGCCCCGCCCCCTAATCAGGGCTCAGCTTCTATCCCAGCACAAAGCCCCTGCACATACAGATACCACCAATACAAAACCAAACGCACACAAGTACCTTCTCCTCCAACAGAACTCCCACTCAAACTCCCCTGTTTACATCTCTGTTTGCTAGCTCCTGTGCCGCTGCCTGACTGGCTGCTACCTTTATAGGACCCCTAGTCAGTGAAGCCCCGCCCCCTAATCAGGGCTCAGCTTCTCTGCCAGCACAAAGCCCCTGCACATACAGATACCACCAAAACAATACCAAACACACACAAGTACCTTCTCCTCCAACAGAACTCCCACTCAAACTCCCCTGTCTACAGCTCTGTTTTATAGCTCCTCTGCTGCTGCCTGACTGGCTGCAACCTTTATAGGACCCCTAGTCAGGGAAGCCCCGCCCACTAATCAGGGCTCAGCTTCTCTCCCAGGACAAAGCCCCTACACATACAGATACTACCAATACAAAACCAAACACACACGAATACCTTCTCCTCCAACAGAACTCCCACTCAAACTCCGCTGTTTACATCTCTGTTTGCTAGCTCCTGTGCCGCTGCCTGACTGGCTGCTACCTTTACAGTACCCCTAGTCAGCGAAGCCCCGCCCCCTAATCAGGGCTCAGCTTCTCTCCCAGCACAAAGCCCCGAAACATACAGATACTACCAATACAAAACCAAACACACACACTAATACCTTCTCCTCCAACAGAACTCCCACTCAAACTCCGCTGTTTACAGCTCTGTTTGCTAGCTCCTGTGCCGCTGCGTGACTGGCTGCTACCTTTATAGGACCCTTAGTCGGTGAAGCCCCGCCCCCTAATCAGGGCTCAGCTTCTCTCCCAGAACAAACCCCTACACATACAGATACTACCAATACAAAACCAAACACACACAAATACCTTCTCCTCCCACTCAAACTCCCCTGTTTACAGCTCTGTTTGCTAGCTCCTGTGCCGCTGCAGCTGTCTGTGCCGCTGCCTGACTGGCTGCTCCCTTTATAGGACCCCTAGTCAGTGAAGCCCCGCCCCCTAATCAGGGCTCAGCTTCTCTCCCAGCACAAAGCCCCTACACATACAGATACTACCAAAACAAAACCAAACACACACAAATACCTTCTACTCCAACAGAACTCCCACTCAAACTCCCCTGTTTACATCTCTGTTTGCTAGCTCCTGTGCCGCTGCCTGACTGGCTGCTACCTTTATAGGACCCCTAGTCAGGGAAGCCCCGCCCCCTAATCAGGGCTCAGCTTCTCTCCCAACACAAAGCCCCTACACATACAGATACTACCAATACAAAACCAAACACACACAAATACCTTCTCCTCCCACTCAAACTCCCCTGTTTACAGCTCTGTTTGCTAGCTCCTGTGCCGCTGCAGCTGTCTGTGCCGCTGCCTGACTGGCTGCTCCCTTTATAGGACCCCTAGTCAGTGAAGCCCCGCCCCCTAATCAGGGCTCAGCTTCTCTCCCAGCACAAAGCCCCTACACATACAGATACTACCAAAACAAAACCAAACACAAACAAGTACCTTCTCCTCCAACAGAACTCCCACTCAAACTCCCCTGTTTACATCTCTGTTTCCTAGCTCCTGTGCCGCTGCCTGACTGGCTGCTACCTTTATAGGACCCCTAGTCAGGGAAGCCCCGCCCCCTAATCAGGGCTCAGCTTCTCTCCCAACACAAAGCCCCTACACATACAGATACCAGCAATACAAAACCAAACACACACACAAATGCCTTCTCCTCCAACAGAACTCCCACTCAAACTCCCCTGTTTACAGCTCTGTTTGCTAGCTCCAGTGCCGCTGCAGCTGTCTGTGCCACTGCCTGACTGGCTGCTCCCTTTATAGGACCCCTAGTCAGTGTAGCCCCGCCCCGTAATCAGGGCTTATCTTCGCTCCCAGCACAACGCCTCTAGACATACAGATACTACCAATACAAAACCAAACACACACACAAATACCTTCTCCTCCAACAGAACTCCCTCTCAAACTCCCCTGTTTACAGCTCTGTTTGCTAGCTCTTGTGCCGCTGCAGCTGTCTGTGCCGCTGCCTGACTGGCTGCTACCTTTATAGGACCCCTAGTCAGTGAAGCCCCGCCCCCTAAATAGGGCTCAGCTTCGCCCCCAGCACAAAGCCCCTCCAAGCCTCTACACATACAGATACTACCAATACAATACCAAACACACACACAAATACCTTCTCCTCCAACAGAACTCCCACTCAAACTCCCCTCTTTACAGCTCTGTTTGCTAGCTCCTGTGCAGCTGCAGCTGTCTGTGCCGCTGCCTGAGTGGCTGATACCTTTATAGGACCCCTAGTCAGTGAAGCCCCGCCCCCTAATCAGGGCTCAGCTTCTATCCCAGCACAAAGCCCCTGCACATACAGATACCACCAATACAAAACCAAACGCACACAAGTACCTTCTCCTCCAACAGAACTCCCACTCAAACTCCCCTGTTTACATCTCTGTTTGCTAGCTCCTGTGCCGCTGCCTGACTGGCTGCTACCTTTATAGGACCCCTAGTCAGTGAAGCCCCGCCCCCTAATCAGGGCTCAGCTTCTCTGCCAGCACAAAGCCCCTGCACATACAGATACCACCAAAACAATACCAAACACACACAAGTACCTTCTCCTCCAACAGAACTCCCACTCAAACTCCCCTGTCTACAGCTCTGTTTTATAGCTCCTCTGCTGCTGCCTGACTGGCTGCAACCTTTATAGGACCCCTAGTCAGGGAAGCCCCGCCCACTAATCAGGGCTCAGCTTCTCTCCCAGGACAAAGCCCCTACACATACAGATACTACCAATACAAAACCAAACACACACGAATACCTTCTCCTCCAACAGAACTCCCACTCAAACTCCGCTGTTTACATCTCTGTTTGCTAGCTCCTGTGCCGCTGCCTGACTGGCTGCTACCTTTACAGTACCCCTAGTCAGCGAAGCCCCGCCCCCTAATCAGGGCTCAGCTTCTCTCCCAGCACAAAGCCCCGAAACATACAGATACTACCAATACAAAACCAAACACACACACTAATACCTTCTCCTCCAACAGAACTCCCACTCAAACTCCGCTGTTTACAGCTCTGTTTGCTAGCTCCTGTGCCGCTGCGTGACTGGCTGCTACCTTTATAGGACCCTTAGTCGGTGAAGCCCCGCCCCCTAATCAGGGCTCAGCTTCTCTCCCAGAACAAACCCCTACACATACAGATACTACCAATACAAAACCAAACACACACAAATACCTTCTCCTCCCACTCAAACTCCCCTGTTTACAGCTCTGTTTGCTAGCTCCTGTGCCGCTGCAGCTGTCTGTGCCGCTGCCTGACTGGCTGCTCCCTTTATAGGACCCCTAGTCAGTGAAGCCCCGCCCCCTAATCAGGGCTCAGCTTCTCTCCCAGCACAAAGCCCCTACACATACAGATACTACCAAAACAAAACCAAACACACACAAATACCTTCTACTCCAACAGAACTCCCACTCAAACTCCCCTGTTTACATCTCTGTTTGCTAGCTCCTGTGCCGCTGCCTGACTGGCTGCTACCTTTATAGGACCCCTAGTCAGGGAAGCCCCGCCCCCTAATCAGGGCTCAGCTTCTCTCCCAACACAAAGCCCCTACACATACAGATACTACCAATACAAAACCAAACACACACAAATGCCTTCTCCTCCAACAGAACTCCCACTCAAACTCCCCTGTTTACAGCTCTGTTTGCTAGCTCCAGTGACGCTGCAGCTGTCTGTGCCACTGCCTGACTGGCTGCTCCCTTTATAGGACCCCTAGTCAGTGTAGCCCCGCCCCCTAATCAGGGCTTATCTTCTCTCCCAGCACAACGCCTCTAGACATACAGATACTACCAATACAAAACCAAACACACACACAAATACCTTCTCCTCCAACAGAACTCCCTCTCAAACTCCCCTGTTTACAGCTCTGTTTGCTAGCTCCTCTACCGCTGCAGCTGTCTGTGCCGCTGCCTGACTGGCTGCTCCCTTTATAGGACCCCTAGTCAGTGAAGCCCCGCCCCCTAATCAGGGCTCAGCTTCTCTCCCAGCACAAAGCCCCTACACATACAGATACCACGAATACAAAACCAAACACACACACTAATACCTTCTCCTCCAACAGAACTCCCACTCAAACTCCCCTGTTTACAGCTCTGTTTGCTAGCTCCTGTGCCGCTGCCTGACTGGATGCTACCTTTATAGGACCCCTAGTCAGTGAAGCCCCGCCCCCTAAATAGGGCTCAGCTTCGCCCCCAGCACAAAGCCCCTCCAAGCCTCTACACATACAGATACTACCAATACAATACCAAACACACACACAAATACCTTCTCCTCCAACAGAACTCCCACTCAAACTCCCCTGTTTACAGCTCTGTTTGCTAGCTCCTGTGCCGCTGCCTGACTGGCTGCTACCTTTATAGGACCCTTAGTCGGTGAAGCCCCGCCCCCTAATCAGGGCTCAACTTCTCTCCCAGAACAAACCCCTACACATACAGATACTACCAATACAAAACCAAACACACACAAATACCTTCTCCTCCCACTCAAACTCCCCTGTTTACAGCTCTGTTTGCTAGCTCCTGTGCCGCTGCAGCTGTCTGTGCCGCTGCCTGACTGGCTGCTCCCTTTATAGGACCCCTAGTCAGTGAAGCCCCGCCCCCTAATCAGGGCTCAGCTTCTCTCCCAGCACAAAGCCCCTACACATACAGATACTACCAATACAAAACCAAACACAAACAAGTACCTTCTCCTCCAACAGAACTCCCACTCAAACTCCGCTGTTTACATCTCTGTTTGCTAGCTCCTGTGCCGCTGCCTGACTGGCTGCTACCTTTACAGTACCCCTAGTCAGTGAAGCCCCGCCCCCTAATCAGGGCTCAGCTTCTCTCCCAGCACAAAGCCTCTGCACAAACAGATACCACCAATACAAAACCAGACACACACAAGTACCTTCTCCTCCAACAGAACTCCCACTCAAACTCCCCTGTTTACAGCTCTGTTTGCTAGCTCCTGTGCCGCTGCCTGACTGGCTGCTACCTTTATAGGACCCCTAGTCAGTGAAGCCCCGCCCCCTAATCAGGGCTCAGCTTCTCTCCCAGCACAAAGCCCCTACACATACAGATACCACGAATACAAAACCAAACACACACACATACCTGCTCCTCCAACAGAACTCCCTCTCAAACTCCCCTGTTTACAGCTCTGTTTGCTAGCTCTTGTGCCGCTGCAGCTGTCTGTGCCGCTGCCTGACTGGGTGCTACCTTTATAGGACCCCTAGTCAGTGAAGCCCCGCCCCCTAAATAGGGCTCAGCTTCGCCCCCAGCACAAAGCCCCTCCAAGCCTCTACACATACAGATACTGCCAATACAAAACCAAACACACACAAACACCTTCTCCTCCAACAGAACTCCCACTCAAACTCCCCTGTTTACAGCTCTGTTTGCTAGCTCCTGTGCCGCTGCAGCTGTCTGTGCCGCTGCTTGACTAGCTGCTACCTTTATAGGACCCGAGTCAGTGAAGCCCCGCCCCCTAATCAGGGTTCAGCTTGTCTCCCAGCACAAAGCCCCTACACATACAGATAAAACAATACAAAACCAAACACACACAAATACCTTCTCCTCCAACAGAACTCCCACTCAAATTCCCCTGTTTACAGCTCTGTTTGCTAGCTCCTGTGCCGCTGCAGCTGTCTGTGCCGCTGCCTGACTGGCTGATACCTTTATAGGACCCCTAGTCAGTGAAGCCCCGCCCCCTAATCACGGCTCAGCTTCTCTCCCAGCACAAAGCCCCAACACATACAGATACTACCAAAACAAAACCAAACACACACAAGTACCTTCTCCTCCAACAGAACTCCCACTCAAACTCCCCTGTTTACAGCTCTGTTTGCTAGCTCCTGTGCCGCTGCAGCTGTCTGTGCCGCTGCCTGATTGGCTGCTACCTTTATAGTACCCCTAGTCAGTGAAGCCCCGCCCCCAAATCAGGGCTCAGCTTCTCTCCCAGCACAAAGCGTCGACACATACAGATACTACCAATACAAAACCAAACACACACACTAATACCTTCTCCTCCAACAGAACTCCCACTCAAACTCCCCTGTTTACAGCTCTGTTTGCTAGCTCCTGTGCCGCTGCGTGACTGGCTGCTACCTTTATAGGACGCTTAGTCGGTGAAGCCCCGCCCCCTAATCAGGGCTCAGCTTCTCTCCCAGAACAAACCCCTACACATACAGATACTACCAATACAAAACCAAACACACACAAATACCTTCTACTCCAACAGAACTCCCACTCAAACTCCCCTGTTTACAGCTCTGTTTGATAGCTCCTGTGCCGCTGCCTGACTTGCTGCAACCTTTATAGGACCCCTAGTCAGGGAAGCACCGCCCACTAATCAGGGCTCATCTTCTCTCCCAGCACAAAGCCCCTCCAAGCCTCTACACATACAGATACCACCAATACAAAACCAAACACACACAAATGCCTTCTCCTCCAACAGAACTCCCTCTCAAACTCCCCTGTTTACAGCTCTGTTTGCTAGCTCCTCTACCGCTGCAGCCGTCTGTGTCGCTGCCTGACTGGCTGCTCCCTTTATAGGACCCCTCGTCAGTGAAGCCCGCCCCCTAATCAGGGCTCAGCTTCTCTCCCAGCACAAAGCCCCTACACATACAGATACCACGAATACAAAACCAAACACACACACATACCTTCTCCTCCAACAGAACTCCCACTCAAACTCCCCTATTTACAGCTCTGTTTGCTAGCTCCTGTGCCCCTGCAGCTGTCTGTGACGCTGCCTGACTGGCTGCTCCCTTTATAGGACCCCTAGTCAGTGAAGCCCCGCCCCCTAATCAGGGCTCAGCTTCTCTCCCAGCACAAAGCCTCTACACATACAGATACTACCAATACAAAACCAAACACACACAAATACCTTCTCCTCCAACAGAACTCCCACTCAAACTCCCCTGTTTACAGCTCTGTTTGCTAGCTACTGTGCCGCTGCGTGACTGGCTGCTACCTTTATAGGACCCTTAGTCGGTGAAGCCCCGCCCCCTAATCAGGGCTCAGCTTCTCTCCCAGAACAAACCCCGACACACACAGATACTACCAATACAAAACGAAACACACACAAATACCTTCTCCTCCCACTCAAACTCCCCTGTTTACAGCTCTGTTTGCTAGCTCCTGTGCCGCTGCAGCTGTCTGTGCCGCTGCCTGACTGGCTGCTCCCTTTATAGGACCCCTAGTCAGTGAAGCCCCGCCCCCTAATCAGGGCTCAGCTTCTCTCCCAGCACAAAGCCCCTGCACATACAGATACCACCAATACAAAACCAAACACACACACACAAACACCTTCTCCTCCAACAGAACTCCCACTCAAACTCCCCTGTTTACAGCTCTCTTTGCTAGCTCCTGTGCCACTGCAGCTGTCTGTGCCGCTGCCTGACTGGCTGCTCCCTTTATAGGACCCCTAGTCAGTGAAGCCCCGCCACCTAATCAGGGCTCAGCTTCTCTCCCAGCACAAAGCCCCTCCAAGCCTCTACACATACAGATACCACCAATACAAAACCAAACACACACACAAATGCCTTCTCCTCCAACAGAACTCCCACTCAAACTCCCCTGTTTACAGCTCTGTTTGCTAGCTCCAGTGCCGCTGCAGCTGTCTGTGCCACTGCCTGACTGGCTGCTCCCTTTATAGGACCCCTAGTCAGTGTAGCCCCGCCCCCTAATCAGGGCTTATCTTCTCTCCCAGCACAACGCCTCTAGACATACAGATACTACCAATACAAAACCAAACACACACACAAATACCTTCTCCTCCAACAGAACTCCCTCTCAAACTCCCCTGTTTACAGCTCTGTTTGCTAGCTCCTGTGCCGCTGCAGCTGTCTGTGCCGCTGCTTGACTAGCTGCTACCTTTATAGGACCCCAGTCAGTGAAGCCCCGCCCCCTAATCAGGGCTCAGCTTCTCTCCCAGCACAAAGCCCCTACACATACAGATAAAACAATACAAAACCAAACACACACAAATACCTTCTCCTCCAACAGAACTCCCACTCCAACTCCCCTGTTTACAGCTCTCTTTGCTAGCTCCTGTGCCACTGCAGCTGTCTGTGCCGCTGCCTGACTGGCTGCTACCTTTATAGGACCCCTAGTCAGTGAAGCCCCGCCCCCTAATCAGGGCTCAGCTTCTCTCCCAGCACAAAGCCCCGACACATACAGATACTACCAAAACAAAACCAAACACACACAAGTACCTTCTCCTCCAACAGAACTCCCACTCAAACTCCCCTGTTTACAGCTCTGTTTGCTAGCTCCTGTGCAGCTGCAGCTGTCTGTGCCGCTGCCTGATTGGCTGCTACCTTTATAGTACCCCTAGTCAGTGAAGCCCCGCCCCTCTAATCAGGGCTCAGCTTCTCTCCCAGCACAAAGCCCCGACACATACAGATACTACCATTACAAAACCAGACACACACACTAATACCTTCTCCTCCAACAGAACTCCCACTCAAACTCCCCTGTTTACAGCTCTGTTTGCTAGCTCCTGTGCCGCTGCCTGACTGGATGCTACCTTTATAGGACCCCTAGTCAGTGAAGCCCCGCCCCCTAAATAGGGCTCAGCTTTGCCCCCAGCACAAAGCCCCTCCAAGCCTCTACACATACAGATACTACCAATACAATACCAAACACACACACAAATACCTTCTCCTCCAACAGAACTCCCACTCAAACTCCCCTGTTTACAGCTCTGTTTGCTAGCTCCTGTGCCGCTGCGTGACTGGCTGCTACCTTTATAGGACCCTTAGTCGGTGAAGCCCCGCCCCCTAATCAGGGCTCAGCTTCTCTCCCAGAACAAACCCCTACACATACAGATACTACCAATACAAAACCAAACACACACACAAATACCTTCTCCTCCAACAGAACTCCCTCTCAAACTCCCCTGTTTACAGCTCTGTTTGCTAGCTCTTGTGCCGCTGCAGCTGTCTGTGCTGCTGCCTGACTGGCTGCTACCTTTATAGGACCCCTAGTCAGTGAAGCCCCGCCCCCTAAATAGGGCTCAGCTTCGCCCCCAGCACAAAGCCCCTCCAAGCCTCTACACATACAGATACTACCAATACAATACCAAACACACACACAAATACCTTCTCCTCCAACAGAACTCCCTCTCAAACTCCCCTGTTTACAGCTCTGTTTGCTAGCTCTTGTGCCGCTGCAGCTGTCTGTGCCGCTGCCTGACTGGCTGATACCTTTATAGGACCCCTAGTCAGTGAAGCCCCGCCCCCTAATCAGGGCTCAGCTTCTCTCCCAGCACAAAGCCCCTGCACATACAGATACCACCAATACAAAACCAAACGCACACAAGTACCTTCTCCTCCAACAGAACTCCCACTCAAACTCCCCTGTCTACAGCTCTGTTTGCTAGCTCCTCTGCTGCTGCCTGACTCGCTGCAACCTTTATAGGACCCCTACCCAGGGAAGCCCCGCCCCCTAATCAGGGCTCAGCTTCTCTCCCAGGACAAAGCCCCTACACATACAGATACTACCAATACAAAACCAAACACACACAAATACCTTCTCCTCCAACAGAACTCCCACTCAAACTCCGCTGTTTACAGCTCTGTTTGCTAGCTCGTGTGCCGCTGCAGCTGTTTGTGCCGCTGCCTGACTGGCTGATACCTTTATAGGACCCCTAGTCAGTGAAGCCCCGCCCCCTAATCACGGCTCAGCTTCTCTCCCAGCACAAAGCCCCTACACACACAGATACTACCAATACAAAACCAAACACACACAAATAAATTCTCCTCCAACAGAACTCCCACTCAAACTCCCCTGTTTACAGCTCTGTTTGCTAGCTCCTGTGCCGCTGCAGGTGTCTGTGCCGCTGCCTGACTGGCTGCTACCTTTATAGGACCCCTAGTCAGTCAAGCCCCGCCCCCTAATCAGGGCTCAGCTTCTCTCCCAGCACAAAGTCCCTACACATACAGATACTACCAATACAAAACCAAACACACACAAATACCTTCTCCTCCAACAGAACTCCCACTCAAACTCCCCTGTTTACAGCTCTGTTTGCTTGCTCTTGTGCCGCTGCCTGACTGGCTGATACCTTTATAGGACCCCTAGTCAGTGAAGCCCCGACCCCTAATCAGGGCTCAGCTTCTCTCCCAGCACAAAGCCCCTGCACATACAGATACCACCAATACAAAACCAAACACACACAAGTACCTTTTCCTCCAACAGAACTCCCACTCAAACTCCCCTGTTTACAGCTCTGTTTGCTAGCTCCTGTGCCGCTGCCTGACTGGCTGCTCCCTTTATAGGACCCCTAGTCAGTGAAGCCCCGCTCACTAAATAGGGCTCAGCTTCGCTCCCAGCACAAAGCCCCTCCAAGCCTCTACACATACAGATACTACCAATACAATACCAAACACACACACAAATACCTTCTCCTCCAACCGAAGTCCCACTCAAACTCCCCTGTTTACAGCTCTGTTTGCTAGCTCCTGTGCCCCTGCAGCTGTCTGTGACGCTGCCTGACTGGCTGCTACCTTCATAGGACCCCTAGTCAGTGAAGCCCCGCCCTCTAATCAGGGCTCAGCTTCTCTCCCAGCACAAAGCCCCTCCAAGCCTCTACACATACAGATACTACCAATACCAAACCAAACACGCACAAATATCTTCTCCTCCAACAGAACTCCCACTCAAACTCCCCTGTTTAAAGCTCTGTTTGCTAGCTCCTGTGCCGCTGCGTGACTGGCTGCTACCTTTATAGGACCCCTAGTCGGTGAAGCCCCGCCCCCTAATCAGGGCTCAGCTTCTCTCCCAGAACAAACCCCTACACATACAGATACTACCAATAGAAAACCAAACACAAACAAATACCTTCTCCTCCAACAGAACTCCCACTCAAACTCCCCTGTTTACAGCTCTGTTCGCTAGCTCCTGTGCCGCTGCAGCTGTCTGTGCCACTGCCTGTTATCTTTATAGAACCCCTAGTCAGTGAAGCCCCGCCCCCTAATCAGGGCTCAGCTTCTCTCCCAGCAAAAAGCCCCTACACATACAGATACTACCAAAACAAAACCAAACACACACACACACAAATACCTTCTCCTCCAACAGAACTCCCACTCAAACTCCCCTGTTTACATCTCTGTTTGCTAGCTCCTGTGCCGCTGCCTGACTGGCTGCTACCTTTATAGGACCCCTAGTCAGTCAAGCCCCGCCCCCTAATCAGGGCTCAGCTTCTGTCCCAGCACAAAGCCCCTACACATACAGATACTACCAATACAAAACCAAACACACACACAAATACCTTCTCCTCCAACAGAACTCCCACTCAAACTCCCCTGTTTACAGCTCTGTTTGCTAGCTCCTGTGCCGCTGCAGCTGTCTGTGTCGCTGCCTGACTGGCTGCTACCTTTATAGGACCCCTCGTCAGTGAAGCCCCGCCCCCTAATCAGGGCTCAGCTTCTCTCCCAGCACAAAGCCTCTACACATACAGATACTACCAATACAAGACCAAACACACACAAATACCTTCTCCTCCAACAGAACTCCCACTCAAACTCCCCTGTTTACAGCTCTGTTTGCTAGCTCCTGTGCCGCTGCCTGACTGGCTGCTACCTTTATAGGACCCCTAGTCAGGGAAGCCCCGCCCCCTAATCAGGGCTCAGCTTCTCTCCCAGCACAAAGCCCCTGCACATACAGATACTACCAATACAAAACCAAACACACACACAAATAACTTCTCCTCCAACAGAACTCCCACTCAAACTCCCCTGTTCACATCTCTGTGTGCTAGCTCCTGTGCCGCTGCCAGACTGGCTGCTACCTTTATAGGACCCCTAGTCAAGGAAGCCCCGCCCCCTAAACAGGGCTCAGCTTCTCTCCCAGCACAAAGCCCCTGCACATACAGATACCACCAATACAAAACCAAACACACACAAGTACCTTCTCCTCCAACAGAACTCCCACTCAAACTCCCCAGTTTACAGCTCTCTTTCCTAGCTCCTGTGCCGCTGCCTGACTGGCTGATACCTTTATAGGACCCCTAGTCAGTGAAACCCCGCCCCCTAATCATGGCTCAGCTTCTCTCTGAGCACAAAGCCCCGACAGATACAGATACTACCAATACAAAACCAAACACACACAAATACCTTCTCCGCCAACAGAACTCCCACTCAAACTCCCCTGTTTACACCTCTGTTTGCTAGCTCCTGTGCCACTGCAGCTGTCTGTGCCGCTGCCTGACTGGCTGCTACCTTTATAGGACCCCTGGTCAGTGAAAACCGGCACCCTAATCAGGGCTCAGCTTCTCTCCCAGCACAAAGCCCCTACACATACAGATACTACCAAAACAAAACCAAACACACACACACAAAAATACCTTCTCCTCCAACAGAACTCCCACTCAAACTCCCCAGTTTACAGCTCTGTTTGCTAGCTCCTGTGCCGCTGCCTGACTGGCTGCTACCTTTATAGGACCCCTAGTCAGGGAAGCCCCGCCCCCTAATCAGGGCTCAGCTTCTCTTCCAGCACAAAGCCTCTACACATACAGATACTACCAATACAAGACCAAACACACACACATACCTTCTCCTCCAACAGAACTCCCACTCAAACTCCCCTGTTTACAGCTCTGTTTGCTAGCTCCTGTGCCGCTGCAGCTGTCTGTGCCGCGGCCTGACTAGCTGCTACCTTTATAGGACCCCAATTAGTGAAGCCCCGCCCCCTAATCAGGGCTCAGCTTCTCTCCCAGCACAAAGCCCCTCCAAGCCTCTGCACATACAGATAGTACCAATACAAAACCAAACACACACACACAAATACCTTCTCCTCCAACAGAACTCCCACTCAAACTCCCCTGTTTACAGCTCTGTTTGCTAAATTCCTGTGCCGCTGCCTGACTGGCTGCTACCTTTATAGGACCCCTAGTCAGTGAAGCCCCGCCCCCTAATCAGGGCTCAGCTTCGCTCACAGCACAAAGCCCCTACACATACAGATACTACCGAAACAAAATCAAACACACACACACACAAAAATACCTTCTCCTCCAACAGAACTCCCACTCAAACTCCCCTGTTTACAGCTCTGTTTGCTAGCTCCTGTGCCGCTGCCTGACTGGCTGCTACCTTTATAGGACCCCTAGTCAGGGAAGCCCCGCCCCCTAATCAGGGCTCAGCTTCTCTCCCAGCACAAAGCCTCTACACATACAGATACTACCAATACAAAACCAAACACACACACACAAATACCTTCTCCTCCAACAGAACTCCCACTCAAACTCCGCTGTTTACAGCTCTGTTTGCTAGCTCGTGTGCCGCTGCAGCTGTTTGTGCCGCTGCCTGACTGGCTGATACCTTTATAGGACCCCTAGTCAGTGAAGCCCCGCCCCCTAATCACGGCTCAGCTTCTCTCCCAGCACAAAGCCCCTACACACACAGATACTACCAATACAAAACCAAACACACACAAATAAATTCTCCTCCAACAGAACTCCCACTCAAACTCCCCTGTTTACAGCTCTGTTTGCTAGCTCCTGTGCCGCTGCAGGTGTCTGTGCCGCTGCCTGACTGGCTGCTACCTTTATAGGACCCCTAGTCAGTCAAGCCCCGCCCCCTAATCAGGGCTCAGCTTCTCTCCCAGCACAAAGTCCCTACACATACAGATACTACCAATACAAAACCAAACACACACAAATACCTTCTCCTCCAACAGAACTCCCACTCAAACTCCCCTGTTTACAGCTCTGTTTGCTTGCTCTTGTGCCGCTGCCTGACTGGCTGATACCTTTATAGGACCCCTAGTCAGTGAAGCCCCGACCCCTAATCAGGGCTCAGCTTCTCTCCCAGCACAAAGCCCCTGCACATACAGATACCACCAATACAAAACCAAACACACACAAGTACCTTTTCCTCCAACAGAACTCCCACTCAAACCCCCTGTTTACAGCTCTGTTTGCTAGCTCCTGTGCCGCTGCCTGACTGGCTGCTCCCTTTATAGGACCCCTAGTCAGTGAAGCCCCGCTCACTAAATAGGGCTCAGCTTCGCTCCCAGCACAAAGCCCCTCCAAGCCTCTACACATACAGATACTACCAATACAATACCAAACACACACACAAATACCTTCTCCTCCAACCGAAGTCCCACTCAAACTCCCCTGTTTACAGCTCTGTTTGCTAGCTCCTGTGCCCCTGCAGCTGTCTGTGACGCTGCCTGACTGGCTGCTACCTTCATAGGACCCCTAGTCAGTGAAGCCCCGCCCTCTAATCAGGGCTCAGCTTCTCTCCCAGCACAAAGCCCCTCCAAGCCTCTACACATACAGATACTACCAATACCAAACCAAACACGCACAAATATCTTCTCCTCCAACAGAACTCCCACTCAAACTCCCCTGTTTGAAGCTCTGTTTGCTAGCTCCTGTGCCGCTGCGTGACTGGCTGCTACCTTTATAGGACCCCTAGTCGGTGAAGCCCCGCCCCCTAATCAGGGCTCAGCTTCTCTCCCAGAACAAACCCCTACACATACAGATACTACCAATAGAAAACCAAACACAAACAAATACCTTCTCCTCCAACAGAACTCCCACTCAAACTCCCCTGTTTACAGCTCTGTTCGCTAGCTCCTGTGCCGCTGCAGCTGTCTGTGCCACTGCCTGTTATCTTTATAGAACCCCTAGTCAGTGAAGCCCCGCCCCCTAATCAGGGCTCAGCTTCTCTCCCAGCAAAAAGCCCCTACACATACAGATACTACCAAAACAAAACCAAACACACACACACACAAATACCTTCTCCTCCAACAGAACTCCCACTCAAACTCCCCTGTTTACATCTCTGTTTGCTAGCTCCTGTGCCGCTGCCTGACTGGCTGCTACCTTTATAGGACCCCTAGTCAGTCAAGCCCCGCCCCCTAATCAGGGCTCAGCTTCTGTCCCAGCACAAAGCCCCTACACATACAGATACTACCAATACAAAACCAAACACACACACAAATACCTTCTCCTCCAACAGAACTCCCACTCAAACTCCCCTGTTTACAGCTCTGTTTGCTAGCTCCTGTGCCGCTGCAGCTGTCTGTGTCGCTGCCTGACTGGCTGCTACCTTTATAGGACCCCTCGTCAGTGAAGCCCCGCCCCCTAATCAGGGCTCAGCTTCTCTCCCAGCACAAAGCCTCTACACATACAGATACTACCAATACAAGACCAAACACACACAAATACCTTCTCCTCCAACAGAACTCCCACTCAAACTCCCCTGTTTACAGCTCTGTTTGCTAGCTCCTGTGCCGCTGCCTGACTGGCTGCTACCTTTATAGGACCCCTAGTCAGGGAAGCCCCGCCCCCTAATCAGGGCTCAGCTTCTCTCCCAGCACAAAGCCCCTGCACATACAGATACTACCAATACAAAACCAAACACACACACAAATAACTTCTCCTCCAACAGAACTCCCACTCAAACTCCCCTGTTCACATCTCTGTGTGCTAGCTCCTGTGCCGCTGCCAGACTGGCTGCTACCTTTATAGGACCCCTAGTCAAGGAAGCCCCGCCCCCTAAACAGGGCTCAGCTTCTCTCCCAGCACAAAGCCCCTGCACATACAGATACCACCAATACAAAACCAAACACACACAAGTACCTTCTCCTCCAACAGAACTCCCACTCAAACTCCCCAGTTTACAGCTCTCTTTCCTAGCTCCTGTGCCGCTGCCTGACTGGCTGATACCTTTATAGGACCCCTAGTCAGTGAAACCCCGCCCCCTAATCATGGCTCAGCTTCTCTCCGAGCACAAAGCCCCGACAGATACAGATACTACCAATACAAAACCAAACACACACAAATACCTTCTCCGCCAACAGAACTCCCACTCAAACTCCCCTGTTTACAGCTCTGTTTGCTAGCTCCTGTGCCGCTGCAGCTGTCTGTGCCGCGGCCTGACTAGCTGCTACCTTTATAGGACCCCAATTAGTGAAGCCCCGCCCCCTAATCAGGGCTCAGCTTCTCTCCCAGCACAAAGCCCCTCCAAGCCTCTGCACATACAGATAGTACCAATACAAAACCAAACACACACACACAAATACCTTCTCCTCCAACAGAACTCCCACTCAAACTCCCCTGTTTACAGCTCTGTTTGCTAAATTCCTGTGCCGCTGCCTGACTGGCTGCTACCTTTATAGGACCCCTAGTCAGTGAAGCCCCGCCCCCTAATCAGGGCTCAGCTTCGCTCACAGCACAAAGCCCCTACACATACAGATACTACCGAAACAAAATCAAACACACACACACACAAAAATACCTTCTCCTCCAACAGAACTCCCACTCAAACTCCCCTGTTTACAGCTCTGTTTGCTAGCTCCTGTGCCGCTGCCTGACTGGCTGCTACCTTTATAGGACCCCTAGTCAGGGAAGCCCCGCCCCCTAATCAGGGCTCAGCTTCTCTCCCAGCACAAAGCCTCTACACATACAGATACTACCAATACAAAACCAAACACACACACACAAATACCTTCTCCTCCAACAGAACTCCCACTCAAACTCCCCTGTTTACAGCTCTGTTTGCTAGCTCCTGTGCCGCTGCCTGACTGGCTGCTCCCTTTATAGGACCCCTAGTCAGTGAAGCCCCGCCCCCTAATCAGGGCTCAGCTTTTCTCCCAGCACAAAGACCCTACACATACAGATACTACCAATACAAAACCAAACACGCACAAATACCTTCTCCTCCCACTCAAACTCCCCTGTTTACAGCTCTGTTTGCTAGCTCCTGTACCGCTGCAGCTGTCTGTGTCGCTGCCTGACTGGCTGCTACCTTTATAGGACCCCTCGTCACTGAAGCCCCGCCCCCTAATCAGGGCTCAGCTTCTCTCCCAGCACAAAGCCCCTACACATACAGATACCACCAACACAAAACCAAACACACACAAATACCTTCTTCTCCAACAGAACTCCCACTCAAACTCCCCTGTTTACAGCTCTGTTTGCTAGCTCCTGTGCCGCTGCAGCTGTCCATGCCGCCGCCTGACTAGCTGCTCCCTTTATAGGACCCCTAGTCAGTGAAGCCCCGCCCCCTAATCAGGGCTCAGCTTCTCTCCGAGCACAAAGACCCTACACATACAGATGCTACCAATACAAAACCAAACACACACAAAGACCTTCTCCTCCAACAGAACTCCCACTCAAACTCCCCTGTTTACACCTCTGTTTGCTAGCTCCTGTGCCGCTGCCTGACTGGCTGCTACCTTTATAGGACCCCTAGTCAGGGAAGCCCCGCCCCCTTATCAGGGCTCAGCTTCTCTCCCAGCACAAAGCCCCTGCACATACAGATACTAACAATACAAAACCAAACACACACACACAAATACCTTCTCCTCCAACAGAACTCCCACTCAAACTCCCCTGTCTACAGCTCTGTTTGCTAAATTCCTGTGCCGCTGCCTGACTGGCTGCTACCTTTATAGGACCCCTAGTCAGGGAAGCCCCGCCCCCTAATCAGGGCTCAGCATCGCTCCCAGCACAAAGCCCCTGCACATACAGATACCACCAATACAAAACCAAACACACACACAAATACCTTCTCCTCAAACAGAACTCCCACTCAAACTCCCCTGTTTACAGCTCTATTTGCTTGCTCCAGTGCCGCTGCAGCTGTCTGTGCCGCTGCCTGACTGGCTGGTAGCTTTATAGGACCCCTAGTCAGGAAAGCCCCGCCCCCTAATCAGGGCTCAGCTTCTCTCCCAGCACAAAGCACCGCCAAGCCCCTACACATACAGATACTACCAATACAAAACCAAACACACACACACACAAATACCTTCTCCTCCAACAGAACTCCCACTCAAACTCCCCCGTTTACAGCTCTGTTTGCTAGCTCCTGTACCGCTGCAGCTGTCTGTGCCGCTGCCTGATTGGCTGCTACCTTTATAGGACCCCTCGTCAGTGAAGCCCCGCCCCCTAATCAGGGCTCAGCTTCTCTCCCAGCACAAAGCCCCTCCAAGCCTCTACACATACAGATACCACCAATGCAAAACCAAACACACACACAAATACCTTCTCCTCCAACAGAACTCCCACTCAAACTCCCCTGTTTACAGCTCTCTTTGCTAGCTCCTGTGCCACTGCAGCTGTCTGTGCCGCTGCCTGACTGCCTGCTGCCTTTATAGGACCCCTAGTCAGTGAAGCCCCGCCCCCTAATCAGGACTCAGCTTCTCTCCCAGCACAAAGCCCCTACACGTACAGATGCTACCAATACAAAACCAAACACACACAAATACCTTCTCCTCCAACAGAACTCCCACTCAAACTCCCCTGTTTACAGCTCTGTTTGCTAGCTCCTGTGCCCCTGCAGCTGTCTGTGACGCTGCCTGACTGGTTGCTACAATCATAGGACCCCTAGTCAGCGAAGCCCCGCCCCCTAATCAGTGCTCAGCTTCTCTCCCAGCACAAAGCCCCTCCAAGCCTCTGCACATACAGATACTACCAATACAAAACCAAACACACACAAATACCTTCTCCTCCAACAGAACACCCACTCAAACTCCCCTGTTTACACCTCTGTTTGCTAGCTCCTGTGCCCCTGCAGCTGTCTGTGACGCTGCCTGACTGGTTGCTACAATCATAGAACCCCTAGTCAGCGAAGCCCCGCCCCCTAATCAGGGCTCAGCTTCTCTCCCAGCACAAAGCCCCTACACAGATACCACCAACACAAAACCAAACACACACAAAGACCTTCTCCTCCAACAGAACTCCCACTCAAACTCCCCTGTTTACACCTCTGTTTGCTTGCTCCTGTGCCCCTGCAGCTGTCTGTGACGCTGCCTGACTGGCTGCTACAATCATAGGACCCCTAGTCAGCGAAGCCCCGCCCCCTAATCAGGGCTCAGCTTCTCTCCCAGCACAAAGCCCCTACACAGATACCACCAACACAAAACCAAACACACACAAATACCTTCTTCTCCAACAGAACTCCCACTCAAACTCCCCTGTTTACAGCTCTGTTTGCTAGCTCCTGTGCCGCTGCAGCTGTCCATGCCGCCGCCTGACTAGCTGCTCCCTTTATAGGACCCCTAGTCAGTGAAGCCCCGCCCCCTAATCAGGGCTCAGCTTCTCTCCGAGCACAAAGACCCTACACATACAGATGCTACCAATACAAAACCAAACACACACAAAGACCTTCTCCTCAAACAGAACTCCCACTCAAACTCCCCTGTTTACAGCTCTATTTGCTTGCTCCAGTGCCGCTGCAGCTGTCTGTGCCGCTGCCTGACTGGCTGGTAGCTTTATAGGACCCCTAGTCAGGGAAGCCCCGCCCCCTAATCAGGGCTCAGCTTCTCTCCCAGCACAAAGCACCGCCAAGCCCCTACACATACAGATACTACCAATACAAAACCAAACACACACACACAAATACCTTCTCCTCCAACAGAACTCCCACTCAAACTCCCCCGTTTACAGCTCTGTTTGCTAGCTCCTGTACCGCTGCAGCTGTCTGTGCCGCTGCCTGATTGGCTGCTACCTTTATAGGACCCCTCGTCAGTGAAGCCCCGCCCCCTAATCAGGGCTCAGCTTCTCTCCCAGCACAAAGCCCCTCCAAGCCTCTGCACATACAGATACTACCAATACAAAACCAAACACACACAAATACCTTCTCCTCCAACAGAACACCCACTCAAACTCCCCTGTTTACACCTCTGTTTGCTAGCTCCTGTGCCCCTGCAGCTGTCTGTGACGCTGCCTGACTGGTTGCTACAATCATAGAACCCCTAGTCAGCGAAGCCCCGCCCCCTAATCAGGGCTCAGCTTCTCTCCCAGCACAAAGCCCCTACACAGATACCACCAACACAAAACCAAACACACACAAAGACCTTCTCCTCCAACAGAACTCCCACTCAAACTCCCCTGTTTACACCTCTGTTTGCTTGCTCCTGTGCCCCTGCAGCTGTCTGTGACGCTGCCTGACTGGCTGCTACAATCATAGGACCCCTAGTCAGCGAAGCCCCGCCCCCTAATCAGGGCTCAGCTTCTCTCCCAGCACAAAGCCCCTACACAGATACCACCAACACAAAACCAAACACACACAAAGACCTTCTCCTCCAACAGAACTCCCACTCAAACTCCCCTGTTTACAGCTCTGTTTGCTAGCTCCTGTGCCGCTGCCTGACTGGCTGCTACCTTTATAGGACCCCTAGTCAGTGAAGCCCCGCTCCCTAAATAGGGCTCAACTTCGCGTCCAGCACAAAGCCCCTCCAAGCCTCTACACATACAGATACTACCAATACAATACCAAACACACACACAAATACCTTCTCCTCCAACAGAACTCCCACTCAAACTCCCCTGTTTACAGCTCTGTTTGCTAGCTCCTCTACCGCTGCAGCCGTCTGTGTCGCTGCCTGACTGGCTGCTCCCTTTATAGGACCCCTAGTCAGTGAAGCCCCGCCCCCTAATCAGGGCTCAGCTTCTCTCCCAGCACAAAGCCTCTACACATACAGATACTACCAATACAAAACCAAACACACACACATACCTTCTCCTCCAACAGAACTCCCTCTCAAACTCCCCTGTTTACAGCTCTGTTTGATAGCTCTTGTGCCGCTGCAGCTGTCTGTGCCGCTGCCTGACTGGGTGCTACCTTTATAGGACCCCTAGTCAGTGAAGCCCCGCCCCCTAAATAGGGCTCAGCTTCGCCCCCAGCACAAAGCCCCTCCAAGCCTCTACACATACAGATACTACCAATACAATACCAAACACACACACAAATACCTTCTCCTCCAACAGAACTCCCACTCAAACTCCCCTGTTTACAGCTCTGTTTGCTAGCTCCTGTGTCGCTGCAGCTGTCTGTGCCGCTGCCTGACTGGCTGCTCCCTTTATAGGACCCCTAGTCAGTGAAGCCCCGCCCCCTAATCAGGGCTCAACTTCTCTCCCAACACAAAGCCCCTACACATACAGATACTACCAATACAAAACCAAACACACACACATACCTTCTCCTCCAACAGAACTCCCACTCAAACTCCCCTGTTTACACCTCTGTTTGACAGCTCCTGTGCCGCTGCCTGACTCGCTGCAACCTTTATAGGACCCCTAGTCAGGGAAGCCCCGCCCACTCATCAGGGCTCATCTCCTCTCCCAGCACAAAGCCCCTCCAAGCCTCTACACATACAGATACCACCAATACAAAACCAAACACACACACAAATGCCTTCTCCTCCAACATAACTCCCTCTCAAACTCCCCTGTTTACAGCTCTGTTTGCTAGCTCTTGTGCCGCTGCAGCTGTCTGTGCCGCTGCCTGACTGGCTGCTTCCTTTATAGGACCCCTAGTCAGTGAAGCCCCGCCCCCTAAATAGGGCTCAGCTTCTCTCCCAGCACAAAGCCCCTGCACATGCAGATACCACCAATACAAAACCAAACCCACACAAGTACCTTCTCCTCCAACAGAACTCCCACTCAAACTCCCCTGTTGACAGCTCTGTTTGCTAGCTCCTGTGCCGCTGCCTGACTGGCTGCTACCTTTATAGGACCCCTAGTCAGTGAAGCCCCGCTCCCTAAATAGGGCTCAACTTCGCTCCCAGCACAAAGCCCCTCCAAGCCTCTACACATACAGATACTACCAATACAATACCAAACACACACACAAATACCTTCTCCTCCAACAGAACTCCCACTCAAACTCCCCTGTTTACAGCTCTGTTTGCTAGCTCCTCTAACGCTGCAGCCGTCTGTGTCGCTGCCTGACTGGCTGCTCCCTTTATAGGACCCCTAGTCAGTGAAGCCCCGCCCCCTAATCAGGGCTCAGCTTCTCTCCCAGCACAAAGCCTCTACACATACAGATACTACCAATACAAAACCAAACACACACACATACCTTCTCCTCCAACAGAACTCCCTCTCAAACTCCCCTGTTTACAGCTCTGTTTGCTAGCTCCTGTGCCGCTGCGTGACTGGCTGCTACCTTTATAGGACCCTTAGTCCGTGAAGCCCCGCCCCCTAATCAGGGCTCAGCTTCTCTCCCAGAACAAACCCCTACACATACAGATACTACCAATACAAAACCAAACAAACACAAATACCTTCTCCTCCAACAGAACTCCCACTCAAACTCCCCTGTTTACAGCTCTGTTTGCTAGCTCCTGTGCCGCTGCAGGTGTGTGTACCGCTGTCTTACTGGCTGCTACCTTTATAGGACCACTAGTCAGTCAAGCCCCGCCCCCTAATCAGGGCTCAGCTTCTCTCCCAGCACAAAGCCCCTACACATACAGATACTACCAATACAAAACCAAACACACACAAATACCTTCTCCTCCAACAGAACTCCCACTCAAACTCCCCTGTTTACAGCTCTGTTTGCTTGCTCCTGTGCCGCTGCAGCTGTCTGTGCCGCTACCTGACTGGCTGCTACCTTTATGGGACACCTAGTCAGTGAAGCCCCGCCCCCTAATCGGGGCTCAGCTTCTGTCTCAGCACAAAGCCCCGACACATACAGATACTACCAATACAAAACCAAACACACACAGAAATACCTTCTCCTCCAACAGAACTCCCACTCAAACTCCCCTGTTTACAGCTCTGTTTGCTAGCTCCTGTGCCCCTGCAGCTGTCTGTGACGCTGCCTGACTGGCTGCTACAATCATAGGACCCCTAGTCAGCGAAGCCCCGCCCCCTAATCAGGGCTCAGCTTCTCTCCCAGCACAAAGCCCCTACACATACAGATACCACCAACACAAAACCAAACACACACAAAGACCTTCTCCTCCAACAGAACTCCCACTCAAACTCCCCTGTTTACAGCTCTGTTTGCTAGCTCCAGTGCCGCTGCAGCTGTCTGCCGCTGCCTGACTGGCTGCTCCCTTTATAGGACCCCTAGTCAGTGTAGCCCCGCCCCCTAATCAGGGCTTATCTTCTCTCCCAGCACAAAGCCCCTGCACATACAGATACCACCAATACAAAACCAAACACACACAAAGACCTTCTCCTCCAACAGAACTCCAACTCAAACTCCCCTGTTTACAGCTCTGTTTGCTAGCTCCTGTGCCGCTGCCTGACTGGCTGCTACCTTTATAGGACCCCCAGTCAGGGAAGCCCCGTCCCCTAATCAGGGCTCAGCTTCTCTCCCAGCACGAAGCCCCTACACATACAGATACTACCAATAGAAAACCAAACACACACAAATACCTTCTCCTCCAACAGAACTCCCACTCAAACTCCACTGTTTACAGCTCTGTTTGCTAGCTCCTCTGCCGCTGCCTGACTGCTTGCTACCTTTATAGGACCCATAGTCAGTGAAGCCCCGCCCCCTAAACACGGCTCAGCTTCTCTCCCAGCACAAAGGCCCTGCACATACAGATACCACCAATACAAAACCAAACACACACAAGTACCTTCTACTCCAACAGAACTCCCACTCAAACTCCCCTGTTTCCAGCTCTGTTTGATAGCTCCTGTGCCGCTGCCTGACTGGCTGCTACCTTTATAGGACCCCTAGTCAGGGAAGCCCCGCCCCCTAATCAGGGCTCAGCTTCTCTCCCAGCACAAGGCCCCTCCAAGCCTCTACACATACAGATACCACCAATACAAAACCAACACACACAAATACCTTCTCCTCCAACAGAACTCCCACTCAAACTCCCCTGTTTACAGCTCTGTTTGCTAGCTCCTGTGCCGCTGCAGGTGTGTGTACCGCTGTCTGACTGGCTGCTACCTTTATAGGACCCCTAGTCAGTCAAGCCCCGCCCCCTAATCAGGGCTCAGCTTCTCTCCAGCACAAAGCCCCTTCAAACCTCTACACATACAGATACTACCAATACAAAACCAAACACACACAAATACCTTCTCCTCCAACAGAACTCCAACTCAAACTCCCCTGTTTACAGCTCTGTTTGCTAGCTCCTGTGCCGCTGCCTGACTGGCTGCTACCTTTATAGGACCCCTAGTCAGGGAAGCCCCGTCCCCTAATCAGGGCTCAGCTTCTCTCCCAGCACGAAGCCCCTACACATACAGATACTACCAATAGAAAACCAAACACACACAAATACCTTCTCCTCCAACAGAACTCCCACTCAAACTCCACTGTTTACAGCTCTGTTTGCTAGCTCCTCTGCCGCTGCCTGACTGGTTGCTACCTTTATAGGACCCCTAGTCAGGGAAGCCCCGCCCCCTAATCAGGGCTCAGCTTCTCTCCCAGCACAAGGCCCCTCCAAGCCTCTACACATAGAGATACCACCAATACAAAACCAAACACACACACAAATACCATCTACTCCAACAGAACTCCCACTCAAACTCCACTGTTTACAGCTCTGTTTGATAGCTTCTGTGCCGCTGCCTGACTGGCTGCAACCTTTATAGGACCCCTAGTCAGGGAAGCCCCGCCCCCCAATCAGGGCTCAGCTTCTCTCCCAACACAAAGCCCCTACACATACAGATACCATCAATACAAAACCAAACACACACACAAATACCTTCTCCTCCAACAGAACTCTCACTCAAACTCCCCTGTTTACAGCTCTGTTTGCTAGCTCCTGTGCCGCTGCCTGACTGGCTGCTACCTTTATAGGACCCCTAGTCAGGGAAGCCCCGCCCCCTAATCAGGGCTCAGCTTCTCTCCCAGCACAAAGCCCCTCCAAGCCTCTACACATACAGATACCATCAATACAAAACCAAACACACACACAAATACCTTTTCCTCCAACAGAACTCCCACTCATACTCCCCTGTTTACAGCTCTGTTGGCTAGCTCCTGTGCCGCTGCAGCTGTCTGTGCCGCTGCCTGATTGGCTGCTACCTTTATAGGAACCCTAGTCAGTGAAGCCACGCCGCCTAATCAGGACTCAGCTTCTCTCCCAGGACAAAGCCCCTACACATACAGATACCACCAATACAAAACCAAACACACACACAAATACCTTTTCCTCCAACAGAACTCCCACTCAAACTCCCCTGTTTACAGCTCTGTTTGCTAGCTCCTGTGCCGCTGCCTGACTGGCTGCTACCTTTATAGAACCCTTAGTCAGAGAAGCCCCGCCCCCTAATCAGGGCTCAGCTTCTCTCCCAGGACAAAGCCCCTACACATACAGATACCACCAATACAAAACCAAACACACACAAATACCTTCTCCTCCAACAGAACTCCCACTCAAACTCCCCTGTTTACAGCTCTGTTTGCTAGCTCCTGTGCCGCTGCCTGACTGGCTGCTACCTTTGTAGGACCCCTAGTCAGGGAAGCCCCGCTCCCTAATCAGGGCTCAGGTTCTCTCCCAACACAGAGTCCCTACACATACAGATACTAACAATACAAAACCAAACACACACAAGTACCTTCTACTCCAACAGAACTCCAACTCAAACTCCCCTGTTTACAGCTCTGTTTGATAGCTCCTGTGCCGCTGCCTGACTGGCTGCAACCTTTATAGGACCCCTAGTCAGGGAAGCCCCGCCCCCTAATCAGGGCTCAGCTTCTCTCCCAGCACAAAGCCCCTACACATACAGATACCACCAAAAGAAAACCAAAGACACACACAAATACCTTCTCCTCCAACAGAACTCCCACTCAAACGCCCCTGTTTACAGCTCTCTTGGCTAGCTCCTGTGCCACTGCCTGACTTGCTGCTCCCTTTATTGGAACCCTAGTCTGTGGAGCCCCGCCCCCTCATCAGGGCTCAGCTTCTCTCCCAGCACAAAGCCCCTACACATACAGATACTAACAACACAAAACCAAACACACAAATACCTTCTCCTCCTACAGAACTCCCACTCAAACTCCCCTGTTTACAGCTGTGTTTGCTAGCTCCTGTGCCGCTGCAGCTGTCTGTGCCGCTGTCTGACTGGCTGCTACCTTTATAGGACCCGTAGTCAGTGAAGCCCCGCCCCCTAATCAGGGCTCAGCTTATGTCCCAGCACAAAGCCCCTACACACACAGATACTACCAATACAAAACCAAACACACACAAATAGCTTCTACTCCAACAGAACTCCCACTCAAACTCCCCTGTTTACAGCTCTGTTTGATAGCTTCTGTGCCGCTGCCTGACTGGCTGCAACCTTTACAGGACCCCTAGTCAGGGAAGCCCCGCCCCCCAATCAGGGCTCAGCTTCTCTCCCAACACAAAGCCCCTACACATACAGATACCATCAATACAAAACCAAACACACACACAAATACCTTCTCCTCCAACAGAACTCTCACTCAAACTCCCCTGTTTACAGCTCTGTTTGCTAGCTCCTGTGCCGCTGCCTGACTGGCTGCTACCTTTATAGGACCCCTAGTCAGGGAAGCCCCGCCCCCTAATCAGGGCTCAGCTTCTCTCCCAGCACAAAGCCCCTCCAAGCCTCTACACATACAGATACCATCAATACAAAACCAAACACACACACAAATACCTTTTCCTCCAACTGAACTCCCACTCATACTCCCCTGTTTACAGCTCTGTTGGCTAGCTCCTGTGCCGCTGCAGCTGTCTGTGCCGCTGCCTGATTGGCTGCTACCTTTATAGGACCCCTAGTCAGTGAAGCCACGCCGCCTAATCAGGACTCAGCTTCTCTCCCAGCAAAAAGCCCCTACACATACAGATACTACCAATACAAAACCAAACACACACAAGTACCTTCTACTCCAACAGAACTCCCCCTCAAACTCCCCTGTTTACAGCTCTGTTTGCAAGCTTCTGTGCCGCTGCCTGACTGGCTGCTACCTTTGTAGGACCCCTAGTCAGGGAAGCCCCGCTCCCTAATCAGGGCTCAGGTTCTCTCCCAACACAGAGCCCCTACACATACAGATACTAACAATACAAAACCAAACACACACAAGTACCTTCTACTCCAACAGATATCACCCTCAAACTCCCCTGTTTACAGCTCTGTTTGCTAGCTCCTGTGCCGCTGCCTGACTGGCTGCAACCTTTATAGGACCCCTAGTCAGGGAAGCCCCGCCCCCTAATCAGGGCTCAGCTTCTCTCCCAGTACAAGGCCCCTCCAAGCCTCTACACATACAGATACCACCAATACAGAACCAAACACACACACAAATACCTTTTCCTCCAACAGAACTCCCACTCAAACTCCCCTGTTTGCAGCTCTGTTTGCTAGCTCCTGTGCCGCTGCCTGACTGGCTGCTACCTTTATAGAACCCTTAGTCAGAGAAGCCCCGCCCCCTAATCAGGGCTCAGCTTCTCTCCCAGGACAAAGCCCCTACACATACAGATACCACCAATACAAAACCAAACACACACAAATACCTTCTCCTCCAACAGAACTCCCACTCAAACTCCCCTGTTTACAGCTCTGTTTGCTAGCTCCTGTGCCGCTGCAGCTGTCTGTGCCGCTGCCTGATTGGCTGCAACCTTTATAGGACCCCTAGTCAGTGAAGCCCCGCCCCCTAATCAGGGCTCAGCTTCTCTCCCAGCACAAAGCCCCTGCACATACAGATAACACCAATACAAAACCAAACACACACAAGTACCTTCTCCTCCAACAGAACTCCTACTCCAACTCCCCTGTTTGCAGCTCTGTTTGCTAGCTCCTGTGCCGCTGCCTGACTGGCTGCTACCTTTATAGGACCCGTAGTCAGTGAAGCCCCGCCCCCTAATCAGGGCTCAGCTTCTCTCCCAGCACAAAGCCCCTCCAAGTCCCTACACATACAGATTATACCAATGCAAAACCAAACACACAAACACCTTCTCCTCCAACAGAACTCCCACTCAAACTCCCCTGTTTACAGCTCTGTTTGCTAGCCCCTGTGCCGCTGCAGCTGTCTGTGCCGCTACCTGATTGGCTGCTACCTTTATAGGACCTTTAGTCAGTGAAGCCCCGCCCCCTAATCAGGGCTCAGCTTATGTCCCAGCACAAAGCCCCTACACACACAGATACCACCAATACAAAACCAAACACACACAAATACCTTCTCCTCCAACAGAACTCCCACTCAAACTCCCCTGTTTACAGCTCTGTTTGCTAGCTCCTGTGCTGCTGCAGCTGTCTTTGCCACTGCCTGATTGGCTGCTACCTTTAGAGGACCCCTAGTCAGTGAAGCCCCGCTCCCTAATCAGGGCTCAGCTTCTCTCCCAGGACAAAGCCCCTACACATACAGACACCACCAATACAAAACCAAACACACACAAATACCTTCTCCTCCAACAGAACTCCCACTCAAACTCCCCTGTTTACAGCTCTGTTTGATAGCTCCTGTGCCGCTGCCTGACTGGCTGCTCCCTTTATAGGACGCCTAGTCAGGGAAGCCCCGCCCCCTAATCAGGGCTCAGCTTCTCTCCCAGCACAAAGCCCCTGCACATACAGATACCACCAATACAAAACCAAACACACACAAATACCTTCTCCTCCAACAGAACTCCCCCTCAAACTCCCGTTTACAGCTCTGTTTGCTAGCTCCTGTGCCGCTGCCTGACTGGCTGCTACCTTTACAGGACCCGTAGTCAGTCAAGCCCCATCCCCTAATCAGGGCTCAGCTTCTCTCCCAGTACAAAGCCCCCAGAAGCCTCGACACATACAGATACTACCAATGCAAAACCAAACACACACAAATACCTTCTCCTCCAACAGAACTCCCCCTCAAACTCCCGTTTACAGCTCTGTTTGCTAGCTCCTGTGCCGCTGCCTGACTGGCTGCTACCTTTATAGCACCCCTAGTCAGTGAAGGCCCGCCCCTAATCAGGGCTCAGCTTCTCTCCCAGCACAAAGCCCCTACACATACAGATGTGAACAATGCAAAACCAAACACACACACACAAATACCTTCTCCTCCAACAGAACTCCCACTCAAACTCCCCTGTTTACAGCTCTGTTTGCTAGCTCCTGTGCCGCTGCCTGACTGGCTGCTCCCTTTATAGGACCCCTAGTAAGTGAAGCCCCGCCCCCTAATCAGGGCTCAGCTTCTCTCCCAGCACAAAGCCCCTCGAAGCCTCGACACATAATGATACTACCAATACAAAACCGAACACACACAAATACCTTCTCCTCCAACAGAACTCCCACTCAAACTCCCCTGTTTACAGCTCTGTTTGCTAGCTCCTGTGCTGCTGCAGCTGTCTGTGCCGCTGCCTGACAGGCTGCTACTTTCATAGGACCCCTAGTCAGTGAAGCCCCGCCCCCTAATCAGGGCTCAGCTTCTCTCCCAGCACAAAGCCCCTCCAAGCCTCTACACATCCATATACCACCAATACAAAACCAAACACACACAAATACCTTCTCCTCCAACAGAACTCCCACTCAAACTCCCCTGTTTACAGCTCTGTTTGCTAGCTCCTGTGCCGCTGCAGCTGTCTGTGCCGCTGCCTGACTGGCTGCTACCTTTATAGGACGCCTAGTCTGTGGAGCCCCGCCCCCTAATCAGGGCTCAGCTTCTCTCCCAGCACAAAGCCCCTACACATACAGATACTAACAACACAAAACCAAACACACAAATACCTTTTCCTCCTACAGAACTCCCACTCAAACTCCCCTGTTTACAGCTGTGTTTGCTAGCTCCTGTGCCGCTGCAGCTGTCTGTGCCGCTGTCTGACTGGCTGCTACCTTTATAGGACCCGTAGTCAGTGAAGCCCCGCCCCCTAATCAGGGCTCAGCTTCTCTCCCAGCACAAAGCCCCTGCAAGCCCCTACACATACAGATTATACCAATGCAAAACCAAACACACAAATACCTTCTACTCCAACAGAACTCGCACTCAAACTCCCCTGATTACAGCTCTGTTTGATAGCTCCTGTGCCGCTGCCTGACTGGCTGCAACCTTTATAGGACCCCTAGTCAGGGAAGCCCCGCCACCTATTCAGGGCTCAGCTTCTCTCCCAGCACAAAGCCCCTACACATACAGATACCACCAAAAGAAAACCAAAGACACACACAAATACCTTCTCCTCCAACAGAACTCCCACTCAAACGCCCCTGTTTACAGCTCTGTTTGCTAGCTCCTGTGCCGCTGCCTGACTGGCTGCTACCTTTATAGGACCCCTAGTCAGGGAAGCCCCGCCCCCTAATCAGGGCTCAGCTTCTCTCCCAACACAAAGCCCCTACACATACAGATACCACCAATACAAAACCAAACACACACACAAATACCTTCTCCTCCAACAGAACTCCCACTCAAACTCCCCTGTTTACAGCTCTGTTTGCTAGCTTCCGTGCCGCTGCAGCTGTCTGTGCCGCTACCTGACTGGCTGCTACCTTTATAGGGCCCCTAGTCAGTGAAGCCCCGCCCCCTAATCAGGGCTCAGCTTCTCTCCCAGCACAAAGCCCCTCCAAGCCCCTACACATACAGATTATACCAATGCAAAACCAAACACACACAAATACCTTCTCCTCCAACAGAACTCCCACTCAAACTCCCCTGTTTACAGCTCTGTTTGCTAGTTCCTGTGCCGCTGCAGCTGTCTGTGCCCCTGCCTGACTGGCTGAAACCTTTATAGGACCCCTAGTCAGTAAAGCCCCGCCCCCAATCACGGCTCAGCTTCTCTCCCAGCACAAAGCCCTTACACATACAGATACTACCAATACAAAACCAAACACACACAAATACCTTCTCCTCCAACAGAACTCCCACTCAAACTCCCCTATTTACAGCTCTGTTTGCTAGCTCCTGTGCAGCTGCCTGACTGGCTGCAACCTTTATAGAACCCCTAGTCAGTGAAGCCCCGCCCACTAATCAGGGCTCAGCTTCTATCCCAGCACAAAGCCCCTCCAAGCCTCTACACATACAGATACCACCAATACAAAACCAAACACACACACAAATACCTTTTCCTCCAACAGAACTCCCACTCAAACTCCCCTGTTTACAGCTCTGTTTGCAAGCTCCTGTGCCGCTGCAGCTGTCTGTGCTGCTGCCTGACTGGCTGCTACCTTTATAGGACCACTACTCAGTCAAGCCCCGCCCCCTAATCAGGGCTCAGCTTCTCTCCCAGCACAAAGCCCCTACACATACAGATACTACGAATACAAAACCAAACACACACAAATACCTTCTCCTCCAACAGAACTCCCACTCAAACTCCCCTGTTTACAGCTCTGTTTGATAGCTCCTGTGCCGCTGCCTGACTGGCTGCTCCCTTTATAGGACGCCTAGTCAGGGAAGCCCCGCCCCCTAATCAGGGCTCAGCTTCTCTCCCAGCACAAAGCCCCTGCACATACAGATACCACCAATACAAAACCAAACACACACAAATACCTTCTCCTCCAACAGAACTGCCACTCAAACTCCCCTGTTTACAGCTGTGTTTGCTAGCTCCTGTACCGCTGCAGCTGTCTGTGTCGCTGCCTGACCGGCTGCTCCCTTTATAGGACCCCTAGTCAGTGAAGCCCCGCCCCCTAATCAGGGCTCAGCTTCTCTCCCAGCACAAAGCCCCTGCACATACAGATACTTCCAATGCAAAACCAAACACACACAAATACCTTCTCCTCCAACAGAACTCCCCCTCAAACTCCCGTTTACAGCTCTGTTTGCTAGCTCCTGTGCCGCTGCAGCTGTCTGTCCGCTGCCTGACTGGCTGCTACCTTTATAGGACCCCTAGTCAGTGAAGCCCCGCCCCCTAATCAGGGCTCAGCTTTTCTCCCAGCACAAAGACCCTACACATACAGATACTACCAATACAAAACCAGACACACACAAATACTTTCTCTTCCAACAGAACTCCCACTCAAACTCCCCTGTCTACAGCTCTGTTTGCTAGCTCCTGTGCCGCTGCCTGACTGGCTGCTCCCTTTATAGGACCCCTAGTCAGTGAAGCCCCGCCCCCTAATCAGGGCTCAGCTTCTCTCCCAGCACAAAGCCCCTCGAAGCCTCGACACATAATGATACTACCAATACAAAACCGAACACACACAAATACCTTCTCCTCCAACAGAACTCCCACTCAAACTCCCCTGTTTACAGCTCTGTTTGCTAGCTCCTGTGCTGCTGCAGCTGTCTGTGCCGCTGCCTGACAGGCTGCTACCTTCATAGGACCCCTAGTCAGTGAAGCCCCGCCCCCTAATCAGGGCTCAGCTTCTCTCCCAGCACAAAGCCCCTGCTCATACAGATACCACCAATACAAAACCGAACACACACAAATACCTTCTCCTCCAACAGAACTCCCACTCAAATTCCCCTGTTTACAGATCTGTTTGCTAGCTCCTGTGCCGCTGCAGCTGTCTGTGCCGCTGTCTGACTGGCTGATACCTTTTAAAGGACCCCTAGTCAGTGAAGCCCCGCCCCCTAAACACGGCTCAGCTTCTCTCCCAGCAAAAAGCCCCTGCACATACAGATACCACCAATACAAAACCAAACACACACACAAATACCTTTTCCTCCAACAGAACTCCCACTCAAACTCCCCTGTTTACAGCTCTGTTTAATAGCTCCTGTGCCGCTGCCTGACTGGCTGCTACCTTTATAGGACCCCTAGTCAATGAAGCCCCGCCCCCTAATCAGGGCTCAGCTTTTCTCCCAGCACAAAGCCCCTACACATACAGATACCACCAACACAAAACCAAACACACACAATACCTTCTCCTCCAACAGAACTCCCACTCAAACTCCCCTGTTTGCAGCTCTGTTTGCTAGCTCCTGTGCCGCTGCCTGACTGGCTGCAACCTTTATAGGACCCCTAGTCAGGGAAGCCCCGCCACCTATTCAGGGCTCAGCTTCTCTCCCAGTACAAGGCCCCTCCAAGCCTCTACACATACAGATACCACCAATACAGAACCAAACACACACAAAAATACCTTTTCCTCCAACAGAACTCCCACTCAAACTCCCCTGTTTACAGCTCTGTTTGCTAGCTCCTGTGCCGCTGCAGCTGTCTGTGCCGCTGCCTGATGGGCTGCTACCTTTATAGGACCCCTAGTCAGTGAAGCCCCGCCCCCTAATCAGGGCTCAGCTTCTCTCTCAGCACAAGGCCCCTCCAAGCCTCTACACATACAGATACCACCAATACAAAACCAAACACAAACACAAATACCTTTTCCTCCAACAGAACTCCCACTCAAACTCCCCTGTTTGCAGCTCTGTTTGCTAGCTCCTGTGCCGCTGCCTGACTGGCTGCTACCTTTATAGGACCCCTAGCCAGGGAAGCCCCGCCCCCTAATCAGGGCTCAGCTTCTCTCCCAACACAAAGCCCCTACACATACAGATACCACCAATACAAAACCAAACACACACACAAATACCTTTTCCTCCAACAGAACTCCCACTCAAACTCCCCTGTTTACAGCTCTGTTTGCTAGCTCCTGTGCCGCTGCCTGACTGGCTGCTACCTTTATAGAACCCTTAGTCAGAGAAGCCCCGCCCCCTAATCAGGGCTCAGCTTCTCTCCCAGGACAAAGCCCCTACACAGACAGATACCACCAATACAAAACCAAACACACACAAATACCTTCTCCTCCAACAGAACTCCCCCTCAAACTCCCCTGTTTACAGCTCTGTTTGATAGCTCCTGTGCCGCTGCCTGACTGGCTGCAACCTTTATAGGACCCCTAGTCAGGGAAGCCCCGCCCCCTAATCAGGGCTCAGCTTCTCTCCCAGTACAAGGCCCCTCCAAGCCTCTACACATACAGATACCACCAATACAGAACCAAACACACACAAATACCTTTTCCTCCAACAGAACTCCCACTCAAACTCCCCTGTTTACAGCTCTGTTTGCTAGCTCCTGTGCCGCTGCAGCAGTCTGTGCCGCTGCCTGATGGGCTGCTACCTTTATAGGACCCCTAGTCAGTGAAGCCCCGCCCCCTAATCAGGGCTCAGCTTCTCTCTCAGCACAAGGCCCCTCCAAGCCTCTACACATACAGATACCACCAATACAAAACCAAACACAAACACAAATACCTTTTCCTCCAACAGAACTCCCACTCAAACTCCCCTGTTTGCAGCTCTGTTTGCTAGCTCCTGTGCCGCTGCCTGACTGGCTGCTACCTTTATAGGACCCCTAGCCAGGGAAGCCCCGCCCCCTAATCAGGGCTCAGCTTCTCTCCCAACACAAAGCCCCTACACATACAGATACCACCAATACAAAACCAAACACACACACAAATACCTTTTCCTCCAACAGAACTCCCACTCAAACTCCCCTGTTTACAGCTCTGTTTGCTAGCTCCTGTGCCGCTGCCTGACTGGCTGCTACCTTTATAGAACCCTTAGTCAGAGAAGCCCCGCCCCCTAATCAGGGCTCAGCTTCTCTCCCAGGACAAAGCCCCTACACATACAGATACCACCAATACAAAACCAAACACACACAAATACCTTCTCCTCCAACAGAACTCCCACTCAAACTCCCCTGTTTACAGCTCTGTTTGCTAGCTCCTGTGCCGCTGCAGCTGTCTGTGCCGCTGCCTGATTGGCTGCAACCTTTATAGGACCCCTAGTCAGTGAAGCCCCGCCCCCTAATCAGGGCTCAGCTTCTCTCCCAGCACAAAGCCCCTGCACATACAGATAACACCAATACAAAACCAAACACACACAAGTACCTTCTCCTCCAACAGAACTCCTACTCCAACTCCCCTGTTTGCAGCTCTGTTTGCTAGCTCCTGTGCCGCTGCCTGACTGGCTGCAACCTTTATAGGACCCCTAGTCAGGGAAGCCCCGCCCACTAATCAGGGCTCAGCTTCTCTCCCAGCACAAAGCCCCTCCAAGCCTCTACACATACAGATACCACCAATACAAAACCAAACACACACACAAATACCTTTTCCTCCAACAGAACTCCCACTCAAATTCCCCTGTTTACAGCTCTGTTTAATAGCTCCTGTGCCGCTGCCTGACTGTCTGCTACCTTTATAGGACCCCTAGTCAGCGAAGCCCCGCCCCCTAATCAGGGCTCAGCTTCTCACCCAGGACAAAGGCCCTACACATACAGATACCACCAATACAAAACCAAACACACACAAATACCTTCTACTCCAACAGAACTCCCACTCAAACTCCCCAGTGTACAGCTCTGTTTCATAGCTCCTGTGCCGCTGCCTGACTGGCTGCAACCTTTATAGGACCCCTAGTCAGTGAAGCCCCGCCCCCTAAACACGGCTCAGCTTCTCTCCCAGCAAAAAGCCCCTGCACATACAGATACCACCAATACAAAACCAAACACACACACAAATACCTTTTCCTCCAACAGAACTCCCACTCAAACTCCCCTGTTTACAGCTCTGTTTAATAGCTCCTGTGCCGCTGCCTGACTGGCTGCTACCTTTATAGGACCACTAGTCAGGGAAGCCCCGCCCCCTAATCAGGGCTCAGCTTCTCTCCCAGCACAAAGCCCCTGCACATACAGATACCACCAATACAAAACCAAACACACACAATACCTTCTCCTCCAACAGAACTCCCACTCAAACTCCCCTGTTTACAGCTCTGTTTGCAAGCTCCTGTGCCGCTGCAGCTGTCTGTGCCGCTGCCTGACTGGCTGCTACCTTTATAGGACCCCTAGTCAATGAAGCCCCGCCCCCTAATCAGGGCTCAGCTTTTCTCCCAGCACAAAGCCCCTACACATACAGATACCACCAACACAAAACCAAACACACACAATACCTTCTCCTCCAACAGAACTCCCACTCAAACTCCCCTGTTTGCAGCTCTGTTTGCTAGCTCCTGTGCCGCTGCCTGACTGGCTGCAACCTTTATAGGACCCCTAGTCAGGGAAGCCCCGCCACCTATTCAGGGCTCAGCTTCTCTCCCAGCACAAAGCCCCTACACATACAGATACCACCAAAAGAAAACCAAAGACACACACAAATACCTTCTCCTCCAACAGAACTCCCACTCAAACGCCCCTGTTTACAGCTCTCTTGGCTAGCTCCTGTGCCACTGCCTGACTTGCTGCTCCCTTTATTGGACCCCTAGTCTGTGGAGCCCCGCCCCCTAATCAGGGCTCAGCTTCTCTCCCAGCACAAAGCCCCTACACATACAGATACTAACAACACAAAACCAAACACACAAATACCTTCTCCTCCTACAGAACTCCCACTCAAACTCCCCTGTTTACAGCTCTGTTTGCTAGCCCCTGTGCCGCTGCAGCTGTCTGTGCCGCTACCTGATTGGCTGCTACCTTTATAGGACCTTTAGTCAGTGAAGCCCCGCCCCCTAATCAGGGCTCAGCTGATGTCCCAGCACAAAGCCCCTACACACACAGATACTACCAATACAAAACCAAACACACACAAATACCTTCTACTCCAACAGAACTCCCACTCAAACTCCCCTGTTTACAGCTCTGTTTGATAGCTCCTGTGCCGCTGCCTGACTGGCTGCAACCTTTATAGGACCCCTAGCCAGGGAAGCCCCGCCCCCTAATCAGGCTCATCTTCTCTCCCAGGACAAAGCCCCTACACATACAGATACCACCAATACAAAACCAAACACACACAAATACCTTCTCCTCCAACAGAACTCCCACTCAAACTCCCCTGTTTACAGCTCTGTTTGCTAGCTCCTGTGCAGCTGCCTGACTGGCTGCAACCTTTATAGAACCCCTAGTCAGTGAAGCCCCGCCCACTAATCAGGGCTCAGCTTCTCTCCCAGCACAAAGCCCCTCCAAGCCTCTACACATACAGATACCACCAATACAAAACCAAACACACACACAAATACCTTTTCCTCCAACAGAACTCCCACTCAAACTCCCCTGTTTAGAGCTCTGTTTGCTAGCTCCTGTGCCGCTGCCTGACTGGCTGCTATCTTTATAGGACCCCTAGTCAGGGAAGCCCCGCCCCCTAATCAGGGCTCAGCTTCTCTCCCAACACAAAGCCCCTACACATACAGATACCACCAATACAAAACCGAACACACACAAATACCTTCTCCTCCAACAGAACTCCCACACAAACTCCCGTTTACAGCTCTGTTTGCTAGCTTCCGTGCCGCCGCAGGTGTCTGTGCCGCTACCTGACTGGCTGCTACCTTTATAGGACCCCTAGTCAGTGAAGCCCCGCCCCCTAATCAGGGCTCAGCTTCTGTCCCAGCACAAAGCCCCTACACATACAGATACTACCAATACAAAACCAAACACACACAAATACCTTCTCCTCCAACAGAACTCCCACTCAAACTCCCCTGTTTACAGCTCTGTTTGCTAGCTCCTGTGCCGCTGCAGCTGTCTGTGCCGCTGCCTGACTGGCTGCTACCTTTATAGGACCGTTAGTCAGTGAAGCCCCGCCCCCTAATCTGGGCTCAGCTTCTGTCCCAGCACAAAGCCCCTACACACACAGATACTACCAATACAAAACCAAACACACACAAATACCTTCTCCTCCCACAGAACTCCCACTCAAACTCCCCTGTTTACAGCTCTGTTTGCTAGCTCCTGTGCTGCTGCAGCTGTCTTTGCCACTGCCTGATTGGCTGCTACCTTTAGAGGACCCCTAGTCAGTGAAGCCCCGCTCCCTAATCAGGGCTCAGCTTCTCTCCCAGGACAAAGCCCCTACACATACAGACACCACCAATACAAAACCAAACACACACAAATACCTTCTCCTCCCACAGAACTCCCACTCAAACTCCCCTGTTTACAGCTCTGTTTGCAAGCTCCTGTGCCGCTGCAGCTGTCTGTGCTGCTGCCTGACTGGCTGCTACCTTAATAGGACCACTACTCAGTCAAGCCCCGCCCCCTAATCAGGGCTCAGCTTCTCTCCCAGCACAAAGCCCCTGCAAGCCCCTACACATACAGATTATACCAATGCAAAACCAAACAAACACAAATACCTTCTCCTCCAACAGAACTCCCACTCAAACTCCCCTGTTTACAGCTCTGTTTGCTAGCCCCTGTGCCGCTGCATCTGTCTGTGCCGCTACCTGACTGGCTGTTACCTTTATAGGACCTTTAGTCAGTGAAGCCCCGCCCCCTAATGAGGGCTCAGCTTCTGTCCCAGCACAAAGCCCCTACACACACAGATACTACCAATACAAAACCAAACACACACAAATACCTTCTACTCCAACAGAACTCCCACTCAAACTCCCCTGATTACAGCTCTGTTTGATAGCTCCTGTGCCGCTGCCTGACTGGCTGATACCTTTATAGGACCCCTAGTCAGTAAAGCCCCGCCCCCAATCACGGCTCAGCTTCTCCCCCAGCACAAACCCCTACACATACAGATACTACCAATACAAAACCAAACACACACAAATACCTTCTCCTCCAACAGAACTCCCACTCAAACTCCCCTGTTTACAGCTCTGTTTGCTAGCTCCTGTGCAGCTGCCTGACTGGCTGCAACCTTTATAGAACCCCTAGTCAGTGAAGCCCCGCCCACTAATCAGGGCTCAGCTTCTCTCCCAGCACAAAGCCCCTCCAAGCCTCTACACATACAGATACCACCAATACAAAACCAAACACACACACAAATACCTTTTCCTCCAACAGAACTCCCACTCAAACTCCCCTGTTTACAGCTCTGTTTGCTACCTTCCGTGCCGCTGCAGCTGTCTGTGCCGCTACCTGACTGGCTGCTACCTTTATAGGACCCCTAGTCAGTGAAGCCCCGCCCCCTAATCAGGGCTCAGCTTCTCTCCCAGCACAAAGCCCTTACACATACAGATACTACCAATACAAAACCAAACACACACAAATACCTTCTACTCCAACAGAACTCCCACTCAAACTCCCCTGCTTACAGTTCTGTTTGATAGCTCCTGCGCCGCTGCCTGACTGGCTGCAACCTTTATAGGACCCTAGTCAGGGAAGCCCCGCCCCCTCATCAGGGCTCAGCTTCTCTCCCAGCACAAGGCCCCTCCAGCCTCTACACATACAGATACCACCAATACAAAACCAAACACACACACAAATACCTTCTCCTCCCACAGAACTCCCACTCAAACTCCCCTGTTTACAGCTCTGTTTGCAAGCTCCTGTGCCGCTGCAGCTGTCTGTGCTGCTGCCTGACTGGCTGCTACCTTTATAGGACCACTACTCAGTCAAGCCCCGCCCCCTAATCAGGGCTCAGCTTCTCTCCCAGCACAAAGCCCCTACACATACAGATACTACGAATACAAAACCAAACACACACAAATACCTTCTCCTCCAACAGAACTCCCACTCAAACTCCCCTGTTTACAGCTCTGTTTGATAGCTCCTGTGCCGCTGCAGCTGTCTGTGCCGCTGCCTGACTGGCTGATACCTTTATAGGACCCCTAGTCAGTAAAGCCCCGCCCCCTAATCACGGCTCAGCTTTTCTCCCAGCACAAAGCCCCTACACATACAGATACTACCAATACAAAACCAAACACACACAAATACCTTCTCCTCCAACAGAACTCCCACTCAAACTCCCCTGTTTACAGCTCTGTTTGCTAGCTCCTGTGCCGCTGCCTGACTGGCTGCTCCCTTTATAGGACGCCTAGTCAGGGAAGCCCCGCCCCCTAATCAGGGCTCAGCTTCTCTCCCAGCACAAAGCCCCTGCACATACAGATACCACCAATACAAAACCAAACACACACAAATACCTTCTCCTCCAACAGAACTGCCACTCAAACTCCCCTGTTTACAGCTGTGTTTGCTAGCTCCTGTACCGCTGCAGCTGTCTGTGTCGCTGCCTGACCGGCTGCTCCCTTTATAGGACCCCTAGTCAGTGAAGCCCCGCCCCCTAATCAGGGCTCAGCTTCTCTCCCAGCACAAAGCCCCTGCACATACAGATACTTCCAATGCAAAACCAAACACACACAAATACCTTCTCCAACAGAACTCCCCCTCAAACTCCCGTTTACAGCTCTGTTTGCTAGCTCCTGTGCCGCTGCAGCTGTCTGTCCGCTGCCTGACTGGCTGCTACCTTTATAGGACCCCTAGTCAGTGAAGCCCCGCCCCCTAATCAGGGCTCAGCTTTTCTCCCAGCACAAAGACCCTACACATACAGATACTACCAATACAAAACCAGACACACACAAATACTTTCTCTTCCAACAGAACTCCCACTCAAACTCCCCTGTCTACAGCTCTGTTTGCAAGCTCCTGTGCCGCTGCCTGACTGGCTGCTACCTTTATAGCACCCCTAGTCAGTGAAGGCCCGCCCCTAATCAGGGCTCAGCTTCTCTCCCAGCACAAAGCCCCTACACATACAGATATGAACAATGCAAAACCAAACACACACACACAAATACCTTCTCCTCCAACAGAACTCCCACTCAAACTCCCCTGTTTACAGCTCTGTTTCCTAGCTCCTGTGCCGCTGCCTGACTGGCTGCTCCCTTTATAGGACCCCTAGTCAGTGAAGCCCCGCCCCCTAATCAGGGCTCAGCTTCTCTCCCAGCACAAAGCCCCTCGAAGCCTCGACACATAATGATACTACCAATACAAAACCGAACACACACAAATACCTTCTCCTCCAACAGAACTCCCACTCAAACTCCCCTGTTTACAGCTCTGTTTGCTAGCTCCTGTGCTGCTGCAGCTGTCTGTGCCGCTGCCTGACAGGCTGCTACCTTCATAGGACCCCTAGTCAGTGAAGCCCCGCCCCCTAATCAGGGCTCAGCTTCTCTCCCAGCACAAAGCCCCTCCAAGACTCTACACATCCATATACCACCAATACAAAACCAAACACACACCAATACCTTCTCCTCCAACAGAACTCCCACTCAAACTCCCCTGTTTACAGCTCTGTTTCCTAGCTCCTGTGCCGCTGCCTGACTGGCTGCTACCTTTATAGGACCCCTAGTCAGGGAAGCCCCGCCCCCTAATCAGGGCTCAGCTTCTCTCCCAACACAAAGCCCCTACACATACAGATACCACCAATACAAAACCAAACACACAGAAATACCTTCTACTCCAACAGAACTCCCACTCAAACTCCTCTGTTTACAGCTCTGTTTGCTAGCTTCCGTGCCGCTGCAGCTGTCTGTGCCGCTACCTTACTGGCTGCTACCTTTATAGGGCCCCTAGTCAGTGAAGCCCCGCCCCCTAATCAGGGCTCAGCTTCTCTCCCAGCACAAAGCCCCTCCAAGCCCCTACACATACAGATTATACCAATGCAAAACCAAACACACACAAATACCTTCTCCTCCAACAGAACTCCCACTCAAACTCCCCTGTTTACAGCTCTGTTTGCTACCTTCCGTGCCGCTGCAGCTGTCTGTGCCGCTACCTGACTGGCTGCTACCTTTATAGGACCCCTAGTCAGTGAAGCCCCGCCCCCTAATCAGGGCTCAGCTTCTGTCCCAGCACAAAGCCCCTACACATACAGATACTACCAATACAAAACCAAACACACAGAAATACCTTCTACTCCAACAGAACTCCCACTCAAACTCCCCTGTTTACAGTTCTGTTTGATAGCTCCTGCGCCGCTGCCTGACTGGCTGCAACCTTTATAGGACCCTAGTCAGGGAAGCCCCGCCCCCTCATCAGGGCTCAGCTTCTCTCCCAGCACAAGGCCCCTCCAAGCCTCTACACATACAGATACCACCAATACAAAATCAAACACACCCACAAATACCTTCTCCTCCAACAGAACTCCCACTCAAACTCCCCTGTTTACAGCTCTGTTTGCTAGCTCCTGTACCGCTGCAGCTGTCTGTGTCGCTGCCTGACTGGCTGCTCCCTTTATAGGACCCCTCGTCAGCGAAGCCCCGCCCCCTAATCAGGGCTAGGCTTCTCTCCCAGCACAAAGCCCCTACACATACAGATACTACCAATACAAAACCAAACACACACAAATACCTTCTATTCCAACAGAACTCCCACTCAAACTCCCCTGTTTACAGCTCTGTTTGCTAGCTCCTGTACCGCTGCAGCTGTCTGTGTCGCTGCCTGACTGGCTGCTCCCTTTATAAGACCCCTCGTCAGTGAAGCCCCGCCCCCTAATCAGGGCTAGGCTTCTCTCCCAGCACAAAGCCCCTACACATACAGATACTATCAGTACAAAACCAAACACACACACGAATACCTTTTCCTCCAACAGAACTCCCACTCAAACTCCCCTGTTTACAGCACTGTTTGCTAGCTCCTGTGCCGCTGCCTGACTGGCTGCTACCTTTATAGGACCCCTAGTCAGGGAAGCCCCGCCCCCTCATCAGGGCTCAGCTTCTCTCCCAACACAAAGCCCCTACACATACAGTTACCAACAATGCAAAACCAAACACACACAAATACCTTCTCCTCCAACAGAACTCGCACTCAAACTCCCCGGTTTACAGCTCTGTTTGCTAGCTCCTGTGCCGCTGCAGCTGTGTGTGCCGCTGCCTGATTGGCTGCTACCTTTATAGGACCCCTGGTCAGTGAAGCCCCGCCCCCTAATCAGGGCTCAGCTTCTCTCCCAGCACAAAGCCCCTGCACATACAGATACCACCAATACAAAACCAAACACCCACAAATACCTTCTCCTCCAACAGAACTCCCCCTCAAACTCCCGTTTACAGCTCTGTTTGCTAGCTCCTGTGCCGCTGCAGCTGTCTGTGCCGCTGCCTGACTGGCTGCTACCTTTATAGGACCCCTAGTCAGTGAAGCCCCGCCCCCTAATCAGGGCTCAGCTTTTCTCCCAGCACAAAGCCCCTCCAAGCCTCTACACGTACAGATACTACCAATACAAAACCAAACACACACAAATACCTTCTCCTCCAACAGAACTCCCACTCAAATTCCCCTGTTTACAGCTCTGTTTGCTAGCTCCTGTGCCGCTGCCTGACTGACTGCTACCTTTATAGGACCCCTAGTCAGTGAAGCCCCGCCCCCTAATCAGGGCTCAGCTTCGCTCCCAGCACAAAGCCCCTCCAAGCCTCTACACCTACAGATACTACCAATACAATACCAAACACACACACAAATACCTTCTCCTCCAACAGAACTCCCACTCAAACTCCCCTGTTTACAGCTCTGTTTGCTAGCTCCTGTACTGCTTCAGCTGTCTGTTTCGCTGCCTGACTGGCTGCTCCCTTTCTAGGACCCCTAGTCAGTGAAGCCCCGCCCCCTAATCAGGGCTCAGCTTCTCTCCCAGCACAAAGCCCCTACACATACAGATACCACCAATACAAAACCAAACACACACAAATACCTTCTCCTCCAACAGAACTCCCACTCAAACTCCCCTGTTTACAGCTCTGTTTGCTAGCTCCTGTGCCGCTGCAGCTGTCTGTGCCGCTACCTGACTGGCTGCTACCTTTATAGGACCGCTAGTCAGTGAAGCCCCGCCCCCTAATCAGGGCTCGAGTTCTGTCCCAGCACAAACCCCTACACATACAGATACTACGAATACAAAACCAAACACACACAAATACCTTCTATTCCAACAGAACTCCCACTCAAACTCCCCTGTTTACAGCTCTGTTTGATAGCTCCTGTGCCGCTGCCTGACTGGCTGCTACCTTTATAGGACGCCTAGTCAGTGAAGCCCCGCCCCCTTATCAGGGCTCAGCTTCTCTCCCAGCACAAAGCCTCTACACATACAGATACTACCAATACAAAACCAAACACACAAATACCTTCTCCTCCAACAGAACTCAAACTCAAACTCCCCTGTTTACAGCTCTGTTTGCTAGCTCCTATGCCGCTGCAGCTGTCTGTGCCCCTGCCTGACTGGCTGCTCCCTTTATAGGACCCCTAGTCAGTGAAGCCCCGCCCCCTAATCAGGGCTCAGCTTTTCTCCCAGCACAAAGCCTCTACACATACAGATACTACCAATACAAAACCAAACACACACAAACACCTTCTCCAAAAGAACTCCCACTCAAACTCCCCTGTTTACAGCTCTGTTTGCTAGCTCCTGTGCCGCTGCCTGACTGGCTGCTACCTTTATAGGACCCCTAGTCAGTGAAGCCCCGCCCCCTAATCAGGGCTCTGATTCTCTCCCAGCACAAAGCCCCTCCAAGCCTCTACACATACAGATACTACCAATACAAAACCAAACACACACAAATACCTTCTCTTCCAAGAGAACTCCCACTCAAACTCCCCTGTTTACAGCTCTGTTTGCTAAATTCCTGTGCCGCTGTCTGACTGGCTGCTACCTTTATAGGACCCCTAGTCAGGGAAGCCCCGCCCCCTAATCAGGGCTCAGTTTCGCTCCCAGCACAAAGCCCCTCCAAGCCTCTACTTATACAGATACCACCAATACAAAACCAAACACACACACAAATACCTTCTCCTCCAACAGAACTCCCACTCAAACTGCCCTGTTTACAGCTCTGTTTGCTAGCTCCTGTGCCGCTGCCTGACTGGCTGCTACCTTTATAGGACCCCTAGTCAGGGAAGCCCCGCCCTCTAATCAGGGCTCAGCTGCTCTCCCAGCACAAAGCCCCTACACATACAGATACTAACAATACAAAACCAAACAAACACAAATACCTTCTCCTCCAACAGAACTCCCACTCAAACCCCCCCGTTTACAGCTCTTTTTGCTAGCTGTCTGTGCCGCTGCCTGACCAGCTGCTACCTTTACAGGACCCGTAGTCAGTGAAGCCCCGCCCCCTAATCAGGGCTCAGCTTTTCTCCCAGCACAAAGCCCCTCCAAGCCCCTTCACATACCGATACCACCAATACAAAACCAAACACACACAAATACCTTCTCCTCCAACAGAACTCCCACTCAAACTCCCCTGTTTACAGCTCTGTTTGCTAAATTCCTGTGCCGCTGCCTGACTGGCTGCTACCTTTATAGGACCCCTGGTCAGTGAAGCCCCGCCCCCTAATCAGGGCTCAGATTCTCTCCCAGCACAAAGCCCCTCCAAGCCTCTACACATACAGGTACTACCAATACAAAACCAAACACACACAAATACCTTCTCTTCCAACAGAACTCCCACTCAAACTCCCCTGTTTACAGCTCTGTTTGCTAAATTCCTGTGCCGCTGCCTGACTGGCTGCTACCTTTATAGGACCCCTAGTCAGTGAAGCCCCGCCCCCTAATCAGGGCTCAGTTTCGCTCCCAGCACAAAGCCCCTCCAAGCCTCTACTTATACAGATACCACCAATACAAAACCAAACACACACACAAATACCTTCTCCTCCAACAGAACTCCCTCTCAAACTCCCCTGTTTACAGCTCTGTTTGCTAGCTCCTGTGCCACTGCAGCTGTCTATGCCGCCGCCTGACTGGCTGCTCCCTTTATAGGACCCCTAGTCAGGGAAGCCCCGCCCCCTCATCAGGGCTCAGCTTCTCTCCCAGCACAAAGCCCCTACACATACAGATACCACCAATACAAAACCAAACACACACAAATACCTTCTCCTCCAACAGAACTCCCACTCAAACTCCCCTGTTTACAGCTCTGTTTGCTAGCTCCTGTACCGCTGCAGCTGTCTGTGTCGCTGCCTGACTGGCTGCTCCCTTTATAGGACCCCTCGTCAGTGAAGCCCCGCCCCCTAATCAGGGCTAGGCTTCTCTCCCAGCACAAAGCCCCTACACATACAGATAACACCAACACAAAACCAAACACACACAAATACCTTCTCCTCCAACAGAACTCCCACTCAAACTCCCCTGTTTACAGCTCTGTTTGCTAGCTCCAGTACCGCTGCAGCTGTCTGTGTCGCTGCCTGACTGGCTGCAACCTTTATAGGACCCCTAGTCAGGGAAGCCCCGCCCCCTAATCAGGGCTCAGCTTTTCTCCCAGCACAAAGCCCCTCCAAGCCTCTTCACAAACAGATACTACCAATACAAAACAAAACACACTCAAATACCTTCTCCTGCAACAGAACTCCCACTCAAACTCCCCTGTTTACAGCTCTGTTTGCTAGCTCCTGTACCGCTGCAGCTGTCTGTGTCGCTGCCTGACTGGCTGCTCCCTTTATAGGACCCCTCGTCAGCGAAGCCCCGCCCCCTAATCAGGGCTAGGCTTCTCTCCCAGCACAAAGCCCCTACACATACAGATACTACCAATACAAAACCAAACACACACAAATACCTTCTATTCCAACAGAACTCCCACTCAAACTCCCCTGTTTACAGCTCTGTTTGCTAGCTCCTGTACCGCTGCAGCTGTCTGTGTCGCTGCCTGACTGGCTGCTCCCTTTATAAGACCCCTCGTCAGTGAAGCCCCGCCCCCTAATCAGGGCTAGGCTTCTCTCCCAGCACAAAGCCCCTACACATACAGATACTACCAGTACAAAACCAAACACACACACGAATACCTTCTCCTCCAACAGAACTCCCTCTCAAACTCCCCTGTTTACAGCACTGTTTGCTAGCTCCTGTGCCGCTGCCTGACTGGCTGCTACCTTTATAGGACCCCTAGTCAGGGAAGCCCCGCCCCCTCATCAGGGCTCAGCTTCTCTCCCAACACAAAGCCCCTACACATACAGTTACCAACAATGCAAAACCAAACACACACAAATACCTTCTCCTCCAACAGAACTCGCACTCAAACTCCCCGGTTTACAGCTCTGTTTGCTAGCTCCTGTGCCGCTGCAGCTGTGTGTGCCGCTGCCTGATTGGCTGCTACCTTTATAGGACCCCTGGTCAGTGAAGCCCCGCCCCCTAATCAGGGCTCAGCTTCTCTCCCAGCACAAAGCCCCTGCACATACAGATACCACCAATACAAAACCAAACACCCACAAATACCTTCTCCTCCAACAGAACTCCCCCTCAAACTCCCGTTTACAGCTCTGTTTGCTAGCTCCTGTGCCGCTGCAGCTGTCTGTGCCGCTGCCTGACTGGCTGCTACCTTTATAGGACCCCTAGTCAGTGAAGCCCCGCCCCCTAATCAGGGCTCAGCTTTTCTCCCAGCACAAAGCCCCTCCAAGCCTCTACACGTACAGATACTACCAATACAAAACCAAACACACACAAATACCTTCTCCTCCAACAGAACTCCCACTCAAATTCCCCTGTTTACAGCTCTGTTTGCTAGCTCCTGTGCCGCTGCCTGACTGACTGCTACCTTTATAGGACCCCTAGTCAGTGAAGCCCCGCCCCCTAATCAGGGCTCAGCTTCGCTCCCAGCACAAAGCCCCTCCAAGCCTCTACACCTACAGATACTACCAATACAATACCAAACACACACACAAATACCTTCTCCTCCAACAGAACTCCCACTCAAACTCCCCTGTTTACAGCTCTGTTTGCTAGCTCCTGTACTGCTTCAGCTGTCTGTTTCGCTGCCTGACTGGCTGCTCCCTTTCTAGGACCCCTAGTCAGTGAAGCCCCGCCCCCTAATCAGGGCTCAGCTTCTCTCCCAGCACAAAGCCCCTACACATACAGATACCACCAATACAAAACCAAACACACACAAATACCTTCTCCTCCAACAGAACTCCCACTCAAACTCCCCTGTTTACAGCTCTGTTTGCTAGCTCCTGTGCCGCTGCAGCTGTCTGTGCCGCTACCTGACTGGCTGCTACCTTTATAGGACCGCTAGTCAGTGAAGCCCCGCCCCCTAATCAGGGCTCGAGTTCTGTCCCAGCACAAACCCCTACACATACAGATACTACGAATACAAAACCAAACACACACAAATACCTTCTATTCCAACAGAACTCCCACTCAAACTCCCCTGTTTACAGCTCTGTTTGATAGCTCCTGTGCCGCTGCCTGACTGGCTGCTACCTTTATAGGACGCCTAGTCAGTGAAGCCCCGCCCCCTTATCAGGGCTCAGCTTCTCTCCCAGCACAAAGCCTCTACACATACAGATACTACCAATACAAAACCAAACACACAAATACCTTCTCCTCCAACAGAACTCAAACTCAAACTCCCCTGTTTACAGCTCTGTTTGCTAGCTCCTATGCCGCTGCAGCTGTCTGTGCCCCTGCCTGACTGGCTGCTCCCTTTATAGGACCCCTAGTCAGTGAAGCCCCGCCCCCTAATCAGGGCTCAGCTTTTCTCCCAGCACAAAGCCTCTACACATACAGATACTACCAATACAAAACCAAACACACACAAACACCTTCTCCAAAAGAACTCCCACTCAAACTCCCCTGTTTACAGCTCTGTTTGCTAGCTCCTGTGCCGCTGCCTGACTGGCTGCTACCTTTATAGGACCCCTAGTCAGTGAAGCCCCGCCCCCTAATCAGGGCTCTGATTCTCTCCCAGCACAAAGCCCCTCCAAGCCTCTACACATACAGATACTACCAATACAAAACCAAACACACACAAATACCTTCTCTTCCAAGAGAACTCCCACTCAAACTCCCCTGTTTACAGCTCTGTTTGCTAAATTCCTGTGCCGCTGTCTGACTGGCTGCTACCTTTATAGGACCCCTAGTCAGGGAAGCCCCGCCCCCTAATCAGGGCTCAGTTTCGCTCCCAGCACAAAGCCCCTCCAAGCCTCTACTTATACAGATACCACCAATACAAAACCAAACACACACACAAATACCTTCTCCTCCAACAGAACTCCCACTCAAACTGCCCTGTTTACAGCTCTGTTTGCTAGCTCCTGTGCCGCTGCCTGACTGGCTGCTACCTTTATAGGACCCCTAGTCAGGGAAGCCCCGCCCTCTAATCAGGGCTCAGCTGCTCTCCCAGCACAAAGCCCCTACACATACAGATACTAACAATACAAAACCAAACAAACACAAATACCTTCTCCTCCAACAGAACTCCCACTCAAACCCCCCCGTTTACAGCTCTTTTTGCTAGCTGTCTGTGCCGCTGCCTGACCAGCTGCTACCTTTACAGGACCCGTAGTCAGTGAAGCCCCGCCCCCTAATCAGGGCTCAGCTTTTCTCCCAGCACAAAGCCCCTCCAAGCCCCTTCACATACCGATACCACCAATACAAAACCAAACACACACAAATACCTTCTCCTCCAACAGAACTCCCACTCAAACTCCCCTGTTTACAGCTCTGTTTGCTAAATTCCTGTGCCGCTGCCTGACTGGCTGCTACCTTTATAGGACCCCTGGTCAGTGAAGCCCCGCCCCCTAATCAGGGCTCAGATGCTCTCCCAGCACAAAGCCCCTCCAAGCCTCTACACATACAGGTACTACCAATACAAAACCAAACACACACAAATACCTTCTCTTCCAACAGAACTCCCACTCAAACTCCCCTGTTTACAGCTCTGTTTGCTAAATTCCTGTGCCGCTGCCTGACTGGCTGCTACCTTTATAGGACCCCTAGTCAGTGAAGCCCCGCCCCCTAATCAGGGCTCAGTTTCGCTCCCAGCACAAAGCCCCTCCAAGCCTCTACTTATACAGATACCACCAATACAAAACCAAACACACACACAAATACCTTCTCCTCCAACAGAACTCCCTCTCAAACTCCCCTGTTTACAGCTCTGTTTGCTAGCTCCTGTGCCACTGCAGCTGTCTATGCCGCCGCCTGACTGGCTGCTCCCTTTATAGGACCCCTAGTCAGGGAAGCCCCGCCCCCTCATCAGGGCTCAGCTTCTCTCCCAGCACAAAGCCCCTACACATACAGATACCACCAATACAAAACCAAACACACACAAATACCTTCTCCTCCAACAGAACTCCCACTCAAACTCCCCTGTTTACAGCTCTGTTTGCTAGCTCCTGTACCGCTGCAGCTGTCTGTGTCGCTGCCTGACTGGCTGCTCCCTTTATAGGACCCCTCGTCAGTGAAGCCCCGCCCCCTAATCAGGGCTAGGCTTCTCTCCCAGCACAAAGCCCCTACACATACAGATAACACCAACACAAAACCAAACACACACAAATACCTTCTCCTCCAACAGAACTCCCACTCAAACTCCCCTGTTTACAGCTCTGTTTGCTAGCTCCAGTACCGCTGCAGCTGTCTGTGTCGCTGCCTGACTGGCTGCAACCTTTATAGGACCCCTAGTCAGGGAAGCCCCGCCCCCTAATCAGGGCTCAGCTTTTCTCCCAGCACAAAGCCCCTCCAAGCCTCTTCACAAACAGATACTACCAATACAAAACAAAACACACTCAAATACCTTCTCCTGCAACAGAACTCCCACTCAAACTCCCCTGTTCACAGCTCTGTTTGCTAGCTCCTGTGCCGCTGCCTGACTGGCTGCTGCCTTTATAGGACCCCTAGTCAGTGAAGCCCCGCCCCCTAATCAGGGCTCAGCTTCTCTCCCAGCACGAAGCCCCTCCAAGCCTCTACACATACAGATACTACCAATACAAAACCAAACACACACAAAAATACCTTCTCCTCCAACAGAACTCCCACTCAAACTCCCGTGTTTACAGCTCTGTTTGCTAGCTCTTGTGCCGCTGCCTGACTGGCTGCTACCTTTATAGGACCCCTAGTCAGGGAAACCCCGCCCCCTAATCAGGGCTCAGCTTCTCTCCCAGCACGAAGCCCCTACACATACAGATACCACCAATACAAAACCAAACACACACAAGTACCTTCTCCTCCAACAGAACTCCCCCTCAAAGTCCCCTGTTTACAGCTCTGTTTGCTAGCTGTCTGTGCCGCTGCCTGACCAGCTGCTACCTTTACAGGACCCGTAGTCAGTCAAGCCCCATCCCCGAATCAGGGCTCAGCTTCTCTCCCAGTACAAAGCCCCTACACATACAGATACCACCAATACAAAACCAAACACACACAAATACCTTCTCCTCCAACAGAACTCCCACTCAAACTCCCCTGTTTACAGCTCTGTTTGCTAGCTCCTGTGCCCCTGCAGCTGTCTGTGACGCTGCCTGACTGGCTGCTACAATCATAGGACCCCTAGTCAGCGAAGCCCCGCCCGCTAATCAGGGCTCAGCTTCTCTCCCAGCACAAAGCCCCTCCAAGCCTATACACATACAGATACTACCAGTACAAAACCAAACACACAAATACCTTCTCCTCCAACAGAACTCCCACTCAAACTCCCCTGTTTACAGCTCTGTTTGCTAGCTCCTGTACCGCTGCAGCTGTCTGTGTCGCTGCCTCACTGGCTGCTCCCTTTATAGGACCCCTCGACAGTGAAGGCCCGCCCCGTAATCAGGGCTCAGCTTCTCTCTCAGCACAAAGCCCCTACACATACAGAAACCACCAACACAAAACCAAACACACACAAATACCTTCTCCTCCAACAGAACTCCCGCTCAAACTCCCCTGTTTACAGCTCTGTTTGCTAGCTCCTGTACCGCTGCAGCTGTCTGTGCAGCTGCCTGACTGGCTGCTCCCTTTATAGGACCCCTAGTCAGTGAAGCCCCGCCCCCTAATCAGGGCTCAGCTTCTCTCCCAGCACAAAGCCCCTACACATACAGATACCACCAATACAAAACCAAACACACACAAATACCTTCTCCTCCAACAGAACTCCCACTCAAACTCCCCTGTTTACAGCTCTGTTTGCTAGCTCCTGTGCCCCTGCAGCTGTCTGTGACGCTGCCTGACTGGCTGCTACAATCATAGGACCCCTAGTCAGCGAAGCCCCGCCCGCTAATCAGGGCTCAGCTTCTCTCCCAGCACAAAGCCCCTCCAAGCCTATACACATACAGATACTACCAGTACAAAACCAAACACACAAATACCTTCTCCTCCAACAGAACTCCCACTCAAACTCCCCTGTTTACAGCTCTGTTTGCTAGCTCCTGTACCGCTGCAGCTGTCTGTGCAGCTGCCTGACTGGCTGCTCCCTTTATAGGACCCCTAGTCAGTGAAGCCCCGCCCCCTAATCAGGGCTCAGCTTTTCTCCCAGCACAAAGCCCCTACACATACAGATGCTACCAATACAAAACCAAACACACACAAATACCTTCTCCTCCAACAGAACTCCCACTCAAACTCCCCCGTTTACAGCTCTGTTTGCTAGCTGTCTGTGCCGCTGCCTGACCAGCTGCTACCTTTACAGGACCCGTAGTCAGTCAAGCCCCATCCCCTAATCAGGGCTCAGCTTCTCTCCCAGTGCAAAGCCCCCACAAGCCTCTACACACACATATACTACCAATGCAAAACCAAACACACACAAATACCTTCTCCTCCAACAGAACTCCCCCTCAAACTCCCGTTTACAGCTCTGTTTGCTAGCTCCTGTGCCGCTGCAGCTGTCTGTGCCGCTGCCTGACTGGCTGCTACCTTTATAGGACCCCTGGTCAGTGAAGCCCCGCCCCCTAATCAGGGCTCAGTTTCGCTCCCAGCACAAAGCCCCTCCAAGCCTCTACACATACAGATACCACCAATACAAAACCAAACACACACAAGTACCTTCTCCTCCAACAGAACTCCCCCTCAAACTCCCCTGTTTACAGGTCTGTTTGCTAGCTGTCTGTGCCGCTGCCTGACCAGCTGCTACCTTTACAGGACCCGTCGTCAGTCAAGCCCCATCCCCGAATCAGGGCTCAGCTTCTCTCCCAGTACAAAGCCCCCACAAGCCTCTACACATACAGATACCACCAATACAAAACCAAACACACACAAATACCTTCTCTTCCAACAGAACTCCCACTCAAACTCCCCTGTTTTCAGCTCTGTTTGCTAAATTCCTGTGCCGCTGCCTGACTGGCTGCTACCTTTATAGGACCCCTAGTCAGTGAAGCCCCACCCCCTAATCAGGGCTCAGTTTCGCTCCCAGCACAAAGCCCCTCCAAGCCTCTACACATACAGATACCACCAATACAAAACCAAACACACACACAAATACCTTCTCCTCCAACAGAACTCCCACTCAAACTCCCCTGTTTACAGCTCTGTTTGCTAGCTCCTGTTCCGCTGCAGCTGTCTGTGCCCCTGCCTGACTGGCTGCTCCCTTTATAGGACCCCTAGTCAGTGAAGCCCCGCCCCCTAATCAGGGCTCAGCTTCTCTCCCAGCACAAAGCCCCGACACATACATATACTACCAATACAAAACCAAACACACACAAATACCTTCTCCTCCAACAGAACTCCCGCTCAAACTCCCCTGTTTACAGCTCTGTTTGCTAGCTCCTGTACCGCTGCACCTGTCTAAGCAGCTGCCTGACTGGCTGCTCCCTTTATAGGACCCCTAGTCAGTGAAGCCCCGCCCCCTAATCAGGGCTCAGCTTTTCTCCCAGCACAAAGCCCCTACACATACAGATGCTACCAATACAAAACCAAACACACACAAATACCTTCTCCTCCAACAGAACTCCCACTCAAACTCCCCCGTTTACAGCTCTGTTTGCTAGCTGTCTGTGCCGCTGCCTGACCAGCTGCTACCTTTACAGGACCCGTAGTCAGTCAAGCCCCATCCCCTAATCAGGGCTCAGCTTCTCTCCCAGTGCAAAGCCCCCACAAGCCTCTACACATACATATACTACCAATGCAAAACCAAACACACACAAATACCTTCTCCTGCAACAGAACTCCCACTCAAACTCCCCTGTTTACAGCTCTGTTTGCTAGCTCCTGTGCCGCTGCAGCTGTCTGTGCCCCTGCCTGACTGGCTGCTACCTTTATAGGACCCCTAGTCAGTGAAGCCCCATCCCCTAATCAGGGCTCAGCTTCTCTCCCAGTACAAAGCCCCCACAAGCCTCTACACATACATATACTACCAATGCAAAACCAAACACACACAAATACCTTCTCCTGCAACAGAACTCCCACTCAAACTCCCCTGTTTACAGCTCTGTTTGCTAGCTCCTGTGCCGCTGCCTGACTGGCTGCTACCTTTATAGGACCCCTGGTCAGTGAAGCCCCGCCCCCTAATCAGGGCTCAGTTTCGCTCCCAGCACAAAGCCCCTCCAAGCCTCTACACATACAGATACCACCAATACAAAACCAAACACACACACAAATACCTTCTCCTCCAACAGAACTCCCTCTGAAACTCCCCTGTTTACAGCTCTGTTTGCTAGCTCCTGTGCCACTGCAGCTGTCTATGCCGCCGCCTGACTGGCTGCTCCCTTTATATGACTCCTAGTCAGTGAAGCCCCGCCCCCTAATCAGGGCTCAGCTTCTCTCCCAGCACGAAGCCCCTACACATACAGATACCACCAATACAAAACCAAACACACACAAATACCTTCTCCTCCAACAGAACTCCCACTCAAACTCCCCTGTTTACAGCTCTGTTTGCTAGCTCCTGTGCCCCTGCAGCTGTCTGTGACGCTGCCTGACTGGCTGCTACAATCATAGGACCCCTAGTCAGCGAAGCCCCGCCCGCTAATCAGGGCTCATCTTCTCTCCCAGCACAAAGCCCCTCCAAGCCTATACACATACAGATACTACCAATACAAAAAAACACACAAATACCTTCTCCTCCAACGGAACTCCCACTCAAACTCCCCTGTTTACAGCTCTGTTTGCTTGCTCCTGTGCCGCTGTCTGACTGGCTGCTACCTTTATAGGACCCCTAGTCAGTGAAGCCCCGCCACCTAATCAGGGCTCAGCTTCTCTCCCAGCACAAAGCCCCTTCAAGCCTCTACACATACATATACTACCAATACAAAACCAAACACACACAAATACCTTCTCCTCCAACAGAACTCCCACTCAAAGTCCCCTGTTTACAGCTCTGTTTGCTATTCCTGTGCCACTGCCTGACTGGCTGCTACCTTCATAGGACCCCTAGTCAGTGAAGCCCCGCCCCCTAATCAGGGCTCAGCTTCTCTCCCAGCACAAAGCCCCTGCACATACAGATACTGACAATACAAAACCAAACACAAACAAATGCCTTCTCCTCCTACAGAACTCCGACTCCAACTCCCCTGTTTACAGCTCTGTTTGCTAGCTCCTATGCCGCTGCAGCTGTCTGTGCCGCTGTCTGACTGCCTGCTACCTTTATAGGACCCCTAGTCAGTGAAGCCCCGCCCCCTAATCAGGGCTAAGCTTCTCCCCCAGCACAAAGCCCCTCAAAGCCTCTACACATACAGATACTACCAATACAAAAACACACACAAATACCTTCTCCTTCAACAGAACTCCCACTCAAACTCCCCTGTTCACCGCTCTGTTTGCTAGCTCCTGTGCCGCTGCCTGACTGGCTGCTACCTTTATAGGACCCCTAGTCAGTGAAGCCCCGCCCTCTAATCAGGGCTCAGCTTCTCTCCAAGCACAAAGCCCCGCCAAACCAATACACATACAGATACTACCAATACAAAACCAAACACACACAAATACCATCTCCTCCAACAGAACTCCCACTCCAACTCCCCTGTTTACAGCTCTGTTTGCTAGCTCCTGTGCCGCTGCAGCTGTCTGTGCCGCTGCCTGACTGGCTGCTACCTTTATAGAACCCCTAGTCAGTGAAGCCCTGCCCCCTAATCAGGGCTCAGCTTCTCTCCCAGCACAAAGCCCCTGCACATACAGATACTGACAATACAAAACCAAGCACAAACAAATACCTTCTCCTCCAACAGAACTCCCACTCAAACTCCCCTGCTTACAGCTCTGTTTGCTAGCTCCTGTGCCGCTGTCGGACTGGCTGCTACCTTTATAGGACCCCTAGTCAGTGAAGCCCCGCCACCTAATCAGGGCTCAGCTTCTCTCCCAGCACAAAGCCCCTACACATACAGATACTACCAATACAAAAACACACACAAACACCTTCTCCAACAGAACTCCCACTCAAACTCCCCTCTTTACTGCTCTGTTTGATAGCTCCTGTGCCAGTGCAGCTGTCTGTGCCGCTGCCTGACTGGCTGCTCCCTTTATAGGACCCTTAGTCAGTCAAGCCCCGCCCCCTAATCAGGGCTCAGCTTCTCTCCCAGCACAAAGCCCCTCCAAGCCTGTACACATACAGATAATACCAATACAAAACCAAACACACACAAATACCTTCTCCTCCAACAGAATTCCCACTCAAACTCCCCTGTTCACAGCTCTGTTTGCTAGCTCCTGTGCCGCTGCCTGACTGGTTGCTACCTTTATAGGACCCCTAGTCAGGGAAGCCCCGCCCCCTAATCAGGGCTCAGCTTCTCTCCCAGCACAAAGCCCCTACACATACAGATACTACCAATACAAAACCAAACACACAGAAATACCTTCTCCTCCAACAGAACTCCCACTCAAACTCCCCTCTTTACTGCTCTGTTTGCTAGCTCCTGTGCCGCTGCAGCTGTCTGAGCCGCTGCCTGACTGGCTGCTACCTTTATAGGACCCCTAGTCAGTCAAGCCCCGCCCCCTAATCAGGGCTCAGCTTCTCTCCCAGCACTAAGCCCTCCAAGCCTCGACACATACAGATACTACCAATACAAAAACACACACACAAATACCTTCTCCTGCAACAGAACTCCCACTCAAACTCCCCTGTTTACAGCTCTGTTTGCTAGCTCCTGTGCCGCTGCCTGACTGGCTGCTCCCTTTATATGACTCCTAGCCAGTGAAGCCCCGCCCCCTAATCAGGGCTCAGCTTCTCTCCCAGCACGAAGCCCCTACACATACAGATACCACCAATACAAAACCAAACACACACAAATACCTTCTCCTCCAACAGAACTCCCACTCAAACTCCCCTCTTTACAGCTCTGTTTGCTAGCTCCTGTGCCCCTGCAGCTGTCTGTGACGCTGCCTGACTGGCTGCTACAATCATAGGACCCCTAGTCAGCGAAGCCCCGCCCGCTAATCAGGGCTCATCTTCTCTCCCAGCACAAAGCCCCTCCAAGCCTATACACATACAGATACTACCAGTACAAAACCAAACACACACAAATACCTTCTCTTCCAACAGAACTCCCACTCAAACTCCCCTGTTTACAGCTCTGTTTGCTAAATTCCTGTGCCGCTGCCTGACTGGCTGCTACCTTTATAGGACCCCTAGTCAGTGAAGCCCCGCCCCCTAATCAGGGCTCAGATTCTCTCCCAGCACAAAGCCCCTCCAAGCCTCTACACATACAGATACTACCAATACAAAACCAAACACACACAAATACCTTCTCTTCCAACAGAACTCCCACTCAAACTCCCCTGTTTAGAGCTCTGTTTGCTAAATTCCTGTGCCGCTGCCTGACTGGCTGCTACCTTTATAGGACCCCTAGTCAGTGAAGCCCCGCCCCCTAATCAGGGCTCAGTTTCGCTCCCAGCACAAAGCCCCTCCAAGCCTCTACACATACAGATACCACCAATACAAAACCAAACACACACACAAATACCTTCTCCTCCAACAGAACTCCCACTCAAACTCCCCTGTTTACAGCTCTGTTTGCTAGCTCCTGTGCCACTGCAGCTGTCTGTGCCGCTGCCTGACTGGCTGCTACCTTTATAGGACCCCTAGTCAGGGAAGCCCCGCCCTCTAATCAGGGCTCAGCTGCTCTCCCAGCACAAAGCCCCTACACATACGGATACTAACAATACAAAACCAAACAAACACAAATACCTTCTCCTCCAACAGAACTCCCTCTCAAACTCCCCTGTTTACAGCTCTGTTTGCTATTTCCTGTGCCGCTGCAGCTGTCTGTGCCGCTGCCCTACTGGCTGCAACCTTTATAGGACCCCTAGTCAGTGAAGCCCCGCCCCCTAATCAGGGCTCAGCTTCTCTCCCAGCACAAAGCCCCTCCAAGCCTCTACACATACAGATACTACCAATACAAAACCAAACACACACAAATACCTTCTCCTCCAACAGAACTCCCACTCAAACTCCCCTGTTCACAGCTCTGTTTGCTATTCCTGTGCCGCTGTCTGACTGGCTGCTACCTTTATAGGACCCCTAGTCAGTGAAGCCCCGCCCCCTAACCAGGGCTCAGCTTCTCTTCCAGCACAAAGCCCCTCCAAGCCTCTACACATACAGATACTACCAATACAAAAAAACACACAAATACCTTCTCCTCCAACGGAACTCCCACTCAAACTCCCGTGCTTACAGCTCTGTTTGCTTGCTCCTGTGCCGCTGTCTGACTGGCTGCTACCTTTATAGGACCCCTAGTCAGTGAAGCCCCGCCACCTAATCAGGGCTCAGCTTCTCTCCCAGCACCTAGCCACTCCAAGCCTCTACACATACAGATACTACCAATACAAAAAGACACACAAATACCTTCTCCTCCAACAGAACTCCCACTCGTACTCCCCTGTTTACAGCTCTGTTTGCTAGCTCCTGTGCCACTGCCTGACTGGCTGCTACCTTCATAGGACCCCTAGTCAGTGAAGCCCCGCCCCCTAATCAGGGCTCAGCTTCTCTTCCAGCACAAAGCCCCTCCAAGCCTCTACACATACAGATACTACCAATACAAAACGAAACACACACAAATACCATCTCCTCCAACAGAACTCCCACTCCAACTCCCCTGTTTACAGCTCTGTTTGCTAGCTCCTGTGCCGCTGCAGCTGTCTGTGCCGCTGCCTGACTGGCTGCTACCTTTATAGAACCCCTAGTCAGTGAAGCCCTGCCCCCTAATCAGGGCTCAGCTTCTCTCCCAGCACAAAGCCCCTGCACATACAGATACTGACAATACAAAACCAAGCACAAACAAATACCTTCTCCTCCAACAGAACTCCCACTCAAACTCCCCTGCTTACAGCTCTGTTTGCTAGCTCCTGTGCCGCTGTCGGACTGGCTGCTACCTTTATAGGACCCCTAGTCAGTGAAGCCCCGCCACCTAATCAGGGCTCAGCTTCTCTCCCAGCACAAAGCCCCTACACATACAGATACTACCAATACAAAAACACACACAAACACCTTCTCCAACAGAACTCCCACTCAAACTCCCCTCTTTACTGCTCTGTTTGATAGCTCCTGTGCCAGTGCAGCTGTCTGTGCCGCTGCCTGACTGGCTGCTCCCTTTATAGGACCCTTAGTCAGTCAAGCCCCGCCCCCTAATCAGGGCTCAGCTTCTCTCCCAGCACAAAGCCCCTCCAAGCCTGTACACATACAGATAATACCAATACAAAACCAAACACACACAAATACCTTCTCCTCCAACAGAATTCCCACTCAAACTCCCCTGTTCACAGCTCTGTTTGCTAGCTCCTGTGCCGCTGCCTGACTGGTTGCTACCTTTATAGGACCCCTAGTCAGGGAAGCCCCGCCCCCTAATCAGGGCTCAGCTTCTCTCCCAGCACAAAGCCCCTACACATACAGATACTACCAATACAAAACCAAACACACAGAAATACCTTCTCCTCCAACAGAACTCCCACTCAAACTCCCCTCTTTACTGCTCTGTTTGCTAGCTCCTGTGCCGCTGCAGCTGTCTGAGCCGCTGCCTGACTGGCTGCTACCTTTATAGGACCCCTAGTCAGTCAAGCCCCGCCCCCTAATCAGGGCTCAGCTTCTCTCCCAGCACTAAGCCCTCCAAGCCTCGACACATACAGATACTACCAATACAAAAACACACACACAAATACCTTCTCCTGCAACAGAACTCCCACTCAAACTCCCCTGTTTACAGCTCTGTTTGCTAGCTCCTGTGCCGCTGCCTGACTGGCTGCTCCCTTTATATGACTCCTAGCCAGTGAAGCCCCGCCCCCTAATCAGGGCTCAGCTTCTCTCCCAGCACGAAGCCCCTACACATACAGATACCACCAATACAAAACCAAACACACACAAATACCTTCTCCTCCAACAGAACTCCCACTCAAACTCCCCTCTTTACAGCTCTGTTTGCTAGCTCCTGTGCCCCTGCAGCTGTCTGTGACGCTGCCTGACTGGCTGCTACAATCATAGGACCCCTAGTCAGCGAAGCCCCGCCCGCTAATCAGGGCTCATCTTCTCTCCCAGCACAAAGCCCCTCCAAGCCTATACACATACAGATACTACCAGTACAAAACCAAACACACACAAATACCTTCTCTTCCAACAGAACTCCCACTCAAACTCCCCTGTTTACAGCTCTGTTTGCTAAATTCCTGTGCCGCTGCCTGACTGGCTGCTACCTTTATAGGACCCCTAGTCAGTGAAGCCCCGCCCCCTAATCAGGGCTCAGATTCTCTCCCAGCACAAAGCCCCTCCAAGCCTCTACACATACAGATACTACCAATACAAAACCAAACACACACAAATACCTTCTCTTCCAACAGAACTCCCACTCAAACTCCCCTGTTTAGAGCTCTGTTTGCTAAATTCCTGTGCCGCTGCCTGACTGGCTGCTACCTTTATAGGACCCCTAGTCAGTGAAGCCCCGCCCCCTAATCAGGGCTCAGTTTCGCTCCCAGCACAAAGCCCCTCCAAGCCTCTACACATACAGATACCACCAATACAAAACCAAACACACACACAAATACCTTCTCCTCCAACAGAACTCCCACTCAAACTCCCCTGTTTACAGCTCTGTTTGCTAGCTCCTGTGCCACTGCAGCTGTCTGTGCCGCTGCCTGACTGGCTGCTACCTTTATAGGACCCCTAGTCAGGGAAGCCCCGCCCTCTAATCAGGGCTCAGCTGCTCTCCCAGCACAAAGCCCCTACACATACGGATACTAACAATACAAAACCAAACAAACACAAATACCTTCTCCTCCAACAGAACTCCCTCTCAAACTCCCCTGTTTACAGCTCTGTTTGCTATTTCCTGTGCCGCTGCAGCTGTCTGTGCCGCTGCCCTACTGGCTGCAACCTTTATAGGACCCCTAGTCAGTGAAGCCCCGCCCCCTAATCAGGGCTCAGCTTCTCTCCCAGCACAAAGCCCCTCCAAGCCTCTACACATACAGATACTACCAATACAAAACCAAACACACACAAATACCTTCTCCTCCAACAGAACTCCCACTCAAACTCCCCTGTTCACAGCTCTGTTTGCTATTCCTGTGCCGCTGTCTGACTGGCTGCTACCTTTATAGGACCCCTAGTCAGTGAAGCCCCGCCCCCTAACCAGGGCTCAGCTTCTCTTCCAGCACAAAGCCCCTCCAAGCCTCTACACATACAGATACTACCAATACAAAAAAACACACAAATACCTTCTCCTCCAACGGAACTCCCACTCAAACTCCCGTGCTTACAGCTCTGTTTGCTTGCTCCTGTGCCGCTGTCTGACTGGCTGCTACCTTTATAGGACCCCTAGTCAGTGAAGCCCCGCCACCTAATCAGGGCTCAGCTTCTCTCCCAGCACCTAGCCACTCCAAGCCTCTACACATACAGATACTACCAATACAAAAAGACACACAAATACCTTCTCCTCCAACAGAACTCCCACTCGTACTCCCCTGTTTACAGCTCTGTTTGCTAGCTCCTGTGCCACTGCCTGACTGGCTGCTACCTTCATAGGACCCCTAGTCAGTGAAGCCCCGCCCCCTAATCAGGGCTCAGCTTCTCTTCCAGCACAAAGCCCCTCCAAGCCTCTACACATACAGATACTACCAATACAAAACGAAACACACACAAATACCATCTCCTCCAACAGAACTCCCACTCCAACTCCCCTGTTTACAGCTCTGTTTGCTAGCTCCTGTGCCGCTGCAGCTGTCTGTGCCGCTGCAGCTGACTGGCTGCTACCTTTATAGAACCCCTAGTCAGTGAAGCCCTGCCCCCTAATCAGGGTTCAGCTTCTCTCCCAGCACAAAGCCCCTGCACATACAGATACTGACAATACAAAACCAAGCACAAACAAATACCTTCTCCTCCAACAGAACTCCCACTCCAACTCCCCTGTTTACAGCTCTGTTTGCTAGCTCCTGTGCCGCTGCAGCTGTCTGAGACGCTGCCTGACTGGCTGCTACCTTTATAGGACCCCTAGTCAGTCAAGCCCCGCCCCCTAATCAGGGCTCAGCTTCTCTCCCAGCACAAAGCCCCTCCAAGCCTCTACACATACATACTACCAATCCAAAAAAACACAAATACCTTCTCCTCCAACAGAACTCCCACTCAAACTCCCCTGCTTACAGCTCTGTTTGCTAGCTCCTGTGCCGCTGTCGGACTGGCTGCTACCTTTATAGGACCCCTAGTCAGTGAAGCCCCGCCACCTAATCAGGGCTCAGCTTCTCTCCCAGCACAAAGCCCCTACACATACAGATACTACCAATACAAAAACACACACAAACACCTTCTCCTCCAACAGAACTCCCACTCAAACTCCCCTCTTTACTGCTCTGTTTGATAGCTCCTGTGCCAGTGCAGCTGTCTGTGCCGCTGCCTGACTGGCTGCTCCCTTTATAGGACCCTTAGTCAGTCAAGCCCCGCCCCCTAATCAGGGCTCAGCTTCTCTCCCAGCACAAAGCCCCTCCAAGCCTGTACACATACAGATACTACCAATACAAAACCAAACACACACAAATACCTTCTCCTCCAACAGAATTCCCACTCAAACTCCCCTGTTCACAGCTCTGTTTGCTAGCTCCTGTGCCGCTGCCTGACTGGTTGCTACCTTTATAGGACCCCTAGTCAGGGAAGCCCCGCCCCCTAATCAGGGCTCAGCTTCTCTCCCAGCACAAAGCCCCTACACATACAGATACTACCAATACAAAACCAAACACACAGAAATACCTTCTCCTCCAACAGAACTCCCACTCAAACTCCCCTCTTTACTGCTCTGTTTGCTAGCTCCTGTGCCGCTGCAGCTGTCTGAGCCGCTGCCTGACTGGCTGCTACCTTTATAGGACCCCTAGTCAGTGAAGCCCCGCCCCCTAATCAGGGCTCAGCTTCTCTCCAAGCACAAAGCCCCGCCAAACCAATACACATACAGATACTACCAATACAAAACGAAACACACACAAATACCTTCTCCTCCAACAGAACTCCCACTCAAACTCCCCTGTTTACAGCTCTGTTTGCTAGCTCCTGTTCCGCTGCAGCTGTCTGTGCCGCTGCCTGACTGGCTGCTACCTTTATAGGACCCCTAGTCAGTGAAGCCCCGCCCCCTAATCAGGACTCAGCTTCTCTCCAAGCACAAAGCCCCGCCAAACCAATACACATACAGATACTACCAATACAAAACCAAACACACACAAATACCATCTCCTCCAACAGAACTCCCACTCCAACTCCCCTGTTTACAGCTCTGTTTGCTAGCTCCTGTGCCGCTGCAGCTGTCTGTGCCGCTGCAGCTGACTGGCTGCTACCTTTATAGGACCCCTCGTCAGTGAAGCCCCGCCCCCTAATCAGGGCTCAGCTTCTCTCCCAGCACAAAGCCCCTACACATACGGATACTAACAATACAAAACCAAACAAACACAAATACCTTCTCCTCCAACAGAACTCCCACTCAAACTCCCCCGTTTACAGCTCTGTTTGCTAGCTGTCTGTGCCGCTGCCTGACCAGCTGCTACCTTTACAGGACCCGTAGTCAGTCAAGCCCCATCCCCTAATCAGGGCTCAGCTTCTCTCCCAGTACAAAGCCCCCACAAGCCTCTACACATACATATACTACCAATGCAAAACCAAACACACACAAATACCTTCTCCTCCAACAGAACTCCCACTCAAACTCCCCTGTTTACAGCTCTGTTTGCTATTCCTGTGCCGCTGTCTGACTGGCTGCTACCTTTATAGGACCCCTAGTCAGTGAAGCCCCGCCCCCTAATCAGGGCTCAGCTTCTCTCCCAGCACAAAGCCCCTCCAAGCCTCTACACATACATACTACCAATCCAAAAAAACACAAATACCTTCTCCTCCAACAGAACTCCCACTCAAACTCCCCTGCTTACAGCTCTGTTTGCTAGCTCCTGTGCCGCTGTCGGACTGGCTGCTACCTTTATAGGACCCCTAGTCAGTGAAGCCCCGCCACCTAATCAGGGCTCAGCTTCTCTCCCAGCACAAAGCCCCTACACATACAGATACTACCAATACAAAAACACACACAAACACCTTCTCCTCCAACAGAACTCCCACTCAAACTCCCCTCTTTACTGCTCTGTTTGATAGCTCCTGTGCCAGTGCAGCTGTCTGTGCCGCTGCCTGACTGGCTGCTCCCTTTATAGGACCCTTAGTCAGTCAAGCCCCGCCCCCTAATCAGGGCTCAGCTTCTCTCCCAGCACTAAGCCCTCCAAGCCTCGACACATACAGATACTACCAATACAAAAACACACACACAAATACCTTCTCCTGCAACAGAACTCCCACTCAAACTCCCCTGTTTACAGCTCTGTTTGCTAGCTCCTGTGCCGCTGCCTGACTGGCTGCTACCTTTATAGGACCCCTGGTCAGTGAAGCCCCGCCCCCTAATCAGGGCTCAGTTTCGCTCCCAGCACAAAGCCCCTCCAAGCCTCTACACATACAGATACCACCAATACAAAACCAAACACACACACAAATACCTTCTCCTCCAACAGAACTCCCTCTCAAACTCCCCTGTTTACAGCTCTGTTTGCTAGCTCCTGTGCCACTGCAGCTGTCTATGCCGCCGCCTGACTGGCTGCTCCCTTTATATGACTCCTAGCCAGTGAAGCCCCGCCCCCTAATCAGGGCTCAGCTTCTCTCCCAGCACGAAGCCCCTACACATACAGATACCACCAATACAAAACCAAACACACACAAATACCTTCTCCTCCAACAGAACTCCCACTCAAACTCCCCTGTTTACAGCTCTGTTTGCTAGCTCCTGTGCCCCTGCAGCTGTCTGTGACGCTGCCTGACTGGCGGCTACAATCATAGGACCCCTAGTCAGCGAAGCCCCGCCCGCTAATCAGGGCTCATCTTCTCTCCCAGCACAAAGCCCCTCCAAGCCTATACACATACAGATACTACCAGTACAAAACCAAACACACACAAATACCTTCTCTTCCAACAGAACTCCCACTCAAACTCCCCTGTTTACAGCTCTGTTTGCTAAATTCCTGTGCCGCTGCCTGACTGGCTGCTACCTTTATAGGACCCCTAGTCAGTGAAGCCCCGCCCCCTAATCAGGGCTCAGATTCTCTCCCAGCACAAAGCCCCTCCAAGCCTCTACACATACAGATACTACCAATACAAAACCAAACACACACAAATACCTTCTCTTCCAACAGAACTCCCACTCAAACTCCCCTGTTTAGAGCTCTGTTTGCTAAATTCCTGTGCCGCTGCCTGACTGGCTGCTACCTTTATAGGACCCCTAGTCAGTGAAGCCCCGCCCCCTAATCAGGGCTCAGTTTCGCTCCCAGCACAAAGCCCCTCCAAGCCTCTACACATACAGATACCACCAATACAAAACCAAACACACACACAAATACCTTCTCCTCCAACAGAACTCCCACTCAAACTCCCCTGTTTACAGCTCTGTTTGCTAGCTCCTGTGCCACTGCAGCTGTCTGTGCCGCTGCCTGACTGGCTGCTACCTTTATAGGACCCCTAGTCAGGGAAGCCCCGCCCTCTAATCAGGGCTCAGCTGCTCTCCCAGCACAAAGCCCCTACACATACGGATACTAACAATACAAAACCAAACAAACACAAATACCTTCTCCTCCAACAGAACTCCCTCTCAAACTCCCCTGTTTACAGCTCTGTTTGCTATTTCCTGTGCCGCTGCAGCTGTCTGTGCCGCTGCCCTACTGGCTGCAACCTTTATAGGACCCCTAGTCAGTGAAGCCCCGCCCCCTAATCAGGGCTCAGCTTCTCTCCCAGCACAAAGCCCCTCCAAGCCTCTACACATACAGATACTACCAATACAAAACCAAACACACACAAATACCTTCTCCTCCAACAGAACTCCCACTCAAACTCCCCTGTTTACAGCTCTGTTTCCTAGCTCCTGTGCCGCTGCCTGACTGGCTGCTACTTTTATAGGACCCCTAGTCAGTGAAGCCCCGACCCCTAATCAGGGCTCAGCTTCTCTTCCAGCACAAAGCCCCTCCAAGCCTCTACACATACAGATACTACCAATACAAAAACACACACAAATACCTTCTCCTCCAACAGAACTCCCACTCAAACTCCCCTGTTTACAGCTCTGTTTGCTAGCTCCTGTGCCACTGCCTGACTGTCTGCTACCTTTATAGGACCCCTAGTCAGTGAAGCCCCGCCCCCTAATCAGGGCTCAGCTTCTCTCCAGCAGAAAGCCCCTTCAAACCTCTACACATACAGATACTACCAATACAAAACCAAACACACACAAATACCTTCTCCTCCAACAGAACTCCCACTCCAACTCCCCTGTTTACAGCTCTGTTTGCTAGCTCCTGTGCCGCTGCCTGACTGGCTGCTACTTTTATAGGACCCCTAGTCAGTGAAGCCCCGCCCCCTAATCAGGGCTCAGCTTCTCTTCCAGCACAAAGCCCCTCCAAGCCTCTACACATACAGATACTACCAATACAAAACCAAACACACACAAATACCTTCTCCTCCAACAGAACTCCCACTCAAACTCCCCTGTTTACAGCTCTGTTTGCTAGCTCCTGTGCCGCTGCAGCTGTCTGTTCCGCTGGCTGACTGGCTGCTACCATTATAGGACCCCTAGTCAGTGAAGCTCCGCCCCCTAATCAGGGCTCAGCTTCTCTCCCAGCACCTAGCCACTCCAAGCCTCTACACATACAGATACTACCAATACAAAACCAAACACACACAAATACCTTCTCCTCCAACAGAACTCCCACTCCAACTCCCCTGTTTACAGCTCTGTTTGCTAGCTCCTGTGCCGCTGCCTGACTGGCTGCTACTTTTATAGGACCCCTAGTCAGTGAAGCCCCGCCCCCTAATCAGGGCTCAGCTTCTCTTCCAGCACAAAGCCCCTCCAAGCCTCTACACATACAGATACTACCAATACAAAACCAAACACACACAAATACCTTCTCCTCCAACAGAACTCCCACTCAAACTCCCCTGTTTACAGCTCTGTTTGCTAGCTCCTGTGCCGCTGCAGCTGTCTGTTCCGCTGGCTGACTGGCTGCTACCATTATAGGACCCCTAGTCAGTGAAGCTCCGCCCCCTAATCAGGGCTCAGCTTCTCTCCAAGCACAAAGCCCCGCCAAACCCCTACACATACAGATACTACCAATACAAAACCAAACACACAAATACCTTCTCCTCCAACAGAACTCCCACTCAAACTCCCCTGTTTACAGCTCTGTTTGCTAGCTCCTGTGCCGCTGCAGCTGTCTGTGCCGCTGTCTGACTGGCTGCTACCTTTATAGGACCCCTAGTCAGTGAAGCCCCGCCCCCTAATCAGGGCTAAGCTTATCCCCCAGCACAAAGCCCCTCCAAGCCTCTACACATACAGATACTACCAATACAAAAAAACACACAAATACCTTCTCCTCCAACAGAACTCCCACTCAAACTCCCCTGTTCACAGCTCTGTTTGCTATTCCTGTGCCGCTGTCTGACTGGCTGCTACCTTTATAGGACCCCTAGTCAGTGAAGCCCCGCCCCCTAACCAGGGCTCAGCTTCTCTTCCAGCACAAAGCCCCTCCAAGCCTCTACACATACAGATACTACCAATACAAAAAAACACACAAATACCTTCTCCTCCAACGGAACTCCCACTCAAACTCCCGTGCTTACAGCTCTGTTTGCTTGCTCCTGTGCCGCTGTCTGACTGGCTGCTACCTTTATAGGACCCCTAGTCAGTGAAGCCCCGCCACCTAATCAGGGCTCAGCTTCTCTCCCAGCACCTAGCCACTCCAAGCCTCTACACATACAGATACTACCAATACAAAAAGACACACAAATACCTTCTCCTCCAACAGAACTCCCACTCGTACTCCCCTGTTTACAGCTCTGTTTGCTAGCTCCTGTGCCACTGCCTGACTGGCTGCTACCTTCATAGGACCCCTAGTCAGTGAAGCCCCGCCCCCTAATCAGGGCTCAGCTTCTCTTCCAGCACAAAGCCCCTCCAAGCCTCTACACATACAGATACTACCAATACAAAACGAAACACACACAAATACCTTCTCCTCCAACAGAACTCCCACTCAAACTCCCCTGTTTACAGCTCTGTTTGCTAGCTCCTGTTCCGCTGCAGCTGTCTGTGCCGCTGCCTGACTGGCTGCTCCCTTTATAGGACCCCTAGTCAGTGAAGCCCCGCCCCCTAATCAGGACTCAGCTTCTCTCCAAGCACAAAGCCCCGCCAAACCAATACACATACAGATACTACCAATACAAAACCAAACACACACAAATACCATCTCCTCCAACAGAACTCCCACTCCAACTCCCCTGTTTACAGCTCTGTTTGCTAGCTCCTGTGCCGCTGCAGCTGTCTGAGACGCTGCCTGACTGGCTGCTACCTTTATAGGACCCCTAGTCAGTCAAGCCCCGCCCCCTAATCAGGGCTCAGCTTCTCTCCCAGCACAAAGCCCCTCCAAGCCTCTACACATACATACTACCAATCCAAAAAAACACAAATACCTTCTCCTCCAACAGAACTCCCACTCAAACTCCCCTGCTTACAGCTCTGTTTGCTAGCTCCTGTGCCGCTGTCGGACTGGCTGCTACCTTTATAGGACCCCTAGTCAGTGAAGCCCCGCCACCTAATCAGGGCTCAGCTTCTCTCCCAGCACAAAGCCCCTACACATACAGATACTACCAATACAAAAACACACACAAACACCTTCTCCTCCAACAGAACTCCCACTCAAACTCCCCTCTTTACTGCTCTGTTTGATAGCTCCTGTGCCAGTGCAGCTGTCTGTGCCGCTGCCTGACTGGCTGCTCCCTTTATAGGACCCTTAGTCAGTCAAGCCCCGCCCCCTAATCAGGGCTCAGCTTCTCTCCCAGCACAAAGCCCCTCCAAGCCTGTACACATACAGATACTACCAATACAAAACCAAACACACACAAATACCTTCTCCTCCAACAGAATTCCCACTCAAACTCCCCTGTTCACAGCTCTGTTTGCTAGCTCCTGTGCCGCTGCCTGACTGGTTGCTACCTTTATAGGACCCCTAGTCAGGGAAGCCCCGCCCCCTAATCAGGGCTCAGCTTCTCTCCCAGCACAAAGCCCCTACACATACAGATACTACCAATACAAAACCAAACACACAGAAATACCTTCTCCTCCAACAGAACTCCCACTCAAACTCCCCTCTTTACTGCTCTGTTTGCTAGCTCCTGTGCCGCTGCAGCTGTCTGAGCCGCTGCCTGACTGGCTGCTACCTTTATAGGACCCCTAGTCAGTGAAGCCCCGCCCCCTAATCAGGGCTCAGCTTCTCTCCAAGCACAAAGCCCCGCCAAACCAATACACATACAGATACTACCAATACAAAACCAAACACACACAAATACAATCTCCTCCAACAGAACTCCCACACAAACTCCCCTGTTTACAGCTCTGTTTGCAAGCTCCTGTGCCGCTGCAGCTGTCTGCCGCTGCCTGACTGGCTGCTACCTTTATAGGACCCCTCGTCAGTGAAGCCCCGCCCCCTAATCAGGGCTCAGCTTCTCTCCCAGCACCTAGCCCCTCCAAGCCTCTACACATACAGATACTACCAATACAAAAACACACACAAATACCTTCTCCTCCAACAGAACTCCCACTCAAACTCCCCTGTTTACAGCTCTGTTTGCTAGCGCCTGTGCCACTGCAGCTGTCTGTGCGGCTGCCTGACTGGCTGCTACCTTTATAGGACCCCTCGTCAGTGAAGCCCCGCCCCCTGATCAGGTCTAAGCTTCTCTCCCAGCACAAAGCCCCGACACATACAGATACTACCAATACAAAACCAAACACACACAAATACCTTCTCCTCCAACAGAACTCCCACTCAAACTGCCCTGTTCACAGCTCTGTTTGCTAGCTCCTGTGCCGCTGCAGCTGTCTGTGCCGATGCCTGACTGGCTGCTACCTTTATAGGACCCCTAGTCAGTGAAGTCCCGCCCCCTAATCTGGGCTCAGCTTCTCTCGCAGCAGCTAGCCCCTCCAAGCCTCTACACATACAGATACTACCAATACAAAACCAAACACACACAAATACCTTCTCCTCCAACAGAACTCCCACTCAAACTCGCCTGTTTACAGCTCTGTTTGCTAGCGCCTGTGTCACTGCAGCTGTCTGTGCGGCTGCCTGACTGGCTGCTACCTTTATAGGACCCCTAGTCAGTGAAGCCCCGCCCCCTAATCAGGGCTCAGCTTCTCTCCCAGCACAAAGCCCCTACACATACAGATACTACCAATACAAAACCAAACACACACAAATACCTTCTCCTCCAACGGAACTCCCACTCAAACTCCCCTATTTACAGCTCTGTTTGCTAGCTCCTGTGCCGCTGCCTGACTGGCTGCTACCTTTATAGGACCCCTAGTCAGTGAAACCCCGCCCCTAATCAGGGCTCAGCTTCTCTCCCAGCACAAAGCCCCTTCAAGCCTCTACACATACAGATACTACCAATACAAAAACACACACAAATACCATCTCCTCCAACAGAACTCCCACTCAAACTCCCCTATTTACAGCTCTGTTTGCTAGCTCCTGTGCCGCTGCCTGACTGGCTGCTACCTTTATAGGACCCCTAGTCAGTGAAGCCTCGCCCCCTAATCAGGGCTCAGCTTCTCTCCCAGCACAAAGCCCCTCCAAGCCTCTACACATACAGATACTACCAATACAAAACCAAACACACACAAATACCTTCTCCTCCAACAGAACTCCCACTCAAAGTCCCCTGTTTACAGCTCTGTTTGCTAGCACCTGTGCCGCTGCAGCTGTCTGTGCCGCTGCCTGACTGGCTGCTACCTTTATAGGAACCCTAGTCAGTGAAGCCCCGCCCCCTAATCAGGGCTCAGCTTCTCTTCCAGCACAAAGCCCCTCCAAGCCTCTACACATACAGATACTACCAATACAAAACGAAACACACACAAATACCTTCTCCTCCAACATAACTCCCACTCTAACTCCCCTGTTTACAGCTCTGTTTGCTAGCTCCTGTTCCGCTGCAGCTGTCTGTGCCGCTGCCTGACTGGCTGCTACCTTTATAGGACCCCTAGTCAGTGAAGCCCCGCCCCCTAATCAGGGCTCAGCTTCTCTCCCAGCATAAAGCCCCTTCAAACCTCTACACATACAGATACTACCAATACAAAAACACACACAAATACCTTCTCCTCCAACAGAACTCTCACTCAAACTCCCCTGTTCACCGCTCTGTTTGCTAGCTCCTGTGCCGCTGCAGCTGTCTGTGCCGCTGCCTGACTGGCTGCTACCTTTATAGAACCCCTAGTCAGTGAAGCCCTGCCCCCTAATCAGGGCTCAGCTTCTCTCCCAGCACAAAGCCCCTGCACATACAGATACTGACAATACAAAACCAAGCACAAACAAATACCTTCTCCTCCAACAGAACTCCCTCTCCAACTCCCCTGTTTACAGCTCTGTTTGCTAGCTCCTGTGCCGCTGCAGCTGTCTGAGACGCTGCCTGACTGGCTGCTACCTTTATAGGACCCCTAGTCAGTCAAGCCCCGCCCCCTAATCAGGGCTCAGCTTCTCTCCCAGCACAAAGCCCATCCAAGCCTCTACACATACATACTACCAATCCAAAAAAACACACAAATACCTTCTCCTCCAACAGAACTCCCACACAAACTCCCCTGTTTACAGCTCTGTTTGCTAGCTCCTGTGCAGCTGTCTGTGCCGCTGCCTGACTGGCTGCTCCCTTTATAGGACCCTTAGTCAGTCAAGCCCCGCCCCCTAATCAGGGCTCAGCTTCTCTCCCAGCACAAAGCCCCTCCAAGCCTGTACACATACAGATACTACCAATACAAAACCAAACACACACAAATACCTTCTCCTCCAACAGAATTCCCACTCAAACTCCCCTGTTCACAGCTCTGTTTGCTAGCTCCTGTGCCGCTGCCTGACTGGTTGCTACCTTTATAGGACCCCTAGTCAGGGAAGCCCCGCCCCCTAATCAGGGCTCAGCTTCTCTCCCAGCACAAAGCCCCTACACATACAGATACTACCAATACAAAACCAAACACACACAAATACCTTCTCCTCCAACAGAACTCCCACTCAAACTCCCCTGTTTACAGCTCTGTTTGCTAGCTCCTGTGCCGCTGCAGCTGTCTGTGCCGCTGCCTGACTGGCTGCTACCATTATAGGACCCCTACTCAGTGAAGCCCCGCCCCCGAATCAGGGCTCAGCTTCTCTCTCAGCACAAAGCCCCTACACATACAGGTACTACCAATACAAAACCAAACACACACAAATACCTTCTCCTCCAACACAACTCCCACTCAAACTGCCCTGTTTAGAGCTCTGTTTGCTAGCTCCTGTGCCGCTGCAGCTGTCTGTGCCGCTGCCTGCCTGGCTGCTACCTTTATAGGACCCCTAGTCAGTGAAGCCCCGCCCCCTAATCAGGGCTCAGCTTCTCTCCCAGCACAAAGCCCCTCCAAGCCTCTACACATACAGATAATACCAATACAAAAACACACACAAATACAATCTCCTCCAACAGAACTCCCACACAAACTCCCCTGTTTACAGCTCTGTTTGCAAGCTCCTGTGCCGCTGCAGCTGTCTGCCGCTGCCTGACTGGCTGCTACCTTTATAGGACCCCTCGTCAGTGAAGCCCCGCCCCCTAATCAGGGCTCAGCTTCTCTCCCAGCACAAAGCCCTCCAAGCCTCTACACATACAGATACTACCAATACAAAAACACACACACAAATACCATCTCCTCCAACAGAACTCCCACTCAAACTCCCCTCTTTACTGCTCTGTTTGATAGCTCCTGTGCCACTGCAGCTGTCTGTGGCGCTGCCTGACTGGCTGCTCCCTTTATAGGACCCCTAGTCAGTGAAGTCCCGCCCCCGAATCAGGGCTCAGCTTCTCTCCCAGCACCTAGCCCCTCCAAGCCTCTACACATACAGATACTACCAATACAAAAACACACACAAATACCTTCTCCTCCAACAGAACTCCCACTCAAACTCCCCTGTTTACAGCTCTGTTTGCTAGCGCCTGTGCCACTGCAGCTGTCTGTGCGGCTGCCTGACTGGCTGCTACCTTTATAGGACCCCTCGTCAGTGAAGCCCCGCCCCCTGATCAGGTCTAAGCTTCTCTCCCAGCACAAAGCCCCGACACATACAGATACTACCAATACAAAACCAAACACACACAAATACCTTCTCCTCCAACAGAACTCCCACTCAAACTGCCCTGTTCACAGCTCTGTTTGCTAGCTCCTGTGCCGCTGCAGCTGTCTGTGCCGATGCCTGACTGGCTGCTACCTTTATAGGACCCCTAGTCAGTGAAGCCCCGCCCCCTAATCTGGGCTCAGCTTCTCTCGCAGCAGCTAGCCCCTCCAAGCCTCTACACATACAGATACTACCAATACAAAACCAAACACACACAAATACCTTCTCCTCCAACAGAACTCCCACTCAAACTGCCCTGTTCACAGCTCTGTTTGCTAGCTCCTGTGCCGCTGCCTGACTGGCTGCTACCTTTATAGGACCCCTAGTCAGTGAAACCCCGCCCCTAATCAGGGCTCAGCTTCTCTCCCAGCACAAAGCCCCTTCAAGCCTCTACACATACAGATACTACCAATACAAAAACACACACAAATACCATCTCCTCCAACAGAACTCCCACTCAAACTCCCCTATTTACAGCTCTGTTTGCTAGCTCCTGTGCCGCTGCCTGACTGGCTGCTACCTTTATAGGACCCGTAGTCAGTGAAGCCTCGCCCCCTAATCAGGGCTCAGCTTCTCTCCCAGCACAAAGCCCCTCCAAGCCTCTACACATACAGATACTACCAATGCAAAACCAAACACACACAAATACCTTCTCCTCCAACAGAACTCCCACACAAACTCCCCTGTTTACAGCTCTGTTTGCTAGCTCCTGTGCCGCTGCAGCTGTCTGCCGCTGCCTGACTGGCTGCTACCTTTATAGGACCCCTAGTCAGTGAAGCCCCGCCCCCTAATCAGGGCTCAGCTTCTCTCCCAGCACAAAGCCCCTGCACATACAGATACTGACAATACAAATCCAAACAAACACAAATACCTTCTCCTCCAACAGAACTCCCACATAAACTCCCCTGTTTACAGCTCTGTTTGCTAGCTCCTGTGCCGCTGCAGCTGTCTTAGCCGCTGCCTGACTGGCTGCTACCTTTATAGGACCCCTAGTCAGTGAAGCCCCGCCCCCTAACCAGGGCTCAGCTTCTCTTCCAGCACAAAGCCCCTCCAAGCCTCTACACATACAGATACTACCAATACAAAACCAAACACACAAATGCCTTCTCCTCCAACAGAACTCCCACTCAAACTCCCCTGCTTACAGCTCTGTTTGCTAGCTCCTGTGCCGCTGTCTGACTGGCTGCTACCTTTATAGGACCCCTAGTCAGTGAAGCCCCGCCCCCTAATCAGGGCTCAGCTTCTCTCCCAGCACAAAGCCCCTTCAAGCCTCTACACATACATATACTACCAATACAAAACCAAACACACACAAATACCATCTCCTCCAACAGAGCTCCCACTCAAAGTCCCCTGTTTACAGCTCTGTTTGCTAGCACCTGTGCCGCTGCAGCTGTCTGTGCCGCTGCCTGACTGGCTGCTACCTTTATAGGACCCCTAGTCAGTGAAGCCCCGCCCCCTAATCAGGGCTCAGCTTCTCTCCCAGCACCTAGCCCCTCCAAGCCTCTACACATACAGATACTACCAATACAAAAACACACACAAATACCTTCTCCTCCAACAGAACTCCCACTCGTACTCCCCTGTTTACAGCTCTGTTTGCTAGCTGCTGTGCCACTGCCTGACTGGCTGCTACCTTCATAGGACCCCTAGTCAGTGAAGCCCCGCCCCCTAATCAGGGCTCAGCTTCTCTCCCAGCACAAAGCCCCTGCACATACAGATACTGACAATACAAAACCAAACACAAACAAATGCCTTCTCCTCCTACAGAACTCCGACTCCAACTCCCCTGTTTACAGCTCTGTTTGCTAGCTCCTGTGCCGCTGCAGCTGTCTGTGCCGCTGTCTGACTGCCTGCTACCTTTATAGGACCCCTAGTCAGTGAAGCCCCGCCCCCTAATCAGGGCTCAGCTTCTCTCCCAGCACAAAGCCCCTGCACATACAGATACTACCAATACAAAACCAAACACACACAAATACCTTCTCCTCCAACAGAACTCCCACCCAAAGTCCCCTGTTTACAGCTCTGTTTGCTTGCACCTGTGCCGCTGCAGCTGTCTGTGCCGCTGCCTGACTGGCTGCTACCTTTATAGGACCCCTAGTCAGTGAAGCCCCGCCCCCTAATCAGGGCTCAGCTTCTCTCCCAGCACAAAGCCCTCCAAGCGTCTACACATACAGATACTACCAATACAAAAACACACACACAAATACCATCTCCTCCAACGGAACTCCCACTCAAACTCCCCTCTTTACTGCTCTGTTTGATAGCTCCTGTGCCACTGCAGCTGTCTGTGCCGCTGCCTGACTGGCTGCTCCCTTTATAGGACCCCTAGTCAGTGAAGTCCCGCCCCCGAATCAGGGCTCAGCTTCTCTCCCAGCACCTAGCCCCTCCAAGCCTCTACACATACAGATACTACCAATACAAAACCAAACACACACAAATACCTTCTCCTCCAACAGAACTCCCACTCAAACTCCCCTGTTTACAGCTCTGTTTGCTAGCTCCTGTGCTACTGCAGCTGTCTGTTCCTCTGCCTGACTGGCTGCTACCTTTATAGGAGCACTAGTCAGTGAAGGCCCGCCCCCTAATCAGGGCTCAGCTTCTCTCCCAGCACAAAGCCCCTCCAAGCCCCTACACATACAGATAATACCAATACAAAAACACACACAAATACCATCTCCTCCAACAGAACTCCCACTCAAACTCCCCTATTTACAGCTCTGTTTGCTAGCTCCTGTGCCGCTGCCTGACTGGCTGCTACCTTTATAGGACCCCTAGTCATTGAAGCCTCGCCCCCTAATCAGGGCTCAGCTTCTCTCCCAGCACAAAGCCCCTCCAAGCCTCTACACATACAGATACTACCAATGCAAAACCAAACACACACAAATACCTTCTCCTCCAACAGAACTCCCACTCAAACTCCCCTGTTTACAGCTCTGTTTGCTAGCTCCTGTGCCGCTGCAGCTGTCTGTGCCGATGCCTGACTGGCTGCTACCTTTATAGGACCCCTAGTCAGTGAAGCCCCGCCCCCTAATCTGGGCTCAGCTTCTCTCGCAGCAGCTAGCCCCTCCAAGCCTCTACACATACAGATACTACCAATACAAAACCAAACACACACAAATACCTTCTCCTCCAACAGAACTCCCACTCAAACTCCCCTGTTTACAGCTCTGTTTGCTAGCTCCTGTGCCGCTGCAGCTGTCTGTGCCGATGCCTGACTGGCTGCTACCTTTATAGGACCCCTAGTCAGTCAAGCCCCGCCCCCTAATCAGGGCTCAGCTTCTCTCCCAGCACAAAGCCCCTGCACATACAGATACTACCAATACAAAACCGCACACACACAAATACCTTCTCCTCCAACAGAACTCCCACTCCAACTCCCCTGTTTACAGCTCTGTTTGCTAGCTCCTGTGCTACTGCAGCTGTCTGTTCCTCTGCCTGACTGGCTGCTACCTTTATAGGACCCCTAGTCAGTGAAGCCCCGCCCCCTAATCAGGGCTCAGCTTCTCTCGCAGCAGCTAGCCCCTCCAAGCCTCTACACATACAGATACTACCAATACAAAAAAACACACTAATACCTTCTCATCCAACAGAACTCCCACTCAAACTCCCCTGTTCACAGCTCTGTTTGCTAGCTCCTGTGCCGCTGCCTGACTGGCTGCTACCTTTATAGAACCCCTAGTCAGGGAAGCCCCGCCCCCTAATCAGGGCTGAGCTTCTCTCCCAGCACAAAGCCCCTGCACATACAGATACTGACAATACAAAACCAAACACACACAAATACCTTCTCCTCCAACAGAACTCCCACTCAAACTCCCCTGTTTACAGCTCTGTTTGCTAGCTCCTGTGCCGCTTCAGCTGTCTGTGCCGCTGCCTGACTGCCTGCTACCTTTATAGGACCCCTAGTCAGTGAAGCCCCGCCCCCTAATCAGGGCTCAGCTTCTCTCCCAGCACCTAGCCCCTCCAAGCCTCTACACATACAGATACTACCAATACAAAACCAAACACACACACAAATACCTCCTCCTCCAACAGAACTCCCACTCAATCTCCCCTGTTTACAGCTCTGTTTGCTAGCTCCTGTACCGCTGCAGCTGTCTGTGTCGCTGCCTGACTGGCTGCTACCTTTATAGGACCCCTAGTCAGTGAAGCCCCGCCCCCTAATCAGGGCTCAGCTTCGCTCCCAGCACAAAGCCCCTCCAAGCGTTTACACATACAGAAACTACCAATACAAAACCAAACACACACACCAATACCTTCTCCTCCAACAGAACTCCCACTCAATCTCCCCTGTTTACAGCTCTGTTTGCTAGCTCCTGTACCGCTGCAGCTGTCTGTGTCGCTGCCTGACTGGCTGCTACCTTTATAGGACCCCTAGTCAGTGAAGTCCCGCCCCCTAATCAGGGCTCAGCTTCTTTCCCAGCACAAAGCCCCTACACATACAGATGCTACCAATACAAAACCAAACACACACAAATAACTTCTCCTCCAACAGAACTCCCACTCAAACTCCCCTGTTTACAGCTCTGTTTGCTAGCTCCTGTGCCCCTGCAGCTGTCTGTGACGCTGCCTGACTGGCTGCTACAATCATAGGACCCCTAGTCAGCGAAGCCCCGCCCCCTAATCAGGGCTCAGCTTCTCTCCCAGCACAAAGCCCCTCCAAGCCTCTGCACATACAGATACTACCAATACAAAACCAAACACACACAAATACCTTCTCCTCCAACAGAACTCCCACTCAAACTCCCCCGTTTACAGCTCTGTTTGCTCGCTCCTGTGCCGCTGCCTGACTGGCTGCTACCTTTATAGGACCCTTAGTCGGTGAAGCCCCGCCTCCTAATCAGGGCTCAGCTTCTCTCCCGGCACAAAGCCCCTACACATACAGATACCACCAACACAAAACCAAACACACACACACAAATACCTTCTTCTCCAACAGAACTCCCACTCAAACTCCCCTGTTTACAGCTCTGTTTGCTAAATTCCTGTGCCGCTGCCTGACTGGCTGCTACCTTTATAGGACCCCTAGTCAGTGAAGCCCCGCCCCCTAATCAGGGCTCAGCTTCCCTCCCAGCACAAAGCCCCTCCAAGCCCCTACACATACAGATGCTACCAATACAAAACCAAACACACACAAATAACTTCTCCTGCAACAGAACTCCCACTCAAACTCCCCTGTTTACACCTCTGTTTGCTAGCTCCTGTGCCCCTCCAGCTGTCTGTGACGCTGCCTGACTGGCTGCTACAATCATAGGACCCCTAGTCAGCGAAGCCCCGCCCCCTAATCAGGGCTCAGCTTCTCTCCCAGCACAAAGCCCCTACACAGATACCACCAACACAAAACCAAACACACACAAAGACCTTCTCCTCCAACAGAACTCCCACTCAAACTCCCCTGTTTACGCCTCTGTTTGCTTGCTCCTGTGCCCCTGCAGCTGTCTGTGACGCTGCCTGACTGGTTGCTACAATCATAGGACCCCTAGTCAGCGAAGCCCCGCCCCTAATCAGGGCTCAGCTTCTGTCTCAGCACAACGCCCCGACACATACAGATACTACCAATACAAAACCGAACACACACAAGTACCTTCTCCTCCAAGAGAACTCCCACTCAAACTCCCCTGTTTACAGCTCTGTTTGCTAGCTCCTGTGCCGCTGCCTGACTGGCTGCTACCTTTATAGGACCCCTAGTCAGTGAAGCCCCGCTCCCTAAATAGGGCTCAACTTCGCGTCCAGCACAAAGCCCCTCCAAGCCTCTACACATACAGATACTACCAATACAATACCAAACACACACACAAATACCTTCTCCTCCAACAGAACTCCCACTCAAACTCCCCTGTTTACAGCTCTGTTTGCTAGCTCCTCTACCGCTGCAGCCGTCTGTGTCGCTGCCTGACTGGCTGCTCCCTTTATAGGACCCCTAGTCAGTGAAGCCCCGCCCCCTAATCAGGGCTCAGCTTCTCTCCCAGCACAAAGCCTCTACACATACAGATACTACCAATACAAAACCAAACACACACACATACCTTCTCCTCCAACAGAACTCCCTCTCAAACTCCCCTGTTTACAGCTCTGTTTGATAGCTCTTGTGCCGCTGCAGCTGTCTGTGCCGCTGCCTAACTGGGTGCTACCTTTATAGGACCCCTAGTCGGTGAAACCCCGCCCCCTAATCAGGGCTCAGCTTCTGTCTCAGCACAAAGCCCCGACACATACAGATACTACCAATACAAAACCGAACACATACACTAATACCTTCTCCTCCAAGAGAACTCCCACTCAAACTCCCCTGTTTACAGCTCTGTTTGCTAGCTCCTGTGCCGCTGCGTGACTGGCTGCTACCTTTATAGGACCCTTAGTCGGTGAAGCCCCGCCCCCTAATCAGGGCTCAGCTTCTCTCCCAGAACAAACCCCTACACATACAGATACTACCAATACAAAACCAAACACACACAAATACCTTCTCCTCCCACTCAAACTCCCCTGTTTACAGCTCTGTTTGCTAGCTCCTGTGTCGCTGCAGCTGTCTGTGCCGCTGCCTGACTGGCTGCTCCCTTTATAGGACCCCTAGTCAGTGAAGCCCCGCCCCCTAATCAGGGCTCAACTTCTCTCCCAACACAAAGCCCCTACACATACAGATACTACCAATACAAAACCAAACACACACAAATACCTTCTACTCCAACAGAACTCCTACTCAAACTCCCCTGTTTACAGCTCTGTTTGACAGCTCCTGTGCCGCTGCCTGACTCGCTGCAACCTTTATAGGACCCCTAGTCAGGGAAGCCCCGCCCACTCATCAGGGCTCATCTTCTCTCCCAGCACAAAGCCACTCCAAGCCTCTACACATACAGATACCACCAATACAAAACCAAACACACACAGAAATACCTTCTCCTCCAACAGAACTCCCACTCATACTCCCCTGTTTACAGCTCTGTTTGCTAGCTCCTGTGCCGCTGCAGCTGTCTGTGCCGCTGCCTGACTAGCTGATACCTTTATAGGACCCCTAGTCAGTGAAGCCCCGCCCCCTAATCACGGCTCAGCTTCTCTCCCAGCACAAAGCCCCTACACATACAGATACTACCAATACAAAACCAAACACACACACACAAAGACCTTCTCCTCCAACAGAACTCCCACTCAAACTCCCCTGTTTACAGCTCTGTTTGCTTGCTCCTGTGCCGCTGCAGCTGTCTGTGCCGCTACATGACTGGCTGCTACCTTTATAGGACACCTAGTCAGTGAAGCCCCGCCCCCTAATCAGGGCTCAGCTTCTGTCTCAGCACAAAGCCCCGACACATACAGATACTACCAATACAAAACCAAACACACACAGAAATACCTTCTCCTCCAACAGAACTCCCACTCAAACTCCCCTGTTTACAGCTCTGTTTGCTAGCTCCTGTGCCCCTGCAGCTGTCTGTGACGCTGCCTGACTGGCTGCTACAATCATAGGACCCCTAGTCAGCGAAGCCCCGCCCCCTAATCACGGCTCCGCTTCTCTCCCAGCACAAAGCCCCTACACATACAGATACCACCAACACAAAACCAAACACACACAAAGACCTTCTCCTCCAACAGAACTCCCACTCAAACTCCCCTGTTTACACCTCTGTTTGCTTGCTCCTGTGCCCCTGCAGCTGTCTGTGCCGCTACCTGACTGGCTGCTACCTTTATAGGACACCTAGTCAGTGAAGCCCCGCCCCTAATCAGGGCTCAGCTTCTGTCTCAGCACAAAGCCCCGACACATACAGATACTACCAATACAAAACCAAACACACACACACAAAGACCTTCTCCTCCAACAGAACTCCCACTCAAACTCCCCTGTTTACACCTCTGTTTGCTTGCTCCTGTGCCCCTGCAGCTGTCTGTGCCGCTACCTGACTGGCTGCTACCTTTATAGGACACCTAGTCAGTGAAGCCCCGCCCCTAATCAGGGCTCAGCTTCTGTCTCAGCACAAAGCCCCGACACATACAGATACTACCAATACAAAACCAAACACACACACACAAATACCTTCTCCTCCAACAGAACTCCCACTCAAACTCCCCTGTTTACAGCTCTGTTTGCTAGCTCCTGTGCCGCTGCCTGACTGGCTGCTCCCTTTATAGGACCCATAGTCAGTGAACCCCGCCCCCTAATCAGGGCTCAGCTTCTCTCCCAGCACAAAGCCCCTGCACATACAGATACCACCAATACAAAACCAAACACACACAAGTACCTTCTCCTCCAACAGAACTCCCACTCAAACTCCCCTGTTTACAGCTCTGTTTGCTAGCTCCTGTGCAGCTGCAGCTGTCTGTGCCGCTGCCTGATTGGCTGCTACCTTTTATGGTACCCCTAGTCAGTGAAGCCCCGCCCCCTAATCAGGGCTCAGCTTCTCTCCCAGCACAAAGCCCCTGCACATACAGATACCACCAATACAAAACCAAACACACACAAGTACCTTCTCCTCCAACAGACTCCCTCTCAAACTCCCCTGTTTACAGCTCTGTTTGCTAGCTCCTGTGCAGCTGCAGCTGTCTGTGCCGCTGCCTGATTGGCTGCTACCTTTATAGTACCCCTAGTCAGTGAAACCCCGCCCCCTAATCAGGGCTCAGCTTCTGTCTCAGCACAAAGCCCCGACACATACAGATACTACCAATACAAAACCGAACACACACAAGTACCTTCTCCTCCAAGAGAACTCCCACTCAAACTCCCCTGTTTACAGCTCTGTTTGCTAGCTCCTGTGCCGCTGCCTGACTGGCTGCTACCTTTATAGGACCCCTAGTCAGTGAAGCCCCGCTCCCTAAATAGGGCTCAACTTCGCGTCCAGCACAAAGCCCCTCCAAGCCTCTACACATACAGATACTACCAATACAATACCAAACACACACACAAATACCTTCTCCTCCAACAGAACTCCCACTCAAACTCCCCTGTTTACAGCTCTGTTTGCTAGCTCCTCTACCGCTGCAGCCGTCTGTGTCGCTGCCTGACTGGCTGCTCCCTTTATAGGACACCTAGTCAGTGAAGCCCCGCCCCCTAATCAGGGCTCAGCTTCTCTCCCAGCACAAAGCCTCAACACATAGATACTACCAATACAAAACCAAACACACACACATACCTTCTCCTCCAACAGAACTCCCACTCAAACTCCCCTGTTTACAGCTCTGTTTGCTAGCTCCTGTGCCCCTGCAGCTGTCTGTGACGCTGCCTGACTGGCTGCTACAATCATAGGACCCCTAGTCAGCGAAGCCCCGCCCCCTAATCAGGGCTCCGCTTCTCTCCCAGCACAAAGCCCCTACACATACAGATACCACCAACACAAAACCAAACACACACAAAGACCTTCTCCTCCAACAGAACTCCCACTCAAACTCCCCTGTTTACACCTCTGTTTGCTTGCTCCTGTGCCCCTGCAGCTGTCTGTGCCGCTATCTGACTGACTGCTACCTTTATAGGACACCTAGTCAGTGAACCCCGCCCCCTAATCAGGGCTCAGCTTCTCTCCCAGCACAAAGCCCCTGCACATACAGATACCACCAATACAAAACCAAACACACACAAGTACCTTCTCCTCCAACAGAACTCCCACTCAAACTCCCCTGTTTACAGCTCTGTTTGCTAGCTCCTGTGCAGCTGCAGCTGTCTGTGCCGCTGCCTGATTGGCTGCTTCCTTTTATGGTACCCCTAGTCAGTGAAGCCCCGCCCCCTAATCAGGGCTCAGCTTCTCTCCCAGCACAAAGCCCCTGCACATACAGATACCACCAATACAAAACCAAACACACACAAGTACCTTCTCCTCCAACAGAACTCCCACTCAAACTCCCCTGTTTACAGCTCTGTTTCCTAGCTCCTGTGCCCCTGCAGCTGTCTGTGACGCTGCCTGACTGGCTGCTACCTTCATAGGACCCCTAATCAGCGAAGCCCCGCCCCCTAATCAGGGCTCAGCTTCTCTCCCAGCACAAAGCCTCTACACATACAGATACTACCAATACAAAACCAAACACACACACATACCTTCTCCTCCAACAGAACTCCCTCTCAAACTCCCCTGTTTACAGCTCTGTTTGATAGCTCTTGTGCCGCTGCAGCTGTCTGTGCCGCTGCCTGACTGGGTGCTACCTTTATAGGACCCCTAGTCAGTGAAGCCCCGCCCCCTAAATAGGGCTCAGCTTCGCCCCCAGCACAAAGCCCCTCCAAGCCTCTACACATACAGATACTACCAATACAAAACCAAACACACACACAAGTCCCTTCTCCTCCAAGAGAACTCCCACTCAAACTCCCCTGTTTACAGCTTTTTGCTAGCTCCAGTGCCGCTGCAGCTGTCCTTGCCGCTGCCTGACTGGCTGCTCCCTTTATAGGACCCCTAGTCAGTGTAGCCCCGCCCCCTAATCAGGGCTTATCTTCTCTCCCAGCACAAAGCCTCTAGACATACAGATACTACCAATACAAAACCAAACACACACAAATACCTTCTCCTCCAACAGAACTCCCTCTCAAACTCCCCTGTTTACAGCTCTGTTTGCTAGCTCCTGTTTCGCTGCAGCTGTCTGTGCCGCTGCCTGACTGGCTGCTCCCTTTATAGGACCCCTAGTCAGTGAAGCCCCGCCCCCTAATCAGGGCTCAGCTTCTCTCCCAACACAAAGCCCCTACACATACAGATACTACCAATACAAAACCAAACACACACAAATACCTTCTACTCCAACAGAACTCCCACTCCAACTCCCCTGTTTACAGCTCTGTTTGACAGCTCCTGTGCCGCTGCCTGACTCGCTGCAACCTTTATAGGACCCCTAGTCAGGGAAGCCCCGCCCACTCATCAGGGCTCATCTTCTCTCCCAGCACAAAGCCCCTCCAAGCCTCTACACATACAGATACCACCAATACAAAACCAAACACACACACAAATGCCTTCTCCTCCAACAGAACTCCCACTCAAACTCCCCTGTTTACAGCTTTTTGCTAGCTCCAGTGCCGCTGCAGCTGTCCTTGCCGCTGCCTGACTGGCTGCTCCCTTTATAGGACCCCTAGTCAGTGTAGCCCCGCCCCCTAATCAGGGCTTATCTTCTCTCCCAGCACAAAGCCTCTAGACATACAGATACTACCAATACAAAACCAAACACACACAAATACCTTCTCCTCCAACAGAACTCCCTCTCAAACTCCCCTGTTTACAGCTCTGTTTGCTAGCTCTTGTGCTGCTGCAGCTGTCTGTGCCGCTGCCTGACTGGCTGCTCCCTTTATAGGACCCCTAGTCAGTGAAGCCCCGCCCCCTAAATAGGGCTCAGCTTCTCTCCCAGCACAAAGCCCCTGCACATACAGATACCACCAATACAAAACCAAACCCACACATGTACCTTCTCCTCCAACAGAACTCCCACTCAAACTCCCCTGTTTACAGCTCTGTTTGCTAGCTCCTGTGCCGCTGCCTGACTGGCTGCAACCTTCATAGGACCCCTAGGCAGGGAAGCCCCGCCCCCTAATTAGGGCTCAGCTTCTCTCCCAGCACAAAGCCCCTCCAAGCCTCTACACATACAGATACTACCAATACAATACCAAACACACACAAGTACCTTCTCCTCCAACAGAACTCCCACCCAAACTCCCCTGTTTACAGCTCTGTTTGCTAGCTCCTCTACCGCTGCAGCCGTCTGTGTCGCTGCCTGACTGGCTGCTCCCTTTATAGGACCCCTAGTCAGTGAAGCCCCGCCCCCTAATCAGGGCTCAGCTTCTCTCCCAGCACAAAGCCTCTACACATACAGATACTACCAATACAAAACCAAACACACACATACCTTCTCCTCCAACAGAACTCCCTCTCAAACTCCCCTATTTACAGCTCTGTTTGATAGCTCTTGTGCCGCTGCAGCTGTCTGTGCCGCTGCCTGACTGGGTGCTACCTTTATAGGACCCCTAATCAGGGAAGCCCCGCCCACTCATCAGGGCTCATCTTCTCTCCCAGCACAAAGCCCCTCCAAGCCTCTACACATACAGATACCACCAATACAAAACCAAACACACACAAGTACCTTCTCCTCCAACAGAACTCCCACCCAAACTCCCCTGTTTACAGCTCTGTTTGCTAGCTCCTGTGCCGCTGCAGGTGTCTCTGCCACTGTCTGACTGGCTGCTACCTTTCTAGGACCCCTAGTCAGGGAAGCCCCGCCCCTTAATCAGGGCTCAGCTTCTGTCCCACCACAAAGCCCCTACACTTACAGATACTACCAATACAAAACCAAAAACACACAAATACCTTCTACTCCAACAGAACTCCCACTCAAACTCCCCTGTTGACAGCTCTGTTTGATAGCTCCTGTGCCGCTGCCTGACTCGCTGCAACCTTTATAGGACCCCTAGTCAGGGAAGCCCCGCCCACTAATCAGGGCTCAGCTTCTCTCCCAGCACAAAGCCCCTCCAAGCCTCTTCACATACAGATACCACCAATACAAAACCAACACACACAAATACCTTCTCCTCCAACAGAACTCCCACTCAAACTCCCCTGTTTACAGCTCTGTTTGCTAGCTCCTGTGCCGCTGCAGGTGTGTGTACCGCTGTCTGACTGGCTGCTACCTTTATAGGACCCCTAGTCAGTCAAGCCCCGCCCCCTAATCAGGGCTCAGCTTCTCTCCCAGCACAAAGCCCCTACACATACAGATACTACCAATACAAAACCAAACACACACAAATACCTTCTCCTCCAACAGAACTCCCACTCATACTCCCCTGTTTACAGCTCTGTTTGCTAGCTCCTGTGCCGCTGCAGCTGTCTGTGCCGCTGCCTGACTGGCTGATACCTTTATAGGACCCCTAGTCAGTGAAGCCCCGCCCCCTAATCACGGCTCAGCTTCTCTCCCAGCACAAAGCCCCTACACATACAGATACTACCAATACAAAACCAAACACACAGAGAAATACCTTCTCCTCCAACAGAACTCCCACTCAAACTCCCCTGTTTACAGCTCTGTTTGCTAGCTCCTGTGCCCCTGCAGCTGTCTGTGACGCTGCCTGACTGGCTGCTACAATCATAGGACCCCTAGTCACCGAAGCCCCGCCCCCTAATCAGGGCTCAGCTTCTCTCCCAGCACAAAGCCCCTGCACATACAGATACCACCAATACAAAACCAAACACACACAAGTACCTTCTCCTCCAACAGAACTCCCTCTCAAACTCCCCTGTTTACGGCTCTGTTTGCTAGCTCCTGTGCCGCTGCCTGACTGGCTGCTACCTTTATAGGACCCCTAGTCAGTGAAGCCCCGCTCCCTAAATAGGGCTCAACTTCACTCCCAGCACAAAGCCCCTCCAAGCCTCTACACATACAGATACTACCAATACAATACCAAACACACACACACATACCTTCTCCTCCAACAGAACTCCCACTCAAACTCCCCTATTTACAGCTCTGTTTGCTAGCTCCTCTGCCCCTGCAGCTGTCTGTGACGCTGCCTGACTGGCTGCTACCTTCATAGGACCCCTAGTCAGCGAAGCCCCGCCCCCTAATCAGGGCTCAGCTTCTCTCCCAGCACAAAGCCCCTCCAATCCTCGACACATACAGATACTACCAATACAAAACCAAACACACACAAATACCTTCTCCTCCAACAGAACTCCAACTCAAACTCCCCTGTTTACAGCTCTGTTTGCTAGCTCCTGTGCCGTTGCCTGACTGGCTGCAACCTTTATAGGACCCCTAGTCAGGGAAGCACCGCCCCCTAATCAGGGCTCAGCTTCTCTCCCAGCACAAAGCCCCTCCAAGACTCTACACATACAGATACTACAAATACAAAAACACACACAAATACCTTCTCCTCCAACAGAACTCCCACTCAAACTCCCCTGTTCACAGCTCTGTTTGCTAGCTCCTGTGCCGCTGCCTAACTGGCTGCTACCTTTATAGGACCCCTAGTGAGGGAAGCCCCGCCCCCTAATCAGGGCTCAGCTTCTCTCCCAGCACCTAGCCCCTCCAAGCCTCTACACATACAGATACTACCAATACAAAAACACACACTAATACCTTCTCCTCCAACAGAACTCCCACTCAAACTCCCCTGTTCACAACTCTGTTTGCTAGCTCCTGTGCCGCTGCCTAACTGTCCGCTACCTTTATAGGACCCCTAGTCAGTGAAGCCCCGCCCCCTAATCAGGGCTCAGCTTCTCTCCAGCACAAAGCCCCTTCAAACCTCTACACATACAGATACTACCAATACAAAACCAAACACACACAAATACCTTCTCCTCCAACAGAACTCCAACTCAAACTCCCCTGTTTACAGCTCTGTTTGCTAGCTCCTCTGCCGCTGCCTGACTGGTTGCTACCTTTATAGGACCCCTAGTCAGGGAAGCCCCGTCCCCTAATCAGGGCTCAGCTTCTCTCCCAGCACGAAGCCCCTACACATACAGATACTACCAATAGAAAACCAAACACACACAAGTACCTTCTACTCCAACAGAACTCCCACTCAAACTCCCCTGTTTCCAGCTCTGTTTGATAGCTCCTGTGCCGCTGCCTGACTGGCTGCTACCTTTATAGGACCCCTAGTCAGGGAAGCCCCGCCCCCTAATCAGGGCTCAGCTTCTATCCCAGCACAAGGCCCCTCCAAGCCTCTACACATAGAGATACCACCAATACAAAACCAAACACACACACAAATACCATCTACTCCAACAGAACTCCCACTCAAACTCCACTGTTTACAGCTCTGTTTGATAGCTCCTGTGCCGCTGCCTGACTGGCTGCTACCTTTATAGGACCCCTAGTCAGTGAAGCCACGCCGCCTAATCAGGACTCAGCTTCTCTCCCAGCAAAAAGCCCCTACACATACAGATACCACCAATACAAAACCAAACACAAACACAAATACCTTTTCCTCCAACAGAACTCCCACTCATACTCCCCTGTTTACAGCTCTGTTGGCTAGCTCCTGTGCCGCTGCAGCTGTCTGTGCCGCTGCCTGATTGGCTGCTACCTTTATAGGACCCCTAGTCAGTGAAGCCACGCCGCCTAATCAGGACTCAGCTTCTCTCCCAGCAAAAAGCCCCTACACATACAGATACTACCAATACAAAACCAAACACACACAAGTACCTTCTACTCCAACAGAACTCCCCCTCAAACTCCCCTGTTTACAGCTCTGTTTGCTAGCTCCTGTGCCGCTGCCTGACTGGCTGCTACCTTTGTAGGACCCCTAGTCAGGGAAGCCCCGCTCCCTAATCAGGGCTCAGCTTCTCTCCCAACACAGAGCCCCTACACATACAGATACTAACAATACAAAACCAAACACACACAAGTACCTTCTACTCCAACAGAACTCCCCCTCAAACTCCCCTGTTTACAGCTCTGTTTGATAGCTCCTGTGCCGCTGCCTGACTGGCTGCAACCTTTATAGGACCCCTAGTCAGGGAAGCCCCGCCCCCTAATCAGGGCTCAGCTTCTCTCCCAGTACAAGGCCCCTCCAAGCCTCTACACATACAGATACCACCAATACAGAACCAAACACACACACAAATACCTTTTCCTCCAACAGAACTCCCACTCAAACTCCCCTGTTTACAGCTCTGTTTGCTAGCTCCTGTGCCGCTGCCTGACTGGCTGCTACCTTTATAGGACCACTAGTCAGGGAAGCCCCGCCCCCTAATCAGGGCTCAGCTTCTCTCCCAGCACAAAGCCCCTGCACATACAGATACCACCAATACAAAACCAAACACACACAAGTACCTTCTCCTCCAACAGAACTCCCACTCAAACTCCCCTGTTTACAGCTCTGTTTGCTAGCTCCTGTGCCGCTGCCTGACTGGCTGCTACCTTTATAGGACCCGTAGTCAGGGAAGCCCCGCCCCCTAATCAGGGCTCAGCTTCTCTCCCAGGACAAAGCCCCTACACATACAGATACCACCAATACAAAACCAAACACACCCACAAATACCTTCTCCTCCAACAGAACTCCCACTCAAACTCCCCTGTTTACAGCTCTGTTTGCTAGCTCCTGTACCGCTTCAGTTGTCTGTGCCGCTGCCTGATTGGCTGCAACCTTTATAGGACCCCTAGTCAGTGAAGCCCCGCCCCCTAATCAGGACTCAGCTTCTCTTCCAGCACAAAGCCCCTGCACATACAGATAACACCAATACAAAACCAAACACACACAAGTACCTTCTCCTCCAACATAACTCCTACTCCAACTCCCCTGTTTACAGCTCTGTTGGCTAGCTCCTGTGCCACTGCAGCTGTCTGTGCCGCTGCCTGTCTGGCTGCTACCTTTATAGGACCCCTGGTCAGTGAAGCCCCGCCCCCTAATCAGGGCTCAGCTTCTCTCCCAGCACATAGCCCCTCCAAGCCTCTACACATACAGATACCACCAATACAAAACCAAACACACACACAAATAACTTTTCCTCTAACAGAACTCCCACTCAAACTCCCCTGTTTACAGCTCTGTTTGCTAGCTCCTGTGCCGCTGCCTGACTGGCTGCTACCTTTATAGGACCACTAATCAGGGAATCCCCGCCCCCTAATCAGGGCTCAGCTTCTCTCCCAGCACAAAGCCCCTGCACATACAGATACCACCAATACTAAACCCAACACACACAAACACCTTCTCCTCCAACAGAACTCCCACTCCAACTCCCCTGTTTACAGCTCTGTTTGCAAGCTCCTGTGCCGCTGCAGCTGTCTGTGCCGCTGCCTGACTGGCTGCTACCTTTATAGGACCCCTAGTCAGTGAAGCCCCGCCCCCTAATCAGGGCTCAGCTTCTCTCCCAGAACAAGGCCTCTCCAAGCTTCTACACATACAGATACCACCAATACAAAACCAAACACACACAAATACCTTCTCCTCCAACAGAACTCCCACTCCAACTCCCCTGTTTACAGCTCTGTTTGCTAGCTCCTGTGCCGCTGCCTGACTGGCTGCTACTTTTAGAGGACCCCTAGTCAGTGAAGCCCCGCCCCCTAATCAGGGCTCAGCTTCTCTTCCAGCACAAAGCCCCTCCAAGCCTCTACACATACAGATACTACCAATACAAAACCAAACACACACAAATACCTTCTCCTCCAACAGAACTCCAACTCAAACTCCCCTGTTCACAGCTCTGTTTGCTAGCTCCTGTGCCGCTGCCTGACTGGCTGCTACCGTTATAGGACCCCTAGTGAGGGAAGCCCCGCCCCCTAATCAGGGCTCAGCTTCTCTCCCAGCACAAAGCCCCTCCAAGCCTCTACACATACAGATACTACAAATACAAAACCAAACACACACAAATACCTTCTCCTCCAACAGAACTCCCACTCAAACTCCCCTGTTCACAGCTCTGTTTGCTAGCTCCTGTGCCGCTGCCTAACTGTCCGCTACCTTTATAGGACCCCTAGTCAGTGAAGCCCCGCCCCCTAATCAGGGCTCAGCTTCTCTCCAGCACAAAGCCCCTTCAAACCTCTACACATACAGATACTACCAATACAAAACCAAACACACACAAATACCTTCTCCTCCAACAGAACTCCCACTCAAACTCCACTGTTTACAGCTCTGTTTGCTAGCTCCTCTGCCGCTGCCTGACTGGTTGCTACCTTTATAGGACCCCTAGTCAGTGAAGCCCCGCCCCCTAAACACGGCTCAGCTTCTCTCCCAGCACAAAGGCCCTGCACGTACAGATACCACCAATACAAAACCAAACACACACAAGTACCTTCTACTCCAACAGAACTCCCACTCAAACTCCCCTGTTTCCAGCTCTGTTTGATAGCTCCTGTGCCGCTGCCTGATTGGCTGCTACCTTTATAGGACCCCTAGTCAGGGAAGCCCCGCCCCCTAATCAGGGCTCAGCTTCTCTCCCAGCACAAGGCCCCTCCAAGCCTCTACACATAGAGATACCACCAATACAAAACCAAACACACACAAAAATACCATCTACTCCAACAGAACTCCCACTCAAACTCCACTGTTTACAGCTCTGTTTGATAGCTTCTGTGCCGCTGCCTGACTGGCTGCAACCTTTATAGGACCCCTAGTCAGGGAAGCCCCGCCCCCCAATCAGGGCTCAGCTTCTCTCCCAACACAAAGCCCCTACACATACAGATACCATCAATACAAAACCAAACACACACACAAATACCTTCTCCTCCAACAGAACTCTCACTCAAACTCCCCTGTTTACAGCTCTGTTTGCTAGCTCCTGTGCCGCTGCCTGACTGGCTGCTACCTTTATAGGACCCCTAGTCAGGGAAGCCCCGCCCCCTAATCAGGGCTCAGCTTCTCTCCCAGCACAAAGCCCCTCCAAGCCTCTACACACACAGATACCACCAATACAAAACCAAACACAAACACAAATACCTTTTCCTCCAACAGAACTCCCACTCATACTCCCCTGTTTACAGCTCTGTTGGCTAGCTCCTGTGCCGCTGCAGCTGTCTGTGCCGCTGCCTGATTGGCTGCTACCTTTATAGGACCCCTAGTCAGTGAAGCCACGCCGCCTAATCAGGACTCAGCTTCTCTCCCAGCAAAAAGCCCCTACACATACAGATACTACCAATACAAAACCAAACACACACAAGTACCTTCTACTCCAACAGAACTCCCCCTCAAACTCCCCTGTTTACAGCTCTGTTTGATAGCTCCTGTGCCGCTGCCTGACTGGCTGCAACCTTTATAGGACCCCTAGTCAGGGAAGCCCCGCCCCCTAATCAGGGCTCAGCTTCTCTCCCAGTACAAGGCCCCTCCAAGCCTCTACACATACCGATACCACCAATACAGATCCAAACACACACACAAATACCTTTTCCTCCAACAGAACTCCCACTCAAACTCCCCTGTTTACAGCTCTGTTTGCTAGCTCCTGTGCCGCTGCCAGACTGGCTGCTACCTTTATAGGACCCCTAGTCAGGGAAGCCCCGCCCCCTAATCAGGGCTCAGCTTCTCTCCCAGCAAAAAGCCCCTACACATACAGATACCACCAATACAAAACCAAACACACACACAAATACCTTCTCCTCCAACAGAACTCCCACTCAAACTCCCCTGTTTGCAGCTCTGTTTGCTAGCTCCTGTGCCGCTGCCTGACTGGCTGCAACCTTTATAGGACCCCTAGTCAGGGAAGCCCCGCCACCTATTCAGGGCTCAGCTTCTCTCCCAGCACAAAGCCCCTACACATACAGATACTAACAACACAAAACCAAACACACAAATACCTTCTCCTCCTACAGAACTCCCACTCAAACTCCCCTGTTTACAGCTGTGTTTGCTAGCTCCTGTGCCGCTGCAGCTGTCTGTGCCGCTGCCTGACTGGCTGCAACCTTTATAGGACCCCTAGTCAGTGAAGCCCCGCCCCCTAATCAGGACTCAGCTTCTCTTCCAGCACAAAGCCCCTGCACATACAGATAACACCAATACAAAACCAAACACACACAAGTACCTTCTCCTCCAACAGAACTCCTACTCCAACTCCCCTGTTTACAGCTCTGTTGGCTAGCTCCTGTGCCACTGCAGCTGTCTGTGCCGCTGCCTGTCTGGCTGCTACCTTTATAGGACCCCTGGTCAGTGTAGCCCCGCCCCCTAATCAGGGCTCAGCTTCTCTCCCAGCACATAGCCCCTCCAAGCCTCTACACATACAGATACCACCAATACAAAACCAAAAACACACACAAATAACTTTTCCTCTAACAGAACTCCCACTCAAACTCCCCTGTTTACAGCTCTGTTTAATAGCTCCTGTGCCGCTGCCTGACTGTCTGCTACCTTTATAGGACCCCCAGTCAGCGAAGCCCCGCCCCCTAATCAGGGCTCAGCTTCTCACCCAGGACAAAGCCCCTACACATACAGATACCACCAATACAAAACCAAACACACACAAATACCTTTTCCTCCAACAGAACTCCCACTCAAACTCCCCTGTTTACAGCTCTGTTTGCTAGCTCCTGTGCCGCTGCCTGACTGGCTGCTACCTTTATAGGACCACTAGTCAGGGAAGCCCCGCCCCCTAATCAGGGCTCAGCTTCTCTCCCAGCACAAAGCCCCTACACATACAGATACCACCAATACTAAACCCAACACACACAAACACCTTCTCCTCCAACAGAACTCCCACTCAAACTCCCCTGTTTACAGCTCTGTTTGCAAGCTCCTGTGCCGCTGCAGCTGTCTGTGCCGCTGCCTGACTGGCTGCTACCTTTATAGGACCCCTAGTCAGTGAAGCCCCGCCCCCTAATCAGGGCTCAGCTTCTCTCCCAGAACAAGGCCTCTCCAAGCTTCTACACATACAGATACCACCAATACAAAACCAAACACACACACAAATACCTTTTCCTCCAACAGAACTCCCACTCAAACTCCCCTGTTTACAGCTCTCTTGGCTAGCTCCTGTGCCGCTGCCTGACTTGCTGCTCCCTTTATTGGACCCCTAGTCTGTGGAGCCCCGCCCCCTAATCAGGGCTCAGCTTCTCTCCCAGCACAAAGCCCCTACACATACAGATACTAACAACACAAAACCAAACACAAATACCTTCTCCTCCTACAGAACTCCCACTCAAACTCCCCTGTTTACAGCTGTGTTTGCTAGCTCCTGTGCCGCTGTCTGACTGGCTGCTACCTTTATAGGACCCGTAGTCAGTGAAGCCCCGCCCCCTAATCAGGGCTCAGCTTCTCTCCCAGCACAAAGCCCCTCCAAGTCCCTACACATACAGATTATACCAATGCAAAACCAAACACACAAACACCTTCTCCTCCAACAGAACTCCCACTCAAACTCCCCTGTTTACAGCTCTGTTTGCTAGCCCCTGTGCCGCTGCAGCTGTCTGTGCCGCTACCTGATTGGCTGCTACCTTTATAGGACCTTCAGTCAGTGAAGCCCCGCCCCCTAATCAGGGCTCAGCTTCTGTCCCAGCACAAAGCCCCTACACACACAGATACTACCAATACAAAACCAAACACACACAAATACCTTCTACTCCAACAGAACTCCCACTCAAACTCCCCTGTTTACAGCTCTGTTTGATAGCTCCTGTGCCGCTGCCTGACTGGCTGCAACCTTTATAGGACCCCTAGCCAGGGAAGCCCCGCCCCCTAATCAGGCTCATCTTCTCTCCCAGGACAAAGCCCCTACACATACAGATACCACCAATACAAAACCAAACACACACAAATACCTTTTCCTCCAACAGAACTCCCACTCAAACTCCCCTGTTTACAGCTCTGTTTGCTAGCTCCTGTGCAGCTGCCTGACTGGCTGCAACCTTTATAGAACCCCTAGTCAGTGAAGCCCCGCCCACTAATCAGGACTCAGCTTCTCTCCCAACACAAAGCCCCTACACATACAGATACCACCAATACAAAACCGAACACACACAAATACCTTCTCCTCCAACAGAACTCCCACTCAAACTCCCCTGTTTACAGCTCTGTTTGCTAGCTCCTGTGCTGCTGCAGCTGTCTTTGCCACTGCCTGATTGGCTGCTACCTTTAGAGGACCCCTAGTCAGTGAAGCCCCGCTCCCTAATCAGGGCTCAGCTTCTCTCCCAGGACAAAGCCCCTACACATACAGACACCACCAATACAAAACCAAACACACACAAATACCTTCTCCTCCCACAGAACTCCCACTCAAACTCCCCTGTTTACAGCTCTGTTTGCAAGCTCCTGTGCCGCTGCAGCTGTCTGTGCTGCTGCCTGACTGGCTGCTACCTTTATAGGACCACTACTCAGTCCAGCCCCGCCCCCTCATCAGGGCTCAGCTTCTCTCCCAGCACAAAGCCCCTACACATACAGATACTACGAATACAAAACCAAACACACACAAATACCTTCTCCTCCAACAGAACTCCCACTCAAACTCCCCTGTTTACAGCTCTGTTTGATAGCTCCTGTGCCGCTGCCTGACTGGCTGCTCCCTTTATAGGACGCCTAGTCAGGGAAGCCCCGCCCCCTAATCAGGGCTCAGCTTCTCTCCCAGCACAAAGCCCCTGCACATACAGATACCACCAATACAAAACCAAACACACACAAATACCTTCTCCTCCAACAGAACTCCCCCTCAAACTCCCGTTTACAGCTCTGTTTGCTAGCTCCTGTGCCGCTGCCTGACTGGCTGCTACCTTTACAGGACCCGTAGTCAGTCAAGCCGCATCCCCTAATCAGGGCTCAGCTTCTCTCCCAGTACAAAGCCCCCAGAAGCCTCGACACATACAGATACTACCAATGCAAAACCAAACACACACAAATACCTTCTCCTCCAACAGAACTCCCCCTCAAACTCCCGTTTACAGCTCTGTTTGCTAGCTCCTGTGCCGCTACAGCTGTCTGTCCGCTGCCTGACTGGCTGCTACCTTTATAGGACCCCTAGTCAGTGAAGCCCCGCCCCCTAATCAGGGCTCAGCTTTTCTCCCAGCACAAAGACCCTACACATACAGATACTACCAATACAAAACCAAACACACACAAATACTTTCTCTTCCAACAGAACTCCCACTCAAACTCCCCTGTCTACAGCTCTGTTAGCAAGCTCCTGTGCCGCTGCCTGACTGGCTGCTACCTTTATAGCACCCCTAGTCAGTGAAGGCCCGCCCCTAATCAGGGCTCAGCTTCTCTCCCAGCACAAAGCCCCTACACATACAGATATGAACAATGCAAAACCAAACACACACACACAAATACCTTCTCCTCCAACAGAACTCCCACTCAAACTCCCCTGTTTACAGCTCTGTTTGCTAGCTCCTGTGCTGCTGCAGCTGTCTGTGCCGCTGCCTGACAGGCTGCTACCTTCATAGGACCCCTAGTCAGTGAAGCCCCGCCCCCTAATCAGGGCTCAGCTTCTCTCCCAGCACAAAGCCCCTCCAAGCCTCTACACATCCATATACCACCAATACAAAACCAAACACACAAATACCTTCTCCTCCAACAGAACTCCCCCTCAAACTCCCGTTTACAGCTCTGTTTGCTAGCCGTCTGTGCCGCTGCCTGACCAGCTGCTACCTTTACAGGACCAGTAGTCCGTCAAGCCCCATCCCCTAATCAGGGCTCAGCTTCTCTCCCAGGACAAAGCCCCTACACATACAGATACCACTAATACAAAACCAAACACACACAAATACCTTCTCCTCCAACAGAACTCCCACTCAAACTCCCCTGTTTACAGCTCTGTTTGATAGCTCCTGTGCCGCTGCAGCTGTCTGTGCCCCTGCCTGACTGGCTGATACCTTTATAGGACCCCTAGTCAGTAAAGCCCCGCCCCCAGTCACGGCTCAGCTTCTCTCCCAGCACAAAGCCCCTACACATACAGATACTACCAATACAAAACCAAACACACACAAATACCTTCTCCTCCAACAGAACTCCCACTCAAACTCCCCTGTTTACAGCTCTGTTTGCTAGCTCCTGTGCCGCTGCAGCTGTCTGTGCCGCTGCCTGACTGGCTGATACCTTTATAGGACCCCTAGTCAGTAAAGCCCCGCCCCCAATCACGGCTCAGCTTCTCTCCCAGCACAAAGCCCCTCCAAGCCCCTACACATACAGATTATACCAATGCAAAACCAAACACACACACAAATACCTTCTCCTCCAACAGAACTCCCACTCAAACTCCCCTGTTTACAGCTCTGTTTGATAGCTCCTGTGCCGCTGCAGCTGTCTGTGCCGCTGCCTGACTGGCTGATACCTTTATAGGACCCCTAGTCAGTAAAGCCCCGCCCCCAATCACGGCTCAGCTTCTCTCCCAGCACAAAGCCCCTACACATACAGATACTACCAATACAAAACCAAACACACACAAATACCTTCTACTCCAACAGAACTCCCACTCAAACTCCCCTGTTTACAGCTCTGTTTGATAGCTCCTGTGCCGCTGCCTGACTGGCTGCAAACTTTATAGGACCCTAGTCAGGGAAGCCCCGCCCACTAATCAGGGCTCAGCTTCTCTCCCAGCACAAGGCCCCTCCAAGCCTCTACACATACAGATACCACCAATACAAAACCAAACACACACACAAATACCTTTTCCTCCAACAGAACTCCCACTCAAACTCCCCTGTTTACAGCTCTGTTTGCTAGCTCCTGTGCCGCTGCCTGACTGGCTGCTACCTTTATAGGACCCCTAGTCAGGGAAGCCCCGCCCCCTAATCAGGGCTCAGCTTTTCTCCCAGCACAAAGACCCTACACATACAGATACTACCAATACAAAACCAAACACACACAAATACCTTCTCCTCCAAGAGAACTCCCACTCAAATTCCCCTGTTTACAGCTCTGTTTGCTAGCTCCTGTGCCGCTGCCTGACTGGCTGCTACCTTTCTAGGACCCCTAGTCAGTGAAGCCCCGCCCCCTAATCAGGGCTCAGCTTCGCTCCCAGCACAAAGCCCCTCCAAGCCTCTACACATACAGATACTACCAATACAATACCAAACACACACACAAATACCTTCTCCTCCAACAGAACTCCCACTCAAACTCCCCTGTTTACAGCTCTGTTTGCTAGCTCCTGTGCTGCTGCAGCTGTCTGTGCCGCTGCCTGACAGGCTGCTACCTTCATAGGACCCCTATTCAGTGAAGCCCCGCCCCCTAATCAGGGCTCAGCTTCTCTCCAAGCACAAAGCCCCTCCAAGACTCTACACATCCATATACCACCAATACAAAACCAAACACACAAATACCTTCTCCTCCGACAGAACTCCCCCTCAAACTCCCGTTTACAGCTCTGTTTGCTAGCTGTCTGTGCCGCTGCCTGACCAGCTGCTACCTTTACAGGACCAGTAGTCGGTCAAGCCCCATCCCCTAATCAGGGCTCAGCTTCTCTCCGAGTACAAAGCCCCCACAAGCCTCTACACATACAGATACTACCAATGCAAAACCAAACACACACAAATACCTTCTCCACCAACAGAACTCCCCCTCAAACTCCCGTTTACAGCTCTGTTTGCTAGCTCCTGTGCCGCTGCAGCTGTCTGTGCCGCTGCCTGACTGGCTGATACCTTTATAGGACCCCTAGTCAGTAAAGCCCCGCCCCCAATCACGGCTCAGCTTCTCTCCCAGCACAAAGCCCCTCCACATACAGATACTACCAATACAAAACCAAACAAACACAAATACCTTCTCCTCCAACAGAACTCCCACTCAAACTCCCCTGTTTACAGCTCTGTTTGCTAGCTCCTGTGCAGCTGCCTGCAACCTTTATAGAACCCCTAGTCAGTGAAGCCCCGCCCACTAATCAGGGCTCAGCTTCTCTCCCAGCACAAAGCCCCTCCAAGCCTCTACACATACAGATACCACCAATACAAAACCAAACACACACACAAATACCTTTTCCTCCAACAGAACTCCCACTCAAACTCCCCTGTTTACAGCTCTGTTTGCTAGCTTCCGTGCCGCTGCAGCTGTCTGTGCCGCTACCTGACTGGCTGCTACCTTTATAGGGCCCCTAGTCAGTGAAGCCCCGCCCCCTAATCAGGGCTCAGCTTCTCTCCCAGCACAAAGCCCCTCCAAGCCCCTACACATACAGATTATACCAATGCAAAACCAAACACACACAAATACCTTCTCCTCCAACAGAACTCCCACTCAAACTCCCCTGTTTACAGCTCTGTTTGCTAGCTCCTGTGCCGCTGCAGCTGTCTGTGCCGCTGCCTGACTGGCTGATACCTTTATAGGACCCCTAGTCAGTAAAGCCCCGCCCCCAATCACAGCTCAGCTTCTCTCCCAGCACAAAGCCCCTACACATACAGATACTACCAATACAAAACCAAACACACACAAATACCTTTTCCTCCAACAGAACTCCCACTCAAACTCCCCTGTTTACACCTCTGTTTGCTAGCACCTGTGCCGCTGCCTGATTGGCTGCTAGCTTTATAGGACCCCTAGTCAGGGAAGCCCCGCCCCCTAATCAGGGCTCAGCTTCTCTCCCAGCGCAAAGCCCCTGCACATACAGATACCACCAATACAAAACCAAACACACACAAGTACCTTCTCCGCCAACAGAACTCCCACTCAAACTCCCCTGTTTACAGCTCTGTTTGCTAGCTCCTGTACCGCTGCAGCTGTCTGTGTCGCTGCCTGACTGGCTGCTCCCTTTATAGGACCCCTCATGAGTGAAGCCCCGCCCCCTAATCAGGGCTAGGCTTCTCTCCCAGCACAAAGCCCCTACACATACAGATACTACCAATACAAAACCAAACACACACAAATACCTTCTCCTCCAACAGAACTCCCACTCAAACTCCCCTGTTTACAGCTCTGTTTGCTAGCTCCTGTGCCGCTGCCTGACTGGCTGCTACCTTTATAGGACCCCTAGTCAGGGAAGCCCCGCCCCCTAATCAGGGCTCAGCTTTTCTCCCAGCACAAAGACCCTACACATACAGATACTACCAATACAAAACCAAACACACACAAATACCTTCTCCTCCAAGAGAGCTCCCACTCAAATTCCCCTGTTTACAGCTCTGTTTGCTAGCTCCTGTGCCGCTGCCTGACTGGCTGCTACCTTTCTAGGACCCCTAGTCAGTGAAGCCCCGCCCCCTAATCAGGGCTCAGCTTCGCTCCCAGCACAAAGCCCCTCCAAGCCTCTACACATACAGATACTACCAATACAATACCAAACACACACACAAATACCTTCTCCTCCAACAGAACTCCCACTCAAACTCCCCTGTTTACAGCTCTGTTTGATAGCTCCTGTACTGCTGCAGCTGTCTGTGTCGCTGCCTGACTGACTGCTCCCTTTATAGGACCCTTAGTCAGTGAAGCCCCGCCCCGTAATCAGGGCTCAGCTTCTCTCCCAGCACAAAGCCCCTACACATACAGATACAACCAATACAAAACCAAACACACACAAATACCTTCTCCTCCAACAGAACTCCCACTCAAACTCCCCTGTTTACAGCTCTGTTTGCTAGCTCCTGTACCGCTGCAGCTGTCTGTGCTGCTACCTGACTGGCTGCTACCTTTATAGGACCGCTAGTCAGTGAAGCCCCGCCCCCTAATCAGGGCTCGGCTTCTGTCCCAGCACAAACCCCTACACATACAGATACTACCAGTACAAAACCAAACACACACACAAATACCTTTTCCTCCAACAGAACTCCCACTCAAACTCCCCTGTTTACAGCTCTGTTTGCTAGCTCCTGTGCCGCTGCCTGACTGGCTGCTACCTTTATAGGACCCCTAGTCAGGGAAGCCCCGCCCCCTCATCAGGGCTCAGCTTCTCCCCAGCACAAAGCCCCTGCACATACAGATACCACCAATACAAAACCAAACACCCACAAATACCTTCTCCTCCAACAGAACTCCCTCTCAAACTCCCGTTTACAGCTCTGTTTGCTAGCTCCTGTTCCGCTGCAGCTGTCTGTGCCCCTGCCTGACTGGCTGCTACCTTTATAGGACCCCTAGTAAGTGAAGCCCCGCCCCCTAATCAGGGCTCAGCTTTTCTCCCAGCACAAAGACCCTACACATACACATACTACCAATACAAAACCAAACACACACAAATACCTTCTCCTCCAACAGAACTCCCACTCAAATTCCCCTGTTTACAGATCTGTTTGCTAGCTCCTGTGCCGCTGCCTGACTGACTGCTACCTTTATAGGACCCCTAGTCAGTGAAGCCCCGCCCCCTAATCAGGGCTCAGCTTCGCTCCCAGCACAAAGCCCCTCCAAGCCTCTACACCTACAGATACTACCAATACAATACCAAACACACACACAAATACCTTCTCCTCCAAAAGAACTCCCACTCAAACTCCCCTGTTTACAGCTCTGTTTGCTAGCTCCTGTGCCACTGCCTGACTGGCTGCTACCTTTCTAGGACCCATAGTCAGTGAAGCCCCGCCCCCTAATCAGGGCTCAGCTTCTCTCCCAGCACAAAGCCTCTACACATACAGATACTACCAATACAAAACCAAACACACACAAATACCTTCTCCTCCAACAGAACTCAAACTCAAACTCCCCTGTTTACAGCTCTGTTTGCTAGCTCCTGTGCCGCTGCCTGACTGGCTGCTACCTTTATAGGATCCCTAGTCAGTGAAGCCCCGCCCCCTAATCAGGGCTCAGTTTCGCTCCCAGCACAAAGCCCCTCCAAGCCTCTACTTATACAGATACCACCAATACAAAACCAAACACACACACAAATACCTTCTCCTCCAACAGAACTCCCACTCAAACTCCCCTGTTTACAGCTCTGTTTGCTATTTCCTGTGCCACTGCAGCTGTCTGTGCCGCTGCCTGACTGGCTGCTACCTTTATAGGACCCCTAGTCAGGGAAGCCCCGCCCTCTAATCAGGGCTCAGCTGCTCTCCCAGCACAAAGCCCCTACACATACAGATACTAACAATACAAAACCAAACAAACACAAATACCTTCTCCTCCAACAGAACTCCCACTCAAACCCCCCCGTTTACAGCTCTTTTTGCTAGCTGTCTGTGCCGCTGCCTGACCAGCTGCTACCTTTACAGGACCCGTAGTCAGTCAAGCCCCATCCCCTAATCAGGGCTCAGCTTCTCTCCCAGTACAAAGCCCCCACAAGCCTCTACACATACATATACTACCAATGCAAAACCAAACACACACAAATACCTTCTCCTCCAACAGAACTCCCACTCAAACTCCCGTTTACAGCTCTGTTTGATAGCTCCTGTACCGCTGCAGCTGTCTGTGTCGCTGCCTGACTGGCTGATCCCTTTATAGGACCCCTAGTCAGTGAAGCCCCGCCCCCTAATCAGGGCTCAGATTTTCTCCCAGCACAAAGCCCCTCCAAGCCCCTTCTCATACAGATACTACCAATACAAAACCAAACACACACACAAATACCTTCTATTGCAACACAACTCCCACTCAAACTCCCCTGTTTACAGCTCTGTTTGCTAGCTCCTGTGCCACTGCCTGACTGGCTGCTACCTTTCTAGGACCCATAGTCAGTGAAGCCCCGCCCCCTAATCAGGGCTCAGCTTCTCTCCCAGCACAAAGCCTCTACACATACAGATACTACCAATACAAAACCAAACACACACAAATACCTTCTCCTCCAACAGAACTCAAACTCAAACTCCCCTGTTTACAGCTCTGTTTGCTAGCTCCTATGCCGCTGCAGCTGTCTGTGCCCCTGCCTGACTGGCTGCTACCTTTAAAGGACCCCTAGTCAGGGAAGCCCCGCCCCCTAATCAGGGCTCAGCTTCTCTCCCAGCGCAAAGCCCCTGCACATACAGATACTACCAATACAAAACCAAACACACACAAATACCTTCTCCTCCAACAGAACTGCCACTCAAACTCCCTTGTTTACAACTCTGTTTGCTAGGTCCTGTGCCGCTGCAGCTGTCTGTGCCGCTGCCTGACTGGCTGCTACCTTTATAAGACCCCTAGTCAGTGAAGCCCCGCCTCCTAATCAGTTCTCAGCTTCTCTCCCAGCACAAAGCCCCTCCAAGCCTCCACACATACAGATACTACCAATACAAAACCAAACACACACAAATACCATCTCCTCCAACAGAACTCCCACTCAAACTCCCCTGTTTACAGCTCTGTTTGCTAGCTCCTGTGCCGCTGCCTGACTGGCTGCTACCTTTATAGGACCCCTAGTCAGTGAAGCCTCGTCCCCTAATCAGGGCTCAGCTTCTCTCCCAGCACAAAGCCCCTCCAAGCCTCTACACATACAGATACTACCAATGCAAAACCAAACACACACAAATACCTTCTCCTCCAACAGAACTCCCACACAAACTCCCCTGTTTACAGCTCTGTTTGCTAGCTCCTGTGCCGCTGCAGCTGTCTTAGCCGCTGCCTGACTGGCTGCTACCTTTATAGGACCCCTAGTCAGTGAAGCCCCGCCCCCTAATCAGGGCTCAGCTTCTCTCCCAGCACAAAGCCCCTGCACATACAGATACTGACAATACAAAACCAAACACACACAAATACCTTCTCCTCCAACAGAACTCCCACTCCAACTCCCCTGTTTACAGCTCTGTTTGCTAGCTCCTGTGCTGCTGCAGCTGTCTGTTCCTCTGCCTGACTGGCTGCTACCTTTATAGGACCCCTAGTCAGTCAAGCCCCGCCCCCTAATCAGGGCTCAGCTTCTCTCGCAGCAGCTAGCCCCTCCAAGCCTCTACACATACAGATACTACCAATACAAAAAAACACACAAATACCTTCTCCTCCAACAGAACTCCCACTCAAACTCCCCTGTTCACAGCTCTGTTTGCTAGCTCCTGTGCCGCTGCCTGACTGGCTGCTACCTTTATAGGACCCCTAGTCAGGGAAGCCCCGCCCCCTAATCAGGGCTCAGCATCTCTCCCAGCACAAAGCCCCTGCACATACAGATACTGACAATACAAATCCAAACACACACAAATACCTTCTCCTCCAAAAGAACTGCCACTCAAACTCCCCTGTTTACAGCTCTGTTTGCTAGCTCCTGTACCGCTGCAGCTGTCTGTGACGCTGCCTGACTGGCTGCTACAATCATTGGACCCCTAGTCAGCGAAGCCCCGCCCGCTAATCAGGGCTCATCTTCTCTCCCAGCACAAAGCCCCTCCAAGCCTCTACACATACAGATACTACCAATACAAAACGAAACACACACAAATACCTTCTCCTCCAACAGAACTCCCACTCAAACTCCCCTGTTTACAGCTCTGTTTGCTAGCTCCTGTGCCGCTGCCTGACTGGCTGCTACCTTTATAGGACCCCTACACGGTGAAGCCCCGCCCCCTAATCAGGGCTCAGCTTCTCTCCCAGCACAAAGGCCCTGCTCATACAGATACTGACAATACAAATCCAAACACACACAAATACCTTCTCCTCCAAAAGAACTCCCACTCAAACTCCCCTGTTTACAGCTCTGTTTGCTAAATTCCTGTGCCGCTGCCTGACTGGCTGCTACCTTTATAGGACCCCTAGTCAGTGAAGCCCCGCCCCCTAATCAGGGCTCAGTTTCGCTCCCAGCACAAAGCCCCTCCAAGCCTCTACTTATACAGATACTACCAATACAAAACCAAACACACAAAATACCTTCTCCTCCAACAGAACTCCCACTCAAACTCCCGTTTACAGCTCTGTTTGCTAGCTCCTGTGCCGCTGCAGCTGTCTGTGCCCCTGCCTGACTGGCTGCTACCTTTATAGGACCCCTAGTCAGTGAAGCCCCGCCCCCTAATCAGGGCTCAGCTTTTCTCCCAGCACAAAGCCCCTCCAAGCCTCTTCACATACAGATACTACCAATACAAAACGAAACACACACACAAATACCTTCTCCTCCAACAGAACTCCCACTCAAACTCCCCTGTTTACAGCTCTGTTTGCTAGCTCCTGTGCCCCTGCAGCTGTCTGTGACGCTGCCTGACTGGCTGCTCCCTTTATAGGACCCCTCGTCAGTGAAGCCCCGCCCCCTAATCAGGGCTAGGCTTCTCTCCCAGCACAAAGCCCCTACACATACAGATAACACCAACACAAAACCAAACACACACAAATACCTTCTCCTCCAACAGAACTCCCACTCAAACTCCCCTGTTTACAGCTCTGTTTGCTAGCTCCTGTGCCCCTGCAGCTGTCTGTGACGCTGCCTGACTGGCTGCTACAATCATTGGACCCCTAGTCAGCGAAGCCCCGCCCGCTAATCAGGGCTCATCTTCTCTCCCAGCACAAAGCCCCTCCAAGCCTATACACATACAGATACTACCAGTACAAAACCAAACACACACAAATACCTTCTCCTGCAACAGAACTCCCACTCAAACTCCCCTGTTTACAGCTCTGTTTGCTAGCTCCTGTGCCGCTGCCTGACTGGCTGCTACCTTTATAGGACCCCTGGTCAGTGAAGCCCCGCCCCCTAATCAGGGCTCAGATTCTCTCCCAGCACAAAGCCCCTCCAAGCCTCTACACATACAGATACTACCAATACAAAACGAAACACACACAAATACCTTCTCTTCCAACAGAACTCCCACTCAAACTCCCCTGTTTACAGCTCTGTTTGCTAAATTCCTGTGCCGCTGCCTGACTGGCTGCTACCTTTATAGGACCCCTAGTCAGTGAAGCCCCGCCCCCTAATCAGGGCTCAGTTTCGCTCCCAGCACAAAGCCCCTCCAAGCCTCTACTTATACAGATACTACCAATACAAAACCAAACACACAAAATACCTTCTCCTCCAACAGAACTCCCACTCAAACTCCCGTTTACAGCTCTGTTTGCTAGCTCCTGTGCCGCTGCAGCTGTCTGTGCCCCTGCCTGACTGGCTGCTACCTTTATAGGACCCCTAGTCAGTGAAGCCCCGCCCCCTAATCAGGGCTCAGCTTTTCTCCCAGCACAAAGCCCCTCCAAGCCTCTTCACATACAGATACTACCAATACAAAACGAAACACACACACAAATACCTTCTCCTCCAACAGAACTCCCACTCAAACTCCCCTGTTTACAGCTCAGTTTGCTAGCTCCTGTGCCGCTGCCTGACTGGCTGCTACCTTTATAGGACCCCTAGTCAGGGAAGCCCCGCCCCCTCATCAGGGCTCAGGTTCTCTCCCAGCACAAAGCCCCTCCAAGCCTCTTCACAAACAGATACTACCAATACAAAACCAAACACACACATATACCTTCTCCTCCCACAGAACTCCCACTCAAACTCCCGTGTTTACAGCTCTGTTTGCAAGCTGCTGTTGCGCTGCCTGACTGCCTGCTACCTTTCTAGGACCCCTAGTCAGAGAAGCCCCGCCCCCTAATCGGGGCTCAGCTTCTCTCCCAGCACAAAGCCCCTGCACATACAGATACCACCAATACAAAACCAAACACACACCAATACTTTCTCCTCCAACAGAACTCCCACTCCAACTCCCCTGTTTACAGCTCTGTTTGCTAGCTCCTGTGCCGCTGCCTGACTGGCTGCTACCTTTATAGGACCCCTGGTCAGTGAAGCCCCGCCCCCTAATCAGGGCTCAGATTCTCTCCCAGCACAAAGCCCCTCCAAGCCTCTACACATACAGATACTACCAATACAAAACCAAACACACACAAATACCTTCTCTTCCAACAGAACTCCCACTCAAACTCCCCTGTTTACAGCTCTGTTTGCTAAATTCCTGTGCCGCTGCCTGACTGGCTGCTACCTTTATAGGACCCCTAGTCAGTGAAGCCCCGCCCCCTAATCAGGGCTCAGTTTCGCTCCCAGCACAAAGCCCCTCCAAGCCTCTACTTATACAGATACCACCAATACAAAACCAAACACACACCAATACTTTCTCCTCCAACAGAACTCCCACTCAAACTCCCCTGTTTACAGCTCTGTTTGCTAGCTCCTGTGCCACTGCAGCTGTCTATGCCGCCGCCTGACTGGCTGCTCCCTTTATAGGACCCCTAGTCAGTGAAGCCCAGCCCCCTAATCAGGGCTCAGCTTCTCTCCCAGCACAAAGCCGCTACACAAACAGATACCACCAATACAAAACCAAACACACAGAATACCTTCTCCTACAACAGAATTCCCACTCAAACTCCCCTGTTTACAGCTCTGTTTGCTAGCTCCTGTACCGCTGCAGCTGTCCTTGCCGCTGCCTGACTAGCTGCTGCCTTTATAGAACCCCAAGTCAGTGAAACCCCGCCCCCTAATCAGGGCTCAGGTTTTCTCCCAGCACAAAGCCCTACACATACAGATACGAACAATACAAACCCAAACACAAACACACAAATACCTTCTCCTCCAACAGAACTCCCACTCAAACTCCCCTGTTTACAGCTCTGTTTGTAAGCTCCTGTGCCGCTGTCTGACTGGCTGCTACCTTTATAGGACCTCTAGTCAGGGAAGCCCCGCCCCCTCATCAGGGCTCAGCTTGTCTCCCAGCACAAAGCCCCTTCAAGCCTCTACACATACAGATACTACCAGTACAAAACCAAACACACACAAATACCTTCTCCTCCAACAGAACTCCCACTCAAACCCCCCTGTTTACAGCTCTGTTTGCTAGCTCCTGTGCCGCTGCCTGACTGGCTGCTCCCTTTATAGGACCCCTAGTCAGTGAAGCCCCGCCCCCGAATCACTGCCCAGCTTCTCTCCCAGCACAAAGCCCCTTCAAGCCTCTACACATACTGATACTACGAATACAAAACCAAACACACACAAATACCTTCTCCTCCAACAGAACTCCCACGCAAACTCCCCTGTTTACAGCTCTGATTGCTAGCTCCTGTGCCGCTGCAGCTGTCTCTGCCGCTGCCTGACTGGCTGCTACCTTTATAGGACCCCTAGTCAGGGAAGCCCCGCCCCCTAATCAGGACTCAGCTTCTCTCCCAGCACAAAGCCCCTCCAAGCCTCTACACATACAGATACTACCAATACAAAACCAAACATACACAAATACCTTCTCCTACAACATCACTCCCGCTCAAACTCCCCTATTTACAGCTCTGTTTGCTAGCTCCTGTGCCGCTGCCTGATTGGCTGCTACCTTTATAGGACCCCTAGTCAGTGAAGCCCCGCCCCGTAATCAGGGCTCAGCTTCTCTCCCAGCACAAAGCCCCTCCAAGCCTCTACACATACAGATACTACCAATACAAAACCAAACACACACACACACACCTTCTCCTCCAACAGAACTCCCACTCAAACTCCCCTGTTTACAGCTCTGTTTGCTAGCTCCTGTGCCACTGCAGCTGTCTCTGCCGCTGCCTGACTGGCTGCTACCTTTATAGGACCCCTGGTCAGAGAAGCCCCGCACCCTAATCAGGGCTCAGCTTCTCTCCCAGCACAAAGCCCCTCCAAGCCTCTACATATACAGATACTACCAATACAAAAACGCACACAAATACCTTCTCCTCCACCAGAACTCCCACTCAAACTCCCCTGTTTACAGCTCTGTTTGCTAGCTCCTGTACCGCTGCAGCTGTCTGTGCCGCTGCCTGAGTGGCTGCTCCCTTTCTAGGACCCCTAGTCAGTGAAGCCCCGCCCCCTAATCAGGACTCAGCTTCTCTCCGAGCACAAAGCCCCTCCAAGCCTCTACACATACAGATACCACCAATACAAAACCAAACACACACAAATACCTTCTCCTCCAACAGAACTCCCACTCAAACCCCCCTGTTTACAGCTCTGTTTGCTATCTCCTGTGCCGCTGCCTGACTGGCTGCTACCTTTATAGGACCCCTAGTCAGGGAAGCCCCGCCCATAATCAGGGCTCAGCATCTCTCCCAGCACACAGCCCCTACACATACAGATACGAACAATACAAACCCAAACACAAACACACAAATACCTTCTCCTCCAACAGAACTCCCACTCAAACTCCCCTGTTTACAGCTCTGTTTGCTAGCTCCTGTGCCGCTGCCTGACTGGCTGCTACCTTTATAGGACCCCTATTCCAGGAAGCCCCGCCCCCTAATCAGGGCTCAGCTTCTCTCCCAGCACACAGCCTCTACACATACAGATACGAACAATACAAACCCAAACACAAACACACAAATACCTCCTCCTCCAACAGAACTCCCACTCAATCTCCCCTGTTTACAGCTCTGTTTCCAAGCTCCTGTGCCGCTGCCAGACTGGCTGCTCCCTTTATAGGACCCCTAGTCAGTGAAACTTCGCCCCCTAATCAGGGCACAGCTTCTCTCCCAGCACAAAGCCCCTCCAAGCCTCTACAAATACTGATACTACCAATACAAAACCAAACACACACAAATACCTTCTCCTCCAACAGAACTCCCACTCAAACTCCCCTGTTTACAGCTCTGTTTGCTAGCTCCTGTACCGCTGCAGCTGTCCATGCCGCTGCCTGACTAGCTGCTGCCTTTATAGAACCCCAAGTCAGTGAAACCCCGCCCCCTAATCAGGGCTCAGGTTTTCTCCCAGCACAAAGCCCCTACACATACAGATACTACCAATACAAAAGCAAACACACACAAATTCTTCTCCTCAAACAGAACTCCCTCTCAAACTCCCCTGTTTACAGCTCTGTTTGCCAGCTCCTGTGCCGCTGCAGCTGTCTGTGCCGATGCCTGACTGGCTGCTACCTTTATAGGACCCCTAGTCAGTGAAGCCCCGCCCCCTAATCAGGGCTCAGCTTCTCTCCCAGCACAAAGCCCCTGCACATACAGATACTACCAGTACAAAACCAAGCTATCACAAATACCTTCTCCTCCAACAGAACTCCCACTCAAACTCCCCTATTTACAGCTCTGTTTGCTAGCTCCTGTGCCGCTAGCTGATTGGCTGCTACCTTTATAGGACCCCTAGTCAGTGAAGCCCCGCCCCGTAATCAGGGCTCAGCTTCTCTCCCAGCACAAAGCCCCTCCAAGCCTCTACACATACAGATACTACCAATACAAAACCAAACACACACAAATACCTTCCCCTCCAACAGAACTCCCACTCAAACTCCCCTGTTTACAGCTCTGTTTGCTAGCTCCTGTGCCGCTGCAGCTGTCTGTGCCGCTGCCTGACTGGCGGCTCCCTTTATAGGACCCCTAGTCAGTGAAGCCCCGCCCCCTAATCAGGGCTCAGCTTCTCTCCCAGTACAAAGCCCCTACACGCCTCTACACATACAGATACCACCAATACAAAACCAAACACACACAAATACCTTCCCCTCCAACAGAACTCCCACTCAAACTCCCCTGTTTACAGCTCTGTTTGCTAGCTCTGTGCCGCTGCAGCTGTCTGTGCCGCTGCCTGACTGTCTGCTACGTTCATAGGACCCCTAGTCACTGAAGCCCCGCCCCCTAATCAGGGCTCAGCTTCTCTCCCAGTACAAAGCCCCTACAAGCCTCTACACATACAGATACTACCAGTACAAAACCAAGCTATCACAAATACCTTCTCCTCCAACAGAACTCCCACTCAAACTCCCCTGTTTACAGCTCTGTTTGCTAGCTCCTGTGCCGCTGCCTGACTGGCTGCTACCTTTATAGGACCCCTAGTCAGGGAAGCCCCGCCCCCTAATCAGGGCTCAGCTTCTCTCCCAGCACAAAGCCCCTGCACATACAGATACTAACAATACAAAACCAAACACACACACACAAATACCTTCTCCTCCAACAGAACTCCCACTCAAACTCCCCTATTTACAGCTCTGTTTGCTAGCTCCTGTGCCGCTGCCTGACTGGCTGCTACCTTTATAGGACCCCTAGTCAGTGAAGCCCCGCCCCCTAATCAGGGCTCAGCTTCTCTCCCAGCACAAAGCCCCTCCAAGCCTCTACACATACAGATACTACCAATACAAAACCAAACACACACAAATACCTTCTCCTCCAACAGAACTCCCACTCAAACTCCCCTGTTTACAGCTCTGTTTGCTAGCTCCTGTGCCGCTGCAGCTGTCTGTGTCGCTGCCTGACTGGCTCCTCCCTTTATAGGACCCCTAGTCAGTGAAGCCCCGCCCCCTAATCAGGGCTCAGCTTCTCTCCCAGCACAAAGCCCCTACACATACAGATACCACCAACACAAAACCAAGCACACACAAATACCTTCTCCTCCAACAGAACTCCCACTCGAACTCCCCTGTTTACAGCTCTGTTTGCTAGCTCCTGTGCCGCTGCCTGACTGGCTGCTACCTTAAAAGCACCCCTAGTCAGTGAAGCCCCGCCCCCTAATCAGGGCTCAGCTTCTCTCCCAGCACAAAGCCCCTACACATACAGATATGAACAATACGAAACCAAACACACACACACAAATACCTTCTCCTCCAACAGAACTCCCACTCAAACTCCCCTGTTTACAGCTCTGTTTGCTAGCTCCTGTACCGCTGCAGCTGTCCTTGCCGCTGCCTGACTAGCTGCTGCCTTTATAGAACCCCAAGTCAGTGAAACCCCGCCCCCTAATCAGGGCTCAGGTTTTCTCCCAGCACAAAGCCCCTACACATACAGATACTACCAATACAAAAGCAAACACACACAAATTCTTCTCCTCAAACAGAACTCCCTCTCAAACTCCCCTGTTTACAGCTCTGTTTGCCAGCTCCTGTGCCGCTGCAGCTGTCTGTGCCGATGCCTGACTGGCTGCTACCTTTATAGGACCCCTAGTCAGTGAAGCCCCGCCCCCTAATCAGGGCTCAGCTTCTCTCCCCGCACAAAGCCCCTGCACATACAGATACTACCAGTACAAAACCAAGCTATCACAAATACCTTCTCCTCCAACAGAACTCCCACTCAAACTCCCCTGTTTACAGCTCTGTTTGTAAGCTCCTGTGCCGCTGTCTGACTGGCTGCTACCTTTATAGGACCTCTAGTCAGGGAAGCCCCGCCCCCTCATCAGGGCTCAGCTTGTCTCCCAGCACAAAGCCCCTTCAAGCCTCTACACATACAGATACTACCAGTACAAAACCAAACACACACAAATACCTTCTCCTCCAACAGAACTCCCACTCAAACCCCCCTGTTTACAGCTCTGTTTGCTAGCTCCTGTGCCGCTGCCTGACTGGCTGCTCCCTTTATAGGACCCCTAGTCAGTGAAGCCCCGCCCCCGAATCACTGCCCAGCTTCTCTCCCAGCACAAAGCCCCTTCAAGCCTCTACACATGCTGATACTACGAATACAAAACCAAACACACACAAATACCTTCTCCTCCAACAGAACTCCCACGCAAACTCCCCTGTTTACAGCTCTGTTTGCTAGCTCCTGTACCGCTGCAGCTGTCCTTGCTGCTGCCTGACTGGCTGCTACCTTTATAGGACCCCTAGTCAGTGAAGCCCCGCCCCCTAATCAGGGCTCAGCTTCTCTCCCAGCACAAAGCCCCTGCACATACAGATACCACCAATACAAAACCAAACACACACAAATACCTTCTCCTCCAACAGAACTCCCACGCAAACTCCCCTGTTTACAGCTCTGTTTGCTAGCTCCTGTACCGCTGCAGCTGTCTGTGTCGCTGCCTGACTGGCTGCTCCCTTTATAGGGCCCCTAGTCAGTGAAGCCCCGCCCCCTAATCAGGGCTCAGCTTCTCTCCCCGCACAAAGCCCCTCCAAGCCTATACACATACAGATACTACCAAAACAAAACCAAACACACACACATATACCTTCTCCTCCAACAGAACTCCCACTCAAAGTCCCCTGTTTACAGCTCTGTTTGCTAGCTCCTGTGCCGCTGCCTGACTGGCTGCTACCTTTATAGGACCCCTAGTCAGGGAAGCCCCGCCCCCAATGAGGGCTCATCTTCTCTCCAAGCACAAAGCCCCGCCAAACCCCAACACATACAGATACTACCAAAACAAAACCAAACACACACACATATACCTTCTCCTCCAACAGAACTCCCACTCAAAGTCCCCTGTTTACAGCTCTGTTTGCTGGCTCCTGTGCCACTGCAGCTGTCTGTGCCGCTGCCTGACTGGCTGCTCCCTTTCTGGGACCCCTAATCAGTGAAGCCCTGCCCCCTAATCAGGGCCCAGCTTCTCTCCCATCACAAAGCCCCTCCAAGCCTCTACACATACAGATACTACCAATACAAAACCAAACACACACGAATACCTTCTCCTCCAACAGAACTCCCACTCAAACTCCCCTGCTTACAGCTCTGTTTGCTTGCTCCTGTGCCGCTGTCTGACTGGCTGCTACCTTTATAGGACCCGTAGTCAGTGAAGCCCCGCCCCCTAATCAGGGCTCAGCTTCTCTCCCAGTACAAAGCCCCTACACATACAGATACTGACAATACAAAACCAAACACACACAAATACCTTCTCCTCCAACAGAACTCCCACTCAAACTCCCCTGCTTACAGCTCTGTTTGCTAGCTCCTGTGCCGCTGCAGCTGTCTGCCGCTGCCTGACTGGCTGCTACCTTTATAGGACCCCTAGTCAGGGAAGCCCCGCCCCCTAATCAGGGCTCAGCTTCTCTCGCAGCACCTAGCCCCTCCAAGCCTCTACACATACAGATACTACCAATACAAAAACACACACAAATACCTTCTCCTCCAACAGAACTCCCACTCAAACTCCCCTGTTTACAGCTCTGTTTGCTAGCTCCTGTGCCGCTGCAGCTGTCTTTGCCGCTGCCTGACTGGCTGCTACCTTTATAGGACCGCTAGTCAGTGAAGCCCCGCCCCCTAATCAGGGCTCAGCTTCTCTCCCAGTACAAAGCCCCTGCACATACAGATACTGACAATACAAAACCAAACACACACAAATACCTTCTCCTCCAACAGAACTCCCACTCAAACTCCCCTGTTTACAGCTCTGTTTGCTAGCTCCTGTGCCACTGCAGCTGTCTGTTCCGCTGCCTGACTGGCTGCTACCTTTATTGGACCCCTAGTCTGTGAAGCCCCGCCTCCTAATCAGGGCTCAGCTTCTCTCCCAGCACAAAGCCCGTACACATACAGACACTACCAATACAAAACCGAACACACACAAATACCTTCTCCTCCAACAGAACACCCACTCAAACTCCCCTGCTTACAGCTCTGTTTGCTTGCTCCTGTGCCGCTGTCTGACTGGCTGCTACCTTTATAGGACCCCTAGTCAGTGAAGCCCCGTCCCCAATCAGGGCTCACCTTCTCTCCCAGCACAAAGCCCCTCCAAGCCTCTACATGTACAGATACTACCAATACAAAACCAAACACACACAAATACCTTCTCCTCCAACAGAACTCCCACTCAAACTCCCCTGCTTACAGCTCTGTTTGCTTGCTCCTGTGCCGCTGTCTGACTGGCTGCTACCTTTATAGGACCCCTAGTCAGTGAAGCCCCGTCCCCAATCAGGGCTCACCTTCTCTCCCAGCACAAAGCCCCTCCAAGCCTCTACACATACAGATACTACCAATACAAAACCAAACACACACAAATACCTTCTCCTCCAACAGAACTCCCACTCAAACTCCCCTGCTTACAGCTCTGTTTGCTAGCTCCTGTGCCGCTGCCTGACTGGCTCCTACCTTTATAGGACCCCTAGTCATTGAAGCCCCGTCCCCTGATCAGGGCTCAGCTTCTCTCCCAGCACAAAGCCCCTGCACATACACATACTGACAATACAAAACCAAACACACACAAATACCTTCTCCTCCAAAAGAACTCCCACTCCAACTCCCCTGTTTACAGCTCTGTTTGCTAGCTCCTGTGCCGCTGCAGCTGTCTTAGCCGCTGCCTGACTGGCTGCTACCTTTATAGGACACCTAGTCAGTGAAGCCCCGCCCCCTAATCAGGGCTCAGCTTCTCTCCCAGCACAAAGCCCCTACACATACAGATACTGACAATACAAAACCAAACACACACAAATACCTTCTCCTCCAACAGAACTCCCACTCAGACTGCCCTGCTTACAGCTCTGTTTGCTAGCTCCTGTGCCGCTGTCTGACTGTCTGCTACCTTTATAGGACCCCTAGTCAGTGAAGCCCCGCCCCCTAATCAGGGCTCAGCTTCTCTCCCAGCACAAAGCCCCTCCAAGCCTCTGCACATACAGATACTACCAATACAAAAAAACACACAAATACCTTCTCCTCCAACAGAACTCCCACTCAAACTCCCCTGTTTACAGCTCTGTTTGCTAGCTCCTGTGCCACTGCAGCTGTCTGTTCCGCTGCCTGACTGGCTGCTACCTTTATAGGACCCCTAGTCAGGGAAGCCCCGCCCCCTAATCAGGGCTCAGCTTCTCTCCCAGCACAAAGCCCCTGCACATACAGATACTGACAATACAAAACCAAACACACACAAATACCTTCTCCTCCAACAGAACTCCCACTCCAACTCCCCTGTTTACAGCTCTGTTTGCTAGCTCCTGTGCCGCTGCAGCTGTCTTTGCCGCTGCCTGACTGGCTGCTACCTTTATAGGACACCGAGTCAGTGAAGCCCCGCCCCCGAATCAGGGCTCAGCTTCTCTCCCAGCACAAAGCCCCTTCAAACCTCTACACATACAGATACTACCAATACAAAAAGAAACACAAATACCTTCTCCTCCAACAGAACTCCCACTCAAACTCCCCTGTTTACAGCTCTGTTTGCTAGCTCCTGTGCCACTGCAGCTGTCTGTTCCGCTGCCTGACTGGCTGCTACCTTTATTGGACCCCTAGTCAGTGAAGCCCCGCCCCCTAATCAGGGCTCAGCTTCTCTCCCAGCACAAAGCCCGTACACATACAGACACTACCAATACAAAACCGAACACACACAAATACCTTCTCCTCCAGCAGAACTCCCACTCAAACTCCCCTGTTTACAGCTCTGTTTGCTAGCTCCTGTGCCACTGCAGCTGTCTGTTCCGCTGCCTGACTGGCTGCTACCTTTATAGGACCCCTAGTCAGTGAAGCCCCGCCCCCTAATCAGGGCTCAGCTTCTCTCCAAGCACAAAGCCCCGCCAAACCCCTACACATACAGATACTACCAATACAAAACCAAACACGCAAATACCATCTCCTCCAACAGAACTCCCACTCAAACTCCCCTGTTTACAGCTCTGTTTGCTAGCTCCTGTGCCGCTGCCTGACTGGCTGCTACCTTTATAGGACCCCTAGTCAGTGAAGCCCCGTCCCCAATCAGGGCTCAGCTTCTCTCCCAGCACAAAGCCCCTCCAAGCCTCTACACATACAGATACTACCAATACAAAAAAACACACAAATACCTTCTCCTCCAAAAGAACTCCCACTCAAACTCCCCTGCTTACAGCTCTGTTTGCTAGCTCCTGTGCCGCTGCCTGACTGGCTCCTACCTTTATAGGACCCCTAGTCAGTGAAGCCCCGCCCCCTGATCAGGGCTCAGCTTCTCTCCCAGCACAAAGCCCCTCCAAGCCTCTACACATACAGATACTACCAATACAAAAATACACACAAATACCTTCTCCTCCAACAGAACTCCCACTCAAACTCCCCTGTTTACAGCTCTGTTTGCTAGCTCCTGTGCCGCTGCAGCTGTCTGCCGCTGCCTGACTGGCTGCTACCTTTATAGGACCCCTAGTCAGTGAAGCCCCGCCCCCAATGAGGGCTCATCTTCTCTCCAAGCACAAAGCCCCGCCAAACCCCAACACATACAGATACTACCAATACAAAACCAAACACACAAATACCTTCTCCTCCAACAGAACTCCCACTCAAACTCCCCTGTTTACAGCTCTGTTTGCTAGCTCCTGTGCCGCTGCCTGACTGGCTGCTACCTTTATAGGACCCCTAGTCAGTGAAGCCCCGCCCCCTAATCAGGGCTCAGCTTCTCTCCCAGCACAAAGCCCCTGCACATACAGATACTGACAATACAAAACCACACACACACAAATACCTTCTCCTCCAACAGAACTCCCACTCCAACTCCCCTGTTTACAGCTCTGTTTGCTAGCTCCTGTGCCGCTGCAGCTGTCTTTGCCGCTGCCTGACTGGCTGCTACCTTTATAGGACACCTAGTCAGTGAAGCCCCGCCTCCTAATCAGGGCTCAGCTTCTCTCCCAGCACAAAGCCCGCACACATACGGACACTACCAATACAAAACCGAACACACACAAATACCTTCTCCTCCAACAGAACTCCCACTCCAACTCCCCTGTTTACAGCTCTGTTTGCTAGCTCCTGTGCCGCTGCCTGACTGGCTGCTACCTTTATAGGACCCCTAGTCAGGGAAGCCCCGCCCCCTAATCAGGGCTCAGCTTCTCTCCCAGCACAAAGCCCCTTCAAACCTCTACACATACAGATACTACCAATACAAAAACACACAAAAATACCTACTCCTCCAGCAGAACTCCCACTCAAACTCCCCTGTTTACAGCTCTGTTTGCTAGCTCCTGTGCCGCTGCCTGACTGGCTGCTCCCTTTATAGGACCCCTAGTCAGTGAAGCCCCGCCCCCTAATCAGGGCTCAGCTTCTCTCCCAGCACAAAGCCCCTACACATACAGATACTACCAATACAAAACCAAACACACACACAAACACGTTCTCCTCCAACATCACTCCCGCTCAAACTCCCCTATTTACAGCTCTGTTTGCTAGCTCCTGTGCCGCTGCCTGACTGGCTGCTACCTTTATAGGACCCCTAGTCAGTGAAGCCCCGCCCCCTAATCAGGGCTCAGCATCTCTCCCAGCACAAAGCCCCTACACATAGAGATATAACCAATACAAAACCAAACACACACAAATACCTTCTCCTCCAACAGAACTCCCTCTCAAACTCCCCTGTTTACAGCTCTGTTTGCCAGCTCCTGTGCCGCTGCAGCTGTCTGTGCCGATGCCTGACTGGCTGCTACCTTTATAGGACCCCTAGTCAGTGAAGCCCCGCCCCCTAATCAGGGCTCAGCTTCTCTCCCCGCACAAAGCCCCTGCACATACAGATACTACCAGTACAAAACCAAGCTATCACAAATACCTTCTCCTCCAACAGAACTCCCACTCAAACTCCCCTGTTTACAGCTCTGTTTGCTAGCTCCTGTACCGCTGCAGCTGTCTGTGTCGCTGCCTGACTGGCAGCTCCCTTTCTAGGACCCCTAGTCAGTGAAGCACCGCCCCCTAATCAGGGCTCAACTTCTCTCCGAGCACCAAGCCCCTCCAAGCCTCTACACATACAGATACCACCAATACAAAACCAAACACACACAAAAATACCTTCTCCTCCAACAGAACTCCCACTCAAACTTCCGTTTACAGCTCTGTTTGCTAGCTGCTGTGCCGCTGCAGCTGTCCGTGCCGCTGCCTGAGTGGCTGCTCCCTTTATAGGACCCCTAGTCAGTGAAGCCCCGCCCCCTAATCAGGACTCAGCTTCTGTCCCAGCACAAAGCCCCTCCAAGCCTCTACACATACAGAAACCAAACACACACAAATACCTTCTCCTCCAACAGAACTCCCACTCAAACCCCCCTGTTTACAGCTCTGTTTGCTAGCTCCTGTGCCGCTGCCTGACTGGCTGCTACCTTTATAGGACCCCTAGTCAGGGAAGCCCCGCCCATAATCAGGGCTCAGCTTCTCTCCCAGCACACAGCCCCTACACATACAGATACGGACAATACAAACCCAAACACAAACACACAAATACCTTCTCCTCCAACAGAACTCCCACTCAAACTCCCCTGTTTACAGCTCTGTTTGCTAGCTCCTGTGCCGCTGCCTGACTGGCTGCTACCTTTATAGGACCCCTATTCCAGGAAGCCCCGCCCCCTAATCAGGGCTCAGCTTCTCTCCCAGCACAAAGCCTCTACACATACAGATACTACCAATACAAAACCAAACACACACAAATACTTTCTCCTCCAACAACACTCCCACTCAATCTCCCCTGTTTACAGCTCTGTTTCCAAGCTCCTGTGCCGCTGCCAGACTGGCTGCTCCCTTTATAGGACCCCTAGTCAGTGAAACTCCGCCCCCTAATCAGGGCACAGCTTCTCTCCCAGCACAAAGCCCCTCCAAGCCTCTACAAATACTGATACTACCAATACAAAACCAAACACACACAAATACCTTCTCCTCCAACAGAACTCCCACTCAAACTCCCCTGTTTACAGCTCTGTTTGCTAGCTCCTGTACCGCTGCAGCTGTCCATGCCGCTGCCTGACTAGCTGCTGCCTTTATAGAACCCCAAGTCAGTGAAACCCCGCCCCCTAATCAGGGCTCAGGTTTTCTCCCAGCACAAAGCCCCTACACATACAGATACTACCAATACAAAAGCAAACACACACAAATTCTTCTCCTCAAACAGAACTCCCTCTCAAACTCCCCTGTTTACAGCTCTGTTTGCCAGCTCCTGTGCCGCTGCAGCTGTCTGTGCCGATGCCTGACTGGCTGCTACCTTTATAGGACCCCTAGTCAGTGAAGCCCCGCCCCCTAATCAGGGCTCAGCTTCTCTCCCAGCACAAAGCCCCTGCACATACAGATACCACCAATACAAAACCAAACACACACAAATACCTTCTCCTCCAACAGAACTCCCACTCAAACTCCCCTGTTTACAGCTCTGTTTGCTAGCTCCTGTGCTGCTGCCTGACTGGCTGCTACCTTTATAGGACCCCTAGTCAGGGAAGCCCCGCCCCCTAATCAGGGCTCAGCTTCTCTCCCAGCACAAAGCCCCTGCACATACAGATACTAACAATACAAAACCAAACACACACACACAAATAACTTCTCCTCCAACAGAACTCCCACTCAAACTCCCCTGTTTACAGCTTTGTTTGCTAGCTCCTGTGCCGCTGCCTGACTGGCTGCTCCCTTTATAGGACCCCTAGTCAGTGAAGCCCCGCCCCCTAATCAGGACTCAGCTTCTGTCCCAGCACAAAGCCCCTCCAAGCCCCTACACATACAGATACTACCAGTACAAAACCAAGCTATCACAAATACCTTCTCCTCCAACAGAACTCCCACTCAAACCCCCCTGTTTACAGCTCTGATTGCTAGCTCCAGTGCCGCTGCAGCTGTCTGTGCTGCTGCCTGACTGGCTGGTACCTTTATAGGGCCCCTAGTCAGTGAAGCCCCGCCCCCTCATCAGGGCTCAGCTTGTCTCCCAGCACAAAGCCCCTTCAAGCCTCTACACATACAGATACTACCAATACAAAACCAAACACACACAAATACCTTCTCCTCCAACAGAACTCCCACTCAAACCCCCCTGTTTACAGCTCTGATTGCTAGCTCCTGTGCTGCTGCAGCTGTCTCTGCCGCTGCCTGACTGGCTGCTACCTTTATAGGACCCCTAGTCAGTGAAGCCCCGCCCCGTAATCAGGGCTCAGCTTCTCTCCCAGCACAAAGCCCCTCCAAGCCTCTACACATACAGATACTACCAATACAAAACCAAACACACACAAATACCTTCCCCTCCAACAGAACTCCCACTCAAACTCCCCTGTTTACAGCTCTGTTTGGTAGCTCCTGTGCCGCTGCAGCTGTCTGTGCCGCTGCCTGACTGGCGGCTCCCTTTATAGGACCCCTAGTCAGTGAAGCCCCGCCCCCTAATCAGGGCTCAGCTTCTCTCCCAGTACAAAGCCCCTACAAGCCTCTACACATACAGATACTACCAGTACAAAACCAAGCTTTCACAAATACCTTCTCCTCCAACAGAACTCCCACTCAAACTCCCCTGTTTACAGCTCTGTTTGCTAGCTCCTGTGCCGCTGCCTGACTGGCTGCTACCTTTATAGGACCCCTAGTCAGGGAAGCCCCGCCCCCTAATCAGGGCTCAGCTTCTCTCCCAGCACAAAGCCCCTGCACATACAGATACTAACAATACAAAACCAAACACACACACACAAATACCTTCTCCTCCAACAGAACTCCCACTCAAACTCCCCTGTTTACAGCTTTGTTTGCTAGCTCCTGTGCCGCTGCCTGACTGGCTGCTCCCTTTATAGGACCCCTAGTCAGTGAAGCCCCGCCCCCTAATCAGGGCTCAGCTTCTCTCCCAGCACAAAGCCCCTCCAAGCCTCTGCACATACAGATACCACCAATACAAAACCAAACACACACAAATACCTTCTCCTCCAACAGAACTCCCACTCAAACCCCCCTGTTTACAGCTCTGTTTGCTAGCTCCAGTGCCGCTGCAGCTGTCTGTGCTGCTGCCTGACTGGCTGGTACCTTTATAGGGCCCCTAGTCAGTGAAGCCCCGCCCCCTCATCAGGGCTCAGCTTGTCTCCCAGCACAAAGCCCCTTCAAGCCTCTACACATACAGATACTACCAATACAAAACCAAACACACACAAATACCTTCTCCTCCAACAGAACTCCCACTCAAACCCCCCTGTTTACAGCTCTGATTGCTAGCTCCTGTGCTGCTGCAGCTGTCTCTGCCGCTGCCTGACTGGCTGCTACCTTTATAGGACCCCTAGTCAGGGAAGCCCCGCCCCCTAATCAGGACTCAGCTTCTGTCCCAGCACAAAGCCCCTCCAAGCCTCTACACATACAGATACTACCAATACAAAACCAAACATACACAAATACCTTCTCCTACAACATCACTCCCGCTCAAACTCCCCTATTTACAGCTCTGTTTGCTAGCTCCTGTGCCGCTAGCTGATTGGCTGCTACCTTTATAGGACCCCTAGTCAGTGAAGCCCCGCCCCGTAATCAGGGCTCAGCTTCTCTCCCAGCACAAAGCCCCTCCAAGCCTCTACACATACAGATACTACCAATACAAAACCAAACACACACAAATACCTTCCCCTCCAACAGAACTCCCACTCGAACTTCTCTGTTTACAGCTCTGTTTGCTAGCTCCTGTGCCGCTGCAGCTGTCTGTGCCGTTGCCTGACTGTCTGCTACGTTCATAGGACCCCTAGTCACTGAAGCCCCGCCCCCTAATCAGGGCTCAGCTTCTCTCCCAGTACAAAGCCCCTACAAGCCTCTACACATACAGATACTACCAGTACAAAACCAAGCTATCACAAATACCTTCTCCTCCAACAGAACTCCCACTCAAACTCCCCTGTTTACAGCTCTGTTTGCTAGCTCCTGTGCCGCTGCCTGACTGGCTGCTACCTTTATAGGACCCCTAGTCAGTGAAGCCCCGCCCCCTAATCAGGGCTCAGCTTCTCTCCCAGCACAAAGCCCCTACACATACAGATACTACCAATACAAAACCAAACACACACAAATACCTTCTCCTCCAACAGAACTCCCACTCAAACTCCCCTGTTTACAGCTCTCTGTGCTAGCTCCTGTGCCACTGCAGCAGTCTGTGCTGCTACCTTTATAGGACCCCTAATCAGTGAAGCCCCGCCCCCTAATCAGGGCTCTGCTTCTCTCCCAGCACAAAGCCCCTACACATACAGATACCACCAGTACAAAACCAAACACACACACAAATACCTTCTCCTCCAACAGAACTCCCACTCAAACTCCCCAGGTTTACAGCTCTGTTTGCTAGCTCCTGTGCCACTGCAGCTGTCTGTGCCGCTGCCTGACTGGCTGCTACCTTTACAGGACCCCTAGTCAGTGAAGCCCCGCCCCCTAATCAGGGCTCAGCTTCTCTCCCAGCACAAAGCCCCTACACATACAGATACTACCAATACAAAACCAAACACACACACAAACACGTTCTCCTCCAACATCACTCCCGCTCAAACTCCCCTATTTACAGCTCTGTTTGCTAGCTCCTGTGCCGCTGCCTGACTGGCTGCTACCTTTATAGGACCCCTAGTCAGTGAAGCCCCGCCCCCTAATCAGGGCTCAGCTTCTCTCCCAGCACAAAGCCCCTCCAAGCCTCTACACATACAGATACTACCAATACAAAACCAAACACACACAAATACCTTCTCCCTCAACAGAACTCCCACTCAAACTCCCCTGTTTACAGCTCTGTTTGCTAGCTCCTGTGCCGCTGCCTGACTGGCTGCTACCTTTATAGGACCCCTAGTCAGTGAAGCCCCGCCCCCTAATCAGGGCTCAGCATCTCTCCCAGCACAAAGCCCCTACACATAGAGATATAACCAATACAAAATAAAACACACACAAATACCTTCTCCTCCAACAGAACTCCCACTCAAACTCCCCAGGTTTACAGCTCTGTTTGCTAGCTCCTGTACCGCTGCAGCTGTCTGTGTCGCTGCCTGACTGGCAGCTCCCTTTCTAGGACCCCTAGTCAGTGAAGCACCGCCCCCTAATCAGGGCTCAACTTCTCTCCGAGCACCAAGCCCCTCCAAGCCTCTACACATACAGATACCACCAATACAAAACCAAACACACACAAAAATACCTTCTCCTCCAACAGAACTCCCACTCAAACTTCCGTTTACAGCTCTGTTTGCTAGCTGCTGTGCCGCTGCAGCTGTCCGTGCCGCTGCCTGAGTGGCTGCTCCCTTTATAGGACCCCTAGTCAGTGAAGCCCCGCCCCCTAATCAGGACTCAGCTTCTGTCCCAGCACAAAGCCCCTCCAAGCCTCTACACATACAGATACCACCAATACAAAACCAAGCACACACAAATACCTTCTCCTCCAACAGAACTCCCACTCAAACTCCCCTGTTTACAGCTCTGTTTGCTAGCTCCAGTGCCGCTGCAGCTGTCTGTGCTGCTGCCTGACTGGCTGCTCCCTTTATAGGACCCCTAGTCAGTGAAGCCCCGCCCCCTAATCAGGGCTCAGCTTCTCTCCCAGCACAAAGCCCCTCCAAGCCTCTACACATACAGATACTACCAATACAAAACCGAACACACAAATAACTTCTGCTCCAACAGAACTCCCACTCAAACTCTCCTGTTTACAGCTCAGTTTGCAAGCTCCTGTGCCACTGCAGCTGTCTCTGCCGCTGCCTGACTGGCTGCTACCTTTATAGGACCCCTAGTCAGCGAAGCCCCGCACCCTAATCAGGGCTCAGCTTCTCTCCCAGCACAAAGCCCCTCCAAGCCTATACACATACAGATAGCACCAATACAAAACCAAACACACAAATAACTTCTGCTCCAACAGAACTCCCACTCAAACTCTCCTGTTTACAGCTCAGTTTGCAAGCTCCTGTGCCACTGCAGCTGTCTCTGCCGCTGCCTGACTGGCTGCTACCTTTATAGGACCCCTAGTCAGCGAAGCCCCGCACCCTAATCAGGGCTCAGCTTCTCTCCCAGCACAAAGCCCCTCCAAGCCTATACACATACAGATAGCACCAATACAAAACCAAACACACACATATACCTTCTCCTCAAACAGAACTCCCACTCAAACTCGCGTGTTTACAGCTCTGTTTGCTAGCTGCTGTGCCGCTTCCTGACTGGCTGCTACCTTTATAGGACGCCTAGTCAGTGAAGCCCCGCCCCCTTATCAGGGCTCAGCTTCTCTCCCAGCACAAAGCCTCTACACATACAGATACTACCAATACAAAACCAAACACACACACACACCTTCTCCTCCAACAGAACTCCCACTCAAACTCCCCTGTTTACAGCTCTGTTTGCTAGCTCCTGTGCCACTGCAGCTGTCTCTGCCGCTGCCTGACTGGCTGCTACCTTTATAGGACCCCTGGTCAGAGAAGCCCCGTACCCTGATCAGGGCTCAGCTTCTCTCCAAGCACAAAGCCCCGCCAAACCCCTACACATACAGATACTACCAATACAAAACCAAACACACCCAAATACTATCTCCTCCAACAGTACTCCCACTCAAACTCCCCTGCTTACAGCTCTGTTTGCTAGCTCCTGTGCCGCTGCCTGACTGGCTGCTACCTTAATAGGACACCTAGTCAGTGAAGCCCCACCCCTAATCAGGGCTCAGCTTCTCTCCCAGCACAAAGCCCCTTCAAACCTCTACACATACAGATACTACCAATACAAAAACAAACACAAATACCTTCTCCTCCAACAGAACTACCACTCAAACTCCCCTGTTTACAGCTCTGTTTGCTAGCTCCTGTGCCACTGCAGCTGTCTGTTCCGCTGCCTGACTGGCTGCTACCTTTATAGGACCCCTAGTCAGTGAAGCCCCGCCCCCTAATCAGGGCTCAGCTTCTCTCCCAGCACAAAGCCCCTGCACATACAGATACTACCAATAGAAAACCAAACACACACAAATACCTTCTCCTCCAACAGAACTCCCACTCAAACTCCCCTGTTCACAGCTCTGTTTGCTATTTCCTGTGCCGCTGCCTGACTGGCTGCTACCTTTATAGGACCCCTAGTCAGTGAAGCCCCGCCCCCTAATCAGGGCTCAGCTTCTCTCCCAGCACAAAGCCCCTCCAAGCCTCTACACATACAGATACTACCAATAGAAAACCAAACACACACAAATACCTTCTCCTCCAACAGAACTCCCACTCAAACTCCCCTGTTCACAGCTCTGTTTGCTAGCTCCTGTGCCGCTGCAGCTGTCTGAACCGCTGCCTGACTGGCTGCTACCTTTATAGGACCCCTAGTCAGTCAAGCCCCGCCCCCTAATCAGGGCTCAGCTTCTCTCCCAGCACCTAGCCCCTCCAAGCCTCTACACATACAGATACTACCAATACAAAAACACACACAAATACCTTCTCCCCCAACAGAAATCCCACTCAAACTCCCCTGTTTACAGCTCTGTTTGCTCGCTCCTGTGCCACTGCCTGACTGGCTGCTACCTTCATAGGACCCCTAGTCAGTGAAGCCCCGCCACCTAATCAGGGCTCAGCTTCTCTCCCAGCACGAAGCCCCTACACATACAGATGCTACCAATACAAAACCAAACACACACAAAGACCTTCTCCTCCAACAGAACTCCCACTCAAACTCCCCTGTTTGCTAGCTCCTGTGCCGCTGCAGCTGTCTGTAGTCCTAAAGCCTTTGCAAAAGGTTTCTGGGGAGGGCAGCCTTATTGCGTCCTTCATGGTAGGACACTTTACCACTCCAGGCCAGTAACACGTTCTCGGGAATCATTGTAGAACAAAGCATTGCAGTGTATGTTTGCTGGCATTCAAACAACATCCATTCTTTATCTCTCTGTGTTAACCTCAGGAGAGTGAGATATAATTCATGGTCACCTGGTTGAAATAGAGTGCTTTTCTTCAGGGGACACTCAGAGGAGCCCGTTCCTGCTGGGCTGTTTGCCTGTGGCTAAACAGAAATGTTCCCCGCTGTTAGTCACAGGGAGGGGGGAAGGTTGAGGGGGTAGTCACGCGGTGGGAGGAGGCAAAATGCGACCTTGTAACGAAAGCACATGTGCTATGTATGTAATGTTAACAGCAAGGTTTACCCTGAAAGAGTGTAGCCACTGTTTTATAAAATGTGTCTTTTTAAATACCACTGTCCCTTTTTTTTCTCCACCAGCTGCATGTGTTTCAATGATCACAGGATCTTCTCCTTCCCAGAGGCTAGTGAAGCTTAGAAAGAAAAAAAACGCACTCACGATGAAATGTTCTCCGAGCTCATGCTGTCCTCCCACACTGACAGAGCACAGACAAATGCGTGGAGGCAAATAATGTCAGAGTGCAGGAAAGCACAAAATGACCGGGAGGAGAGGTGGCGGGCTGAAGAGAGTAAGTGGCGGGCTGAAGACAGGGCTGAAGCTCAAATGTGGCGGCAGCGTGATGAGAGGAGGCAGGATTCAATGCTGAGGCTGCTGCAGGACCAAACCAGTATGCTTCAGTGTATGGTTGAGCTGCAGCAAAGGCAGCTGGAGCACAGACTGCCACTGCAGCCCCTCTGTAACCAACCGCCCTCCTCCCCAAGTTCCATAGCCTCCACACCCAGACGCCCAAGAACGCGGTGGGGGGGCCTCCGGCCAACCAGCCACTCCACCACAGAGGATTGCCCAAAAAAAAGAAGGCTGTCATTCAATAAATTTTAAAGTTGTAAACTTTTAAAGTGCTGTGTGGCATTTTCCTTCCCTCCTCCACCACCCCTCCTGGGCTACCTTGGTAGTCATCCCCCTATTTGTGTGATGAATGAATAAAGAATGCATGAATGTGAAGCAACAATTACTGTATTGCCTCTGCAAGCGGTAATTGAAGGGAGGAGGGGCGGCTGGTTAGCTTACAGGGAAGTAGAGTGAACCAAGGGGCGGGGGGTTTCATCAAGGAGAAACAAACAGAACTTTCACACCGTAGCCTGGCCAGTCATGAAACTGGTTTTCAAAGCTTCTCTGATGCGTACCGCGCCCTCCTGTGCTCTTCTAACCGCCCTGGTGTCTGGCTGCGCGTAACCAGCAGCCAGGCGATTTGCCTCAACCTCCCACCCCGCCATAAATGTCTCCCCCTTACTCTCACAGAGATTGTGAAGCACACAGCAAGCAGTAATAACAATGGGAATATTGGTTTCGCTGAGGTCTAAGCGAGTCAGTAAACTGCGCCAGCGCGCCTTTAAACGTCCAAATGCACATTCTACCACCATTCTGCACTTGCTCAGCCTGTAGTTGAACAGCTCCTGACTACTGTCCAGGCTGCCTGTGTACGGCTTCATGAGCCATGGCATTAAGGGGTAGGCTGGGTCCCCAAGGATACATATAGGCATTTCAACATCCCCAACAGTTATTTTCTGGTCTGGGAAGAAAGTCCCTTCCTGCAGCTTTTGAAACAGACCAGAGTTCCTGAAGATGCGAGCATCATGTACCTTTCCCGGCCATCCCACGTTGATGTTGGTGAAACGTCCCTTGTGATCCACCAGAGCTTGCAGCACTGTCGAAAAGTACCCCTTGCGGTTTATGTACTCGGCGGCTTGGTGCTCCGGTGCCAAGATAGGGATATGGGTTCCGTCTATAGCCCCACCACAGTTAGGGAATCCCATTGCAGCAAAGCCATCCACTATGACCTGCACATTTCCCAGGGTCACTACCCTTGATATCAGCAGATCTTTGATTGCGTGGGCTACTTGCATCACAGCAGCCCCCACAGTAGATTTGCCCACTCCAAATTGATTCCCAACTGACCGGTAGCTGTCTGACGTTGCAAGCTTCCACAGGGCTATCGCCACTTGCTTCTCAACTGTGAGGGCTGCTCTCATCTTGGTATTCATGCGCCTCAGGGCAGGGGAAAGCAAGTCACAAAGTTCCATGAAAGTGCCCTTACGCATGCGAAAGTTTAGCAGCCACTGGGAATCGTCCCAGACCTGCAACACTATGCGGTCCCACCAGTCTGTGCTTGTTTCCCGAGCCCAGAATCGGCGTTCCACAGCATGAACCTGCCCCATTAGCACCATGATGCATGCATTGGCAGGGCTCATGCTTTCAGAGAAATCTGTGTCCATGTCCTGATCACTCACGTGACCGCGCTGACATCGCCTCCTCACCCGGTATCGCTTTGCCAGGTTCTGGTGCTGCATATACTGCTGGATAATGTGTGTGGTGTTTAATGTGCTCCTAATTGCCAAAGTGAGCTGAGCGGCCTCCATGCTTGCCTTGGTATGGCGTCCGCACAGAAAAAAGGCGCGGAACGATTGTCTGCCGTTGCTCTGACGGAGGGAGGGGCGACTGATGACACGGCTTACAGGGTTGGCTTCAGGGAGCTAAAATCAACAAAGGGGGTGTCTTTACATCAAGGAGTATTTCAGGCAGGACTTCACGGAGGGTTCCAATAAGAAATGGTGCACCTAAGTTATCGTTCTTATTGGAACAAGAAGGTTAGCCTGGCCTCTGATTGATACATGGCTAGATTTACCTCGCTGCACCTTCTCTGTGAGTGACTGCAGTGTGACCTAGAAGAATGAGTCCCCTAGACAGGGGAGGGGGGGAAGCAAATGAGTACAAAACAAATCTGGTCTATTTCTTGTTTTGACCCACTCTATCTATCTTTTATATCTTTTGCTGGCAGCAGACGGTGCAGAAGGACTGCATGCCATCCACATCTCATGGCTGCTCGGCAGAAGATGGTACAGTATGACTGCTAGCCATCCTCATCTCTTGCCTGCCTGGCAGAAGATGGTACAATACGACTACTAGCAATCCTCATCTCTTGCCTGCCTGGCAGAAGATGGTACAGTACGACTGCTAGCAGTCCGTATCGCCTGCCTGCTCACCATAAGACGGTTCAATAGGACTGACTGCAGGACTAAAGAGAATGACCTGGTCAAGTCACTCCAAATTTAGTCCCTGCGCCCATGTCTGCCCAGGCGCTCCCAGCCGACGTGGCCAGGAGCACCTCGGACATGACGATGACGGCTACCAGTCGTACTGTACCGTCTGCTACCACAAGGCAAGGGGTTGCTGCTACTGTGTAGCAATGCCATACCGCGTCTGCCAGCACCCAGGAGACATAGGGTGACGGTTACCTGAGCGGGCTCCATGCTTGCCGTGGTATGGCGTCTGCACAGGTAACTCAGGAAAAAAGCCGCGAAACGATTGTCTGCCCTTGCTTTCACGGAGGGAGGGAGGGAACGGGGGCCTGACGATATGTACCCAGAACCACTCGTGACAATGTTTTAGCCCCATCAGGCATTGGGATCTCAACCCAGAATTCCAATGGGCAGCAGAGACTGCGGGAACTGTGGGATAGCTACCCACAATGCAACGCTCCGGAAGTCGACTCTAGCCTCGGTACTGTGGAAGCGCTCCACCGAGTTAATGCACTTAATGCACTTAGAGCATTTTCTGTGGGGACACACACACTCGAATATATAAAACCGATTTCTAAAAAACCGACTTCTATAAATTTGACCTTATTCCGTAATGTAGACATACCCTAACACGGCTGCTACTCTGACACTTGATACAGTTACACAATTGTTAGATGAGCTTTTTAATCCAAAGATCTATTTGAAGCCCCACATTGGAAACTAGGGAAAACTGGTATAATTACTGTTTGAAATGGATAAAGATCAGAGAGATTTGGTTATTGCTTGAAAACAAGTTCAATATAAAATGTATTTTATAAACAATTGGTTAATAATTTGGAGCTTTCCTGAAAGTTTTATTACTGGAGGCAGGCATGGCCAGTGCAAGGATGTTTTGCGCCCTAAGTGAAACTTCCACCTTGTGCCCGTCCCCGCCCCCAAGCCCTGTGGCAGCTCCCCTCCGCCCTGAGGCGCCCCCCCCGCAGCAGCTCCGCCCCAGCTCACCTCTGCTCTGCCTCCTCCGCCTTCATGCCCCCGCTGCCACTTCTCCCGCCTCCCAGGTCTGAGGCACCAATCAGCTGTTTGGTGGGCAAGCCTGGGAGGGAGAGAAGCCGAGCAGGGCGTTGCTCAGGAGAGGAGGTAGAGCAGAGATGAGCTGGGGTGGGGAGCGGTTCCCCTGTGCGCTGCCCCCTCCCCCCAGGTACTTGCTGCAGGTGGCCCTCCCCGCGCCCCCCCAGCCCCAGCTCACCTCCACTCCACCGCCTCCCCAGAGCGCACTTTTGGCCGCCCCCAACCACTTGGTGCCCTAGGCGGCTGCCTACTTTGCCTAGTGGTTGCACCAGCCCTGGAGGAAGGAAGCGTGAACCACCAAACCCAGTGTCTTCATGTTCATGGCAAGGGTCAGTGTCCATATTATTCTAAATAAGGAGGATTTTGATCACATATTTGTAGATTTATAATGAAACAAGCTATTTCCTGTCCTTACAGAGCAGCTGCGAGCTCTGGAGAAGAAAAGCAAACCGGGCAACGCAGCGAAGCAGCTTCCTACGCGTAAAGCCCCTATCCCCCCCGCCCGTGAGGGGCTCTCGGCTGGTTCCCCCGTTGGCGCTGCGGGGTGACGGACTCCCCGGCCTGGGACCCCGCGAAGGAGAAGCTTTGTGGAGGGGCTCAGCCAGCCCTACCGAGGCTGCCAACGCGGGACCCCGACTCCCCGCACCCTCTGAAGGCGGCATGTCCTGGGCCCGCAGCGTCACGCCAGACACGCGGTTCTGCTGCAGACTCGGGGGTCGGGGACTCCGCGGTGCTCGGGGCAGACCCGGGTCCATGACACGCTGGGGCCGGGGGGCGGGTGCGAACCCTGGGGCACTCGGGCACTGGGTGTCCCAGGCCGGCCCCGCCCCAGCCCCGGGAGCGGGCAGGGAGGCAGCACAGCCAGAGGCATCGCGAGTCACCCCCTGGCGGGGCCGGGCTGCAGCGGCAGGGTCTGGGTGCAGCGCCCGGATATGACTGCCTTGGCTGGGGTTTGGGGGACCCCGGGCTCCTCCCGCCTCATTCCCCTGGCCCGCAGCGCCCCTAGAGCCCCACCAGGAGCACTGACCGGAAGTGAGGGGCGGACCCGGGCGCGCAAGGGACCGGCGGCAGGGAGCGGAAGTACGTTGCCCCGGTGCCCGCTCCTTTCGAGTCCCACGGGGAACTTCCGGTTCGGCAGCGACCTCTTCCGGGAATCGCTCTAACGGACCCCCAGCGGGTGAAGTGCACCCCGCCATTTCCCTGGCTGGGGAGCGAGTGGAGCAGGGACCGGGCAGGGCCGGGGAGTGCGTGGGCAGGAGGGGCAGGGCTGGGGGTCCCCGCTGCACTGCACCGGCTGGAGCCCGCCCCCTGCAGCGCGCTGGGGCGGGGCGAGGAGACAACATCTCCCCGGGGGGGGCCTCCCCAGCTTCACGGCAGCTTCTGCTTCCGGCGTCGCCCTGCCAGCCCCTCGCTCGAAAGATGGGAAGGCGGGGCAGGGCCTGGCAGCGACTGGCGCGAGATGGAGGCAGGGGAGAAACCACATCTCCCATGATGCACTGGGGCCTGCAGCAGGTGGGGGAGACCCTACATCTCCCATGATGCCCTGGGGCCTGCAGCAGGTGGGGGAGACCCTACATCTCCCATGATGCACTGGCTCACTCCCTCTCCCCGCCCAGCTCAGGGGCAGCCTCACCCAGTTACTGAGCTTGTGGCCCCGGGATTTCCCCTCCCCTGCCCTGCGCCTCCCCCCAGTCTCCATAGGGTTTGCAGGTGGGGTGCCTTTGGGGGTTGGGGTTAGGGGAAGATGGGAGGGGCTGGGGGCAACTCAGGTTGTGAGGGTGGCCACTCACGTGTTCCCAGAATGCCAGGGAGACAGGGCGGGGGAGGTAATGACTGTTATAGGAGCAACTTCTCTTGGGGAGAGAGACAAGCTTTTGAGCCAGGCAGGGCTCTTCTTCAGGGCTGGGAGAGGGTCTCAGAGCTGCCAAGCCAGAGGGGGTACTTGGGACCTTATCAGACTGGCTCAGTGAAGATGGGGTGTTGACAGAACAATACAGACGCTCTCCAGAGAATGGAGCAGCTTCCGCCCATGCAGCTAGGCAATGAGCATTTCCCACAGCCTGGAGCCAAGGGGGAGGCGGCAGCTGCTGTTCTAGCTCCTCAGGGACAGCCCTGTCACCCAACAGACACTTCTCACTCAGCCACAGCTAAGGGTGTTGGGTTCCTCTGGTGGGAGTGTGGAGCAGCCATTTGTTTTCCTGTTCGCACTCCTCTGCGGTATGAAAATCGGGGAGGGGAGGCAGAAGCCCCACTTCCCTCCCTAAATGATGTCCACTAGGGGAAGCCAGGACAACAGGGTGGGGTGGCAAGTGGTGGCCAGACTCTTGCCCCAGGGTAGAGTGTAGCTCAGGGTCCAGCTCAACTTTCTCCCTGTACCACTGGCCCCTCGTCCCCTTCCACCACTAGGTCAACCCGGGAACTAAGGCAGGAATAGAGTGAGGAAGCAAGTCAAGCTGAGCAAGGCAGGCAAAAGCGAGTCTTGCCATCATGGGCCTCTCACAACGATGTCCTTTTTGTGTGCCACAGCTGACAAAAACATCCCGGACAGAGAAGCAGCAGGCCAAAAGAGAGCCATGGAGCTCCCGAAGTAGCTCAGTTGGGAGAGCATTAGACTGAAGATCTAAAAGTCCCTGGTTCAATCCCAGGCTTTGGCAGGCCCTTTCCTCCTCCTTTGTGCAGGGGTGGCTTGTTTTCTGGGAGGGCATTGGCACCTTTACCTGAGGCGGGTCCCTGATTTTGAGCTTCCCAGCAGGACAACAGAGCAACAACTGGCCCACCTGACCTTTAACAGTAAGAGAAGGGAGCTGTCTTTCCCTGGCAACTTATTGGTGGACCCAATATGGCAGGAAGAGAGTGAAGTAGGGCAGCCGTCAGGAAGGGTGTGGGGCAGTGACAGGCAGGGATTGGGGTCGAAAGCTCCTCTGCACAGGTTGGGATGGGAAGGCGGGGTTAGAATTTCCCTCCAAAGCTATTTTAGGGTCTGATCCTACAAGCCTCCCACGTACCCAGTGCAGGATGGCTCCAGACTCCTCACCCAGTCCAGTGTTGGTGTATACAGCAGAGAATTGGAAGCAGCAAATCGGGGGGGTCGTATAAAGAGACTAGAAATACAACAATTTACTTCTGAAAGAGAAGAAAAGACGACATTACCAAGCTGCATAATGGGGCGACCTGACCCTCAGAGACTGCGAAGGGAAATCTCAGGGGCTCTGCTCACCTGGCCCCAGGCCTGTGTCCTCAGGACAGGTCTGTGGGAGAAGGGAAATCGCCAGAGAGAGGAGTGGGACCCAGTGTGGATTTTTGGGCTGTGGCAGGGAATTTAGGTCCTGAGACTGGAGCCATAAAGAGGGAGTGAGTGAAGGCTCCCCTCTGCTTTCAGGCTGAAGGAATCCTGGGTTGGTCAGTCTGTCCAGGGGGGGTCACATTGCTCACAGGCAAAGAGCGGAGGAGAACTGCCCCCAGAATGACACATGCAGATCCTGGAGAAAAAGAAAGAGAAAAGAGACCAGCAGCAGGTGAAGGTGGCTGAGTGGGGGATTCCCTTGCGTGTGTGACGGAGCACTTGGGAAGCTGTGTCCATTCAAACACACTGAGCTTTAATATGGAGGAAGGCCGGACTTCTGTGACTTGGTAAAGGATTTAGGTGTCATAATGGACATACAACTCAGCATGAAATCCCCGTGCGATGCTGTGGCCATCCTTGGATGCACAGACAAGGAGAATAGTGACTAGAAATAGGGCACCAGAGATATCTCTGTATACCACCATGGTCAGACCAACACCGGAATCTTGCATACAGTCATGTTGGCCGCATTTTAAAAGGAAGAATGAAAAATTGGACAGGGGACAGAGAACCCCCCCCCCCCAAAAAAAAAAGGAGCTGAAAAGTTGCCTTTCAGTGCGATACAAGAGCTGAATCTGTTCAGTTTCTCACAAAGACCAAGAGGTCACTTGATGACAGTGCGCAAATCCCCTCACAAAGAGAAACCTGGGTACGAAAGGGCTCTTTAACTGAGCAGCGAAAGGCAGAACAAGAACCAATGGCTGGAAGTTCATGCCAGAGAAACTGACATTAGAAATTTGGGACACATTTGAGATTGGGTGATTAAACATTGGAACAAGGTACCCAGGGCAATGATGGATTCTCCACTCCACGTGGAGGTGACAGGAGGGGGCAGGAGGTGCTGAAGCAAGTGCTCTCAGGTGATATAGAAAACAATTTCTCTCCGGTGCTTGGCCGGTGGGCCTTGCTTACATGCTCAGGGTCTCACTGATATCCATTTTGGGGGGTTAGGAAGGAATTTCCCCCAGGTCAGATTGGCAGGGATATTGGAGTTTTTGCCGTCCCCTGTGGCATGGGGCACAAGTGACTTGCCTGGATCAGCTGGGTGTCATGTGTCTGGGGGTCACACTGGATTATTTTGTTGTCTTGACTGGCCTGAAAATCTAGACCTGGATGTTCTGGCTCTAATGTTGCAATGTCTGACCTATGGTCACTCCAGCTCCCAAGTGCCTCTTCCGAGTCGAATCCCCAGCCAGTCTTCAGAGGACGGCAGCTGCTGCTCAAGGCAATCGGAGCTGGTGGGAGTGACTCTGGGGCAGTCACTAGCCACAGAAAACAGACCCTCTCCCAACACCCCGACTGCTGCCCCTCAGGTCTCTGGCCATACAGGAGATGGGCCAGGCCCCCGTGGGAGGAATGAGGGGGATAGAAACCCCCAGGATGCAGAGTTGTGTGTTTCAGCCATGTTGGTGCATGGGTCTCACTCAGACCCATGCACTGTACCCACACACAGAGCCAGTTTGGACTGTTGAACCCCAGACCCATGAGGGACGTGTTCAGCTCAGCATCAGTTGGGCTTTAACCCATGAGAAATAACCCTGGAGTTATAGTGGGGTCTCAGGGCCAGAGGACCCCAGACCCCTGAGCTGTCAGCGGAGAGCCAGGTGACCCGTCAGCACGAGGTCTTGTGCGTCAGCAGGAGGCCTTGTGCGTGGGGGGAAGACACATGGCTCAGGGAAAGGGGAAGATCACACACACAGCCGGAGCCCTCACCCGGTCCTGCACCCCTGCCCCAGCCCGGTGCCGGATCCTGCACCCTGAACCCCTCATTTCTGGCTTCACCCCAGAGCCTGCACCCCCCATTAGAGCCCTCACCCCTCCTGCATCCCACCCCCCTGCCCCAGCCCAGTGATAGTGAGTGTGGGTGGGGGAGAGCAAGCCACCAAGGGAGGGAGAATGGAGTGAACTGGGGGCGGGGCCTCTGAGAAGGGGCAGGGCAGGACCTGAGAGAAGGGGCGGGGCTAAGGGGTTCGGTATTGTGCAGAAAGTTAGTAACCTGACATCAGGCCTGGCATAGGTGCTGCCTTTTGGTTTTGCCAGTAGGTCCCCCATCCCAGCTCTGCCCTCTCCCCCAAGGCCCCAGCCCCACCTCCACCCCACCCTGCTCTGCCCCCTTCCCTGAGGGCATCCCACTCAATCCTTCCTGCCCCCTTCTGCCTTAAGGGCAGGGGGGGGGGTGTTTGGAGGGGCTCAGCTCCCCCCAACTGGCAATTTTCAGCATATTCATGCACTTTTCATATTCAACCATTTGGGAGCCCTGTGGATGCGATGGGGTGTCTGGAATGGGGCGTGTGTGATCCCACGGTGCCCCTTCCCCTCTGCCTGCAGAGCTGAGGACAGATGGGTCTGAGGAGATGAAGATGAAGATGGTGTCTAAGACGAGGCCAGGTGACTTCTGTGGAGGGAGACATGCTGGACAATGCTAAGGATTGGGGAGACAACCAGGTGTGAGCCCAGGGCGCAGAGAGCTGGGGAGGATGTCTGTGTCTGAAACACTTCCCTGTCCTCTCTCACAGATGGAGTCCAAGAGGGATAGGAAGGAGAGAATGAGCACCCCAGTACTCAAGAATAATAAGGTGCATCCTAGCTGGGCCCAGGGCTCTGCGGGGTTAAGACCAGTGGAAGGGACAAGAGTCTCCTGTGGACAAGAGTCTCCTGTGTAGAGTGACGATTTTGGGTGCAGGTGCACTGGGATGCTTCTAATTGTAGCTCCGAGAACATCATGGGAAGGGGGTTCAGAGTAGATCCCTGGGGTGTGGGAGATGCGAAAAAAAGAGCCCCGCCATCACGGTAGAGCGTGACCGTAACTTTTGTTTTTCCTTCTTGCATTGTGTTTGGCACCAAGGGAAAAGAAGTGTGTGTGTGTGTGTGTGTGTGTCTTGATGCCAGGCAAGACCTGTCCAGCTCACCTTCTCTCTCTTTTTACTGCCTCCTACCACAGGCCCTGGGCCGGAGAAGTGCACATTGATCCCCACAGGCTTGGTCTCGAGGCCTGCACCATCTGGTGGGAGGGAAAAGAATCATACCAGGTCCTGGAGGCTGGGTAGCTGGATTACCCAGCTGATATTCTATGATTCTATGATTCTATGAATTACTAGTGCTAATCACAATTGTCACATTTACAAATTCTATTCAGATCCCACGATGTGAAGTGTCAAAAGGAGGAAACACATGGACGGCTACACATGCAACCTGTGGTAATAAAGCTAATGAAGACTATGAGAATCTCCCCATAGAAAGATGTACCACTAATACTCCAACAGGAATTTGGCAGTGTCGGTATATGGTTTATGGATTAGATGGGGGAATCTCAACCAGGTGGAGAATATCAAATTTATCAGGAAATATCGCATGGTACTCCCTGGGTGCTGCCATGATTAATGATAGTGGAAAACACAGTTACCCAGCTATGTGGTTTGTTACAGAGGGTCCAAAGAATATAACCCTCTGGTCTCCTGGAGCAAATGAACCCTCTTGGGAAAATAGGGCCCCACATTTAGGGTGTGATGTTACCATATGTAACCACAATGGTACTTCCATGGAAGATAATCCCTGAAGGTGTGATTGTTATGTACATATTACATTAGGCGTAAAATCCCCTTTGGGATGCTGGGTGTATGATGAGTTAACCATTTTACAGAATGTAACCCTACAGGTGATATGGATGCCAAGTTGGAAGAATCCAAATTTAAAGTGGCCACAGCCTGGAGCCAAGAATATTCCCCGACGAGCAAATGTATGGGAGCCATTGTGGGAGCAGGTGCAGCCAGCACTTTTTAACATGTCCTTTCACTCTATTACATGGGTGGTACGCCCCAAGGAATGGTGGGTGGACCAAATCCATCCTAATTGTAGTATGTACATAAAAGGATTGAAACAACAATTCAATGCATGGGTGAGGGGACACACCTGGAATCGTCGTCGGAAAAGGGGGTTGTGGGCAGCGGGGAACACTATGCTGGGTACATGGAATCTGGGGGACGAGTGGGTAACCAAACAATTAGTAAGCCAAAATGTGAAATTTCAACAACAAATTAATGAATTAATGGCACAGCAACTATCAGCAGTTGCCACAAGGTGGAGGACAGCAGTAGAGGTAAACTTGCAGTTAACTCATTGGGCAGGGGACCTGTTGACATGGGTAGAGGATGGCTTCAGAAGACTAACATGGGGAGAAGTGTGCGTAGGTATTCAAAATGCTCAGTTAATAATGTTAATGGATATTATGAGAGATGCTTGGTCAGAACAATGGCCTTCAGTATTAAATCGGGAGGCTAGCCCATATCTATCCACAATTGCAAAAACATACCCATCTACCTGGAAAATAACATCCCCGACCTATGGGGACAGTTCTTGTGTAATTGTTACTATGATACCATGGGAAGGAAATGCAAATAAGGTGGTTCCCTTGAACCCTATGGGAGTTAGTAGGGAAGGGGGAGCACGTTGGGAGCCACTAGGGAATAGGTGGGGGGCATGGAATGGGGTAAATTGGACTGTCATCACATTAAGCAGTTGTATATCCAGAGGAGGAATATGGATGTGCCCCTCTTCTATGACTATGGAGGAGCAGGATCAATGGCCTATTGCAAAGGGGGGGCATTTAGGGGTAATGTATATGGGGTACGGTGTATTCTGTTGGGAATGTATGCAATCCTGCAATATAACACTAGGAGGCAAAATCCTTCCAGTGTATGACCAAATTATAAACTTCTATACACTGCCACCTGGACTATGGTGCACCAATGGATCAGTGGACTTCATCGTTGTAAACAATCGAACCGGCACCTACTACCCCATGCCGTACCAAGTAGTTGAATTGGTTTGGACAATACCAAATTTCACTGTGGATATTCAATGGACACACAATATGGACAAAAGTACACAAAGATTACAAGAGCAACTTGCTGCAAGCGCCAACAGTTGGACACACTTACAATACACACTACAGGATGGCGCTGACAAAATTTTAACCTTATCAAAGGAGGAGAAGCAGTGTTTTTGGTGGTGGCCAGGATGTTGGACCATACTGCAGTGGTCAGGACTCTCGGTGTTGCTGTGGAGTATCATAGCAGCTAGTGTATTGTTAACTATATGTGTGTTACATTGCATATGGAAACGATCAAGGGGGGCACAGCCCCCTAGAGAACAGCCACTAATTATAACTTATAAGTAATGTAGTAAGCCCCCCCCCCACCTATGTGTACTAGACAACCCGGACCCAACCTTCTCGGGCCCACTATACTGGGAAGTCTGGAACACTAATTGGAATAGGTGTAGTATGCCCGTACAAGAGAAGGTGCAGGGCATGGTACTACACAAGGGGCAGTGGGACAGATGGAGCATCGACACCTGCCACCTTGATGCCTGGCCCTATCAGGAAATGTGTCGCCATATGTCCTATGCTTTTCCAGGGATACCTGGGCAGGAGGATCCCAAAAGAAAAAGAAAAAAAGGGGTGGAGTGTTAGGATATAGATATTCAGGCCTGCCTGTAAAGGCCTGTACTTTAAGAATTTAGGTGTATTCTTATCACTTGGCTAGTTAGAGGTATAAAAGAAAGAATCAAAATCACTGTCTGCCAATGTAAGGTACTTCTCTTACTGTGACAGTCTGGGGCCCTGTTCTTAGGCTAAGGCCTTTGGCTAAGTGACAGAGGCAGCCATAAGCTGGGAAGCGACCGGTCACATCCTCACATTCCAAAGTAGTCACATGGAAAGAAGGTGCTATTGGGCTGTTAGGAATACAGTCCTGTCCTGATAGTGCCTATCAGCTCCAGAGAAAGGGAAGTGCCTAGAAAATGTAAAAGGAAACTTAGTTTGATAGCATCCTGTCTGGCAAGAACTCACTTATCAATACTGGGATGTGAAATCCTCACTTCTGTATTGTCTTGCCATTATAGTTCCCACTTTGCTATTGTTTGTCTGTATAATCTCTGTCTGGTTCTGTGAGTGTTCCTGTCTGCTGTATAATTAATTTTGCTGGGTGTAAACTAATTAAGGTGGTGGGATATAATTGGTTACATAATCATGTTACAATATGTTAGGATTGGTTAGTTAAATTTTAGTAGAATGATTGGTTAAGGTATAGCTAAGAATATTACTATATAAATTAGGGGCAAACAGGAAGTAAGTTGGGATTCGGAAATAAGGAAAAGGAACTTGTGTTTAAGCTTGCTGGAAGTTCACCCCAATAAACATCGAATTGTTTGCACCTTCGGACTTCGGATATTGTTGCTCTCTGTTCATGTGAGAAGGACCAGGGAAGTGAGAGAGTGAAGGAATAAGCTCTCTAACAAGTTGGTTGAGTTCAGGATCTTGACACAGGGAAGAAAGGTAAGCAGCAGGATACGGACCCTGGACTTCAGGAAAACAGACTTCGACTCCCTCAGGGAACGGATGGGTAGGATCCCCTGGGGGAACTAACATGAAGGGGAAAGAAGTCCAGGACAGCTGGCTGTATTTCAAGGAATTCCTGTTGAGATTACAGGGATAAACCATCCCGATGAGTCGAAAGAATAGTAAATATGGCAGGCGACCAGCTTGGCTTAACGGTGAAATCCTAGCGGATCTTAAACATAAAAAAGAAGCTTACAAGAAGTGGAAGGTTGGACATATGACCAGGGAAGAGTATAAAAATATTGCTCAGGCATGTAGGAATGAAATCAGGAGGGCCAAATCGCACGTGGAGCTGCAGCTAGCAAGAGATGTCAAGAGTAACAAGAAGGGTTTCTTCAGGTATGTTGGCAACAAGGAGAAAGCCAAGGAAAGTGTGGGCCCCTTACTGAATGAGGGAGGCAACCTAGTGACAGAGGATGTGGAAAAAGCTAATGTACTCAATGCTTTTTTTGCCTCTGTCTTCACTAACAAGGTCAGCTCCCAGACCGCTGCGCTGGGCATCACAACATGGGGAGTAGATGGCCAGCCCTCTGTGGAGAAAGAGGTGGTTAGGGACTATTTAGAAAAGCTGGACGTGCACAAGTCTATGGGGCCGGACGAGTTGCATCCGAGAGTGCTAAAGGAATTGGCGGCTGTGATTGCAGAGCCATTGGCCATTATCTTTGAAAACTCGTGACGAACGGTGGAAGTCCCAGATGACTGGAAAAAGGCTAATGTAGTGCCAATCAAAAGGGAAGAAGGAGGATCCTGGGAACTACAGGCCAGTCAGCCTCACCTCAGTCCCCAGAAAAATCATGGAGCAGGTCCTCAAGGGAATCAATCCTGAAGCACTTAGAGGAGAGGAAAGTGATCAGGAACAGTCAGCATGGATTCACAAAGGGAAGGTCATGCCTGACTAATCTAATCGCCTTCTATGATGAGATTACTGGTTCTGTGGATGAAGGAAAAGCAGTGGATGTATTATTTCTTGACTTTAGCAAAGCTTTTGACACGGTCTCCCACAGTATTCTTGTCAGCAAGTTAAAGAAGTATGGGCTGGATGACTGCACTATAAGGTGGGTAGAAAGTTGGCTAGATTGTTGGGCTCAACGGGTAGTGATCAATGGCTCCATGTCTAGTTGGCAGCCGATATCCAGTGGAGTGCCTCAAGGGTCGGTCCTGGGCTGGTTTTGTTCAAAGTAAATGATAAATAAATGGTCTGGAGGATGGTGTGGATTGCACTCTCAGCAAATTTGCGGATGATACTAAACTAGGAGGAGTGGTAGATACGCTGGAGGGCAGGGATAGGATACAGAGGGACCTAGACAAATTGGAGGATTGGGCCAAAAGAAATCTGATGAGGATCAATAAGGATAATGCAGAGTCCTGCACTTAGGACGGAAGAACCCAATGCATTGCATTTGCCTAAAGACTTGTTGGTTTCAGAGATACCTGAGTCGCCCCAGTTCAGCACCGACACATTCTTGGTACGGATCACATCTCAGTGCCCAGACATACATGCAGTACCAATGGAGTCTCCCACAGCATCCATGACAGCTCCACCTCTTCCCAGTGTCGAGGCGGAGGAGGAGGACGACAGATTCTCCTCAGTCTCCTTGGAAGGCTCTCTGTCCCACTACCAGGGAGCGAATCACCCAGAAACCTCTGCAGAACCAGCTTACCACCATGAGAGACATGACCCACACAGTTGGTATGGACACGCTTGGGTGCACCCATCAATGCCCTTTGCACCACCCCAGTGGCCATACTGGTCTATACCCCAATTCTTGAGGGCCCCTAGTGTTGCTCATCACGATAGGAGAAGGCAATCTCCTACTGCTTCTCTGTCTAGGTCTCCCGATCCACAGGAGGAGAACAGGCAGTGAGATGAGACAAAGGGATTACTCCAGTGACTAACATCTCTTCATCATCTCCTGTTGAAGCTGTTATGCCTCCCCCACCAACTTTGGCAAATGACTTCAAACCATTTCAAGACTTCATCAAGAGAGAAGTGGATTTTCTACATATTCCACTGGAAGAAGTCAAGGTGTTGCAACACAAGCTGTTCGACATGCTACACTCTTCATCATCAGCCTGTATTGCACTCACTATTAACGAGGTATCGCTGGACCCAGCAAAGACTATGTGGCACAGTACATCCCACATGCAAGAGAGCAGATAAAAATATTATGTTCCCTCTAAAGACTCGGATTTTTTATTTTCCCACCCATTCCCAAAATCCCTTGTAATCGATGCTGTAAATGAATGTGGCAGACAGCACCATGCTAAATCAACATCCTATGACAGAACTTAAAACAACTTGAAAATCATATTCTTAGGTGACCCTGCAATTTAAGGTTGCTAATTACCAAGCTCTTATGGCAAAATACAACCATATCAATTATTCTACATTAAACACCTTCATTGACCATCTCCCATTAGTTTCACGTGATCACTACTGAGGGTCAGCTTCTTGCAAGGACATTGTTGCAGGCACCTCTCTAAACACCTGACACAGCTGCCTGCTTCATCTCAACAGCAGTGGGCATGCGGAGCTTCCTGGCTTCACCTTTCTGGCTTTCCAAGGAAAGTCCAGTCTACTGTGGAGGACCTTCCATTTGAACGATCCAAATTATCTGAAGAGAAAATGGATGAATCCCTCCACATACTAAAAGACTCTAGAGCCACTTTGCATTCACTGAGAATTTATGCACCTGCACAAAAAAGAAGATATAATAAATCACAGATGACACAGAGATCCTGGCCTGATCAATTTTCTCCTCCCCAAAGGCATTATGAACCCCAACAGAAAACACAATGAATATGAAAGTGAAGATCAACTCCCCCACAGTCATCAACATCACAGCCATCTACATCTATGCACAATTTTTGATATGTTGTTTGAGGACCCGAGGTACCATCCCCATTTTAATTTGCTGCAAAAACACAAACATCACCACTACTTTGGCAACTGCCTTACTCTTTTTCATCAGAATTGGGACCAAGTGGGTTTTGGAGATCATCTCCACAGGATTTTCGATCCATTTTACCTCCCTCACTCCTGCCTACCGCTCCCCCCGACCCTCCTCAGGAACCCTTCTCATGAGCAGCTTTTACATAAGGAAACAAGCTATCTTCTGAACCTAGGTGCTGTAGAACCAGTTCCTACTCAACACAGCGGAAAGGGCTTCAACTCCAAGTACTTCCAGATACTGAAAAAGAATGGTGATTGGACACACATTGTGGATCTAAGATCACTCAACAGATTTGTAAAGATACAACGCTTCAAGAAGGTGACTTTGGCAGCAATAATCCCATCTCTGGACCATGGGGACTGGTTCTCAACCCTTGACCTACAAGATGCTTACTTCCATATCACGAGCCACAGAAGGTTTCTAGTATTCACTCTGAGACAAGACAACTTCCATTGTCTGCACCCAGAGTGTTCTCAAAGGTCCTTTCTATTGTTGTGGTGCTCCTTCGCAAACAAAGAGTGATAATATTCCTGTATCTAGATGATTGCCTGCTCAAGGCATGCTCCTTTGATGATGCTTTGACGCCCCCACAAAAGACTGTGGACCTATTCCTCCAACTGGCTCTAAAAGTAGACATCCAAAAGACCATATTAACTCCAATATAACATCTGGAATTTATAGGGGCCTACCTAGATGGAGCAGAGGCCAAAGCCTTCCTTCCCTTATGCAGGTTCAACGCCTGAGACAACTTAATCTCAACAGGACAGGCCAACCCTCAAACCTTGGTCAGAAATAGTCTTCAACTACCGGACACATGGTGGCAGGCACCTTTGTAATAAATCACGTGAGACTCCACATGTACTGGTTTCAGTGGTGGTTCAGCACATACCAAGCACACACAGTATAAACAAACTTCTATTGATGCCCTCAACAGTCAAAAACTCCCTCAACTGGTAGAAAGACTCTCACAATGTCTGCTCAGGAGTTCCCTTCACTCAACCACCCCCAACATTAATAATGACAACAGATGCATACCTACTGGGATGGGGAGCCCTCCTGGACACAAACATTAGTCAAGGCAAATGGTTCCCCTTCGAATCCACATTGCATATCTACTTACTGGAACCCAGAGCAGTCAGGAAAGCTTGTTCACATTTTCTCCCACTGATCGGGGGAAGCATCTAAACATTATGATACAGAACACTGCATGTATGTTTTACATAAATCACTAGGGAAGAGCAGGCTCACCTTCCCTTTGTACCAAGGCAGTGACACTCTGGACCTGGTGCATTCACCACCCCATAGAACGGCTTCCGTATGAGGAGAGATTAATCAGGCTGGGACTTTTCAGCTTGGAAAAGAGGTGACTAAGGAGGGATATGATAGAGGTCTTTGGGGCAGCTGCCTGTTAGGATAAAGATATTCAGGTCTGTCTGTAAAGGCCTATACTCTAAGAATTTAGGTGTATTCTTATCACTTGGCTAGTTATAGAGGTATAAAAGAAAGAATCAAAATCACTGTCTGCCGGTGTAAGGGCCTTCTCTTACTGTGACAGTCTGAGGCCCTGTTCTTAGGCTAAGGCCTTTGGCTAAGCAACAGGCAGCCATAAACTGGGAAGTGAATGGTCACATCCTCACATTCCAAACTAGTCACATTGAAATAAGGTGCTATTGGGCTGTTAGGAATACAATCCTGTCCTGATAGTTCCTATCACCTCCAGAGAAAGGGAAGTGCCTAGAAAATGTAAACGGAAACTTAGTTTGATAGCATCCTGTCTAGCAAGAACTCACTTATCAATAGCTGGGATGTGAAATCCTCATTTCTGTATTGTCTTCTCATTATAGTTCCCACTTTGCTATTGTTTGTCTGTATAATCTCTGTCTGGTTCTGTGATTGTTCCTGTCTGCTGTATAATTAATTTTGCTGGGTGTAAACTATTTAAGGTGGTGGGATATAATGGTTACATAATCATGTTACAATATGTTAGGATTGGTTAGTTAAATTTCAGGAAAATGATTGGTTAAGGTATAGCTAAGCAGAACTCAAGTTTTACTATATAATCTGTAGTCAATGAGGAAGTGAGTGGGTGTGGGTGGAGAGGGTGGATGGGGGAGGGAGATGGGAACAGGGAATGGGGGTAAGGAAATTGGACTCATGTTTGGCTAAGGGCAGGAATGGGAACAGGGACACAGGTGTAAGGCTCTGTGGTGTCAGAGCTGGGAAGGAGGATACTAAGGAAGGAAACTGGAATCATGCTTGCTGGAAGTTCACCCCAATAAACATCGAATTGTTTGCACCTTTGGACTTCGGGTATTGTTGCTCTCTGTTCATGCGAGAAGGACCAGGGAAGTAAGTGGGTGAAGGAATAAGCCCCCTAACACTGCCATTGGCCACTATCGGAGGACAGGATAGTGGGCTTGATGGACCTTTGGTCTGACCCAGTCTGGCCGTTCTTATGTTCTTATTTGTGGCAAGGTTTACTCATGCCCTGAGACATCATCTTGTTGTCGTCTTATGATGGAAAGGGGTGATGGCAGCGAGATGCACTTCCAGGGAGCATAGCAATAACCCTGACATTTTCAGTTCTAGGATGCAATCTACCACAAGTGGTAGTGGAGAGGATGTAGGGGTAACATGTTTCCAGTCACACCAGAGCTGGAATCTCTTCCACTATTGAATAGACATGGTCTTTACTTACTCAGAGCAGGTAATTTCTAAGCGTTGGAAGCATTGAGTTGGAGAACCTGTCGATTGGGGTGATGGACCTTGCCAGTACCCTGAGAGGGGAGATGAGGAACAGGCTGCTGAGTGATTGGCATGCAAATCACCAGTTGAGTACAACATGGGAATCACGTTCGTCATGGCCACAAGGGGTCTGTAAGTGTAACCCTGGCCCTTTCTTTTCTTTCCTCAGGCAAGACCTTTGATATTAGAGGAATTGGAGGCAAGGCATAGAGGAGACCTGTGTTCCAATGTAGGAAAAGATCATCTCCGAGAGAGTGATGACCCAGGACAGCTCCGGAGCAGAACTGGGAGCACTTCTTGTCTCTGGCTGTGGGGAATAAGTCTATCTTTGGAACTCCCCAAAGTAGAAATATGCTGTGGAGAATGGAAAGGTCTATTTCTCATTTGTAATCCTGGGAAAAGTTCCTGCTGAGAGTGTCTGCAGGAGTGTTCTGTGTGCCCAAGAGGTGAGCTGCTGAGATGTTGGTGTGAACATAAGAGCATAAGAACAGCCATACTGGGTCAGACCAAAGGTCCATCTAGCCCAGTATCCTGCCTTCTGACAGTGGCCAATGGCAGGTGCCCCAAAGGGAATGAACAGACAGGTTATCCTCAAGTGATCCATGCCTATCACCCAATCCCAGCTTCTGGCCAACAGAGGCTTGGGACACCATTCCTGCCCATCCTGGCTAATAGCTATTGATGGACCTAGCCACCATGAATCTATCTAGCTCCCTTTTGAACCCCGTTATAGTCTTGGCCTTCACAACACCCTCTGGTAAGGAGTGCCAGAGGTTGACAGTGCATTGCATGAAAAAATACTTTCTTGTGTTTGTTTTAAACCCGCTACCTATTAATTTCATTTGGTGGCCCCTTGTTCTTCTATTATGAGAAGGAGTAAATAACACTTCTTTATTTACTTTCTCTATACCACTCATGATTTCATAGCCCTCTATCATATCCCCCCTTAGTCGCCTCTTTTCCAAGCTGAAAAGTCCCAGTCTTATTAATCTCTCCTCATACGGAAGTCGTTCTATACCCCTAATCATTTTTGTTGCCCTTTTCTGAACCTTTTCCAATTCCAATGTGTCTTTTTTGAGGTGGGGCGACCACGTCTGCACACAGTATTCAAGGTGCGGGTGAACCATGGATTTATATATAGGCGATATGATATTTTCTGTCATATTATCGATCCCTTTCTTGATGATTCCCAACATTCTGTTTGCTTTTTTGACTGCCGCTGCACACTGAGTGGATGATTTCAGAAAACTATCCACAATGACTCCAAGATCTCTTTCTTGAGTGGCAACAGCTAATTTAGACCCCATCATTGTATATGTATAGTTAGGATTATGTTTTCCAATGTGCATTACTTTTCATTTATCAACATTAAATTTAATCTGCCATTTTGTTGCCCAGTCATCCAGTTTTGTGAGATCCTTTTGTAGCTCTTTGCAGTCTTCACAATCAGATGTTCTACACTGTCATGAGACCTCAACCATGTCCTTCGGTTTCTTACAAGACTTCCCTTCGAACCCATGGCTTCCTGCTCTCTTCTATACCTCTCTATGGAAACTACAATCCTAGTGGCCATTATGTCTGCACGGAGAGTGGGAGAGATAGGGGCTCTATTGGTATACCCCCTGTTTACAGTTGTTTTAGAAGACAAGGTTACAATATGACTGTACCCCACATTCCTACTGAAAATATCTTCACACTTCCACATAAACCGGTTTATCCATCTCCCCACTTTCTTTCCAAAACCACACCAGGATAAAAGGGAGGTGACATTACACACTCTCAATGTCAGGAGAGTCCTTTTATTTGGTGAGGATTAAGCCTTTTAGGAAATCTCGCAGACTACTTCTCTCCATTGCAGACAGATCTAAGGGAGCCTCAATCACTAAACAAAGACTCTCGAGATGGATATCAGACTGCATTACCCATTGCTCTCACAATTATGGCATTCCACCTTCCTGTACGGTTCAAACTCACTCCAGGAGATCTCTCTCCACTTACACAGCCTTACATAAGAATGTTCTGATCACAGACATGTGCAGAGCAGAAACGTGGACATCTGCTCACACATTTGCTGAACAACATGCAGTCACCCACATCTCAGCAGAGGCCCCTTAGAAGTGTGTGAGGGGCCCACAGGCACCTGAACTGTGGCTGCACCCCACATGCCATGCCCCGCCTGAGGCCCTGCCCCTTTCTCCCTGTGCTCACGCCACCCATTGCCCCCAAGGCCCTGACCTCACACTACCTCTTCTCCCCAAGCCCCTGACCTTGCACCAACCCTTCCCCCAAAACCCCAACATCACTCTCGCTTCCCCCCAAAATCCCGCCTGCTGCTCACTCCTCTCCCCCCACCGTTACTTGCCTTTACAGCTGGCAAAAAGTGGGGGGAGGGCCTGACCCCTTGATCCCCCCAATTCCAGCACCCCTGCATCCTCTGCTATATTTTATTCCAGTGTCTGATGCTCAGGACTAGACTCGACTCTGAAACCCCACCCCTCAGTTAAGGGTACTGCTGCAGAGTCGCCGAGACACCGCTGAAAGAAGGAGAAAGGGTTACTCACCTGGTGCCGTAACTGTGGCTTTCTGAGATGTGTCCCTGTGGGTGCTCCACTACTTGCCCTCCTTCCCCCCTGCTTTGGAGCTCTTACCTATGAGCTCTGTGGTGGAGAAGGAACTGGGGGCACTTTGTCTGAACAGCGCTATATTGACCTAATGCGGAGCACGAGATGGGGAGAGCGTATGTGGGGGCCAAACAGAAACTGCTACCTAAAATCTCTGATGTGAGCCGCAGGGCTGTGAATACACAGAGCATGGAGTAACACACACCTCGAAGAACTGCAGTTACTGTGCAAGGCGAGGAACCCTTTCTTATCCCATTTTACACTCAGGGAACTGAGGCCCAGAGAGCTCAGGGCCCCAATTCAGCTAGATACAGGCTTAACTTTACGTATGTGAATAATCCCATTACTATAAGTCAGTCTCTCACTGTCAGGCATTTTTTTCCAGCCCTCAAATAATTTTTGTGGCTCTTTTCTGCATCCTTTCTAGTTTTTCAACGTCTTTTTTCAAATGAGGTCAGCCAGTTGTTCCGACAGCCCCACAGCCAGCTGCACTGACTGCCAGCCACTGTTGGAGTGGCCCAGGGCAGCTGGCCCCGGGGACCACCTGACCAGCAGCCAGTGGGGCTGGCCCCAGAGAGCGCCTGAGCAGTGGTCCCTCGGGCGGCTGAAGCAGCTGCTGCTCAGTGGCCCCTGGCAGCTGGTGCCACTGGCCCTGCTCCCCCTCCAGCAGCAGCCCCGCTAAGTTTTACTTAGGGGACTTATGGTATAAATCATGAACTGGTCACAGGTGGTGAATTTTTTTGTTTATTGCCCATGACCTGTCCACAACTTTCTCTAAAAATACCCGTAACTAAACTGTAACCTTAAGCCTGGTACAGCAGTGACTGAGTGAGGGTCTAAGGTCTGTGATGTACAGGAGGAACCCTTCTGGCCCTGAACTCTGTGAATCTATGATTTTCTGTAAAATGGCAGCTCTTTGCTAGTATGAGAGGGGACCATTGCCCCCCGGAATCTCACCTCTTTCACTCTTCTTTCTTTAGAAAACCTGCAATCTGAAGTGGAGAAAGAGAGAGGTAAGTTCCTAGGACAAGTTCCCTGAAATAATAGTAGGAATAACCCAGTTAATGCAACAAGATGAAACCTCACCTCTTTCTTCCTTTTCTCTTCCAGAGTTTCTGCACGCTGAGCTGGAGAACGAGAGAGGTAAATGTCTGGGCTCTCCGGAGGCTTGAACAATTTTCTCGCACTGTACATAGTCAGACGCACTTTGGCTTTTGTCTCTGCACTCTCTGTTAGGAGAGGCTCTGGGAATCAAACGGACGGGGCGCTCTGACTAATCATAGAGTGGGGTAACTGCTCCATAGATAAGGTTGCTGCTCAGTTTCCATAATAAGCCTGATTTTAGCCCCTTCCTTTAAAATCTGCACACAGGGGAATGTCCATATCCAAAACTGGTGGGTCTGCCTGGGCCCATGTACCTTTTTGCTACTGAATTTAAAGGAATGGAGGGGTGGGGGGATTCTGATGCCCTGGAAACAGGGGCTCAGCGCAGTCCCAAAGTCTCCTAGCACTCTCTGACACTTTGAGGCACAAACTCAGTGAGAAGGAGCCAGCTCATGTTGCTGGGCCCATGAGCTGAGATCCAGTGTTCAGGGCCAAGGGTTAGCTCATTAAACCCTCACTTCCATGTTATCAGGGCCTAGCCCCTCACCAAGCTGCCTGGCACATGGGGAGTGTGGACACTACACCACACGTGAGCCCAGCTAGGGCAGGGCCATAGGAGCCCAGCGAGGGTCAGATGCCAAGAAGGGGAGCGTAATCGACAGTGCCCAAAGCCACTAAGAGCTCTATGAGGATGGAGCTCAGGCCAGGAGACCTCGGCGGAAAGAGGGCAGCAGAGAGTACAGTGGAGAGGGCAAAGTGGTCCTTTAAAGGCACATTCCCTAACCCAGGAGCTGTTGTAGAACTGACTGCATACCCATGTCTCTCTGTTTGCGGAGAAATCCCTGGCTGAACTTGGTAAGTGCCATGTGTCCCCTTTCCCCCACCCCATATGACATTGTGTCCTATGCTGGCAGTCCGTGCTCCGGGGAGTGCTCACCTCTTGGTGTGTTTGATTTCAGGCTGGAGTAAAGTCAGCAAAAATGCAGGTAAGTGAAGCTGGTATTTTAATGTCAGGCCCCCTGCACCACTCTGCTGCCCAGCAAATGCGCACATGCCAGAAGTCACAGGGAAAGAGCAGTATGGTCAACGAAAATGCCAGATTCGTCCCCAGTTTACTTGCATAAAACAAATGCTCACACTTAAGTATGGAGTCCCGAGCTCTCCAGTGTAACTGCAATAACTCAGAGTGCTCCTAAGGCCGGGAACTTACCTGCTGTCAATTCAGGGGGGTAGGTGCTCGCAGCAGTTGGTAATTATGGTTCAGAGTTGGGTTTTTACTGGACACATATGGTGAATTCTCATGTGTTGCGTTGTTATTAACTTCATGAACTAGAAGGGTTCTAGAAAACTGTAAATTACCTTAACTGGCTGCGGGTAATTGCCTTAATGCTTTTTGGACTCTGGTGAAATCTCTGTTTTTACGGAGTTGTCAATCAGTAGCCCTTTGGCCAATTCAGTTCAAATATGGTAGAAAAATTCTACATCAGACCTGGACCAAATCTACCAAATTTGAGTCTGATATGACTTGGTGGGTATTAGAATAGAGGGCTCCCAACTCAGGTGTAGATTGGAAACTCAGTTGCTGTCTTAGCTGTGGAGACGTGGTAGCGGCCCCAGAGCACTGATTTTGTGGTAGGTGAATACTGAGTTCTTTTGATGGTTGAAATGATCTCCGTGTGTGTAACACCTGAACTCGTTCCTTACTGGGGCCTCTGTAGAGGTTACAGACAGGCCCAATGGGAGCTAGAGGCATCTCCATCTCTTCCAGGGGAACTATTTGCCCCTATTGCCTGGGAGGAGAGCTGCAGTGAAATGCAGAGAAGCAGATCCCTGGGAGTTAGAGGCGGGAAATCAGAGAGTCTCCTAGCCAAGACAGAGCTGGTGGGAGGATGGGAAACAGCCTCGATGGGCATAGGCACCAACTTCTGCTGGTGCCCGTGGGTGCTCAACCCCTCCTCTACCCCCAGCCCTGCCCTGACTCCACCCCTGCCCCGCCCCCATTCCAACCCCTTCCCCAAAGTCCCCACCCCAACTCCGTCCCCTCCCTGCCCCTATTGGACTCCTTCCCCAAATCCCCTCCCAGGCTCCGCCTCTTCCCCTGAGTGCGCCACGTTCCCGCTCCTCCCCCCTCCCTCCCAGAGCTTGTTACGCTGCTAAACAGCTGTTTTGTGGCTGCAAGCTCTGGGAGCTAGGAGAAGCAGGGACACAGCATGCTCAGGGGAGGAGGCAGAGGTTAGGTGAGGTGAGGTGGAGGCGCAGAGCTTGGCTGCCGGTGGGTGCTGAGCACCCACTAATTTTTCCCCGTGCGTGCTCCAGTCCTGCAGCACCCACGGAGTCAGCACCTATGCTGATGCTCTACCCCATCTCTGCAGCGATGGTGAGTCTGGATCCGGACACGGCTCATCCCAGCCTCAAGGTCTCTGAGAATCGGCGATCTGTGGAATAGAGGGGCTTGCAGCAGGACGTGCCTGACAACCCTGAGAGATTTGACAGTGAAACCTGCGTGCTGGGTTTGGAAGGGTTTGCCTCGGGGAAACACTACTGGGAGGTAGAAGTCGGAGGTGGTAGGACCTGGGCTGTGGGGGTGGCCAAAGAATCTGTCAGGAGGAAGGGCTGTATCAGCTTTTCTCCTGAGGAGAGGATCTGGGCCGTGGATCAGTGTGGGAGCCATTACTGGGCTTGCACCTCCCCAGAGACCCTCCTGTCCCCGACTGGGAACCCTGGGAAGATCGGAGTGTATCTGGACTATGAGCGGGGCCTGGTGTCATTTTATCATCCTGGTATGGAGGCCCCAATCTACACTTTCACCACCTCTTTCACTGGGCAGCTCCACCCTTTCTTCTGGGTCTACTCCCCAATCACGCTGTTTCCCTGAGATATGGCACTGTGGGGATAGCACCTCTCACTGGTCAAAGACGTTTTTTGTTCTGTTGTTTTCCAAAATGGACTAATTTTTCATTTTTAAATATTTTCATTATTTTTTTATTCCTCTCAAAACTTGGAATTTTCCAGAATGAATATTTTCAGTTTTGAAAATCCTACCGTTTGATTAAGCTGAGGGCTCAAAATTGGCAAAGCAGAAGAAATCCTGATATTATGGTGATGAGTGTGGTGGAAGAAGCTACATAGAATAGAACAGAACCCAATAAACAATACATCATAGGACCCCTCCATCCAAATAAAAGGTTTAAGTTGAAAATTTTGTAATAATGCAAGAAAAAAAAAACCCTCAAGAAAATCCAAATGTATGTATGAGCAGTATGACTGCTCAGAGCTCCGGTACGAAACTGTAGAAAAACCTGAGTGTCTCTGGATTAAGTTTAGAAGTGTGTGCAACAAGAGTGATGTAGTGGTGGGAGTCTGCTATAGACCACCGGACCAGGGGGATCAGGTAGATGAGGCTTTCTTCCAGCAACTCACGGAAGCTACTAGATCGCATGCCCTGATTCTCATGGGTGACTTTAATTTTCCCGATATCTGCTGGGAGAGCAATACAGCGGTGCATAGACAATCCAGGAAGTTTTTGGAAAGCGTAGGGGACAATTTCCTGGCGCAAGTGCTAGAGGAGCCAACTAGGGGGGCGCTTTTCTTGACCTGCTGCTCACAAACCGGGTAGAATTAGTGGGGGAAGCAAAAGTGGATGGGAATCTGGGAGGCAGTGACCATGAGTTGGTTGAGTTCAGGATCCTGACAGAGGGAAGAAAGGTAAGCAGCAGGATACGGACCCTGGACTTCAGGAAAGCAGACTTCGACTCCCTCAGGGAACGGATGGCCAGGATCCCCTGGGGGACTAACATGAACGGGAAAGGAGTCCAGGAGAGCTGGCTGTATTTCAAGGAATCCCTGTTGAGGTTACAGGGACAAACCATCCCGATGAGTCGAAAGAATAGTAAATATGGCAGGCGACCAGCTTGGCTTAATAGTGAAATCCTAGCAGATCTTAAACATAAAAAAGAAGCTTACAAGAAGTGTAAGGTTGGACATATGACCAGGGAAGAGTATAAAAATATTGCTCGGGCATGTAGGAATGAAATCAGGAGGGCCAAATCTCACCTGGAGCTGCAGCTAGCGAGAGATGTCAAGAGTAACAAGAAGAGTTTCTTCAGGTATGTTGGCAACAAGAAGAAAGCCAAGGAAAGTGTGGGCCCCTTACTGAATGAGGGAGGCAACCTAGTGACAGAGGATGTGGAAAAAGCTAATGTACTCAATGCTTTTTTTGCCTCTGTCTTCACTAACAAGGTCAGCTCTCAGACTGCTGCGCTGGGCATCACAAAATGCGGAAGAGATGGCCAGCCCTCTGTGGAGATAGAGGAGGTTAGGGACTATTTAGAAAAGCTGGATGTGCACAAGTCCATGGGGCTGAACGAGTTGCATCCGAGAGTGCTGAAGGAATTGGCGGCTGTGATTGCAGAGCCATTGGCCATTATCTTTGAAAACTCGTGGCGAACCGGGGAAGTCCCGGATGACTGGAAAAAGGCTAATGTAGTGCCAATCTTTAACAAAGGGAAGAAGGAGGATCCTGGGAACTATAGGCCAGTCAGCCTCACCTCAGTCCCTGGAAAAATCATGGAGCAGGTCCTCAAAGAATCAATCCTGAAGCACTTGCATGAGAGGAAGGTGATCAGGAACAGCCAGCATGGATTCACCAAGGGAAGGTCATGCCTGACTAATCTAATCGCCTTTTATGATGAGATTACTGGTTCTGTGGATGAAGGGAAAGCAGTGGATGTATTGTTTCTTGACTTTAGCAAAGCTTTTGACACTGTCTCCCACAGTATTCTTGTCAGCAAGTTAAGGAAGTATGGGCTGGATGAATGCACTATAAGGTGGGTAGAAAGCTGGCTAGATTGTCGGGCTCAACGGGTAGTGATCAATGGCTCCATGTCTAGTTGGCAGCCGGTATCAAGTGGAGTGCCCCAAGGGTTGGTCCTGGGGCCGGTTTTGTTCAATATCTTCATAAATGATCTGGAGGATGGTGTGGATTGCACTCTCAGCAAATTTGCGGATGATACTAAACTGGGAGGAGTGGTAGATACGCTGGAGGGGAGGGATAGGATACAGAAGGACCTAGACCAATTGGAGGATTGGGCCAAAAGAAATCTGATGAGGTTCAATAAGGATAAGTGCGGGGTCCTGCACTTAGGACGGAAGAACCCAATGCACAGCTACAGACTAGGGACCGAATGGCTAGGCAGCAGTTCTGCGGAAAAGGACCTAGGGGTGACAGTGGACGAGAAGCTGGATATGAGTCAGCAGTGTGCCCTTGTTGCCAAGAAGGCCAATGGCATTTTGGGATGTATAAGTAGGGGCATAGCGAGCAGATCGAGGGACGTGATCGTTCCCCTTTATTCAACATTGGTAAGGCCTCATCTGGAGTACTGTGTCCAGTTTTGGGCCCCACACTACAAGAAGGATGTGGATAAATTGGAGAGAGTCCAGTGAAGGGCAACAAAAATGATTAGGGGTCTAGAACACATGACTTATGAGGAGAGGCTGAGGGAGCTGGGATTGTTTAGCCTGCAGAAGAGAAGAATGAGGGGGGATTTGATAGCTGCTTTCAACTACCTGAAAGGGGGTTCCAAAGAGGATGGCTCTAGACTGTTCTCAATGGTAGCAGATGACAGAACGAGGAGTAATGGTCTCAAGTTGCAGTGGGGGAGGTTTAGATTGGATATTAGGAAAAACTTTTTCACTAAGAGGGTGGTGAAACACTGGAATGCGTTACCTAGGGAGGTGGTAGAATCTCCTTCCTTAGAGGTTTTTAAGGTCAGGCTTGACAAAGCCCTGGCTGGGATGATTTAACTGGGAATTGGTCCTGCTTCGAGCAGGGGGTTGGGTCCCTTCCAACCCTGATATTCTATGATTCTATGATTCTATGAATGTTTTCAACAAAAACATCTCTTTTTGTAAACCGGCCAAATTTCCTCAAGATATTTTTTGAACGAAAACTTTTGTTCAGTTCTAATTAACACCTGTAATTGCACATAATCAATGAATGTTTCCTGATTCGTAGTACTGTAATTTATCAACTGACCATCATTGATGAGAGGAAGGGGTAAGAACATCTCTTAAACCCTGTCCCAAAACATCACATTATCCGAACTGGATAAAACGCTCCAAGAAAGCACATTCCTAACCAATAACCATGTTCTGTGACATTACTGGTGAAAGAAATGGAGTCAGAGGAATGGAGGGAGCTCCGGTTCTCTGGATGAGTGTTGATCATGGGGTTCACAGCATCCAGGAAGGCTTAAGCTAAACCCAAAATGACAGGTATGTCCTACACCAGCTACATGTAGAGTTTTAGGCCAGAAGGGACCATGAGATCATCCAGTCTGACCTCCTCTATATCACAGGCCACGAACACACCCAGCACGCTCACATCAAGCCCAAATTCGAAGATTAAACCAAACTATTGCAGCCCACAGGTGACTAGACTCTTACATGCCAAAGCCATGGAGCCCCACCCAGCCTGAGCGAAACAAAGCATGGGGGCAAAAACTAGATCAGTCTCATAATACTTCCCCTGCGTCATAATACTGCCCTTGAAGGGGCACTAGCCTTCGCCACCCCCACCCACCTCGGTTCCAGTGTCTCTGGTGTCTAAACAGGATTTCCTTAAATCAAAACAGCCGGCTTCTCCCACCTCCTGCTGCAGGATTAAAGGAAAGCAGTGCTTTCTTATGTTAGCCACAGGATCTGGTCATCTCCTCTATTAATTGGATGATTTAAGGAGCTGATGACCCAAACCAACATCATTGTTAACCCACCGACTTATGGAGTCAGTCTTGGTTGTGACCTGGATATGATCATTGTTTTCAGAGGTTCACAGATTCCAAGGCCAGAAGGGACTTTTGTGATCAGCTTGTCTGGACTCCTGTGTAACACAGGCCAGGGATCTGCCCCACAATAATTCCTGCTCGAACTAGAGCAGATATATTTTTTTTAAATCATCCACTCGATTTAAAAATGGTCAGTGATGGAAAATCCACCACAACCCTGGGTAAATGGTGCCAGTAGTTAATTACCCTCACTATTAAACATGTTTGAGAGGGATAGCCATGTTAGTCTGTTTCAGCAAAAACAATGAGGAATCCTGTGGCGCCTTGAAGACTAATAAATTTATTTGGGCATAAGCTTTCATGGGCTGGAACCCACTTCATCAGATGCATGAAGTGGAAACTTCAAGTGGGCAGATATAGATACACATGCAAACACAGGTACAAGGCCTGTCATGTACACCGGGAGATGGCAGGTTCCAGGGCTGCTACCAGCAGGTCAGGCTCCATTGAGATTATTGAGATGCAGGCTCAACTCCCTCAGGCCGTCTTCCCCATTATTTCCACCTGTGCCCAGCGTGCTTTCAAGAAGGTCCCGGATTCAGGCAAGCCTACCAAAAGCTTTGTCAGTATCCGTCAGGGTGCCTCAGAGTCCTTTTTGGATTTTACCAACAGATTGCATGAGGCTATCCTCCGACAGGTGGATAACACTGAGGCAGCTCACGAGCTCCTGTTAAAATTGGCAGTTGAAAATGCAAACGAGGATTGCCGCCGTGCTCTCCAGGCAGCGCAAGCCTCTGGTATTTTAGAGCTCTCAGACATGCTGCGGGCGTGCCAGAACATCGGCACACAAGCCCACAAAGCTGGAGTTCTGGCCTCCGCCCTGAGAAAAACCGGGAAGGAGGGGAAGCGTTGTTACCGCTGTGGTAAGGAGGGTCATTTTCAGCGGAAGTGCCGCTCATCTAAGGCACCAGCCCGACCCTCAAAGAAGTGCCCCAAGTGTGGGAAAGGTTATCACTGGGCTAATCAGTGTCGTAGCGGGTCGAGAAACCGCACGACGGGTCCCCCCCCGAACCCAGGGCCAAACGGGGGTGTTTCCCACTCAGACAACCGCTCCTCTGCCTTAAAATCCGTAGACTCTATGAGGGCGGCGACTGCTGGAAGTGCAGGGCTTGATTTGATCATGCAGGAGGACACTGACTTTCGGCTGCCAGGGGAGGTCTGTGCCATACCTACACAGGTGACGGGACCTCTCCCTGCCGGCTTTGTGGGTCTTGTTCTCCCTCGCTCACATGCTGGGAAACAGGGCTTTTTTGTCATTCCAGGGGTCATTGATGCTGATTACACTGGCATTATTAAGGTTCAGGTGTGGACTCATCTTCCACAGTCGCTCCTGCGTGGACGGTCAATTGCACAATTGATTTTAGTCCCCTATCAGGTGCCAGCTGCCGAGGATCGAACTCAGGGCGGAGGCGGCTTTGGATCGACGTTGTCTCACTCGCCGTCTCACAGGGCGTCTTCTCCACTTGTTGCTCTGACAATGTCAGTCCGCCCCTCAAAACCTCAGTTAACACTTCTCTTAAATGATGTTCCTTTTACAGGGCTGGTGGACACTGGAGCTGACGTTACGGTGATTCGTGATCTGGAGTGGCCGGTTAGTTGGCCTACGGTTCCTTCTAAAGAATTGTGGGGGATCGGGGGTCGTAAACCCGGGCGCCAAAGTTTGTCTTGGGTCACAGTCTCTAAACCGGGAGGCCGTACCCTTGCTACTATCCGCCCTTTTGTACTCCCTGTCCACCTCAATATTTGGGGCCGTGATTTACTTACAAAGTTAGACACCACCCTCGATCTTAACATCTGATGGCCCAAAACCCTCCCTCACCCACCGTGCCCTCCGCATTACCCTTGGTATGGCAATCCTTAGAGCCCGTATGGATTGACCAGTGGCCCCTCCCTCTAGAAAAGCTAAAAACGCTTCATTCGCTTGTGCAGCAGCATTTCCAAGCACAGCTATTGGAGAGCTCCACTAGTCCCTGGAACACCCCGGTGTTCGTTATTAAGAAAAAATCGGGTGCTTGGCGGCTGTTACATGATTTAAGGGAAATAAATAAATGCATCCAACCTATGGGCCCCTTGCAGTTTGGCTTACCAAATCCAAATTTAATTCCTCAAACCAATCAACTTTGTGTGTTAGATTTAAAAGATTGTTTTTTCACCATCCCCCTTTGCCCACAAGATCGTGAAAAATTTGCATTTACGGTGCCACAATATAATAATCAGCAACCCTCTCAAAGGTATCAGTGGAAGGTCTTGCCCCAGGGAATGCAAAATAGTCCAACCTTGTGTCAGCTTTTTGTGGATCGGGCACTTGCCCCTTTCCTTGCCCGGTACCCTACGCTAAAGGTCTACCATTACATGGATGACATTTTGCTTAGTGGTCCCCGGGTCACGGCACAACAGCTTGAATCTTTGTCTCAGATTCTCGGCCAAAATGGCCTGTTAGTGGCACCAGAAAAAATCCAACACTCTTATCCCTACCACTACCTCGGATATAAGGTTTTACAAACCTATGCTGCTCCGGTTCGTCCAGAATTAATTCTACCTCAACCCCTAACCCTTGTTAAATTACAACAGATTTTGGGTCATTTAAATTGGATTCGGCCCTACTTTCGTCTCCCCACTTCAATGCTGCAGCCGTTGTTTGAGCTCCTGTGTGGAGCCCGGGCACCGGGTGCAGTTATTGCCATCACTGAGGAGCATATTGCCTGCATTCAACAAATCAATGCAGCATTGAGTCAGGAGTTTGTGGACAGACTCCCAGAGGTCCGTCCCTTACGGTTCGTTCTTCTTGCCACCCCTCATACGCCAACTGCGGCTCTGTTTGTACCCCGTACAGACACAGCCGTTTCTATTATAGAGTGGCTATACCTTTCATCCACCCCTCCTCGAAATATTTATCCGTATTTAGATGCCCTATCTGATCTTGTTCGTAAAGCCCGCCACCATGCAGTGCAACTCACTGGCACTGATTTAGTTGCCATTGTGCTCCCCTTGTCCCATACTGAATTTGACTCTTTGTGCCACACCTCCTTGGCCTGGCAGGTTGCTCTTTGTGATTATGTGGGAGAGATTTCTTACAATCCTCCAAAAGATCCTCGATTGGTCATTACCCAAAAGGTGCTCCTAATTGTTCATCGTCTTAGCCGCTCTCAACCCATTGTTTCCGCTGTCACTCTTTTTACTGATGGCTCTCCCCACCGAGGTGTAGTCACTTATCAGTTGGCTGACCCCCCTCGTTGGCATTCTCGTTTTACACTGCCTCAGCGTTCTGCACAGCGTTCAGAATTGGCTGCTGTTATTTTGGCCTTTCAACTTTTTGCTGATTGTCCCTTTAATTTAATTGTGGATAGCCATTATGTTTATCAGGTAATTGATCATTTACCCCTTACCCTCATTACCCCTCAGGTTGATGCGGACCTCCTTCGCCTGTTTTTGTCTTTGCAGCATCTTATTGCCACTCGTCATTTCCCTTACTTTGTTGCTCATATTCGCAGTCATACCCCTCTGCCTGGGCCACACACTGAGGGCAATGCACGCACCGATCGCACGTTGCGTGGTCAGGTAAATTCCCTTTTTTCTGACCCCATTGAAAGCCATGCCTTTTTTCATCAGTCTGCCTCTGTTTTGGCCCGGCAGTTTCACATTTCTGCTGATCATGCACGTTCCATTGTTCGTTCCTGCCCCCACTGTGCTGCTGCTGCTCCTACCTTTTCTTATGCCGTTAACCCCAGAGGTACCGCAGCAAATCAGCTGTGGCAAATGGATGTTACTCATGTGCCACAATTCCGCCCCTATTCGTTTTTACATGTTTCCGTTGATACTTATTCGGGCTTCCTTTGGGCAACCCCACAACGTGGGGAAGCCACTAACAAAGTTATTCACCATTTGCTGGCCTGCTTTTCTGTTATGGGTCGCCCCTGCCGAATTAAAACAGATAATGCCCCAGCCTACTGCTCTGCAGCCCTCTCCACCTTTTGTGCCTACTGGGACGTCCGTCTTAAACACGGAATCCCTTATAATTCCACGGGCCAAGTCATTGTTGAACGTGCCAATCGCACACTCAAAACCTTGCTTGATAAACAATTAAAACAAGGGGAGCTACGTCTCCGAACCTTAGGAGACATTCAACAACAAATGCATATCCTCTTGTTTACTTTAAATAATTTAACATTGAATGCAGATCAGCAGACCCCTGCGGATTGGCATTTTCACAAATCTGAGGTACTGGAAAGACCGCGTGTCTTTTACTGTCAGCTGCCGGATCCACAGTGGCTGGGCCCAGTACCTCTAATCACTTGGGGTCGGGGATATGCTGCTGTGTCTCTCCCTGCAGGACCGTTGTGGGTTCCAGCTCGGTGTGTGTGACCGGCACTTAAACAACATGGCATGGCACCAGGGGCTGTCGAATCCCATACCAGAGTTTCAGCTGACTTTGGAGGAGACCGCGTTGCCCCCCGAGTCGAAAACGACGGGACAGAAACGGAGGAGACGTAGTGTCCCAAACCGGCCCGTGACATGGGGAGCAGTAAAAGCATTGGTCGCCATGGCCCAACAAAGACTGGCAGCAGATCAACAGCCAGAGACTCCTAAGACTTTGTTTGTGGCGATTCTCGCCCAAATCACTGCTAATTCTGTGATGATTGTGTGCCTTTTGTGCCTGCTATTTCCTGTAGGGGTTGGCTCGGAAGCGCTTCCCCCGTTATGAGCCCGAATGACATATAACATATGGGAAAGATTGGCTTCAATAGCAAATGTTACCCACTTTTGTCTATCTAATTCTTTAGCAGCCGGAGATTTGTTAGGTACATGCCTTATTCCAGTATGTCATCACCCTGAGGAGATGGAAAATAAGACACTGTTTTCTCCTTATGAGAATCTTTCTTCCCAGTACTCTAGCATGGCTAATTGGGGCCCGGCCAACTATACTCTGCCTCGCACGGCTATATCCCTCCACACACTGTACCCGGCCGGGGCTCACAATGTCACCTGTGCGCGTGTAGTTAACTGCACTAGTACAAACGTGCCTTTGGGCTGTCAAAAAATTTCTCAACCCCTTTTAAATTGTTCCCATGCTGTTAATGTTTCATACAATTATGGCCATATCATCCTACCATCAGGATGGTTTTTTACTTGCGGTTCACGCACCTTTAATTATATCCCTGCAAATTTAAGTGATGGCACCCTTTGCTGTCTTAGTAGAATGACACTTATATTGCCTTTTGCTGGTCAAAAACGTAGTAGAAGAAGTGTACACCTTTCAGATGATTGTATTGCAGATGTTGAGCTTTTTAGTCGTGCTGAGTATACTGCTTTCGCAGCCTCTATTGTTGGGGTCCCCACGCTTGCCATGTATTCAGCCAGAACTTTAAATAACCTGGCATGCTTTGCAGCAAAGGCAATTAATACAACATCCCAGGCTATTGCCTTACTTAACACAGAACAACACGAATTAAGGGATGCAATCTTGGATAACAGAGCAGCCATTGATTTTCTGCTCCTGAAACACCATCTAGGCTGCTCCACGTTTCAGCACATGTGTTGCTTTAATTTAACTGATAATAGTCGCTCCATAGAAACTAGACTGGCTGAATTGGCCAATCTTACAACACACATATGCCAAGATCTGGGGTTTGAGGGTTTTTGGAATTGGCTTACAGGTTGGCTGCCCTCTCTAGAATGGCTGCGACAGCTTTTCGGTTATGCTGTGTTTGTAATTATTGGGCTTATTTTTTGCTGCTGCTGTGTACAATGTATTCCTTCCTTGTTAAGATTTTGTGAAATTTCGCCCTGGAAAGCGCCCCAAGTTATGTCCTTGTCTGTCTGGGAGTTAAACAGCATGACAAAACAAATTGACGGCTACCATGAGATGGCCGAATATCATTAAATAAAAAACGGGGGGATGAAGGGTTCATGTTTAGCTATTCCACCTGGAAGCAGGCGGGGCACACCCTGACTGTTTTGTAGAAGCAATGCACACATTGCTCTATCCAAGGACAAGGGCTAGATATGAACCATGAGAACTTGATTGTTGGGACAGTGACTGTGGGAAGCTTTCTTAGCCTGGGCTCAAGGCCTGAGAACCAGCATTGTAGTAGATAAGAGATGGTAAATAAGTATATTAATCAACGTCATACTTTCCTTTGTGTAACTTTTTGTGGTAGCAGTGTGTAATGCTTAGGGGGGAGAAATATAATAAAAGGAGAAGGAGGAAGGCGGGGGGCAGAACAGCCCATCTCAGCTGACCAGCCTGCTTCCTTGCACAAAAGCTGTGTTCTGTCTCATCATTGAATTGCCACATCCCATTACACCTTGAGCATCCCAACCAAAATCTCCTTTTCTAACGGCACCCCACAGAGTCACTCTACTCAAGAGACTCTGGCCCCTCCCCACCTTCATCCCCCCGAGCCCCGTCCCCAGCGAGGACACCCACGGCCGGTGAGGAGGACGACAGCGACTGCAGACGAGGAACTGGAAGCACTGACCTGGCAGCCAGGTCTGCAGAGGGCAGAGAGCGGAGGCCTTGTTCCGCACCCTTGGAAAGAGGCCCAAGCGGATCAGGCCCCCTCCTGCCGTGTTCCCCTCCGGCGAGAGCTCCGGCACCATTCCTCGCCAGAGCCGCTGCGAAAGCCGAGCCGGAGCCCTGGCTCCACAGCGCTCGACATGCTGTGGGTCGTCTTGTGTTGCGTGTGACATGTTGTGGGTTATTTTGTGTTGAGTGAGTGTGTGTTTGTGAGATGTTGTGGGTCGTGTGTGTGATGTTTTGTGTGTGATGCTTTCCGTGTCGCGGTGTGTGTGTGTCTTTGTCGTGTGTTATTTTTGTGTGTCGTGTTCCGTGCCCTTCTGTGTCATCGTATCGAAAAGCATTTTGGTGAATCATTCGAGGAGAGCTTTAGCACTTGTACTTGTCGATAATTTAAGTCTCCTTAGGAGTAATTTTCTTGAACCAATCGCTACGAACTCTCCAGGAGAGACGCTGGATTGCTGGAGTCTTTACCACTAGGTATTTGTAAAGAATGATTTTCTACCTTGAGTCCTTTGCACGAACCGATCTGTTCCAACGCACCAAGGGAGAATGCCTTTGCTTTTCTGCTGGATGATTCCGTGGGAAATTTATCAGAGGACGGCTGAGGAATGAATTGTCTCATTCCTAGTCAGTTTCACGGACCGATTTTAGTCCAAATCTCCACGACCAAATTATGAATATAGTACGGAGGATGATTCCATGTGTAATTAATTGCTAACATTCATCAGAAAGAATTGCCTCCTTTTTAGTCATTTCTACCAAATCGTCAACTGATATCTACCTAATCACAAGGAGCCAATCTGAAAGGCTTTTGGAGCATGAGTCCATTTGTCATTGATTATTAGCATTGATCAGTTATAACTTTCTCTTTTTTAGCAATTTTCACGATAAATCTCTGCCAAATGCCGAAGAGAGAATAGACTTGCTTTTTGGTGGATGGTTCCATGAGAAAGACATCAGGATACCTGATTACGAAAGACGTTCTCATTTTCAGTAATTTTCCCAACCTGCTCTGTACCGTCTGACGAGAAGTGAATCCTCGGGGCTTTCAGGAAGATTCCCTCTCAAATTTATCTGTCGCACAGGTCAAAGATGAATTTCTCTATTTTAGTATATTTCGAGAAACGATTTCTTCCAAATCACCAGCAGGGAATCGAAAAGCATTTTGGTGAATCATTCGAGGAGAAATGGATCACTAGTACTTGTCAATAATGTATGTCTCATTATGAGTAATTTTCTTGAACAGATCTCTACCAAATGATCAGGCGAGATTACGTATGGCTTTTCGAGGAAGAGTGCGTGAGACATCAACGGCTACATCTGATTAGTAATGAATGTCTCATTTTTAGCACTTTACACTACCCATCTGCATGTGTGACGCGTTCTGTGTGTGTGCGCGCGTCGGTGTCGTGCTGTGTGTGTTGTCTTGGGTGGCCACAACACAGGGAAATGCACAAAGCATTCCCCTCCTGGAGGAAGAGTGACACGACGTGGCCACTCAGGAGTAACACACAAACAATCCGAAGCCTCCCCTCCCCCCCACCCCGGAGCAACAGTGATGTGTGTGGCCAATTCAGGTCATGCACAAAGCATTTCCCTCCTGGAGGAAGAGTGACACGACGTGGCCACTCAGGAGTAACACACAAACAATCCCCCGCCTCCCCCCCACCCCCCACTCCGGAGCAACAGTGATGTGTGTGGCCAATTCAGGCCATACACAAAGCATTTCCCTCCCGGAGCAACAGTGACACCGGGCAGCCCCTTGGAGTAAGACACAAATCATTTCCTCACGGAGCACCAGTTGCACAAACTGAGTTTAATAATAATAATAATAATTAATAATAAAACTAAACAAAAAATAGATAGGTAGATTTTCAGTGATTAGAAGGGATAGCAAACAGAAGAAGGCAGATTTCTAAGCAACTACAAATACGCACGCATACTGAGCCTAAGATCTACAAGAGACTGGATTCAAGAAGTAATTTCCCATCCTACAGGTCTTTCGGCAACTTGAAGAGTTTCTGTAGCTTAGACTTCCCGTTGTTTCTCTTCACAGACCACACTCCTGTTTTACGCTGGACTTCCCCCTTCTCATTTTCTTTGTCTCTTCAGGTACTTTCAGCAGCCTTTCTACTGCCCTGCATGATTTTCGTCCGCTCCGACTTTTCCATGGCTCCCGAGACCTCACTTGTGGGAATGCACACCTACCCGCGTCCTGGGAAGGGACACGGCACGAGGAGAGAAGAGGAGAGAAGAGAACGAGAGAGTTGGCCAACACAGGAGAGAAAACAGAGAAACATGAGAGCAAGGCGAGCAACTCACCACCTGGAGTCATCCTCTTGGATCCAACCTTCAGTTGTGGAGAAGACACCGTTCCTGACCAGAGAAACGAGCAGCCTCTGAAAATGAGACCTTTTCTCCTTCGTAACCACAGCTGATCAGGAACCTTTTCTTACAAACCGAACCCTAATGGACGGGGCTTCCCGACCCGGACTCAGGTGGGGCGTGAGCAGAGTCCTCACCAAACCAGACACTTCTCTCACCGAGACTGGCGAGAGCTCGGCTCCCAGATGGAGGGCTCTTGCCTGGCATCCCCAACGGTCACAGGCTCGCTGCTCTCACTCACATTCCGTCGCATGAGGGCAGTAGACTCTGAGGCTTGACTTCTTTTTCCTTGCTACTAAACCCAGCCCAAGGGGAAAAAAAACAAGTAAGTTACCATCTCAGTCGGCAACGTCTCGGAGGCTCCTCTGTTTGCCTCTCCCACACGGCGGGGATCCGCCCTCCACTCTCCTCCCTTTACACCTGGAGCATCCCAACCAAAATCTCCGTTTCTAACGGCACCCCACAGAGTCACGCTGCTCAAGAGACTCTGGCCCCTCCCCACCTTCATCCCCCCGAGCCCCGTCCGCAGCGAGGACGCCCACGGCCGCTGAGGAGGACGACCGCGAGTGCGGACGAGGAACTGGAAGCACTGACCTGGCAGCCAGGTCTGCAGGGGGCAGAGAGCGGAGGCCTGGTTCCGCCTCCTTGGAAAGAGGCCCAAGCGGCTCAGGCCCCCTCCTGCCGTGTTCCCCTCCGGCGAGAGCTCCGGCACCATTCCTCGCCAGAGCCGCTGCGAAAGCCGAGCCGGAGCCCTCGCTCCACAGCGCTCGACATGTTGTGGGTCGTCTTGTGTTGCGTGTGGCATGTTGTGGGTCATTTTGTGTTGAGTGAGTGTGTGTTTGTGAGAGGTTGTGGGTCGTGTGCGTGATGTTTTGTGTGTGATGCTTTCCGCGTCGCGGTGTGTGTGTGTCTTTGTCGTGTGTTATTTTTGGGTGTCGTGTTCTGTGCCCTTCTGTGTCATCGTATCGGAAAGCATTTTGGTGAATCATTCGAGGAGAGCTTTAGCACTTGTACTTGTCGATAATTTAAGTCTCCTTAGGAGTAATTTTCTTGAACCAATCGCTACGAACTCACCAGGAGAGAAGCTGGATTGCTGGAGTCTTTACCACTCGGGACTTGTAAAGAATGATTTTCTACCTTGTGTCATTTGAACGAACCGATGTGTTCCAACGCACCAAGGGAGAATGCCTTTGCTTTTCTGCTGGAGGATTCCGTGGGAAATTTATCAGAAGACGGATGAGGACTGAATTGTCTCATTCCTAGTCATTTTCACAGACCGATTTTAGTCCAAATCTCCATGACCAAATTATGAATATAGTACAGAGGATGATTCCATGTGTAATTAATTGATAACATTGCTCAGAAAGAGCTGCCTCCTTTTTAGTCATTTCTACCAAATCGTCAACTGAGATCTACCTAATCACAAGGAGCCAATCTGCAAGGCTTTTGGAGCATGATTCCATTTGTCATTGATTATTAGCATTGATCAGTTATAACTTTCTCTTTTTTAGCAATTTTCACGGTAAATCTCTGCCAAATGCCGAAGAGAGAATAGACTTGCTTTTTGGTGGATGGTTCCATGAGAAAGACATCAGGATACCTGATTACGAAACACGTTCTCATTTTCAGTAATTTTCGCAACCTGCTCTGTACCGTCTGACGAGAAGTGAATCCTCGGGGCTTTCAGGAAGATTCCCTCTCAAATTTATCTGTCGCACAGGTCAAAGATGAATTTCTCTATTTTAGTATATTTCGAGAAACGATTTCTTCCAAATCACCAGTAGGGAATCGAAAAGCGTTTTGGTGAATCATTCGAGGAGAAATGGATCCCTAGTACTTGTCAATAATGTATGTCTCATTATGAGTAATTTTCTTGAACAGATCTCTACCAAATGATCAGGCGAGATTACGTATGGCTTTTCGAGGAAGAGTGCATGAGACATCAACGGCTACATCTGATTAGTAATGAATGTCTCATTTTTAGCAATTTACACTACCCATCTGTATGTGTGACGTGTTCTGTGTGTGTGTGCGCGTCGGTGTCGTGCTGTGTGTGTTGTCTTGGGTGGCCACAACACAGGGAAATGCACAAAGCATTCCCCTCCTGGAGGAAGAGTGACACGACGTGGCCACTCAGGAGTAACACACAAACAATCCGAAGCCTCCCTCCCCGACCCTCCACCCCGGAGCAACAGTGATGTGTGTGGCCAATTCAGGTCATGCAGAAAGCATTTCCCTCATGGAGCAATGGTGACACTGCGTGGCCAATTCAGGTAGTGCTCAAATCATTTCCCTCCCGGAGCAACAGTGACACCGGGCAGCCCCTTAGAGTAAGACACAAATCATTTCCTCACGGAGCACCAGTTGCACAAACTGAGTTTAATAATAATAATAATAATAATTAATAATAAAACTAAAAAAAAAAATAATTAGGTAGATTTTCATTGATTAGACGGGATACCAAACAGAAGAAGGCAGATTTAAAAGCAACTACAAATACGCACGCATACTGAGCCTAAGATCTACAAGAGACTGGATTCAAGAAATAATTGCCCATCCTACATGTCTTTCGGCAACTTGAAGAGTTTCTGTAGCTTAGACTTCCCGTTGTTTCTCTTCACAGACCACACTACTGTTTTAGGCTGGACTTCCCCCTTCTCATTTCCTTTGTCTCTTCAAGTACTTTCAGCAGCCTTTCTACTGCCCTGCATGATTTTCGTCCGCTCCGACTTTTCCATGGCTCCCGAGACCTCACTTGTGGGTATGCACACCTACCCGCGTCCTGGGAAGGGACACGGCACGAGGAGAGAAGAGCAGAGAAGAGAACGAGAGAGTTGGCCAACACAGGAGAGAAAACAGAGAAACATGAGAGCAAGGCGAGCAACTCACCACCTGGAGTCATCCTCTTGGATCCAACCTTCAGTTGTGGAGAAGACACCGTTCCTGACCAGAGAAACGAGCAGCCTCTGAAAATGGGACCTTGTCTCCCTCGTAGCCACAGCTGATCAGGATCCTTTGCTTACAAACCGAACCCTAATGGACGGGGCTTCCCGACCCGGACTCAGGTGGGGCGTGAGCAGAGTCCTCACCAAACCAGACACTTCTCTCACCGAGACTGGCGAGAGCTCGGCTCCCAGATGGAGGGCTCTTGCCTGGCATCCCCAACGGTCACAGGCTCGCTGCTCTCACTCACATTCCATCGCATGAGGGCAGTAGACTCTGAGGCTGGACTTCTTTTTCCTTGCTACTAAACCCAGCCCAAGGGGAAAAAAACAAGTAAGTTACCATCTCAGTCGGCAACGTCTCGGAGGCTCCTCTGGTTGCCTCTCCCACACGGCGGGGATCCGCCCTCCACTCTCCTCCCATTACACCTTGAGCATCCCAACCAAAATGTCCTTTTCTTACGGCACCCCACAGAGTCACTCTGCTCAAGAGACTCTGGCCCCTCTCCACCTACATCCCCCCGAGCGCCGTCCCCAGCGAGGACGCCCACGGCCGCTGAGGAGGACGACAGCGACTGCGGACGAGGAACTGGAAGCACTGACCTGGCAGCCAGGTCTGCAGGGGGCAGAGAGCGGAGGCCTGGTTCCGCCCCCTTGGAAAGAGGCCCAAGCGGCTCAGGCCCCCTCCTGCCGTGTTCCCCTCCGGCGAGAGCTCCGGCACCATTCCTCGCCAGAGCCGCTGCGAAAGCCGAGCCGGAGCCCTCGCTCCACAGCGCTCGACATGTTGTGGGTCGTCTTGCGTTGCGTGTGACATGTTGTGGGTTATTTTGTGTTGAGTGAGTGTGTGTTTGTGAGACGTTGTGGGTCGTGTGTGTGATGTTTTGTGTGTGATGCTTTCCGTGTCGTGGTGTGTGTGTGTCTTTGTTGTGTGTTATTTTTGTGTGTCGTGTTCTGTGCCCTTCTGTGTCATCGTATCGGAAAGCATTTTGGTGAATCATTCGAGGAGAGCTTTAGCACTTGTACTTGTCGATAATTTAAGTCTCCTTAGGAGTAATTTTCTTGAACCAATCGCTACGAACTCTCCAGGAGAGAAGCTGGATTGCTGGAGTCTTTACCATTAGGTACTTGTAAAGAATGATTTTCTACCTTGAGTCCTTTGCACGAACCGATCTGTTCCAACGCACCAAGGGAGAATGCCTTTGCTTTTCTGCTGGATGATTCCGTGGGAAATTTATCAGAAGACGGCTGGGGAATGAATTGTCTCATTCCTAGTCATTTTCACGACCCGATTTTAGTCCAAATCTCCAGGAGCTAATTATGAATATAGTACGGAGGATGATTCCATGTGTAATTAATTGCTAACATTGATCAGAAAGAACTGCCTCCTTTTAGTCATTTCTACCAAATCGTCAGCTGATATCTACCTAATCACAAGGAGCCAATGTGAAAGGCTTTTGGAGGAGGAGTTCATTTGTCATTGATTATTAGCATTGATCAGTTATAACTTTCTCTTTTTTAGCAATTTTCACGGTAAATCTCTGCCAAATGCCGAAGAGAGAATAGACTTGCTTTTTGGTGGATGGTGTCACGGAGTGTGGGGGAGTCCAGGCCCTGCACCCCTCTTCCTGGGATCCACTGAGACTCTCAGCCAGCCAGTAAAACAGAAGGTTTATTGGACAACAGGAACACAGTCCATAACAGAGCTTGTGGGTACAACCAGGACCCCTCAATCACGTCCTTCTGGGGGAGCAGGGAGCTTAGACCCCAGCCCTGGGGTTCCCTGTGTTCCTCTCCCCAGCCCCAAACTGCAAACTAAACCCACCCAGCAGGTTCCCTGCTGCAGTCTCCGTCCACATTCCTGGGCAGAGGTGTTACCTCCCCCTCCCCCTCCTGGCTCAGGTGACAGGCTCTCAGGTCTCCCATCCCCAGGGCACATTCCCAGGTCAACACTCCCCCCTCCCTGCTGAGTCACATCGTCACAGATGGTTCCATGAGAAAGACATCAGGATACCTGATTACGAAAGACGTTCTCATTTTCAGTAATTTTCCCAACCTGCTCTGTACCGTCTGACGAGAAGTGAATCCTCGGGGCTTTCAGGAAGATTCCCTCTCAAATTTATCTGTCGCACAGGTCAAAGATGAATTTCTCTATTTTAGTATATTTCGAGAAACGATTTCTTCCAAATCACCAGCAGGGAATCGAAAAGCATTTTGGTGAATCATTCGAGGAGAAATGGATCCCTAGTACTTGTCAATAATGTATGTCTCATTATGAGTAATTTTCTTGAACACATCTCTACCAAATGATCAGGCGAGATTACGTATGGCTTTTCGAGGAAGAGTGCATGAGACATCAACGGCTACATCTGATTAGTAATGAATGTCTCATTTTTAGCAATTTACACTACCCATCTGTATGTGTGACGTGTTCTGTGTGTGCGCGCGCGTCGGTGTCGTGCAGTGTGTGTTGTCTTGGGTGACCACAACACAGGGAAATGCACAAAGCATTCCCCTCCTGGAGGAAGAGTGACACGACGTGGCCACTCAGGAGTAACACACAAACAATCCGAAGCCTCCCCCCCCACCCCCCACCCCGGAGCAACAGTGATGTGTGTGGCCAATTCAGGTCATGCACAAAGCATTCCCCTCCTGGAGGAAGAGTGACACGACGTGGCCACTCAGGAGTAACACACAAACAATCCCCCGCCTCCCCCCCACCCCCCACTCCGGAGCAACAGTGATGTGTGTGGCCAATTCAGGCCATGCACAAAGCATTTCCCTCCCGGAGCAACAGTGACACCGGGCAGCCCCTTGGAGTAAGACACAAATCATTTCCTCACGGAGCACCAGTTGTACAAACTGAGTTTAATAATAATAATAATAATTAATAATAAAACTAAACAAAAATAGATAGGTAGATTTTCAGTGATTAGAAGGGATAGCAAACAGAAGAAGGCAGATTTCTAAGCAACTACAAATACGCACGCATACTGAGCCTAAGATCTACAAGAGACTGGATTCAAGAAGTAATTGCCCATCCTACAGGTCTTTCGGCAACTTGAAGAGTTTCTGTAGCTTAGACTTCCCGTTGTTTCTCTTTACAGACTACACTCCTGTTTTACGCTGGACTTCCCCCTTCTCATTTCCTTTGTCTCTTCAGGTACTTTCAGCAGCCTTTCTACTGCCCTGCATGATTTTCGTCCGCTTCGACTTTTCCATGGCTCCCGAGAACTCACTTGTGGGAATGCACACCTACCCGCGTCCTGGGAAGGGACACGGCACGAGGAGAGAAGAGGAGAGAAGAGAACGAGAGAGTTGGCCAACACAGGAGAGAAAACAGAGAAACATGAGAGCAAGGCGAGCAACTCACCACCTGGAGTCATCCTCTTGGATCCAACCTTCAGTTGTGGAGAAGACACCGTTCCTGACCAGAGAAACGAGCAGCCTCTGCAAATGGGACCTTTTCTCCCTCGTAACCACAGCTGATCAGGAACCTTTTCTTACAAACCGAACCCTAATGGACGGGGCTTCCCGACCCGGACTCAGGTGGGGCGTGAGCAGAGTCCTCACCAAACCAGACACTTCTCTCACCGAGACTGGCGAGAGCTCGGCTCCCAGATGGAGGGCTCTTGCCTGGCATCCCCAACGGTCACAGGCTCGCTGCTCTCACTCACATTCCGTCGCATGAGGGCAGTAGACTCTGAGGCTTGACTTCTTTTTCCTTGCTACTAAACCCAGCCCAAGGGGAAAAAAAACAAGTAAGTTACCATCTCAGTCGGCAACGTCTCGGAGGCTCCTCTGTTTGCCTCTCCCACACGGCGGGGATCCGCCCTCCACTCTCCTCCCTTTACACCTGGAGCATCCCAACCAAAATCTCCGTTTCTAACGGCACCCCACAGAGTCACGCTGCTCAAGAGACTCTGGCCCCTCCCCACCTTCATCCCCCCGAGCCCCGTCCGCAGCGAGGACGCCCACGGCCGCTGAGGAGGACGACCGCGAGTGCGGACGAGGAACTGGAAGCACTGACCTGGCAGCCAGGTCTGCAGGGGGCAGAGAGCGGAGGCCTGGTTCCGCCTCCTTGGAAAGAGGCCCAAGCGGCTCAGGCCCCCTCCTGCCGTGTTCCCCTCCGGCGAGAGCTCCGGCACCATTCCTCGCCAGAGCCGCTGCGAAAGCCGAGCCGGAGCCCTCGCTCCACAGCACTCAACATGTTGTGGGTCGTCTTGTGTTGCGTGTGGCATGTTGTGGGTCATTTTGTGTTGAGTGAGTGTGTGTTTGTGAGAGGTTGTGGGTCGTGTGTGTGATGTTTTGTGTGTGATGCTTTCCGCGTCGCGGTGTGTGTGTGTCTTTGTCGTGTGTTATTTTTGGGTGTCGTGTTCTGTGCCCTTCTGTGTCATCGTATCGGAAAGCATTTTGGTGAATCATTCGAGGAGAGCTTTAGCACTAGTACTTGTCGATACTTTAAGTCTCCTTAGGAGTAATTTTCTTGAACCAATCGCTACGAACTCACCAGGAGAGAAGCTGGATTGCTGGAGTCTTTACCACTCGGGACTTGTAAAGAATGATTTTCTACCTTGTGTCATTTGAACGAACCGATGTGTTCCAACGCACCAAGGGAGAATGCCTTTGCTTTTCTGCTGGAGGATTCCGTGGGAAATTTATCAGAAGACGGATGAGGACTGAATTGTCTCATTCCTAGTCATTTTCACGGACCGATTTTAGTCCAAATCTCCACGACCAAATTATGAATATAGTACGGAGGATGATTCCATGTGTAATTAATTGCTAACATTGCTCAGAAAGAGCTGCCTCCTTTTCAGTAATTTCTACCAAATCGTCAACTGAGATCTACCTAATCACAAGGAGCCAATCTGCAAGGCTTTTGGAGCATGATTCCATTTTTCATTGATTATTAGCATTGATCAGTTATAACTTTCTCTTTTTTAGCAATTTTCACGATAAATCTCTGCCAAATGCCGAAGAGAGAATAGACTTGCTTTTTGGTGGATGGGTCCATGAGAAAGACATCAGGATACCTGATTACGAAACACGTTCTCATTTTCAGTAATTTTCGCAACCTGCTCTGTACCATCTGACGAGAAGTGAATCCTCGGGGCTTTCAGGAAGATTCCCTCTCAAATTTATCTGTCGCACAGGTCAAAGATGAATTTCTCTATTTTAGTATATTTCGAGAAACGATTTCTTCCAAATCACCAGCAGGGAATCGAAAAGCGTTTTGGTGAATCATTCGAGGAGAAATGGATCCCTAGTACTTGTCAATAATGTATGTCTCATTATGAGTAATTTTCTTGAACAGATCTCTACCAAATGATCAGGCGAGATTACGTATGGCTTTTCGAGGAAGAGTGCATGAGACATCAACGGCTACATCTGATTGGTAATGAATGTCTCATTTTTAGCAATTTACACTACCCATCTGTATGTGTGACGTGTTCTGTGTGTGTGTGCGCGTCGGTGTCGTGCTGTGTGTGTTGTCTTGGGTGGCCACAACACAGGGAAATGCACAAAGCATTCCCCTCCTGGAGGAAGAGTGACACGACGTGGCCACTCAGGAGTAACACACAAACAATCCGAAGCCTCCCCCCTCCACCCCCCACCCCGGAGCAACAGTGATGTGTGTGGCCAATTCAGGTCATGCACAAAGCATTTCCCTCATGGAGGAAGAGTGACACGACGTGGCCACTTGGAGTAATGCAGAAAGCATTTCCCTCCCGGAGCAACAGTGACACCAGGCAGCCCCTTAGAGTAAGACACAAATCATTTCCTCACGGAGCACCAGTTGCACAAACTGAGTTTAATAATAAATAATAATAATAATTAATAATAAAACTAAAAAAAAATAGATAGGTAGATTTTCAGTGATTAGAAGGGATAATGCTTTCCGTGTCGCGGTGTGTGTGTGTCTTTGTCGTGTGTTATTTTTGGGTGTCGTGTTCTGTGCCCTTCTGTGTCATCATATCGAAAAGCATTTTGGTGAGTCATTCGAGGAGAGGTTTAGCACTAGTACTTGTCGATAATTTAAGTCTCCTTAGGAGTAATTTTCTTGAACCAATCGCTACGAACTCACCAGGAGAGACGCTGGATTGCTGGAGTCTTTACCACTAGGTACTTGTAAAGAATGATTTTCTACCTTGAGTCATTTGAACGAACCGATCTGTTCCAACGCACCAAGGGAGAATGCCTTTGCTTTTCTTCTGGATGATTCCGTGGGAAATTGATCACAAGACGGCTGAGGAATGAATTGTCTCATTCCTAGTCATTTTCACAGACCGATTTTAGTCCAAATCTCCAGGAGCTAATTATGACTATAGTACGGAGGATGCTTCCATGTGTAATTAATTGCTAACATTGATCAGAAAGAACTGCCTCCTTTTTAGTAATTTCTACCAAATCGTCAACTGAGATCTACCTAATCACAAGGAGCCAATCTGCAAGGCTTTTGGAGCATGATTCCATTTGTCATTGATTATTAGCATTGATCAGTTATAACTTTCTCTTTTTTAGCAATTTTCACGATAAATCTCTGCCAAATGCCGAAGAGAGAATAGACTTGCTTTTTGGTGGATGGTTCCATGAGAAAGACATCAGGATACCTGATTACGAATGACGTTCTCATTTTCAGTAATTTTCGCAACCTGCTCTGTACCATATGACGAGAAGTGACTCCTCCGGGCTTTCAGGAAGATTCCCTTTCAAATAATTTGCATGTAGCCATAAATGTCAGCTTATAAACAAGTGTTGATTTAGCACTGGTGAATGGAGTCTCTTGTTCATCTTCTAGGGGGCAAACATTGCCCCCATTACCCTGCCCTGGCAGTCTGCTCAGCCCTATTCTGGGGTGACACCTTCTACGGGTGGTTTAGTGTCCAGAGCCCAGGCAGTTCTTGGCTTCTCTGCTGTCCAGGAAACCTTAATTCAGCCCCCTCGTGCATATGGTGGGAGGGTTATCATTGCGCATATAGGAGGGACAGGCTCCCAGCTCTCAGTGCCAATTTCTGGCACCACATCGGCCTTTGCTCACCAGGAAGCACAACTGCAAGGTACGTTTTGGTCGGCACTTGCTGCCCTGGAAGAGCTGTGTGAGAATGGCACGTGCTCACTGGAGGTGGAATTGTAATAATAGCACCAGCCTCTAACACCCCTTCTGAGCACGTGTGAACTTGGCCAAGTGGAGGTATATTTTGTGAGGAAAGGCACATCCCTGACATCAGAGCATCTGACCTCCCCCGGTCCATGCACACACACTCCATGCTCCCAAAGTTCAAATCCCTGGGCCAAAGCATAGAGGTACAAGAGCTTCTCAATGAAATGGCTACATGAACTTTTTACTATTGGCACAACAATTTATTTTCCCCTAATATCATTCTCAGAAATGGCCAAACTCTTTTAGCTGAACTTAAACCAGAAAACCCAGAGAGCAGCAGCCTGAGGCAGGCACCCATGAAAAGACCATTAAGATGCAATGACAAGCACTCAGAATTACTGCTGTCTGTTCAATCTTCATTCAGCCCCCTTGTGTGCATGCATTTTAATACTGTCTTGAATTACAGATTCACATCCTATTTTTCCTGCATGGGTGATCAGCAGGGCTTAAATGCAGGTTTTACAGACCTGTCCCACTTGAGTTAAAGGATCAGCTTGTAGAAGAAGTAGTCTGTTATCCTCTGTATGGCCCAACCTTTAGAGAGAACGTGACTTTGCCAGGGAGGCAGCTGTGAAATGTTGGGTATCAGGATTTCTCAGATGCTTCTTTTCACTTCCAAGGTGCTTCATGTCCAATTCCTACACTACATATCATCGTCATTCACGATTGAACTGTTGATACTCATCTCTGATTCACCCATGATGCAGGCCTCCTTTGCCCACTTGTCAACTTTTCAAACGAGCCCTTTCATTTTTTCTCATTTTGAACCACAATTGAATTTTTTTTGTTTGTTTTTTCTCACTGAAATGAAAAGGTGAAACATTTCAAGTTGGGTCAAATTAAACCTTTTAGATGCCCATTCAAACTGAAATGTTGACATGAACCACTTGGACATTTCAGAATTATTCTTCTTCTTCCCCCCCGCTCATAATTTTTTTGGCCAAATAGTTTCTGCACCCTGAAAAAAATACCAGCTCTATTCCTAAGTGCAACAGTAACACAAATGACTAACTAACAATATATATTCCTAGCTGTGTGAGCAGAACTTAGTCTATTGGTTTGATGAGTGGTGCCACAAACTGGTGGCACCGCTGTTGAGAAAGGTGATTTGTCTGAGTGGCTAAGCCAGGGCTATGTCATATTAGAGATCTGGGTTCAATACCTAGTTCTTGATGAAATTACTCTGTGTTACCTTATTTGTAAGATGAGAGAGTAATTGTTGCCTGTCTCCAGGGACAGTGTGATAAGGCTTGTGTGAACCCATCAGAAATACTACCAGTTTTCAAGAGAAGTGAAAGTAGACACTGTGCTCTGTGCCCCTTTAATAATAGAAACATAGAATATCAGGGTTGGAAGGGACCTCAGGAGGTCATCTAGTCCAACCCCCTGCTCAAAGCGGGACCAATCCCCAACTAAATCATTCCAGCCAGGGCTTTGTCAAGCTGGGCTTTAAAAACCTCTAAGGAAGGAGATTCCACCACCTCCCTAGGTAACCCATTCCAGTGCTTCACCACCCTCCTAGTGAAAAAGTTTTTCCTAATATCCAACCTAAATCTCCCCCACTGCAACTTGAGACCATTACTCCTCGTTCTGTCATCTGCTACCACTAAGAACAGTCTAGATCCATTGTCTTTGGAACCCCCTTTCGGGTAGTTGAAAGCAGCTGTCAAATCCCGCCTCATTCTTCTCTTCTGCAGACTAAACAATCCCAGTTCCCTCAGCCTCTCCTCATGAGTCATGTGTTCCAGTTCCCTAGTCATTTTTGTTGCCCTCTGCTGGACATTTTCCAATTTTTCCACGTCCTTCTTGTAGTGTGGGACCCAAAACTGGACACAGTACTCCAGATGAGACCTCACCAATGTCGAATACAGGGGAATGATCACATCCTTCGATCAGCTGGCAATGCCCCTACTTATACAGCCCAAAATGCCAGTGGCCTTCTTGGCAACAAGGGCACACTGTTGACTCATATCCAGCTTCTCATCCACCGTAGAATCATAGAATATCAGGGTTGGAAGGGACCTCAGGAGGTCATCTAGTCCAACCTCCTGCTCAAAGCAGGACCAACCCCCAGTTTTTGCCCCAGATCCCAAATGGCCCCCTCAAGGATTGAACTCACAACCCTGGGTTTAGCAGGCCAATGCTCAAACCACTGAGCTATCCCTCCCCCCTGTAACTCCTAGGTCCTCTTCTGCAGAACTGCTGCTGAGCCATTTGGTCCCTAGTCTGTAGCGGTGCATGGGATTCTTCCGTCCTAAGTGCAGGACTCTGCACTTGTTCTTGTTGAACCTCATCAGATTTCTTTTGGCCCAATCCTCCAATTTGTCTAGGTCCCTCTGTATCCTATCCCTACCCTCCAGCATATCTACCTCTCTTCCCAGTTTAGTGTCATCTGAAAACTTGCTGAGGATGCAATGCACACCATCCTCCAGATCATTAATGAAGATATTGAACAAAACCATCCCCAGGACCGACCCTTGGGGCACTCCACTTGATACTGGCTGTCAACTAGATATGGAGCCATTGATCACTACCCGTTGAGCCCGACAATCTAGCCAGCTTTCTATCCACCTTATTGTCCATTCATCCAGCCCATACTTCTTTAACTTACTGGCAAGAATACGGTGGGAGACCGTGTCAAAAGCTTTGCTAAAGTCAAGGAACAACACGTCCACTGCTTTCCCCTCATCCACAGAGCCAGTTATCTCGTCAGAGAAGGCAATTCGATTAGTCAGGCATGACTTGCCCTTGGTGAATCCATGCTGACTGTTCCTGATCACTTTTCTCTCCTCTAAGTGCTTCAGAATTGATTCCTTGAGGACCTGCTCCATGATTTTTCCAGGGACTGAGGTGAGGCTGATTGGCCTGTAGTTCCCAGGATCCTCCTTCTTCCCTTTTTTAAAGATGGGCACTACAATAGCCTTTTTCCAGTAGTCCGGGACTTCCCCTGATCGCCATGAGTTTTCAAAGATAATGGCCAATGGCTCTGCAATCACATCCGCCAACTCCTTTAGCACTCTTGGATGTGGCACATCCGGCCCCATGGACTTGTGCACATCCAGCTTTTCTAACTAGTCCCGAACCACTTCTTTCTCCACAGAGGGCTGGTCACCTCCTCCCCATGCTGTGCTGCCTAGTGCAGTAGTCTGGGAGCTGACCTTGTACATGAAGACAGAGGCAAAAAAAGCATTGAGTACATTAGCTTTTTCCACATCCTCTGTCACTAGGTTGCCACCCTCATTCAGTAAGGGGCCCACACTTTCCTTGACTTTCTTCTTGTTGCCAACATACCTGAAGAAACCCTTCTTGTTACTCTTAACATCCCAAGGCAAAGAGAATTCTGTAGGGCTAGCTCCCCCCACATACATATCTTTGACATTCTTCCGAGCAGTGAGAGGGCATCAAAATGCTGGACACTTAGCACTCTGCCAGTTTAACACCTATGTACCAATTAAGTGTCACTTAAACTTCGAGTAAAAGGGGGAATTTCACCCGCAGTGAATATGACTATAGAGAGTTAATCTAGGGTCAGATTCTGCACTCAACTACCTCATTGAAGCCAATGAACGTGCACAGAGTGAAGTGCAGAGTAGGGCCCCACAAGAGTAAGTGTTATTAAAATATCTGTGTGTTTTGGGATGGCAAAGTCAGGAGTCCCAGCAGTAGTGTGCTGGCTTTTCCTGTGCAGTTGGGGAGCCAAACCCCCATTCACTGAGAAAGGGTTAACAATCAAAGCCTGGGACTGGGGGCCAGATTCACAAAGGGACTTAGGTACCTAAATCTCAGAATCAGGTCTCACTGGGATCCACAAAACCCCTGCTCAGCTGCCCCCAAACCCTATAGGCACCTACAATTGTTTTTGCAGTAAAAATTCCCTAGGCACCTCTGTGCATGGGCATGGCAGCCCCACATCCAGATGCCCATGCCGCAGAGCGATACATGACCTAGGGGAAGATAGGCGTTCCGCCGTCTAACTCACTTGCAGGGCCTGATCGTAGGCATACTCAGAACTCACCTATTCGATCAGGCCCCATAGTCAAGCTTACACAAAACAGGGCAACTTGTCTCACATCTCTTAGCCCCGTGCCCAGTGTACTCGCTTGGGATGTAGGAGATCTCTGGGTCATATAGTCATAGAATCATAGAATCATAGAATATCAGGGTTGGAAGGGACCCCAGAAGGTCATCTAGTCCAACCCCCTGCTCAAAGCAGGACCAATTCCCAGTTAAATAATCCCAGCCAGGGCTTTGTCAAGCCTGACCTTAAAAACCTCTAAGGAAGGAGATTCTACCACCTCCCTAGGTAACGCATTCCAGTGTTTCACCACCCTCCTAGTGAAAAAGTTTTTCCTAATATCCAATCTAAACCTCCCCCACTGCAACTTGAGACCATTACTCCTCGTTCTGTCATCTGCTACCATTGAGAACAGTCTAGAGCCATCCTCTTTGGAACCCCCTTTCAGGTAGTTGAAAGCAGCTATCAAATCCCCCCTCATTCTTCTCTTCTGCAGGCTAAACAATCCCAGCTCCCTCAGCCTCTCCTCATAACTCATGTGTTCCAGCCCCCTAATCATTTTTGTTGCCCTTCGCTGGACTCTCTCCAATTTATCCACATCCTTCTTGAAGTGTGGGGCCCAGCAGTCATACTGCTCCCTTACATACAGTGCTACTCCCCCACCTTTTCTGCCCTGCCTGTCCTTCCTGAACAGTTTATAACCATCCATGACAGTACTCCAGTCACGTGAGTTATCCCACCAAGTCTCTGTTATTCCGATCACGTCCCTGAGATGGTGTGGAAGAAGGGATCAAAACAGGGATCTGCCACTGTCAAACTGTCTGGAGTGACTCACAAATGTGGGTGCCAACCTCAGGACAGATTGTTACAAGCCAGGGCTGTGTGTTCTATGATTAGATTTCACCAACCAAGTATCAAATGAGAACTTCTAAAGCACTAAAACAACCTCAACACGGAGTCACAGACAGTGCCCTTGGGCACTGAGGATTATCTTACCACTCAAGTGGGCCTGCCTTTATGATAGAAGTTCCCTTACCCCCAAAATTACAACAATACTCAGATTTACTCCCAGTTCCAAAGGACCAGTCACTTACCCAAGTCAAATGCACACTAGATCTCTCATCAAAGAGAGCACTTGTAGCCAACCCTGTAATAAACTAACTAAAGGTTTATTAACTAGGAAAAAGCAATTAGAGACTTATTTACAAGGTTAAATCAGGTGAACATACTTATACAGGAGTTACAGTATTAGGTTTCAAAAAGTAATAGAAGCTGCTGTAACATACAAGCTCTATTGTCTTTTAGGCTAACTCAAGCTAAATAGAATCATAGAATATCAGGGTTGGAAGGGACCTCTGGAGGACATCTAGTCTAACCCCCTGCCCAGAGCAGGACCAATCCCCCACTAAATCATCCCAGCCAGGGCTTTGTCAAGCCTGACCTTAAAAACTTCTAAGGAAGAGGATTCCACCACCTCCCTAGGTAACGCATTCCAGTGTTTCACCACCCTCCTAGTGAAAAAGTTTTTCCTAATATCCAACCTAAATCTCCCCCACTGCAACTTGAGACCATTACTCTTTGTCCTGTCATCTGCTATCACTGAGAATAGTCTAGGTCCATCCTCTTTGGATCCCCCTTTCAGGTAGTTAAAAGCAGCTATCAAATCCCCCCTCATTCTTCTCTTACGCAGACTAAACAATCCCAGTTCCCTAAGCCTCTCCTCATAAGTCATGAGTTCTCGACGCCTAATCATTTTTGTTGCCCTTCGCTGGACTCTCTCCAATTTCTCCACATCCTTCTTATAGTGTGGGACCCAAAACTGGACACAGTACTCCAGATGAGGCCTCACCAATGTCGAACAGAGGGGAACGATCACGTCCCTCGATCTGCTGGCAATGCCCCTACTTATACATCCCAAAATGCCAATGGCCTTCTTGGCAACAAGGGCACACTGTTGACTCATATCCAGTTTCTCGTCCACTGTCACCCCTAGGTCCCTCTCTGCAGAACTGCTGCCTAGCCATTCGGTCCCTAGTCTGTAGCGTTGCATGGGACTCTTCTGTCCTAAGAGCAGGACTCTTCACTTGTCCTTGTTGAACCTCATCAGATTTCTTTTGGCCCAATCCTCCAATTGGTCTAGGTCCCTCTGTATCCTATCCCTACCCTCCAGCATATCTACCACTCCTCCCAGTTTAGTGTCATCCGCAAACTTGCTGAGGGTGCAATCCACACCATCCTCCAGATCATTTATGAAGATATTGAACAAAACTGGCCCCAGGACCGACCCTTGGGGCACTCCTCTAGATACCGGCTGCCAAGTAGACATGGAGCCATTGATCACTACCCGTTGAGCTCGACAATCTAGCCAGCTTTCTACCCACCTTGTAGTGCATCCATCCAGCCCATACTTCCTTAACTTGCTGACAAGAATACTGTGGGAGACCGTGTCAAAAGCTTTGCTAAAGTCAAGGAATAACACATCCACTGCTTTCCCTTCATTCACAGAACCAGTAATCTCATCATAAAAGGCGATTCGATAAGTCAAGCATGACTTTCCCTTGGTGAATCCATGCTGGCTGTTCCTGATCACTTTCCTCTCCTCTAAGTGCTTCAGGATTGATTCCTTGAGGAACTGCTCCATGATTTTTCCAGGGACTGAGGTGAGGCTGACTGGCCTGTAGTTCCCAGGATCCTCCTTCTTCCCTTTTTTAAAGATGGGCACTACAATAGCCTTTTTCCAGTCTTCCGGGACTTCCCCTGATCACCATCAGTTTTCAAAGATAATGGCCAATGGCTCTGCAATCACATCCGCCAATTCCTTTAGCACTCTTGGATGCAACGCATCTGGCCCCATGGACTTGTGCACATCCAGCTTTTCTAAATAGTACCAAACCACTTCTTTCTCCACAGAGGGCTGGCCACCTCCTCCCCATGCTGTGATGCCCAGTGCAGTAGTCTGGGAGCTGACCTTGTTCGTGAAGACAGAGGCAAAAAAAGCATTGAGTACATTAGCTTTTTCCACATCCTCTGTCACTAGGTTGCCTCCCTCATTCAGTAAGGGGCCCACACTTTCCTTGACTTTCTTCTTGTTGCCAACATACCTGAAGAAACCCTTCTTGTTACTCTTAACATCTCTCGCTAGCTGCAACTCCAGGTGTGATTTGGCCTTCCTGATTTCACTCCTACATGCCCAAGCAATATTTTTATACTCATCCCTGGTCATTTGTCCAATCTTCCAGTTCTTGTAAGCCTCTTTTTTGTGTTTAAGATCAGCAAGGATTTCACTGTTAAGCCAAGCCGGTCGCCTGCCATATTTACTATTCTTTCTACACATCGGGATGGTTTGTCCCTGTAACCTCAATAAGGATTCTTTAAAATACAGCCAGGTCTCCTGGACTCCTTTCCTCCTCATGTTATTCTTCCAGGGGATCCTGCCCATCAGTTCCCGGAGGGAGTCAAACTCTGCTTTTCTGAAGTCCAGGGTCCGTATTCTGCTGCTTTCCTTTCTTCCTTGTGTCAGGATCCTGAACTCGACCATCTCATGGTCACTGCCTCCCAGGTTCCCATCCACTTTTGCTTCCCCTACTAATTCTTCCCGGTTTGAGAGCTGCAGGTCAAGAAGAGCTCCGTCCCTAGTTGGTTCCTCCAGCACTTACACCAGGAAATTGTCCCCTACATTTTCCAAAAATTTCCTGAATTGGAAATAGTGGAGGATCCCTTGCTTATGCTTCGAAGTCTGCTTTGAAGTCCAAGCAGTGTAGGGATAACAATTTCTTTTTGTCAGGATTTTTATTCCCTTCCCCCAGAGTTCAAGCTGTGATGGGATGAGCATTTGTGCGCATCCTCTCTTCGTGGGTGTGAGGAAAACAATCAAAGACGTGTTTTGTCCACTGAGTCTAGCCGTGAGTGGTTTTTAAAATCAGTTTCTGATCAGTGATCTCTCTGAATGGCCCAGCTCATTTTATCCTGTTGTGGTCTATCTAGGTTCTTATACGGCATTCATCACTGTAGTATCTGAGTGCCTCCAGCAGGGCATTATGCAACATGACTAACACTGGTCATGTGTCTGTTCTCATCCTTGCCCCAGGGGAGAAGGGTGTGCAGGGAGTGTCTTGTTTTGGAATTTGAATATATTTTCTCTGAACACACATGTACATATGTTGCTGTCTGTTTCTGCTAGAGGAGGCAAGGTCAAAGAAATGCTCCTTGCCCTTGCATGAAGGTGGGGACATTTGTGATGGCCCTTGGTTCCTGGGGAGTTCATCCCACATCCTTGGACTGGCTCCCACACAGATGAGCTTTACCCTTATGTTTCAGAGTGGTAGCCATGTTAGTCTGTATCAGCAAAAACAACGAGAAGTCCTTGTGGTAACTTAGGGTATGTCTACACTACAGAATAAGGTCGAATTTATAGAAGTCGGTGTTTTAGAAATTGGTTTTATATATTCAAGTGTGTGTGTCCCCACAGAAAGTGCTCTAAGTGCATTAAGTGCATTAACTCAGCGGAGTGCTTCCACAGTACCGAGGCTAGAGTCGACTTCTGGAGCGTTGCATTGTGGATAGCTATCCCACAGTTCCAGCAGTCTCCGCTGCCCATTGGAATTCTGGGTTGAGATTCCAATGCCTGATGGGGCTAAAATATTGTTGTGGGTGGTTCTGGGTACATATCATCAGGCCCCCCTTCCCTCCCTCCCTCCGTGAAAGCAAGGGCAGACAATCGTTTCGCGCCTTTTTACCTGTGCAGATGCCATACCACGGCAAGCATGGAGCCCGCTCAGGTAACCGTCACCGTATGTCTCCTGGGTGCTGGCAGACGCGGTACGGCATTGCTACAGTAGCAGCAACCCATTACCTTGTGGCAGCAGATGATACAGTACGACTGGTAGCCGTCCTCGTCATGTCTGAGGTGCTCCTGGCCACGTCGGCTGGGAGTGCCTGGGCAGACATGGGCGCAGGGACTAAATTTGGAGTGACTTGACCAGGTCATTCTCTTTAGTCCTGCAGTCAGTCCTATTGAACTGTCTTATGGTGAACAGGCAGGCGATATGGATTGCTAGCAGTCCTATTGCATCATCTTCTGCTGGGCAGGCAAGAGATGAGGATGTCTAGCAGTCCTACTGCACCATCTTCTGCTGAGCAGCCATGAGATGTGGATGGCATGCAGTCCTTCTGCACCGTCTGCTGCCAGCCAAAGATGTAAAAGATAGATGGAGTGGATCAAAACAAGAAATAGACCAGATTTGTTTTGTACTCATTTGCCTCCTCCCCCGTCTAGGGGACTCATTCCTCTAGGTCACACTGCAGTCACTCACAGAGAAGGTGCAGCGAGGTAAATCTAGCCATGTATCAATCAGAGGCCAGGCTAACCTCCTTGTTCCAATAAGAACAATAACTTAGGTGCACCATTTCTTATTGGAACCCTCCATGAAGTCCTGCCTCAAATACTCCTTGATGTAAAGCCACCCCCTTTGTTGATTTTAGCTCCCTGAAGCCAACCCTGTAAGCTGTGTCCTCAGTCGCCCCTCCCTCCATCAGAGCAACGGCAGACAATCGTTCCGTGCCCTTTTTCTGTGTGGACGCCATACCAAGGCAAGCATGGAGGCCGCTCAGCTCACTTTGGCAATTAGGAGCACATTAAACACCACACGCATTATCCAGCAGTATATGCAGCACCAGAACCTGGCAAAGCGATACCGGGCGAGGAGGCGACGTCAGCGCGGTCACGTGAGTGATCAGGACATGGACACAGATTTCTCTGAAAGCATGGGTCCTGCCAATGCATGCATCATGGTGCTAATGGGGCAGGTTCATGCTGTGGAATGCCGATTCTGGGCTCGGGAAACAAGCACAGACTGGTGGGACCGCATAGTGTTGCAGGTCTGGGACAATTCCCAGTGGCTGCAAAACTTTCGCATGCATAAGGGCACTTTCATGGAACTTTGTGACTTGCTTTCCCCTGCCCTGAGGCACATGAATACCAAGATGAGAGCAGCCCTCACAGTTGAGAAGCGAGTGGCGATAGCCCTGTGGAAGCTTGCAACGCCAGACAGCTACCGGTCAGTTGGGAATCAATTTGGAGTGGGCAAATCTACTGTGGGGGCTGCTGTGATGCAAGTAGCCCACGCAATCAAAGATCTGCTGATATCAAGGGTAGTGACCCTGGGAAATGTGCAGGTCATAGTGGATGGCTTTGCTGCAATGGGATTCCCTAACTGTGGTGGGGCTATAGACGGAACCCATATCCCTATCTTGGCACCAGAGCACCAAGCCGCCGAGTACATAAACCGCAAGGGGTACTTTTCAATAGTGCTGCAAGCTCTGGTGGATCACAAGGGACGTTTCACCAACATCAACGTGGGATGGCCGGGCAAGGTACATGACGCTCGCATCTTCAGGAACTGTGGTCTGTTTCAAAAGCTGCAAGAAGGGACTTTATTCCCAGACCAGAAAATAACTGTTGGGGATGTTGAAATGCCTATATGTATCCTTGGGGACCCAGCCTACCCCTTAATGCCATGGCTCATGAAGCCGTACACAGGCAGCCTGGACAGTAGTCAGGAGCTGTTCAACTACAGGCTGAGCAAGTGCAGAATGGTGGTAGAATGTGCATTTGGATGTTTAAAGGCGCGCTGGCGCAGTTTACTGACTCGCTTAGACCTCAGCGAAACCAATATTCCCACTGTTATTACTGCTTGCTGTGTGCTCCACAATATCTGTGAGAGTAAGGGGGAGATGTTTATGGCGGGGTGGGAGGTTGAGGCAAATCACCTGGCTGCTGGTTACGTGCAGCCAGACATCAGGGCAGTTAGAAGAGCACAGGAGTGCGCAGTACGCATCAGAGAAGCTTTGAAAACCAGTTTCATGACTGGCCAGGCTACGGTGTGAAAGTTCTGTTTGTTTCTCCTTGATGAAACCCCCCGCCCCTTGGTTCACTCTACTTCCCTGTAAGCTAACCACCCTCCCCTCCTCCCTTCGATCACCGCTTGCAGAGGCAATAAAGTCATTGTTGCTTCACATTCATGCATTCTTTATTCATTCATCACACAAATAGGGGGATGACTACCAAGGTAGCCCAGGAGGGGTGGTGGAGGAGGGAAGGAAAATGCCACACAGAACTTTAAGAGTTTACAACTTTAAAATTTATTGAATGCCAGCCTTCTTTTTTTTGGGCAATCCTCTGTGGCGGAGTGGCTGGTTGGCCGGTGGCCCCCCCACCGTGTTCTTGGGCATCTGGGTGTGGAGGCTATGGAACTTGGGGAGGAGGGTGGTTGGTTACACAGGGGCTGTAGTGGCAGTCTGTGCTCCAGCTGCCTTTGCTGCAGCTCAACCATACACTGGAGCATACTGGTTTGGTCCTCCAGCAGCCTCAGCATTGAATTCTGCCTCCTCTCATCACACTGCCGCCACATTTGAGCTTCAGCCCTGTCTTCAGCCCGCGACTTACTCTCTTCAGCCCGCCACTTACTCTCTTCAGCCCGCCACCTCTCCTCCCGGTCATTTTGTGCTTTCCTGCACTCTGACATTATTTGCCTCCATGCATTCATCTGTGCTCTGTCAGTGTGGGAGGACAGCATGAGCTCGGAAAACATTTCATCTCGAGTGCGTTTTTTTTCTTTCTAAGCTTCACTAGCCTCTGGGAAGGAGAAGATCCTGTGATCATTGAAACACATGCAGCTGGTGGAGAAAAAAAAAGGGACAGTGGTATTTAAAAAGACACATTTTATAAAACAGTGGCTACACTCTTTCAGGGTAAATCTTGCTGTTAACATTACATACATAGCACATGTGCTTTCGTTACAAGGTCGCATTTTGCCTCCCCCCACCGCGTGGCTACCCCCTCAACCCTCCCCCCTCCCCGTGGCTAACAGCGGGGAACATTTCTGTTTAGCCACAGGCAAACAGCCCAGCAGGAATGGACTCCTCTGAGTGTCCCCTGAAGAAAAGCACTCTATTTCAACCAGGTGACCATTAATTATATCTCACTCTCCTGAGGATAACACAGAGAGATAAAGAATGGATGTTGTTTGAACGCCAGCAAACATACACTGCAATGCTTTGTTGTACAGTGATTCCTGAGTATGTGTTACTGGCCTGGAGTGGTAAAGTGTCCTACCATGAAGGACGCAATAAGGCTGCCCTCCCCAGAAACCTTTTGCAAAGGCTTTAGGACTACATCTAGGAGAACCGCAAATGCCAGGGCAAAGTAATCCTTTCACATGCTTGCTTTTAAACCATGTATAGTATTTTAAAAGGTACACTCACCAGAGGTCCCTTCTCCGCCTGCTGGGTCCAGGAGGCAGCCTTGGGTGGGTTCGGGGGGTACTGGCTCCAGATCTAGGGTGAGAAACAGTTCCTGGCTGTCGGGAAAACCGGTTTCTCCGCTTGCTTGCTGTGAGCTATCTACAACCTCCTCCTCATCATCATCTTCTTCGTCCCCAAAACCTGCTTCCGTATTGCCTCCATCTCCATTGAAGGAGTCAAACAACACGGCTGGGGTAGTGGTGGCTGAACCCCCTAAAATGGCATGCAGCTCATCATAGAAGCGGCATGTTTGAGGCTCTGACCCGGAGCGGCCGTTCGCCTCTCTGGTTTTCTGGTAGGCTTGCCTCAGCTCCTTCAGTTTCACGCGGCACTGCTTTGGGTCCCTGTTATGGCCTCTGTCCTTCATGCCCTGGGAGATTTTGACAAAGGTTTTGGCATTTCGAAAACTGGAACGGAGTTCTGATAGCACGGATTCCTCTCCCCATACAGCGATCAGATCCCGTACCTCCCATTCGGTCCATGCTGGAGCTCTTTTGCGATTCTGGGACTCCATCATGGTCACCTCTGATGATGAGCTCTGCATGGTCACCTGCAGCTTGCCACGCTGGCCAAACAGGAAATGAGATTCAAAAGTTCGCGGTTCTTTTCCTGTCTACCTGGCCAGTGCATCTGAGTTGAGAGTGCTGTCCAGAGCGGTCACAATGGAGCACTCTGGGATAGCTCCCGGAGGCCAATACCGTCGAATTGTGTCCACAGTACCCCAAATTCAAGCCGGCAAGGCCGATTTAAGCGCTAATCCACTTGTCAGGGGTGGAGTAAGGAAATCGATTTTAAGAGCCCTTTAAGTCGAAATAAAGGGCTTCATTTTGTGGACGGGTGCAGGTTTACATCGATTTAATGCTGCTAAATTCGACCTAAAGTCCTAGTGTAGACCAGGGCTTAGAGACTTACAAATTTATTTGGGCATAAGCTTTCATGGGCTAGAACCCACTTCATCAGATGCATAGAGTGGAAAATACAGGAGCAGGTATAAATAAATGAAAAGATGGGAGTTGCTTTACCAAGTGTGAGGTCAGTCTAATGAGACAATTCAATTAACAGTAGGATACCAAGGGAGGGCAGGCATAGGTGCAGGAACTAGGGGTGAGAGGGGTGCTGCAGCTTGAAATGGTTTCCATCATATACAGGATTCACAGTTTGGTTCAATGGTTCCCAGCACCCCCACTATACAAACTGTTCCAGCAGCCCTGAGGGCAGGCGGTGTGGTGCCAGCCCGAGCCGGGGGCCACCACACAGGGGGACTGGAGCTGCCAGCACACAAATAGGAGGAAGCAGGAGGAGGGACCTGGGGGCGGGGCATGAGGAGGGCCACACCTGGCTGTGGCCAATTTATCAACATCCTTTTTAAACTGAGGGGCACCAGAACTGGACACAGTATTCCCACAGCAGTTGCACCAGTGCCAAACACAGAGATAAAAAACCTCTTTACTCCTACTTGAGTTTCCTGTTTATACATCCCAGGGTTGCATCATCTCTTTTGGCCACAGTGTCACTTTTGGAGCTCATGTTTAGCTGATTATTCATCACGACCCCCAAATCTTTTTCAATGTCACTGCTTCCCAGGATAGTCTCCCATACCATGAATTTGGCCTCCATTCTTTGTTTCTAAATGTATACATTTACACATAGCTGCATTATAAAACATATTGTTTGCTTCAGTCCAGTTTAACCAAGTGATCCAGATCACTCTGAATCAGTGACCTGTCCTCTTTGTTATTTACCACCCCCCCAATTGTTGTGTCATCTGCAAACTTGATCAGGGATAATTTTATGTTTTCTTCCAGCTCATTGATAAAATGTAAAATAGAGCAGTGCCAAGAACTAATCCCTGGCGGTCCCAACTGGAAACACACCTACTTGATGACAATTCCCTATTTATCATTACATTTTGAGACCTATCAGTTCACTAGTTTTCAATCAATTTAATGTGTTTGCCATGTTAATTTTTTATCATTCTAGCTTTTTAATCAACATATCATGTGCTACCAAGTCAAACAGCTTACAGAAATCTAAATGTATTGTGTCAACGCTATTACCATTATCAACTAACTTGTAACTCATCAAAAATAGGTATCAAATAAGTTTGACAGGATCTATTTTTCATAAACCCATGTTGATTTGTATTAATTACATTACCCTCCATTAACTCTTTATTAATGGAGTCTCATATCAGCTGCTTCACGGGGGAATGTGATGCTGTGCAGTGTTGGTAGTGTACATACATATCTACTATTGCTTTGATGTGATTTTAAGAGAGTTTAAAAGATTGTTAAAAGCTTGGATAAAACTTCCTGTCTCTTTCTTGTTTCCCAAGCACTTGCACAGCAGTGTAGTATAAAACCAAAATCTTAGTTAAATGATAATGTATTAAAACTAAAAGAGGCAGCCCTGCTGCCAGTAAATAGCCATTGTAATATTCATGAAAAGTGCAAACTAACAGTGAGGCCAGTCAGTGCAATCTCATAGGTCGTGGAATTGCCCATTGCCAGGGTCTCTGTTCTCTTGATCCCATGGATGCATGGGGGTTGAGTGAACAGGGTACATCTGCCCATGCACACTTCAATCCCAGGAGTGCATCGATGAGCCATGACCCACATCCTCCCAGCACTGTCCAGTGGCTGCATCGGCTGCTGGAGATGGTAGTAAGAGATGAGTCCTGGTGCAGGTGTTAGAGTCTGCAGCCTTCTAGCATCAGTGCTTTTCAGTGAATATAACACAATTTGGGCCCCTTAGGTCAATAAGACTCAACTATGTACCATGAATTGCTCATAATTAAACAGAATTCAATTGCAGAGCCAGGATAAGAACCACATTCCGATACCTACCCTCCAAACCATTGTTACATAGTTGAACTTTAAAAATAATGATAATACAAGATGTCAGACAACCATCTCAATCAGAATTTATTTAATCAAAGTTTACTAGCCAAAGATTAATACAGCACCATTCAGAATACAGAAAGGAAGATTTTGTACTTTACCCAGCCAATCTGAAGTCTGTTTGTATGCATACATAGTCACATGCGTTGCTCTATGGCTAATTAATTTCCTGTCCATCATAGCTCTAGACCATAATGTTTAACAAATGATACCATTTGTAAGTTCTGACACTACCATCTTTGGAGTGTCTCTCTTAGGGAGCAGCTGTTGCACAAGTAAAGTGCAGGTAAATTTTCAAACATGACTAGGAATCAGGTCTTATTTCTCTCATTATACATGTAGTGGGTAGAGCTGGGCAAATAACTAAATTTTTGGTTTGGTGGCAGTTCCATGTTTTTAAATGTTGAATTGACACGAAAACAATTTTTTTGACACTTTTGGCAAATTGAGGGGTTAAAAAAATCATTTGGCCTCAGACAAAACATTTCACTTTGATTTTAAGCATTTATAAAACATTTTAAAAACTAAAATTGAAGGAAATTTTGTAACGAAAAAGTTATTTTGAATTTAAAAATTTAAATATTTTGTTTTGAAAATGTCAAAACAAGATGTTTGGACTTGTTTGGAGTTTGTTGGCTTTGTTTTCAAAATTGGTGATATTACCTCACCCACCTTGTCTCACAAATTAGTGAAACATTTCAGTGACAGGTTTCAGAGTAACAGCCGTGTTAGTCTGTATTCGCAAAAAGAAAAGGAGTACTTGTGGCACCTTAGAGACTAACCAATTTATTAGAGCATAAGCTTTCGTGAGCTACAGCTCACTTCCTCAGATGCATATCGTGGAAACTGCAGCAGACTTTATATATACACAGAGAATATGAAACAATACCTACTCCCACCCCACTGTCCTGCTGGTAATAGCTTATCTAAAGTGATCATCAGGTGGGCCATTTCCAGCACAAATCCAGGTTTTCTCACCCTCCACCCCCCCACACAAATTCACTCTCCTGCTGGTGATAGCCCATCCAAAGTGACAACTCTTTACACAATGTGCATGACAATCAAGTTGGGCTATTTCCTGCACAAATCCAGGTTTTCTCACATCCCCCCACCCCCATACACACACAAACTCACTCTCCTGCTGGTAATAGCTCATCCAAACTGACCACTCTTCAAGTTTAAATCCAAGTTAAACCAGAACATCTGGGGGTGGGGGGTAGGAAAAAACAAGAGGAAACAGGCTACCTTGCATAATGACTTAGCCACTCCCAGTCTCTATTTAAGCCTAAATTAATAGTATCCAATTTGCAAATGAATTCCAATTCAGCAGTTTCTCGCTGGAGTCTGGATTTGAAGTTTTTTTGTTTTAAGATAGTGACCTTCATGTCTGTGATTGCGTGACCAGAGAGATTGAAGTGTTCTCCGACTGGTTTATGAATGTTATAATTCTTGACATCTGATTTGTGTCCATTTATTCTTTTACGTAGAGACTGTCCAGTTTGACCAATGTATATGGCAGAGGGGCATTGCTGGCACATGATGGCATATATCACATTGGTGGATGTGCAGGTGAACGAGCCTCTGATAGTGTGGCTGATGTTATTAGGCCCTGTGATGGTGTCCCCTGAATAGATATGTGGGCACAATTGGCAACGGGCTTTGTTGCAAGGATAAGTTCCTGGGTTAGTGGTTCTGTTGTGTGGTATGTGGTTGTTGGTGAGTATTTGCTTCAGGTTGCGGGGCTGTCTGTAGGCAAGGACTGGTCTGTCTCCCAAGATTTGTGAGAGTGTTGGGTCATCCTTTAGGATAGGTTGTAGATCCTTAATAATGCGTTGGAGGGGTTTTAGTTGGGGGCTGAAGGTGACGGCTAGCGGCGTTCTGTTATTTTCTTTGTTAGGCCTGTCCTGTAGTAGGTAACTTCTGGGAACTCTTCTGGCTCTATCAATCTGTTTCTTTACTTCTGCAGGTGAGTATTGTAGTTGTAAGAAAGCTTGACAGAGATCTTGTAGGTGTTTGTCTCTGTCTGAGGGGTTGGAGCAAATGCGGTTGTATCGCAGAGCTTGGCTGTAGACGATGGATTGTGTGGTGTGGTCAGGGTGAAAGCTGGAGGCATGCAGGTAGGAATAGCGGTCAGTAGGTTTCCGGTATAGGGTGGTGTTTATGTGACCATTGTTTATTAGCACTGTAGTGTCCAGGAAGTGGATCTCTTGTGTGGACTGGACCAGGCTGAGGTTGGTGGTGGGATGGAAATTGTTGAAATCATGGTGGAATTCCTCAAGGGCTTCTTTTCCATGGGTCCAGATGATGAAGATGTCATCAATATAGCGCAAGTAGAGTAGGGGCTTTAGGGGACGAGAGCTGAGGAATCGTTGTTCTAAATCAGCCACAAAAATGTTGGCATATTGTGGGGCCATGCGGGTACCCATAGCAGTGCCGCTGATCTGAAGGTATACATTGTCTCCAAATGTGAAGTAGTTATGGGTAAGGACAAAGTCACAAAGTTCAGCTACCAGGTTAGCCGTGACAGTATCGGGGATAGTGTTCTTGACGGCTTGTAGTCCATCTTTGTGTGGAATGTTGGTGTAGAGGGCTTCTACATCCATAGTGGCCAGGATGGTGTTATCAGGAAGATCACCGATGGATTGAAGTTTCCTCAGGAAGTCAGTTGTGTCTCGAAGGTAGCTGGGAGTGCTGGTAGCGTAGGGCCTGAGGAGGGAGTCTACATAGCCAGACAATCCTGCTGTCAGGGTGCCAATGCCTGAGATGATGGGGCGCCCAGGATTTCCAGGTTTATGGATCTTGGGTAGTAGATAGAATATCCCAGGTCGGGGTTCCAGGGGTGTGTCTGTGCGGATTTGATCTTGTGCTTTTTCAGGAAGTTTCTTGAGCAAATGCTGTAGTTGCTTTTGGTAACTCTCAGTGGGATCAGAGGGTAATGGCTTGTAGAAAGTGGTGTTGGAGAGCTGCCGAGCAGCCTCTTGTTCATATTCCGACCTATTCATGATGACAACAGCACCTCCTTTATCAGCCTTTTTGATTATGATGTCAGAGTTGTTTCTGAGGCTGTGGATGGCATTGCGTTCCGCATGGCTGAGGTTATGGGGCAAGTGATGCTGCTTTTCCACAATTTCAGCCCGTGCACGTCGGCGGAAGCACTCTATGTAGAAGTCCAGTCTGCTGTTTCGACCTTCAGGAGGAGTCCACCTAGAATCCCTCTTTCTGTAGTGCTGGTAGGGAGAACTCTTTGGATTAGTATGCTGTTCAGAGGTATTTTGGAAATATTCCTTGAGTCGGAGATGTCGAAAATAGGATTCTAGGTCACCACAGAACTGTATCATGTTCGTGGGGGTGGAGGGGCAGAAGGAGAGGCCCCGAGACAGAACAGCTGCTTCTGCTGGGCTGAGAGTATAGTTGGATAGGTTAACAATATTGCTAGGTGGGTTGAGGGAACCATTGCTGTGGCCCCTTGTGGCATGTAGTAGTTTAGAAAGTTTAGTGTCCTCTCTCTTTTGTAGAGAAGCAAAGTGTGCGTTGTAAATGGCTTGTCTAGTTTTAATGAAATCCAGCCACGAGGAAGTTTGTGTGGAAGGTTGGTTTTTTATGAGAGTATCCATTTTTGAGAGCTCATTCTTAATCTTTCCCTGTTTGCGGCAGAGGATGTTGATCAGGTGGTTCCGCAGTTTCTTTGACAGCTTGTGGCACAAGCTGTCGGCATAGTCTGTGTGGTATGTCGATTGTAATGGATTTTTTACCTTCAGTCCTTTTGGTACGATGTCCATCTGTTTGCATTTGGAAAGGCCTAATCCCATCAGCCACACTATCAGAGGCTCGTTCACCTGCACATCCACCAATGTGATATATGCCATCATGTGCCAGCAATGCCCCTCTGCCATGTACATTGGTCAAACTGGACAGTCTCTACGTAAAAGAATAAATGGACACAAATCAGATGTCAAGAATTATAACATGCATAAACCAGTCGGAGAACACTTCAATCTCTCTGGTCACGCAATCACAGACATGAAGGTCGCTATCTTAAAACAAAAAAACTTCAAATCCAGACTCCAGCGAGAAACTGCTGAATTGGAATTCATTTGCAAATTGGATACTATTAATTTAGGCTTAAATAGAGACTGGGAGTGGCTAAGTCATTATGCAAGGTAGCCTGTTTCCTCTTGTTTTTTCCTAACCCCCCCCCCCCCCCGATGTTCTGGTTTAACTTGGATTTAAACTTGAAGAGTGGTCAGTTTGGATGAGCTATTACCAGCAGGAGAGTGAGTTTGTGTGTGTATGGGGGTGGGGGGATGTGAGAAAACCTGGATTTGTGCAGGAAATAGCCCAACTTGATTGTCATGCACATTGTGTAAAGAGTTGTCACTTTGGATGGGCTATCACCAGCAGGAGAGTGAATTTGTGTGGGGGGGTGGAGGGTGAGAAAACCTGGATTTGTGCTGGAAATGGCCCACCTGATGATCACTTTAGATAAGCTATTACCAGCAGGACAGTGGGGTGGGTGTATATATAAAGTCTGCTGCAGTTTCCACGATATGCATCTGAGGAAGTGAGCTGTAGCTCACGAAAGCTTATGCTCTAATAAATTGGTTAGTCTCTAAGGTGCCACAAGTACTCCTTTTTACTTCAGTGACACCAAATCATTTTTTGCAGAGAAACAGTTTCAGTCAAAAACTGTCACCCAGCTGTGAAGCAAGCAGCCTCATACACAATAATGAACTGAAATGTTGCAGCAGGGAGTTACAATGTACTGGTTCTGTGTGAAATCCTGGCCTCATTGTAGCTAACTGCAAAATTCCATTGACTTCAATGGCCAGGATTTCATCCCCTGACTGAGCACCATAGGATTAGAACAGCTCAAAGTGTATGTGGGCTCAACTCCTCTTGTCATTTGTACAACTCTCTCCATAGCCATCAACAGCAGCTCTGAACAGGGTTCCCTAGGTGCTACCTAACACCTGAGTGACACTTTACACATGGAACTGAGTCAGCACAGAGGTGATGAAGGCATTGGCTTAAATAAAGAATCAGTTTAAATCCTACCATATGCTTGCTCTTTTCCTTCCAAATAAAATCAGGGCCCTGCCAAGCTCCTTAAGAACCCAGAGGAATGAAGCATGAAGTAGCTCAGGTCTTTATAGTCTCCCTATGGCTCTATTTGCATTTTAGGTACTGTCGTCCCTATGAGCTGAAAATAAAAATAAATTTTCAACTACTGAAATTTGGATTTCTTTGGACAGATGCCTTTCACCTGCTGCTGCCTGGAGTGCTCTTTAGCATTTGAGAAGCTGCAGTCCTGTCATTTGGAAAAATCAAAACAACACAAACAAAAACCCAACAGCCATGTTTCTGACTGACCCTGCAATGCTATAATTTCTTCTGCTGTTGCAGAGGCCAAGTTAGTGAGTTTGCTAACAAATGTTTTCATGGAATCATGCTGACACCAGCGGAGATGTCTTGATAAAGAAAGGAGCAAATCTTCCATTTCCATATTGGTTCCTTGAGGACAAAGGACACCAGCATTTGCCAAACTGGAAAAGACAAAACCAGGAGAGGAATAAATGATGTTTTCAAGATTCTACAAGTTCTACAGACAATAAATATCAGCGCTTGTAAGCGTTAACACACTGGAATCCCTCTCTGTATAGTGACCTGGCCAGCCTTGCTTAAGCCCATGTGTCAAATCTTCGTATAGAGACACACCCATAAATAGGAACTGGGCAAGGGACTTTGCTATTTACCACCTGACATGTGTCAGTATAAGGGTCAAAGAGCACCATGTTGGGGACAGCCACGTTCCCCTTCCTCTGTCCCAGGAGATAAATTTGGCCATTGGCAGTGCTGCATCCCATGAAGAATTTCTGAGTCAGGCACTCTTCATCCACTTGGGTCCATTCATCTGTGTCCATATCAAAGCGAAAGGCTCCACCTCCTATGGTGTAGAGAGCTCCATTCAGAGCTGTAACACAGAGGTCATACCTAGGGAGAAGGAAAACTGGTGATCTCTGCAGGACACAAAGAGGAGGGTCAGCACCCCCAGCATGCATCTAGTTTCATCTAAACTGAAAACCATTGAACAATTGGTATAGATGCTGAGAATAACTCAGTTTGATGATAGTGAGTGAAGATCTCAGGCCCTTTCTGCAATATTTTTACTAATCAACTCTGCTTTACTTGCATCAGAAGTTAACTGAAATGTTGCTACTCTTTAGCTTTCAATAGCAACCATCCACTTCAGGAAAAAATCACCTCCTTTAAATAGTTATTAATCTTTCCCAGGACACTTTCAGGGAGCTTAGGGCCTGGGATTTAATAGCAATTGCCTTTCTTTTCTTCTTTAATTCAATTAATACTGCTTTTATTTTGCATTTAAATATCCCCCTGCAGCCCCAAACAAGAGCAAAATGCTAGGGCAAGACCACTAGATAGTGAAACTGACTAGAAACTGAGCAGTCTAGTGTCACTGTCCAAGTCCAGTGAAAGTGAAAAAGTAAACAATAGAAATAATGCCAGCCTTTGGTGATCATATTTTAAAGTGTGGTGATTGTCCAAAATAGCAACTTGGGGCTGTTTTTATAATCTCTCTCAACAGATCTGCTCTTAGAATGAATTCACTTGTGCAGAGGAGAGCATCAGGCCTTCACACCAGTGCATCAGCTTTGTGTTCGCCCTGCACAGAGGTAAATTTCAACCTTTGCCATCAGATTAAAGGGGCACCTAAGCATAGAGAAAAAACTGCCTTTGTGATACCCTAGGGAATATTTCAGTTCTGCAGAACGCCTTTCAGACTCATGAATGCATCAAGGACATTTCAGAGGGTAGTAAATGGTCTAAACCAAGTTTTGATAATTGAAGACATACTAACATACCTAGATGACTTCATTTGTTTCCCAAAAACTGGGAAGGAACATCTGGTAGGAATGGAAAGGATCCTAAAGCTTTTTAAGGAGTCAGGGTTTAAATTTTTGGGAAACAAATATCAGTTTACAAGGAGTCACATCTCCCTCCCAGGACATCTAGTCAGTGTGAGGAGCACCAGGAAGAGGTGGTTCAATAGTTTGTAGTTCTCTGTGGGTTCCACAAAGATGTGTACAAAATTTTGCAGCATGGGCAGCAGCGCCATTATACCAGCTAATTAAGAAGAACTTTGTCTGGACAGAGCAACACCAAAAACCATCGGCGTCACTGAAAGAAGGACTTCTAAACCATGCTGTGCTTAACTTCGCAGATCCATCCCATCCATTCCTGGTAACCTTGTGATGCCTCAAAGTTTGCTGAAGGATTTGCACTTAAACAAATGGATGAGCTTAGTAGGTGCAGAGTGGTGGCTTTTGGAGGTCGCAGATTAAATGAGAGGGAAATCAAAGATTTGGCTACAGAACTGGAGTGTCTAGCAAGTGTGGAGGCCTTCAAGGCCTATCTTCCATACTCAGAATTCACAGTGTACACAGGGCACAGTGCCCTGCAGTGGCTCTGATGAGGGACATTTTCAGCAAGCAGCCGGGTGCCCAAGCCACTGCCAATTATTAAAATGGACTATCAATTATTCTCCTCATTGCATTTAGTAGGCCTTTGCAGGAACTTAGCACTACTAAGGTGTTGCTGGGAGGGAGAGGATAAGACAATCCCCAGAAGTTAGCCTGACTCTATGTCCTCCCTAATACGCTGGGATAAGTGTCTGTAAAAAACAGTAAGTCTGAATATATTTTAAAACTGTCATTATGGAAAAATATAGCTGCCAGCCTAATGGCTCCAAACTGCTTGCTTAACCATTTTTGGGGGTTTTTTTGTGTTTTGTTAGTAACATGTTTTTGTAACACCTGCTTTTTGCCCAACAGTTGATTTTGTTTGGTCAGCTATAACACTTTTGATTAACATATCTTTGTAGCTTTTTAAGTACAGTAACTCCTCACTTAACATTGGAGTTACGTTCCTGAAAAAATGCAACTTTAAGTGAAATGATGTTAAACTAATCCAATTTTCCCATAAGATTTAATGTAAATGCAGGAGGTTAGGTTCCAAGGAAATTTTTTGGGGGGCAGACAAAAGGCATTATATACTGTACAGTACTGTACTGTGGTTGGGAGGTGCCCCTGGCTTACCCCACACAGGCACAGCCCGCTGCAGATAATGAGGCAAGCAAGGACGCTAGGAAGCACCTTACACAGCAGCAGCTTCCCGTCAGAAGAACAGGTGCCGACTTTGCCAGGGGATGCTCAGGCCTGCCTCTTCCCACCCCCACTCCACACCGGAGCACACCGCGTCCCCACTTCCATTCCCCCTTCCTCCCAGCGCTTCCCTGCCACCAAACAGCTGTTTGGCAGCACTTAGGGCTTTCTGGGAGGAAAGGGGAGGAGCGGAGACGTGGCGCTTCCCCGTTCCTCCCCCTCCCTCCTAGCACTTCCACTTGTTAAAATTCCACCCACAGGCTGCACAGAAAGTTAGGGATGAATTCCACACCTTCTCTTAGAAGTTTTGCATGCTATTTAGGCTAAGATGATATTTCTCTTAATTTCACCACATTACTTTTAAGTATCTCACTTACATTTTTAATCTCTACAACCTGTTCTTGTTCTCCTTCCTTGGGGCTGGATTCTGAGTAGCTCTGGCCCAGGTGTGCAGTAGGAGAGGAGGAACTAAAGCTCCCCCTGTCCTGACACTTGCATGACATAAATTCTGGGCAGAATTTCAGTTCCACAGCTCTGAGACTCCTCCAAAATTACTTCCACAGAGGCACTTGGCACCCCAGATGGAGCAGGGAGAATTAAGTAGAACCATGGCTCTGTCCCTTCCTGTTATCAGCTATGCTGGGGAGTACATGTCCCTAATGAAGATCTATGCTGAAACGGCATGATCTTGACCTTGGTGTTTACAGCCAGTGAATACCTGTGGATGGTATCATATCACCTCCTCAGAGCTGTACTTCGGCAAAGGGGTGCCTATTTAGGGTCTGATTTTGACATGCTAAATCCATAATCTACAATTAATAACGTTGCAGTGCACATCATCATATGATGCCACTTCTGCCTGCACCTAATGGTCACCTGACTTCCTTCTTAAAAGACATGGGTATTTCCAATTTGAACTGGAAATACATTGCATGCCACACTAGAATTCCATTACAAAAGGTACAATATTTGTATAATGGAAGTGGAGAAGAGGAACTTGTCCAATGCTCCCTTGTAAAGCTGCTGCTCTTCCAGCAGCGGTAGATACGCTGGAGGATAGGGATAGGATACAGAGGGACCTAGACAAATTAGAGGATTAGGCACATGACTTATGAGGAGAGTCTGAGGGAACTGGGATTGTTTAGTCTGCAGAAGAAAAGAATGGGTGGGTGCGGGGAGATTTGATAGCTGCTTTCAACTACCTGAAAGGGGGTTCCAAAGAGGATGGATCTAGACTGTTCTCAGTGGTAGCAGATGACAGAACAAGGAATAATGGTCTCAAGTTGCAGTGGGGGAGGTTCAGGTTGGATATTCGGAAAACCTTTTTCACTAGGAGGGTGGTGAAACTCCGGAATGCGTTACTTAGGGAGGTGGTGGAACCTCCTTCTTTTGAGTTTTTTAAGGGCAAGCTTGACAAAGCCCTGGCTGGGATGTGTGATAGACCCAGGCCAGTTGGGAACAGCAGAGTAGCCCTACTGGGATCCGGGAAGTGCTAAAGGATCTCCCCTTCCCCCCAGCCTAAGAGGGGGATCCACAGGTCCTGGACACCAAATGATTACGGGGGACAACTAATGAAATAACAGGGACAGGGGTGTGGTCAAAGGGTCAAACGAACGGAACCAGATGGGGACACTGAGCAGAGAACCCCGGACAGCATCCACTGCTCCTCAAAGGCGTCAAGGCAGTCAGTGGATGCTGCCCAGAGGAACTCTGCCCAGATACGTGAATGGATGGAGGATCGGAAATAGGCCCCACAGTCACAAGAGACTCCATCGGCCATCCTCCTCACCCTGGTTTTATAGATGGCCATTTTAGCCAGGGCCAGGAGGAGGTTGACTAGGAGGTCCTGTGACTTTGCGGATAGGGAGTGCATAAATAAAAAGGTGAGGGGGAAAGCGTAACCAAAAGCACAACAAAATATTTGTGAGGAGCCAGAATATGGGCTGCAGCCTGGCACACTCCAAGTATGTGTGCACCAGAGTTTCCCTCACGCTGTGAAAGGGGAAGGTGCCTGGGATAGGGGTGAACCGCACCAAGTACACGCCTGTGCTCACGGCTCCATGAAGGAGCAGCCAACTGATATCCCTGGCGGGACTCAGGACCAAGGTGGAATATAGGCTGGCCCACCGGGGCTCCTCACCCTCCAGAGGTGGCAAGAGGTCCCGCCATTTTGTATCGGGGCGGGATGCGATGGTGAGGACGTGAAGGGTGTGGAGCACGAGCGTGTATAGATGTTTCCTTGGCGTGGTCTGGAAGCAGACTAGCTGCAGCTCATGCAGCTGGCTCACGGTGAAGGGGCAGGGGGGTTAGTTGGGTCCACAGGGCAGGGGCCCGATGAAAAGGTCAGGTGAGCCTGGGGTGGAGGGCGGATGGGGCACGCTCTCATGCAGGAGCCTGTCGAGGTAAACCAGAACAGCGGGCGGCAAAGCGGCCCTCACCTCCTGAAGTGCGCGCCAGGGAGTACGAGGTCTGGAGAGCCCCATGCGCTGAGCAAGTGTCAGGGGATCCAGCCAATCTCCCCAGTTGTAGTCCAGGAGGTCTCCAACTCTTGTGACTTCTGCCAGGACGAACCTCTGGCGCACCAAGGGGGACTCCGCCACCTGCACGCGGAGCTGGGGGTTGTGTAGCAGGGGCTCCATGAGATCTGCCCCCTTGGTGGCTGCCACGGACCTGGTCATCGAAAGCAGTTTCCAGGTCCGGAGGAGGTCCTGGTAGAAGAATGGCAGCCCGGGTCCTGGACCACAAGGAGCACATGGTCGGCGTACACTGACAGGACCAGCCGCAGCTCCGGCTCCCACAGAGCCAACCCCGTCAACCTCCTGTGGAGGAGACAGAGGAAGGGCTTGATCGCCAGAGCGTACAGCTGGCCCGAGAGGGGGCATCCCTGCCGTATTCCTCGCCCAAAGCTGACCGGTTCGGTCAGGGTCCAGTTGAGCCTGACCAGACACTCTGTGGAGGTGTACAGCACCTGGAGAAAACCCACAAACTGGGGTCCAAAGCCAAATGCTCGCAGAGTGCTCAGGAGATACCCGTGATCCACCCTGTTGAACACCTTCTCCTGATCCAGGGACAGGAGGGCGAATGACAGACCGTCCCTACACCCGAATTCCAAGAGGTCCCAGACCAGATACAGGTTGTCGAAGATGGTGCGGCCCGGGACGGTGTAGGTCTGGCCTGGGTGGATCACATCCGCCAGCACGGACCCTAACCGCAGCGAGATGGCTTTCACTATGACCTTGTAGTCCATGCTGAGGAGCAACATGGGACGCCAATTTCGTAAATCGCGAAGGTTCCCCTTCTTTGGCAATAAGGTGAGCACGGCTCACCTGCACGAAAGAGGGAGGACTCCGCTCTGCAAAGACTCAGCCCAGACAGTGACTAGGTCTGAGCTGAGGACGTCCCAGAACACGCGGTAGAACTCCACAGTCAGCCCGTCCATGCCCGAAGATTTATTGGTGGGCGGCGGAGGGCTTCCGAGAACTCGGCCAGAGTGAGAGGCAGCTCTAGCAGGTCTCCGTCGCCTGCGCTGACTGTCGGGAGTTCGTCCCAGAGCACTCTACAAGCTTTAGGATCGGTCGGATCCGGGGAGAAAAGGCCTGTGTAAAAGCCCTGGCCCTCCCACACATCTCCGCCGGATCCGTGAGGGGGGTGCCATCCTCTGTGAGGAGGCAGGTGACGTGTTTCTTGGCCCCCCTCTTTTTCTCCAGGGCATAGAAGAAGCGGGAGCATGATCCATCTCCCGAAGGAGGCAGATGTGGGATCGAACAAAGGCACCCCGGGTCCAATGCTCCTCGAGGGCCTGGAGCTCCTCCCGCTTCTCCCGGCACACCCCGCAGAGGGATGGATCCTCGGGGCTGGCGGCCAGACGCCTCTCCAGCTCTAAGACCTCCCGTTCCAACTGCCCTATCGCTGCATCCCTCTGTCGGCTGGCGCCCCGGGTGTAGTCACGGCAGAAGAGCCAGGCGCACACCTTCCCCAGGTCCCACCACCGCTGTGCCGAGGGAAAGGCACGCCGCTGCCCTCACCAGGCCAGCCAGAACTCCCAGAAGGACGCCACGAAGCCCACATCCTCCAACAAGCTGTTGTTAAAATGCCAATAGCCTGGCCCCAGCCTCTCTGCACAGAGAGAGACCGTCACGATGGCTAAGTGATGATCGGAGAACGGGGCCGGCCGGATGCTGGAGGAGTGGGCCTGTGAAAGGTGCAAACGTGATAAATAAATGTGGTCCCAGCGGGAGTGGCGCAACTGATGGGCCTCCACCCAGACAAAGGTGAACATCGAAACATCGTCCGGGTGATGGTCGCACCAGACATCCACCAGGGAGTGATGTTCAACTATCTCCCGGAGGACATCCGTGGCGGCCGGGCACTGCTTGGTCCCTGAGCGAGCCCGCTCCTCGAGGGTGGTGTTAAAGTCCCCGCCCAGGACCAGGCACTTGCGAGGATCCAAGATGCCAAGGAAGGTGGACACCTGCTGATAGAATCGTAGCTGCTCCGGGCCCGATGTCAGGGCACAGATGTTAACAAGATTGACCATGAGCCCCTCCATATGGGCCCAGAGGTGCAGCAGGCAGCCCGGCACAGCCTTGGTGACCCCCAGCACCTCAGGCCGCAGGTCAGGGGAGAACAGGGTCACCACTCCAGCCGTACGAACTGTGAGAGGGCTAAAGAAGACCCTTTCCCCCACAGCGGAGGCAGTAGCAGGTGGTTCGGCTGCAACAGCGGAGATAGAGGCTTGGGGGGAGGGCAACAGGGCGGCGGGTGTGGGAGGGACGGCGGGGTCTGCCAGAGGGATCCCACCCACCTTGTCCCCTGCCATCATGAGCAGGGAGGGAGGGGGAGACACCAGAAGGAGGAGGGGAAAGGGGAAGCAGGTCGATCACTCCTCCCCGCTAGGCTGCAGGCAGGGGAAGAGGGTCCCAAAAGGGGTGGGCTGGACAGGGGTGCAAATCAGGGGCTAGCGGTCAATCAACAACATAGGGTGGGATTCAGGCTCCTCTAGCTGCACTAGGGGAGGGGGAATACAACAGCATTGAGGGGTGCAGTGAAGGGGGTTCAAACTAAAATGAGGAGTGGCACAAGCACATGGGAGGGGGCATTGGCGCACGGAGCAAGGGGCTAAGCGGGCTGGAGGTAGGGCAGGGAACCAAGGGGCTAGCTTCGGAGGCTGGGGCGGGCCAAACACACAAAAGCTGCAGAGGGAAATGGGCAGGGCAGGCAAACAAACTGAAGCTAGTAAGGGGGCTAGGGCAAAGGGGAGGGGCAAAATGCTGCAAGGGGCAAAGCTGTGGAGTGGGCAGTCCGGGGGGGGCCCAAATGGTGGAATCAGGGCGTGGCAAGCTAAGCAAGCAGCTGAGTCCAGAGGTAGGAGCTGAGGCAGGTGGTAAACTGCCAGTGGGGGTGGTGGAGGGGGGGGTGGTGGAGGGGGCGGTGATGCAGATGGATCGGGGGGCAGCTCCACACTCCACCCCCTGTGTCCCCACAAACACAGTCAAAACCCCCACCACAAGAGCACAGTTCCAAAGTTACTCAGTCCTTCATGGCCCCCTCCACAGTGGTCTGCAGAGTCTCTGCGCACTCCCCCAGTAACGGCAGGTCCTCTTCGTCTTCCTCCTCTAGGGCCCAGCAGCTCCCGGGCAGCAAGGGCAGCAGCAGCTCCAGATGGCAGTCCGGTGGCCAGGCACTGGCAGGCAGAAAGGGCCTCTCTAAGGCGGTGGTGGTGATGGTGTTCACAGCAGCAACGGCTGGGGCCCCTCACTCCCCCCCCGTGGGGAGCAGGCCAGCAGCCCCCGGCAAGGAGCAGTAGCAGCACCCGAGCGTGTGTGTGGGCAGGGGAGGTCCAGCAGCTGGTCAGCAACCAGGTAGCACAGAAGGGGGGTGGGTGGGTGGTGTCCGGCCCAGCCAAGGGAGCAGCTGGAGTGGTGATAGCAGCAGCAAGAGCCCAAGGCCCAGCAGCAGCAGCAGTCTCCCTCCAGGCCAGCCGGGTTCAGCAGAGGAGCCGAAGATGGGTCTACTGGCCACTGGATGAACAGGGTTCTGTTCCCTGACTGACCAGAGCAGGGGCTGCTTCAGGCTAATGAGAACACCTGACTCCAATTAACCTGCAAAGAGTCAGGTGAGGCCATTAAGCTAATGTAACCCCCTGACTCTAAGGCCCCTCTGATAATATAAAAGGGCTCACTCCAGTCAGGCAGAGAGGAGCCAGAGAAGAGGAAGTGTGGCTGAAGGGCTGGTTAATGAAGACACCCTCAAGTCATTGGTAAGGGAGCCCTGAGGAAAGGGAGAAGCAGGAGAGTTGTGGGGAAGTGGCCTAGAGAAATGTATCAACTCTGGCAGTGAAAGGTCAGCTGCCAACAGCTGCTACCATTAGGGTCCCTGGGCCGGAACCCAGAGTAGAGGGCGGGCCCAGGTTCCCCCCAACCCACCACTACAGAAACACCTCCTGGGAGGGGAAAACAGGCCCCTGTCAGGACAGGAGGCTAAACTATTTTGGCACGAGGCTGTAGGAGCAACAGAGACTTTGGGAATTCTCTCACCAACCTCCATTGCTGGCTTATGATGAAAAGGGCTCAGTAGACTGTATCCCTGGCCCTAGAGAGAGAAGGGCTATGTGGAGGGTTGCAGTGAGCCTCCAAAGCTAGCATAAACCACCTGGAAGTGCGGGACCCACGGGGACAAGGTTGGAGCTCTGCCACAGATGATTTAGTTGGGGATTGGTCCTGTTTTGAGAAGGGGGTTGGACTAGATGACCTCCTGAGGTCCCTTCCAACCCTGATGTTCTATGATTCTATGATACACACAGTGGACAGAGCAGGCAGCCAAATGACACTATCAGGGAGCATTGCACAACTTTAAAGGAGCATGTTTCTTAATGGAGCAGCGACGTAACTTCGAAACAACGTTAAGCAGGAGGACGTTAAGTGCAGGTTTCAGAGTAACAGCCGTGTAGCTGTAGCTCACTTCATCGGCTTACGCTCAAATAAACTGGTTAGTCTCTAAGGTGCCACAAGTACTCCTTTTCTTTTTAAGTGCAAAGTTACTGTATAAAAAAAATTAAGGGTCTGAGACAGGCGGATTGCTTTGTGAACATTAAAAAAGTCTCCAGCAGCAGACTGAAAGCTGGCCACCAAAACTCTGCTGTTAAAATACTCAAAAACTGCTCCAGACTAGTGGGATAATGCTATAATATACTGTGTTTGTATGTGCTCAAGACTAAACAAAGCAAAAGCTTTCAGTAAAGGCATTCCTGTAAAAGTGCTGAAGACTAAAAGTAAAGACTTTAAATAAAAGCACTTAACTTTGGCCTTCTCTACACTAGGTGGGGAGATCGATCTAAGTTACGCAACTTCAGCTATGTGAATAACATAGCTGAAGTCGATGTACTTAGATCTACTTACCACGGGGTCCACACTATGTGATGTTGACTAGAGCTGCTCTACCATAGACTCCCCTTGCGCTTCTCGTTCAGGTGGAGTACAGGAGTCGATGGGAGAGCAATCTGCGGTGGATTTAGTAGGTCTTCACTAGACCCGCTAAATTGACTGCCGATGCATCAATCACTGCGCATCAATCCCCCAGAGTGTAGACAAGCTCTTTGTATGATTTATGCCAACCATCTAGCAGACAGACGTAATGTGTCTCCATTAATTTATTTCCTGATACCACCTCACAAAAAGTAAAGTTACCTAAAGCTTTGGGTTTAAAAAACCCTGGGTAACCGCTCCTTATGAAGTGCCACCCAGAGGGATGCTTGTGCAGATGGATTCACAAACTGTCTGGATATACACTCACAGTTCACCATAAATCTGGAAAGCAAAACATGGCTGCAGATGCGCTCAGCTGGGTGAGGGCAATGAGAATAGACTCTGCCTGCTCTTGTAAGGACATCTGACAAGAACAGCTTAAGGACCCTGAGTTATGTTTGGTGCCAAAAGATCTACTGAAGGACACCCACATTAGCACAGTGCAAGAATGATTATCCATTGATCTCGCTACCAACTGGCTGATGTATGCAGGCAACAGGATTGTCTTGCAAGCAAGCTTGCAGAGAACTGTACTGGAGTGTCTTCATGATAACAAAGCAACAGGTTACCTGAGGTGTGAAAAGACACTGAACCAGGCATACAACAGATGTGAAGGCCTGGGTGCATTCCTGCTTTACCTGTCAAGAAAGGAAAGCACCAGCAAGAAAAGGAAGAACTCATTTAGAGGAAATACCCCACCTAGTGAGCCCTGGGAGTTCATACAAATTGAAAAGACACACTACCAGAAACACTTGGTGGAAATCAGTATTTGCTAGCAGCATATTACATCTTCTCAAAGTATGTGCTATCACAGCCATGAAAGGATAAAAGAACTGAGGCAGTAACGGATAAATTGATAAAACATGGAGTGTTATATTTTGGCCCATCAAGCTGCATCTGCAGTGATCAGGGAAGGAATTTGAACTGTTATTATTACACATGGTTGTCAATATCTCCAGATAATCAAAGAGAGGACCAGTGCTATTCAATATTTTTAACAATGTCATAGAAGGAAACATAAATAATTGTAAATAAAATTTGAAGATGACACACACATCAGTGGAAATCTAAATACAATGAAGACAGGTCACTGATAACCAACCGATCCAGACTGCTGTGTAGCTGGATGCAATTAAAGAATATATGTTTTGATTATACCTAAATGCAATGTCATACATTTAGGAACAAGGGATGTGGACCATACTTCTAGGATGGGGAACTGTCCTGGAAAGCAGTAATTGCAAGAAGGATTTAGGGGTCATTATAAATATGAGCTCCCAGTGCAATAGTATGGCTAAAAGAGCTAATGCAATCCTTAGGTATATAAACAAGGGAACATTGACAAGGAATATGGAGGTGGTATTACCTCTGCATACAGTACTGGTGAGACCATTACTGTATACTGTGTCTTCTTCTGGTGCCCACACTTTACATAGGATGTTGACAAATTGGAAAGGGTTAGAGCAGAGCTACAAGAATTATTCAAGGTCTGGAAAATACTCCTTACACTCAAAGACTCAAAAGAGCTCCGTCTATTTAATTTATCAAAGAGAAGATGATTATGTGATTTAATTACAGTCTAGCAAGGGCTTATACAAAGAGAAGACATCTGATGCAATACTACTACTGCAGAGAAGGATTTGGAAGAGCCTGCTGAGGGAAGGGATCAGAAGGAGACCCCATCGGCAGGAAGACACGGGCTGCATTGTCCTAGGGACGGGGGTTCCATGACCACTACTCCCAAGAAGAGGAGAATGGTGGTGGTGGTCTGGGACTCCCTCCTAAGGGGGACAGAGTCATCCATCTGCCGACCAGACCAGGAGAATCAAAATGTGCTGCTTGCCTGGAGCTAGAATCCAGGATGTGACAGAGTGTTTCCGAGACTGATCAAGCACTCAGACCATTACCCCTTCCTACTTCTCCACGTGGGCACCAATGATACTGATAGGGGAAAAAACCCAGAAAACGACCCTATAATCATGTAAAGCTACGCTGCTGTCTTTTTTCTATGCTTATCTGTCCTTTCTACTTTGTTTATGGATAGAAAGAATGTGAACTGTGTGTAACCTGCACTCCCTGCTTTTGGGAAGAGAATTCCTTATACAGATAAGCCTCCATGCTCGTACCTACCCCAGAACTTCAAACAGACTGGGTTAACCGGTTCGAACTGGAAGAGATATCACAATGTATGTTGAACCAAGCTATAAAAGCTCATCCCTGTTCTTTGTTCGGGGCTTCACCATTTTCCTCTGAAAAGGAATTGGTGAGCCCTTCAGCTGTCGTATTTGCTAGCAATAAAGTGCCTCACTTTATCAAAGAGCCAAGACTCTGTGTTTTGTTTGGCTAATACAGAAGTCCAGGGAAGGCTACCCTCCTAACCCTAGACGGGAGGGGAACCCTTTTTCCCTAACAATACTGCCAAGAACGACCTTGACCAGATCACTGCATGGCTCTGGGAAGAAGTTTGAGGGGCAAGTGGTGTTCTCGTCTATCCTCCCTGTTGAAGGAAAAAGCCCAGGTAGGGACCGTCGAATTGTGGAGGTGAATGCGTGGTTACGCAGGTTATGTCGGAGAAAGGGCTTTGGATTTTCCACCATGGAATGTTGTTCCGGGAAGAGGGATAGCTAGGAAGAGATGGGATTCACCTAGTGAAGAGAGGGAAGAGCATCTTTGCAGGCAGGCTTCCTAACCTAGTGAGGAGGGCTTTAAACTACGTTCGCTGGGGATGTTGATCTAAACCCAGAGGTAAGTGGGGACGGGGGATACTGGGAGGAAACACAAGGAGGAGCGTACAAGATGGGAAGCCTCCTAATTCATAGTGAGAAAGTAGAGCAATCGGCTAGTTTTCTTAGGTGCATGTACATAAACGCAAGAAGCCTAGGAAACAAGCAGGAAGAATTGGAAGTCCTGGCACAATGAAGGAACTATGATGTGATTGGAATAACAGAAACTTGGTGGGGCAGTTCACATGATTGGAGCACTGTCATGAATGGGTATAAACTGTTCAAGAAGGACAGGTATGGGAGGAAAGGTGGAGGAGTTGCACTGTATGTAAGGGAGTAGTAGGATTGCTCAGAACTCCAGTTTGAAACTGAAGAAAAGCCTGTTGAGAGTCTTTGGGTTAAGTTTAGAGGCGAGAGCAACAGAGGTGATGTCATGGTGGGCGTGTGCTATAGACCACCGGATCAGAAGGATGAGGTAGACGAGGCTTTCTTTGGACAACTAACTGAAGTCTCCAGATCACAGGCCCTGGTTCTAATGCTGGACTTCAATCACCCTGACATCTGCTGTATTTTTAAGAAGCCTTATTGAGGGCACAGGAACAAACCATCCCAAAGTGCAGAAAGAATAGCAAATATGGCAGGTGACCAGCTTGGCACAACCATTAAATCTTCGGTGAGCTTAAACTCAAAAAGGAAGCTTACAAGAAGCGGAAATTTGGACAGATGACTAGGGAGGAGTATAAAAGTATTGCTAGAACATGCAATCAGGAAAGCCAAGGCACAGTTGAAGTTGCAGCTAGCAAGAGATGTGAAGGGTAACAAGAAAGGTTTCTACAGGTATGTTAGCAACAAGAAGTTGGTCAGGGAAAGTGTTGGACCCTTACTGAATGGGGGAGGGAACCTAGTAACAGATGATGTGGAAAAAGTTGAAGTACTCAATGCTTTTTTTGCCTCAGTCTTCACAGACAAAGTCAGCTCCCAGACTGCTGCACTGGGCAACACAGCATGGGGAGGAGGTGAGCAGTCCTCAGTGGTGAAAGAACAGGTTAAGGACTATTTAGAAAAGCTGGACATGCACAACTCCATGGGTTCAGATCTAATGCATCCAAGGGTGCTGAGGGAGTTGGCTGATGTGATTGCAGAACCATTGGCCATTACCTCTGAAAATTCGTGGTGATTGGGGGAGGTCCCAGACGATTGGAAAAAGGCAAACAGTGTCCATATTTAAAAAAGAGAACCCGGGGAACTACAGACTGGTCAGCCTCACCTCAGTCATTGGAAAAATCATGGAGCAGGTCCTCAAAGAATCCATTTTGAAGCACTTGGAGAGGAAGGTGATTAGGAACAGTCAACATGGATTCACCAAGGGCAAGTCATGCCTTTGATTGCCTTCTACGATGAGATAACTGGCTCTGTGGATATGAGGAAAGCGGTGGATGTGATAAATCTTGATTATAGCAAAGTGTTTGATTCGGCCTCCCACAGTATTCTTGCCAGCAAGTTAAAAAAGTATGGATTGGATGAATGGACTCTAAGGTGGACAGAAAAAGATGACTAGATTGTCGGGCTCGGTGGGTAGCGATCAACGGCTGGAGTCTGGTTGGCAGCCGATATGAAGCGGAGTGCCCCAGGGGTCGGTTCTGGGGCCGGTTTTGTTCAACATCTTTATTAATGGTCTGGATGATGGGATTAATTGCACCCTCAGCAAGTTCACAGATTACATTAAAATGGGGGGAAAGGTAGAGATGATGGAGGGTAGGGATAGGGTCCAGCGTGACCTAGGCAAATTGGAGAATTGGGCCAAAAGAAGTCTGATGCGGTTCAGCAAGGACAAGTGCAGAGTTCTGCACTTAGGAAGGAAGAATCCCATGCACCGCTACAGGCTGGGGACCAACTGGCTAAGCAGCAGTTGAGCAGAATAGGACTAGAGATTACAATGGATGAGAAGCTGGATATGAGTCAACAGTGTGCCTTTGTTGCCAAGAAGGCCAATGGCATATTGGGCTGTATTAGTAGGAGCATTGCCAGCAGATCGAGGGACATTATTATTCCCCTCTGTTCGGCATTGGTGAGGCCATATCTGGAGTATTGCGTCCAGTTTTGGTCCCCCCACTACAGAAGGGAGGTGGACAAATTGGAGAGAGTCCAGTGGAGGGCAAAGAAAAGGATCGGGGGCTGGGGCACATGACTTACGAGCAGAGGCTGAGGGAACTGGGCTTGTTTAGTCTGCAGAAGAGAAGAATGAGGGGGGATTTGGTAGCAGCCTTCAATTACCTGAAGGGGGGTTCCAAAGAGGATGGATCTAGACTGTTCTCAGTGGTAGCAGATGACAGAACAAGGAGCAATGGTCTCAAATTGTAGTGGGGAGGTTTAGGTTGGATATTAGGAAACACTATTTCACTAGGAGGGTGATGAAGCACTGGAATGGGTTACCTAGGGAGGTGGTGGAATCTCCATCCTTAGAGGTTTTTTAAAGCCCAACTTGACAAAGCCTTGGCTGGGATGATTTAGTTGGTGTTGGTCCTGCTTTGAGCAGGGGATTGGACTAGATCTCCTGAGATCTCTTCCAACCCTAATATTCTATGATTATGTGGTACTAGATGGTTCTTTAATTTAGCAGAGAGGGAAGGAGGAGAATCCTGGGAACTACAGGTCAGTCAGGGAGGTGGTAGAATCTCCTTCCTTAGAAGTTTTTAAGGTCAGGCTTGACAAAGCCCTGGCTGGGATGATTTAATTGGGGATTGGTCCTGCTTTGAGCAGGGGGTTGGACTAGATGATCTCCTGAGGTCCCTTCCAACCCTGAGATTCTATGATTCTATGACATAAGATCCAATGGCTGGAAGTTGAAGTCAGCTTCAACTTCTAACTGGAAATAAAATGCACATTTTTAATAGTGACTGTAATTAACCATTGGAACAGATTAGCAATGGATGTGGTCAATTTGCCTTCATTTGAAGCCTTTAAACAAATGCTGGATCAATCTTTCTATTAAATATGCTCTAATTCAATTACAAGCCATTGCCTGAAGTTAGCAAAGTTCTAACTGAAATAAAGATGTCTATTTTAACAATGAATGAATAACCATTGGAACAAGTCATCAAGGGGTGCCGTAAATTCTCCAGTACTTCAAGTCTTTAAATCAGGATTTGCTGTCATTCTAAAAGCTATGCTGTAGCTCAGCTATAAGTTGCTGGATTAGATATGAGGAGTGTGTGAGGTTGTTTGGCCTGTGGAATGCAGGAGGACAGACTACATGATCATAGGGATCCCTTCTGGCTGTGAAATGTATGGACCCATGAATGGGATAGGACATGTGGACACATCCTCTATTCACCATCCTGTGAAACAAAAAAATCTGTTAAAATACTGTCAAGGCAACCAATGAAATGTCTGAGGACCCTTTAACTAAATGCTTTCTGATTCTTTACTTTGCAAATCTTTGATGTGATTTTCATCTTGGCATTGTCCCTTTTTATATTGATTCAGACTCACACTAACTTGAGAGCAGACAACCTCAACCTCTGGCAAGGGGGCAGAGCAGGAACTTCTACTACTGGTATGTTTATTTCTAAAGAGAGAAGTAAATAAACCCTCAGCAAACCGCATGCACTGTTCTGGGCAGAAGCAGATGTGTGTGACTCATGACCCCCTTTTCTGCTCCCTCCACACATTTGTTTGTAACACTCACTTGGGGCACCTGGAGTTAAATGAAGTGTATGCTCTTTGGGGCAGATAGATTTGAGCTGCACCCTGCACATTGAGGCTCTGAGTGCAGCCTCTTGTGTCACTGTAACAGAAACCAGCATGATCAGATGGATCATACCAGACCAACCAGAGGTGAAATTCAGCTCTACTGAAGTCAATAGGAGTTTTGCCATTGACTTCAATGAAATCTCTGTGAAATCTTTTTCAGGGAGTCACATCCCAGAGAAAAGTTCCTCACCTGGGAAGCGGAGAGAAGGAGATGACATCCCAAACATCCTTCTCCATGTCCAGTCTCTGCATGCCACCATACACATCTCCCTTTTCATCCAGGCCACAGACCACGTAAAGCCTGGTCCCCACACTGACTGCACCTGCTCTCTCCACAGGCTGAACCATGGGGCTCATGCTTTGCCACTGAGAGTCCATTAATGCCAGGCGCTCCACATCTGGGATTATCCCTTCATCTGTGCTCCCTCCAAGAGCGTACAAATACAGCCCAGCCCCTACGGCACAATGGCTGTTGCGAGACTGCTTCATAGCAGGCCCTTCCAGCCAGTTGTTGTCCCAGCAATTATAGATCAACACCCAGTCCACGCTGTACCACACAAACTCATCTCGGAAATAACCTCCTGTCACAAAAAGGAAGTTCCCTGAGGATAGAATGGAAAGAAATGTCAGGCAGAGGCATCTCTCAGCCATCCTCATGCATATCCTGCTGCCCACTTCCCCTCAAGCAATTTGCACATTTAGGCTTCCTTCCTTCAGCCTGATCTATGTGGAGTCCCTTGCACCTGAGTAAGTTCTCCTTGGAATCAATGGGACTCCAGGTAGGTATGGGGTCTGCCCGTGTATATCAGAGTGCAGGACTGGAGTCTTAATCTCTCCTTCAGCTTCTAATAAGGATGAGTCATGAACAGTTTGCTGCAAATATTTGATACTCGGTATTTGAAATTTAGCTGCACTGCCTGCATTGTGATTGGTCATGTAAGTCGGATGGCCTTGTTTCTCTTCCCTTATAGGAGGAAGCTAACTCTTAAAATAAGGTTTTCTGTATAGAACTAAGCTTAAATGTGCATTCCACGAGTATTCATCCCTTTACAACTTGATCACCCCAAAGCCATCACAAAATGGCTGCAAAGATAGACATAGCTAATCTGCCCTTTAATTTGCACTGTCACACCAGTTTACAACATTTCTTTCAGTATTTGCTCAGATGTGTCAGGCTAACAGAATATAATGACTCTCCCATAAGAGTAATGCACTCAGTGTAAGGCACTCAGGTCCGTGGAGTTAATTCTGAAGCTCATCCCTGTGACAGAGAGGGCTCTGGCCCAAAAAGGGAGCTATACAATAGAGTTACTCTGTACAACCAATGTAAGTGGGAGTAGAGTCATAGCTTTAATGTTTATGCCCCATGGTCATCACATTCAGAAAGAATGAATATTTCCTTTTTTCAGTCAAGTCCCCATACAAACCCCTTACAGCCAGACCACCAGGACTAACAGGTCTTTGAACCAAAGTGAACTTTAGGTCTGAGTTAAGTCACTAGCAGCACTGATGGTTTAATGGGGGGAGAATCTGAGCCCATGGCAATCAAGGCTCCAAACCCTGACTTCCTCTGAATTTGCCTAGTTCTTACTAGGTGCCACCTGCATTATTTGCTGCAAAGAGTTCTCCTGGGTACACATGCATCTAAGGGAGAGTTACCTACTGCTGCCACTGCGTACTGGATGAGGTTCCTGCGTTGCAGTGGAGAGCAAAGATGCCAGGTGCCAGATTTAGGTTGAAACTGAAACAATTCTTGCTGCTCCTTGTCATGCTTCCCTCCCAGAACATATAGGGTCTCATAGCTCCTGCTGGTGCACGAAGACAGCTCCATGTTCCTCCAGCTGAGTGGAGGGCAGCTGTCTAACTTCTTTAGCAGCCTGGCAGAAGTATCCTTCTCTCCAAGGCGTTTGCTTTGTTTCACCAAGATATCGAGGAAAGAAAGACTCAGGAAGGTTACTCTGACCTGCCCCACCAAGTCCAAGAAGGCCTCCTCCCTAGATGCTGGGTCCTGCATAACCCATTTCATCACAGTATCAAAAACCACATCCTCTCGGGGAACAAAGAGGTTATCATTTTGCAGGAGCTGGAGCAACATTTCTTTGGGAAGTGTCTCAAATTCTTCCTGAGAAGTCACTTCCGTCCAGTGCGTGAGAGCCACACTGAGAGCTGATGCATGAAGCTCTGGACAGGCGAAGCATTGGGCATAGGCCATCAGGCTCAGACAATTGGAAACTTGCAGTTCCCTCTCCAGGAACTTCTCGCACATCCTTTTCACTCTCTCAAACTGGAGGAAGTCAGCTGTTTCCAGCAGGCGAGTGACATTGTGCAGAGTTACGAGCACCTTCGCTGTGTGAGTGAACTCGAGAAGCACTTGGAAAGTCTCTGCATCTACTCCTCTGATCACTATGTGGTGTTCGGCGCTCTCTCTAGTGCCCCCAAAAAACATGGCCTCAAAATAGCGACTGTGGAGAGATAGTGCACCACGGTTGACCTGGAAAAGTCTCTGTCCAATCTCAAGAGTGGTGTCAGGAACTGGTTCTGCCTGAAGTCTCAGCCCTTCTGGTTCCTGCGCACAGTCCATGTTGGTTGTCAGCTGGAGGAGTTAATTTTAACTCAGCCCTTCAGCACCCTTTGCTCATGTGAGGCATCTGGAACTGTGACTTCGATAAATATGGGATATGCCAGCCTTGTCCTAAAAATAGACCATGCTTCCTACACTCCTGTCTGGCTCCACTGTCTTTCCCATTCTCATTAAACTTACTCTGCCACCACTTTGCTCCCCTCAGACCCCTCAGCAGTTGCAGCAGTAAGGCTGTAAATCAATACTGAGGTTTTGTGGCTAGTTTATAAACCTAAAGAGCAAGGGGTAACAAGCCCCATTAGAGGGGCTGATTGATTTCAGAAGCCTAATGGTGAGTGAGTGGGAAAAAACCCTGCACACCCTAGAGAAATTCCATAATTTAATAAGAAATAAATACTTGGCAGTTACAGCAGTTTTCATTCAAGGTTTTACAAAATCCGGTTAACTAACCCTAACCAGTCCCTGTGGGTGGACAGGCAGCTGATCTCAACTCCCAAGGAAACTGACTCACAGAGAGGTGAGGTGATTTTGTCCTGCCCCCACAGGGTAAATCTTAGATTTGGCAAGAGCCCAGAACTCCCGGCCCCTGTACTCACCAAAATGAGATTAAATGGTTTGACTAAGCTACAGACGAGGAATTGTGTGTTTTTAAACCATCAGATCTCTCTGCAGTTCTGGGAAGCAGACGAAGTTCAGAATGATGTGGGCTTCACGAAGTAAAACCAAAAGGAGCCAGCCAGTGTTCTCAAATGCAGAAGGTCTGTTGTAAAAAAAACAAGAACTCCCAGGTCTTTCTCTAAATGAAGAAGTTCAATCTGCAACTTAATACTGGATAAAACACAAGCAACCAACTAAACTGAGGCACAAATCTAGGTGCCCTGGAATGGATCCAGATCCCGCCAGCACCACTCTACTTCTCACAGAGAACAGTGTGAATGTGCCCTCCCTCCCTGTTCCCAATTAGCTAGGCCTTCACAGATGGGGGTATTTCTGCACAGTAAATGGGGCTCAGAAAGCCAACTACAGTTGAAAGTCCCCCTCTGTTCCACCAGCTAAGGAGAAACTGTCTCCTAGCATGAGGTTCACAATAATATTTCTTTAGCAGTTAAGAGCCCTTTTCTGAGGACCTTTGTCCAGAAAGGTACTAGAGTCTCAACTATCTCCTACTCTGAACCTCACTCTAATCAATCTGACATGATGGATTTAAATGATTCTATTGGGATCCAGGAAGTGGGCAGGATCCACAGGACCTGGAAGCCAAGTGATTTCAGGGGACAACTAATAAAATAAGAACCTGAGTGCGGTCAAAGATTTAAATGATGCTGGGTGCTTTGATGTAACTCTGCCTCCAGATTTGTTACCAATCCTTGACATTGAGCTCTGCAGGTGCACTGCAGAACTCATACCAGGCTGCTACAGCTTGGAGAGATTGGGCTTCTGCCCTTTAGTATTGACACTATCCCTTTCTACCAACCCAACCCCTCATTAATAACACATGGGCTGCTCCAGAGAGCAGTTGTAATTTGCCAGTCAATGTAAAGTGCACAAGCTCCCAGCTGATATGGTCAGATTCTAAGATATGTGACCTGAGGTAGATTTGGCTGTTGCCAGTAGCACTGGCAAAGGCAATGTTATTCTCTAGAAGTGCTCTAGGTCATCATATTAATGGTCTATTAGTAGGTTATACTATCCATCCATCTAAATATTTATACCATAGTGATGAGCCATAATATATGAGAGCCTTTTGAAAGAACAAGAACCAGGTAGTTCTCCACATACTGATCCAACTCTCTTCATCTATCCATGTCAAGGAATAGGCTGGGATAATTGTTATAACGGATTTTAAAACAATTTCTGTCCCGTGGGAAATTCCAATATTTCATCATGTTTTCATCCTCAATTGGGACAAAAAGTCAAACTATCAGAACTTTTCTTCTAAAAGTTCAGAAAAAATTTGATTTGGCAATATCTGATTATTAAGAGTTAATATTAACCAGTGCCTGCTTGAGTTGCCCTGGTGCTTCCTAGGAGCGTGTAGTTCATTTGCCCCATGGTCCCATTCTTCTTTATGAGCCAAGGTCCCCTGCTAGACTAACTCTCCCATGATGCAACATGATACACTGCAGCAGTTTAGACAGATATAGATTAACACTGAATCCTCCTGAAACTACGTTTAATTTTCCATTAGGAAAATGGATAGTTGTAAGCAAAATTGACATTTTCCATGGAAAATGTTGATTTTCCAGAAACCACATTTTCCATCATTAAATGGAGCCAAGTCATGGAGAAGCAGTGATTCTTATTCTTTCGCTCAGTCCCACAAATGTAGAATGAAGATGGGGCAGAGGAGATGGGGGAAGTCTTATTTCTGGGAGTTTTCTCAGCAACCATGGGAGCTATCCTTCCTCACCAACTTCCATCTCCAAATGGAGTGGTGGCCGCACATCAGAATCCATATCTACATCTGACATGGTCTTTCACCTTCCCCTCCACCCTCTCTGCTTGCAAACATCTCTATGCCTTCTTCACCACTGCCATATATGATTGGCATGCTCTTCCAAGATCTATGCAAAGACATGGCAGAGTTAAGGTTCTGGTGCACAGTTAGCAGGGGAGGCGCCTGGTTGTTAGAGAAGGCAGACATGCACTGTTAAATAGCTTAACTTTTCATTTCCTTGCTTTGGTAGTTTTGCAGCAGGTATGTTTCCAAAGTTGTGTGAATTAGTCTACGTAAGTCTGTAGGACAGAACCAGTTTTGTAGATTTTCTGCAGAAGCCCTAGTACATTTGTGAGTTCTATAACATAGCATGTTATACAGGTAAAATTCCTGTCAATTACTGAAAAGTACCACAATTACAGAAAAGAAGAACTTAAAAAAAATAGATGGCACAGCTTTGATCAAGAACTAGCAAAAGCTTATAAAAACTAAAATCCAACACCTCTTCTCCCTGAAGTTTTACTTACATAAACATACTATTGAATTAATCTGCAACTTCACATATGTATTCAGAGACTGTCACTCTAGTGACAAAAAGGGAGATTTAGAAGCCCCCACTCTTCAAAATACAGAGTCCATGCAGCTAAAAAAGAGTAATTCTATTTCAACTCCTACCTTAGCAAGACTACATAACCAAGTTCCAATTAAAGAACAAAGTTGACCTTCAAAGCCATGCAAAATCATGTTCAATGGAGCACCCAGACCAAGTTGTGCTTTCACGTATATGGACAGCATTGTTCTTATTGATGTTGCATGAGTCAGAAAGAACTCTAGCTGACTTTTATATGTTATGTTGAGTTTACAAGACTGGCTTTCCAGATTAAAATTGACAGATAGGCACAAGAGCAGCAAACTAGTCTCTTAAGAGCTTTTATTTATTCACAATTGTGCTGAAGTTTTCCCATGTATCATGTATAAAGTTTAGAAATGCATAGTTACAAGTCAACAAGAAGAAGAAATCACAAGTGGAAGTATGAATATGTATGCAAGGTGCAAAGTAATCTAGTACTACTAGACTGCCTGCAGTAGAAAATTAAATTTTAAAATAAGCATACAGGACAAAACCAATGTTCCTTCCCCATGGTCCTATCTGCTATATAGAAGAAAAAAGGTAACTTCAGTAGGTTTTAGGTCACTCAGCCAAGCCTGAAATTTTCTGGGGCCACTCAACACAGATGTCTCTAGGGAAGACTGACTTTACAAATTCCACCAAAGGCAAGGTTTGGAACAAGAGCCAGAAATTGATAAGATTCCCTCCTTAGCTCTGGTGTTTATAAAGAATGGTAACAAGTCAGTAAATACTCAAATTCATTTCCCTATAAGTATCTGAGTGGGCAGGCAGATAAGAAATCACTAGTACAGAGCCTAAGATGCTCTGTGGAATGGTCCCTGCCTGTAAATTCTGCTGCATAGAGGAAAGAAAAGAGAATTGGAAAAAACAAACCTGAAGAAGAGCTCTGCGTAAGCTTGTCTCTCACTAACAGACATTGGTCCAGTAAAAGATATTACCTCACCCACTTTGTCTCCCTACTATGAAAACTTGGTTTTGGGGGTATTTAGTTAGTCTTTTAGATCCAATCTTCATGCATGCCTGCTGGCTACCACTACTCTTAGTTCCAAGCAGTCATTTTAAACCCAGAATAGAGAAAGGGATGTCTGTACCATTTAAGACTTCAATTTGAACACTGACTAGAGCAGTAATGAAGTTTTTCTTTATTGAACAAAATTAGATCCGATTTTGCAGTCGTCATTCCGTGTTCCTGCTATCACTGGTGGCAAATGACAAAGTAAAAAGGTCAAGGTCCTTCTGCCCCTTATAAAATGAACATTTAAAAAAAACCAAACAAACAATCTATTCCCCAAAATGGGAAGGTTTCTCATACGCTGTTCATTATCTCCAATGATTTGCAACCTTGAGGTTTCAGTGAGTCCCAAGAAAACGTTAGCCCTCCTGCTGCTGAATGAAAGGGTTTGGAATAGCTTCCATTCCATCTTGTGGACAAATAAGAACCACAGATGTTCCTCTGCAAACCACCAGTCCCAGCTGACGGGTATCCTCTGTTAATTTGTATTGGTCGTCTGGATCTGAAAGTAAACCACCCAGGAGGGCTTAGGGTTACAATGACAGCATAAAGAAAAGAAACAGAATTCAACCAGCTTCAAAGACGTACACAGCTCCCTCCACCCCCATCCCCAGGTTTTTCTGAATTATTTTAGAGAGATTAAATTTCCTCTATCATTCTTCACAGAATCATAGGACTAGAAGGGACCTGGAGAGGTCATCTACTTCAGTCCCCTGCACTAATGGTAGGGCTAAGTATTAGTCTTATAACTTTTGATTCCTATTAGTACCTCTTAACACTCACTTTGTTAGTCTTCTTTTCTTTCTATATTAAACTCATTTGCACATTAACTATTCTCCTCAAATCTGTACCATATTAGCAAGAGTGTGTCTAAGTTCTAAGGCCCAGCATGTTGGTTCTTAACCTGTGAATGACTGGTACTCAGGAATTTCAGGTGATTGAGGGCTGGGCTGTATCTAATTATCCTCAGGATCTCCGAGCCTGTGGAAATCCAAGTATCCACAGAAAATAAAAAAATGTCTAGAGAGGTATGTTATAAAAAACTGGGTGATCCATAAGGAATATTTGTTATGGCACATGGGTTCTATAATGGAGGAAAGAATGACTACTGAAAAAGATTTTAACTCATTCAGAACTGGCAATTGCCATAGCTGTTAGTAACAGTGACAAGACTAGAGATTCCTTTTTACTCAGTCAGGTAAGCTGAGGACTACAAAAGACAGGTTTCAGAGTAACAGCCGTGTTAGTCTGTATTCGCAAAAAGAAAAGGAGTACTTGCGGCAAATTAAAGACTAACCAATTTATTTGAGCATAAGCTTTCGTGAGCTACAGCTCACTTCATCAGATGCATACTGTGGAAAGTGTAGAAGATCTTTTTATACACACAAAGCATGAAAAAATACCCTCCCACCCCACTCTCCTGCTGGTAATAGCTTATCTAAAGTGATTACTCTTGATCATCATACACATTGTAAGGAGGTGGGCCATTTCCAGCACAAATCCAGGGTTTAACAAAAACGTCTGGGGGGGGGGGGGGAGGTAGGAAAAAAACAAGGGGAAATAGGCCTGAATAGAGACTGGGAGTGGCTAAGTCATTATTGCAAGGTAACCTAAGTTAATTGTATCCAATTTGCAAATGAATTCCAATTCAACAGTTTCTCGCTGGAGTCTGGATTTGAAGTTTTTTTGTTGTAATATTGCAACTTTCATGTCTGTAATCGCGTGACCAGAGAGATTAAAGTGTCCTTCGACTGGTTTATGAATGTTATAATTCTTGACATCTGATTTGTGTCCATTTATTCTTTTACATGGAGACTGTCCAGTTTGACCAATGTACATGGCAGAGGGGCATTGCTGGCACATGATGGCATATATCACATTGGTGGATGTGCAGGTGAACGAGCCTCTGATAGTGTGGCTGATGTTATTAGGCCCTGTGATGGTGTCCCCTGAATAGATATGTGGGCACAGTTGGCAACGGGCTTTGTTGCAAGGATAGGTTCCTGGGTTAGTGGTTCTGTTGTGTGGTATGTGGTTGCTGGTGAGTACTTGCTTCCGGTTGCGGGGCTGTCTGTAGGCAAGGACTGGCCTGTCTCCCAAGATTTGTGAGAGTGTTGGGTCATCCTTCAGGATAGGTTGTAGATCCTTAATAATGCGTTGGAGGGGTTTTAGTTGGGGGCTGAAGGTGACAGCTAGTGGCGTTCTGTTATTTTCTTTGTTAGGCCTGTCCTGTAGTAGGCGACTTGTGGGAACTCTTCTGGCTCTATCAATCTGTTTCTTCACTTCCGCAGGTGGGTATTGTAGTTGTAAGAATGCTTGATAGAGATCTTGTAGGTGTTTGTCTCTGTCTGAGGGGTTGGAGCAAATGCGGTTGTATCGCAGAGCTTGGCTGTAGACGATGGATCGTGTGGTGTGGTTAGGGTGAAATCTGGAGGCATGTAGGTAGGAATAGCGGTCAGTAGGTTTCCGGTATAGGGTGGTCTTTATGTGACCATCGTTATTAGCACTGTAGTGTCCAGGAAGTGCATCTCTTGTGTGGACTGGACCAGGCTGAGGTTGATGGTGGGATGGAAATTGTTGAAATCATGGTGGAATTCTTCAAGGGCTTCTTTTCCATGGGTCCAGATGATGAAGATGTCATCAATATAGCACAAGTAGAGTAGGGGCATTAGGGGACGAGAGCTGAGGAAGCGTTGTTCTAAGTCAGCCATAAAAATGTTGGCATACTGTGGGGCCATGTGGGTACCCATAGCAGTGCCACTGATCTGAAGGTATACATTATCCCCAATGTGAAATAGTTATGGGTAAGGACAAAGTCAAAGTTTAGCCACCAGGTTAGCTGTGACATTATTGGGGATAGTGTTCCTCATGGCTTGTAGTCCATCTTTGTGTGGAATGTTGATGTAGAGGGTCTCTACATCCATAGTGGTCAGGATGGTGTTATCAGGAAGATCACCGATGGATTGTAGTTTCCTTAGGAAGTCAGTGGTGTCTCAAAGGTAGTTGGGAGTGCTGGTAGCGTAGGGCCTGAGGAGGGAGTCTACATAGTCAGACAATCCTGCTGTCAGGGTGCCAATGCCTGAGATGATGGGGTGCCCAGGATTTCCAGGTTTATGGATCTTGGGTAGTAGACAGAATATCCCAGGTCGGGGTTCCAGGGGTGTGTCTGTGCGGATTTGATCTTGTGCTTTTTCAGGGAGTTTCTTGAGCAAATGCTGTAGTTTCTTTTGGTACCTCTCAGTGGGATCAGAGGGTAATGGCTTGTAGAAAGTGGTGCTGGAGAGCTGCCGAGCAGCCTCTTGTTCATATTCCGACCTATTCATGATGACAACAGCACCTCCTTTGTCAGCCTTTTTGATTATGATGTCAGAGTTGTTTCTGAGGCTGTGGATGGCATTGTGTTCTGCATGGCTGAGGTTATGGGGCAAGTGATGCTGCTTTTCCACAATTTCAGCCCGTGCACCTCGGCGGACGCACTCTATGTAGAAGTCCAGTCTGCCGTTTCGACCTTCAGGAGGAGTCCACCTAGAATCCTTCTTTTTGTAGTGTTGGTAGGGAGGTCTCTGTGGATTAGTATGTTGTTCAGAGGTATGTTGGAAATATTCCTTGAGTCGGAGACGTCGAAAATAGGATTCTAGGTCACCACAGAACTGTATCATGTTCGTGGGGGTGGAAGGGCAGAAGGAGAGACCCCAAGATAGGATAGCTGCTTCTGCTGGGCTGAGAGTATAGTTTGATAGGTTAACAATATTGCTGGGTGGGTTGAGGGAACCATTGCTGTGGCCCCTTGTGGCATGTAGTAGTTTAGAAAGTTTAGTGTCCTCTCTCTTTTGTAGAGAAGCAAAGTGTGTGTTGTAAATGGCTTGTCTAGTTTTAGTAAAGTCCAGCCACGAGGAAGTTTGTGTAGAAGGTTGGTTTTTTATGAGAGTATCCATTTTTGAGAGCTCATTCTTAATCTTTCCCTGTTTGCTGTAGAGGATGTTGATCAGGTGATTCCGCAGTTTCTTTGAGAGCGTGTGGCACGATGGTCACATAAACACAACCCTATACCGGAAACCTACTGACCGCTATTCCTACCTACATGCTTCCATCTTTCACCCTGACCACACCACACGATCCATCGTCTACAGCCAAGCTCTGCGATACAACCGCATTTGCTCCAACCCCTCAGACAGAGACAAACACCTACAAGATCTCTATCAAGCATCCTTACAACTACAATACCCACTTGCGGAAGCGAAGAAACAGATTGATAGAGCCAGAAGAGTTCCCACAAGTCGCCTACTACAGGACAGGCCTAACAAAGAAAATAACAGAACGCCACTAGCTGTCACCTTCAGCCCCCAACTAAAACCCCTCCAACGCATTATTAAGGATCTACAACCTACCCTGAAGGATGACCCAACACTCTCACAAATCTTGGGAGACAGGCCAGTCCTTGCCTACAGACAGCCCCCCAACCGGAAGCAAATACTCACCAGCAGCCACATACCACACAACAGAACCACCAACCCAGGAACCTATCCTTGCAACAAAGCCCGTTGCCAACTGTGCCCACATATCTGTTCAGGGGACACCATCACAGGCCCTAATAACATCAGCCACACTATCAGAGGCTCGTTCACCTGCACATCCACCAATGTGATATATGCCATCATGTGCCAGCAATGCCCTTCTGTCATGTACATTGGTCAAACTGGACAGTCTCCATGTAAAAGAATAAATGGACACAAATCAGATGTCAAGAATTATAACATTCATAAACCAGTCGGAGGACACTTTAATCTCTCTGGTCACGCGATTACAGACATGAAAGTTGCGATATTACAACAAAAAAAAACTTCAAATCCAGTGAGAAACTGCTGAATTGGAATTCATTTGCAAATTGGAAACAATTAACTTAGGCTTGAATAGAGACTGGGGGTGGCTAAGTCATTACGCAAGGTAACCTATTTCCCCTTGTTTTTTCCTACTCCCCCCCCCCCCCCCCGACGTTCTTGTTAAACCCTGGATTTGTGCTGGAAATGGCCCAACTTGATTATCATACACATTGTAAGGAGAGTGATGACTTTAGATAAGCTATTACCAGCAGGAGAGTGGGGTGGGGGGAGGTAATTTTTCATGCTTTGTGTGTATAAAAAGATCTTCTACACTTTCCACAGTATGCATCCGATGAAGTGAGCTGTAGCTCACAAAAGCTTATGCTCAAATAAATTGGTTAGTCTTTAATTTTTCCGCAAGTACTCCTTTTCTTTTTGCGACTACAAAAGAAATTCCATTAGTAATTAGAAAAACAAGAATACATGGTAATCATCATGGGAAAGTATTTTTTCCCCTCCAACAACAGGTTTTTGATCTCATATCTTATTTAAAAAAACAGGTCTTGGAAGTCAGGTTGGGGAGTGCAGTCTATCAGCATCCCACCAGAGAGCAAGGAGAGAGAAACAGAGGCCAGCTCTTTTCCTTACAGAAATGTGGTAATGTATCTATTCTTTCTGTATTCTGCATAGTGCTGTACTAATCTGATAATCTTTGATGAAATAATTCAAGTGGAGCCTGTTATTTGATTATCGTGACTCGTTCGTAACTACAAATGTGTAACATACCTTAAAATGAAGTTATTGATAACTGAGGATTCAAAGCTGCACATATCCTGTGCTATGACAATGACCATGTGTGACAGAATGCACCTATGTCCACACCCTACACACTATTTTAATAATGTTTGTACCAAGTGTGTCCTGCAAGGGCTTGCTTGAAAACTCGTAATTTACTTGTTGTCAGTGTTCCGATAAAGCGTGTGTGACAACATTGTATGTGAAGTTATAAGATTGTATGTTATAAGATTCCATTGTATGGTGTTATTAACATATGCTCCAAACTGAGGCTGGCTAACGGGTCTGTCTCAAACAAAGGAATGTGTGCTCTGTTTAATTTGCATTTAAGCAGTAAACAGAGTCATCATATAGGAAGGGTACACAAAGAAACCCCAAATAGGTGAGAAAAAGCAGAAGGGAACATTCTTTCCTACAGACTGTCTCCTGAATCTCAGCTGGAAATGTTTCTAAGAGGGGGACTGACCCTATAAAAATGAGGGACAAACACCCCAAGGCACATCATCTCTCTCTCTCTGCCCATGAATGCACTGCACCAAAAGGAACAAAGGAAGCAATCAATGAACTGGGGAAGGGGTTCTGTCCTAAGAAGTTGGTCTGTAAGACTGCTGAGTGAGAAAAACTTTGCTTTGAATTTAATATAGTTTAAGTTATGCATCAGTTGTGTTTTATTCTTTATTTTTCTTGTAACCATTTTGACTTCTATTCCTCATTACTTGTACTCAACTACAAAAAGATAAGTATAAAACTTATCCCATTGTTTTATATAATCCAGTGTGTTTACACTGAAGTGTCTGTGCATATTATTCCTATTAAAGAAATACAAATTTTATATGAATTTGTATGGTCTTAGGAGAGGGCAGGGAAATACAAGACATACATGCATGGTGGGGGGGGGGGGGGGGGGAGGAAAGAGAATCTACAACTGGGAGTGCGGTAGGGTCACCCTGCAGTAGAGCCAAGCTATGGCTGGCTGCCTGTAGTGCATATGTGCGCGCACGCACACACACAAGTGACTTGCATAGTACAGACTATTTGTGAGCAGTCCAGACTAGAAGCACCCCAAGTTAGCGGGCAGGGATTGTATCCTGGGTACATCCAAACTTGTCAAATAAATATATCAAATGGAAAACAAGGAGAAATTGACAGTAATTAATATAGATCAGAAGTTAACTGTAAATAAAAAATTGATAATGGAAGCAAACGGACACAAGGAGAAATCTATGACCAGCAGAGTTAAGGACAATAAGGAGGAGTATTTTTTTAAAAATATTTTATGAACAAAAAGAATAGAATAATTACTTAATCACACTGTTAAATTCTAAATAAAATAGTAGAATCTCCATCCTTAGAGGTTTTTAAGGCCTGGCTTGACAAAGCCCTGGCTGGGATTGGTCCTGCTTTGAGCAGGGGATTGGACTAAATGACCTCCTGAGGTCTCTTCCAACCCTAATATTCTATGAATACCAATTGAAATTTACTAAATATTTTTGGATGTTTTTCTACATTTTCAATTATATTGATTTCAATTACAACACAGAATACAAAGTGTACAGTGCTCACTTTATATTATTTTTTTATTACAAATACTTGCACTCTAAAAATGACAAAAAAGATATTTTTCAATTCACCTCATACAAGTACTGAAGTGCAATCTTGAAAGTACAACTTAAATGTAGATTGTTATACAACTGCATTCAAAAATAAAAATGTAAAACTTTAGAGTCTACAAGTCTACTCAGTCCTACTTCTTGTTCAGCCAATTGTTAAACAAACAAGTTTGTTTACATTTATGGGAAATAATGCTGCCTGCTTCCTATTTACAATGCCACCAGAAAGTGAGAACGGGCATTTACATGGCACTTTTGTATCTGGCATTGCCAGATCAGCATACGAATGTTTAGCCTCTTCACGCTTCGTCCTCTGGAATGGTGGCCATGCTTCCATGCTGATGACACTCATTTAAAAAAAAAAAAGTTAATCAATTTGTGACTGAATTCCTTGGGGGACAATTGTAGGTCTCCGGCTCTGTTTTACCTGCATTCTGCCATATATTTCATGTTATGGCAGTCTCAGATGATGACCATGTTGTTCAAGAACACTTTCACTGCAGATTTGACAAAATGCAAAGTAGGTAGCAATGTGAGATTTCTGAAGATAGCTGCAGCACTTGACCCAAAGTTTAAGAATCTGAAGTGCTGTCCAAAATCTGAGAGGGATGAGGTGTGGAGAATGCTTTCAGAAGTATTAAAAGAGCAACACTCTATGTCGAAACTACAGAACTCAAACCACCAAAAAGGAAAGTTAACCTTCTGCTGGTGGCATCTGACACAGATAATGAAAATGCATCCATCCGCACTACTTTGGATTGTTATTGAGCAGAACTTATCAGCATGGACGCACGCCCTCTGGAATGATGGTTGAAGTATGAAGGAACATATGAATCTTTAGCACATCTAGCACGTAAATATCTTGTGACGCTGGCTACAACAGTGCCAAGTGAATGCCTGTTCTCACTTTCAGGTGACATTGTGAACAAGAAGGAGGCAGCATTATCTCCCGCAAATGTAAACAAACTTGTTTGTCTTAGCAATCGGCTGAACAAGTAGGACTGGATTGTAGGAGCTAAAGTTTTACATTTACTGGGTTGTAGGCGCTAAAGTTTTACATTCTTTTGTTTTTGAGTGCAGTTATTTTTTTGTATACAATTCTACATTTGTAAATTCAACTTTCATGATAAAGAGATTGCACTACAGTACTTGTATTAGGTGAATTGATAAATCTTTTTACAGTACAAATATTTGTAATAAAAAATAAATATAAAGTGAGCAATGTACACTTTGTATTCTGTGTTGTAATTGAAATCAATATATTTGAAAATGTAGAAAACATCCAAAAACATTTAAATAAATGGTAATTATTGTTTAACAGTGAGATTAATCACAATTGATTTTTTTAATCGCTTGACAGACCTAATTTTTATTAATGACTTGGAAGAAAAACAAACCCACCAATAAAGTTTGCACATAACACAAAAGTTGGAGGAGGGGTTAATAAAGAAGGTCACTGATTTAGAGAGATCTGGATCAAACTGGGTGCAAGCAGACACTATGCGTTCTCGATGCATACATTTAGTCATCGTAGAAGGCCATACATACAAGATGGGGGACTCTACCCTGGGAAGCAGAGACACTGAAAAAGGTTTGGGGGTCATAGTGGATAATCAGCTGAACATGTGCTCTCAGTTGCATGCTGTGGCTAAAACAGCTAATGCTATCCTGGGATGCATGAACAGGGGAATGTTGAATAGGAGCAGAGAGGTTATTTTACCTCTATATTTGGCACTGGTATGATCATTGCTGGAATACTGTGTCCAGATCTGGTGCCCACAATTCAAGAAGAGTGTTGATAAACTGGAGAGGGTTCAGGGAAGAGCCATGAGAGTTATTAAAGGTATAAAAAAACCCATGCCTAATAGTGATAGACTCAAGGAGCTCCTTCTGTATAGCTTAACAAAGACAGTTAAAGGATGACTTGATTACAGTCTACAAGTATCTACTTTGTGAACAAATATTTAATAAGGGACTCTTCAATCAAGTAGAGTAAGGTATAACATGATTTGATGACTGGAAGTTGAAGCTAGACATATTCAGACAAAAAAATACACGCTTTATTTCCAAATGATGAGAGTAATTAACCCTGTGTTGTGGTGGATTCTCCCTCACTATTTTTAAATCAAGACTGGATGTTTTTCTAAAAGATCTGTTCTAGGAATTATTTTGGGGAAGTTCTATGATACTATGTTATACAGGAGCTCAAACTAGATGATCACAATGATCACTTCTGGCCTTGCAATCTATGAACTTTACTTTGAAGGACATACCATTCAGATCCCTCAAATGGCAGAAATTAAAAGCTCTTATCAAATGAGACACCTAAGAACTGGTGTCCAGATGACAAAAGAACTTCCCAATCCCTAAATCCAAACAGATTCTAGGACCACTATAGAATAGTCCAAAAACTACAGGAAGACAGACTTTTCCATATATAAATTCCACATTCACCCAAAAATTACATTTGCACATCCGGAGGAGGGAGAAAAATTGTTCTCTTTAACCTCTGAGGATACAACAAGAAACAATGGGCTTAAATTGCAGCAAAGGCGGTTTAAGTTGGACATTAGGAAAAGCTTCCTGTCAGGGTAGTTAAGCACTGAAATAAATTGCCTAGGGAGGTGGTGGAATCTCTATCGTTGGAGATTTTTAAAAGCAGGTTAGACAAACACCTGTCTAATGGTCTAGATAATACTTAGTCCTGCCTTGTGTACAGGGCTAGATGACCTCTTCAAGTCCCTTTCAGTCCTACAATTCTATGACTGGACTTCATCAGACATTGGTAGGGGAACATTCTCTTGTCTGGATATTGCAACATCAAATGCTATACTTTTTTGTAGTCACCACACTTAGCAATTATTTTTAGCATTCCACAGATTTTGTTTTTAAGTCTACTTCTGAAAAATAAAATTTTATTCTAAAACTGTGGCCAACTGGACAGATGATACTTTGTGACACAATAAACATGCATTCTTTTGCCCCTGTATACCCCCCTGGAAGTTAGGTCATGAGCATCATGCTGTATCATAGGATATGCTAAAAAACAAGGTAAAGATCATAACACAGCAAGAGTTTTGTTTTTAAACAAAAAAGGGGAAGCAGGGTCAGCTGTAGCAGATCACCTGTTTGTGCTGATGGTAATTTTACAAGAGTGCCCCTGGGTTCATAAGACAGCTAAGACCGGAATTTTCAAAGAAGACTAATGAAATCTCAGTAGGTGCTGGATGTTTAACTCCATTAGCTTCTTTGAAAATCCCAGTCTGAAGCGTTAAAGGCATTTTGTGGGAGGAAGTGATGTCATGCAATTAGCTGCTGTGAATCAGTGTCATAGGTAGTAAGATGATCTGCCCCTTAGCAGTGATTCCTGGTTAAGACTACGTTTTAGTTATGGGTATTTTTAGTAAAAGTCATGGACAGGTCACGGGCAGTAAAGAAAAATTCACAGGCCCATAACCTGTCTGTGACTTTTACTAAACACACCCGCTCTGACTAAAACTTGGGTGGGGAGCTGCGGGTGCTCTGGTGGAGGGGACAGTCCAGGAGCACCATGGATGCTGGGGGAGGTGGCCCAGGAATCCCGCTGGTGCTGGGGGAGGAAAGGGGGGGCCGTGGAGCATGTCCCACGATCCCTGTTAGTGCTGGGGAGGGGAGGAAGGGGGACTGCAGCATGTGACCTGGGACCCCGCTACAGCTGGAGGAAGAGGGAGTTGACAGGACTTCCTACCGGCTCCGGCTCTGCAGCTCCTAGGTGGCAGAGTCACGAGCCAGGGCAGGGGCTCCACTGCTCCCACCACAAGTGCCGGCTGCTGCAGCTCCCATTGGCCAGAGACCCTCCGCCTCCTAGAAGCTGCAATGGGGCCCCCTCACCCCAAGGTAAGCGCCCCTCCCCGTGCACTCCCCTACTCCTAGCCCCTCCCACACACCCGAACTGCTGCTACTGGGCTCAACCGCTGCAGAAGTCACAGAATCCATGACAGACTTGCAGCCTTATTCCTGGTTATTCAGTTGAGACTAGGGTGTTTTATCTGTAAGTGAATCCTTGACATTACAAAATCAGCTTCCATAGTTACTCTAAGCTTTTAGATGGCATGTTACATACCTCTCATATATTCAATAGTGCCATCAAGCACAAGGTTTAGAAGAGGGTCAAATCCTTTCAAGACTCCGCTAGCTGAAGACCACACACACAAAAAAAAAAGTCAGAAACTAAAATACACATTGCTACAGTCTTGTAAAATAGCAAAAGGAAGAAAAATCCCAAAGCCAAGATGTAAGAAAATAAATTCCTAAATTCCACCCCACTCCCAAACTTCAAAGGGGAAACAAATGGGAGCAGCTACCAAAAAGTGCTTGGTCTGGGAGAGAAAGGGAACGGAGGATGCCCTTCTCATCATGTTAAGATGTCATTAGTAAACACACTGAAGCATGACAAGTTGCTTCTAGAACTTTCAGGTTATTCAGACAATTAAGAAACGAAAAAGCCATTTCAAGTAGTGAAACTTTTACGTTCTAGTTTTGTGGTCAGTAGCTTAGCACAGCCTTTCATTCACAAAATGAACTGTCCATGTATTAACTGGAGCAAAAAAGTAGTTGTTTAATAGGATAGTAATTGTTTAACTGACATCATCATAAATCAGAGTAGATTGTGTCTGTGATGGTAAATGTTCATATTTTGATTAACAAAAAAAAACAAAACAAAAAAAAAACTCCACATACTAAGTCCCCCTAAACAGCCCAACGCATCCCATCTCCTGTATATCTTTTCTAGAATGTAAGCTCTTGTGGCACAGGCATTGTCTTCATGTGTATATATTGTAAAGAGCCAAGTACCTGGTTCATGCTAAAGTAGATAGAGTGATGATTTGCAAGGATGGGCAATGAATACATTATGCAGGATCACAAGTTGACTTTCCCACCTTGTAAAAGCCAGTTTTACCATTTATATTACCATAATATCCAAGATCCCCAGTCACGGTAAGACTCCATTGTGCTGGGCACTGTACAAACAAAGAACTAAGAAAATAATCTATGCCCCAAAGAGTTTATAATATAAAGCAGCAGACAAAACTGAGATAGATGGGAGTATAAGGAAATGACGAACCAGCCAGCATGCTAGACAGCGGTATCACTGCACTAATGGGCTAACTGTTATCAAGTTCTTTATAGGCATCATAGCAAAGGAGAGTTTTAAAGAGATTTGAAGCAGGATAATGAGACAGTTTTATGTGGGTTTTTGGTGAACAACTCCCACAAGTGTGGGGCAGCATGGAAGAAAGCATGAAAATGCTAGTTTGAAAATTTAACAAGTGGGTGATGGAGGCTGGCATCTTTGGGTAATGAGAGAGGTGAATCAATATTTCAATACTGAATGAGAGATGATAGGTAGACCATGGATAGGTTGTCAAGGGCCTTGAAAGTGAAGACAAGATGTTTGATGTGTTAGAGAAAGGGAGTCATAGTTGAGGGATGCAAAGAGAGGGGTGACGTGGTGAAAGCAATGGGCTGGGAGAATGATCTTTGCGGCAGCATTCTGAATTGATACAGGGCAAGACAGAATGTGTCAAGGTCAGAGAAAAAAGGATGCGGTAGTAATTGAGACATGAGATGATGAGAGCCTGGACAAGAGTTTTAGCTGCTTGGATGCATACGGCTGGTAAGGCCATAACTTAGGAGATGTTATGCAGAAAGAATTTCCTATATTTAGATGCATCACCTAGATATAAAGTGCCTAAACAGAGGTTTCAGTAAAAAAGGATAGGCCTGTGACATGGGCATGAGTGACAGGCAGAATAGTGATGTTGCTTGCAGTGACAGAGAAAGTAGGTTGGGGGGGAGAAGGCTTGAGGAGAATATTAAGAGCTCTGTTAACCACGTTGAAAGGATGGATGGCTAGACATCCATGGGGAGATGACAGAGAGACAGGCAGAGATTTTAGTTTGAACAGAAGAATAAAAGTTGGGAGGAGAGAGTTAGATCTGGGAGACGAGCACAGAGACAGTAGCTGAATTTGTGTTTGAGAATGAGTCTACTCAGAGATAAGGTGTGTTGAAAGATGAAGGGACCAAGGAGAGAGCCCTATGGAAGTTCCTCTTCCCCCAACTGGAGGGGGGGGGATGAGGAGGATCATCTAATGGATATGCTTAAGGAGCAATTAGAGAGGCAGGAGGAGAACCAGTCACAGAAGCCAGGGTAGGACAAGATTTCAAAAAAACAACATGGTCCAAAGATGAATAACAAGTTAAGGAGGAAGACGATGGAGTACTGGTTCAGAGTTTTGGCTAGGAAAAGGTCATTAGAGATTTTGGTGAGAGCAGTTTCAGTTGAGTGCAAGGGGTGGAAGCCAGACTGGAGAGTCTTGGACTGAATTGGAGAAGCAGCTTCAGACAGCAATTGTAGACAGGCATTCAACAAGCTTAGAGATAAGAGGGAGAAGGGAAACAAAGAAAGTGGGGACAAGGATGAGATTTTTAAGACAGCAGAAACAGATTTGTTTTGTGAGATGAAAGAACAGAGGAGAGTGAGAGGTTAAGGAGAAGAATAAGGGAGGGGGGAGATAAGAGTGAGCACCAGGGAGCAGTGGTGTTACTGGAGCATGTGGAGGGATTACAAGAGGCAAAAAGCAGTTAGAATTAGGGATGTGGGATTCATTATACCACAAATGTGTGATGATCTGCAAATCAGCATAGTTCAGATTGAAACTTACCTTCCCTACCACCTTGGAATTTTACTCGAATTGTTTTGTCAATATATTTTGAGAGATCCAAGATACTCTCTTTCTTCTTCTTCTCTTTATCCTACGGAGGGGAAAAAGGAAGCAGAGCTAACATAACTAAAAAGTAAACCAGAACCATCTCTTGGTTACATGTTTGGCCAGTGCTTGGCACAAAGGGGTCCTGCAATACAAATAATTAATAATACATTACTAATAGTTAGAAGAAGAATGGTGAAAGTGTTCCCTGCTTAATTGCAAGGGAGCTCATCAGCATAAACTACTGGTGCCTTCAAATACAGATTAGCCCTTGGAAACTTAAAGTCCCCATAAACATACCTGTGTTTGGATCTAGACAGACTCTTGCATGAATTTTAGGCCATGCAAAATGCAACCTGCTTCATCAGGCAGGCCCTTCAAACTCTGGAGTATAATGTACATACCAAACCATCCACCCATCCCACCACATAACACACTTGCCAAACTGAGGGAGTATTCAAGTAATAGCTTAATCTCTAAATGGAGCCATAAAACTCTGACACCTCAACACGCTAGGTTCAGGGATGACAGCAGCGATTTGCAGCGATAGATTATAAGAGTCTACACAGCTAGTCCAAACCTTTGGGTAAGGGGACTTTCAGCGTACTAGATTCTTCTTCATCAGTGATAACTTGAAAGTTACACTCTGGTTTGCGGCTTTACGGCGCCCCTCTGCGTTTGGCATTTACCTCAGCTTGGGCCAGACCCGACACTTGCGGTGCTGCCCCCGCGCCCGCAACGCGGCTCGGCCTTCGCCCCGCACGCGCCGCAGCCGGGTGCTCGCCAGGGCAGGGTCTGGCCAGGGGACCCCAGGCGGACTCACCTCCGCTCGCACCCGGCGCGGCCCGAGCCCCCCGCACGGCTTCCCTCGCCTCTGGCTCGCCGCACGCACGGAGGGGCGGAGCGCTCCGACCGGCCCCTCTCAGGCCGCGGGGGCAGAGTTCCAACAGCCTCCTCCCACTCGCTCAGGCGAGGGAGCTCGGCGGGCTGCTCCGCGAGCCGCCCCTGGCAGAGCCAGACCTAAGCCCGCCCCACCCCGGCGCTCGGGGGAGTCACGGGCAGGGCAGCCCCGGCTCTCCTGCTACTCACCGCCATTTTGCGCCCACCAAGCAGCTCAGCCCTCTGCTCTTTCACCCCGCCACTTCCGGAGCCTGGGTCACAGCCCCGTCCTCTCGTTGGCCACTTCGCCCGCTTTGGCCCCTCCCAGAGGCGGGACTTCCGGGCTGAGGGCCGGGTTGCTGGGTAACAGGCCGGAGCGGTGCCAGTCCCAGCTCTGCTCACGAACGAGCGGGGCTACGGCGGCGCTGGGGATGGCGGCGGCGGCGGCGCTGACGAGTCGGGCCCAGCCTGGGTTGCTCCTGCTCCTTGTCGCTCAGGTGAGTCCCTGGCTCCGCCTCCCGACACGGGACAAAGGCGGAGCGCGCTAGGCCCCGCTCCCCCTTCCCGGGCCCCGAGGCAGCCCGCGGCTCCTTCCCACCGCCCCGAGGCAGCGCGCAGGGCTGGGTCCCTCTGTGGCCGCCGTGCGGCGCGCCCCGCCCCGCCCCGGTGCTGTCGGTGCGGGACTCCGCCTTCCGAGCGGGCTCCTCCCGCCCGGCAGAGCCCCTCGGTCTTGGGCTGTCTTCGTCCCCCCAGCCCCTCGGGGCCGTCGGGCGGGCTCCAGCTGCCTCTCTGGCGCTGCGGCCCGCACCAAGGGGGCAGGCGAATCCCCGACTCGTAGCAGGGAACAGCCAGGTCCTTGGCTCCCAGCCCCTGCCCCGGAACGGGGGTCTCGCTGTGCGCTCAGCGGAGGGCTCTGAGAGCAGCCGGGGTTTGACTGCGACCTGCGCTTCCAAGTAGGCGACCTGGGCTCACTGCCGCAGCTGGTACCACTGGGTGCTTCCTGGACAAAAGACTTCCGAGTCGACAGGTACTTTCAGTGCCCGATGTCTGTTCAAGACCAGTCAAGCTGACATGTCCTTGATTTGTAGGAAGCTGTGAAAACCATATCCCTGCACTACACAGAGATAGAAAATAAACTTGGAAACATCTGCAAAATGGGGTTCAGGTACAAAGACAGGCTGCAAAAATAAAACTACAGTAAGGCTATGTCTATACTACCACTTAAGTTGGTATAACTTATGTCTCTCAGCCCTGGTCTATGCTGGGCAGGAGTCGATGTAAGGTACGCAACTTCAGCTATGAGAATAGCGTTGCTGAAGTCGACGTACCTAGATCGACTTACTGTGGCGGCGTCACGGCGGTGAGTCGACTGCTGCCGCTCCCGTTTTGACTCTGCTTGTGCCTCTCGTGGTGCTGGAGTTCCGGGAGAGCGCTCGGGGATCGATATATCGTGTCTAGACTAGATGCGATATATCGACCCCCAATATATCAATCGCTACCCGCCGATCTGGCGGGTAGTGTAGATCTACCCTCAGGGTAATTCCCAACAATAATTCCCAATATGTTTCTAATTTTGAATTTGTCCTCCATACACACAACAATGATCAGTATGTTATTAGCTTTCTAATGATAAATTACATGTTGCCTTTTAGATACGGGGTGTGACAGTGAATTGGAATACACTGAACTGGTCAGGCCAGTTGAAACTCACTACCAGATACCAGTCATCCCCTCTGCCCTCTTGCATTGGGATGCTATTAGGGTCATATTCACCAAAACAAAACAAAACAAAATAATCTTTCGGATAGATTCAAAGGTTTTGAAACAAAATGTCATTTGAATCAACATTTTTCAAACCGTTACAGATTGGCTGTACAACCATTTGAACCAGATAAAAGTAAAAAGTATTTAGTCTTGCAAGGCTCCCTCCTTTTTCTTTGTATTTCTAGTTGTCGCCATCTTCCTTTCTCTATCCAAATTCTTCTTTCTGCTTAGGCTACTGAACCAAGAACTACATTTTTTGAAGCAAGTGTCACACGCTGGATTGTACAACAGTATCCAAGGGGATTGCTGAGGTTTGAAATGTAAGGTGGCCAATCAAGAAAGCAGAGAGATTTTATTTTGTACTTATTTAATAAGAAGAAGAAGAAGAAGAAACCTTTCTCATTTCTGTTACTGTGGCAGATTTGGTGAAACAGATTTTAGGATGTCTTTTGTTTCTATATGTTTATTTTGGAAACTTCCCTAATAATGGAATGTTGTGTAATGTAGTGACTATATGGTACAGAACTTGAATGATCTAGACAGATATGTTTCAGAGTAACAGCCATGTTAGTCTGTATTCGCAAAAAGAAAAGGAGTACTTGTGGCACCTTAGAGACTAACCAATTTATTAGAGCATAAACTTTCGTGAGCTACAGCTCACTTCATCAGATGCATATCGTGGAAACTGCAGCAGACTTTATATAGTTTCCACGATATGCATCTGATGAAGTGAGCTGTAGCTCACGAAAGTTTATGCTCTAATAAATTGGTTAGTCTCTAAGGTGCCACAAGTACTCCTTTTCTCTAGACAGATATGATGACCTGAAAGTAATTGATGTGTGAGAGAACCTATCACTTTTCCGTCTTAACAGGAGCCTTAGATAGTTTGCTAAACCACATCGGAAGGTCTTATTGAGCAGTGCAAGTGAGAGGATGGAAGATTCCATATCACCATAATCAACCAAGTAACCTCTTCAGCTTTCTGCTTGATAGGCTCCTTTTCATCATAAGTGAAAAGTGGTGTGTCCACATTCTACTCTGCTTGATGCAACCCAAACTTACATTTATCTTCAGAAATACTCATTGTTATAAATCATTAAAATATAGTTAACAAAGCTTTTAATTTTACTGTTAACAATTCTTCATTTTATGTTCTAAGCGTTATAAGTCAGTATATGTTATTCTGTGGTACCCTTAATCTATTAGAAAGGGGAAGAGGAGTTATGGGAAACGTGATGATTCTTTAATGTCAGCATTTCTTATCTTCTTTAACCTGGGTTTTTCATTCGAAGTCTAGTTTTGTTAGTGAATTATTACAGAGCAACTTCATTAGAGGGTGTCTCAATTTTAGGGCTGTAATGATGCTGGTTCTGGTGGGGCCCAACTGAGAGTGCCAATTCAGGACAAATTGCATAAAGCAGGACAGTTACAGCCCAAGGCTGGGGTTTCTGTGCACACCAAGGCAAACCAAATTGGCCAAACAGAGAAGACTTTGGTTTTACCCTACTGGCTAACCACAAGTCACACAAGGAATTCCCTTAGACACCCCAGTTTCACAGTATCCCCACCAGTGCCACTTGTTATGGGGACAAATGGTTATGAAAACCAATACCCCAGTAAAAGAAAAAAGGTTCTCTCAATCCCAAAGGACCAAGCCCCAGACCCAGGTCAATATATAAATCCGATCTTACCCACAAATCATGCTGTTGCCAATCCTTTAGAATCTAAAGGTTTATTCATAAAAGGAAAAGATATAGATAAGAGCTAGAATTTGGTTAAATGGAATCAATTACATACAGTAATGGCAAAGTTCTTGGTACAGGCTTGCAGCAGTGATAGAATAAACTGCAGGTTCAAATCAAGTCTCTGGAGTACATCCACAGCTGGGATGGGTCTTTCAGTCCTTGGTTCAAAGCTTCAGTGTAGCAAAATTCCTCCAGAGGTAAGAAACAGGATTGAAGACAAGCTGGAGGAGCTGCAGCAGCTTTTTATGTTCTTTTGCCATGTGGTCTGTCTATCTTTGTCCCAAAGACAAGCTGTCCATCACATGGCATGGAAACACCTCAGAGTTCTGTCCATAGGCATGTCCCTGCATGCCTTGCTGAGTCGCAAGGTGTGTCTGCCTTCTCTCAATGGGTCAGTTGTATAGCTGATGGTTCTTAATGGGCCATCAAGCAGGCTAGGCAGAGCTGACACCAGCTTGTCTGGAGTGTTTCCCAGAAGCATAGCACAAGTTGAAATACAGACAGTATAGGGCCAATATTCATAACTTTAATTACAAAAATGATACATATAGACAGCATAATCATAACCTTGTCTTAGACACCTCATTTGACTCCCTTTATATAAGATTTGGTGCCACTACAGGATCTTGGTTGCAACAATGATCTATATGGTCCCAGCTTATGTCAATAACGTCACAAGGGCCTTGGTGTATTATTGCTTTTAATGAAACCCCGATAAAATGTTTTGTGTTTTCAGGTGTGTTGCGAGTATGGTATGGTGCATGTTCTTTCGGAGAAGGGGAGGAGTAAAGGAAAGGACTACTGTATCCTCTTCAACTCTCAGTGGGCCCACTTGCCGCATGACCTAGGAAAAGCTGTAAGTACCTAAATCAAGCAATGAGAGAGGATCATAGTTCACAGACTCCCATATTTTAGGGAACCCCTTAGGTCTCACCTGGTTCTGGTCAGGCTAGCAATGACTAGGACGTTTGTTCGATTTCAAAAATATTCTTTGCTTTATCTATATTTGCACAGGTAAGCTCTAGCAAACCAATGATTTAGCCACCATACACTTTTCCAAAAACAAATCGTAAGTTGAAGTTAACCAGTGTACCAGTCTTGTGAAAGAACCTTCCTTTGTATCACCAGAGCTCTTTAATAAAAATGAAAATGGCAATTGCCCCTGGCAAGTAAGGTGTTTAGTTCTTATATCTGCAAAGATAACCTCGTTTATGTGAATTGAATATAAACAGATACTGTATAGACTCCCTGATGTTTAGACAAAGAATACTAGTGTCTCTTCAGAGGCACGTAGTTCTGCTAAGGTGCAGTAAAGTGAAAATAGATCTGCTTTGTCAGGTTTTACTGCTTTATTCAGATCTATGAGCAACATTAGGCTGAGAGTTGGGTCAGTTTCACAGTGCTCCCTGAGAGAAGCTATGAGCAATGCTTGAGATTAAAGCACAAAAATGGAGGCTGGAGTAGGAATAGATTAGTGGAAACTTCCTCCCCACCATCACAACTGCCAGGCATCTCTGGGGTGGCAGGAGGGAACTGAGAGAGGCTCTAAAATTTATTGTACACCTGCTACTCAGATGCTGTGGAATATGGAGATCCTTAGTGGGGATCCAAGGACAACACCCTGGTAGGAATTGCAACACTCCTTTTCCTAACAGCTTTGGAGAGAAGGGGCATGGCAAGGGCTTGATTTCCCACCTGATCTTTCATACTGCATTTTGACTAGTAGGCTTAGAGAGATTATGATATTAATATTTTTGTAGGCAGATGTGAGACAGAAAGCACAGGAAAAAAGTAGGGAACACAGTTTAGGAGAAGATTGGGGGATAGAAGGGAGTGGAGAGGGGAAAGAAAGAAAAGAGGAAACAGTGAAACAATCTACATAAACTATTTGGGGAAAAGAGGATGAGGATTGGGGTGGGGGTGAGAATGAAAGTGAGGCAGGGAGGAAAAGTATAACAACACCAAGAGATTTAGTGAGGTTTTTTGTTTTTTTAATTGATACTGAATAATTGGTTTTATATGTTACAATTTTAAGAGTAAAACAGTTTAGTATTGTATTTAATTGCAAGGAGCTGTGATAGTAACAGTATTTTTCCATCTGTCTGGTAGGCTTAGCAGTTGGGCTAATAAGTGTTGGGTAAATTTTTCAAGCCCTGGGAGTACATTAATTTTTTTTTTCTTTAAACAAAGGCCGGTTCTTGGGAATCTTAAAATATAACTAAACTAATACAGAAATGGACATCATGTCCTACACAACAGAGCAAGGTGGAAAAAGGAAATATTTTTGGTTTTGTGGCATGGAAATATACATTTGTCACTGAAATATACATTGCTGTGCTATGGTCTGGGTATAGTTAATGTGCTTCTCCCAGTGTCTGCAATACTCAGTGAAGGTGGTATTAATGTGCAGAGTTCTGAGAGCGTATTCCAGATTCTGTTGTTGTGTACCTTGAGTAGGTGTTTTTCTTTATTTTTATAGGTATTGTGGGAATAATTCCTTTTTCGAAAATGGCACAGAGCAGCATAAATATGTGAATATCTAGGGTTGCTTGACATAATGCATAGTTAGAGAATGAACCTTTCATCGTTTGGAACCTACTTCTAAATTCTCATTTTGTTCACATATGGAAATATTACCTAGCACTTGTCTGGTGCTTGATGGATTCAAAGGGTTGTACAGATGCTAATACCCACAAATTTCCTGTGAGGTGTGTTCAGCAAATGTTATCGCCATTGTATAGATGGATGCACAGCAAGTAAATGGCAAAGTTGAAACTTGGGGGCTCCTGACTCCCAAACTTGTGCTCATTCCTTTATATCATATTGTGCAATAAGTTTGTTTGCTTCTTAGTCTCCATTCATTTATATCACACCACCTGCAAATAGCTATGAAAACGGCAGGCCAAGGAAAGAAGTGGCTGCTCAGAGTTAGGATTGTAGTGGTTTGGCAAAGCTGTTTGTTGAAACCAATGACAATCTGCACTGAACCTGCTTCAAGACAGAAATGTGCAGATTTTTGCAACAAAGTTACAGTGTTTGTGTAACAAGTCTTACATATTTCATTAAGGCTTTAATTTTGTAATACTCATTTCTAACACTAGAATACTGAGAAAGCAGCTTTGAGATTTGTTTGGAGATTTCATGTTGTTGTGCAGTGTGTTGTAGTGTTACTGTAATTAAATTTATTAGTGTTTTCATTAGAACATACATAACATAAGAGCCGGCATAGTGGGTCAAACCATGGTCCATCTTGCCCAGTATTCAATCTCTGACAGTGGCCCATATCAGAGCTTCTTGGGGAGTGTACAGAACAGAGCAATTATGGAGTGATCCACCCCTGTCTTTCACTCCCAGCTTCTGATATTCAGAGATTTAGGGTTGCCCTGAGCTCAAGGTTGTGTCCCTGACCAATAACCATTGATGGATCTATCCTCCATTAACTTACCCAGTTCTTTTTTGAAGTCTGATATACCTTTGGCCTTCACAACATCCCATGGCATTGAGTTCCACAGGTTAGTTGAGTGGAAAAAGTACTTCCTTTTGTTTGCATTAAATCTGCTGTCTATTAATTTCATCGGATGACCCCTGGTTTTTGTATTGTGTGAAAGGGTAAAGAATACTTCTCTATTCACTTTTTCTACACCATTCATGATTTTGTGGACCTCTATCATATCCCCCTTTAGTTGTCTCTTTTCTAAATTGACCAGCTGTAATCTTTTTTTAATCTCTCCTATTATGGAAGCTGTTCCATACTCTTGATCATCTTTTTTTTTTTTTTTTTTTTCCCCCTTCAGTGAACCTTTTCCCATTCTGCTTTGTCCCTTTTGAGATGGGGTAACAAGAACTGGACTCATGGGCACACCAGGGATTCATATAGCGGCATTAAGATATTTTCTGTCTTATTTTCTATCTGTTTTCTAATAGTTTCTCACATGCTATTAGCTTTTTTGACTGCTGATGCTGCACATTGAACAGAAGTTTTCAGAGAACTATTCCCCCCCGGTGCCTCCAAGATCTCTGTCTTGGGTGGTAACAGCTAATTTAGAACCCATCATTGTGTGTATATATAGTTGAGATTATTTTTCCAATGTGTGTTACTTTGCATTTATCAACATTGAATTTCATCTGCTTGTTTGTTCAGCAATGGCAACAATCTCATTTAGGCAATGCTTTCTTATATAGTCTGTTGTGACATAGATCTCATTTCCTGTAGTCTTGAAGATCTTGCTGTTTGCTTCTAGTCCTCTGAGCTGCACTCATAGTTGTTTTTTCTAGTCAGTTATATTCAATCTGAGATCCCAAATTAAAATATTTGGTCAACGCTTACTGTGGAGATTAGCAGGAAAGAAGAGAATACACTACTCTGCTTCTTTAGTTGTGTGGTTTCTTTGTCAGGGTAATAGCTTTCTTTCAGAAGGGTCTTTAATTCAGATTCTCATTTGTTCTCAAGGACACTGAAAGTTACCCCATTCCATCTTGATACACTGCATTCACTCTCAGTGCAGTCTTATTACAGGACACTGTACATTGGCTTTTATATATAAGCCCGGGTGCCCAAATTAAGGGCTGCACTGCACTACCAACTCGCCAGGAACCCGAGGGCTGCTCACAATTTGCATAAAATGGGAAGATTGCATCCATCTTTTTCTTCAGTTTGAAAGTATGGCTTCATGTAGACTGAGTCCCAGCAAGCAGTACTCCACCTTGGACTGAGTGGGCTGCTTGGTTCAAGGAAGCATTGTATGCTGGGAGCTGTAGTCCGTGAGGAGAGCACAACTTGTAAGCAGGATTCTTTGACATTGATTGGGACATGTTAAAAATTAATCCTTTTATTCTGTGTGATACAGCTAAAATGGGTCCCGGTTCATTGCTATTGTCACACCTCATGTGAGGTCCTAATGTCATATTTTTTAAAAGTTTGAGGCTAGTTGACTGAGGCTTGGTCCACAGAAGACTGAGATAGTGATGATGGGAACAAGTAGCAAAAGTTTTCTGGGCTTTTTTGAGTTTGTCAGTCGAGTTTGTTGGCTTGTATAGCAGCAGTGATGGGCATTTCAAGATTAGAGTATTGCACTGTACTCTACATTTTTATGACCAATATTACTTGCAACTTTCCAATCTTAAAATAAAGATAAGCACTGTATCAGCCCTGAAGCAGGTGCAGAAGGTGAAAGTCTGTTAAGTGCTGTTTCACCCTGGGTGCAGGAAACCAGTGCTTTGAAATCTATATTGGATTCCCATGGGTTTCTGGAAGGAGTTAAGGTGCATATGTTTTATTGTGTATCCTAATAAGCCCTAAATGGAATGTGGTCTCTCTACCTGAGACCCCGCTCTCTGTATGTTATGCTGCCACACTTTAAATCAGTGGAGATGCTTGTGCTATAGCTCCCTTGGTATAGAAGGGAGAGAGCTGCTTGGAGAGTGAGGCCCTTTCTCTGACGGTGCCTTGACTTAGGGATTCACCCACCCACTCGGCCCATAATAGTCCAAATCCGTTGACCTTTAGTGCACACAGTAGGGCTGTGGTTGGGGATCTGGATAAGAGTGTGGGGTGTTTTACTGGGGAGGTTAGGGTTTAGAGTAGTGGTCACCAACCCGTAGATTCGGATCGACTGGTCGATCCTGGAGACTCTCCCACGAAAAGTCCGGCAGTGCACAGGGCTGCTGCCAAGGCAGGCTCCCTGCCTGCCCTGGCCACACACCACTCCCAGATGTGGTCAGCACACCCCCGCAGCCCCAGAGAGAGGGGCAGGTGGCTCTGTGTGCTGCCCCTCTCTGCAGACACCACCCCCACAGCTCCCATTGGCTGCAGTTCCCTGTTCCTGGCCAATGGGAGCTGCGCGGGTGGTGCTTGCAGGCAGGAGCAGCGTGCGGGGACCCCTAGCTCCCCCAGGGGCTGCAGGGGCATGTTGGCCCCTTCCTGGAGTGGGGTGGGGCTGGGACAGGCAGGGAGCCTGCCTTACCCCACTGTGCTGCTGACCGGCAGCAGCCCATAACCCAACCCCCAGCCCTGAGCACCCTCCAGGAGCCAGCACCCCATACCCCCTCCTGCACCTCAACACTCTGCCCCAGCCCAGAGCCCCCTCCTATATCCAAACTCCGTCCCAGAGCTTGCACTCTTCATCCCCTCCTGCACCCCAACCCTCTGGCCAAGGCTCAGCCTGGAGCCCGATTCCACACTCCGAACCCTTCAGCCCTAGCCCAGACCCCGCACCCTTTCCCAAACACCCACCTCCTCCCCCATCCTGGTGAAAGTGAATGAGGGTGGGAGAGAGCAAGCGACAGGGCGGGAAATGGAGTGAGTGGGGCAGGGCCTCGGGGAAGGGCTGGGTAGATCCTGGGTTACACTTAAATTCAGAAAGTGATCTTGTGCCTAAAAAGGTTGGAGACCACTGGTTTAGAGGAAGTCCATTGTCTGTGGGTAGATGTGTGTGGAGAAAGGTCACCAGTTTGCTACTGCTGGTCTTGTTTGAGTTAAATTGTATTTTTAATTATATATTATGATACCTAGAAATGGGATAGGCATCCTTTTCTGTCTATGTCCATATATTGTATTCAGTATTGGTGTAGCCATATTGGTCTCAGGATATTAGAGAGACAAGGTGGGTGAAGTAATATCTTTTATTGGACCAACTTCTATTGGTGAGAGAGACAATTTTTCAAGTTTACTCTGAGCTCTTCTTCAGATCTGAAGAACTTGTCTCTCTATATCCATACGTTGAAATCCAAAATAAAAAATACATTTTTATGACCAATATTACTTGCAACTTTCCAATATTAAAATAAAGATAAGCATATCTCATGCTTCTGAGCATTAAGTTGATCAGCATGCGGGTCAGAATAAAATGTCTAATCCCACCAGTTATTTGGTTAGAATAATAGATTCCAGTCTCTTATTGGATGACTTTTGCAAATGCTTGTGTACATGTTAAGGACTGTGTCTCAGAGACTACAGTGATGACCATGCTATAAGAATCTATATAGCCTAAAAGATGCATATTTTCTCACTTGGTACCAACTGTTAGGACAATTATTTGAATAAGTTAAAAACCTCCAGTAAGAGTGGCGTGACCACATGCTTGGTTTAAATACATTTGCAGTGGGTACCCATCAATGCCCAGGGCATCGTTGAACTAAAAGTGAGTGGCTTCCCTCCACTTCAGAACAGTAATAAATTCTTAAATGGAAACTGAAATTAATTTATAAAAGTGCAGTTTAGCTAGCCCTAAAATATGAGGCTTGCCAACATTTTTAAATTATTAAAGGGACACCAGTCAATTTGAATAATTGGCCTGTTTCAATTATCTAAGAGTGCCCTCTTTCAGCCGCTTGCTCACACTGTTTTATTAATTTAATTTAGTAATGTTTCTCATATATGTTTCTCTGCAGCCCTTCTGATGTTTACAAGGGTCTTTTGGCGGGGGTGTAGGCCGATCCAGACACAATAACAAATGTATTTGAATCCACCTCTTCTTCTCCCACCTCCCCTTCCTCTCCATGCAGTGTTGCCCGCCAGGCCTCTTCCCTTTCAGTGACCTAAGCAGCGGCCGCAGCAGCAACAGGAGCACAAAGGTTAATCCTGCGTTGTTCACTCCCCAGATACCTTTCAATCCAGGGGGACTGATGGTTGAAGCTGGCTCCTGTTGCCCCTGGTCCCATGCATGGGACTGGAAAGAGAAGACCATAGCTCCACCAGTGTCCCCAGTTTTAAAATGATTCCCAAGAATAGGTAAGGCCCTACCAAATTCACGGTCCATTTTGGTCAATTTCACGGCCAGAGATTTTTTAAATTAGTCAATTTCATGTTCATCTGAAATTTCACTGAATTGTGACTGGGGGGGTCTTGACCCAAAGGGCAGTCAGGCTGGGAGGGTTGCAAGGCTATTGTGGGGAGGGTGGTATTGCCGCCCTTACTTCTGCCCTGTTGCTGGCAGAAGCACTGACTTCACAGCTGGGCAGCCAGAGCGGAAGGCTGCTGGCTGGGTGCCCAGCTCTAAAGCCAATGCCACTGCCAGCAGCAGCACAGAAGTGAGGGTCACAGGGTATGGGGGATGGGTTACCATAGGTCTGGTTTTCCCAGCAGCCTCCCCTCGCAGTGCAGGGCTGACAGCTGGAGCTGTTGTACGGAGGGAGGAGTGCGACAGCTGGAGCTGGAACCTCCCTGCGCAGAGTGGGGGGCGACAGCTGGAGTTGCGAAGCTTCCTGCAGCTGGGGAGATCCCAGAGGTAGGTCTGACCTGCCCCAGGAGCGGCCCTACAGGGGTAGAGGAAGTCTCCTCCATCCCCATCGGACTAGCAGCTGGAACCCTGCACAGGGTAGGAGCCCCTGGCTGGGTGCCAGATTTCATGTGGGAGTTAGATTTCACGCTCTGTGACACATATTTTTCACTGTCGTGAATTTTGTAGGGCCCTGCTCATAGCGGTTTGGAAGTAAAGGGAGCTCACCTAGCTGTTCTGTGACTCATATTGCTCACTTATCAGAGTGCAGTCACTGTGGCAGAGTGAGCCAAAGTAAGTCAAAGAGAAGTTAGGTCCAATTTTATAAGGGACCCATCTGAGCCTAACTGTGGAGAGGACTTAGTTCACCTGTCAGCTCTCTGAGCTCTGTCTGAAGTTATCAAAGTCTCACTCTGCAAAGTCAGACACTGTGGGAGGCAGAACTGGCAAGGTTTTTCTCTGGAGTGCTGGGCCCCAGAGGCTTCTTTTTCTAGCAGAGGGATTTATTTTGATGGGCATGTTCTTGTTTGAATTATTTTTGACATTTCTGTTGTATGAAATAAACACACCAGCACTGAATATTTTGGCCATTGGGACTGCCTGATTCACCCTGGACCACAACCTTAGGCTATGTTTACGTTACAGACCTTTCAGTGGCACAGCTGTACCGCTGTAGCTGCACCACCGTAAGATCTTCCCGTGTAGCCGCTCTATGCCAGCCCATTTAGCGCTGTCCACACCGGCGCTTTTGTTGGCGAAACTTGTCAATTGGGGGTGTGGGTTTTTTATACCCCTGCCTGAAAAAAGTTTTACCAACAAAAATGCTAGTGTAGACAAAACCTTAAATTCAAATGAAACGGCCACTTTCTTACCATTACTGGTAAAACATCTTTCTGCAGGATCTGGGGTAGAGTGTGGAAGTGAGCTCAACTCCTAAGCGCAGCCTAGGGCAGAGCATGAGCTTCCCCTGGGGTAGGGCCTACATGTTCCCCTAGGGTCAGGGGGAACAATATGCCTGTGATCTCATCATGCTAGTGCATGAGAAAGGAGGTGCAACTGACTAGACATAAAATGCTGTCCAATGCACAATGAAAACACACTGGGGGGTGGGAGGGAATTGCTAACTACTTTCAGTTCCATTCATCTTAAATATTACATGTAAAAATAATAGATTTAAAAAGTTGATAAGAATGTGATTATTGGGGGGGGGGGCATTCCTTTAAAATTACACACATTCTTGGGGTGAGTGGGCCAGCTTGTTTGCCTGTTTGGTTTTTCTTTTAGTTTGCTTAAAGTTTACAAGTGTGGTCTGCTGTGGATTGTGTGATTGTTTAGGGACTGTTTGGAAGTGGGGCCAGAGACCTATTATCTGCTAGTTGAGTGGGTGCTAGGAAGTCACTAGTCCCCCTGTCCATTGTTCCTTTAATCCTTGTGATCGCTTTTCATCATCCTTGTGATTACCCTTCCCTTGTGTGTTAACGAGGGGGCAGGACTGACCTGGGAGAGAAGCTTAAAAGGCAGACACTAAGCGACCAGATGGAGCTAGCAAACAGGGGAGTTTGTAGGAGGGAAAGGGAATAAAATCAGTATGGTTTGGAAAGGCAGTGTCTTCGGTCCAACATTGCTCCTGTCTCCTCCACTTGTACCTGTGTCCAGGCAGAGAACTTGACAATGCCTGTACCCAGATCCTGGTGTGGATCTGCAGACTGTGGCCTGTTTTGCCCTGTCATAGAAAGCCAGGCTGGAGGGACCATCCAATGTGTGAGGTGCCTACTGGTGGAATCTCTCAGGGGGCAGGTGAGAGAGCTACAGGAGGCAGTGGCTAGGTTGAGGAGCATCCATGCGCAGGAGGAATTAATTGAAAACATGCATATGGAGACCTCCAAGTTTGAGGAAGAAATCGAGCTCAAGAGGACTGCAGTAACATCACCAGGGAAGGAGGAAACTGCTCCTTCACAGGGAGGAATCTGGCTGCTGATTACTTCTGGCAGCAGAGAGTGCTCCACCCTTGCTCCCAACCCACCGTCCATAAACCGATATGCTACCCTGGTAGCAAGGGATGAGGAATCTCCCGCAAAGGTGCAGGATGGGAAGCCTTGTACCCCAAAGGCTGGAAGGATCGCAACCATCACTCTGAAAAGGAAACAGTGATTCCCTTCTAAGGGAGAAGGAAGCATCCCTCTGCAAGTCTGACCTGGCATCCCGAGAGGTGTACTACCTACCAGAGGTCCATATCCAAGACATTACGGAGGGATTTCCAAGGATCATCTGGTCCTCTGAGTACTACCCCATGCTGCTCATCTATGTGAGCACTAATGGAACTACAAGATATGACCGTGAGCAGATCAGAAGTGACTACAGTGCTCTGGGAGTGAGGATGAAGGAGCTTGGAGCACAGGTCGTTTTCTCATTGATCCTTCTGGTCAAGGGTACAGGTCTAGGCAGAGACCTATACATCCTGGAGATAAATACATGGCTGCCTGGATAGTGTCTCCAGGAGGGCTTTGGCTTCCTCAACTGCAAGATCTTGTTCTGAGAAGAAGGTCTGCTGAGATTGGGCCCACCTGTCAAGGAAGGGGAAGAGTATCTTTGGATACAGACTGGCAAGCCTAGTGAGGTGGGCTTTAAACTAGGTTCAATGGGGGCAGGAGACAAAAGCCAACAGGTAAATTCAAAATGTGGAGCCCTGTGGGTGAAAGGTCAGAATCTCCGGGGAATATGGGAAGTTGCAGCATAGACAAAGGAGAGACAAGAGGGAATATAAAGGGGAAATCTAATAAACATCTTAGATGTCTATATACTAATGCAAGAAGTATGGTGAATAAACAGGAAGAACCAGTGAATAAGAACGGCCATATTGGGTCAGACCAAAGGTCCATCTAGCCCAGTATCCTGTCTTCTGAAACACCTGGCATTGGCCACTGTCAGAGGGAATGAACAGAACAGGTAATCATCAAGTGATCCATCCCCTGTTACCTATTCCCATCTTCTGGCAAACAGAGGTTAGGGACACCATCCCTGCCCATCCTGGCTAATAGCCATCGATGGACCTATCCTCTGTGAATTTATCTAGTTCTTTTTTTAACCCTATTATAGGCTTGGCCTTCACAACATCCTGTGGCAAGGTTGACTGTGCGTTGTGTGAAGAAATACTTCTTTTTGTTTTGTTTTTAAACCTGCTTATTAATGTCCTTTGGTGACCCTTAGTTCTTGAGGTATGAGAAGGAGTAAATAACACTTCCTTATTTACTTACTCCACACCAGTCATGATTTTATAGACCTCTATTATATTCCCCCTTAGTCGTCTCTTTTCCAGGTTGAAAAGTCCCAGTCTTTTTAATCTTCTCATATGGAAACATCACTACCAAATCCTGTGTTTTGGATGAGGGACTTCTACTACCCAGAAGTTCTTGGGAAAATAATATAGCAAGGCACAGATTATCCAACAAGTTCTTGGAATGCATTGGAGACAACTTTTTATTACAGAAGGTGGAGAAAACAACTAGGGGAGAGGCAATTCTGGATTTGATTGACAAACAGAGAGGAACTAGCTAAGAATCTGAAGGTGGAAGGCAGCTTGGGTGAAGGTGACCATGAAATGATAGAGTTTGTGGTTCTAAGGAATGGTAGGAGGGAAAACCAGCAGAATAAAGACAGTGGACTTCAAGAAGGCAGACTTTAGCACACTGAGAGAATTGGTAGGTGAGATCCCATGGGAAGCAAGTCTAATGGAAAGACGGTTGGCAGTTTTTTAGAGACATTATTAAGGGCACAAGACCAAACTATACAAGTGCGTAGGAAAGATAGGAAGTATGGAAAAAGGCGACCATCACTTAAACCAAGAGATCTTTAGTGACCTGAAACTCAAAAAAGAGTCATACAGGAAGTGGAAACTCGGTCAAATTATAAAGGATGTATGATGGTGTGCACCCACATCTCATGAGCGCCTCCTATCAGGTAACAAGGGTAACAAGACAGAATTTTACAAATACATGGGGAGCAAGAGGAAGACTTGGGACAGGGGAGGCCCATTACTAAATGAGGAGGGAAGGACAATAACAGAAAATGCAGCAATGGCCAAAGTGGTAAATGACTCATCCCCCCCCTCTTCTTCCCCCCCCCCCCCCCCATTTTCACAAAAAAAAATTAGCAGGGATCAGATGACCAACATAGAGAACATCGGTGTAAATGGGGTAGGGTGTGAGGCCACAATAGGAAAAGAACAAGTTAAGAATTACTTAGAAAAGTTAGATGTCTTCAAGTCAGCAGGCCCTGTTGAAATACATCCTAGAATACTTAAGGAAGTGGCTGAAGAGATCTCTGACCAATTAGCGATTATCTTTGAGAAATTATGGAGGATGGGAGAAATCCCAGAGGACTGGAAAAGGTCAAATATAGTACCTATCTATTAAAAAAAGGGGGAATAAGGACAACCCACAGAATTATAGACCAGTCAGCAGCACTTCCGTACTCGGAAAGATAATGAAGCAAATAATCAATTGGTAAGCATCTAGAAGAAAATAAGGTAATACAGTAACAGCCAACATGGATTTGTCCAGAACAAATCATGTCAAACCAATCTAATATCCTTCTTTGACATCTTGTGGATGGGGGAAAGCAGGAGATACCAAAGTTGAGATATATGATAAGGCTTTTGATATTGTCTCAGATGACCTTTTCTTAAACTAGAGAAATCTAGCCTAGATGAACCTGCTATAAGGTGGATGCACAACTGGCTGGAAAACCATACTTGGAGAGTAGTTATCAATGGCTCACAATTGAGCTGGAAGGGCATATCGAGTGGGGTCTGCTGTCCTGGGTCCAATTCTATTCAATATCTTCATAAATTATTTGGGTAGTGGCACAGAGAGTACACTTATAAAGTTTGTGGTTGGTACCAAGTTAGGAGGGATTGCAAGCACTTTGGAAGACAGGATTAAAATTCAAAATGAGGTTGACAAACTGGAGAAATGGTCTGAATTAACTAGGATGAAATTCAATAAGGACAAATGCAAAGTACTACACCTAGGAAGGAATAATCAATTGCACAAATACAAAATAAGAAATGACTGCCTAGGAAGGAGTACTGCAAAAAAGGATCTGGAGGTTATAGTGGATCACAAACTAAATGAGTCAACAATATAATGCTGTTGCAAAAAAAAAAAAACGAGCATCATTCTGGGACGTATTCGCAGGAGTGTTGTAAGCAAGACACAAGAAGCAATTCTTCCAATCTTCTCAGCAGTAATAAGGCCTTAACTGGAGTATTGTGTCCAGTTCTGGGCACCACACTTCAGAAAAGATGTGGACTATTAGGAGAAAGTCCAGAGGAGAGCAAGAAAAATTATTATTGGTCTAGAAAACATGACCTGCAAGGAAAGATTGAAAAAATTGAGTTTGTTTAGTTTGGGGAAGAGAAGACTGAGTGGAAACATGGTAACAGTCTTCAAGTATGTAATAAGAAAAGGAGGTACTTGTGGCACTTTAGAGACTAACAAATTTATTTGAGCATAAGCTTTTGTGAGCTACAGCTCACTTCATCGGATGCATAGTTCAGGACTATTTAGAAAAGCTGGACGAACACAAGTCCATGGGGCCGGATGCACTGCATCTGAGAGTACTAAAGGAGTTGGCAGATGTGATTGCAGAGCCATTGGTCATTATCTTTGAAAACTCATGGTGATCGGGGGAAGTCCCGGACGACTGGAAAAAGGCTAATGTAGTGCCCATCTTTAAAAAAGGGAAGGAGGAGGATCCTGGCAACTACAGGCCAGTCAGCCTCACCTCAGTCCTTGGAAAAATCATGGAGCAGGTCCTCAAGGAATCCATTCTGAAGCACTTAGAGGAGAGGAAAGTGATCAGGAACAGTCAGCATGGATTCACCAAGGGCAAGTCATGCCTGACTAATCTAATTGCCTTCTATGTCGACATAACTGGCTTTGTGGATGAGGGGAAAGTAGTGGACGTGTTGTTTCTTGACTTTAGCAAAGCTTTGGACACTGTCTCCCACAGTATTCTTGCCAGCAAGTTAAAGAAGTATGGGCTGGATGAATGGACAATAAGGTGGATAGAAAGTTGGCTAGATTGTCGGGCTCAACGGGTAGTGATCAATGGCTCCATGTCTAGTTGGCAGCCGGTATCAAGTGGAGTTCCCAACGGTCGGTCCTGGGGCCGGTTTTGTTCAATATCTTCATAAATGATCTGGAGGATGGTGTGGATTGCATCCTCAGCAAGTTTTCAGATGACACCAAACTGGGAAGAGAGGTAGATATGCTGGAGAGTAGGGATAGGATACAGAGGGCCCTAGACAAATGAGAGGATTGGGCCAAAAGAAATCTGATGAGGTTCAACAAGGACAAGTGCAGAGTCCTGCACTTAGGACAGAAGAATCCCATGCACTGCTACAGACTCGGGACCGAATGGCTAGGCAGCAGTTCTGCAGAAAAGGACCTAGGGGTTACAGTGGACGAGAAGCTGGATATGAGTCAGCAGTGTGCCCTTGTTGCCAAGAAGGCCAATGGCATTTTGGGATGTATATGTAGGGGCATTGCCAGCAGATCGAGGGACGTGATCGTTCCCCTCTATTCGACATTGGTGAGGCCTCATCTGGAGTATTGCGTCCAGTTTTGGTCCACCCACTACAGAAGGGAGGTGGACAAATTGGAGAGAGCCCAGTGGAGGGCAAAGAAAAGGATCAGGGGGCTGGGGCACATGACTTGCAAGGAGAGGCTGAGGGAACTGGGATTGTTTAGTCTGGAGAAGAGAAGGATGAGGGGGGATTTGATAGCTGCTTTCAACTACCTGAAAGGGGGTTCCAAAGAGGATGGCTCTAGACTGTTCTCAGTGGTAGCAGATGACAGAACAAGGAGTAATGGTCTCAAGTTGCAGTGGGGGAGATTTAGGTTGGATATTAGGAAAAACTCTTTCACTAGGAGGGTGGTGAAACACTGGAATGCGTTACCTAGGGAGGTGGTGGAATCTCCTTCCTTAGATATTTTTAAGGTCAGGCTTGAGAAAGCCCTGGTTGGGATGATTTAGTTGGGGATTGGTCCTGCTTTGAGCAGGTGGTTGGACTAGATGAATTCCTGAGGTCCCTTCCAACCCTGACATTCTATGATTCTATGATTGATTCAGTGGAAAAAACAGTATTTTCCACTGAATGCATCCGATGAAATGAGCTGTAGCTCACGGAAGCTTATGCGCAAATAAATTTGTTAGTCTCTAAGGTGCCACAAGTACTCCTTTTCTTTTTTCGAATACAGACTAACACGGCTGCTACTCTGAAACCTGTCAAGTATGTAATGGTTGTTATAAGGAGGATGATGATAAATTATTCTCCTTAACCACTGAGGACAGGAAAAGAAGTAATCATAGGATTGGAAGGAACCTCGAGAGGTCATCTAGTCCAGTCCCCCGCACTCATAGCGGGACTAAAGTATTAAATGGGCATAAATTCCAGGAAGGATGATGGGCGTAAATTCCAGGAAGGGCGTAAATTCCAGTGGTTCTCAACCTATTTACCATTGTGGGCCGCATATGCAGCTCTCTCTGTGTTGTGTGGCCTGGATCCACGCAATATGTATACTACCTGTATATCTACTAAAAAATAAGGTTTCATATTTGTTATATGAGAGAAGTGTGATTCAAACTGATATACTACCTTTCATTTGAACACTGGCAAACACCAGTAATACAGGTTTGGTGGTCCAGATTCTGCTCTCAGTTACAATGGTACAACTCCCATTGATTTAATTGGGGGCTTAACCATTGTAAACAAGTGAAGAAATTGGCTTTGCAACTAGAATTTAGTTAACAATTCTGTGGATGATTTGTGAGCTAAAACAGGCTCCATCTCTCCTGCAAGCTTGTCTAACATGAATTAATGGTGTAAACTTTTTCTACTCAAATCGGCAGATGTGACTGTGAACAGAGTCACTTTTCTAAGCTAGACAGTAATTGAAGTGCTGCAAGTAGATTGAAGCTCCAAATTCCACTAAGTCAGTAGAAGTCTTATTTGTAATGAGGTCTACAGATTCTTGAGAATGGGTCTCTGTTCTCTGCAGCCTAGGATTAGACCAAATCTAGAAGGGAAGGTCTGCCTTCCCTCTGAGAAATCACCAATTTTTCTTCTGAAAAACATTGGCTTAAAATTTCCAGGCTCTCAGGGTGTGCCTTTTATCTGCAGAGGGGATTTCCTTTCTCTTCATAGTTACTGGGACTTTCCATTTACATGTAGTGCAGCATGGTGGAGAAGGCTAAGAGAGGATAAGCCAGAAACTATCTCCAGCACCTCCACTCTGATTGAGTGCCTGCAGGGAGAGCTGCACCTGTTTTGTGGAAATTCAGTCCCCTCTGAAATGCTTGTGCTGGAGTAGGGTTTTTCCTGCAGCCTCCCACTCCCGAACAGAAGAGTCTCCAAGAAGCATCAGGAGCAACGTCCCTCATTGGGCCCCCTGAGGCAGCAGAGAGCTACTAAAAGGGATCTCGAGCAGACAAACCAAGGAGAGCCTGATAAGGGGCCCTCAGACTCAGTCCCTCCCTCCATTACACAGCATGTCCTCCTGCCCAGTCTTTCAATGGCTCAAGATTACTTCCTGCCAGCAAAGTCAGACCAGCTTTGTTTCCTAGTGCAGCAAGTGGACCAAGAATTCCTTTGGAACCTCCAAGGTTGGAGCATGGTGCCTTTGAGGTAAAGTCAGTCTATATCCAGGCTCATCCAGGAATCTCTCTTGAATAAAGAGTGGGAACCTGGGAAGCCCTCTTCTGGACCCAGGCCAGCACAGCCCTCCAGCCCCCTCTTTTTCAGGGCAAGAAAGCTGTGAAGAGTAACCATAAGGTGTCGTCCTTCCCCTTTTCACACCCTCCCTCTCTAGGAGACTCAGTCTGAAATTTCTCTCTCCCTATCAGATGAGGAGGATAAGAAAAAGAAGGGTCTCGCTGATGTTCAGATCCCTCTGTGCAACAAAAAGCACTAAGGAGAGGGAAGCCCCAGTGATCCCCGTCATCATATGAATAGTTTGACTCAGATTCCTCTAAGAGGCTCGAAGCAAATCTGTTTTCCTCACGGCACACAAATGTGCAAAGAGCCTGGTTTCCCTGCTCCCCTTCAGAGTACAGCATAGCAGATAATCATAACTATGGGTTTCACTGCCCACCCTCAGAGTGGGCAGCATGGCAAATCAGTGCAGAAAAGACCAGGTCATAAAGATGTGTTGGTTACTCTAGGCCAGTGGTTCTCAACCAGGGGTACGCAGAGGTTTTCCAGGGGGTATATCAACTCATCTATATATTTGCCTGGTTTTACAACAGATTACATAAAAAGCACTAGCGAAGTCAGTACAAACTAAAATTTCATACAATGACTTGTTTTATACTGCTCTATATACTATACACTGAAATGTAAGTATAATTATATTCCAATCAATATATTTTATAATGATATGGTAAAAGTAAGCAATTTTTCGGTAATAGTGTCCTGTGACACTTGCTTAAAAAATCAGCCTTTAAAAATACAAGTAGTTTTAAGTGAGGTGTAACTTGGGGTATTCAAGACCAATGAGATTCCTGAAAGTGGTACAGTAGTCTGAAAAGTTTAAGAGCCACTGGTCTAGGGGTATGTATATACATATCCCCAAAAGGGAAATTTTCCATTCTTAGGGGAAGCACGCTAGCAGTCCAAATCATCGTTGGATTCAAATGGTAAAATAGATATTTTTAAAACACACCAAGCGATAATCCTTCAGGCAGAAATGTAACAAGTACTGTAAACTACACTTATGAGGTCAGCAGATTTCCTCAATAATCTATAGCTATATGTCTCTCCTCATGCACCGTGGGAAGATATAATAGATAAGAATTTTCCTGCCACACCTAAAAGACTAGGAAAGTATTGGGTTGTCATAGTCCCCAGCTGCTGCTGTGGGTCACCATGTTGTAATGTCCAGGTTATTGCTCCCAGCTTCTGTCGCAGGTTGCCAAGCCTTGGTACTACTTCTATCTTCTTCCCCCTGCACCTGGCTGGAGAGTGATGAGAAGGACAGCACCCGAGCATTGGAAGAACTGTCAGGCAGTAATGGGCCTATTGGCAGAATTTATTTCTACTTTTCCGTGCCCCTGGCTTCCATTTTATGAGGCCGGAAGGCTCCTCGGTGTGAAACAGTCTAAAACTTATCCTGGAATCACTAACGAAGAAAAATATCCACAGAGAGACCATCAAAATGGATCTCTAGCTGCATCCAGCTCTGTTATCAACCAAATAAAACAGAACCCCTAGTAGAGATCAGGACTCATTCTACATAATCAATAGGAACCTCAGTAGCCTTTCTGAACTATGTACCAATAATAGACGTATGTAAAGCGGCAACCTGGGCATCTGAGCATACAATCACAAATTATTATGCAGTCATTCAAAGCTCAAGATCAGATGCCATGCTAGGCCTAAAAGTGCTCCCTTCAACCATGCAAACAACTCCAAAGCCCCTTCTGTCCACAGTGGGACATTGCCCTACAATCACCTGAAGTGGAGCACCCACAGAGACATCATCTGAAGAACAAGAGAACGTTACTCATCTTGTGCAGTAACTGAGGTTCTTCAAGTTGTGTGTCCCTGTGGGTGTTCCACTACCCTACCCTACCCTCCCCTCTATTTCAGGTTTCCTGTGAGTACTCCATGGTAGAGAAGGAACTGAGGCGTTCGGGTGTCACACATGTTGTATGAGGAGTAATGGCACTGCAAGACAGCTACTGTGCATGCGTAGCCTGGATGGACACTGCTACCGAAAATCTCTATCAATGGTGCTGAGAAGCACCGACACCTGAAGTGACGCACCCACCAGGAGAGAGACCTTGAAGAACCGCACCTTGTGCAGTAACTGAGTAACCTCCTCTTTATTAAAACAGGGGCTAACTGTAGTTCGTGAATTAACTGATTATTTCAGGTCAGCCTGGAAACATTTTCAAATACACCTAAGTGAAAGTGACTGGAATTTAAGTTCCTAGTTGCCTACATCTCTGAAAAATTAGACAGTCTTCTAAGTTACTTAGGCTAACCTTCAAACTTTTAAAACTAGTAGATCTCATCTCCGCCTTCCTCATTTTTATTCATAGACTGGAATTCCTGCTTTTTCAATCTCAGTACATTTCTCAACTTTGAATGAATTAATCCAAATGAAGGAAATAGTCTTTCTGTGCTTGCAGAAAATACTACAGCAGTCAAAACTAGTTTAACACTTCAAAAAACTCTGGTCCCAAGTGCTTAGCTAGTGACTTCCACCAGTTCAATGCTGTGACTTTCTTTAAAACATCATCAGCAAACATGAACTGCTTGAATGGTTCACCTCCAATCCTGAAATTTATTATGGCTGGCATGATTTGATGTGTGATTATTAGATACCCATGTCGTATAGCAGCATCTTTGTCAGCAACTAGGCATCTACCCTGGTGCTCTAGATTGAGACTATTGGGAAGAAAATGAGGTAGAGCATGTGCTTGATCCATCTGCCTCTTTACTTCCTGCAATTTAACACTGTTGATGGGTATTTCTTTCTTCAATAAAAGTTCTTGAAATTCTTTCCAGCATCAACAGTAGAACCACAATCTTTCAGCCATTTGTCCGAGCCTATGGAAATAGGTTTCAGTATATTCAGCATATCTTCTACATTTCTTTATAGTCCAATGCTGATTACTTTGGCTGTGGTAGTTCCATCTATTTTGTCACAATTTTCTTCACAAATTATCAGAATAGGGGAGTTCTTAATAGATAGCGCAAAACAGTCAGACACTGAATTCCATCATTCATCTTGTGGGAGAATTCATTTGGATTCTCCTGCTTTCTTCAATGAAGCTGAAGCAAAGTTGTAGTTATGAAAGTACTTTGCAATTTCAACATTCTTCTTTATTCCTGGAGATGTACTCAAGGCTTTGGCTAAAAGATGCATGAAATGAACACTACATCCGGATGTCATAAGTTTTAGGTTCATTATCTTCTAGATTTCTTCTCATCTTTGCTACATTTGCAGCATTTTCAGTGACAATTCTTAGCTATTCACTTGACGCTTGAATTTTTGTTCAGTTTGCTCTGGTTTTTACTGCTGTTTCTTTTAAGTGTTCTGCTGTATGGGCATTTCCTGATGTATCTGTTGTTTCTGTAAGATAGACAGCTCCGTTTCCTGTTGTCTCACAAGCACATATTACTGGATCATTGTGTACATTACTCCACCCATCAAGACTTAGATTAATGAATTTCCTGTCAATTTTTTTTGCACACCGTTCAATTTCCTTTTCATACATGGTATCCACCAACCTTCCAGCAATGTGTGCTCTCACGGTTGGAGTGTAGCCTGGCTATAATGATTAAATCCTGTCAATGAAATGTTCGTTCTGAAAAAGACGAAAGGGAGAATTTGTTGCATAGGTGATCCAAGCAATCTTTTCATAGAATCATAGAATATCAGGGTTGGAAGGGACCTCAGGAGGCCATCTAGTCCAACCCCCTGCTCAAAGCAGGACCAATCCCCAATTTAAATCATCCCAGCCATGGCTTTGTCAAGCCTGATCTTAAAAACCTCTAAGGAAGGAGATTCTACCACCTCCCTAGGTAACGCATTCCAGTGTTTCACCACCCTTCTAGTGAAAAAGTTTTTCCTAATATCCAACCTAAACCTCCCCCACTGCAACTTTTCCTTTGTGGAGTCTTCCTGAAATTTGCTGGTCCTGATTATGAACTCATTCATAGTTTTACTGGATAATGAAGGTCAGGTTTTTTGGTTTGTTTGTTTGTTTGTTTTTTAATGCAGGTAATTTTCTGTCTGACGTGTTTAGTTGCAGCACTAGTGGTGGTACCAGCAGATGACTCTGAAGTTGCAGACATTGCAGACGATGGATGTTCATAACCCGTTATGTCTAAGTCGGACCCTGAGACAAAATCACTCTTGCTCGGAGTATTACTCAGTGCACTTTAAAAAATGAGATTGTAAATGAAAGATTCCTCATACTGCAGCTGTTTATAGCATTGTTTAAATGGTATCATTCTAAACCCAGTTTTGTGGGGAAAATGAATAAATCATAAGGGTTTACATAGATTTAGATAATTCTTATCTCTGGCAACAGGTTGAAAAAGACATTTTAAAATTCATAAATGCCTAATAAAACTTCACTTTTAAACAAGAACTCTTCACTTTGGATGTTTGATTATATTGAGCAATAAAATAATCATTTCAAAAGTCCAGCAGTAATAGTAAAAATATAATTGATAAATACTCCCACAACAAACCAACATATTAATTATATTTTGAACACAAACATTTTTGAAATTTACTAGTAATACACCCAAAAAACAATAATCTGTTATCATTTACTGGCATAGTAAGACAAGGTAGGCAGTCCATAAGAATGGTTCAAAAATAAATTTACTAACTAGCTCATCCCAGATTGTTCAGACATGTCCACATCATCATCATCTTCAAAGTCATTGTCTTCTGAGGAGCATTTTTTTATAATGCTGTTTCATTCTGACAACCATTCAGTCTTGCATCTTTCTGTTGCCCTGTTTACATTTGGCACATGATCCTCTTTTACCCAAAGGAACAGAATTTCTTGAAAATATTCCCAAACAGGTCTTTTTTACAATCTGCAGCCATGGCAGTATTTTTTTCCCAGTTGTTAAAATCAGCATTAGAGGCTGTGGTCTGAAGAATTTTGTCCCTTCTGCCCACAATGTCCTGCATTCACACCAGTGTTGATCCTTTTTGGTTGCGCACACTGCTCCTTTTCCCTTGTTACATAGCCCCCCACCCGAGCCCTACCCCCAAAAGAACTAACAACAGTCAAAGACTTCTGCTTGAGTAACCCAAATGCCCTTTGCACTGCAGTATTTTATTTGTTTAGTGACAGAGGGAGGCAATTGCAAAATGAATGGATTTCTGTTTTTATCTGTGTACACATGCAAGGAGACAGAGCAAAGCTGTTTGCATGAAATGCCCATAACCATCCAGAAGGGCTCGTAGTCACTGAGCAGATCAGTGTTTTGTCCATTTGATGGAGCAGTGTCATGGTGGGTGGAGTCTCAAATATTCATAATTTGAGAACTGAGACAGTCAGACCTCAGGGAGGGAGAAGCTATAAAATAGGAATATGAGACCACCTAGGAGGGATCAGTGTATTATCTTGATGAGATATACAATTAGGGTTGCCAGGCATCTGGTTTTCGACCAGAACGCCCTCTCAAAAAGGGACCCTGGTGGCTCTGGTCAGCACCACTGACCATTCCATTAAAAGTCCAGTCGGCGGCGCAGCAGGGCTAAGGCAGGCTCCCTGCCTGCCCTGGCTTTGCGCAGCTCCCGGAAACGGCCGGCATATCCCTGCGGTTCCTAGGTGTAGGGGCAATCAGAGAAGCAGCGTGTACTGCCCCCCGCCCCTAGAGCTGGCTCCACACTCCTATTGGCTGGGAACTGCGGCCAATGGGAGCTGCGGGGGTGGCACTTGCAGGCCCAGGCAGCGTGCACTGCGCAGAGCTGCCCAGCCATGCCTCCGCCAACGGGCTGGACATGCCAGCTGCTTTCCAGGAGCAGTGCAGAGCCAGGGCATGCTGGGAGCCTGCCTTAGCCCCACTGCACCGCTAACCGGCAGCCGCTTGAGGTAAGCACCGCTCGGCCGGAGCCTGCACCCTCTCCCACACTCCAGCCCCCTGCCTGAGCCTGCTCCCGCACTCTAAACCTTGGCCCCAGCCCGGAGCCCCCTCCTGCACCCCAACCCCCTCATCCCAGCCCCACCCCAAAGTGTGCACCCCCAGCCGGAGCTCTCGCCTCCTCCTGCACCCTGAACCCCACATTTCTGGCCCCACCCCGGAGCTCACACCCCCAGCCCAGTGAAAGTGAGTGAGGGTGGAGGAGAGTGAGCGACTGAGGGAGAAGGGTGGGAGTGAGTGGGGGGTGGGGCCTCAGAGAAGGGGCAGGGCAGGGGTGGGTTCTTGGGGAAGTAGTGGGGCAAGGGTATTCGGTTTTGTGCAATTAGAAAGTTGGCAACCCTATACACAATATATATGGTATCTCCTGGAGCCAGAGGCTGGATCCCAACGATTGTAATGACTTTGCCTGTCTCTTGCACCCAGTAGCAGAGCTCTTGGGTCTCCCACAGGATCAAACCCTTAATACATGACCTATTGTGCCATATTTATAAAGCTTAACCCTAAAAGTTAGGGTTTTTTTTTTCCCCTGATTCTTTTTTGTACAGAAAAGCAGCTTTTAAATCAAAGTTTTTGATCGAGGCTCATGGAGTCAAATATAGTAAAAATCTTAAATGACTCAAACTGTACCATAGAATCTCTATGGATAGAAATTCCATGCTTGAATAATAAGAGTATAGCAATAGGAATATACTACCTACCAACTGACCAAGATGGTGATAGTGACTCTGAAATGCTCAGGGAGGTTAAAGAGGCTACAAAAACAAAAAAAAAAATCATAATAGGAAATTTCAAGTATCTCCATATTGACTGGGTATACATCACCTCAGGACATGATGCAGAGTTAAAAATTGTAGACACCATTAATGACTGCTTCTATGAGCAGCTAGTCTTGGAACCCACGAGTGGAGAGGCAGTTCTTGGTTCAATTCTAAGTGGAGCATAGGATCTGGTCCAAGAGGTGAGTATAGCTGAACTGCTCAGTAATAGCAACCACAATGTAATTCAATTTAACTTCCTTGTAGGGGGCAAAAATACCAAAGAAACCCCTCACAGTGGCATTTAACTTCAAAAAAGGGGAACTACACAAAACCGAGAAAACTAGTTAAATTTGAAATTAAAAGGAACAGTCACAAGAGTGAAATACCTGCAAGCTGCATGGAAACTATTTAAAAACACCATAATAGAGGCTCAAACTAAATGTATATCCCAAATAATAATTAAAAAAAAAAAAGAGGACCAAAAAAAAAGTGCCACCATGGCTAAACAATAGAGTAAAAGCGATGTTTAGAGGCAAAAAGAAATCCCTTAAAGAGGGGAAGCCAGATCTTTTTGAGAAAAATAGAAATGAGCATAAACTCTGGCAAATCAAATGTAAAATTGTAATTGGGCAGGCCAAAAAAAGAATTTGAAGAGCAACTAGCAGAAGACCGAAATTAACAGAAAAATCATTTTTAGGATCTCAGAAGGAGGAAGCCTGTTCAACAATCAGTGAGGCCACTGGATGATCAAGCTGCTAAATGAGCACTTCAGGAACACAAGGCTGTTGCAGAGAAGCTAAATGAATTCTTTGCATCAGTCTTCAATGAAGAAGAGGATGTGAAGGAGATTCCCACACCTGAGTCACTATTTTTGGGTAACAGATTTGAGGAACTGGCCCAGATTGAGGTGTCAGTAGAGGAGATATTGGAACAAATAGGTAACTTAAATAGTAATAAGTCATTAGGACTAGATGGTATCACTCAAGCGTTCTGAAGGAACTCAGATATGAAATTGCTGAACTACTAAGTGTGTTATGTAAACTAACACTTAAATCAGCCCCTGTACCAGATGAATGGCAAATGTTTAAAAATCAGCCTCCGGAGGCAATCCTGGCAATTACAGGCCGTTAAGCCTAACTTGTGTACCAGGCACATTGGTTGAAACTATAGTCAGAATAGGATTGTCAGACACATAGATGAACACAATATATTGGGGAAGAGTCGAACACAGCTTTTGTAAAGGGAAATAATTCCTCACCAATCTACTAGAATTCTTTGAGAGAGTCGGCAAACATGTGGACAAGGGTGATCCAGTGGATATAGTGTACTGGACCTTTGATAAGGTCCCACACCAAAGGCTCTTAAGCCAAGTAAACAATCCTGGGATAAGAGGGAAGATCCTCTCCTGGATCAGTAACTGGTTAAAAGACAGTAAACAAAGGGTAAGAAAAAATGTTCAGTTTTTACAACGGAGAGAGGTAAATAGTGGGATCCCTGAAGGATCTGTACTAGGACTGTGCTATTCAACATACAGTAGACACTCATTAGTAGCAACATATTGGTGCCCTTTTGCTATGTTGCTCTAAAGCGGCTGTTGCTGTTATGGGGAGTGTCATTTGACCAAAAGGTGTATGAAGAGTTAAGTATGTTTTGGAAGGGATGGGGTAGCCATGTTGTGTTGGGGGGGTCAGTTGGAGGGGGACCCCAAGATTGGGGGAATGGGGCAGGGGAACCCTGGGTTTGGCAGGGGAGCCCCTAGTCAGCAAACGGCTGAGCGAGCCAGCTGCCAGGGACAGGCTGAGGATGCTCCCCCTGGCAGCTCATACTCCACCGTGGCAAGGGATGGATGGCTGGGGCAGGCACTGTGTGCAGCCTGCAATGGAGGCAGGGCGGGGTGGCGGCTTCTAGCACAGACAGCAGAGATGGTAGGGGGGAAGGGGACAAGTCAATGCCCTGGGAAGGCCCGATTCCCCACTGCAAAACAGCGCATCCATGCCCTTTCCCCAGCAACCAAGATGGAGGGGACAGCTCAGTGCACTGGGGGGAAGACTCCCCGATACGTCCAACTGCAAAATTGTCCTGTTCTGTTCATTCTCACTGAAGCATCTGGCACTGGCCGCTATCAGAAGACCGGATACTGGGCTAGATGAGCCATTGGTCTGACCCAGTATGGCCATTCTCATGTTATAATTCAGCATTTTTATTTAAATGTTTTAAGAGATTATAATAAGTTTAAGCCTTAAAATATTTTGTATTAGTCAGATTTCACTTTAAACAGGTACATTTTTAAAAAGAAAAAAAAACTTAGAATTTAAATAACAATAAAAACCCAATTTTAAATAATCCAATTTAAATTTAAAAAAATCAATTTTGTTCTAATTTTTTTTAAACCATTAGTTTTTATCCACCCTGAATTACTGGGAAAGTCTTGCTCAGTCCTTGAATCCTTGGGATGGACCTTCAGTACAGATGCAATCATTGGATAATTTAGCTTCTTCACTCTCAAAAGTCTCTACTGAGTATGTGCAAAAGCTTACAACTTGTCCAAGTTTGGGCTAATTTGCATGGGAATGGCAAACAGCACAATGCTGACACCAGGCCGACCCCCTCCCTCTGCAAAATGTCAGTTCCCTACATCAAACATGGCATCGCTAAGGTTTCTCAATAGAATAGTTGTACAATTCTTTTTTCAACATTGGCAAAACATTTCTCCCCAGTCTTGTTCTTGGAAGCAGCTGAACTATTTTAACTGAACCTTTCCAAAAAAATTCAGCCTGGGGCAGATGATCACTTTGGAAAATTTCAGACCAAATTGTTAAAGTTTGGCTAAGCTATAAGCAACTGAAAATGGGGTCTTATATTAAGTGTTGGGCAGTGTTAACTGTAGGTGGTGCTAGTAGTGCTGTCTATAATACAAGATAAGATGGGCAGCATGTCCGTTCATGCTACTGTGAGACCTCTACAACTCTCGTTTCCTGACTTGAATGTTCAAAGTAATCTTGACGTCATTTTAATATAAGTGTTGTGTTTTATTACAACTTACATGCAGATATTTGTGCCTGCTCCTTAGATCCTGGAGGGGGATGTGTGTGTTGATGGTGGGGGATTGTTTGTATGTTTGTTTTGTAAATGGCAATTCTTGCTTAATATAAAGAAATTAAGATTGATATTTTTTCCTAAGACTTCATGTCTAAGTTTCTGCTCTTGTTTTTCAACTAGTGATTCTTGTTTTTTCAACTAATGTTTCTTCCTCTCCAGTCCCTCTTGCAGCTTCAGGATCAAACAGCATCTGTGTTGTGTTCTCCTTCTGATGTACCAGATGGGGGATTTCGTAACAGAATCCCTATGGTGATGCGGGGGAACTGCACCTTTTATGAGAAAGTCAGGCTTGCTCAGATCAATGGAGCCCGGGGGTTGCTGATAGTCAGTAGAGAGAAACTGGTAAGTCTATTCCTAGTTATTGTCTGCAGTACTGATGTATCTCTGATGTTAGTCTTGGTTATAAAACTTTTTCATCTAGACTTCATTCTTGATAAACTGCATTGTCTCAGTGCTTCCCACAGTTGCTATTTTTAGCTTATTTGTGTTTGGGTTTTCTGACCTGGAGGGTTTCTTCCTAGAATTAATGTCTCTCTGTGGGCATGTGATGACTCAGCCTGCAGTATTTTGGTCTTATTAGGACCTGTACGAGAGGCTGTGAAGCTGCATATAAAGTTACTCATGTTCTTAGCCAACAGAAAAATATATGTTCATTCCTGATATACTGCCTGAATAATTGCTGTTTTGTGAGTAATTTTGTTAAATTTTTCTATTTGTGGCATTTAATATTTATTAATTAAGCCAGAGGTTTTACTCACGTAGTGATGGTTCCCAATGGGACTTGTACCTGCGTGTATATAATGCCCCTGGGTGAAGTCTTGTCTATCATTAAACGCTTGGCTAAAACAATGAAACCGGCTCCTTGGACCTCAACAAAATATTAGTTCTGTGTTGTGACTTAGCATTCAAAAAGACTAATTCTATGAAATATACAGCACTATGGCTTCTGTTTAGTGATATCTGAGTGTCAGCACTGGAAATACACGTCTCTCGTAGAATTATATGCCAGATGTGGAGCAGATGTTGCATGAAGATTGGTTCTTCTTTGAGTGCTTGCTCATGTCGATTCCAATTAGGTGTGTGCGCACCGCGTGCACAGTCACCAGAAGGTTTTTCCCCTAGCAGTACCCGTCGGGTCAACTGTGGAGCTGTCTGAAGTCACTCATTCATGGCGCCACATATAGGGCCCTGCTGACCCGCCACCTCTCCAGTTCCTTCTTACTGCTAGTGACGGTCATAGAATCACAGGGTTGGAAGAGACCTCAGGAGGTCATCTAGTCCAATCCCCTCCTCAGTGCAGGACCAATCTCCAACTCAATCATCCCAGCCAAGGCTTTGTCAAGCTGGGCCTTAAAAACCTCTAAGGATGGAGATTCCACCACCTCCCTAGGTAACCCATTCCAGTGCTTCACCACCCTCCTAGTGAAGTAGTTTCCTATTATCCAATCTAGACCTCCCCCACTGCAATTTGAGACCACTGCTTCTTGTTTTGTCACCTGCCACCACTGAGAACAGCTTAGCTCCATCCTCTTTGGAACCCCCCCTTCAGGTAGTTGAAGGCTGCTATCAAATCCCCCCTCACTCTTCTCTCTTCTGCAGACGAAATAACCTCAGTTCCCTCAGCCTCTCCTTGTAAGTCATGTGCCCGAGCCCCCTGATCCTTTTCTTTGCCCTCCACTGGACTCTCTCCAATTTGTCCACCTCCCTTTTGTAGTGGGTGGACCAAAACTGGACGCAATACTCCAGATGAGGCCTCTCAAATGTCAAATAGAGGGGAATAATCACTTCCCTCGATCTGCTGGCAGTGCTCCTACTAATACAGCCCAATGTGCCGTTGGCCTTCTTGGCAACAAGGGCAGACTGCTGATTCTCATCCAGCTTCTTGTCCACTGTAATCCCCAGGTCCTTTTCTACAGAACTGCTGCTTAGCCAGTCTGTTCCCACTGTAGCTGTGCATGGGATTCTTCCTTCCTAAGTGCAGAACTCTGCACTTGTCCTTGTTGAACCTCATCAGATTTCTTTTGGCCCAGTCTTCCACTTTGTCTGGGTCACTCTGGACCCTATCCCTACCCTCCAGCATATCTACCTCTCCCCCCAGCTTAGTGTCGTCTGCAAACTTGCTGAGGTTGCAATTCATCCCATCATCCAGATCATTGATAAAGATGTTTAACAAAACCAACCCCTGGGGCACTCTGCTTAATATTGGCTGCCAAGTAGACATGGAGCCATTGATCACTACCCGTTGAGCCCGACAATCTAGCCAGCTTTTTATCCACCTTATAGTCCATTCATCCAATCCATATTTTTTTAACTTGCTGGCAAGAGTACTGTGGGAGACCGTATCAAAAGCTTTGCTAAAGTCAAGATATACCATGTCCACTGCTTTCTCCATATCCACAGAGCCAGTTATCTCACCATAGAAGGCAATCAGGTTGGTCAGGCATGACTTGCCCTTGGTGAATCCATGTTGACTGTTCCTGATCACCTTCCTCTCCTCCAAGTGCTTCAAAATGGATTCTTTGAGGACCTGCTCCATGATTTTGCCAGGGACAGAAGTGAGGCTGTAGTTCCTTGGGTTCTTTTTCTTCCCTTTTTTTAAAGTTGGCTACTATATTTGCCTTTTTCGAATCATCCGGGACCTACCCTGATCACCATGAATTTTCAAAGATAATGGCCAATGGCTCTGCAATCATAACAACCAACTCCCTCAGCACCCTTGGATGCATTAGATCTGGACCCATGGACTTGTGCATGTCCAGCTTTTCTAAATAGTCTTTAACCTGTTCTTTCACAACTGAGGTCATTGGAGCGTTTCTTCTTTCGTCCAAACATACAATCCTCTAGCTTGCTTGTCGTACATATATTTCTGTAAATAGTTAAAAATAAAAGGAGTACTTGTGGCACCTTAGAGACTAACCAATTTATTTGAGCATGAGCTTTCGTGAGCTACAGCTCACTTCATCGGATGCATACAGTGGAAACTGCAGCAGACTTTATATATACACAGAGAATATGAAACAATACCTCCTCCCACCCCACTGTGCTGATGGTAATAGCTTATCTAAAGTGATCATCAGGTGGGCCATTTCCAGCACAAATCCAGGTTTTCTCACCCTCCACCCCCCCACACAAATTCACTCTCCTGCTGGTGATAGCCCATCCAAAGTGACAACTCTTTACACAATGTGCATGACAATCAAGTTGGGCTATTTCCTGCACAAATCCAGGCTTTCTCACATCCCCCCCACCCCCATACACACACAAATTCACTCTCCTGCTGGTAATAGCTCATCCAAACTGACCACTCTCCAAGTTTAAATCCAAGTTAAACCAGAACATCTGGGGGGGGGGGGGTAGGAAAAAACAAGAGGAAACAGGCTACCTTGCATAATGACTTAGCCACTCCCAGTCTCTATTTAAGCCTAAATTAATAGTATCCAATTTGCAAATGAATTCCAATTCAGCAGTTTCTCGCTGGAGTCTGGATTTGAAGTTTTTTTGTTTTAAGATAGCAACCTTCATGTCTGTGATTGCGTGACCAGAGAGATTGAAGTGTTCTCCGACTGGTTTATGAATGTTATAATTCTTGACATCTGATTTGTGTCCATTTATTCTTTTACGTAGAGACTGTCCAGTTTGACCAATGTACATGGCAGAGGGGCATTGCTGGCACATGATGGCATATATCACATTGGTGGATGTGCAGGTGAACGAGCCTCTGATAGTGTGGCTGATGTTATTAGGCCCTGTGATGGTGCAGAAGTAAAGAAACAGATTGATAGAGCCAGAAGAGTTCCCAGAAGTTACCTACTACAGGACAGGCCTACCAAAGAAAATAACAGAACGCCACTAGCCGTCACCTTCAGCCCCCAACTAAAACCCCTCCAACGCATTATTAAGGATCTACAACCTATCCTAAAGGATGACCCAACACTCTCTCAAATCTTGGGAGACAGGCCAGTCCTTGCCTACAGACAGCCCCGCAACCTGAAGCAAATACTCACCAACAACCACATACCACACAACAGAACCACTAACCCAGGAACTTATCCTTGCAACAAAGCCCGTTGCCAATTGTGCCCACACATCTATTCAGGGGACACCATCACAGGGCCTAATAACATCAGCCACACTATATTGTTGGAGGTATTGTTTCATATTCTCTGTGTATATATAAAGTCTGCTGCAGTTTCCACAGTATGCATCCGATGAAGTGAGCTGTAGCTCACGAAAGCTCATGCTCAAATAAATTGGTTAGTCTCTAAGGTGCCACAAGTACTCCTTTTCTTTTTGCGAAGACAGACTAACACGGCTGTTACTCTGAAACTAGTTAAAAATAGTATTTCAGTATTAGTTTAGACTATTTGAACCCTTGCTACTGGGGGTTTTCCCCCATTTCCCTTCCCTCTCCCTGGGCCGGGGCATGCCTCTGTCCCAGGGGTTTATACCAAGTGGGGTCTGCCAGAAGCCGATGCCAAAGGGCGACCCACACATGGCTTGTCTGAAGTGCCTGGGAGAGTCCCATCAAACGGACAGGTGCAAAATTTGTAGGAGTTTCCATCCCCGAACCAAGAAGGAAAGGGACCACACGCTAAAGCTGCTGCTTATGGAAGCAGCTCTGTGGCCACAGTCAGAATCGAGCCCCCCATGGATGCAGCACCGGGCTCCTCGGCATTGCTGTGGAGTGTACCGGCTTCAATCTGGGACGCGGCACCAAGGAAGGACTCTGGGGTCAGAGACCCACGGCACTGGCACACCCCAGCACCGAAGGCTGCTTCACGCGTGGAATCGTGTCACTGCTCTCAGTCACCTGTCCCCAAAAGAAGCACAGGAAGACAGACAGACGGGGTGTTCCCCCCCCCCCCCCTGCTCTTGAGCATGAGAGGGTGAGCCACCTAAAGGAGTGAGACCTGTGCCGGGCCACTCCTCCCCGCATGCATACCAGCAGGCATCGTCAACTCCGGACCCACACCAGGACCCATCGAGTCCAGCACCACTTGAGGAGGGCCAAGTGGAGGACTTGGACCTTCCCTCCACACTGAAGACCTTGGAGGCAGACGGCGATCTCATAGCCCTGACGGTTCCGCACTCTCCTGACCAATGTGAGAGGCACCGGTCCCAAAGCACCTCAGAGGCCACTGGTGCAGACCTGGGGAAACCAGTGATGATGTGGCACTGATCCCCATCTCTCCGGCACCAATCCCCGGCACCGAGAGGCATGGCGCCACCTTGGTCACCACGTTTGGACTTCTTGGCCTCCTGTGTGTTCCAAAGAAGCCGGCACAGGAGTCGGCGAAACTCTCAGACTGCGAATATGCACAGATTTTCCCTCCGGTGCTGTGGCCAGCGCAGTGGCCTTTTTGGACCCCATGGGTGTACCATCAGTTGCAGGGGTTCGTCTCCAGGTACTTCTTCTCGGTTGCATCTGAGGGAAGGGCTGCATCCAGGACTAGGGACCCCTCACAGGCATTGGCATCAGGCAGCGTTGCCACAGAGGGCACAGTGGCTGGCACTGAGATGGGGGCGGTGACAGACAACAGGCTGCTTTGAGGAGCCAGGTGGGCAGGCACGGGCACAGGCCTCCCTGGCACGGGCCTCATCATCATCTTCATCCGACAAGGTGATGGTGGGAACCTCCCAGGGCCCTCCCCCACCTGACCAGATGGAGGAGTGGCACTTTCCCTGATTAAGACTATTCAGGAGAACACCAGAACTTTGTGGCAAACTCCTACCTCTTAAACTTCCACAGCAAAGGGGGTCGAAAGAAAATATTTCATGCTCTCCAAGGGTTACAAATACCTATTTACTCATCCCCCACTGGACTCAGTGGTAGGGGCAGTGGTTAATGCGAGGGAGAGGCAAGGGCAGCAGGGGCTGACTCCTCGAGCTAAGGACACAAAGACGCTGGATCTCTTTGGGAGGAAGATATACTCCACCAGAGGGCTCCAGCTTTGCATCACAAATCAGGAGGTGATCCTTAACTGCCACAATTTTAAATTGTGGGACACGACCAAATTTTCAGCCCTTTTCCCGGTGGACTCCAAGTCCGAATTCTCTGCCCTGGTGGATGAGGGCAAGGCTATGGCCAGGACATCACTGCAGGCTATGCTGGACTCAGCAGACTCGGCCACTTGCGCCATGTCCTCAGGCATCACAATGCGACAACGTTCCTGACTGCATGCCTCGGGCCTCCCCACAGAGGTCCAACAAACTATACAAGATCTCCCATTTGAAGGTGCCGTGCTGTTCTCAGAGAAAACCGACTCGAAGCTTCATAGTTTGAAAGACTCCCGAGCCACTCTGAGATCGCTGCAGCAGCCACCCAGCATAGACAACATTTATCTTCATAAATGATCTGGAGGATGGTGTGGATTGCACTCTCAGCAAATTTGCGGATGATACTAAACTGGGAGGAGTGGTAGATACGCTGGAGGGGAGGGATAGGATACAGAAATACCTAGACAAATTGGAGGATTGGGCCAAAAGAAATCTGATGAGGTTCAATAAGGATAAGTGCAGGGTCCTGCACTTAGGACGGAAGAACCCAATGCACAGCTACAGACTAGGAACCGAATGGCTAGGCAGCAGTTCTGCGGAAAAGGACCTAGGGGTGACAGTGGACGAGAAGCTGGATATGAGTCAGCAGTGTGCCCTTGTTGCCAAGAAGGCCAATGGCATTTTGGGATGTATAAGTAGGGGCATAGCGAGCTGATCGAGGGACGTGATCGTCCCCCTCTACTCGACATTGGTGAGGCCTCATCTGGAGTACTGTGTCCAGTTTTGGGCCCCACACTACAAGAAGGATGTGGATAAATTGGAGAGAGTCCAGCGAAGGGCAACAAAAATGATTAGGGGACTGGAACACATGACTTATGAGGAGAGGCTGAGGGAGCTGGGATTGTTTAGCCTGCAGAAGAGAAGAATGAGGGGGGATTTGATAGCTGCTTTCAACTACCTGAAAGGGGGTTCCAAAGAGGATGGCTCTAGACTGTTCTCAATGGTAGCAGATGACAGAACGAGGAGTAATGGTCTCAAGTTGCAGTGGGGGAGGTTTAGATTGGATATTAGGAAAAACTTTTTCACTAAGAGGGTGGTGAAACACTGGAATGCGTTACCTAGGGAGGTGGTAGAACCTCCTTCCTTAGAGGTTTTTAAGGTCAGGCTTGACAAAGCCCTGGCTGGGATGATTTAACTGGGAATTGGTCCTGCTTCGAGCAGGGGGTTGGACTAGATGACCTTCTGGGGTCCCTTCCAACCCTGATATTCTATGATTCTATGACACTTTAGGCCTCAGACTATGCCCCAGCCATATCAGGACCAGCCTCGTCAGGACCACAATTGCAGGCAGGTGAGAAATCACAACTGGCGTCACCAGCCCCAATCCCCAAACAACCAGGGGTCTGGGTAGTCCAGGCAACCACTGGGCCCCAGGCAGGCCTTTTGAAGATGCGCCCAGGGGCAACATACCAACCCGAGCACTACATCCTTCTTTACCCTTTTCAGCACATCTATCCCATTTCTACCAGGCGTGGTCCCAAATCACCTTGCACGGTTGGGTCCTTCGCATAGTAGAAATGGGATAATCTCTCCAATTCTCCTTGCACCTTCCCTCTTCAGGAACCCTTCTCATGAGCAACTCCTTGAACAGGAGATACGAACCCTCCTACTGGCAGGACTTTCAAAGGAGGTTCCGCTGGAGCTCATGGGCAAGGGGTTCTACTCCCAGTATTTCCTAATACCAAAAGCAAAGGGGGGCCTCAGACCCATCTTGGACCTGCACAACCTCAACAGTTTCATGAAGAAACTAAAGTTTCGTATGGCCTCTTTGGCCACCATTATCCCGTCCCTGGATCCAGGAGATTGGTATGCTGCCCTCGACTTGAAGGACACATACTTCCACATTTCCATAATCCCACCTCACAGGCGCTTCCTAAGGGGGCATGCACTACCAATTCGCAGTACTCCCGTTTGGCCTGTCATCGGCACCTCCGGTGTTCACCAAATGTATGTCAGTCGTGGCCACCTTCCTGCGGAAAAGGCAAGTTCAGGTATTTCCATACTTCGACAACTGGTTAGTGAAGGGCCGGTCCAGGACACAAGTGGATCAACAGGTCAGCCTGATAAGATCCACTTTTGACACACTGGGCCTCCTCTTAAACACTCAAAAGTCAATGCTCACCCCTACTGAGAGAATAGAGTTCATAGGGACGGTGCTCATCTTGAGGCAGGCCAGAGCATTCCTACCTCAGACCCGCTTTCAGGTTATACACGACATCATACAAGACCTCAGACAGTTTTTCCTACAACCACAGCAAGGAATTGCTTGAAACTCCTTGGGCACATGGCGTCCTGCTTGTATGTGGTCAACATGTGGGACTCAGACCTCTCCAGGCCTGGCTAGCCTCCGAGTATCAATGGAGCAAACACAGCCTAGACGGTAGTCACACTTCCACCGTGGGTTCTCGAGTCTCTTCAGTGGTGGCTCGACCCTCAAATGGTATGTGCATGGGTCGCCGTCTCCAAACCATGCCCCTCGTTGTGTCTGGTCACCAGCGTGTCAGCAATGAGGTGGGGAGTGCACCTCGGAGAGCACAGAACTCAGGGCTTCTGGTCTCCAGAGGAGCTGTTTCTTCACATCAATGTCAGGGAGCTGAGAGCAGTTCATCTGCTGTGTCAGACTTTCCGGCCTCATCTGGAGGGCAGATGCATATCAGTCCTGATGGACAATACAACAGCAACGTTTTAGATCAATAGACGGGGGAGCATGCATCTCTCCCCTATCTCAGGAAGCGCTCAAGCTCTGGGAGTTCTGCATAGGACGCTTCCAAGAGTATTGAATGTGCTATCTGCCTGGGTCTCAGAACAAGATAGCGGACCATCTCAGCAGGTCTTTTCACAATCACAAGTGGTCCATTCGCCCAGACATAATAAGCAATATCTTACAATGATGGGGAGTTCCCCATATCGATCTGTTCGCCACAAGGGGCAACAGGAAGTGCCTGCAATTCTGCTCCTTCCTGAGCCATAGTTTAGGCTCGTTGGCAGACTCGTTTCTTCTTCCATGGAATCACAGAATGATAGATTTTAAGGTCAGAAGGGACCATTATGATAAACTAGTCTGACCTCCTGCACAACGCAGGCCACAGAATCTCACCCACCAACTCCTGTAACAAACCCCTAACTTTTATGTCTGAGCTATTGAAGTCCTTAACTCGTGGTTTAAAGACTTCAAGGTGCAAAGAATCCTCCAGCAAGTGACCCGTGCCCCATGCTGTAGAGGAAGGCGAAAAACCTCCAGGGCCTCTTCCAATCTGCCCTGGAGGAAAATTCCTTCCCGACCCCAAATATGGCAATCAGCTAAACCCTGAGCATGTGGGCAAGACTCACCAGCTAGACACCTGGGAAAGAATTCTCTGTAGTAACTCAGATCCCACCCCATCGGGCATATCAACTGTTAATAGTCAAAGATCAATTAATTGCCAAAATTAGGCTATCCCATCATATCATCTCCTCCATAAACTTATCAAGCTTAGTCTTGAAGCCAGATATGTCTTTTGCCCCCAATGCTTCCCTTGGAAGACTGTTCCAGAACTTCACTCCTCTGATGGTTAGAAACCTTTGTCTAATTTCAAGTCTAAACTTCCTGATGGCTAGTTTATATGCATTTGTTCTTGTGTCCACATTGGTACTGAAGAACCACCTCTTCTACACGTTCGCTCCTATCCCGCTCGTTCACAAGGTCCTCCTCAAAATCTGCAGGGACGGAGCCTCGGTGATCCTGGTAGCACCAACCTGGCCATGTCAGCATTGGTACACCATGCTGCTGGAGCTATCAGTGCATACTCCAATCACTCTGCCTTTAGTACCAGACCTCATCACTCAACATCACAGCCATCTCCAGCATCCTGATATCGAGTCTCTCCACCTCATGGCTTGGAAGCTGCGTGGTTTAATCCACTAGAGCGCTCATGCTCAGACCCCGTGAGGGAGGTTCTTCTGGGCAGCAGAAAACCATTGACCAGGACTACCTACTTAGCCAAGTGGAAGAGACTCTCGATTTGGTGTTTACAGAGCCTGTCCCTCTGACACAATCTCCCATTCCCTTTATCTTGGACTATCTGCTAAAGTTGAAACAGCAGGACTTGTCACACTCATCAGGAAAGGTTCACCTGGCTGCCATCTCGGCTTTCCACCCAGGAGAGGCGGGCCGCTCCATCTTTGCTAGCCCGATGGTGTGATGTTTTCTTAAAGGACTAGACGGGCTATATCCTCAAATCCAGTGGCCAACTCCGGCTTGGAACCTTAACCTGGTGCTCTCGAGGCTGATGGGGCCTCCGTTTGAGCCCTTAGCGACATGCTCACTGTTCTATCTGTCTTATAAAGTGGCTTTCTTAGTCACGATAACTTCAATCAGGAGGGTGTCTGAGCTGAAGGCCCTCACATCTGATCCTCCCTATATCATCTTTTACAAAGACAAGGTGCAGCTTCGACCTCACCCAGCGTTGCTCCCGAAGGTGGTCTCAAATTTCCATACCAGCCAAGTTTCAGAGTAACAGCCGTGTTAGTCTGTATTCGCAAAAAGAAAAGGAGTATTTGTGGCACCTTAGAGATTAACCAATTTATTTGAGCATGAGCTTTCGTGAGCTACAGCTCACTTCATCGGATGCATACGGCGGAGGGTGAGAAAACCTGGATTTATGCTTGAAATGGCCCAACTTGATGATCACTTTAGATAAGCTATTACCAGCAGGAGAGTGGGGTGGGAGGAGGTATTGTTTCATGGTCTCTGTGTATATAATGTCTTCTGCAGTTTCCACAGTATGCATCCGATGAAGTGAGCTGTAGCTCACGAAAGCTCATGCTCAAATAAATTGGTTAGTCTCTAAGGTGCCACAAATACTCTTTTTCTTCATACTAGCCAAGACATATTTCTTCCAGTTCAGGCTCCACTACCTAGATGTTTGGCGGGCATTGGCTTTTTATATTGAAAGAACAAAGCTGTTCCGCAAGTTGAACCAGCTGTTTGTCATGGTGGCGGATAGGGTGAAGGGTCTCCCTGTGTCCTTCCAAAGGATATCATCGTGGATCATGTCCTGTATCCAGGCATGCTATGACCTGGCAAAGGTCCCTATCCCCGCACTGATGGTGCATTTCACCAGAGCTCAGGTTTCCTTGGCAGCCTTCCTGGCCCAGGTTCTGATCTAGGAGATCTGTAGAGCGGCAACATGGTCCTCGGTTCACACCTTCACTTCCCATTATGCTATCACCCATCATGCCAGGAATGATGCAGCATTCGGCAGAGCAGTGCTTCAATCAGCTGTTCCATGAACTGGATATGTGTCAACAGTGTGCCCTTGTTGCCAAGAAGGCCAATGGCATATTGAACTGTATTAGTAGGAGCATTGCCAGCAGATCAAGGAAAGTGATTATTCCTCTCTGTTCGGCACTGGTGAGGCCACATCTGGAGTACTACGTCCAGTTTTGGTCCCCCCCACTACAGAAGGAATGTGGACAAATTGGAGAGAGTCCAGGGGAGGGCAGCAAAAATGATTAGGGGGCTGGGACACATGACTTATGAGGAGAGGCTGAGGGAACTGGGCTTGTTTAGTCTGCAGAAGAGAAGAGTGAGGGGGGATTTGATAGCAGCCTTCAGTTACCTGAAGGGGGGTTCCAAAGGGGATGGAGCTCGGCTGTTCTCAGTGATGGCAGATGACAAAACCAAGAAGCAATGGTCTCAAGTTGCAGTGGGGGAGTTCTATGTTGGATATTAGGAAACACTATTTCACTAGGAGGGTGGTGAAGCCCTGGAATGGGTTACCTAGGGTGGTGATGGTGGTGGAATCTCCATCCTGAGAGGTTTTTTAGGCCCAGCTTGATAAAGCCCTGGCTGGGATGATTTAGCTGGTGTTCATCCTGCTTTTGAGCAGGGGATGGGACTAGATGACCTCCTGAGGTCTCTTCCAACCCTAATATTCTATGATTCTATGAATGCCGACCACACCTCCTGGGTAATTCCCTGGCTTGGGAATCACCTAATTGGAATTGACATGAGCAAACACTTGCTCATGGTTACCTACCTTTCATAACTATCTGTTGTTCTTCGAGATGTGTTGCTCATGCCCATTCTAAAGCCACCTGCCTTCCCCTCTGTCAAAGTAATCCAACAAGAAGGAACTGGAGAGGTGGTGAGTCAGCAGGGTCCTATATGCAGCGCCATGAAGTCGCGACTCCGGGGGCTCCACAGCCGACCCGACGGGTACTGCTAGGGGAAAAACCTTCTGGTGACTGTGCACGCGGCACGCACACACCTAATTGGAATGGACCTGAGCAACACATCGCAAAGAATAACAGTTAGGTAACTTTTTTTTGTTGCCTTTTTCTGTTATGCCCTTTAGTGGCTGATATCTGTCAGGTTGCAGACCTATTTAAGTGTGACATTCTTTTAGGGATGCCTTGACCTCTTTTTTTCAGTTTTATGAGTTAAACTATAAAAACAAATTCTTTTAATATTGGGTATGACTAGAGAATGGCATTGCAATGTGGACATGAATCCAGAATAGTTGTCCCTTGTGTCTTGAGAAAGTTAAATTGAATCTGACATCACCATGCAAAATTTCTTGGAGCTTAATACTATCCTTTTGGGGAAATGCTGATACGCATCTTTATCGTTTAAAGTAATATGTTAACCTGAGTGCTGGGTCTTAAAACCTCACTATAAAATGCCGTTTTGGAAATCTATTTTGCATTTCCAGTCAAATTAACATTTATTGTTTTCAGAGGCCTTTGTAAGACAGGGCTGTTGTAAACTTGCCTAAGTGAATTTAATAATGAAGGATTAATCAGCTCTACAGTTGATTTGGGGAGCAGGGGGGTTGTAGGTGCTATTGTAAGATAAATAATGTTGTTCTTAGATGGACAGACATAAATAATGTTGTTCTTAGATGGACAGACAATGATTTGCAAGTCTCTGTAACGGATCTTTTCTGTTCTGGTAAATGTATAGTGATACTGAGATCAGGGTGTAGCCATCTGTTGCATACATAAAACAGCACATGATCCTAAATTGTATTATTTTTATCTACTATGAGGAAAAGGTTTATTTATCTGCTTCTCCTGCCTATGCAGAATGGCTGTTGGTTTGAGATGTTGATGTCTCATACACAGACTGAAGGACACTAGAACAGATTCAAAGAATCATAGAAGATTAGGGTTGGAAGATTAGGGTTGGAGGTCATCTAGTCCAACCCCCTGCTCAAAGCAGGACAAAGTAAATCATCCAAGTAAATCATCCCAGCCAGGGCTTTGTCAAGCCGGGCCTTAAAAACCTCTAAGGATGGAGATTCCACCACCTCCCTAGGGAACCCATTCCAGAGCTTCACCACCCTCCTAGTGAAATAGTGTTTCCTAATATCCAACCTAGACCTCCCCCACTGCAGCTTGAGACCATTGCTCCTTGTTCTGTCATCTGCCACCACTGAAAACAGCCGAGCTCCATCCTCTTTGGAACCCCCCTTCAGGTAGTTGAAGGCTGCTATCAAATCTCTTCTCTTCACTAAACTGAACTGAACTGTTTAGAGTTTAGTTTAAACTAAACTCTAAACTAAACAGTCCAGTTCCCTCAGCCTCTCCTCATAAGTTATGTGCCCCAGCCCTCTGATCATTTTCGTTGCTCTCCGCTGGACTCTCTCCAATTTGTCCACATCCTTTCTGTAGTGGGGGCCCCAAAACTGGACGCAATACTCCAGATGTGACCTCATTCACATTATTATGGACAGTAAATCGGCCACTTGTAACTTTTACTGTTGTTTTTGTTAGGCATGTGGTTTATTTTCTGTTATAATCCCAAATGTTAATATGTCTTGTTCCTTTCAAAAACTTTTCAAATGATTAGAAATAGACCTTTATCTCTACTAAAGAAATACAGCCAGCTCTACAAAGACTTCTGTTCTGACTTTCAGGCTCCCCCAAAAGGTAACTGGAGTCAGTATGAAGAGATTGATATTCCTGTGGCTTTGCTCAGCTACACTGACATGTTAGATATTGGAAAGGTAAGCACTTTATAGAACAATTTCACTTATACCATCTGAAGCATGTCATGCCACAGCAGTGTGTTTGCAGTGCATTTTAGAAGCTTTTTAAGATGGGCACTTTTGTCAATGAGTGAATGGTTACTGTAAACCAGTAAGCTTATTTTTCCTGTCTTAAGTATCCACAAAAATGAAATTCTCTACAGAGAGGCTTATGCTGTGTCTTCAGTGTGAAACCCAGCGGGCACTAAATGAAATGGTATAATTTAGAATGCTTTGGGCTTGACATCAATATCATGAATAAGTAAAACCATCACCTTGTTCTCAAATATTTTTACTAAGGTTTTGAGTCTATCTACATGGGAGATTTACTCCACACTAAATCGAGTTACTCTGGTGTGAAAATACCTGCATACACACAATATAATTCATTAGCCTGTCCCAACTCTGCATTTATTGCAAACTCTGAACTCTCTTTCAAGGTGTGCTAAGTTTGATATAAGTTGAGTTCATGTGGTCAGTTCATGTGCGCACAGTGCTGCTGCACGCTACTTTGGCAGTCGTCCAACTGCTGTCTCACGCTGTTTTGCAGGCATCTGTTACTGACCTGTGTGTTTACTTGTGTGCCCTCTACTGCTCTGTAGTCAAGTTGACTGTATGTCCCCTCCCCCTAACTAAAATTTGGCACGTGCCAGGATTGGTCCATTTGCTCCTTGGTTCCTATATATTGACACTGTAGCAATATCATTCCAGCAACATTTACAACGTGCCTCAAGCAGCCATGCTGAGACCCTAGATCTCCTCACCATCTGGGGAGAAGTACTGGTGGAACAGCTTCTTGGGGCAGTGACTGGAATAAAGATGTGTTTGTGGACATTGCTGGTCAGAGGTCTTCAAGTGGTCACAATTGGATTGCTGACCAGTGCCAGATAAAGAGCCAACAGCTCAAGAGGACTTATGCTAAAACCAGGGATGCTAGGAAACAGACTGGCCATGGAAGTATAACCTGTCCATTTTTTGAGGAGCTGCGCAGGATTTTGAGTAGTTGCACCACTACTGAGCTCAAGGAAGCTGTGGACCCTGCATTTCCCTCTTCCCATGGATAAGCAGCACGAGGCATCAAAGGAGGAGAATGAGGAGGGCAGTGAAGAGCTCTCCCTGGAAAGCCAGAATCTCTTTAGAACTCAAAATGCTGACGGTGAGCAAGTAGAAGTCATCCTGATTCTCAGCAGGAAACCCAGCCCGGAGGGAATCTTGGCATATATCTGCCTTTACAATTTATTATTGCACTATACTGCTGTGCTAACTTCTATTTTTCGAGTAGTGTCCCTATGGGTTCTCCCATCAGCTGCACGTGCGCCTCTTGAGCACTTGATTGGAGGCTTTCAGCTAGCAGTGTCCATTTGGCCTACGCGTGCATTCTAAGCCTCTTTGTGCCAGACACCGAAGCTTTATAGGGATGCGTGGGTGAACCACCTTCAGTTCCTTCTCAACTGCCTTGGCCAGAGTTGGAGCCTTAGTGTGTCCACCTTGAGCATGCCTCAGCCTTTCTGTTTTTCCTTAGTGTTACAATATTTAGTGTAAAGAAAAGGAGTACTTGTGGCACCTTAGAGACTAACCAATTTATTTGAGCATAAGCTTTCGTGAGCTACAGCTCACTTCACTTCGGCATCTTCAGCACTGAACAAACAATAATGCCCCACCTTCAACTGCGGTGCGTTCATCGTTGGAACATGCCACCATGTTGGGACCGGATTCCTTCTTGGTACCTCGGGAATTCTGATACTCTAAGGACCAAGGTATCAAATGAACCAGAGACTCTGCTTTTTATGATACCGAGCACCTTTCAGTATCAAGACCACAGTCTCCAGGCCACTGTCCTCCATCACCGCAGGAGACTCATCCACTTTCGGCAGGTGCCCCCACATGGGATGATGTGGAAGATGAAGAAGACTCTCAATGGGTCCCCTCTGTTTCAGTCAGGGATTCACCAACATACCCCTTCAGGAATCCCTTGCTAGCTAATCAGAAGGAATATTGTACTGATCACCAAGGGTGATAGAACCAACCCTATATGCCACCTTCCCTTCTATATGGACCACAATGACCATATTGGGACTGCTGGGTGGCCTATCGACAGCAGTTTGCCAGACCACCAGTACCATCTCATAGGAAAATCAAGGTTTTGCAACCTACCCCTCGCCAACCAACCCCCACACTGGAAACTTTTGAGGAACAGGAGGCTAGGGCAGATGAGGAGGCCATCCCTGAAACTGCCATCTCCTCTTCATCGCTGGATGAGGCAGTCATGCCTCCATCACCTTCTATGGCTGATGACTTCCCATCCCAACCCTTCCAAAAAAAGTAAACAACAGAGAACTGGAGGTTGTATTTTAGATTGGAGAGGGAAAATGACAGGGAGCTAGCCAGAGACAGTGTTACAGTGGCCAGAGACATGCAGAGGCAACTCCTGGAGACAATACAGAAGGAGAATGCTCTGCTGTGGTGCATGCTACAAGCTGGTACACAGACAATACAGTGCCCATAACCAGGACCCAGCCATGTCTGCAGCCCCTGGACAATACAGGGTACTGGGAACACCAGCATATGTTCCACCACTGTGCTCCCACAGCCATGCTCCCCCTGCCATTCCCCTCCCAAACTCAGGGAAGTGAGGACAATTGCACCTGCGAGCCCAGCTCTTTTGAGCTATCTAATGCCCCTGCTAACTTTGAGCCCAGGCATGCAACACCGGAAAATGAGAAGAGGCAAGTCATATACTCATCTGTGAATTGGAGCCCCACTCTTAATCCCTCTATTGCTGTGTGCTGCTCTCCACTGCACTGTGTCACTTTAAAGCTGTGTTTCATTCTTGTTTTAATTAAAGCTTTATGTTATTTCTTGTTGTTAGATACTAAATTGTTTAATAATAAAAACTATTAAAATTGATTCATAAAGAATCTGCAGTGCATAATATAGAAAATCTGTAAATTTTGCATAAATCGTAGGTTTTTATGAAAGTGTAAAGGCGCACACATGATAAAAATGAGGACTGCCACAATGTGCCACTTCTGCCACCCATAAAAGAGACTATAATGTATACAATCCATTCTTCTCCCTCCACCATCCCCGCCATAACAGCTGAATGTACAGCTTCACGTTTTCAGGCCTGAGACTAAAGATAAGAGGAATCCCGTCGCCCTGATGTTTCATTTTCTAATGGATGCCTTGCTGTCTGCTCAAACTGTTGAGCATGTCTTTGCGCCTAGCACCACACCCCTTGTTAAGGCTTTCTCCCTTATGCTCATAAGTATTGTGCACAATACAGCATGCAGTTAGGCAAGTTGTTTTCTGCAGCTTTCAACCTAGCCCATAAACAGTGCCATCTTTCTTTCAAAAAGAAAAGGAGTACTTGTAGCACCTTAGAGAATAACCAATTTATTTGAGCATGAGCTTTCATGAGCTACAGCTCACTTCATCGGATGCATACCGTGGAAACTGCAGCAGACATTATATACACACAGAGATCATGAAACAATACCTCCTCCCACCCCACTGTCCTGCTGGTAATAGCTTATCTAAAGTGATCATCAAGTTGGGCCATTTCCAGCACAAATCCAGGTTTTCTCACCCTCTGCCCCCCCCCCCCCACAAACTCACTCTACTGCTGGTAATAGCCCATCCAAAGTGACAACTCTCTTCACAATGTGTATGATAATCAAGGTGGGCCATTTCCTGCACAAATCCAGGTTCTCTCACCCCCCTCCAAAACCCACACACACAAACTCTCTCTCCTGCTGGTAATAGCTTATCCAAAGTGACCACTCTCCCTACAATGTGCATGATAATCAAGGTGGGCCATTTCCAGCACAAATCCAGGCTTTCTCACCCCCCCCCCTTTTTATTCCCGGGGACACACACACACACACAAACTCACTCTCCTGCTGGCAATAGCTCATCCAAACTGACCACTCTCCAAATTTAAATCCAAGTTTAACCAGAACGTCGGGGGGGGGGGGGGGTAGGAAAAAACAAGGGGAAATAGGCTACCTTGCATAATGACTTAGCCACTCCCAGTCTCTATTTAAGCCTAAATTAATAGTATCCAATTTGCAAATGAATTCCAATTCAGCAGTTTCTCGCTGGAGTCTGGATTTGAAGTTTTTTTGTTTTAAGATAGCGACCTTCATGTCTGTGATTGCGTGACCAGAGAGATTGAAGTGTTCTCCGACTGGTTTATGAATGTTATAATTCTTGACATCTGATTTGTGTCCATTTATTCTTTTACGTAGAGACTGTCCAGTTTGACCAATGTAAATGGCAGAGGGGCATTGCTGGCACATGATGGCATATATCACATTGGTGGATGTGCAGGTGAACGAGCCTCTGATAGTGTGGCTGATGTTATTAGGCCCTGTGATGGTGTCCCCTGAATAGATATGTGGGCACAGTTGGCAATGGGATTTGTTGCAAGGATAAGTTCCTGGGTTAGTGGTTCTGTTGTGTGGTATGTGGTTGTTGGTGAGTATTTGCTTCCGGTTGGGGGGCTGTCTGTAGGCAAGGACTGGCCTGTCTCCCAAGATTTGTGAGAGTGTTGGGTCATCCTTCAGGATAGGTTGTAGATCCTTAATAATGCGTTGGAGGGGTTTTAGTTGGGGGCTGAAGGTAACGGCTAGTGGCGTTTTGTTATTTTCTTTGTTAGGCCTGTCCTGTAGTAGGTGACTTGTGGGAACTCTTCTGGCTCTATCAATGTGTTTCTTCACTTCCGCAGGTGGGTATTGTAGTTGTAAGAAAGCTTGACAGAGATCTTGTAGGTGTTTGTCTCTGTCTGAGGGGTTGGAGCAAATGCGGTTGTATCGCAGAGCTTGGCTGTAGACGATGGATCGTGTGGTGTGGTCCACTAACCCAGGAACGTATGCATCCGATGAAGTGAGCTGTAGCTCACGAAAGCTCATGCTCAAATAAATTGGTTAGTCTCTAAGGTGCCACAAGTACTCCTTTTCTTTTTGCGAATACAGACTAACACGGCTGTTATTCTGAAATCTCTCTTTCAGACAGCCAAATGCACATTCCACTGTCTGCAGCTACTGAGGCAATAGTTAAACAGTTCCTTCCTTCTGTCCAAGTGGCTCTGAATGGCTTCTTTATCCACGGAAGCAGAGGTTAAGCCATGTCTCCCAGGATAACCAGAGCAGTGTCCATACCATTAATGTCCATAGTGATCTTGGGGTAATAGTCTCCTTTATTCATTAAGGTAAATAGGGAGAGTTCCAAAAGAACCTGTGTTTATGGACTTTTCCAGATGCCTCTACATTTATGTTTGTGAACCTGCCATGGTGGTCACGCAGGCCTTGGAGCACCATGGAAAAATGCCCCTTTCTGTTTATAAGCACTGTGCACTGGTCGGGGAGCAAATGATAGGCACATGGGTCCCATCAATTGCCCCAGTACAATTTGTGAGCCATGTGCGTGCAAAGCCATCAGTAATCTCCTAAGCATTACCAGTCTTTATAATCAGTGCAGCAGTACCTTAGGCATGGCATCACACACCTGCATGACAATGGCCTCAACAATTGATCTCCCTATGCCAAATTGGTTGGCTGTGGACTGGTAATGTTCAGGGGTGGCCAACTTCCAGACAGAAAGGGTGACTCGCTTCTCAACAGCTGTGGAGCACTGCATGTTGGTATGCTGCCGCTGCAGCTCCAGAGCAGTTCAGCACATATCTCAAAAAAGGTTGCTTTCACCATCCTGGAATTCTCTCACCACTGCTGGTCATCCCAGATCTGGAGAATGATCCTTTTCCACCAATCGACTCTGGTTTCCTAAGCCCAGAAATGGTGCTGCACTGTGTGAAACTACTCCAGGAACAGCTCCTGTTGTAGCAGTTGCTCAGTATCTCCTTCATCCTCCTTTTTCCACCGCTGCTGCAGCCACATCATCTGTTTGGTAGTGTGGCAGGTTAAGTCCAGAACCAAGCCCACTCAGCTCTGAGAGCACAAATAAAGTCCAAATGGCCTCTGTGTATTCGCAGTTGCCAGCATAGCACCACAGTGCATTGTCTGGTCCGTGGTGGCTGGCAGCAATTTGAAACTGGCACTAGTCTGCCCAGAAAGAGAAGAAGCAAGGGATGGAGAGAGCAGAATTATAGGATTATTTTAAATTTGACCCCAAGTCCCAGAATTCCACTGGCTTCTGCCTGGCTTCCACAATGCATCTGCAATGCACAATGAGAAAAATCCGAGAATACACACTGCTCAGCAGCGAAGCAGAGGATCATGGGTATCTTCCCAGAATGCCACAAGGTTAGTACACAACAAGACTCCACCACATGTATGCAATGATGCGAATTGAAAAAGGGCATAGCCATCCCATATGCACACTATTGGTATGGCTTACATACTGCACACCAACTAGTGCGTGTCAACTTGGTGTGAAATAAACCCCCTGCACAGAGAAGGCCTCTGAGTGCTTTTGTAAAAAAACAAATAACATAACCTCTTTGGGCCATGTGTCTTATCGACTGCATAAAAAAACCCAAAAGTCCTTTTCTAGTTCTTATCAAAGGGGCTTCCAGTCCTCTCTACCTTGGGAACGTGCATAGAAGCGTTTCTCTGGGTACGAGATTGTCATCATCAAGTTAATGGCATCTACATTGAACTAAGGAGATTCTGCCAATAGTTTGTTTTCTTTGAGGTCAGCAGATTAACTTCTTTCAGAAATGTAGCCATCCTTAGCTACTCCACTCCTCTTTGGAGAATCTTGCTGTTGGGGAGGAGGAGGCTAAGTAAGAAGACATGAAGGATGGGAATTTTCAAAAGCTCTCAGTGTTCCTCTAACTTTGAGGCAACTGAGTCAATGTGGAGCAGTTTTGAAAATCCCATCATGGTTCTCTTGGAGGACGTGGGTCATGTTGCTAAACCGCCAACTACAAACACAGGAGCTGTCAACATCAGGCTAAAGGCTGAGTGAGGGGAACTGACAATTTCTATTGCTATCTATGTGAAAGTATTTTATCTTACTGGGTTCAAAGAAATAGTTGATTCTGATGAGGCTGAAACACTAAACAGTTTGTAATTATCATGTTTCCATTACAGAGTTTTGGCAGATCAGTGAAGGTGGCAATGTATGCGCCAAATGAGCCTGTTCTTGACTATAACATGGTGATTATCTTTGTAATGGCTGTGGGCACCGTTGCAATTGGAGGCTATTGGGCGGGAAGCAGGGATGTGAAAAAGTAAGTAGAGCAAATTGAGTGCCATGTTGTGCAGATGTTCTTGAGTTCTGTTATGGTTCAAAGAATGCTTAGCAAATATGATTCAGAGAAGCCCAAAGCAGCACTGCTCCAGCTGTTGGGGTGGCTGTGCCTGTGCATCTGAAATGGGAAAACACTGAAGTGATAAATATATGTGTGGGCAAGCCTAGAATCCTAGAATATCAGGGTTGGAAGGGACCTCAGGTTGTCATCTAGTCCAACCCCCTGCTCAAAGCAGGACCAACGCCAACTAAACAATGATCTTTGGAGTTACTTCAATATAATTTGAATTTACAGTACTTTGGTGCCTCAATTTACAAAGAAAAAACTTAGAGCATGTTTTTAAAACGTTAAAAAGAAGAATCCAGCAGAAATCGTAGTCTTCCTATCTGGGCCTCTGTAAGGGCTCCCTTAGGCTTTTATTGGTGTTTTTCAGTTCATAGAAAATATTTTAGATAACTTTTTTTCTTACTAGTATAATTTCATTTAGAGAGGGATTTATTTATCCACCCAATGATAATTTTAGTGCAAGAAATACAACAAATATTTTTAATCAAATGTTGACTAAAGTGTGAATGTTTTGCAGCATATGTTGAGCATCTTTTCATATTTTAAAATATTAAATATTTCGTCTTTTAAACACTATGTTCATTGAGACCCATTGCTGAAATTTTATATATTCCCTTTCCTAAGAAGGAAAAAGTGGTGCTCCATTGACTCCATGCAGGCCCAGGTGTCATCTCATTCTCATCCTCTTCCTCCCATTGCTCCCCCTTTTTGTGCTGTGCACCATGAAGGATGAGAGCCCTTGTCTGTTCACTGCAGGATCTGATTATCGACATGCTGCTCTCTTTCAGGCGATACATGAAGCACAAACGAGATGATGGGGCAGAAAAACATGATGATGAAACAGTTGATGTCACTCCCATCATGATCTGTGTATTTGTGGTGATGTGCTGCTCTATGCTGGTCCTTCTTTATTTCTTCTATGACCACTTAGGTGCTTTTTTATTATATTTCTATAAAATTGTCTTATTTTATACCTAGTTTGAAAAGTGATTGTAAAAATGGCTGCCATTTCATAAACAGGTTAGATTCTTTTGTTTGTTTAGAGTCTCATCTACTTATTCTAGTGACAGACATGCTTTTTACTACTTCTGGTAGCTCTGAGGGCTTGCACATCTCTTTGAGGGTAAACTGGATTCCCATGTAGCTTGTGCATCAACAGGACTGTTAGTGAAGTTCCCATTGCAGGGCCAAATTCAGTTTTCAGTTACCCTTCTGTAGCCCCATTGAAGTGAATGGGATTGCACAGATGTAACTGGTATCAGAATGTGGGTAGCAAAATCTTTGGTGGTGATGCCCAAGCTAGAAAGGAAACTATTACTCTCGAATCCCAGGTTGTTGTGGGTTTTTTTTTTTTTTCTTACAAACACACCTTTTTTTAACTTCTAACCTGAGAAAATTTTATCTCATCTTATTGATGTGTAATAGACATGAAATCTTGATATGCCATTTCTAGTCACTTCTCAGAGTAGAAATGCAAGTCGGAGATCAGTCTCTGAATTAAAATGTTTCATGGCTACTGTAGTCTCTTTCTCAGCAGTGTTTGCTGTTCCATCCCTGTGGTCTTCAGCTTTAAATCCATGCCATCCAATGGTCAGAAAAGATTTGAGTTAAAGTGTTTCTGAGCTGAAAATCAGACTATATATTAGTTAATCTTCCAGGAACATACACTGATTTAGATGTGTTAAATAATTTTATCTCACCAGCAAAAACCAGAGGGGAATTTTTTTCTCCTCTAAAGGAACATCATGAAGTAGTTAAGCCCAAAATGTAGAACAAAGAGGTTTGCAACAGCAGGGTTTTTTAATATAATCTTTTATTTCATTCTTCTTTACTCCTGGGGGAATTCTGCACCACTGCACGCACGCAGAATTCAATGTCCTCTGCAGATTTCTTTTCTTCCCCACAACTGACTTTCTGATGGGGAAGCAAGGAAAACTGCAAGAGCGGTCATGCACCCCTCCCCGCAGTGTGGATGCATTGTTTCGGGCTCCTGGAGTAGTCGGCAGAGAGGTAAATCACCCGGGGTGGGGGGCTGGGGCCACCCCAGCTGGTAGTTCCTATCCTGCACTGGACTCAGCTGCTAGTCCCAGCTGGGCTGGGGGCAGGGGAGGATGGAACTTCCTCTTCTCCTGGAGGAAGGGCTAGGGCTATGCCTAGGTCAGACCCACCTCCAGAAACCACCCCCAGCTGCAGGAAGCTCCACACACACACCCGCTTCCTGCCCCCCATCGCTCCTCAGTTGCGGGGAGAGGGGTCACTGTATGGAGAGCTGCTCCCCCATCTGTCCAACGCCTGTGCATCCGGACTCCCCCACACCCAGACCCCCTCACCAAGTCTCATCCCCACACCCAGACCCCCAACCGCACCTGAACCCTCACCCCACCAAGCCTCACCCCTGAATGTGGAACCCCCTGCACCCAGACCCCCCTTGCCAAGTCCCAGTCCCTTGCCAAGCCCCAGCCCCTGCACTCAAACCCCAATCCCACTGAGCCTCATCCCCTGCATTTGGAGCCCCCCTGCACCCAAACTCCGGGCGAAGCCCCATCCCTGCACCCACACCACCCCCTGCTAAGCCCCCACTCCTCTACCTGGACCACCTCAATGAGCCCCCCGCACCCAGCCCCCCCACCCCACTGAGCCCCAACCAGTTGCACCCAAGCCCCACTCCCCCAGCACATGGAATCCCACCCAATGAGCCCTCCACACCCAGACCCCCCCCACCCCGCTGAGCCCCATCCCCTCACACCAGACCCCCCCCGTTCCCCCACTGAGCCCCGACTATCTTCACCTGGATCCCCTACAGAGTCCCATTGCTTCTGCATCTGGAACCCTGCAATGAGCCCCTGTGCATCCAGATTGACACCCAGACCCCCTACTGAGACGCTCGCACCCAGACTGCCCCACACAGAACCCTCTCAACACACACCTGGATCCCCCACACTAAGTCCCTCCACACTTGGATCCTGCCGGGCTGAGCCAACCTGCCAGCACATGACACAGAGGGGCAGGACCCCAGGGTGTTTCTGGGGTAGGCCCAGCCCTTGCACTGTGTCAGGGTCAGATGCAGTCTCACCGCCAAGTTCATGTCCTGGGTGGGAAGGAAGGGGGGCTGCAGGGTGATCTCCCACCTCTCTGCAGCCAGTGGCCTATGCTCCCCATTACCATGCTGGAGATCCACATTTATTTATTTAACAAATAAAATGTGCATAGTTTTAAAATATTGTGCACAGAACTTTTAATTTTTTTGGTACAGAATTTTTAATTTTTTAGTGTAGAATTCCCTTGGGAGTACTTCTAGCACCTCAGTGAGAGGTGACTGGCTCTTCCCTAAGATCGTATCTGAAGGACTGGAACTTCCTTCTTTCATAATAATCATAGAAACTGAGATGGAGGAAGAACCACTAGGGTGCTTACACATTCTCCTTGTCAATGCAAGCTTTCCAAGGGTCATCATGTGCCCAGGTCTGATCTACTAGTATTCTAGAGATTAAATTTAAGAAGCCATATTACCCATCCTCAATTAAGGACTTAAGAAGCTCTATTTATTTAGCTTATCAAACAGAGGCTTAAGAGTTGATTTGATCACAGTCTATAAATACCTACCAGGGGACAAGATTTCGGATAGTAGAGTGCTCTTTAATGTAGTAGACAAAAGCAGAACAAGATCCAGTGTCTGGAAGCTGAAGCTAAATAGATTTAGGAAAGAAATAAGGCATGATTTTTAAACATGGTAATCGGGACAATTTAGATAGGGACATGGTGGATTCCCCATTGCTTGAAGTTTTTAATCAAGGTTCCAAAATATCTGCTTTAGCTTGACCACAAGTTCTAGGCTTGATGCAGGTATTGCTGGTGTTATGGAAGCATTCAGACTAGATGATTATAATGGTCCTTTTTGGCCTTAAAATCCATGAATCCCCACTTAGATGTGGAACTCAGTGCCCCATGCTCTTGGTCTTGTCTGGAGAAGTCTGTGTAATTGAAATGTATAAACTGATTTCTTAGTCATTTTAATGTTGTTAAAACATGGAAAGCAGCATGAGATTTTTATACACTTATCATGTAATTTAGTAGGTTACTGTTAAATTATGTGGTCACTTCAGAAAGGGACCTGGAAATGTAGCTTGAAAGTTTAATTCACTGAAATGAGCTCCAGCTAATAACCATTAAAGGCTTTGTAGAGCAACATGTTTTTATGCCCCATCTTTATGTAAGGAATGGAAGAAGAAAATCCTGTTATATCAACATATTAATAAAACTGATTAACAAAACCCACATAGTGACCAGATGAGTATGTGACCAGTAAAGTGGTAAATAACTGTCCATTTTTTGGTGTAATTTAAAGGCAAACTGCTAAATATTTGCAAGATACAGCTTGTTATCTATTAATAACTGCATGCAACAAAGTCTATTGCATAAGAGCAAATGGGCAACTGACAGAGGATGAGCTAGATAGAATTCAACAATATTTAAGTAGTAAGAGACCTCAGGTGCAAACAGTAATACTTCAGAATCCCCTTGGGAGTTTAACCTTCTATCTATAAAACTGTAAACAACCTCTTCCCTGCCTTGTCTTGCATGAACAAGTAACTTTTCATTTACCTGAATAATCCCACTAGATAGCAATGATGGTTTTTAATACACTTTTTTAAATATGGTTTTCTTTTCTCCAGTTTGGGGATATGGAGAGCCACATGGTTGAGATGTGAGGGACAGTGTCTGGTATCCTACCATCACTTATTAATTTTAAAAAGAAAAGGAGTACTTGTGGCACCTTAGAGACTAACCAATTTATTTGAGCATGAGCTTTCGTGAGCTACAGCTCACTTCATCGGATGCATGCCGTGGAAACTGCAGCAGACTTTATTTATACACAGAGAATATGAAAAAATACCTCCTCCCACCCCACTGTCCTGCTGGTAATAGCTTATCTAAAGTGATCATCAGGTGGGCCATTTCCAGCACAAATCCAGGTTTTCTCACCCTCCGCCCCCCGACACAAATTCACTCTCCTGCTGGTGATAGCCCATCCAAAGTGACAACTCTTTACACAATGTGCATGATAATAAAGTTGGGCCATTTCCTGCACAAATCCAGGTTCTCTCACCCCCTCTCCCCCCTCCCAAAAACCACACACACAAACTCACTCTCCTGCTGGTAATAGCTCATCCAAACTGACCATTCTCCAAGTTTAAATCCAAGTTAAACCAGAACATCCGGGGGGGTAGGAAAAAACAAGAGGAAATAGGCTACCTTGCATAATGACTTAGCCACTCCCAGTCTCTATTTAAGCCTAAATTAATAGTATCCAATTTGCAAATGAATTCCAATTCAGCAGTTTCTCGCTGGAGTCTGGATTTGAAGTTTTTTTGTTTTAAGATAGCGACCTTCATGTCTGTGATTGCGTGACCAGAGAGATTGAAGTGTTCTCCGACTGGTTTATGAATGTTATAATTCTTGACATCTGATTTGTGTCCATTTATTCTTTTACGTAGAGACTGTCCAGTTTGACCAATGTACATGGCAGAGGGGCATTGCTGGCACATGATGGCATATATCACATTGGTGGATGTGCAGGTATACGAGCCTCTGATAGTGTGGCTGATGTTATTAGGCCCTGTGATGGTGTCCCCTGAATAGATATGTGGGCACAATTGGCAACGGGCTTTGTTGCAAGGATAAGTTCCTGGGTTAGTGGTTCTGTTGAGTGGTATGTGGTTGTTGGTGAGTATTCATGCACATTGTTGGTGAGTATTCATGCACATTGTGTAAAGAGTTGTCACTTTGGATGGGCTATCACCAGCAGGAGAGTGAATTTGTGTCGGGGGGGGGGGGCGGAGGGTGAGAAAACCTGGATTTGTGCTGGAAATGGCCCACCTGATGATCACTTTAGATAAGCTATTACCAGCAGGACAGTGGGGTGGGAGGAGGTATTTTTTCATATTCTCTGTGTATAAATAAAGTCTGCTGCAGTTTCCACGGCATGCATCCGATGAAGTGAGCTGTAGCTCACGAAAGCTCATGCTCAAATAAATTGGTTAGTCTCTAAGGTGCCACAAGTACTCCTTTTCTTTTTGCGAATACAGACTAACACGGCTGTTACTCTGAAACTTATTAATTTTACTCTTTCAGTCTATGTTATTATAGGGATTTTCTGCCTGGCTGCCTCCATTGGTCTCTACAGTTGTCTGTCTCCCTTTGTAAGAAGGTTCCCATTGGGGAAGTGCAGGTATTTGACCATTTGCATACTTTTTAAAGTCAAAAATGTGTTTCATGAAGTCTTAGAGTATTGGATGCTTCCCTTGGGTGTTAGGTCGGAGTTAGACTTGGATTGTTGTTGCATAATTTAAAATGTTAAACTGAAAAAGGGTAATTGTGCCAAAAATTAGGAGCATGTCTGAGTGGTTGTTTTCCAGTATGCTTCTATGGTGTTCAAAGCTTTAGGTAAAGTGCCCTTGATATTCCCTTTGTCTGTTAATATTTACATGTATGTTTTCCACTTTCAGAATCCCTGACAACAACTTGCCATATTTTCACAAGCGTCCGCAGGTCCGGATGTTGCTTCTGGCTGTGTTTTGTATCTCTATTAGTGTGGTCTGGGGAGTCTTCAGAAATGAAGATCAGTAAGTCCAGGCTTTACTTTCCGCAATGAGTCACTGTAATACTGAATACTTTGTGTTGTCCAAGAGAACAAGTTAACAGACCCCCTCAAAAGCCTGTGTTGTACTGCTCCTGAGTTCAGGAAGGGAGGAGGGGCTGCAGAATTTAGGCAGCTAGACATCGTCAACCACATCTTCCAGGAACTGAGTACTTCATCTCTGCACTGTACTCTGAGCCCACTGACCCATGGTTCATAAAGCTGTACCTGCTACCAAGCCCAGGTTTTCATAGGCACAGCACATTGTGCTGCCACTGGGGTCCTGGGTGGTCTTGCACTTTGCAGGGCCTCAGCCTTCCAGAATGGGAATGGAAATTAGGCCATGAGTTCCACTGCTGGATGGAATCCTCCCCGTCCAGTCTCAGTGCTGGACAGGGATATAGGACTGGCCCATGATTTGGGTATGTGGCTCCAGATGTTTGTTTGGAATGGTTCATCTGGGCTCTTGTTAAAACCATTACTCCTGCTGGTAATAGCTCATCTTAAGTGATCACTCTCCTTACAGTATGTATGATAACACCCATTTTTTCATGTTCTGTGTGAATATAAATCTCCTCACTGTATTTTCCACTGAATGCATCCAATGAAGTGAGCTGTAGCTCACAAAAGCTTATGCTCAAATAAATTGGTTAGTCTCTAAGATGCCACTAGTACTTCTTTTCTTTTTGCGAATACAGACTAACACGGCTGCTACTCTGAAACCTGAATTACTCATTTGGTATAGATCACTTAACTACTAATTCTCCTTTGAGTTCTTGTCCGTGCACATATACCTCATGCACTCAAGTTCAGAGTCTTTTGGCCAGCAGTATCTGTATGTTAGAACTCTGCAGTGGGACTGGGATCCCATGGGTCCCACAGGACCTGCTGCCATAATAGTGGGAGCAAGTAAAATGTACTTTTTTGCGGGTGGATTTGGATGGGCAAAAAAACCCAAACTGTTGTAATTTGTGGGAAAATACTAAGTCTCGTGCCAGTTTGCAGTAAAAATTGTCTGAATTCCATTTATATATATATAACTGACTGTTGAGGTTTTGTTTTGTTTTTAAGCAGCATGGGGGAATCTCTCTTGCTGGATTTTCGGGATCTAAGGTTTTTGCAAGTGGAAACAGCATAAAAATGCAAGAAACAATGCAGGAATGGGTAGGAGTGGTTACTGCAGGGTGGGATAGGAACGGGATTAAAAAAATAAATTGTTAGTTAGTTTGTATAGGTAGTGAGGGGGATGTACTAGCCAAGATGGGCAGGGATGGTGTTCCTAGCCTCTGTTTGCCAGAAGCTGGGAATGGGCAACAGGGTCACTTGATTATTACCTGTTCTGTTCATTCCCTCTGAAGCACCTGGCATTGGCCACTGTCGGAAGACAGGATCCTGGGCTAGATGGACCTTTGATCTGACCCAGTATGGCTGTTCTTATGTTATGTTATGTTCTAACTGTGTGCTGTAACATTTTTGTATTTTTATGTCTGATTTTGTAAGCAAGTAGCTTTTAAGTGAGGTGAAACTTGGGGTACACAAGACAAATCAGACTCCTGAAAGGGGTACAGTAGTATAGAAAGATTGAGAGCCACTGAGTTAAAGCACTGCAGACCTCTATGGGTATCTCTACACAGCAACTAGACATCTACAAATGGCCTGTGCCAACCAACTAGGGTTCGCCAGGCTTGGGCTGCAGGTCTATTTCATTGCTATGTAGACTTCTGGGCTTGGGTTGGTTTTTTGGTTGTTTTTTTTCCCAAAGTAAAATTGTTCTTGGCTACCTAGAAAATTGGAACATTAACTGAACAGATATGATCAGATAAAATGAAAATATTTGGCCCTCTGTAAGAATATAAGCTTTTAGAGCATGCAGAGGAGCTAAGATAAGGCCCAGTGTAACTTACCTAAGTAGAGATTGTGGTAGATAACAGTTCCTGTTCTTTGTAATAGTGGCAAACTTTAGAGCAGTTTATTTTAAATTATCCCGGTTAGTAAATACAGCTGAACCTCAAAATTGTTACTTAGCTAATTGACAGACCACACTAAGTCCCTCCACAAACACCCTATGATCTCTCCCTACTTCTCAGCAAATAGCAGATTGTTGTGATGAGGTCTCATGTTACTAAGAATTCAGTACTGAAGCACATTTATGGTATTATTGCAAATAAATAAAGCTAACTTGTATCTGCCAGAATAAATGAACAATGTCCGTTTGTTATTTCCTTGCTAATCCATAATAGGTCTGCAGGTAAATTTGTAAAATTGAATTTGGATTAAATACACGCAGAAATATGAAAGTTTTTTCCTAGTTTGTATCAATATAAGTACATGAAATACCCCAACTTGACATCACAAATTCATTTTAAATACATAGTATGATGTAATAGCTCACTATATAAATTATAATTTCAGTAGCACTGGAAACAGTAATATCTTTCACAAACACACTAACTTCAGTTATTGAAAAGGTCTCAGTGATTGAAAATGGTGTACTGGCAATGAATGTTTAATAGTCTTTCTCAGTCTGTTTTGATGTCCAGGTTCTAGACTGTTGACAGAAAGTGGGAGGGGTATGTGGGTACAAGACAACTACAGAAGCTGATTGGTTTTCATAGACTTAATTGGCATGCACAAAATGCACCGTGTCTACTACAATTTTCTTTATTGTCATAACAGATAAGGAACTAGGTACTAAATTTTACATCTGTCTCAGTTTTTTAGCCTATTATAAAGGTTAATTCAAAAGAGAGAAAAAAGACAACGCTAATAATGTGTCTATGTAGCGTGTGTTCTTTGCCCAACCTGGTGGTAAGCGACTATTCCTAATGTGGTTGAGAGAGCCTGATTTGGATTGGCTCTTTTTGTGCCTCCTGCAGGAAAGTAACATTCTTGTCTCTCTAGGTGGGCATGGGTTCTGCAAGATGCTCTGGGAATCGCCTTCTGCCTTTACATGTTGAAAACAATCCGCCTACCTACATTCAAGGTACAGAAACAGTACAAGTGCCAAAATAAAGAACCTGCTCAGACATAGTGTATAAAAGGGCAGTTTTTGATTACACACATTGATTTGGAAACACATTTCTGGTTTTATCTGGTGCTGTGCGTGGATTGGGGCAAACGTGAACAAAGAAGTTTAAGAAATCAAAAGGCTTGCACAAGGTTGGTAACCTCTCTTTCAGTAGAGAGCTGGCCTCTAACAGAAAATAGCCCCTATCTGAAAGTACCAACTACTATCATATAAATGTGAGGTAAGACTTTGGGAAAGAGGTGTCCATGCAGGAATAGGACAAAGGGATAAAAACGAAATGTGCTTGTGCCCTCTCCAACATTGATGCAGTGCTCCGCTTTAGGCTCTCCCATAGCTTTCAGATTCATGGAGACAAAAAGACACTTGAAGGGCCAGAGTATTCATATTGGATCTTGGGCTGGCCAAGTGCTGAAGTGGAGTCAGATTTATACCTGTTGAGATTGCTGGATTATCTTCTAGACAGACATCTACAAATGTCTTGAATCTTGATGTTTGATCAGGATGGCCCTTTCCAGAGCCCCCAGCATAGTTCTTTAGGCCTCACTGTCACACTTAGAAGAGCTTCTGAAGGAGAAAAGAAAATCAAACCCATTGTTTCACAGTGCAATCCTTCATGAATGTTCTTCCCCAGGGTCCACCTATTCTTTTTGTTTTTGTAAAATTTATCATTAGAACTTTCATTTGTCTATGAAGAGTTTGTTCTGATGACGCAGATTCCCCCTATGATATATCCCTGTTCTATTGCACCTTTTTGTATCCTGGCAACATTCTCGTTCTTTGGACTACATAAACAAACATGCAATGTGGGGGTGGAATGTGCTTTGGTATTTATGGATCCCATGCCTCTGAATTGGGTACTATCCCAGATCTTGACTTTCCTCTTCCTTTCAATTGAATGTTTGTGTCCTCCAGCTGATCATTCTGGGTCAGACTGACCCCTCCATCTCTTATTGTAAGCAGCTGCCATAGCAGATTTTCTCACTGGGCAAGGAAGATGGGCAACTTGACTTTGTGCAAAACTACTGTCAGAGGCCCAGCATGAATTGGCCAGAATAGAGTTATAGTTACTGCTGTCTAGCGGAATCTGTCCTCCAGAGCTATCCCACAAGTCCTAACAAAACAAAATTGCAGCACATTTAGACTTCATAGAGCAAGCATATTTCATGGCAGGAATTCTACTGGGAGGAAGTGTAGTGTCATAGAATCATAGAATATCAGGGTTGGAAGGGACTTCAGGAGGTCATCTAGTCCAGCCCCCTGCTCAAAGCAGGACCAACACCAACTAAATCATCCCAGCCAGGGCTTTGTCAAGCCTGACCTTAAAAACTTCTAAGGAAGGAGATTCCACCACCTCCCTCAGTAACGCATTCCAGTGTTTCACCACCCTCCTAGTGAAAAAGTTTTTCCTAATATCCAACCTAAACCTCCCCCACTGCAACTTGAGATCAGTACTCCTCGTTCTGTCATCCGCTACCACTGAAAACAGTCTAGATCTATCCTCTTTGGAACCCCCTTTCAGGTACTTGAAAGCAGCTATCAAATCCCCCCTCATTCTTCTCTTCTGCAGTGTCGTGTCTGAAGGATAATACAGTTACACATTGTGTGCAGGCAAAGATCTTTCCATGTGATATATCTGTGCAGAGTTGAATTCAGGAAAATACATGGGTATATTGAATAAATCTTGGAAACTGAATACTCTTGAACTGCTAACTGTAAATTTATTTCCATTAGCTAGCACAGAGTACATACCACTGAAGCTCTCATATTTTCCCCCAGGGTTGCACCTTGCTCCTGATGGTTCTTTTTGTGTATGATGTGTTCTTCGTATTCATCACACCTTTTTTAACAAAGGTATGTACAGTTTGTCTCCAGTGCTTGCTGTTCAGAATGGACTGTAACCAAACAGCATATTTCCATGTGTGTTCTTAAATTATCCAGACATGCTGACTGAAGTGCTGGTTTACAGTTTCCCCTCTTTCTTTAGACAGGGCAGAGTATAATGGTGGAGGTGGCTGCGGGCCCGACTGACTCTGCCACTCATGAAAAGGTACTGTATGCATTTTGAAAACATGAGCGTATCTACTAGCTATTAACCTTCTGAGGCTTTCAACTTCTGAAAGGGTCAGACCACAAAGAGCTGCTGAAATGGCCTGGCACTTCTGGGGCCGCTAGTTTCAAAAGCATTTGGCGTGGAAATATAAAGCACTGCAGAGCTCCATGGGAATCCACAGCATTCTCAGAAGTAGAATTTTAAGTAACTTTCTGCAGTAGGGCCAATGTCGTCACATCTTGAATTGTAAGTTTTCAGTGCAGGGAAATTTATGTGCTGTATTTGTAAAGAACCATGTAAATATAATAATATTTAATATTGTTAAAGTCTGCTGAGGTATGGTGCCACAAGTACTCCTTTTCTTTTTGCGAATACAGACTAACATGGCTGCTACTCTGAAACCTGTATTTCTTCCATTTCCGTGGTCAGAACAATATGCGCACTACCATGACGTGAAAAAGCACAGTGTAGTAAGGGCTTCTGGTGTGCAGAGCAATGAGTGGAGCAAGCTATTCATCACTTACACAGTACATTTAAATAAAAATCATTTAAGTTTAAAAAAAAATCTTCAAGCAGTACATGTTTTTTTCCAAAGACTTTAAGAAAGTCAAACCACTGAACTGGTGGAAGCACCTAGAATCAACATTTGTTGAAGTTCTCAACTAACTTTTGGGAGGAATAGTCTCCTTTACGGGTGCAGAAGAGTGTTTCCTCATTTTCGTTTATTCGACGAGTTCAGTTCAATGACTAGTTAATTCAAAGCTGAGAAACCAAATGAGAGTTGCAAAAGTAGGAAAGCTTGTTTTCTTTTTCCTATCTATGAATTAAAATAAGATGTAAGACAATGAGATCTAGTAGTTCTAAAATCTTGAAGGGACATGGTGACCAGAAACAATCAGTTCAGTTCATTACTACAGATAATACTTTCTTTGTTTAATAAAAGAGTTAGTTTTAAATGCAAAACATGTTTTGTTAAGGGGAAAAAAAGTAAGTTTATATATCCAGCACATTTGAGGTAGTTTTATTTAACTAGTTAAAACTTATTTAAAATGCTTGGTTTTTTTGATTTTTAATTGAATTCCAGTTTCCATACAAATGCAGCTATTCGACATTGGTGAGGCCTGATCTGGAGTACTGTGTCCAGTTTTGGGCCCCACACTACAAGAAGGATGTGGATAAATTGGAGAGAGTCCAGCGAAGGGCAACAAAAATGATTAGGGGTCTGGAACACATGACTTCTGAGGAAAGGCTGAGGGAACTGGGATTGTTTAGTCTGAAGAAGAGAAGCATGAGGGGGGATTTGATAGCTGCTTTCAACTACCTGAGAGGTGGTTCCAGAGAGAATGGTTCTAGACTATTCTCAGTGGTAGAAGAGGACAGGACAAGGAGTAATGGTCTCAAGTTGCAGTGGGGGAGGTTTAGGTTGGATATTAGGAAAAACTTTTTCACTAGGAGGGTGGTGAAACACTGGAATGCGTTACCTAGGGAGGTGGTGGAATCTCCTTCCTTAGAAGTTTTTAAGGTCAGGCTTGACAAAGCCCTGGCTGGGATGATTTAGTTGGTGTTGGTCCTGCTGTGGGCAGGGGGCTGGACTAGATGACCTCCTGAGGTCCCTTCCAACCCTGATATTCTATGATTCTATGACACAAATTCCAAGTTTTAAAAAAAATCATCTAGTAAATAAGTAAATAAAATTCACCATTTTCTAGCATAATAATAAATGTAAAACTTAAGAATCTGAATAGATGTATGGTAAGCAATATAGTTCTTAAATAAATGTATATAGATACAATGTATCCTCCTGGTTAGCAAAAATATACCAAATTATACGAACCATTGAGAACCAATAATTACAAAATACAAATGCTCAGCAGGATTAAAATCAGTGATTAAAGCAAGATTTTCTGCTTGCTGATTTAAATGATTAAAAACCAGTGATTTTAATCAATCCAGCCTGTTCAAGGGAGCTCAGTAAAATGAAAAATAACACTCAGATAATACTCATACTCATATATGTAGGTTTCATCTGTTTAAAGTCTGCATAACCAGTATGACAAGACGAACATGTATTTGGTACTGTTAGTACATGGGTGAAACCTTTCTGCTTTATAAAACATGTCTTCTCTCATTTCCAAGCTCCCCATGGTCCTGAAGGTTCCAAGACTGAACTCTTCACCATTGGCTCTGTGTGATAGGCCTTTTTCCCTCCTAGGATTTGGAGACATCTTAGTTCCAGGTATTTCTGATTGTTTGCCTAAGCAATATGATGCAAAAGGAAAAGTTCTTATTGACACATCTCCCTTCTCCCTCAATTCCCACTCCAAGTGGTAAATTTGACCTGACTTCTCCTAAGCTGGTGATTCATAAACATACCCATTTTTCCTTTGCCTCTACTCTGTTTGCTTTTCTTAACAGATAAATTAAATGAGAAGAATCTACATGAATTTGGTATTATGATGAGACTTGTGCATGCAGGGAAGTCAAGAAATTTAAAGGGATGCAGGGGGTGGTTGGCTTATGTCCTGAAACATGAGCATTTATACTCTTAAATTTTGCTTCCTATCTAATGAAACTGAATGTTTTTATTAACCATATGAATATCTGATCTTTTAATTGTGCTAACTTTTCGCCTTAATGTCTTGTTTCACAGGGTCCACATGTTGTACCAATAAAATAAAAACCAGCAGGATCTTATTAAAGGGAAAAAGGCAAAATACCACATTTATTGTGAATACAGAAAGAATCATAGTAAGCAGTTAGTTATAGCTATAACATTCCATTCAATCTCATATTTATTCACACATTCATTCATACAAACACACACACACACACACACACAGGTTCTGCAAGGTTGTTTTCATAGTTACCAGCCTTAGAGTTGCTCATGCCAAGCCACTGGCCAGGTGGCCTGGACATGAGGAGGGAGCAGGGCCTTGTCAGATGCTCATCTGACGCTCCTGGAAGTTGGTTTGCAGAATCAGACCCCAAAGTTCTCACTTTTTAGAGTCTGTTTTTATAGGAATTTCTTCCTATGCCAGTCTATGGGAATTGCTTCATCATGCTGTTGCTGAATCAATCAGCAGATAGCACATTCCTGACGGCTCCAAGATGTTATCTTGTTCTTTGGTTCTCCCATTCTTGAGGCTGTTGGGTGGATTCCAGTCTGCCCTCCGGGGGGTCCTCTGGTTATTTCCACTTGACGCCTTCTTCAGCCGATGGACACTGGATTCTTAGGCTGGCACCTCCCTGATCATTCAGTTATTATCCACACCAAGCATCCATCCACATACATCCTCTATCTCTATTTTAATCACAATTGTTAATACAACAAAAGGGCGGGGAGTCTCTGGGTGCTGTTTCTGTTGTTAGAGTATTGCTTTGAGTCTCTCTCTCTGTGAATTGCTTTGAGAACAGACTCTGTCTTCGAATGTACTAACACAATTAGCAGCTTGCAAGTTTCACACATAGAGGGAGAGAAACAGCACCAAAAACCAAGAGACCTCTGAATTAGTAATACCCTGGAATTTGAACTATGGGGAATCAAACTCATTTGTGATTTTAATACAGAACTTCTTTAATATGATCCAACATAATCCCCCTTTTGACACTAAGATTTATAATCGTCAGTGTCACTTTCTATGTAGCCTATTCAAGAGAAAGTACTGTGAGGCAATTTGAGTTTGTGATTCCAATTCATGCCACATACATGATCCTAGTGATGTATCTTTACTACAAGGTTCTGGGGAAACAGGCAAGGTGAGGCACACCCACTTTTGAGGAGTCCATTCGGTACAACCTCTAGTGTCCAATAGCTTCCCTCCCTCCCCAGCCCACTGGCTCAAGGTCCAGGGTAGCCAAAAGGATCCCATGTGTAATATGGGGAGTGGGTTAACCTTCAATACCTTTGCCTCCAGGGACGGTTGGTGTGCAATTTTGACAACAATTTCTCCCATTAACAAGTCTGGTTTACAATGCTGGAAACATATTGCATCCATTCATATTGATAAGTGTCAAACAATGATCTCTTTCTTTTTTAACAAATGCATCAAACCCTTAATATTTCCCAATATGACCCAGAACATTTTGTGTTCCAAAGTAGCTAGTGCAAGTATCTGCATTTCAGTGCATCCCATAGCTATGGCTGTGTAGTTTCCTATTTCTAATATTTTTTTTTTCTTATGGATAAGCCATGTGGTAGTATTAAGCCATTACTAAAGATTCCATTGGCCTTTTAGGTTACCCAGACCAATTTGGACCAAGTCTACATTGGCATGTACTTGTTTTTGTATCAGGCTGTCCTGTAGCTGGGACAGAAAGCTTAATTTATTTTTAAGTTCCTGCAGGTCTTCAGTATTTTTTTTTAAACACACAACAGTGCGAGCAACAACACAAAACACAAGACAAAACATAGAACACAGAACACAATTTCTATTGTGACAGTAGATTCATGGTATTGGGTTGCTTTTCAGCTGGCAGCTTTTCCTGATTTTCTGAAAGACAAAAAGAACATGTTTCTACCCCTTTTGGGGTGGCAGATTATTGCTTAAAATATTTCTTTTACAAATACCCTTGCTGATTGCAGGCAAAACAGAGAAATTGCCCCCATATTTTCCTGTTTTTGTTCTATAGGCAGGCCAGGTTTCAAAGGCTTTTATCTTTTAAGGATTATGGGGATATTATCCCACTGTTTAGTCATTAAATCCCTGAGTTTTCCTTCTTATACAGCAGACCAAGTTTATAATGTTTTTCCTGCTGTGTTAAGCTTTAAGTTGTATTTACAGGTAATAACTGAGAAGCATCATTACCATACGACCTTAAAGGGTTTTTCCAAAAATCATACACACTATACGTTGTTACAGGGATACTTATTATCATTAAATGTATTAAAATTATCTCGTTATCCCATGCCTTTTATTTAGACAATTTGTTTGCTGACCAGGTATGTCCTTTATCTGCAGCTCCTTTGTGCTGCTAGTTCTTTCCTTCCTTTATCATTTAGGTAATTTGCATTTTCACAGAAACTTCCTGCTTTTGGATTTAAAGCCATCAGCAGCTCAGAGACTCTATCTTAAAAGGGACACAATCAACTTTCACCACAGTTTTGATTACTTTTAACTTCTGCTTCCAAAACACACAGCAATCTGAAAAAGAAAACCCAACCTATTGTGGCTCCCTTTGGAGCCCTAATAGCATTTTAATTAAGTAGCATGGTATGTTTGCATTTCTTTTGCCCCTTCTACAATATACCCTGCACATGTTCTGGGGCAAATGCACATTCCTTCCATAGTTTAACTTCTATAACATTATCCAGATCCATTTTTACATAAGGTGTCACTATTTCTTTTTTTGCTTACAGAGTTTTCATGTACCTTTATCAAAGTGACAGTCTGATTACTCAGAGCCATTTTAAGACTCAGTGTTTCTAACATTGCTCCTTTTTGTTTTGTGCACCTCACCCCTGCTGTTGCTTCAGAGAGGCACTGTCTTTTTTAATTTTTTTTTTTTACTACAACTCTCATCTGCTATTTTGTTACAAAAACAAACAAACAAAAAACAAACAAAAAGAATCCAAAAAAAATTTTTTTATATTCTCCTGATTTTGACTGCCCTGCTGCAGCCACAACTTAAAAACATTTTAAATTTTGTAAAGCATTGAGTTACCTTTTAAGGGTTAAATGCCAAATCCCAAAGCCAAACAACACTAATTACCTGTGTCTAGCAAAAAGGTCTGTCAGTTTTGCAACTTTGAATTAAAGAGTCAAATGGATTTTTAGTGGCATTATTTAAAACAAAAACAAAACTAACTGGTCCTTAGAACTTTACATATTTACACACACACAGACAGATACATACACATTTTCTTTTCCTTAACATCCCTTCCACACTGCTCTGTTTTTTACATCTTACATTCCCTTTATACATTTGAGGCAGTTAAGTTCCAATAGAACCCTCTTATGTTCTTTTAGCAAATTTGACTAAATTGTCCAGTCAAATGATTTTAATCAGTTTATTTTTGCCTGGCTAATTTACAGACATTCCTTTGGAAAAGGGCCCATTTTTCTTTCAGAATGGCTGCAAAGAAACCAAGAATGCTCTAACACTTTTCCTTTTTAACATTTTCGGTTAAAAGTTGTTTGGGTGAAATACAAAGTTTAACTGCTTAATTCCCTCCAGCCTCTGTAGAGTTAACTTTTTCACTCTTTTTGTATTCCTGGAGTGCCTCTTTCACTATTTTCAGCTGGCTTTGGATATTTGTAGCCAGCACCTTCCAATTGTCTGCTCCCTTTTCCATTTGTGCCTTTTCCTCTTTACATGAAGACAAGCGGAGGGAAGAATCCTTACATGCCTCCCACAACAACCAAATTGCTGCTGCATCTCTTTTGGCAGCACTAGAAGGTTTGTATATGAGGATATACTGAGCCAATCTAGCCTCTAGGTCCGAAATAGTGCAGACATCAGCTAGGCCTTGTTTAGTCCAAGGACTGTGCCCAAATTTTTGAAGGATTTGTTTAAAAGGTGTAATTTCTTTAACAAAAGGTGAGGTTGGAGTTCCTTCTGACTCCATTCCTCCCTCTAGTACTGGCTTACCCTGTTTTCTTTTAAACATCTTAACATGGATATTTCAATCTCTTTGTCACTGCTGGTATTACTTAGCAAGTGACACAGCCTAGATTCTGAAATCATAGCTTAATCTATGCGTTTTTCCCCTGCTACCTTCCCGGAGGCCAGCAGGTCCCCTGCTACCTTCCCAGAGGCCAGCAGGTCCAGTTAACCTGTTTCTCCCTGCTACCTTCTCGGAGGCCAGCAGGTCCGGTTAACCTGTTCTTCCCTGCTACCTTCTCGGAGGCCAGCAGGTCCCCTGCTACCTTCTTGGAGGCCAGCAGGTCTGGTTTAATCTGTTTTCCCTACTACCTTCTCGGAGGCCAGCAGGTCTCCTGCTACCTTCTCGGAGGCCAGCAGGTCTGGTTTAATCTGTTTTTCCTGCTACCTTCTCGGAGGCCAGCAGGTCCCCTGCTACCTTCTCGGAGGCCAGCAGGTCTGGTTTAATCTGTTTTCCCTACTACCTTCTCGGAGGCCAGCAGGTCCCCTGCTACCTTCTCGGAGGCCAGCAGGTCTGGTTTAATCTGTTTTTCCTGCTACCTTCTCGGAGGCCCAAAATGTTGTACCAATAAAATAAAAACCAGCAGGATCTTATTAAAGGGAAAAAGGCAAAATACCACATTTATTGTGAATACAGAAAGAATCATAGTAAGCAGTTAGTTATAGCTATAACATTCCATTCAATCTCATATTTATTCACACATTCATTCATACAAACACACACACACACACACAGGTTCTGCAAGGTTGTTATCATAGTTACCAGCCTTAGAGTTGCTCATGCCAAGCCACTGGCCAGGTGGCCTGGACATGAGGAGGGAGCAGGGCCTTGTCAGATGCTCATCTGACGCTCCTGGAAGTTGGTTTGCAGAATCAGACCCCAAAGTTCTCACTTTTTAGAGTCTGTTTTTATAGGAATTTCTTCCTATGCCAGTCTATGGGAATTGCTTCATCATGCTGTTGCTGAATCAATCAGCAGATAGCACATTCCTGACGGCTCCAAGATGTTATCTTGTTCTTTGGTTCTCCCATTCTTGAGGCTGTTGGGTGGATTCCAGTCTGCCCTCCGGGGGGTCCTCTGGTTATTTCCACTTGACGCCTTCTTCAGCCGATGGACACTGGATTCTTAGGCTGGCACCTCCCTGATCATTCAGTTATTATCCACACCAAGCATCCATCCACATACATCCTCTATCTCTATTTTAATCACAATTGTTAATACAACAAAAGGGCGGGGAGTCTCTGGGTGCTGTTTCTGTTGTTAGAGTATTGCTTTGAGTCTCTCTCTCTGTGAATTGCTTTGAGAACAGACTCTGTCTTAGAATGTACTAACACAATTAGCAGCTTGCAAGTTTCACACATAGAGGGAGAGAAACAGCACCAAAAACCAAGAGACCTCTTCATTAGTAATACCCTGGAATTTGAACTATGGGGAATCAAACTCATTTGTGATTTTAATACAGAACTTCTTTAATATGATCCAACACACAGGGTAATTGTGTACTGTGTATTTTTTTTTTAAATCCTCTTAGAGTTTTACATTTGTTGCCTTTAAGTATCATTGGCCTGAAATTTATGCTGGTCTTAATTCAAAATTGTAGGGTTTTTGTTTTTTTTTCCATTTCACCAAAATTGATACACTCGTTTTTGAATCATGTATACATTTTTTTAAGTTTAGTATAGTCCTGTAAGAAATTTTGCACACAGATAAACAGTGAGAGAAGATAGTAATGTCACAATTGGCTTGTCTGATGATCTTGCTGGGATCTAAGTAGTAAGCTGAGTTTCAAGAAAATTAGTACAATAGGTATGTGGCGGAGATAATCTTTTTTTTGGACCAACTTCTGTTGGTGAGAGAGACAAGTTTTGAGCTTGCACAGAGCTCTACTTGAGAACCCCGGGACCTCTTGAAGAAGAGCTCTGTGTAATCTCGAAAGCTTGTCTCTTTCACCAATAGAAGCTGGTCCAATGGATATGAGCATTAATGAGGAAAATTTCATATGCACAATATGAACTCTGCTATCCAGTATTCTGATTATTCATTGGAGACGCTGTCAAGTCTGCTCACTTTGGACTGAAAAAAATTGGAGTTGTTGATAATTTGGGCTGCTCTGTATGGTAATATGGCCCAGATCTTGAACTGTCCTTTAAGGACACAGATATAAGCCATAAATTACCACTCTATGCACTAATATAGAAATCTACACGAATGTAAAGGGCACAAGTTATGGTTGCTGTCACTGTTAATGCTGCTTGTATGCAGTTATTTACATTGCATATGGACTGTCTGTTGTTTACTGGAATGGTGTTTACTTACTGATGTCAAGTTTCTGATTCAATAGTTAATGTAAGCCAATACAGTAGAAGTGCATATCTTCTGTTCTATGAGTTGTGCACTCTTGTGAATCATATCAGGATGGTAGGGCACAGCTTATTAGGCAGGAAATCTAGCACGGTGGTGGGCCATCTTATAAGCACCTAGATAGGGCACTATGTTCTGTGCATCTTAAAATTAGTATGTATGTGTTTAAAAACTGCTTAACTTTTCTTTACTTCCCCAGGCTTACTGGTAGCCTACTGCCATAGATTTGATATTCAGGTGCAATCCTCCAGAGTCTATTTTGTAGCCTGCACTATAGGTATGTATGACCCTGGTATTTCTACACAGCAGCTAGGGCAAAGCAAAGCCAAAGCTCTCATATTACATAGCTTGCTTTTCAACTCTTATCTTGCTTTCAACAATCAAGCAGTGAAGCGGTTTAAAATAAATAAATAAAAACTGTACTACGTTTGAGGTTGGACCTTCGAACCCTAGCTCACCTAGCATAACGCATGTCTGAGCTGCTTTGCCTGTCCAAACTAGAAAGTAAGTTCTTTGTTATGATTTACACCTTCACCAGAACCCTTTGGTTGAATTACAGTGGTTTTATGTATGCTTGGGATACATTTATTCTTTGTTATCATTGTAATTTGCTTGTTAGTGAACCTTTCAAATTGCATTTATTACATGAGAGAATTCAAGTTTAGTGCTTGTCCTCTTGACTTCAGTCTTAAACTGTGTCTGCAAAAAAAATCTGTAAGTGACCTCTGTTAAGTTAAATTAAATTGTAGAGACGGTAGTGTCTTCATAGATACTACTAGCTTTCTTTTAAAAGTCTGATTTTTTTTTATAACACTGAGGGCAGGTCTACACTAGAAGCTCTACATCAGTGCTATAGCGCATCTTGTAAAGACACTCTGTGCCAACAGGAAAGCACTTTCCCATCAGCAGAATTACACCACCTCCATGAGAGACAGAAGCTATGTCCGTGTGGACAGCACTTAAGTCGCTGTAACTTGCATCGCTCGGGGGGGTGTCTTTTTCACACCCCGAGTGACATAAGTTAGATCGACTTAAGCAGTAGTGTAGACCTGCTGAGTTGATTGACTAACCCAGTGAGCTGCAACTTATCCTTTGTGGTTCTCTGCTAATGGAGGGGAAAAAAGTTTCTTCAAATTTGAGATAAACAGATAAGGCATTTTAAAATGATAGTCTGAAAAATTAGGGGGTTCACTTTCAGGAAAGGTTGTGAATGATTTTGCCACCTCCTGATTTGATAAAACTTTGCCTCAAAGCTAATTTTTTTATTTTGCCCTGCATGTAAGTAGTGATGTCTGACACTTTTGGGAGGCTGTTGGGTTGGTTGACTTTTGGCTTTATTTAGTACATTTCCACCAGGACCACCAGGAAATTTAGACTAGAAATTAGACGAAGGTTTCTAACCATCAGAGGAGTGAAGTTTTGGAACAGCCTTGCAAGGGAAGCAGTGGGGGCAAAAGATCTATCTGGCTTTAAGATTAAACTTGATAAGTTTATGGAGGAGATGGTATGATGGGATAACATGGTTTTGGTAATTAAATATTCATGGTAAATAGGCCCAATGGCTGTGATGGGATATTAGATGGGGTGGGATCTGAGTTACCCAGGAAAGAATTTTCTGTAGTATCTGGCTGATGAATCTTGCCCATATGCTCAGGGGTGATCGCCATATTTGGGGTCTGGAAGGAATTTTCCTCCAGGGCAGATTGGAAGAGGCCCTGGAGGTTTTTCGCCTTCCTCTGTAGCATGGGGCACGGGTCACTTGCTGGAGGATTCTCTGCTCCTTGAGGTCTTTAAACTACGATTTGAGGACTTCAATAGCACAGACGTAGGTGAGAGATTTTTTGCAGGAGTGGTGGGTGAAATTCTGTGGCCTGCGTTGTGCAGGAGGTCAGACTAGATGAACATAATGGTCCCTTCTGACCTAAATATCTATTTCAGCTAACACTAATAATAACTGATGACATTGAGAAAGCTGAGGTGTGTAATGCTTATTTTGCTTCAGTTTTCACTAAAAAGGTTCATGATGACCAGATACTCAACAAAATTAATATTAACAATCAGGGGAAGGAATGCAAACCAAAATAGGGAAAGAACAAGTTAAACAATATTTAGATAAATTAGATATATTTATGTCTTTGGAGGATAGGATTATAATTCAAAATGATTTGGACAAACTGGAGAAATGGTCTGAAGTCAGTAGGATGAAATTCAATAAGGACAAATGCAAAGTACTCCACTTAGGAAGGAACAATCAGTTGCACACATACAAAATGGGAAATGACTGCCTAGGAAGGAGTACTGCGGAAAAGGATTTAGGGGTCATAGTGGACCACAAGCTAAATATGAGACAACAGTGTAACACTGTTGCAAAAAATACATCATTCTGGGATGTATTAGCGGGAGTGTTGTAAGCAAGACACAAAAAGTAATTATTCCGCTCTACACCATGCTGATTAGGCATCAAATGGAGTATTTGTCCAGTTCTGGGCGCTACATTTCAGGACAGATGTGAACAAATTAGAGAAAGTCCAGAGAAGAGAAAAAATTGGGTTAGTTTAGTCTGGAAAAGAGAAGACTGAGAGGAGACATGATAATAGTTTTCAAGTACATAAAAGGTTGTTACAAGAAGGAAGGAGAAAAATTGTTCTTAACCGCTGAGGATAGGACAAGAAGCAAGGGACTTAAACTGCAGCAAGGGAGGTATAGGTTGGACATTAGGAAAAACTTCATAACTGTCAGGGTGGTTAAGCACTGGAATAAAGTGCCTAGGGAGGTTGTAGAATCTCCATCCTTGGAGATTTTTAAGAGCAGGTTGGTCAAACACCTGTCAGGGATAGTCTAGATAATACTTAGTCCTGCCATGAGTGCAGGGGACTGGATTAGATGACCTCTCAAGGTCCCTTCCAGTCCTATGATTCTGTGTCAGCAGAGCCTGATGAAATTCATCCTGTGGTACTTAAGGAACGAGCTGAAGCAGTTTTGGAGCCGTTAGCAATTACTTTGTGTACTCCTGGAGGACAGGAGAAGTTCCAGAAGACTGGAGATGGGCAAACATCGTATCTATCTTTTAAAAGGAGACCAAAGAGGAATTGTGGAATTCTAGACCAGGCAGCCTGACTTCAACACCTGGAAAGATACTGGAGCAAATTATTAAACAATCAGTTTGTAAGCATCTGGAGGATAATAGGTGTTATAAGGAATGGTCAGCATAGATTTGTCAAGAACAAATCATGCCAAACCAACTTAATTTCCTTCTTTGATAAGATTACTGACCTAGTGGATAGGGGGGAAGCAGTAGTGATATACCTTGATTTTATAATTTTGATACAGTTCCGCATGACATTCTCAGAAGCATACTCTTTACATGAAATTACTATAAGGTGGGTGCACAATGGTTGAAAGAGTAGTTATTAATAGTTTGCTGGCAAATTGGGAGGGCACATCTAGTGGGGTCCCGCAGGAATTGGACCTGGGTGCAGTGCTATTCAATAGTTTCATTAATGGCTTGGATAATGGAGTAAAGAGAGTGCTTATAAAATCTGCAGATTACACCGAGCTGGGAGGTGTTGCAAGCACTTTGGAGGACAGTTTTAAGATTCAAAATCTTGACAAATTGGAGAATTGGTCTGAATTCAACATGATGAAATTCAGTAAAGACAAGTGCAAAGTCCTTCACTTAGGAAGGAAAAATCAAATGCACAACTACAGAATGGGGAATAACTGTCTAGGTGGTAGTACTGCTGAAAAGGATCTGGAGGTTATAGTGGACCACAAACTGAATATCAGTCATCAGTGTGATCCAGCTGTAAAAAAGGTTAATATGATTCTGGGGTGTATTAACAGGAGTGTTGTATATAAGACACAGGAGGTAATTGTCCCACTGTACTCATCACTGGTGAGATCCCAGTTGGAGTACTGTGTCTAGTTCTGGGCACCACAATTTAGGAAAGTTGTGGACAAATTGGAAAGAGTCCAGAGGAGAGCAACAAAAATTATAAAAGGTTTAGAATACCTGACCTGTGAAGAAAGGTTAAAAAACTGGGCTTGTTTAGTCTTGAGAAAAGAAGACTATGGGGGGACCTGATAAGTCTTCCAATATGTTAAGGGCTATTATAAAGAGGACAGTGATCAATTGTTCTCCATTTCCACTGAAGGTAGGACATGAAGTAATGGGCTTAATTTGCAGCAAAGGAAATTTAGGTTAGATATTGCGGGAAACTTTTTAACTATAAGGATAGTTAAGTTCTGGAAGAGGCTTCCAAGGGAGATTGTGGAGTCCCCATCATTGGAAGCTTTTAAAAAAAAGTTGGACAAACACCTGCCTGGGGTGACCTAGGTCTGCTTGGTCCTGCCACAAAGCAGGGGGCTTGACTTGATGACTTCCCAAGGTCCCTTCCAGCCCTAGATTTGTATGATTCTATATGAAGTATATGGAGTTTGTAAAATCTACAAATCCTATTAGATGGAGTTAAGGATGACTGCAGCCTATTTTCAGACTCCCAACTCTGCAGACTCCCTAAAGGAAATTCTTAAGCCATCAAGGGCTTAAGCTATTTCCAGTTGAAGGCTCCAAAACGCTTTAGGAAAAACTACTGTAGGGATTCCTACAACAGTTGCTATCTCCAAAGGGACTCCTAAGATGATTTGAGCTACCTTGCTTCTGCATTTCCATTCACAGGTTTGGGGTGTTTAAGTGTAATCTTTAAATTTGAATTTCTTGACTAAGACTACATTATTTTGCTGTGGTATTCTCTTAAATCAGCCTTGCAAAATTGACATAAAATGTACTAGCCTATCTACGGAATTTACTTGCATACCCTTTGTCATAACACCTGGATAAACAATATATTGCCTCCCAACAATAAAATACTTGCCTCATATGGGTAGAATTTTGTATGGCTGCTTTAAGTTATAGATTAGCATTTATAACCTTAACTTTAGGTGATTGAAGCTTTTTGTCTGGATATTTTATTTATCTTCCTGCACCAGAAATAAGCCCACAAACTTGCACCTTGCAAGCTTTTAAAGGTCTTTTGTATTCATTAATATTTTCTGCAAATATATAAATGTTTCAATGAGTAGTAACATTCTAATGGGGGGCATTCACCCCTTGAGCACCTTCTACTGTTGTGTGTGGTGCTGTAGACCTTTTCCCACTCCTTGCACCCTGTGTAGGTTGTGAACCTCTCTTGGCGGGTCTTCAGTGACTTGGCCCTTCAGCAGGCGCTCACAGTCAAAACGAAGCCATTCTGGAGTAGCAAAAGTCCAAAAACTATCTGCCCTCCCCAAGGTCTTCAGCGGCTCTGGGCTCTTTAAATTCAGTCCTTTCCTCAGTCTTCCAAATAAGCTTTGTCCCCTTCTTGGGGTTTTCATCACTTAGCAGGTGATCGGTTGGGGGAATCCAGGCATGCCCACTATGCTGTGTTCCAATCCAGGGACTCTATAAACAGAGGCCATATTGTTAGGGGGCTTATTCCTTCACCCACTTACTTCCCTGGTCCTTCTCGCATGAACAGAGAGCAACAATACCCGAAGTCCAAAGGTGCAAACAATTCGATGTTTATTGGGGTGAACTTCCAGCAAGCATGATTCCAGTTTCCTTCCTTAGTATCCTCCTTCCCAGCTCTGACACCACAAAGCCTTACACCTGTGTCCCTGTTCCCATTCCTGCCCTTAGCCAAACATGATTCCAACTTCCTTACTCCCATTCCCTGTTCCCATCTCCCCCTTTAGCAAAACATGATTCCAATTTTCTTACCCCCATTCCCTGTTCCCATCTCACACACCCACCCACACCCCGTCACTTCCTCATTGACTACAGATTATATAGTAAAACTTGAGTTCTGCTTAGCTATACCTTAACCAATCATTTTCCTGAAATTTAACTAACCAATCCTAACATATTGTAACATGATTATGTAACCAATTATATCCCACCACTTCAATTAGTTTACACCCAGCAAAATTAATTATACAGCAGACAGGAACAATCACAGAACCAGACAGAGATTATACAGACAAACAACAGCAAAGTGGGAACTATAATGACAAAACAATACAGAAGTGAGGATTTCACATCCCAGCTATTGATAAGTGAGTTCTTGCCAGACAGGATGCTATCAAACTAAGTTTCCTTTTACATTTTCTAGGCACTTCCCTTTCTCTGGAGGTGATAGGAATACAATCCTGCCCCGATAGTGCCTAACAGCCCAATAGCACCTTATTTCAATGTGACTAGTTTGGAATGTGAGGATGTGACCGTTCGGTTCCCAGCTTATGGCTGCCTCTGCTGCTTAGCCAAAGGCCTGAGCCTGAGAACAGGGCCACAAACTGTCACAGTAAGAGAAGGCCCTTACACCAGCAGACAGTGATTTTGATTCTTTCTTTTATACCTCTATCACTAGCCAAGTGATAAGAATACACCTAAATTCTTAGAGTACAGGCCTTTGCAGACAGGCCTGAATATCTATATCCTAACACATATGCACTCACTTCTGTTTGATGCTGCTACTTCCCTGGGCCTCTTCCCACATAGCCCCTTTATCGTCCCCACCTAACCTCAGGTTAAAGTTCTCAGCTCCTCTCTCTCACAGCTTAAGCAAACGCAGCCTGAACCAAACGCTGGTGATTCCTCAAGCTCATTTAGCCAGAGAGGAGCATCCTTCCTTGCCCCTCTGCTCTTAGCTAGGAACTGTCCTGCTAAGGTCCTCCAGCTCCTTTTATCTGAGCCTGCTGAGCTCTGACTGACTGTTTCTGTGAGGTCTCTGTAGGCAGGCTTGGAGGACCCATCTTCACTGTTCCTTTCCTAGACCAGGATGTAGTAGGATCGCAGGGCCTCCAGCAGGAGGCCACAAAGGGCCTGGTATTTGTTTAATGATGTTGCAGTGATGCAACCTAGGTATTTGTTTAATGATGTTGCAGTGATGCCCAAGAATGTGAGTGAAAAACCAAGCACTTCCAAATCACAAGAAGTGCTGTTTATAGTGGTCAGGCAGTATTTATTTGTTTTCATTAAAATATTGTATGGTTTAAATACAAGGCCTTTTTTGCTATTTTTTAAAACTCAAGTGCTTTAATAAAATGTTTCATTGGTTTATTTTGCCTTTGTAAAATTGCTCTAGATACTGAGTTAATTGTACCACAAATACTGCACAATTGGATCACTCTTCTTTTTGTCCTGTTTCACTGAGAGACAATGTCTCATAGTCTAGCACAGGGGTGAGAAAACTTTTAGGCCCTAGGGCCACAACTTGGTATGGAAATTGTATGGCAGGCCATGAATGCTCATGAAACTGGGGGTTGCGGCGTTGGAGGGGGTAAGGGCTCTGGCTGGGGGTGTGGACTCTCGGGTGGGGCTGGGGATGAGGGGTTGGGAGGGCAGGAGGGTGCTCTGAGCTGGGACAGAGGGGTTCGGAGAGTGGGAGGGGGATCAGGGCTGGGGCAGGAGGTTGGGGCGTGAGAGGGAGTCAGGGGTGTAGGCTCTGGGTGGCGTTTACCTCAAGCAGCTCCCAGAAACAGCTGCATGTTCTCCCTCCAGCTCCTATGCGGAGGCGCGGCTAGGCAGTTCTGCGCTCTGCCCCGTCTGCAGGTGCCACCACTGCAGCTCCTGTTGGCTGCGGTTTCCAGCCAATGGGAGCTACGGGGGCAGCGCCTGGGGCAGTGGCAGCGTGCGGAGCCCCCAGGCCACCCCTACACATAGGAGCCAGAGTGGGGACATGCCACTGCTTCCGGGAGCCGCAGAGCGGGGCAAGCCCCTGACCCTGCTTCTCAGTGGGAGCTCAATGGCCGGATTAAAACTTCTGAAGGACCGGATGCAGCCCCCAAGCTATAGTTTGCCCACCCCTGGTCTAGCAGATAATCTTTCCATGTTTAGCAAAGAGTAATCCTGAACAAATGTTGGACACAGAATGGTGGTATTTAGGGAAGACTGCAAAACACTATAAAAGAAGGTTCATACTCCTAACTGAAGGAAGCTATCATTAGAAAGTTTTTCTAGATAATTGTACTGCCATTCTTGACCAGAACTGTATCTGAATTATTTTCTTTTGCTATTTTTATCTCCTTTTAGCATATGGCATTGGCCTTCTGGTGACCTTTGTAGCCTTGGCATTGATGCAGATGGGTCAGCCAGCTCTGCTCTACTTGGTGCCCTGTACTCTTATCACTAGCTTTGCTGTGGCTCTTTGGCGTAAGGAGCTTGCAATGTTCTGGACGGGCAGCGGCTTTGCGGTGAATACCAGTTTGATATGAGTGTCTTCAAGAAATACTAATATTATAAATCCTAAATAGCATTAAAGTTGAGTAAAATATTGTAGTACTATCCAACAAAACAAATGTTCATGTTTTGGTCCTAAAGAGTCTTTTACAGGCTTTAGCAATTGCATAACATGAGCCTTGGGATTTTCTGCTTTAATGTTTGTAGCCACTAAAACAGACCAGGATAAAGTAGATTAGTCCCTATCGATCCACCCTGATCCTGCTGTAAGTCTTGGTAGTTGTAACAAACAGCTTTATTGTAAGTTTTATTAATTATAACTTCATCAAGTAACTTCCATGAATATGAAGAATTGTAAGGATCTTTTTGCAGGTTAACAAAAGGAGGTAAGGGATAATTCACTGAACAGATATTTAATATAAGGGTAAAGATGCAGAAAATCAATTCAAGATCCTGCATAAAGAGACTAGATTTTTCATAGGGTGTCCCACAAGCTTCTTTCAGGAGCCCTGAAACGTCCTGGTTTTTCACTTAAGTCAAAACACTTGTGTATTTGTTATGTTTGGTTTTTAGAACTATTTTTTTTTTTTGTTCAAAGTGTATTGCCGTACAGCGTATAACTTATTGCGTGTTCACCAGGAAACACTGTACAGTGGAATGAGAGTTCAGTGTGATAAACAGTATTCGGAGTGAAGAGAAAAGTCCAGTATCAAAGCAGTTCTTTTGCTCGGAGTGAATGTTAGTCAATTGATAAGTGTTTCATGATGAACTCGGGCCTTGTCTGTACTACAAAGGGTTTGCCAATATAATTATATCAGCCTAACTATACTGGCAAGCCCACCTAGTGGAGACGTTGCTTATACTAACAGGAGTTCTTTTGCTGATATAGCTTATGCCAGTTCCCTGACTGAACTGAGCTATCTGTATCACTATGTCTACACTTGGGTGTTTGCCAGCATAGCTATGTCACTTAGGGTTGTGATTTTTTTCATATACCCAGCTGACATAGTTATATTGGCAACGTTTTGAAGTGTGTACACCCAGGCCTCACTTAGAACACTAAGTTACTATGAAAAATCCTCCCCTCGGAGAATTATGCAACTATTGGGTCAGAAGCTGGCAGTAATAACACCAGCACACTTTACAAAACAAACACTGTAGTCCTTGATTATTTTCATGGCCCCAGAATGTTTCTACAAAAGTCTCTGTTGTTTTTTTTTTTCTAAAATATAGTAAGCTTATTCTGAAGGCAGTTCATTGTGGAATGAAAAAGGGTGTCTTCCTTTGTTTAAATCCTGCTGATACCCACAATTTGTATTTAGTATCTATATCCCATTGATAGCCAAACTTTTCATAGCTGAAGGCCACATTGGAAACTTGTTGGGAACAAAACTGCAGCTGATTTGTGTAAAAGAAAGCTGTCGCTAACATCCTTAAAAAGAGGTGCAGCCCAAATCAGTGCAACATGGGTGTTCAGATGAAGATGGTTTGTTAGAATCTGTATTCTCTAGATTGAGGTTAATGATAGCTATAGAGTGGGTTTTGCCCATCTCTGGTCTACACAAATGCCAGGCACAAAGCTAAGCAGCAGGTTGAGTTTGAGTTGATAATGCATAGGAAGCTTGACCTTTAAGTTTGAAGAAGCTTGTTGGAATTAAATATACAAGTCAAATGGCAATTCAGATAGGAATAGCATATATAGAAGTGATAGACAAGAGCTGAAAGGAGGAGAGGTCACTTTCTATTTAAGAGAGCATGCTACAGGAACAGGTTTCAGAGTAGCAGCCGTGTTAGTCTGTATTCACAAAAAGAAAAGGAGGACTTGTGGCACCTTAGAGACTAACCAATTTTATGCTCAAATAAATTGGTTAGTCTCTAAGGTGCCACAAGTACTCCTTTTCTTTTTGCTACAGGAACTAGACTTGAGCCCTCATGATGCAAATGGAAAAAATGAAACATAGTGGAAAAACCAATAGACCATCTTACAGGTAGTCTGTTAGAGACACCTGATCATGGGGAAGACCAGAGCAAATCACTGGTAAAGGAACTAAAACAAATGGCTACTGCTATCCAGATGTTTGGGACATTATCTGTGTTGAATTTGATTACTCTCCAGTAGAAAGGAAAAGTTAGAGATAGGACCTAATGGGTAGAACTTGTGGCCGGGGTCTAATTTCTCATCTCGGTACTTTGTGAACTTGGGTTATCACTTAACATTTCTTATACCGCAGTTTCTCAACTGTAAAATGAGAATAAAATATCTTAGGGGAATTGTGAAGCTTAATTAATATTAAAATACTTTGAGATCCGGTGAACTGTGCCAGAAAAGTGCCAGCTGTTATTTATTATTAGTGAGGATGGGAAGCAATTGTCACCATGGCAGGTAAACAGGAAGAGAGCTGAGTGTGCTTCCCATATCCGTCGGAGATAATGAGCCTATAGGCTTTAAGCATTTCATTAGATTCCTGCAGAGAGCATTCTCCCACTGTTTGTTACTCAGTGGGACCTGTCCAGAGAATAGATGTGCATATCTTTCAACCATTAGGGATGATTTGAATTAACTGCAGTTGCGGAGCAAGTAATCCTTCTCCTTTCAGTGTGCTTCAGTTCATATTTTTGAATTCCTTCACCAAAAGGTCATTGCTGTAATTGCTGTTGGCCATTCAGTATAATGATTGGTCTCCTGTAAAAACTAGCATGTTTTGAGAAATTATTATTTAAGTTGCCCCTAATAACAATAGTGGCTCTTGTTACTCACTTCATATCATCCTAAAAATTTTTTTTTTTTTTTATTTTTTTACAGAAAGACCTACCTCATCCTCCCTTGGTGCTGGCTCCTGTCAGCTTCCCGAACCCCCCCAAAGAGATGAATGCACCAGCATCTCAACAAGAAGCAGAACAACAAATGACCAACCCCACGCTTCATGCAGATGATCAAAATAACCCCTCCCTGTGTACAGAGGAGCTGCCTAACTTGAATACCAAGGAGCTGACCAATCCCAGCATGCAAGCAGAACAGCCACAAATTTCCATCCCACAAATAGAACAACAAACCAGTCAGAACAAGGATGACCCTGAAAGCAAGAGCCTAAGAGTAGAAAAGAACCAGCTGGATTAGATGATGAAATAGGAAATCTTTTTTCCCCTCTCCCCATCTCCAAACTTTCCCACATAAAACCAGTATGTAGACTGGTTCAGTAGTGTTCACATTCATTGAGGAACCTCACTGGGAATCTGATCATCAAATGCAAGGATATTCTGCCTTTGACTTCAGATACAGCTATACATTTCAAACAGCTTTCTGAAATATGGTGCTTTACAAAAATTCTGATGTATGAATTTCAGTGATCATTTTATTAGTTGGATGCCTTTTACCTTTCCTATTTCATTATACTAGGGTAATATTAAGAATTTTTATTTATACAGTACTCTGGGCTTGTGTGGCTGTTGTGCTGCTTTAGTATAGCATAGATTAATGTGGAGGAAAAGCATTGGACAAGTCTGCTACAATGCTAAGCAGGGAGAAATACTGTAGTTTTGTAGATTTTCCCTCCTTAATACTTTTAAATTTCTGCTTGTAAAAGGCATTGATGCAAGTGAATGGTTTAGTATAAATTGACACTCAAGAAATGTTGAGAACTGGTTAAATTACCAGCCTTCTGAAAAGATTTGTTTTACCATGGTGCATTAAATGCATCTCTTTCCTCAACATTTTTTTTTCCACTTCCAGGTGCCTGGGTTGGATGATATTCTAAATTAAAAGGCAAGATGCATGGATCTCCAGTAAGCACTGTAAGCACTCCTATGAATTCTAGGGGCTGTCTTTGAAATAAAATGTTCACTGAGTGGACCTTGCAGAATAATACACAGTAGACAAGCTTACTGGAAGTGTCTTTGCTGTTTTGTTTTGTTTTTAAAAGCACCCCACATCCTTATTTACCAGATAAATCAGATCATAAATAGTAACATTCTGCACAATTTAGTGGTCAGGCAGAATGGTATGCAGGAGACTTTAAGGACTGACTTTGATATAGGAAGTTCAGCTGGTTTCTTTGAATCTCTACTTACTATTATTTTTATAGGTTTCAGAGTAACAGCCGTGTTAGTCTGTATTCGCAAAAAGAAAAGGAGTACTTGTGGCACCTTAGAGACTAACCAATTTATTTGAGCATGAGCTTTCGTGAGCTACAGCTCACTTCATCGGATGCATACTGTGGAAACTGCAGCAGACTTTATATACACAGAGACCATGAAACAATACCTCCTCCCACCCCACTCTCCTGCTGGTAATAGCTTATCTAAAGTGATCATCAAGTTGGGCCATTTCCAGCACAAATCCAGGTTTTCTCACCCTCCGCGCCCCCCCCCCACACACACACACACACAAACTCACTCTCCTGCTGGTAATAGCCCATCCAAAGTGACCACTCTCTTTAAAATGTGTATGATAATCAACGTGGGCCATTTCCAGCACAAATCCAGGTTTTCTCACACCCCCACCCCCCTCCAAAAACCACACACACAAACTCACTCTCCTTGCTGGTAATAGCTCATCCAAAGTGACCACTCTCCCTACAATGTGCATGATAATCAAGGTGGGCCATTTCCAGCACAAATCCAGGCTTTCTCAACCCCCCCCTCCCCCCCCACAAACTCACTCTCCTGCTGGCAATAGCTCATCCAAACTGACCGCTCTCCTTACAATGTGCATGATAATCAAGGACTATTACCAGCAGGAGAGTGAGTTTGTGTGTGTGGTTTTTGGAGGGGGGTGTGGGGGTGAGAAAACCTGGATTTGTGCTGGAAATGGCCCACGTTGATTATCATACACATTTTAAAGAGAGTGGTCACTTTGGATGGGCTATTACCAGCAGGAGAGTGAGTTTGTGTTTGGGGGGGCGGAGGGTGAGAAAACCTGGATTTGTGCTGGAAATGGCCCAACTTGATGATCACTTTAGATAAGCTATTACCAGCAGGACAGTGGGGTGGGAGGAGGTATTGTTTCATGGTCTCTGTGTGTATATAATGTCTTCTGCAGTTTCCACGGTATGCATCCGATGAAGTGAGCTGTAGCTCACGAAAGCTCATGCTCAAATAAATTGGTTAGTCTCTAAGGTGCCACAAGTCCTCCTTTTCTATTATCTTTATGAATATAGCTTTGATTTCTGTGGGTTTGTCAACCTTACAAATATTTTACTAGTATTGCTATACCTGTATGGCTATGTGAACAAAAACTGCTAGTGTAAATGCAGCATATGCCCACAGAAGGGTTTTTTCTGTTGGCATAGTAACACCACCTCCCCAAACTATGTTAGTTATGCCGACAGAAGCATTCTTCTGTTGTCATAGCTGCATCTACACTTGGGGTTTATAGTGGTGTCAACTGCAGGGACGGGGTTCACACCCTTGGCCAACATAGCTATGCTGAGAAAACTTTGTAGTGTAGACTTGACCTATTGCTGAAGAAAAGTCTGAAGTTCTCTTCAAAGGAGAGCATGTGGTGCAGCTGTTCGTGGTTTGCAACCTCTTCATAACTGGTCAGCTGCCACAGGTTGTTTTTGTCCTAGGAGTGTTCAAAGTGTGACCTGCAAAGTTTTAGAATGAGGCTATAGCCACCTTCATTTGTGCTAGAACTGCAGAATAGATGCCCTACCATGCAACGGGAGAGCTGCATCTCCACAGTGAAGTTTAGGGAGACTACAGTCTATTCAGCTTTAACCAGATTAGGCGCAACTGCACTTCATAAATTGCCGATGCAGCTTTTCAGTATCCAAAATGTGGGCATCTCTTGTGTAACCTGACTCATTTCTTTGCACACCTGTGTTGCACATGCAGAGGGGCAAAGTAGTCAGATTAACTTTTGTTCATTATAAATATTATGCAGAATATATTCTGTTTGAGAATTTACTGATCAGAGCCATTTGATTTATTTCTAAGACATTCACATTCTTTATTTAATTATAAACATTCCAACTCATTCAAAAAAACCTTGCATTTTAAATGCAAATAACAAGGTTTTCAGGATCCTATTAATATCCTGGAAATAGAATATAATCTTCAACTCAACTCTGCCACTCAATAAATACAGTTCTTCTGAAAGAAAAATTATTGCAAGACATATAGTGTGACACTTTCAAGAGTATAGTCTCAATAGACCCTAAGAAATGCATTAATATTAAGCTCCAGTTGGCCTTTTGGATCAAGTTTTGAAAGGTTTTCAGTTGGCAGCTGTTCATGATAATTCTGTTTCTGTTTTTCTTCCGTTGAGTAGGCCTTCTGAAAGTTTATGCTGTGTCTTTTAGTCTGTAACCACTTTCTCTCTACTGTTTCATGTTAAGTGGACAATATTCATTTTCCAGAATATTAGAGGCTTTCTGTAAAACTACACTATGGGTTCAGAAGTTTACCATCTTCTGCCTAAGCCTTGATGACCTTAACTGGGCTCTGTCTGCCAAATTGACTCAACTCTGGCTGAAATGATGGTGAGTTTCTTGAAAGGTTTTCTGAGTCCGAAAGTCTGTAGTGTGTTCAGATTTGGTTTTCAGATTAACTGAATGCAAAGTGTTTTGAACAGTACTAAAGAGATTTTACCTATTTTATTTCCTCTTCTCCTTTATGGGCAGTATTGTCTTTGCTGAGGGTAAGCTGAACCAGTTTTTAGTCATGCAGAGTGACAGAGATGCTTGTATCGGACACTTCAGCCATCTGGATGATGCCTTAATTTAAGCCATTTTATAAATATGTATATTAAACATTTATTAAAAAAAAACACTGTGTTTAAATAATAAACTTGACAGACAAATTCCAGGAAATTCAAAGTTGAGGCTGATGTGTCATGACATTTGAATTTCCTTTGCCTTGATTCTCTTTTAACCATAACATTAAACATAATTTTTATATATTTAATAGTCAACCTGTTTTATGTGGTGATAAAGTATTAAGTTTTATCAAACTTCCTGAAATATTCATTTCTTTTCATTTGCCGTGGTGTTGCTTCCAGAGGTGAAACAGAGGTCTGATGGGAGAACGTAGACCATCATGTTGTCTGTAACTAAATTGAAAAGAGAGAATTCAGAACATTATAACTAGCTTGTAGTAGGCCTTTCAAAGTCACTTTTATTGTGTAGTCATCTTGCCTAATCTGTTTAGAAGAGATAATTTGCCTTTACTTTTGTGAATTATCCCTACAGATGTCATGTTCACATTTCACCTCCTATAAAGACTCATGTAAGGAAATGGATATGTTTTGCACACTAATGCAATACCTCTGATTAAAATAGGTGATTTGGAGATGCGTCCCATGCTTTGACCATTACAATACTGTTTTAAATCAGGTAACCCTGATAGGTCTATGTGACTGAGACTTTCTGAGCTCTGTCTCTCTGCAGAGCAGTAACACTCTCCATCATGAGACACCAGTTTGTTTTAAATGTTTCATTATAAGGCTACATTTTTCTATTTTATTTTTTAAAAGCATCCTTGATTGGTTTTAATATTGTAAAACTCAATATTGCATTGAAAAGAGCTAACAATATTTTCATAAATTTCATTTTTTATTAATGCTCAGGCATTTAATATTTGCATCCTTCAATATCTGGTTAACTGAAAATTAATTTGCTATAATAATCAGAGGATAAAGAATTTACTTCCACAAATTTGTATGTGTTCAGTCACAAGTACTTGTTTTAGTGACATACATTTTTGCTGTTTCATACTCCTTTAGAATCACTACAACAGTAGGAGAAGGAACTAGGTTTATTTTGGCTTAGGCATCATTAAATTCTAATTAGCACACCAAATCCTGTCTTTAGTTCCACCTGTCTGCCCTGTTGAAGACAGAGGGGTTGCACAGATGGAACAGAGGACAGAATATGGCCTGCAAAATTTTGAATAGAGGTGCTGCATGAATCAGAAACACTCAGAACACTATTTTAAATTATACTTCTCTTTCTTTAGTCGTATTACACACGAAGAGTATTTTTAAGTGCAATCCATTACAGCATGAGAAAACTTATCCTGCTTTTTAAGATAACAGTGAAAGATAAGACAACTCTGCAAGTGAAACTCTGTAGAAATTAAACCCCTGAAACCACTTACCATTGACTGAAGGTGAACTTGTAATCTAATCAATCAATGAAGTTCCTAGAAAAAAGGAGGGGGGAAAATCAGCAACATGTATTCAGCTTTTTTCTGCATCTTTTCCAGTAGGATCATTAATACATCTGTAGAAGATTGCCAGTGTACTCCATTGTTTTTATCCTTTTTCTGTATTAACCACCTCTGATCTGGTTGTTCTGGTAGCTGATTTCTTTACCTCTCAGCTGAACTTTCAAGCCTTTCCTTTAGACTTTTCATCTGTGTTACAATTGCCCTCAATCTCTCCCTCGCATTCCTACTGCCTTAAAAGCCTTGACAGCATTTTTCTCAGCAGTGCGCAGTTTCGTGAGCCAAGTTTGTTTCTGCACCCACGATCCGTGTATCTGAGATTGAGAGCTCCATGAGTGTGATGGCAGTATGCTAGGGACTGCAGCAGTGACCAGTGGTGATAGAGAGGGACCAGGCAGCGTTACTTTGGTTCACCGTACTGAGGCAGGGTGCTGAGGTAGTAGCTGCATTACCTGGGAAACTAATAGGAAGACGGTGAATTGCCATCTGCTTGGAATTTTGACCTCTGTGTCATGTACTGTCCTGGGAAGCTCTCATGGTCCTTTATAATGACATGGGATTTTAAAGGCTATTTTCTACTAAAACCCTGTTCTTCTGTAACTTCGTCCATGTTGAAGCATCTTTCCAAATAAAATGATTGAGCAGAAGTGCATGTTGAACCTCTCATCTCTGTGGAACTTGCCCTGTAGTTTTTGGAAACCTCTTCTGTTCCTTTTCCTGCTTGCTTGTAAGTGTTCATACCAGGAATGTATCTGGATTGAGTCTCCTTAACTACCATACTTTCTATTGAACTCCACTTGTGTTTGGGATTCCTTGGCTCTTTCATGTAACTCCTCTTATGGCCTCTTTAGCTTGACCACAAAATCATTTTTTCAGTTCTTATCACTCCTGCGTTGGGTGTCTGGAAATAAAATTGCTTCAGGAAATGGACTCTGTATGCAAATATCTAATACGAGCGACAGTCAGGTTTGTTTTTTCCTCCTTTCAGCTTTTTCCTCATTAGTAGATGGACTGTTGTATGTATTTGTGTGAAGTTCCAGCAACTATCTTTTTCTGCAGCTTTACTGATGAACAGTAAACAAAGCCAAATATTTTGGCTTCGGCTTTAGTCACTTGCAACATTTGTTTAGTATAATTTGTATTGAAGTAAACAGTCTAGTCACTAACATACCAACCACTTCTTAATCAGTTCAGAGAAACGTTGTACTTCAAGTTTTAGAGGGCTAATGTTACACATACAGTTACAGTCTTAACATTCTGTTTTGCATTTCAGATACCATGGTGATGAACAATATATAAATGCCTAAATAGATTTTGTTTGAGCCATTAAAAGATGTAGCGTAGATGTCAGCTTAGCCAGTTTTACTGTTGCTGCTGCTTGTGTTACAGAAGTGACTGAAGATCCCAGTCAGGATCAGGGCTGGGTGCTATATAGAGACAGCTGTTCTGGCATAGTTTCCATTTTTTGTAAATCTTATTATAGCTTGTCAGATATCAACATCTGCTTCCCCTCCATATTCATACTGTTCTGTATGAAACCACAATTCTTTACTTACTGTTTCAGCAAAGAGAGTAGAAGGGGATCATCATTAATGGGTATTGAGGGCAAGTATAACAGCTTTTAATAACGTATATCCTTTCTGAGGCCTTATTTTTCCTGTTAAAAACTCCCAGTTCTGGGAATGGAACAACGGTGTCACGACTGGGACGAGGGCAGTCAGACCTAGTGGTCGGGCAGGAGGCAGGCAGGGTCGGGTACCGAGAAGTCAGAGTCCAAGACAGGCCAGAAGGCAAACTGAGAGTCAGGAGACAGACAGGGTCAGGTTACCAGGAAATCGGGATTGGGTGCCAGGTTACAGACAGCAGTTGAAGAGTGAAGCCAAGGACAAACGAGGGTCAGAAGCCAGAGTCCAGGGTCAATTGCAAGCAGGATCTGGAGCAGAGATAGGCAGGCAGCCTGTGTTGTTGCTAAGACAGCTCTTGCTTCGTAGCTTCCTGGTTTAAATACTGTTACTGGCTAATCAGTGGGTTTTGAGGGGCTGCCACTCAGATCCAGCTGGATGGTAATTCCTGCCGAGACCCACCTCACAGGGTCCTCTTGTGGGAGCCCAGCCTAAGCCTCCAGTGGCGATGCAGAGGTTGTAGCAGCCCAGAGCCGGGTCCAGCCCCGCAGGTTCTTACAAATGGGGAATTCCTGTCAACTGGAAAAACTTCAGTCCAAAACCTCTGTATTTTTAAATACATCCCCCATTATTATGAAACCAAGAATCCCACTCTTTCTGGCCTGTCCAACACTTCTTTAAAGATCCCACCAGCTACTACAATGGAAAGCCCTGGCTGGGATGATTTAGTTGGTGTTGGTCCTGCTTTGAGAAGGGGGGTTGGACTAGATGACCTCCTGAGGTCTCTTCCAACCCTAATATTCTATGATTCTATATGATTCTATGAATGAATGGGCTTATAAAACAAGAGTAGTATTTTGTATAATTTATTAATTTCAGACTTAATTTTAGATATTGAGATTGCTGACTCCAATTATTCAATCATTTCTCACTGATTCTATTCCCATATCAATGCACTGGTCCTTTCTTTCTTTCTAGGCTTCCTGGACTTTGATGTAACACCTTCGCATATAGGAGAAACTGAATCCCCTGCCACCTTTTCTTGACTAACTGAATCCTCTTCTCTTTCCAATTTATAGAGCCATAGAGTTGCCCAAAATTTGATTTTATTAATAAAAATAGGTTTCAGAGTAACAGCCGTGTTAGTCTGTATTCGCAAAAAGAAAATGAGTACTTGTGGCACCTTAGAGACTAACCAGTTTATTTGAGCATGAGCTTTCGTGAGTGAGCTGTAGCTCACGAAAGCTCATACTCAAATAAATTGGTTAGTCTCTAAGGTGCCACAAGTACTCCTTTTCTTTTTAATAAAAATAATCATTTTGGAGAGTTTCAGTTTCTGTCGTTGTTGTCCAAAAGACATTAGGACAGGGAGGATGCTCTGGTAGTTAAGGTGGTGGACTGGGAGTTAAGAGATCTGGGTTCACTTGCCAGCTCAGCCACAGATTTCCTTTCCTCTCATCCTCTCTGTGTCTCAGTTCTCCATCTGGAAAATGGAGATAATGCTGCCTTTCTCTCATCCTTGGTCTATCCTATCTGTTTCTATTATAAGCTCTTCAAATTGTTCAGCACCTAGCACAATGGTGTCCTGATCTTGATTGGGATTTCTAGGCACCTCTGTAGTAAAACAATGAATACTAGACACACACACACACTAGGACACAATGTCTTGCACAGAAATATTCATCCCATAAATACGGTCTTTATTTCCAGGATGACTTACACAAGGTACCCACCCTGGCCATGCTACCACTACAAAGCAGTATGTCTGTGTTCCAAAATCAGTTGTCAGGCCAAATTTTGGTAGAACTGTGCCCAACAGTCTCTTTCCCATAGGTTTGTACCACAGCTGGCCTGACTTACTTTTATTACCATGGTGAGCACAGCTTTATTTAAAATGTATGCTCCTCCTACGCTACCCTTCTAGATTCCCTAGCACACGTGCTTAAAACAGTGTTGAATGTGGACACAAATTCTATTAAGTGTGTCAAAATTCTTTCAGACCTGTTTATAAGCCCTCAGTGACGTTATTGCTGATTAAAATTTTCAGTTACTCTGTTCACTGGTCTATTTTATCCAGCCTTATTTTACATGAGTATGAAACAAATGTGCTATGAAGCCAGCCTGTCAGTGTGATAATCTTTAAAGGAAGACATTCATTTTTCTCAGGCCACCAGTATGAATAGGGTCCTACAAAATTCACAGTCCAACTTGGTCAATTTCACGGTCAAAAGATTTTAAAAATCATACATTTTATTATTTCAGCTACTTAAATCAGAAATTTCATGGTGTTGTAATTGTAGGGGTCCTGACCCAAAAAAGGAGTTGGGGGGGGCGGGAGTTTGCAAGGTTATTGTAGGGGGTTGTGGTACTGCTATTCTTACTTCTGCGCTGCTGCTGGCGGCAGCACTGTCTTCAGAGCTGGGCAGCTGGAGAGCAGCAGCTGCAGGCCAGGAGCCTGGCCCTGAAGGCAGCGGCCATGCCACCACCAGCAGCAGTGCAGAAGTAAGGGTGGCCTGGTATAATATTGTCACCCTCACTTCTGCGCTGCTGCCTGCAGAGGCAGGCCCTCAGTCAGCCGCTGCCACTCTCTGGCCACCCAGTTCTGAAGGCAGCGCAGAAGTGAGGGTGGCAATATTGTAACCCCCCCTAAAATAACCTTGTGAACCCCCTGCAACTCCCTTTTGGGTGTGGACCCTCAATTTGAGAAACACTGGTCTCCCACATGAAATCTGTATAGTATAGGGTAAAAGCACATAGAAGACCAGATTTTCGGGAGGAGACCAGATTTCACAGTCTATCATGCGTTTTTCATGGCAGTGAATTGGTAGGGCCCTAAGTATAAATGATCACAGACACACATTCATGATCTGTTTGTAACTTAGCTTTGTTCCCAAGTTCTCTGTTAAACTTGGTATTTCTGAACCCACTCCTGTAGGCAGCCACCTTGCCGAAAAGACAATTTCACTCTACTTAAAAACAAAATATTTTGTGGAACTCCTTTTTAATGCTTGTTAGAGCAATTTGGAAAATGCGTTAGGAATATGCTCCGTGGGGCACTTGTACCATCTGGGTCACAAATAACATCAGTCTTTAGCAAGACAGCATCTTCAGCAGTAGGCTCAGAAGTGCCAAATGTAATTGAGTAGTTGGGGTGAAAGAGATGTCACAAGTTATTCAGGGTGACCAGTTATTCTTACCCTGTGAATATTCATAATGCAAAGCTATACAAATTGGGGTGTAGTTTCACTTTGAAATACAAGAGATGGTATTTCTCATGATAAGGGAAACTACACTGCTCAGGACTGGGTTGGTAATTGTACATGATGCTGTACTACAGTGCTTTGGGACAAAAGTTTGGTTCTGTAGGAGTTTCAAGTACAGTAAGTTGAGATCAGGCTGGTTCAAGAATTTCAAGTAGAATAAAAGTTTTCATCCATAGATCTCAAAACACTAAACATGGTTCAAGGGGTAGCATGGACAAAGGATGGGGGACAGTTTGTGATAAAGATCAGTTATACAGGAGCTCTGTGGCAGCAAAAAGATCCACTGCTTAGTTGTTATTTCCAATAATGTTGCTGAATGGGATTTTCAAAAGCACCTAACTGACTTTTAATGGCGGTTAAGTGCTTTTGGAATCCAACCTGACTATCTTAAATATATTGTGATATTTCATGATAAATTACTCATACACTGTCACATTCTGGGGTGCAGTCCATACCATTATGAGTAACCGTGCATGCCTCACCATGCCTTACTGTTGCAGCTCCTAACCTAGGCCACTCTCAACCAGTCTACCAGCATGCAGGTCACACCCTGAGTGTGTGTACTAGACAGCCCTGTACCAATAGCTGTGACCCCAGCACCCTGTCTACAGCCCCACTGCCCCACTCTGGCTTCCACTGGCCTGGGTTGCAGCCAGCAGGGTGATCCCAGCACACTCCCAGTCCCAAATTTTCCCCAAACCATATGCTTTGCAATGTCCATCCCTCTCCTGGACAGTTCAAAGAAATTGTACGGTTTGCTTGCTCCTTTAAGGAGACAAAATACACACCAGTTTGCCACATTAATTGGCGTTGACAACCACTTTAGTACAAACAGCACTGTTGGATTAACAAAAGGAGATAGGATTTTAAGTGAGTTTATATATAAGAGAGAAAGTTAAAATGGTTACAAGCAAATAAAAGTGAAAACTCGGGTATAAAACTTAATCTAGCAAGGTTTGGTTCCAGGCTTTGTTCAAGATAGCCTTTCTCACCCCCCTCTCTTCCAGCAGGATGGTGACTGACCCTTTCCTCAGTCAGGATTTCTTTCAGAGGCCCAAAGGTACTGATGCATTTGTCGACTTAGGTAGAAGAGAGAGCTTTGGGGTTCTCTACCCCTTCCTTTGAAATGGATTCTTCCAAAGGATACCCCCAAATTTATTCAAGCTGTGAGGAAGGCAACATGGAATGTGGTGGCGAAGGAAGCTCCATGATCTTTCTTCCCCCACGTGTGTTTGCTGAAATACAAAGTGTTCTGCTTCCTGCCATCTTCTCCCCCTGCTATCTTGATGGTCCTGTTTCTGCTTATTTGTAAATATGGATCTTCATTGTCTTTGCCTGACTATCAGGCTGATCAGAGAATAAAATGCACATTCCTTGGTCTAAGATAGACCTGTTTTATGCACATGTTAGTCATAATTCCATCATATATCCATAATTCCTAATACCCATTGTGTACATACAGCACACAAGAATATTAATGATTAATGAGTTATTAATTTCAAATGATACCTCACAAGGGCTCTTGGGAGTGATGCTCAGCACTGGAATTTCTTTAGTCTCATGATTGAATGCTACTGTCATGAACTCTCACTTGCAGCAGTCAGCAGGCCTTTGCTTGAGCGAAGCGTTCATAGAGCCCTAGAATATCAGGGTTGGAAGGGACTCAGGAGGTCATCTAGTCCAACCCCCTGCTCAAAGCAGGACCAATCCCCAACTAAATCATCCCAGCCAGGGCTTTGTCCTGAGCTTAAAAACCTCTAAGGAAGGAGATTCCACCACCTTCCTAGATAACCCATTCCAGTGCTTCACCACCCTCCTAGTGAGAAAATTTTTCCTAATATCCAACCTAAACATCCCCCACTGCAACTTGAGACCATTACTCCTTGCATTTGCTATAATGCAATTTCTAAGGCTGTAAATGGCAATATATATGGGAAGAATCATGTACAGTTGAATAGATACAAGTTTCCCTTTGCCCTTTTTCAGACTTAAAGAATTTCATAAACTGTTTGGAAAGAAAGCTCTCCAAAATATGTAGATATTTGATCTAACATTTTTTCAACAATAACCAGTCCCTTAGAAATTAGTGGCTGATCCTAATAAGCTTTTGTCTCACTTTCAGAATGGAATAGCAATATGAGGTACAAGAGGGTGTCTCTGGGCATTGAAACAAGAAATTTGGCTCTTTGCTGAGCTCTCTAAGTTTAACATGCACATGGCATGGTATCTGAGTACAGCCAAAGTTAAAACTCCATTCTTCTCCTGTCTTCTTCGTGCAATTCCACAGGAGAGTATGGGAAGGGCTGCTGCCATCCATAGGCTATTAATTGGGAGGAGACAAAAGAATGATAAGCATATGGGCCTTGCATTTAACGCCAGTGGTCATGTTGGTATCTGGAAGAAAGGAATTTAACTGTAGGCCAGCTGCTGAGATATCACCAGATTCCCTAGTACATGCAAGTTTCAGCTTAGATGTCATCACCAGCCCAGTATCTCTGCTAAAAGCCGCTATCATGATTGGTTGGGGTCACAGATAATGTAGCCAGGACACAGTCGGTTGAAGGCTTTGAAGATCAAGACCTAACTTCAAATTGGATCCTGTATTGGATCAGGAACAAGTAGATTGTGTACAGCAGTGTGGTGCCTTTGTTTTGTGCCTATGTTAATGTAACATGTAGGAGCTCTTCTGAATACCTAGGCTTTCCTCTTGGCCTGCACTTTCAACTGTAATCAAGCCTAGGAATGACAAATGCATGAACCATGGAATCCAGGTCCACATCTCACAGTCTTCTTGTCAGCCACTGATACTGTAGTAGATCTAAGATCAACAGAATGCTGATCAATGACTACAGCCTGTCTAGCGTACTTGCAGAAGATTAGCTGTCACTTTGTTCGAGAATGGTAGATTATATGCAAGGCAGTAATTGGTGAGATTATTCCCAATGCAGTATTTTTTAACTTTGTCTTTTAACCAAATAGTATCTTACCAGACATCTATTGTCTTAAAAGTTTGGCTGTGGTCAGAACAATGGTATAAAAATGGCACATCCTCCCTTACCATGGACCCAAATTTAAGATGCTTAAGTGTGTGCACAGCAAGGAAACAAATGGAGTAGAGACCCTGAACCTGAAGACTCCACACATGCCCCTGTATGCCGTGACAGTGATCCCTTCAGTGGGTTTCCACAGCTAACAGTAGAGGTTTGGGCATGCTATAGATGTGACCAGTGAACTTATGCATGATGCCAACACACTTAGCAATATGCTTGCATGGTAAGATAGCAGTGGGCTGTCTGTTTCTGATTTCCCTCTGCCCCCCACCCCCCTGCCATTGCCAACTGAAACTGGTGGCTGTGTGCGTGAACTGCTTTGTTTTCAGTTTGCGGGCAAGGATTCTGATTCTTAGACCTCTTGTTGTTTATGCAAGTAGAGCTCTTTATTTCAAGCCTTGGTAATGATGATGGATGATATCTGATATCTGTCTGCTTCTTGTGTGTCTTTAGGACTCACCTGCTCACTTACTGTCACTGATAGGCTTTTATTCCTCATAGAATCATAGAAGATTAGGATTGGAAGAGACCTCAGGAGGTCATCTAGTTCAACCCCCTGCTCAAAGCCGGAACAACCTCAACTAACCAACCTCAACATCTCATACTCCTGCAGAGCCAACACCAGCTATGGGAGAGCAAATGGATTCTCTCTCTGCCTAGTACATTAGCAGTGGCATTGTCAATGAAATTCATCACCATGAACAAAGGGTCTACATTTGGAAGTCAGTCAGCAAAAGCCCAGCTTGAGTATTGGCTCACAGATTAAGTTTACTGTGTTGGCACTTGGATAATACTGAGTTTTCAAATGAGCATATTTGATCCTGGGAGCTTCTGACAGAATAAATATGGGACCCAACAATTTCATTCTGGGCACATATTAAAAATAGAAAAATATCACTGCAGTAGGACAGTTTGCTGTAGGGTGGGTTATGGTAGGTTTTTTAGCCTTTTGAGGTGAAAGGTCTGTTCAGTATGTGTAGGTTAGTCATATCCCTACTGATTCTGCTACTACTACCATGGTGAAGAAAGTGGAGACAGACATAGTTGTGCATGAGTGCTGATTGAACAAAATCAATGTTGTGTTATCAAAAGAGAACTGGTGCTGCTTCATGTGTGGAACAGATGGAACGTTTAGACCAAATCATAGCATTCCACCCCAATATGGAGAACATTTAAAAGACAAGATATAGGAATGTGTTTATTAAAAATTGGTTTATTTTGGATGCTTCACAGAAGCTGCTTTTGGGAGAGAGGCTTATCTGTGGGGTGCATAATCTACAGACCAGTTCTAATGGGCTGGCTCGTGGAAGGGCCTTGTAATAATGTGTAAACACAGCATATCCATTAGTAGAGTGAAGATTTTAAACACTAAGGGGGTATTAATCTTAGTTCCTGTGGAGTCATATATTTTACTGTGCATATGTAAACCTGAACTGAATCCTTTAAACTAGTATTTCATACTGTATAGTCCGGTAGCCAAATGCAAGTTTTGGGCCCTTGTTTAGTGTCCATACAGTGGTGGTGGTGGTTTTATGTGGATTCTGAATTTCAGTATCCTAAATTCAAAACAATTGCTTTATGACACCTTGTCACTCCTGAGCATTTTGAAATCTGAGCACTTATTACCACTTCCCTCCAAACTCTCAAGCCAGGTGAGAGTGAAATCACTTTAATTGAATTTCAATTATTTTTAATGAAAGCCGCACACTAATATTTTGTTACGGAACATAATTAGCAAAGAGGTGTATATGTAATGTCTGTATTGGTGTCTGTATAATCATAGAATCATAGAATATCAGGGTTGGAAGGGACCCCAGAAGGTCATCTAGTCCAACCCCCTGCTCGAAGCAGGACCAATTCCCAGTTAAATCATCCCAGCCAGGGCTTTGTCAAGCCTGACCTTAAAAACCTCTAAGGAAGGAGATTCTACCACCTCCCTAGGTAACGCATTCCAGTGTTTCACCACCCTCTTAGTGAAAAAGTTTTTCCTAATATCCAATCTAAACCTCCCCCATTGCAACTTGAGACCATTACTCCTCGTTCTGTCATCTGCTACCATTGAGAACAGTCTAGAGCCATCCTCTTTGGAACCCCCTTTCAGGTAGTTGAAAGCAGCTATCAAATCCCCCCTCATTCTTCTCTTCTGCAGGCTAAACAATCCCAGCTCCCTCAGCCTCTCCTTATAAGTCATGTGTTCCAGACCCCTAATCATTTTTGTTGCCCTTTGCTGGACTCTCTCCAATTTATCCACATCCTTCTTGTAGTGTGGGGCCCAAAACTGGACACAGTACTCCAGATGAGGCCTCACCAATGTCGAATAGAGGGGAACGATCATGTCCCTCGATCTGCTCGCTATGCCCCTACTTATACATCCCAAAATGCCATTGGCCTTCTTGGCAACAAGGGCACACTGCTGACTCATATCCAGCTTCTCGTCCACTGTCACCCCTAGGTCCTTTTCCGCAGAACTGCTGCCTAGCCATTCGGTCCCTAGTCTGTAGCTGTGCGTTGGGTTCTTCCGTCCTAAGTGCAGGACCCTGCACTTATCCTTATTGAACCTCATCAGATTTCTTTTGGCCCAATCCTCCAATTGGTCTAGGTCCTTCTGTATCCTATCCCTCCCCTCCAGCGTATCTACCACTCCTCCCAGTTTAGTATCATCCGCAAATTTGCTGAGAGTGCAATCCACACCATCCTCCAGATCATTTATGAAGATATTGAACAAAACCGGCCCCAGGACCGACCCTTGGGGCACTCCACTTGATACCGGCTGCCAACTAGACATGGAGCCATTGATCACTACCCGTTGAGCCCGACAATCTAGCCAGCTTTCTACCCACCTTATAGTGCATTCATCCAGCCCATACTTCCTTAACTTGCTGACAAGAATACTGTGGGAGACCGTGTCAAAAGCTTTGCTAAAGTCAAGAAACAATACATCCACTGCTTTCCCTTCATCCACAGAACCAGTAATCTCATCATAAAAGGCGATTAGATTAGTCAGGCATGACCTTCCCTTGGTGAATCCATGCTGGCTGTTCCTGATCACTTTCCTCTCATGCAAGTGCTTCAGGATTGATTCTTTGAGGACCTGCTCCATGATTTTTCCAGGGACTGAGGTGAGGCTGACTGGCCTGTAGTTCCCAGGATCCTCCTTCTTCCCTTTTTTAAAGATTGGCACTACATTAGCCTTTTTCCAGTCATCCGGGACTTCCCCGGTTCGCCACGAGTTTTCAAAGATAATGGCCAATGGCTCTGCAATCACAGCCGCCAATTCCTTCAGCACTCGGATGCAACTCGTCCGGCCCCATGGACTTGTGCACGTCCAGCTTTTCTAAATAGTCCCTAACTACCTCTATCTCCACAGAGGGCTGGCCATCTCTTCCCCATTTTGTGATGCCCAGCGCAGCAGTCTGGGAGCTGACCTTGTTAGTGAAAACAGAGGCAAAAAAAGCATTGAGTACATTAGCTTTTTCCACATCCTCTGTCACTAGGTTGCCTCCCTCATTCAGTAAGGGGCCCACACTTTCCTTGGCTTTCTTCTTGTTGCCAACATACCTGAAGAAACCCTTCTTGTTACTCTTGACATCTCTTGCTAGCTGCAGCTCCAGGTGCGATTTGGCCCTCCTGATATCATTCCTACATGCCCGAGCAATATTTTTATACTCTTCCCTGGTCATATGTCCAACCTTACAGGCCTCATCTGGAGTACTGTGTCCAGTTTTGGGCCCCACACTCCAACCTTAATCCGTATATCTTGCTAGTACACCCCCATCTTCCCACTGAGCCATAATCTTCTTGTACTCACAAAGCATGTTGACAACAAATCCTTGCATATTTACTCATGAGAATTAATTTTCAAATATTGGACAATTATAGGCATTAGCAGATTATAAACCAAACAGAGATTCAACTCTTTTCCTCATTCACTGATCTCCTAGACTTCACTTAGCACCCAGAGGCAATAGTAAACATTATAGAGTGTCAATGTACACACTTACAACTGGAATTCACCAAATGCAAGAATTCAACATTGCTGGCCCACAGGATTCTGTGAGACAATACCAAGGATAGTAGACAGTGACAAATAAAACATGTACAGGTGGGTCCAACAAAGGTATGACACTAACCTTCACTATTCAAGAGTGGTTTCAGAGGAACAGCCGTGTTAGTCTGTATTCGCAAAAAGAAAAGGAGTACTTGTGGCACCTTAGAGACTAACCAATTTATTTGAGCATGAGCTTTCGTGAGCTACAGCTCACTTCATCTGATGTTATCAGATGTTGTAGGCCTATTCAAGAGTGATAGGCCTACAAGCAAGTTCATGAGAGGTTGACGTCAATATTTTGTCTCATCATCAATATTTTGTCTTACGAGTTGGATCCTGTACAAGTGTCCATGTTCACTAACTGGTTACATGAGGATTTCTACGGCTGAGTCTAACCTAAAGAAGCAGCTGTAGACAGAAATGTCAACTAGACATACTTCACAAGAAGTATCCTGCACAGTCATTGATGGTTCAACAATTCCTTGGGTTACTCAAGCGGCATCATCAAGGACTTTGACCAATTTCAAAGTCTATGGTAAACACAAGTGATGTACATCTTGTCTTTGACAGGTACAAAGACTTCAGCACAAAGAGTGTCACAAGATCTACCAGAGCCACAGAAGCAAGCAGAGTGCATCAGTTGAGTATAAGTACACAGCTACCTCCACTGAAAGTTGTCTTGACAGTTACTGAAAATAAGAAACAGTTGAGTGACATCATTCATGAATTCATACAGAACTCATTCAAGACAAGAAGTTTGACCAATGACACACACTAAAGCACAAACTAGTCATCAGAGGCAGAGACAATAACCCGGTGGAAATAAACCAGGGAGATGTGATGATCAACAAAGAAAATACAGCCACCTCAAATGAGAGAGCCAATAAATCCTCGTACAACAAATGGTTGTGGTTGCAAAACAGAAATCAGTAAGAATGTCAGTATTATCACTGATGTATTTGTCTTATAAGACGAGTACCCTTATCTTGAACAGGGCCTAACGTCTTTGATAATTATGAAACCCCAATCAAAGAGAGATCTGTAATAAACATCTATGCTACTGCAGAGCAACGGTGGAAAACTGTACTAAGACTGTTAGCTGCCTGTACGCACTCAGGCTATGATACAGCAGCTTCCTATTTGGATCTCGACAAAGGAATTGTGTTGATGATTCTGCAAGCTAGATTCTCTCTCTCTCTCTCTCTCTCTGCTGTGTGACATCAATGCAGCAATGCCTGCTGCCATTGAACAAGCAGCCAAATTCATGGCTGCATGGTACGGACAATCTAGTGAGAGTTATGTACCTTCTAAATTTAAGAGATGTGGATATGACCGTGCCAAACTGCTATGTACCATATTCTTTACTTGCCAGGGAGGGGTCGGTGTGTTGCAATGAAATGACAAAATTTGCTTTCGCATTTGTAGATTAAAAACTGGTGACAAGTAGTGACCTGATTATTTATATTAGGACACTCAACTACAGTTTGAATGAAAAGAACACTAGTAATCATTTATAATGGGGGGAGGGATAGCTCAGTGGTTTGAGCATTGGTCTGTTAAACCCAGGGTTGTGAGTTCAATCCTTGAGGGGGCCATTTAGGGATCTGGGGCAAAAATTGGGGATTGGTCCTGCTTTGAGCATGAGTTTGGACTAGATGACCCCCTTCCAACCCTAATATTCTATGATTCTAAAATGAAATATTTGGTTCATATTGTTTTGTTGAATATTTTTCACATTTGAGTGGGCAGTGTATTGAATGAAAATTGAGGTCTGTGCCTGTACCCACAACCCCCCCTCCTCATGTACCTCTTTATTCAAATATGTATTGTTATTGATTGTCATTGCAAATGTTAAATACGTGCTTTTTATATATTAAAACTCTTTTGGCTTGATTTGGGCAAACTCTTACTAATGGGGATAGGGATGGCAGAAAGGGTGGGATGGGATGTCAATATTTCAAATGCTCCACAGTGACAGTGTCAGGCAGATTTTTAAAATATCTGGTCCTGAGAAACAGAATCCACAAAAAGCCTTGTATGGACCCTAAAGCCCGGTTGACCAGCGGGGTTGACAGACTAATGCTAAAGGAAGCTGCCATGGTCCAAAAGCTACACTATATTTTTCTGCATTAATCACTTTCTATTTCATTAAAAAGAAAAGGAGTACTAGTGGCACCTTAGAGACTAACCAATTTATTTGAGCATAAGCTTTCATGAGCTACAGTTCACTTTATTGGATGCATTCAGTGGAAAATACAGTGAGGAGATGTATATACACACAGAACATGAAAAAATGGGTGTTATCATACACACTGTTCTTTTTTGTTTAAAATTTTTTAAAAGAGTTGGCCAATGCGGACAGAGTGCAACATTAAAATTCTATTAAAACGTGATATTTTCTCCACTCTGACGGGCTCTACCACAGTAACTGACACTGTGAAAATGCGGCATAGATGGGCCATAAAAGAAGTGGAGGCTCTTCTTTGAGTGCTTGTTCATGTTAATTTCAATCTGTATGCGCACTCCATGTGCACGACAGCTGGCAGATTTTTCCCCTAGCAGTATCTATAGGGTCAGCTTGGGCACCCCCTGCAGTCGCGTCCTCATGGCGCCCAATATAGGGCCCTGCCGACCTGACCCGCTCTCATTTCCTTCTTACCGCCTGTGATGGCTAGCTGGAACTCCCTGTTGCTCATGCCTTGGCAAGCACATGCTTCACAGTATCATGTGTGTATATAGTTAGATTTAGTAGTAGTTATAGTTAGTGTAGATAGTTTTTTCTCTCATAATTACAAAATAAGTGACTCTGGTGTGATTCTATAGTGTTATTCGCAAAAAGAGGGGGAGTACTTGTGGCACCTTGGGGACTAGCCAGTTTGTTTGAGCGTGGGCTTTCGTGGGCTGCAGCTCGCTTCGTCGGATGCATGCTGTGGAAAGTTTAGAAGATCTTGTTATATACACACAGAGCATGGGGGAATGCCTCCTCCCGCCCCACTCTCCTGTTGGTAGTGGCTTATCTAAAGTGATCACTCTCCTTACAATGTGTATGATAATCAGGTTGGGCCATTTCCAGCACAAATCCAGGACAAGGAGTAATGGTCTCAAGTTGCAGTGGGGGAGGTTTAGGTTGGATATTAGGAAAAAATTTTTCACTAGGAGGGTGGTGAAACACTGGAATGCGTTGCCTAGGGAGGTGGTGGAATCTTCTTCCTCAGAAGTTTTTAAGGTCAGGCTTGACAAAGCCCTGGCTGGGATGATTTAATTGGGGATGGGTCCTGCTTTTGAGCAGGGGGTTGGACTAGATGACCTACTGAGGTCCCTTCCAACCGTGATATTCTATGATTCTATAAGTTTCCTTTGGGCATCCCACACACACACGCGCTTCTCCCCTGCTCCGGGGTATGCCTCAGTCCCCGGGCTTTAAGCCGTGCTCTGACTGCATCAGGTTTATGCCAAGAAGTGACCCACACACTTTGTGCTTGAAGTGTCTTGGGGAGGGTCACCTTAGGGACCATTGTAAAATCTGTAGAGGGTTTCAACCCAGGACCCTCTAGGACAGAGCACAGTACCTCCGAGTTCTGCTTATGGAGCCTTCAGCCTTAGTTGGACCCCAGTGCGGTGGACCTGGCCCCAAGTGCCCCTTCCTCGGTGCGCAGTGATCCGGTACCGTTGACACGCAAGTTGGTTCTGAGGAAGGACTCCTCTAGAGATGAACGGCTCCGCACACAGGTCCCAGACATCTGTCAGGCAGCTGTCTCACTCCCCGGTGCCCCATAAATGGAAGAAGGTCGACAGAGGGCACTCCCAGACCAGGACTAAAGACCAGGTGGCCAGCAAGCCCCTCATCAGGCACCCAATCGGTGAGGCCTCAGTCAACTCCTGCCCCAGGATGAGTCCAGTCGAGTCTGGACCTGCACCACCCACCAATCTGCCACCATGAGGACCTACAGCTTCTCTCCATGCCAGAAGTGTTCGAGGTGGCATTGGACCTCCTGTCACCAGAGCCAGTGTTCCTCGCTCCTTGGGACCCCAGAGGGGTCGAGGGCAGGGAGCAGGCTCCTGTACCAGCTGCTATCTTGTCCTCCTTGTCTCCGGATGAGGTGGTGTCTGGCTCAGTAACCACTGCAACCTTCAAGGACAGCAGGGTCCTACAGCAGCTGCTGAGATGAGTGGCCCAGAACCTGAACATCAAACCTGAGGAGGTGGTGGAGGAGTCTGACCTGATGGTCGACATTCTTTCCCCTCCAGGGCCATCCCATATCACACTGCCGCTGATTAAAACCGTCAGTGATGCCGTGAAGACCCTGTGGCAGACCCCGTCCTCGATACCGCCTACCGCCAAGAGGTACGAGCAGAAATACTTTGTCCCCTCAAAGGAACACCTATACATGCACCCCCAGCCGGACTCCCTGGTAGCGGACGTGGCTAACCAGCGCGAGCACCAGGGCTACCAGGGGCCCTCTCCCAAGAATCGAGAGGCCAAAAAACAACCTCTTCAGGAGAAAAATCTGTTCCATGGAGGGGTTGCAGCTCCGTATCGCTAACCATCAGCGGTGGTTAGCAGGTACAATTATAATACTTGTGGGGCCATGCAAAGTTTCCAGAACTCCTCTCAAAGGACTCTTACATGAAGTTTTCTGTGCTAGTAGAGGAGGGCAAATTAATTTCCCATGCATCCCTTCAGGCAACCATGGATGCAGCGTATGCAGCATCTTGCACCATGGCTATGAGGAGGAGTTCCTGGCTGTAGGTCTCTGGCCTCCCATACGCGGTGCAGCAGACAAGCCAGGACCTCCCCTTGAGGGTCAGTCTTTGTTTTCTGAGAATACTGACTCGCCTGCACAGCCTCAAGGACTCTCAAGCCACCTTGAAGTCTCTGGGCCTCCACACCCTTGCCAACCAATGGAGGCACTTGAGACCTCAGCCCCAATCGATGAATTATCAACCTCAGGGTAGGAAGGGCGGGTTGCACAGGAGGAGTAGGAACTCAAGGAAGAGACCTCACCCTCCTCTGGCCAGGGGTCTGGCCAGTCGAAACCCTCCTCAGGCCCAAAACAGTCCTTTTGAAAGTGCACCTGGGGACGACACTCCAGTGCAAAGACTGAATCCATCCCACCTTACCTTTTTGTCCCGTCTTTCCCCTTTCTACCATGCATGGGCCTGTATTACTTCGGACTGCTGGGTACTCCGCACGGCAGAGAGGGGATATTCACTCCAATTCTCTGCCCTCTCGCCCTTCCATCCCCCTTCCCCATCCCTCTTCAGGGACCCTTCTCACAATCAATTCCTTATACAGGAGGTGCAATCCCTCCTCTTGATGGGGGCAGAGGAAGAGGTTCACCAGGAGCAGAAGGGCAAGGGCTTCTATTCCCGGTATTTCCTAACACCGAAAGCCAACGGCAGGCTCAGGCCCGTCCTAGACCTGTGAGAGCTCAACAAGTTAATTAAGAAACTCAAGTTCCACATGGTCTCCTTGGCCACCATCATCCCTTCCTTGGATCCAGGGGATTGGTATGCTGCCCTTGAGTTGAAGGACGTGTACTTTCATATAACAAGGAGTCTGGTGGCATCTTAAAGACTAACAGATTTATTTGAGCATAAGCTTTTGTGGGTAAAAAAAACCCCATTTCTTCAGATGCATGGAGTGAAAATTAAAGATGCAGACATAAATATACTGACACATGAAGAGAAGGGAGTTACCTCACAAGTGGAGAACCAGTGTTGGCAGGGCCAATTTGATCAGGGTGGATGTGCATCCCAACAATAGATGAGGAGGTGTCAATTCCAGGAGAGGCAAAGCTGCTTCAGACAGAGACAAACACCTACAAGATCTTTATCAAGCATTCTTAAAACTACAATACCCACCTGGGGAAGTGAGGAAACAGATTGACAGAGCAAGATGGGTACCCAGAAATTACCTACTACAGGACAGGCCCCACAAGGAAAATAACAGAACACCACTGGCCATCACGTATTGCCCCCAGCTAAAACCTCTCCAGCACATTATCAACGATCTACAACCTATCCTGGAAAATGATCCCTCGCTCTCCCAGACCTTGGGAGACAGGCCAGTCTCCCCAACCTGAAGCAAATACTCACCAGCAACTCCACACACCACAGAAACGCAAATTCAGGAACCAATCCCTGTAGCAAACCTCATTGCCTACTCTGTCCCCATATCTACGCTAGCGACACCATCAGAGGACCCAACCACATCAGCCACACCATCAGAGGCTCATTCACCTGCACGTCTACTAATGTTATATATGCCATCATGTGCCAGCAATGCCCCTCTGCCATGTACATTGGCCAAACCAGTATGGCCAGTCGAAACCCTACAGTCCCTACATAAAGGAAAAAATGGACACAAATCGGACATCAGGAATGGTAACATACAAAAGCCAGTGGGAGAACACTTCAATTTTCCTGGACAATCTATAACAGATTTGAAAGTAGCTATACTTGAACAAAAAATTTCAGAAACAGACTTCAAAGAGGAACAGCAGAACTAAAATTCATTTGCAAATTTAATACCATTAATTTGGGCTTGAATAGGGACTGGGAGTGGCTGGCTCATTACAGAAGCAGCTTTGCCTCTCCTGGAATTGACACCTCCTCATCTATTGTTGGGAGTGGACTACGTCCACCCTGATCGAATTGGCCCTGTCAACACTGGTTCTCCACTTGTGAGGTAACTCCCTTCTTTTCATATGTCCGTATATTTATGTCTGCATCTTTAATTTTCACTCCATGCATCTAAAGAAGTGGGGGTTTTACCCACGAAAGTTGATGCTCAAATAAATCTGTTAGTCTTTAAGGTGCCACCAGATTTATAGAATAATAGAATATCAGAGTTGGAAGGGACCTCTGGAGGTCATCTAGTCCAACCCCCTGCCCAGAGCAGGACCAATCCTCAACTAAATCATCCCAGCCAGGGCTTTGTCAAGCCTGATCTTAAAAACTTCTAAGGAAGGGGATTTCACCACCTCCCTAGGTAATGCATTCTAGCGTTTCACAACTCTCCTAGTGAAAAAGTTTTTCCTAATATCCAACCTAAATCTCCCCCACTGCAACTTGAGACCATTACTCCTTGTCCTGTCATCTGCTATCACTGAGAATAGTCTAGATCCATCCTCTTTGGATCCACCTTTCAGATAGTTAAAAGCAGCTATCAAATCCCCCCTCATTCTTCTCTTCCATAGACTAAACAATCCCAGTTCCCTCAGCCTCTCCTCATAAGTCATGTGTTCCAGACCCCTAATCATTTTTGTTGCCCTTCGCTGGACTCTCTCCAATTTCTCCACATCCTTCTTGTAGTGTGGGGCCCAAAACTGGACACAGTACTCCAGATGAGGCCTCACCAATGTCAAATAGAGGGGAACGATCACGTCCCTCGATCTGCTGTCAACTCCTTGTTGTTTTTGTGGATACAGACTAACATGGCTACCCCCTGATACTTTCATATAGGAATCATACCATCCCACAGAAAATACCTCATGTTTGTGGTGCACAACAACCACTTCCAGTTCACAGTCCTCCCTTTCGGCCTATCAGCGTTGCCTCGATATTTACCAAATGCATGGCAGTTGTGGCCATGTTTCTACGCAGGTGCCGGGTACAGCTGTGCCCTTACCTCGACGACTGGCTGATCAAGGACTGCTCCAGGGCTCAAGTGGAGGTACAAGTCAGATTCATCATTGCAACCTTCAACAAACTGAGCCTTCTCCTGACACAGGGAAGTCAACTCTGTCCCCTGTTCAGAAGATAGAGTTCATAGGGGCAGTGCTGGACTTGACCCAGACTAGGGCATACCTACTGGAATCAAGGTTCTGGGCCCTGGGCAACATCATTTGGAGTCTCAAGCAGTTCCCCACCACCACAGCAAGGAATTGCCTGAAACTCCTGGGACACATGGCTGCTTGTACCTATGTGGTGCAACATGCCAGGCGCAGACTCTGTCCGCTCTAATCATGGCTAGCCTCAGTGTATCGGCTGGATCAGGACAGTTTGGACAGGGTCTTGACTTTGCCTCACCCAGTCCTTGACTCCCTTCTGTGGTGGCTCAACCCACAGCTAGTGTTTGCATCAGACTTGGTCTGGGGAGCGCATCTGGGAGACCTCAGGACACAAGGCCTCTGGTCTCAGGTGGAGCTTGCTCTCCACATCAATGTCAGAGAGTTGAAAGTGGTACGCCTGGCATGCCAGACTTTCTGAGCCCACTTAAGTAGGAGATGTGTATCAATGATGACAGGCAACACTACGGCGATGTTCTATATCAACAAACGGGGATCTGCACACTCCTCTCCCCTGTGCCAGGAAGCCCTCATGCTGGTGGGACTTTTGTGTAGAGCATTCAATACACCTGCAAGCATTGTATCTCCCTGGGGTACAGAACGAGTTAGCGGTCTATCTCAGCAGGTTGTTCCACAGCCACAAGTGGTCCCTACGTTTGGACATTGTAAACTCAATTTTCCAACAGTGGGGTTTTCCCCATGGTAGACTTGCCACATTCCATTCAGGCGCAAAGGGCCGGTCAGTCTTTGCCAACTGACCAATGGTCAGCCATTTTCTCAAAGGTCTCAACAGGCTATATCCACATGTCCGGCAGCTGGTTCCAGCATGGGAACTCAACCTGCTCCCTTCCAGACTGACGGGGCCACCCTTTGAACCACTAGCGACATGTTCCCTGCTCTACCTCTCAAACGAGGTGGCATTTTTGGTAGTGATAACCTCAGCCAGGAGGGTGTCTGATCTCAAGGCCCTGACATCAGAACCCCCTTACCTCGTGTTCTATAAGGATAAGGTCCAGCTCAGGCCCCACCTGGCTTTCCTCCCGAAGGTTCTCTCCCATTTCCCCATCAACTAGGACATCTTCCTCCCAGTGTTCTATCCTAAGCCGCAGTTGAGCGGCAGGGAGCAGAGGCTTCACTCATTGGATGTCCGCAGAGTGCTAGCCTTTTACATTGAGAGAATGAGGCCATTCCGAAAGTCCATTCAATTATTCATGGCTGTGACAGACAGAATGAAAGGTCTTCCTGTCTACTCTCAACGAATTTCATTGTGGATCACGTCCTGCATCCGAGAGTACTACAAACTGGCAGAGGTGCCTGCCTTTCCGCTCACAGCACACTCCACTAGGGCGCAAGCTTCTTCAGCAGGGTTTCTGGTGCAGGTTCCCACCCTGGAAATATGCAGAGCGGTGACATGGTCCTCCATACACGCTTTCACCGCGCACTGTGCAATCACCTAGCAGGCCAGATATGATGCGGCCTTTGGTAGAGCAATGCTCCTATCAGTGGACAACTCCAACCTCGCCTCCTGAACTTAGGCATGGGAGTCACCTGATTGGAATGGACATGAACAAGCACTCGAAGAAGAAAAAATGGTTACTCACCTTCTTGTAGCTGTTGCTCTTAGAGATGTGGTGTTGATGTCCATTCCAATATCCACCCTCCTACCCCGCTGTCGGAGTAGCTGGCAAGAAGGAACTGGGGGGGGGGGGGGCAGGCAGGCTGTCAGGGCTCTATATTGGACGCCATGAGGCTGCGACTCCAGAAAAATCTTCCGGCTGTCTTACATGCGGCACGTGGAATGGACATGAACAACACATCTTGAAGAACAACAGTTGCAAGAAGGTGAGTAACCTTTTTTACCTGGGAAGATGTACCTGGTTATCAATAAAGTGTATTTGCTGATGCTTTGAAGGCATGATGGTAAAATTAATATCCTTGCCTGATTTGTAATCACACACATCTGATTGACTTCAATAGCCAGTTAGCTAATTATTCTGCACCCAATTCCAGACAATAAAGAGTATCTAGGCAGCTTTATAGTGTACTTGGGTAATTCTTTTCCTATTCACATGCACTCAGTAAGAGATTTGGAATTTCTTGGACAAGGAATTGCAAAGTCATTGAATGACTTGTAAAATTATCTACAAGGGTAGGCTTCATGTGAAATAATACAGACAGGTATTGCCTAATGGTACAAGTAACTTTTTAAATTGCAATATATAATAAAGGAAATGGACATGATGGTTTTCCTGTAACTAATCTCCAGTGTTGACAGTAGGACACAGGCACTGCAAAAAGAGAGTAAAATTGGTGTCTTATCCAAGAGGGGGAAACCTCTTGCCTCTTTGCTAAACAGCTGTGCTGTAGTATATACAGCAGAACCCTGTTTATCCGATCTAGTTGGGACAGGGGCCAGATCTGATAATCACAAATTCAGATAATTCAGAAAATGGGAAAGTGCCAAGCTGTATCACCATCTAGCAGTCACAGGAGAGAGTGACTGCTTCTGGACCTGTGTGTGCTGGTTGTTCGGTTAATACAGAGAGCTGGATAATGGAGGATTGGATAAATGGGGTTCTACTGTATTCCAAATACCTACTACTGTAGGTCTTAATTGCATTGCTTGCATCAAATCTGTAATTCTGTCTGGGTGGGTTCTTTCTGGCATATGAGCATTCTTGGTGCTCAATTTACCCTCTCAAGCTTTTGATATCAACCACCCCCACTAACTGAATTACAGCCTTGTATTCAATTGCACAGTATATCATAATATATATTTTATATATGTAAATATATTGTAATTCATAACATTTCCACTTCGGTTCCTCCTTCTGTGATGTTATTATGGAAAATGCCCTGTTTCAAAACTAGCAGTTGGGGATGGGGAGGTAGGGCTGTAGATTAGAAATATCCTGAGGTTTTCTGCAGACTGACTTTTACTGTTATCCCTAGAAAGTAAATGATTAGGTCCGTTTCAGGCACACAGTGATGGGTGAAATTAAACACAAACTTGACAAATGACTTGATGGTTATCTGTGCTGGTACAAATGAAATTGTGGGAGTTTGGTTTTTATTTTGTTTTTCAAAGAAAATTGGAATTGACTTTCCTTTAGCCTGTTTTAGGTTATAAATTCAAACACTTTTTAAAACTGTTAAATAAAGATACTTAATTTTTAAGTGGATTTTGTTCAGTTCTTTCTGGATCACTGTATGGTTTGAAATCCAGTTATTTGCCTTTTTGTTCTTTGCATTGTGACATTACAGAAAAGTTTCCCTGATTTAAAGAGTCACTGCCATGGAGTTTAGGCCTTGACTGAAACCTAGCTTAAAATTATTCATTCTGGTGTCTAATATCCCCAGTTCTCAAGTAACTACCTGTTCATAAACAATCCACTATACCATCATAAAGAATTGTTCTATATTTCCATGTGGATCCACACAAATTTCCATGGGGATCTCTCTTCTCCTTTGTCTCCTGAAACTTTGGTAACAATAGTACCAAAATAATCAGCTATAGCAATTCTGGCCCATTTTGTGACGTGCCATATCATGGACTTTTTTGTTTTGTTTTCTGAAAGGCAAAATTGTGAAGGGACTAAATCTTTACTGAAAGCAAAGGGAAATCCTGGATGCAGCTAAAAGAAATGTTTCAGAGTAACAGCCGTGTTAGTCTGTTTTCGCAAAAAGAAAAGGAGTACTTGTGGCACCTTAGAGACTAACCAATTTATTTGAGCATGAGCTTTCGTAGCTCACGAAAGCTCATGCTCAAATAAATTGGTTAGTCTCTAAGGTGCCACAAGTACTCCTTTTCTTTTTGCTAAAAGAAATGTGCACTGCTGTCTTAGCTGTTTCCTAGTGGGTGCAAGTGCTATTAAATAGAGTATGTACCCATTTCTGTGCCCCTTGTTTTTCAGTACACACTGTGCTTTCCTTTTACAGATACAAAGCAAGACAGTAAGTCAAAAAATCAGAAACGTCTTGTTACTGCTTCTTAAAAAAATTCACAAAGCAACAGCTCTGTTCAGACTGAGGAGGACTGAGAGACAACTGCTTCCATTCACATAAAGAGTACTCTAAACCAGAAAGACCGGTTTTGTGGAAATAAAGGATAGTAAATAGTAAGATGCAATCTGTCCCCAAAGCCCCACCCTGGGTCTCTGCAGTTGTATAAATTGCAGGATTAGCTCAGTAAGGATTAATGTGGATTGTATAATGTTAAATTATTTTGAATTGCAAACACAAACCTATATCTCTGTTGTGAATCTCTTCAGCATTTATAGCTTGGCAAACATTAGGTGCCACTTCTAACGTACAAATGCCTTAAAGGGAATTGGGTCCAGTGCTGTGATCTTGCTAGCTCTGCACCATTTCTGCTGGAGCTCCCCAATTCAGGGGCAGATTGGGAGCGGGAGGAGACATGGCTGGGGGTGTCCTGTGTGTGTCTGCTGGCCACTGAAGCCATTGCAACAGTAGCATAAGTGAAGGCAACCTGCAGGGCTGGTCTAGCTTATGTTGGGCATCAAACCCAATTCCAGTCCTATTATAATTAGGAGGTGCAAGGCATCCCCCTGAACCAACCCATGGGAGAATCTTCCCCGTTGTGTTTTCAATATGCATAAACGCAGAACTTATTGTCAGTTTATTGATGGAGCGCTGACAGTGATGGAGAAAAGCCGTAATCTGCTGCTGTACTACATTCCACTGAAACTTGGTCAGATCATAGACAGACACAGACAGTTCTTGGATGGCAGAACTCCAGGCAAAACCAAGGTACCATAAGAAATTCTGGTGGTTAGTAGGTGGCCCTTTTTCCTCTGTCAGTACTGAGCTAAGGGGCCAGCATGGTGCCATCTATCTAGTTGCTTCTATGGCCTCCATCACCATAATATCTGAGCATGCAGGAGGCGCATCTTTTGACTAAGATGTAAAAACAAGCTGTGGACTTTTGCTTAGTTGGCAAGCCCTGTAGGGGTCATAGAAGCCAAAGATTTCTTTCTATCCTTCCTAAAGTTGACGCATTAGAGCATCCCTGATAAAGGACAGTAATTCTCTCCAAGAATTTTTGACCTGAAAAGTCCCCACAAACATGCAGGTAGCCTCCCTTAGAAGGGAATACAAAGCTTCTTTAGAGCCTCACTGGCAAACATACACTACAAGGTCCTGGGGCCAGTGTCTTGGAGCTTTGTAATCCAGAACCAAAATAAATTCAAATTGATATTCTGTGGCTATTGCACTCCTGTTTGCTGTGTCCATTGAATCCATAGCCCTGGCAGCTACTGCAATCATAGAATCATAGAATATCAGGGTTGGAAGGGACCTCAGGAGGTCATCTAGTCCAACCCCCTACTCAAAGCAGCACCAAACCCCAATGGCTAGGCCCTAACTTTGTCTGAAGTCCTGGGCAGCAGATAATTATTTGAAGCAAATCCACTCTGCCTCAGTTCTCAGACGAAATCTTTGAGAGAGAAGATTGTGTCATTGGCTAACTCCTTGCCAATCAGAGGAGCTGACATGTTTACTCCCCATCCCAGCAAAGCCCAGAAAGGACTGCAAGACCTGGCTGAGGCCTGGAGCTTCTTTCATACCTTAGCTGTGGGTCGCATTTGGTAAAGGGATACCTCTTTATTCCAGGGATAAGACCTACACCCAGACCTGCTGAAGGAGGCCAGTTAAGGGAACCAACCCTGCCCCTCCTGCCTAGCCATTTGGATACTATGAATACTGCTGGATCTGATGCTGTCCAGAAATAGGCCAAGGGATCAGGATACTTAGCTCCTCAGATACTTGGTACTAATCAGCTTAGAGACTGCTACTGGGGACAGTGCAGATATTCTGTAGTTGTCCACTACACACACAGTTGCACCTTCCTCTGAAGGATCTGGTAATGGCCACTGTCAGGAACAGGCTGTTGGACTAGATGGCCCCTGTGTAGGTACAGTCTGGCAATTCTCATGTTCCTTTGTTCCTAATTGTTGTTGAAAATGGTTGAGTCACTAATGCAAATGAGACAAAAACACCTGTAACACTGTTAGAGAAGGTTTGAGAGAGGCCACCCAAAAGTGGGTCAGGCAGTTCACAGAAACAGAATAAGCCCCTGCTCCAAAGAATCCACAGTGAAAAATCATATGCAACATTAGGAGAGAGGGTAGCAAAGGAGAGGGGATGGGTCCAGGACAAACAAGGATCATAGCTTTGTGATACAGTGTAAGTAAAGCAATTGTCTTGAGGGTTCAATTGAGTTCTCAAATATAATAAAAATAAAAGGAGTACTTGTGGCACCTTAGAGACTAACCAATTTATTTGAGCATGAGCTTTCAGTTGGTTAGTCTCTAAGGTGCCACAAGTACTCCTTTTCTTTTTGCGAATACAGACTAACACGGCTGCTACTCTGAAACCTGTCATTATGCAAATATAATAATTAAGTCACTTTCCACTTCCTGCAACAGTGCTGAAAGTGTTGGTGTCTCATTTGCACTGCAGCTGAACCATTCTCAAGAGCAACCCATTGCTCACAACCATTGTCAGCAATAGGACGTTTCCAATGGAGACAGGGCCACTGTATACACTGTATAAAGCGGTAGGTCTTTAAAAGAGCGACATAATGAGAGTACAATAACGTCATCAAAATTTGAATTATTCCTATTTCTGAGAAGATTGAGTCACTTAACTCCCTTGATTATAGGAGCTCTCTGCCCTGGAGAGCAGAATCTTCCATCAGGAACAAAGTTGTGGCAGTCTGGAGCTTTCCTTACATTTATCAAAATCCACATGACAAAATGTAACTTTGTGGCAAGGAAATAGTTGATTTCCTCTCAGTCTTCCCAATATGAGATATGTTCTGCCTGTTAGGCCTTCCTGCTCCCTGCCAGCTTTGCTGGAGATGTTTTTTAAAGTGATGATACTGACCATGAAATGGAAGTGGAATGAGTGTAATCACAAACCTGGCACTGAGCCACTCGCTGGGAGCAGACACCAGGTTCCCTTGTTCAGACCCATCTCAATGACCTGAGCCAGGTTATCTGAATATGGGCTCAACTTATGAGAATCAAAGGCCATGTGTAATTACAGCTTTCTGTTTTGTTCTTCAGTAACGAGAAATATGATTCATCCACAGTAATCCTCTGTCTTTGCTTTGGCATGGGTAACTTCTCTGACCTCCAGTGCCCACTCCCAGTTCTGAGTCCCTTTATTATCTTCTGTTCCCTTTGTCTGGTTCCTGCAGCCTCTTGTTTTCTTTCTTCTCTAGTATTTAGGCCCTTGGAAACTGACATTTATTTATTTACTAATAATCACCTCTCCTCTGTTGCGTGAAAAGGAATTTGGAAAGAACAGCTTGCAGTGGTGTGACCCCTAAGAACCACTAATTGTCATAGGTCGTAGCGATCCTCACAATCGTCACATCATGTATGTATGGGTGATATTTAAGAAGTTGTATGTATGTACTGAAAATATATTTTAGGATCTGTGTCACAGGCAGGGTTGACAAACAAATATTTCCCAGACAAAGGGATGTTGATTTAGGTGTCTGCCTAGAATCATGTGAAAATTAAGCATTGTAAACAGGTACAATTGGGGGGAGGGGTGAATTGAACAGGGGAGAACTCTGGGAACAAAGACAATGAACTCTGCAACATTTGCTGGTGGTCTATGCAGAGATGGCAAGTCACATGGTGCTAGTTCCTCCTTGTTTCCAAGAGCACAGAGTCCTGTAAAAGTAGCTGTAAACAAGAGGAGCATCCACAATAACTGCCTTGACTGGGGACCGTTGCTCATAAGAGGAGATGGGGAAATGGGAGCCATCCACAGAGACACAAGCTACCAGTGGAATTAGAGCTGCTGCGTGTGATTAGGAGTCATCTGTGGGAGCAGAGCAAGGAGCTTTCCAGTGGCAGAGAAATATTCAGGAGATGAGGAAATCAAGCCAACATCTGGGCGGCATGTGCAGGGTAGAGGGTGGAAGGAAGGATCGTTTATGAGAGAGTGTAGGGAGGGAAGGGGCAGGAGCGGATGAGGACCAGACAGCCAAGAACTACATACAGGGGGAGAGAGAAGAGTAGAACAGACAGGCCGGGCTGATGAAATATGGAGCAAAAGAAGACAGGGTGATCAGTTATCTTCCCCAGAGGTTCAGTTGCCTTGGTTACCACAGGAATGTAGCACAGTTTCAAATGGTGGTGTGGCTGGGCAGCTGAGGTCTCCAAGTGCTCTTCAGATGAAGTTTGAGAATCTTGGGGACCTGTACTGGCCTCATTCAGTGCAGCTGCCTCTCTGCTGGAGGGACTGACCTGTGAAGCAACAGGAAAAGGGTGAAATCAGTGGATCTTGGCTCAAAAGCTCTGAAGAGGAAGAAAGGACATTGACAAGTACCTGGAGGGGTAAGCGCCCTGAGTGGGAGGGGCTGTTCAGGGCAGTCCAAGACAGGAATGGAAATACACTGATTCAAATAAAATGTTGGTACAACATCAGAGCAAATTCTCTGACTGAAGAATCTTTTGGCCTGTGGAATAGCCAGCAAAAGGGGCAGGAGCCTTGTTACATCCCCGACTTTGGAGTTGGCTAAGAAAAGGTGCTCCGCTCACAAGCAAATGCTCCTGGTACCAACCACACCGGCCATGTCAACAGCCGAAACAGCAGGCCCCTCTGGCACCGTCAGTACCAAGAAACTGACAGCTCCCAAGCAGCCGAGCTCAGTCACAGGCACCAAGGGCAAAATGAAACCCCATGCCACCGTACCGTCAGACACGAACAAGCAGTCGGTACTCAGCACCTCATTAACTCCACTAACTAGCTGCCACCTAGTGAGACCATTGCGCACTCCAATCACACACCGGTGCCGACAAGCAGTTTCCAACATGCGGTACCATTTCCTACCACACCCACAGTACTGATACCAGGCACATCGCAGCAATTCCTCCACCAAAAAGACCTCTCCATTTCATCGGTACTGGAGTCTCCCATCCACGGTACCCGCAGTGCTTAGTCAACCCAGTTCTCCAGCTCTGTCCACTCCACAATTCTCCAGTGAGGATGAAGATGGAGATGAGGATGCAGGGTGCTATCCACCACATTTCTCTACTGTGGCTACTCCTATCACGCATGCCCCTCCATGCACGGGCTACCCAATAAACCTTCCCAACCAACCATGGTACGGGCAACCCTGGATGCCCACTGTGCCCTTCCAACCACAGTGGCCTTTTTGGAACCCATGGGCTACATACCCACAACAACAACAACAGGGCATACCTGTCAGCCTTCCTACAGCTGATATATGTCACACACCTTTGATGCCACAAGGCCCACCTGCCACCTCTGAACAGGGGCCTCAAGAGGAGGAGAAGAAATTCTCTGATCAAGACAATCCACCTGAAGTCCACTTCTCCTCATCCTCACTGGATGACACTGTTATGCCCCCACCTCCCACCACAGGTGATGATTTTAAACAATTTCAAGACCTCTACAAGAGAGTTGCCACTTCACTGGAAGTCTCCCTGGAAGAGGTCCAAGAATTGTGACACAAGCTAGTTGACATACTGCACCCATTGATCTTATCTAAAATCACCCTTCCCATGGATGATGCAATTATGGACCCTGTGAAGTTGCTCTGCCAAACCCCTGCAATGATTCCACCTACCTGTATAAGGTCTGATTCAAAAAAAATACTACACTCCTGCAAAGGGCTCTGAATTCCCTTTTTTTGCATCCAACACTGAATTAATTAGTGATCAATGCCGTCAATGAACGCGTTAGGCAACAATACTACAGAAACGCTTCATAAGGCAAAGACTGGAAACGCCTTGACCTTTTCGGCCACAAAGCATATTCTGCTGTGACCTTACAATTGAGAATTGCCAACTACACGGCCTTATTAGCAAATTATGATCATAATAACTCGGGAGGCTCTCTGAATTTATTGCCTTTATTCCAGATGACAAACAAGAACAATACAAATATCTTATCACAGAAGGTCAGCTCACAACCAGAACAGCATTACAAGCTGTCCTTGATTCAGGAGATTCAGCTGTGAGATCTATAGCAACCGCAATTGTTATGAGACGAGCCTTCTGGCAGTCGACAGTGCAGGACTTGCCATTTGAGGGATCCCAACTTTTCACGGACAAAATAGGCGAGTTGTTGCACGCTCTTAAGGACTCGAGGGTGACATTGAAATCTCTGGACATCCACACACCTAAGCTCAAAAGACAACAGGGCAGTTATCAAGCCCCTCAACGATTCCGACCCTCTCCATATGCACAACACAATAGATACTATGACCTTCAGGGTTGGAAGCAAAAAACCTTGAGGAGATGACAATCTGCTTCCTCTAATACAACTTCTCAACCATAACTTCCAGACTACATATTTGAGGCCTTGGTCAAGGGCCTGAGAACCCAATCTCTTTTAACGCTGCAACTTTCAAGACCTTTGGAGATTGCCTGATCCCATTTTACCTGGTCTGGCAGAGTATTACAACAGACAGATGGGTATTAGAAATTATCAAAACTGGTTATTCCATCCCTCTTACCTCCAAACCCCCTACACACACCCCTTCCCCATCCCTCTTCAGGAACCCTTCTCATGAGCGTCTGCTGTGAGCAGAGGTAACCCACCTATGGCTCTAGGGGCAGTAGAACCTGTACCATCTGAGTACAGAGGGAAGGGGTTCTATTCCCACTTTTTCTCACACACACAGAAACAAGAGGTTTGGAGGCCTATCCTTGACCTACGGCAACTCAACAAAATTTGTGAAAACACAGTGACTCAAAATGGTCATACAAAACACCATAATCCCAGCAATAGAAAGAGAGGACTGGTTCTCAGTCCTTGACCTGCAGACACGTATTTTCATATATCCATCCATCCCTCACTTCGAAAATCCCTATGATTTGCAATAGGACAGGACCATTTCCAATACAAAGTGCTTCCCTTTGGCCTTTCCACTGCACCTTGAGTATTCTCGAAGTTACTAGCCATAGTAGCTGCCTTTCTACACAGAGAGGGAATCATGATTTTTCCCTACCTGGACAACAGTCTATTGAAAGCACCAACAAGACAGGCAGCCATAAAGTCCACTGAATGCACAATATCTCTGGTTAACAGATTAGGCCTTCAGATAAACATGCAAAAATCCACTCTAACACCAGATCAACAGGTGGAATTTATTGGAGCAGACCTCAACTCTCTCGAGGCAACAGCCTTCGTATCAACAAAATGATTTCTGACTCTAACCAATTTGATCTCCACAGCACAAAACAGCCCACAAGTCTCTGCCAGAACTTGCCTACAGATTCTAGGCCACATGGCTGCCACAACCTTCGTCGTCCAGCACACAAGATTACATATGCGGTGCCTACAAGCCTGGCTCCAAACAAATTATGTCCCACACAAGCACAGTATAAACAAGCGCCTCACCATGCCAGAGACAATCAAAGATTCTCTTTTGTGGTTGACCAACCCTGCAGGGGGGATGCCTTTCCTGCAAAAACCACCGTTGATCACTATCACCACAGATGCTTCCCTCCTAGAATGGGGAACACACCTGCATCCACACTCTATAAAGGGCCGATGGTCCGCAATGGTGTCCCATCTTCATATAAACCTATTAGAACTGCGAGCAGTTCAAAACGCTTGTTCCCACTTCCTACTGCTAATCAGAAACAAGATGGTACAAATTCTCACAGACAATGTAGCTTGTATGTTCTCCATAAACAGACAAGGGGGGAGCATGATCACACTCCCTTTGTGTGGAAGCCATGCACCTTTGGCAAGGATGCATTAAGCACAACGTCCATATTATGGCTTCATACCTATCTGGTTGCCTGAATACCATGGCAGATACCCTAAGCAGGAAGTTTTATCAGGACCACAAGTGGGAACTGACCACACCAGTAATCCTAGATATTTTCCAAACATGGGGGTTTCCAATGGTAGATCTTTCTGCAACTGCACAAAACACCAAATGACCCCAGTTCTGCTCCAGAGCAGGACACAGTCCATACTATCTGGGCAACGCCTTCCTCATCAAATGGAGTGCTCCCCTACTATACGCCTTCCCTTCCACCCCCTTCCTAGCCCGTGTGCTTCACAAGATCAAACAAGACAGATCTAGAGTGATCCTAATAGCCCCCACATGGTCACGACAAACATGGTACCCTTACCTTCTCCACATGGCGGTCTGCCCACCACACACACTGCCGCTTCTACCTTGGCTGCTATCGACAGACGTGTCATCCACCCGGATCCCCCAAAGACTCCATCTCAAAGCGTGGTTACTGTAGGGCTCTCAGTCTCTGAAATGACATGTTCCACAGACATACAAAACATCTTGTTAAACAGCTATAGGACAACCACCCGACTCACATACATACATAAGTAGAGGGGATTTGACTCATGGTGCTGACACAAACAGACTACACCTCTCTCAGCCCCTTTACTTCTCATTCTAGACTACTCATTGGAACTCAAACAGATGGGCGTCTCCATGAGTTCCATTCGTGTGCCTCTATCAGCCATCATAGCGTTCCATCATAAAGTAGACAGATTCTCTACTTTTATGCATTCACTCACTAATTGCTTTCTTAAGGGTCTCTCCAATTCCTACCTGGAAGTTCGGAATCCCACACTACCATGGGACCTCATCTTAGTCCTCCATGCCCTCACCGACCCACCCTTTGAGCCCATGGCTACAAGCTCCGTGCTACATCTTTCCATGATGGTTATGTTCCTAGTGGCCATTACATCCGTCAGAAGGCTGACCCACCTTACACAATCTTTTCAAAGATAAAGTATCCATCAGACCGCATCCCAAGTTCCTACCTAAAGTTGTCTTATCCTTTCACCTCAACCAACCAATTCACTTACTGACATTTTTTTCCTAAACCACATGTGGACAAACAACAGTCCACATTACACACCCTGGATCTCTGCAGGGCTATCTTCTTCTACGTTGATAGAACAAAATCTTTTCTCAAGTCTCCAAAACTGTTCATTTCAATCACCGAACAATCAAAAGGTAACGCTGTTGCCAGTCTATCTAAATGAATATCAGACTGCATAAAAATGTGTTACCTCCAGCATGAACGACAACCCCCTATGGGGATCCGCACGCATTCTACCAGAGGCCCATCAGCTTCCATAGTGTTTCTTAATAATGTTCCCATCACGGAAATCTGTTGCGCCACAACTGGGCCTCTCCACACACATTTACCCAGCATTATGCAACCGTCCTTTCATCTGCTACAACTTCCACTCCAAAGCTCCCTCCTTCCACCAGAGGGCACTGATCTGAAGTCACTTAAAGTGAAGCCCCCACAGGGACATCACTCGAAGAAGAAGAGAACGTTACTCATGCAGCATTGAAGGTTCTTCAAGATGTGTCTCTGTGTGGGTGCTCCACTACTCTCCCTCCTCCCCTCTGCTTTGGAGTTTTATTACTTTACTCTGCAGTAGAGAAGGAGCAGAGGATGACTTGATCGCCCAGCACCAGTTAACTGCCTGAAGCAGCATGGAGACGGGGACCACACATGGGCAACCCATTACCAGGCACTGCTAACTTAAATCTCCGGCTACAGGGGTAGGGGCGTACCGACACCCAAAGTGGCACACCCACAAGGACACACATCTCGAAGAACCTCCATTACTGCACAAGGTGAGTAACATTCTCTTAATTACCCTCACTGTTAAAAATGTACACCTTATTTCCAGTCTGAAATTATCTAGCTCCAAACTCCAGCCAGTGGATCATGTTAGACCTTTCCCTGCTAAATCGCAGAGCCCATTATTGAACATTTGTTCCAATAGTAGGTACTTACAGACTGTGATCATGTCTTAACCTTCTCTTTGTTAAGCTAAATAGATTGAGCTCTCTGAGGATATGTCTACACTACGAAATTAGGTCGAATTTATAGAAGTCTATTTTTTAGAAAGCGATTTTATACAGTCGATTGTGTGTGTCCCCACTTAAGACCATTAAGTCGGCGGAGGGTGTCCACAGTACTGAGGCTAGCGTCGACTTCCAGAGCATTGCACTGTAGGTAGCTATCCCACAGTTCCTGCAGTCTCCGCCACCCATTGGAATTATGGGTTGAGATCCCAATGCCTGATGGGGCAAAAAACATTGTCAAGGGTGGTTCTAGGTACATGTCATCAGGGCCCCTCGCTCCCTCCGTGAAAGCAACAGCAGACAATCATTTTGCGCCTTTTTTCCTGGGTTACCCGGGCAGACGCCATACACAGCAAGCATGGAGCCCGCTCAGCTCACCATCACCGTACGTCTCCTGGGTTCTGGCAGACGTGGGACTGCATTTCTACACAGTAGCAGCTCATTGCCTTGGGGCAGCAGATGGTGCAGTATGACTGGTAGCCGTCCTCATAGTCTCCTGGGTGCTCCTGGCAGACCTCAGTGAGGTCTGTCAGGGGCACCTGGACATAAATGGGAGTGACTCAGGTCATTCTCTTCTTTAAGTGTTGTCTAATGGAGATTCAGTCCTACCTGGAATATTGGCAGAGGGATAGCTTAGTGGTTTGAGCATGGGCCTGCTAAACCCAGGGTTGTGAGTTCAATCCTTGAGGGGGCCATTCTGCCTCAGGTTGGGCTCCCAGTCAGCAGCACCGTGAGCACCCAGGAGACAATGACAGCTAGCAGTCGTACTGCACCATCTGCTGCCAGCCTACCCCTTGCTCCCCCCTCCCTCTGTGAAAGGAATGGCTGACAATCGTTTCACAACTTTTTCCATGCAGGTGCCATATTGCAGTCAGCATCGTCATCCACCCACCGCTTCCGCTGCCACTCTGCTCTCCTGCTCATGCCATACCACGGCAAGCATGGAGCCAACTCAGATCACCGTGGCAGTTGTGACCACTCTAAACACCACTCACATGAACCAGAACCAGAACCGGCAAAAGCAGGCGAGGAGGCAACGGGAGGGTGATGAGGACATGGACACAGACTTCTCTCAAAGTATGGGCCCTGGCAATTTGGCCATCCTGGTGGAAATGGGGCAGGCTCATGCTGTGGAATGCCAATTCTGGGCCCAGGAAACAAGCATAGACTGGCGGGACCGCATAGTGTTGCAGGTCTGGGATGATTCCCAATGGCTGAGAAACTTTTGCATGCATAAGGGCACTTTCCTGGAACTTTGTGGCTTGCTTTCCCCTGCCCTGAAGCGCCAGAATACCAAGATGAGAGCAGCCCTCACAGTTCACAAGTGAATGGCAATAGCCCTCTGGAAGCTTGCAATGCCAGACAGCTACCAATCAGTCGGGAATCAATTTGGAGTGGGCAAATCTGCTCTGGGGGCTGCTGTGATCCAAGAATCCAATCACTGACCTGCTGCTATGAAGGGTAGTGATTCTGGGAAATGTGTAGGTCATAGTGGATGGCTTTGCTGCAATGGGATTCCCTAACAGTGGTGGGGCGATAGACGGAACGCATATCCCTATCTTGGGACCAGACCACCAAGGCAGCCAGTACATAAACCGAAAGGGGTACTTTTCAATGGTGCTGCAAGCACTGGTGGATCACAAGGGACGTTTCACCAACATCAACATGTGATGGCCGGGAAAGGTACATGACACTCGCATCTTTAGGAACTCTGGTCTGTGGGAATGGCTGCAGCAAGGAACTTACTTTCCAGACCAGAAAATAACCATTGGGGATGTTGAAATGCCTCCTTGGGGACCCAGCCTACCCCTTATTGCCATGGCTTATGAAGCCATACAGAGGCACCATGGACAGTAGTCAGGAGCTGTTCAACTATAGGCTGAGCAAATGCAGAATGGTGGTAGAATGTGCATTTGGACATTTAAAAGTGTGCTGGTGCAGTTTACTGACTCGGTTGGAAGGCATGAGATGCACCATCCTAGGGTTGCGGGTTCCACGACCACCTCTCCCAAGAGTCCAGCGGAGGGCAACAAAAATGATTAGGGGACTGGAACACATGACTCATGAGGAGAGGCTGAGGGAACTGGGGATGTTTAGTCTTCAGAAGAGAAGAATGAGGGAGGATTTGATAGCTGCTTTCAACTACCTGAAAGGGGGTTCCAGAGAGGATGGCTCTAGACTCGCTACCCCTTCCTGCTTCTCCACATGGGCACCAATGATACCTCCAAGAATGACCTTGAGCGGATCACTGCAGACTATGTGGCTCTGGGAAGAAGGATAAAAGAGTTTGAGGTGCAAGTGGTGTTCTCGTCCATCCTCCCCGTGGAAGGAAAAGGCCTGGGTAGAGACCATCGAATTGTGGAAGTCAACAAATGGCTATGTAGGTGGTGTCAGAGAGAAGGCTTTGGATTCTTTGACCATGGGATGGTGTTCCAAGAAGAAGACGGGCTCCACCTAACAAAGAGAGGGAAGAGCATCTTCGCAAGCAGGCTGGCTAACCTAGTGAGGAGGGCTTTAAACTAGGTTCACCGGGGGAAGGAGACCAAAGCCCTGAGGTAAGTGGGGAAGTGGGATACCAGGAGAGAGCAGGAGTGCACGAGAGGGGAGGGCTCCTGCCTCATACTGAGAAAGAGGGACAATCAGCGAGTTATCTCAAGTGCCTATACACAAATGCAAAAAGCCTGGGAAACAAACAGGGAGAACTGGAAGTCCTGGCACAGTCAAGGAATTATGATGTGATTGGAATAACAGAGACTTGGTGGGATAACTCACATGACTGAAGTACTGTCATGGATGGATATAAACTGTTCAGGAAGGACAGGCAGGGCAGAAAAGGTGGGGGAGTTGCATTGTATGTAAGGGAGCAGTATGACTGCTCAGAGCTCCGGTATGAAATTGCAGAAAAACCTGAGCATCTCTGGGTTAAGTTTAGAAGTGTGAGCAACAAGGGTGATGTCGTGGTGGGAGTCTGCTATAGACCTCTGGACCAGGGGGATGAGGTGGACGAGGCTTTCTTCCGGCAACTCACGGAAGTTACTGGATCGCAGGCCCTGCTTCTCATGGGAGACTTCAGTCACCCTGATATCTGCTGGGAGAGCAATACCGTGGTGCACAGACAATCCAGGAAGTTTTTGGAAAGTGTAGGGGACAATTTCCTGGTGCAAGTCCTGGAGGAACCAACTAGGGGCAGAGCTCTTCTTGACCTGCTGCTTACAAACCAGGAAGAATTAGTAGGGGAAGCAAAATTGGATGGGAACCTGGGAGGCAGTGACCATGAGATGGTTGAGTTCAGGATCCGGACACAGGGAAGAAAGGAGAGCAGCAGAATATGGACCCTGGACTTCAGAAAAACAGACTTTGACTCCCTCAGGGAACTGATGGGCAGGATCCCCTGGGAGAATAACATGAGGGGGAAAGGAGTCCAGGAGAGCTGGCTGTATTTTAAAGAAGTCTTATTGAGGTTACAGGGACAAACCATCCCGATGTGTAGAAAGAATAGTAAATATGGCAGGCGACCAGCTTGGCTTCACAGTGAAATCCTTGCTGATCTTAAACACAAAAAAGAAGCTTACAAGAACTGGAAGATTGGATAAATGACCAGGGAAGAGTATAAAAATATTGTTCGGGCATGCAGGAGTGAAATCAGGAAGGCCAAATCACACCTGGAGTTGCAGCTAGCAAGAGCTGTTAAGAGTAACAAGAAGGGTTTCTTCAGGTATGTTAGCAACAAGAAGAAAGTCAAGGAAAGTGTGGGCCCCTTACTGAATGAGGGAGGCAACCTAGTGACAGAGGATGTGGAAAAAGCTAATGTACTCAATGCTTTTTTTGCCTCTGTCTTCACGAGCAAGGTCAGCTCCCAGACTGCTGCACTGAGCAGCACAGCATGGGGAGGAGGTGACCAGCCCTCTGTGGAGAAAGAAGTGGTTCGGAACTATTTAGAAAAGCTGGACGAGCACAAGTCCATGGGGCCAGATGTGCTGCATCCGAGAGTGCTAAAGGAGTTGGCGGATGTGATTGCAGAGCCATTGGCCATTATCTTTGAAAACGCATTGCGATCGGGGGAAGTCCCGGATGACTGGAAAAAGGCTAACTTAGTGCCAATCTTTAAAAAAGGGAAGAAGGAGGATCCTGGGAACTAAAGGCCAGTCAGCCTCACCTCGGTCCCTGGAAAAATCATGGAGCAGTTCCTCAAGGAATCAATTCTGAAGCACTTAGAGGAGAGGAAAGTGATCAGGAACAGTCAGCATGGATTCACCAAGGGCAAGTCATGCCTGACCAATCTATTGCCTTCTGTGACGAGATAACTGGCTCTGTGGATGAGGGGAAAGCAGTGGATGTGTTGTTCCTTGACTTTAGGAAAGCTTTTGACACGGTCTCCCACAGTATTCTTGTCAGCAAGTTAAAGAAGTATGGGCTGGATGAATGGACGATAAGGTGGATAGAAAGCTGGTTAGATCGTCAGGCTCAACGGGTAGTGATCAATGGCTCCATGTCTAGTTGGCAGCTGGTATCATGTGGAGTGCCCCAAGGGTTCGGTCCTGGGGCCGGTTTTGTTCAATATCTTCATAAATGATCTGGAGAATGGTGTGGATTGCACCCTCAGCAAGTTTGCAGATGACACTAAACTGGGAGGAGTGGTCGATATGCTGGAGGGTAGGGATAGGACACAGAGGGCCCTAGACAAATGAGAGGATTGGGCCAAAAGAAATCTGATGAGGTTCAACAAGGACAAGTGCAGAGTCCTGCACTTAGGACGGAAGAATCCCATGCACCGCTACAGACTAGGGACCGAATGGCTCGGCAGCAGTTCTGCGGAAAAGGACCTAGGGGTGACAGTGGACGAGAAGCTGGATATGAGTCAACAGTGTGCCCTTGTTGCCAAGAAGGCCAATGGCATTTTGGGCTGTATAAGTAGGGGCATTGCCAGCAGATCGAGGGACGTGATCGTTCCCCTCCATTCGACATTGTTGAGGCCTCATCTGGAGTACTGTGTCCAATTTTGGGCCCCACACTACAAGAAGGATGTGGAAAAATTGGAAAGAGTCCAGTGGAGGGCAACAAAAATGATTAGGGGACTGGAACACATGACTTATGAGGAGAGGCTGAGGGAACTGTGATTGTTTAGTCTGCGGAAGAGAAGAATGAGGGGGGATTTGATAGCTGCTTTCAACTACCTGAAAGGGGGGTTCCAAAGAGGATGGATCTAGACTGTTCTCAGTGGTAGCTGATGACAGAACAAGGAGTAATGGTCTCAAGTTGCAGTGGGGGAGGTTTAGGTTGGATATTAGGAAAAACTTTTTCACTAGAAGGGTGGTGAAACACTGGAATGCGTTACCTAGGGAGGTGGTGGAATCTCCTTCCTTAAAAGTTTTCAAGGTTAGGCCTGAGGTCCCTTCCAACCCTGATATTCTATGATTCTATGGTTAGACCTCAGCGAAACCAATATTCCCATCTTTATTACTGCTTGAGAGTAATATCTGTGAGAGTAAGGGGGAGATGTTTATGGTGGGGTGGGAGATTGAGGCAAATCGCCTGGCCACTGATTACACGCAGCCAGACACCAGGGCGGTTAGAAGAGAACAGCTGCTCACTCTGTGCATCAGAGAAGCTTTGAAAACCAGTTTCATGGCTGGCCAGGCTATGGTGTGAAAGTTCTGTTTCTTTCTCCTTGATGAAAACCCATCCCCTTGGTTCATTCTACTTCCCTGTAAGCCAACCGCCCTCACCTCCCCACTTTTATCACCACTTGCAGAGGCAATAAAGTCATTGTTGTTTCAAATTCATGCATTCTTTATTAATTCATCACACAAATGGGGGGATAAATGCCAAGGTAGCCTGGAAGGGGTGGGGGAGAAGGGAAGCACCAGGTGGGGTGTTGGAGTGGGGGGGAGAAGGGAAGGACAAGGCCAGACTGCACTTCAAAACTTATTGGATGCCAGCTTTCTGTTGCTTGGGCAGTCCTCTGGGGTGGAGTGGTTGGGTGCCTGTAGGCCCCCTCACTGCGTTCTTGGGCTTCTGGGTGAGGAGGCTTTGGAACTTGGGGAGGAGGGCGGTTGGTTACACAGGGGCTGCAGCAGCGGTCTGTGCTCCTGCTGCCTTTCCTGCACCTCAACCATATGCCAGAGCATATCAGTTTGATTCTCCAGTAGCCTCAGCATTGCATCCTGCCTCCTCTTATCACACTGGCGCCACCTCTCCTCTCGCTCGTCCCTCCTCTCCTCTCGTTCATCCCTCCTGTCCTCACATTCATTTTGTGCTTTCCTGGACTCTGACATTGTCTCCCTCCATGCATTGTGCTGGGCTCTTTCAGCGTGGGAGGCCTGCATGAGTTCAGAGAACATTTCATTGCGAGTTTGTTTTTTTCAGCTTCTAATCTTTGATAGCCTCTGGGACAGAGATGATACGTGGAACGATGAAACATTTGCAGCTGTGGGAGGGAAAAAAGGGAGATTAGTCTTTAAAAATAGACATTTTAAAGAACAATGGGTAGACTCTTTCACAGTGAGCCAAGCTGTTAATATTACATAGCATGTGTGTTTTGTTTACAAGGTCGCATTTTCATAGGATATCATAGAATATCAGGGTTGGAAGGGACCTCAGGAGGTCATCTAGTCCAACCCCCTGCTCAAAGCAGGACCAATTCCCAACTAAATCATCCCAGCCAGGGCTTTGTCAAGCCTGACCTTAAAAATATCTAAGGAAGGAGATTCTATCACCTCCCTAGGTAACGCATTCCAGTGTTTCACCACCCTCCTAGTGAAAAAGTTTTTCCTAATATCCAACCTAAACCTCCCCCACTGCAACTTGAGACCATTGCTCCTTGTTCTGTCATCCGCTACCACTGAGAACAGTCTAGAGCCATCCTCTTTGGAACCCCCTTTCAGGTAGTTGAAAGCAGCTATCAAATCCCCCCTCATTCTTCTCTTCTGCAGACTAAACAATCCCAGTTCCCTCATATTTTGCCTCTTATATCAAGGGCCTGCCGGTATGGTGTGAGAGATCACATACGCAGGGCTGGGCAATAGACTTCGGCTTGCAGGCAGCCATGGTAAGCCACCAGCTTTTGGCTTCTTTAAACTTCCTAAGATGTGGGAATGGTTTCAAACAGCAGCACCCTCATTTCCCATACCAAGCACCCGTTGGGTTGGCCCTTTAAAAGGAGGGGCTGCGGTTTTCGGGTTAACGTGCAGCACAAACCCAACTAACCACCCCCCCACACACACACCCAATTCTCTGGGATGATCGCTTCACTCCTCCCCCCCCACCGCATGGCTAACAGCAGGGATGATTTCTGTTCAGCCACAGGCCAACAGCCCAGCAGGAACGGCCATCTCTGAATGTCCCCTTAATAAAATTCCCCTATTTCAACCAGGTGGCCATGAATGATATCACTGTCCTGAGGATAACACAGAGAGATAACACAAAGATGTTGCTTGAATGCCAGCAAACACTAGGACCATAGGCTGCCATGCTTTGTTATGCAATGATTCCAGACTACGTGCTGCTGGCCTGCCGTGGTAAAGTGTCCTACCATGGAGGATGGAACAAGGCTGTGCTCCCCAGAAACCTTTTGCAAAGGCTTTGGGAGTGCCTCCAGGAGAGCTTCATTGAGATGTCCCTGGATGATTTCCGCTCCATCCCCATACACGTTAACATGCTTTTCCAGTAGCTGTACTGGCCACGAATGCATCCCAAGTCTTCAGGGCAAATTAATCATTAAACACGCTTGCTTTTAAACCATGTATTATATTTACAAAGGTACACTCACCAGAGGTCCCTTCTCCGCCTTCTAGGTCTGGGAGCCTGCCTTCGGTGGGTTGGGAGGGTACTAGATCCAGGGTGAAAAACAGTTCCTGGCTGTCGGGGAAAACGGTTTCTCTGCTAGCTTGCTGTGCTTCAACCTCCTCCTCCTCCTCCCTCGTCCCCAAAATGCACATCCCTGTTGTGTGAGAGTCCATTGATGGAGCCCATGCACAGGGCAGGGGTAGTTGTAGGGGCACCCCGTAGAATGGCATGCAGCTCATCAGAGATGCAGCATGTCTGGGGCTCTGACCCGGAGCGGCCATTTGCCTCTCTGGTTCTTTGGTAAGTTTGCCTGAGCTCCTTAAGTTTCACTACTGTGGGTCCCTGTTGTAGCCTCTGTCCTTCATGCCCTTGGAGATTTTTTCAAATATTTTGGCAGTTTGTCTTTTCGAATGGAGTTCTGATACCACAGATTCATCTCCCCATACAGCGATCAGATCCAACCTCCCATTCGATCCATGCTGGCGCTCTTTTGCGATTCTGGGACTGCATGGTCACCTGTGCTGAAGAGCTCTGCATGGTCATCTGCGCTGATCAGCTCGCCACGCTGGCCAAACAGGAAATGAAATTCAAAAGTTTGCGGGGCTTTTCCTGTCTACGTGGCCAGTGCATCTGAGTTGAGACCGCTGTCCAGAGCAGTCACAATGAAGCACTCTGGGATAGCTCATTGAATTGCATCCACACTACCCCAAATTGGACCCAGCAAGGTCGATTTCAGCGCTAATCTACTCGTCGGGGAGGAGTACAGAAACCGGTTTTAAGAGCCCTTAAAGTCGGAAAAACGGCTTCGTAGTATGGATGGGTGCAGTGCTAAACCGATCTAACGCTGCTAAATCCGACCTAAACTCGTAGTGTAGACCGGGGCTGAGACTATCACTACAAGGCGTGTTTTCTAATCCTCTCATTCTCATGGCTCGTCTCTAAACCCTCTCCAATTTATCAACATCCTTTTTAAACTGAGGGGCACCAGAACTGGAGACAGTAGTCCAGCAGTAGTCACACCAGTGCCAACTACAGAAGTAAAATAACCTCTCTACTTGAGATTCCCCTGTTTGTGTCCAAGGATCACCGTAGCCCTTTTGACCACAGCTTCATAATGGGAGCTCGCATTCAGCTGATTATCCACCACAGTCTCCAAAACTTTTTCAGAGTCACAGCTGCCCAGGATAGAGTCCCCGTCCTGTTAGTATAGCCTGCGTTCTTTGTTTCTAGATGTACATATTTATATTTAGTGATAATAAAACACATATTGTTTCCTTGTGCCCAGCTTACCAAGTGATCCAGATTGCTCTGTGTCACTGACCTGTTCTCGTTATTTGCCATTACCCCAATATCTGTGTATCTACAAATTTTATTGGTGATGATTTTACATTTTTTTTCAGGTCATTAATAAAAATGTTAAATAGCATAATGTCAAGAATGATGCTTGTGGGACCCCATTAGAAACACACCTGTTAGATGATGATTCCTCATTTGCAGTTACATTTTGAGACCCATCAGTTAGCCAGCTTTTTATCCATTTAGTGTGTGCCATGTTAATTTTATATTATTCAGGTTTTTTAATCGAACTGTCATGTGGTCAGTCAAATATCTTACAAAAGACTAAGTATTTCCTTTTTTGACCAGACTTGAAATCTCATTGAAAAAAGACATCAAGTTAATTTGACTGCATCTATTTTCCATAAACTCATGTTGATTGGAAATAATTGTATTATTTGCCTTTAATTCTTTCTTAATCAAGTCCAATATCAGCCACTCCATTATCTTTCCAGGAATAGATGTCAGACTGACAGGCCTATAATTACCTACGGTCATCCCATTTACTCATTTTTAAATATTGGCACTATGATCTTTCTTCTTGTCTTCTGGAACTTCTCTGGTGTCCCAGGATTTATCGAAAATTAACACAAATGGTCTAGCAAGTACTCAGCCCGCTCTTTTAAAATTCATGGATGCAAGTTATCTAGACCTGCTGATTTAAATTTTTTTAACTTTAGTAGCTGCTGTTTAATATCTTCCTGAGATACTAGTGGAATGGAAAAAATGTTATCATATTATATGACTACATTATCTGTTTTTTCCCAAATATAGTCAGAAAAAATTAGTGATCGTTTCTGTCTTTTCTACATTATGATTAATAATTCTATCATTTCTACCTAGTAATGGACCAATACCATTGTGAAGATTCTTTTTGTTCCTAATATACTTCAAAAAATTCTTATTGTCCTTTATTTTGCTGGCCATAGATTTCTCCTTGTGTCCCACTGTTTCCCTTATGAATTTATTACAATTCCTAGCTTCTAATTTATATTACTTCCCCTTTCATCCATTTATTATATTTTATTTTTTTAATAGCTGCCTTCACTTCCCCTCTAAACCAGGTTGGTTTTTTAACTAATACTGCCTTCTTCCTCATTTGTGTGATTATGGCTTTTTGGGCATCTACTGAAGTGTTCTTAAACAACTCCCAATTATCATTCACTTTGTTTTGATTCAATTCTTCCTCCCAGTTGACTTGGCTCATAACTGTTTTCAGCTTTCTGAAACTGGCCCTTTTAAAACACCAAGTATTGATATCACTGGTCTGGACTCTATTCTATTTGCACCTTCTAAATGTGATAAGTCATGATCACTTGTGCCTAAGCTACCATTCATTTTTAGTTTTGTGCTCAGTTCCTCTTTAGCTGTCAAGACAAGGTCTAATATAGAATTGCCCTGTGTGGGATGCAACACATCATGAGTTAGGGAAATTCTCATCTATAATATTTAGAAATTCCAGAATGTTGTAGTACTGGCAGAAGGAGACTGTGAAGCTCCCAACAGTGATGCAGAAGAGTGAGTACCAACCTCAGGGCAGACTGTTAAAAAACAGGGCACAAACTGCAAGTTGGTTGTGAGTTCTAAACTTAGAGTTCACCAACCAGCCTCCAAGTATCACCAAGTGCAAACTCCTCAGGCACTTTAACAGCCTTAACAAGGAGTCACAGACAGTCCCCTGGGGTTCTCGAGTCTGTCTGGCCACCCACGTGAGCATCTCTCGGTGATAGAGGGCCCCGTACACCAATAATCATAGCAATATTCAGGTTACTCTTTATCTTGAAGGACCTGTCATTTACTCCAGGTCAATCACACTTGAGGTCTCACACCAAGGAGAAGGCTTGTAGCCAACCCTATAACAAAGTATATAAAGATATATTTAATAGGCAAGGGAAATTGGAGTGTTATTTCAAAGGTCAAAACAGGAAACATAGATCCATGGAGTTATAGTTGTAGGTTTCAAAAGCTAATATAGGCTTCTATTATCAGCAAGCTCTCTGAGTCCTTTAGGGCTAACCCAGCAGCTGGGGACCTCTTGCTTATGCCTAATAACATCTTGTCCCCGCCAGTGTCCAAGCAGCGTAGAGATACCTAGTTCCTTTTGTCTGGGGTTTTTATCCCCCGCCTGCCATGTGCTCTGAGCTACAAACTCTGCTGATGGAAGGAGTCCACTTGAATTACTCCCCTTTATGGGGAGCCAAACACAAATAAGAGTCTTTAGTCCTTTTGTTGATTATTCCTCAATGCAGATGTAGGGAGTTTCCAGTTGTAAAATCCACCCATAGCCCGTATAGTATCAATGGGTCTCCTCTTCCTGAAAGGGCATAACAATCTCTATAAAAAAACAGCTCTTCACAGTAATTAATGTTGCTCTCCTGTTTAATGATTCATGCAGTCACAAAGGCTCACAATACACCTGATCAAATATCACATTGCAGTATGGAACACATCTATTACCAGTAAGATTAATGACGGCAGCAACTCACAAGCATTCAACAGAGTCCAAACACTAAACGCTTATAATCCTAATGCCTATTTTATCAACGTTAGCCCACAAGTGAGCCAAGTAGAGTCCAGCTCTGTATATCCATGTCCAGTTGAGACGCGGGGACCTTGGCATGAGCTGGCACCTGGCCTGCCAGTGTCATAGAGACTTCACTCACATTGAAGTCTCCCGTGATCACACAGCTTTTTCCCTACATATTATAGACAGCTACATAATCAGGTGGTCACCCTGTTCCATAGTGTGTTCATAGAAGACACCAACTAATACCCCAGCTTGTGCTTTATCTGTGAGGACATTGGTCCATACACATTCAGTATCATTTTCTTCTGAGTTATCAGTGACTCAGAAACAAGTAATGCCATTTTTACATAGAGTGCAACTCCAGTCCCCCTTTTACCCACTCGAGCCTTCCTAAGTAGGTTATATTTGTTAATTATAACAGTCCAGTCACGGATATCATCCGTCCAGATTTCAGCAATGCCACCTGTAACAGAAGGTTTCAGAGTAACAGCCGTGTTAGTCTGTATTCGCAGAAAGAAAAGGAGGACTTGTGGCACCTCAGAGACTAACCAATTTATTTGAGCATGAGCTTTCGTGAGCTACAGCTCACTTCATCGGATGCATACCGTGGAAACTGCAGCAGACATTATATACACACAGAGACCATGAAACAATACCTCCTCCCACCCCACTGTCCTGCTGGTAATAGCTTATCTAAAGTGATCATCAAGTTGGGCCATTTCCAGCACAAATCTAGGTTTTCTCACCCTCTGCCCCCCCACACACAAACTCACTCTCCTGCTGGTAATAGCCCATCCAAAGTGACCACTTGTGGTTTTTGGAGGGGGGTGAGGGAGTGAGAGAACCTGGATTTGTGCTGGAAATGACCCACCTTGATTATCATACACATTGTGAAGAGAGTGGTCACTTTGGATGGGCTATCACCAGCAGGAGAGTGAGTTTGTGGGGGGGGGGGGGGGCGGGAACACGGAGGGTGAGAAAACCTGGATTTGTGCTGGAAATGGCCCAACTTGATGATCACTTTAGATAAGCTATTACCAGCAGGACAGTGGGGTGGGAGGGGGTATTGTTTCATGGTCTCTGTGTGTATATAAAGTCTGCTGCAGTTTCCACGGTATGCATCCGATGAAGTGAGCGGTAGCTCACGAAAGCTCATGCTCAAATAAATTGGTTAGTCTCTAAGGTGCCACAAGTACTCCTTTTCTTTCTGTAACAGAAGGTTAAACTGTATTAGGCACTTCAGCCACGAGGTGGTGCTGTGTGTAATGTGCCTTAAGCATACAGCAGCCATGGACATCAGCAGTGTTCTTAGAATCATAGAACCATAGACTAGCAGGGTTGGAAGGGACCTCAGGAGGTTGTTGGGGACACTGGGGCGTGGCCACTAGGTAACTCGAGGGGATGGAAGACCACAAGTGTCGATGAAGCCCCCTCGCACTAGGCCCAGGTGTCCTTGCCCCTCCCCCCCCACGCCCCCGTGTGGAGGCACTCGCAGCAGCTCTGCGTACTAGGCCCAAGTGTCCTTGGCCCCCCCGCCTGGAGGCACACACAGCAGTTATGCTGAGGATCTGCAACAATATGCTGCACAGTCAGACTGCCTGAAACTAAGCAAGGCCACACAGGGCAGATGTGGAAGAACAATGCTGAATAAAGCAGCTTAATGTATAGGTTAACAAATGATACAGAGAACCGGGGAACTAGCTGGGAACTGGATTGGCTGGCTATATGGATACTTGGGGCAGCTTGCTATTGGATAAGTATGCTGGGAAAAAGGATGTATAAAAGCCTGTGTAACTTCCTGCTCTGTGTACAGGATTTGAGATTCAAATCTCCCTGTACCTATTTGAAGCTTCAAATAAACTTTTCTGCTTCTCCACCCTGTTGTGATTATTGGGTGTAGCACACCGGGTAACAAACCAACTTCAGCTGTTGTTTAGCCTCTTGGCACTGGGTGCCGGCAACAAGGTCATCTAGTCCAACCCCCTGCTCAAAGCAGGACCAATCCCCAGCTAAATCATCCCAGCCAGGGCTTTGTCAAACTGGGACATAAAAACCTCTAAGGAAGGAGATTCCACCACCTCCAGTAATGGAAATGGTTACCCATTCCAGTGCTTCACCACCCTCCCAGTGAAAAGTTTTTCCTAATATCCAACCTGAACCTCCCCCACTGCAACTTGAGACCATTACTCCTTGTTCTGTCATCTACTACCACTGAGAACAGCCGAGCTCCATCCTCTTTGGAACTCCCTTTCAGGTAGTAGAAAGCAGCTATCAAATCCCCCCTCATTCTTCTCTTCTGCAGACTAAATAATCCCAGTTCCCTCAGCCTCTCCTCATGAGTCATGTGCTCCAGCCCCCTAATCATTTTTGTTGCCCTCCGCTGGACTCTTTCCAATTTTTCCACATCCTTCTTGTAGTGTGGGGCCCAAAACTGGACACAGTACTCCAGATGAGGCCTCACCAATGTCAAATAGAGGGGCATGATCATGTCCCCTCAGTCTACTGAAAATGCTCCTATTCATACAGCCCAAAATGCTGTTAGCCTTCTTGGCAACAAGGGCACACTGTTGAATCCAGCTTCTCATCCACTGTACCCTCTAGGTCCTTTTCTGCAGAACTGCTGCCTAGCCACTAGGTCCCTAGTCTGTAGCAGTGCATGGGATTCTTCCGTCCTAAGTGCAGGACTCTGCACTTGTCCTTGTTGAACCTCATCAGATTTCTTTTGGCCCAATCCTTTCATTTGTCTAGGTTCTTTTGTATCCTATCCCTACCCTCCAGAATATCTACCACTCCTCCCAGTTTAGTGTCATCTGCAAAACTGCTGAGGGTGCAATCCACACCCTCCTCCAGATCATTAATGAAGATATTGAATAAAACCGGCCCCAGGACCAGCGCTTGGGGCACTCCGCTTGATACCAGCTGCCAAGTAGACATGGAGCCATTGATCACTACCCGTTGAGCCCGATGATCTAGCCAGCTTTCTATCCACCATATAGGCCTTATAGTGTTCCTCAGAAAGAACAATCAACAGAGCAAACCCTACAGATGGCAGATGCAGAACGAAAAGGAGACTCAGATTCCAGACGGACCACAGCCAGTTGTTTCAACTAATGGACAGCAAGTTGACCAAATCGTTACATGCCCGGGTCATGTAATCAGCAAAGCAGGATGGTTCAGAGACACTTAACACACTGATGCCTACTGAACTTTAAAGACAGTGGTCGGAATGTAGAACTTAACCGGGGAGATGTAATAGAATGTTAAACTGTATTACACTGTTCAGCCAGTAGGTGGTGCTGTGAGTACCTTACTTAAGTCCCTTACTTAAGTTCACATGGCCCATTCCTGTTAGTTATTTAAGGATCTTCTAGTGAAGACAGCTGGTGTATCCCTCTTGGAAGGATGCTCTGACTCCAGTCCATAGCTGGTACAGAAGCTTGACTGGCGAGTAGCAGCCCTCCACACTACAGTGTATAAGGTGTACATTACACCAACTCGATGAAATGTATGCTCATAAAAGAGCAGTTCTAATTCCTCTTGTTTCTTACCCAGGCTCATAGTATTGGTATATAGGCAGTTAAATAATTACTACTTTTCATATCCTTTGGTTCCTTGATCAATTTTGGTCTCACCATCTTGATTTTGTGGTAAATGAGTACTTATATCTTCCCTCTTTTTACCCTCCCTTTTTGTTATTAGTTTAACTCCCTTCTGACCACTCTAGCCAGCCTGTCCCAGAGAAGACTGGTCCTCTTTCTACGTTTAGAAATGCATATGTGATTAACCAGAGCATTTAATGTTGCGCATGAGCACTTAATTGTACTTATACTGTGAAGGCGTTTCATTTCAGCTAAAAACACATAGTGTAAACGGTGCCCTGGACATGTCTGAAATGCCAGAGGGTTCCCCCTCCCCCACTGAATAATCGATTTCAAGCCCAGAAGGGAATATGATCATCCAGTCTGACCTGCTGCATAACACAGACCATAGAATCTCAGCCAGTGATTCCTGCATCAAGCCCATCACTTCTGGTTGAGCAAGAGCAAATCTTTTAGAAAGAGACAGTCTTGATTTTACAGTGATCAAGAATCCACACACACAGTCCTCAGGTAAGTTGTTCCAATGGTGACTCACCCTCACTTTACAACATTCTACTCATTTCTAGTTTGAATTTTTTTCTCTCTTCAGCTTCCAGCCATTGGATCTCTTTCTGCTTTGACTGATAGAGAGTCCTCCACCATCATAAATCTTCTCCCCATTTAGGAATTTATAGACCATGGTCAGGTCACCTCTTAGCCTTCTCTTGGATAAACTAAATAGTTTCGTAGTGTCTCTCTCAGTAAAGCAGGGTTCTTAGGCCTCAAATGATGCTTGTGGTTCTCTATGTCCCTGATTGCCCCCTCCACCCCAAATTCTTTGCTTTTTTATTTTATGCTGGTCCCTGATTGCACGTGCTGGATCACCTTTACCCATTAACATTGCATGAGAACATCAACCTATAGCTGGCTCACTGGACAGCATGGCAGCTGTAGTTTACAAGGATGTATCAGCCCAATCCAACAGCATGTTGTCTACAGTCTGCCAGTAAGGTTGGCAGCAGTCACATGGTAAATGGTACTCAGTGTAGCTTTTATGGCCAAATATATTTAGCTTCACAAATCAGATGTTCTCCAGTTATTTCAATTTAACTTTGCATTGATTTGATGGGAAGTTGAACTTTGAACTTAACTTGGCAGGTAAACTTTAATCTCTGACTTAATCTAGCATTGTCTGCAGTTCTATGCTCTTCCTAGTAGGGCAGAAATTTCAACCTTGCAGAGATTTTCAAACAAGGATGAATGTAATCAATCCCCAATGTCATGGTTGCTGGCTTGGGACCACTGAAATGCTGGACCTGGCAAGAGCTGATAGAGGAAAAGTGGAAGAAGTATAAGCACCCAGGACATAAATCCACAGCCCTATATACTCTATATATACTTTCCTATGTGAAGCAAGTTGGGTCTGTTTTTACATCTCTATGAGTGGTTTACAACAACAACAAAAAGGCAAGATAAATTGTTCTGAAATCCCCTCTGTGCTAGTCCTACACTTAACCCAATCTGAGTCAGGGATCAAGCATTCTTCCTTCCACTCTTTTCTGAAACTTTTAGCTATCTGATCAGCTGGAGCAAAGCTCTCTCGTCTCTGGCTATAGGGTGGGTTCTGGAGGGTCGCAGCTCAAAACACTGCTCAGTGGGAGCAATAGTTACTAACATAGAATCATAGAATCATAGAATATCAGGGTTGGAAGGGACCTCAGGAGGTCATCTAGTCCAACCCCCTGCTCAAAAGCAGGACCCATCCCCAATTAAATCATCCCAGCCAGGGCTTTGTCAAGCCTGACCTTAAAAACTTCTAAGGAAGGAGATTCCAAAACCTCCCGAGGCAACACATTCCAGTGTTTCACCACCCTCCTAGTGAAAAAGTTTTTCCTAATATCCAACCTAAACCTCCCCCACTGCAACTTGAGACCATTACTCCTTGTCCTGTCCTCTTCCACCACTGAGAATAGTCTAGAACCATCCTCTCTGGAACTACCTTTCAGGTAGTTGAAAGCAGCTATCAAATCCCCCCTCATTCTTCTCTTCCGCAGACTAAACAATCCCAGTTCCCTCAGCCTCTCCTCATAACTCAAGTGTTCCAGACCCCTAATCATTTTTGTTGCCCTTCGCTGGACTCTTTCCAATGTATCCACATCCTTCTTGTAGTGTGGGGCCCAAAACTGGACACAGTACTCCAGATGAGGCCGCACCAATGTCGAATAGAGGGGAACGATCACGTCCCTCGATCTGCTCGCTATGCCCCTACTTATACATCCCAAAATGCCATTGGCCTTCTTGGCAACAAGGGCACACTGCTGACTCAGATCCAGCTTCTCGTCCACTGTCACCCCTAGGTCCTTTTCCGCAGAACTGCTGCCTAGCCATTCGGTCCCTAGTCTGTAGCGGTGCGTTGGGTTCTTCCGTCCTAAGTGCAGGACCCTGCACTTATGCTTATTGAACCTCATCAGATTTCTTTTGGCCCAATCCTCCAATTTGTCTAGGTACCTCTGTATCCTATCCCTGCCCTCCAGCGTATCTACCACTCCTCCCAGTTTAGTATCATCCGCAAATTTGCTGAGAGTGCAATCCACACCATCCTCCAGATCATTTATGAAGATATTGAACAAAACCGGCCCCAGGACCGACCCCTGGGGCACTCCACTTGACACCGGCTGCCAACTAGACATGGAGCCATTGATCACTACCCGTTGAGCCCGACAATCTAGCCAACTTTCTACCCACCTTATAGTGCATTCATCCAGCCCATACTTCTTTAACTTGCTTACAAGAATACTGTGGGAGACCGTGTCAAAAGCTTTGCTAAAGTCAAGATACAATACATCCACTGCTTTCCCTTCATCCACAGAACCAGTAATCTCATCATAGAAGGCGATTAGATTAGTCAGACATGACCTTCCCTTGGTGAATCCATGCTGACTGTTCCTGACTGTTCCAATTCAACAGTCTCTTGCTGGATATTACAACAAAAAAACTTCAAAACCAGACTCCAGTGAGAGACTGTTGAATTGGAATTCATTTGCAAATTGGATACAATTAACTTAGGCTTGAATAGAGACTGGGAGTGGCTAAATCATTATGCAAGGTAACCTATTTCCCCTTGTTTTTTCCTCCCCCCCCCCCCCCCCAAGACGTTCTTGTTAAACCCTGGATTTGTGCTGGAAATGGCCCTCCTTGATTATCATACACATTGTAAGGAGATTGATCACTTTAGATAAGCTATTACCAGCAGGAGAGTAGGGTGGGGGGAGAGAAAACCTTTTGTAGTGGTAAACACCCATTTTTTCATGCTTTGTGTGTATTAAAGATCTTCTGTACTTTCCACAGTATGCATCCGATGAAGTGAGCTGTAGCTCATGAAAGCTTATGCTCAAATAAATTGGTTAGTCTCTAAGGTGCCACAAGTCCTCCTGTTCTTCTCACCAGCATATTTTACCGAGGCTGGCCGAGCTCTGGGGAGCAGGGTGGGTTCCGTTCTGCTTGCCCAACAGCACCAGAGCTGTGAACTAAGTGCCTCAGGCGCTGTCTTTGTGCTTTAAACTGAACCCCTGCGTGTGGAGCGTGAAGGATCATGAACCACGACACAGGCCCATCAGAGCAGAACTGCATTTCAAGGGGAACCTCCTGTGCCTCTCTTAGCCCTGTGCCTTTAAGCTCCGTATGCAAACTCCCGGCACTCCTCCCTCTCCCCAGCAAACCTCCCTCAGCTCGTGTAACTGACTGGGCAGTGAGTGAGCGGAGCCTATGGGGAGGCACCGGCGCTGGACAAAAGGGCTTTTCTAGGGGAAGCACCTCAGTGGAAAGAGGCAGAGCAAAGCAGGTGAGTTACTGCAACTTTCTAAAAGTCACTCTTCATTTCCCTGCAGGTTAGCATCGTTGCATAGCTGGAGCCAAGCTGGTGATTCCTGGATGAGTTCTCATTAACCCTGCCGGTTTCTTGCTGCACTAGTTTCTGAGCTGCACACACTCTGCACCTACAGTAGGAAAAAGTAAACTCAGACTCTTTTTCAAGTGACCCCCCCAGCAGAAGTCTGCAGTAGCTACTGGAGTGATTGGATGGTTGGAATCCTTCATGCCTTGTCTCTTTCTCCACAATTTCTCCGCTAATTTCTTGCTCTCTGAGCCAAGAGATTTCAAGATTAGGAACAGGTCCCCTGCTTGAACAGGGCACCAAGAGCAGCTCCTCTCTAAAGAATAAATCCACATGCACAGAGAGAGCCTGGCTGTTTGATTGGAATTGGGGAACCAGACGTTAGTTGCTGAAGTTCTTGAATATTAATAGGCTGTTTTTATTTTGGTTTATTTTATTTTATTTAAAAATGTTTTAATGTGTTACATGTCGATAACTTAGTACTAAGGTGCCAGTATTTCCCAGTCACTTAAGGATAAGTAATTTTCCTTAACAATGGAACATAGTGCTGTTCTCTTACTGGTTCAGAAGAGTTGGTTTCTGTGTTTGTTACACCTGTAACTGGGAGAAGGGTACACGTCTAGTTTTAATGGGATCCTTCGCTTGCATATTAGCAATGTTGGGGAGATTTGCAAAGGCACGAATGGCATTTTAACGCCTGTTGACGATCCAGGGAAATAAGGCATCTCGTTGCCAAGCTCCCCAGCTATGGATCTTTCCAAGGAATTTAATTCGGTGATAAGCCGGCGGGCGGTGTCACTTTCCAGCATTGCCAGAGCCTGGCCGTCAAGAAAAGAGCCTTGGTTTCTTTGGAAAATGCTGTTTCTGAGCCCTTTTTGGAATGCCTTGGCTAAGAAAGGACGGCAGTAGTCGCAGTGCTGGAAGCCACAAATCAAGGTACACAACCCTTAAAAGGTGCACAGCATTATAACCATTCAGAGTCAGAGGAAATACAAATTGTATTGGAAATAAAAATACAGTGCTAAGAGCAGTCAATATAGATAATGGGGAAACCAATAAATGTATTAAATATGTTCAACATGCACATGTGGGATACACTCGGGATTGTAAAGCATGTTGACATTCGTATGGGTACTGGTGTGATGTGGGTACTGGACAGTATGAGCATTGGGTTGAGTATAGTCAATAATTAACTGGGAAGTAGAACAACCAAGTACTGTGCATAGTTTCTGTATTTACAGCAAGTACTTGAGTCAGTACATGAGCTGCTTTGTTAGGGTGAGGGTGCAGAGCCTGTCAGCAGAAGGGACTGGCTGAGAGTTGAAGCACTCTGTATTTTCAAGCATTCCCCAGAATCTCTTGGCTTTGAGCCAGTCTTGCCCTGTGTGTGAATGGCCCTGCCTCAGAGCTGCATCATCCTCAAGGCCCACATCACATCATTCCGGGGTGGGTTTGACTGGACAGTTCAAAGGTTGGTCCCAGCGTTAAGTTCTCAGGGGCCGAGTCCAGACCTTTCTCCAGGCTCTGAGACGGACATTATGCAGTATCAAAATATCTGGAGCCTGATCCTACAACCATAGAAGTCAATGATAAAAACTCCCACTGACTCAACTGATGCTGATTCCAATCACCTGATTTAACTCCTATTTTGGGTCCAGTTCCTGAAGCGAAGTCACCTGGGTTCTAGGTAGCTCTACCCTTGTGTGTGCACTCATTGCAAAGGACACTTCCCAGCCTAAACAGGATTTCTGTGCTAATAAACATCTATCAATAAACCATCAAACTTTAAAACAAGTTGAGCCTATGTGAAGGTGAAGCGTAAACACTGCTGCTAATTTATGTCAGTCAATTCTCCTGTTTATCCACAAGGTGGAGACCTCCGGTTAAACACTTAATATTCTAGGGTGAAATCCTGGCTCCAGTGATGTCAGTGACAAACCTTACACTAAAAACAACGGGGAGTCCTTGTGGCACCCCTTAGAGATGAACTCATTTATTTGGGCATCAGCTTTTGTGAGCTAGAACCCACTTCATCGAACGCGTCTGCTGAAGTGGGTTCTAACCCATGAAAGCTGATGCCCAAATAAATGTGTTTGTCGCTAAGGTGCCACAAGGACTCCTGGTTGTTTTTGCTGATACAGCCTAACATGGCTGCCACTCTGAAACTTACACGGACTTCAATGGAGTCAGAATTTGCTCCTCATTCTTTATATTAGGACAGGTTTCAGAGTAGCAGCCGTGTCCTAATAGACATCCTAAGGACAGACGTCCTAAGCGGAGGGGGAAAGGGGCTGTGACCAAAAGGAGGCATGTGGGCTTAGAAGTTATTTAAGCAAATGAGCTATTTTCAACACTAATGTGTTTAGTTCTTGGGCTGGAAAGCAGAGGCTTAGATGGTGGTTCTATTTGGAAAAGTTACTCGGTAAAAATGGCATTGTCTTACTCTACAGATGTGTTCCCTGTGTGTATTCAGTGTTCTAGCTCTTTATTGTGTATATAGCCCTAGGGAGCCACACAGTAATGGGACAGGGAGCTAGAGTACAGTCTAGCTCTCTCAAACTCAACAGATGTGTTCCCTGTGTGTATTCAGTGTTCTAGCTCTTTATTGTGTATATAGCCCTAGGGAGCCACACAGTAATGGGACAGGGAGCTAGAGTACAGTCTAGCTCTCTCATACTCAACAGAACTTTTATGTAAATAGCAACTGCAGGTGCCAAATCAGAGTTGCACTCTAGGTAGATTTCAGAGTAACAGCCGTGTGAGTCTGTATTCACAAAAAGAAAAGGAGGACTTGTGGCACCTTAGAGACTAACTAATTTATTTGAGCATGAGCTTTCGTGAGCTACAGCTCACTTCATCGGATGCATACCGTGGAAACTGCAGAAGACTTTATATACACACAGAGACCATGAAACAACACCACCTCCCACCCCACTGTCCTGCTGGTAATAGCTTATCTAAAGTGATCATCAAGTTGGGCCATTTCCAGCACAAATCCAGTTTTCTCCCCCCCCTCCCCCACAAACTCACTCTCCTGCTGGCAATAGCTCATCCAAACTGACCACTCTCCTTACAATGTGCATGATAATCAAGGTGGGCCATTTCCAGCATAAATCCAAGTTTAACCAGAACGTGGGGGGGGGGGAGAAAAAAACAAGGGGAAATAGGCTACCTTGCATAATGACTTAGCCACTCCCAGTCTCTATTTAAGCCTAAATTAATAGTATCCAATTTGCAAATGAATTCCAATTCAGCAGTTTCTCACTGGAGTCTGGATTTGAAGTTTTTTTGTTGTAAGATAGCGACCTTCATGTCTGTGATTGCGTGACCAGAGAGATTGAAGTGTTCTCCAACTGGTTTATGAATGTTATAATTCTTGACGTCTGATTTGTGTCCATTTATTCTTTTACGTAGAGACTGTCCAGTTTGACCAATGTACATGGCAGAGGGGCATTGCTGGCACATGATGGCATATATCACATTGGTGGATGTGCAGGTGAACGAGCCTCTGATAGTGTGGCTGATGTTATTAGGTCCTTTGATGGTGTCCCCTGAATAGATATGTGGGCACAGTTGGCAATGGGCTTTGTTGGAAGGATAGGTTCCTGGGTTAGTGGTTCTGTTGTGTGGTATGTGGTTGTTGGTGAGTATTTGCTTCCGGTTGGGGGGCTGTCTGTAGGCAAGGACTGGCCTGTCTCCCAAGATTTGTGAGAGTGTTGGGTCATCCTTCAGGATAGGTTGAGAATCCTATCTATCTATCTATCTATCTATCTATCTAGGTTGATAGATCTAGATCTACTCTAGATAGAGAATTTGAAGACGCTGAATTTGGACAGTTGTAATTGATCTCAGAACCATTGTTACTGGTGACAATATGAGAGCCAGAGACAAACCCAACATGATTCTCCAATCCCGGGCTGAGGTTGCGGGGCTGGTAGGTAGGGGGAAAAAATCTTTTTACTTGTAAACTGAGCAAAGGTTGGAGATTGAGAGGGTCAGTAAACAAGGAGACTTCCAAGGCCATTTTTAGAGTCACACGTCAGTAAGTTTTGTTAAGGGAAAAGGATTTGTCAGAATATACCTGCAATATGCATGCTTGGTTTTGACCCAGCATGGCTGTGGATCACAATCAAAGCACTTATTCTAAAGAGCCAGGAACTGTTAACTCCACACAGCACATGGGGGTTATTAGCAGATTGCTCGCTATGGCAGCTACTGAGCTGTTCGTGTTTAGGAATTCATTTTTTATCAGTAAAAAAGAGCCCCTAGCATAGGAGTCAAAGACCCTGCAAACTTAAATTGAAAATGCAGCTTCTGTCTCTGGTGCTGACTCCCACATGTCAACTCCCTGCTGGAAAAACACAGGCCCAGCCCATGGTGTGATGAGCTACTCCAAGACCTGGCAAACTTGTACCAGCACCGGGCTGTTTAGGGCATCACTTTGAGCTGCCTCTCTAGTCACAGGCTTACAGCAGTGTTGCAAACTATGCAGCCTGGGCTGCCCAAGCCAGGCTCTTGTCAGACAGAGGCCAAAGGAGAGGGCTAGAAAAGAGAAGAAATAAGGGAGGGAAGGAAAAGGACGCATTGGGGTGCGAGGAGACAAAGTCTCACATCCCAGGTGCTGGTTGGGATTCTGCTGATGATGTCATCAGGCTGGTAATGTCATCAGGCTCCCTGTCTCCAGCCCAGTTTGGTCAGGACAGCTCTCAGAATTCGGATGAAGAAGGTCCGGGGTCCCAGGAGATGGTGGGGGTAGCAGCCATGGGGGTGAAGCTCTCTCCAGTAGCTAATTGTTCTCCGCAAAGTCTCCTTTCAAGGACCCCATCAGGGAATGATGGGTGCAATAGCCTAACCCCTCATTATTTTGACCACCAATTAAGCTTAATTTCTGACATACCAATTTTTGTTTAATTTTCAGTCCTCAATTTCTCTTGTTTACCAGGCATGACCTTAACACAGTCCTTGAGTTCTACCAGGAGGCCTTTTTGTTTGGACAAATTCAGTTTTTCTGTCTCCCTTTCATGCCTTTTCTCATCAACATTTATTACTCCAGGTTATTGGGACATCCTGTAAACTTTCCCTTACTTCCTGCAGCTGAACTCACAGTTAGGGTAAATGTGTAGGCCCAATTATTACAGCACATTTCATGTATTCCAGACCTGGGCTCCCCACCAGCTCTACTGATGCACCTCAGTCTTGACCTGCAGAACCTCTGTGTGTTCCAAGCCTGGTTTTTGAGCCCTACTGTTCTGTTGCGCCATAATATGATAGGGTTGTGATGTGACGAATAGGGACAGGGATGTGAGCACTAAACTCGTTGTTAGGATTAAACCTAGCTCTCCAAAGTGGCAGCCTTGTTCACTATCTCACTATGCCACCTGTTCTCCAGGATCAGTGCTATAGATTATAAAGTGTCTGCAAAATGCTTCAGTCTGTGTTTGGTCAATCAGCAACTCCTATGACAGGCTGCTGATGCATGATGTCTTGACACCCAGAAATTCCTGGCCACAGAGAGTGAAAGTACAAGGCTGGGCACCGTCTTTAATTGAGACATTTGTTTTCAACTATTATCACTGGCCATTTCCACCCGTGGCTGCATCCACGCCTTCTGAGTTCCTCCAACTCCTCTGGATCAACCTGTGCTTTCTGCTGCCCCACCAAAGAATTATAACCCATTACTGTGGGGTTCAGGACAGATATGCTTTATCCTTCTGCCTTCTAAAGTTTCAGAACGTTAATAAACACACATTGAATTGTGCTTCTGACTGTTTCAATTTTCCATTTTTATCCCTTCTTCTTCCCTCCCATATGTTAGAGGAATTTCCCTTTACCCTCTCCCCTGGTTCTTGTCACACAGACAGAAAGCAGAAGTCCGAAGTGCAGGCAATTCGATGTTGATTGGGGTTAGTTCCAAGCAAGCATACCCAGAGCTCTACGCCAGCAGAGTCTGTTTTGCAGTGTTCCCCTCCCAGCTCTGATGCTGCGGAGCTTTGCCTGTGTCCCATTCCTCCCTCCTCCTTAGCAGGCCCAAATATACCTGCAATGCATACCAACAGTCCCACCCCTTTTGTACCTCATGGGAGGAATGAGGAGTGAGGTTGTGCTACGGTCAGGGATGGGCCTTTCTTTGGTCTTTTTGTGTTTTATACCTTCCCCTGACCCCCCCCTTTGCCCCTCCCAACTGGTTGCTTGACTTTGCCTTGAGATTGAGGCAATCTTAAAGTGCTCTCCAGTAACACTTTCACCACTCTTGTCTGTTTCCATTGTACTAACAAATCCAGCTGACTAGACAGAAGCAACATCAGAGTCTTTGTCCTATGTTTACACATATTAATATAAGATAGGAGTATCGAAAGTCAAGCCCAAAATTCTATCCCAGGCTAACAAACAGACCCATATACTAACACTACACATCCTCACTTTGTGCCAAATCCATGCAGCAATTCCCTGGGTTGTCCTGTCGTGCATCCACCACAGAGTGAGATTTAATCCAGCCTGAGGTTAACTTGATTGGCTCTGTTGTACCTATTAGGCCTGCAAGGTGTGCCCCTCTTGTGAGCTAAAATGTATGTAAAAGTTCATAGGATGTTACAATAACCATGAAAAATAGGTCAATTTTGTGTAGAATACCAATATTGTAACTGATTAGGGGGCGGGGCTTCACTGACTGGGGGTCCTATAAAGGTAGCAGCCAGTCAGGCAGCGGCACAGGAGCTAGCAAACAGAGCTGTAAACAGGGGAGTTTGAGTGGGAGTTTGAAAGGGGAGTTTGTCTTGTGGTGCTTGTGTGGGGTTTGGTTTTGCTGTGGGTGGTGGTGTTTTGGTGTGGTTTGTGTTTCCCAGATTAACAGGATTTAGGTGGGAAGGCTATGACAGATTCAGAGGTGGCAGTGGGAGTGACCCATGTAGCAGATGACACAATGAAGATGACTGGATGTGGAAGCTGTGGTATGTACATGATCCTGGAGGGGGCACCTGGTAAGAGTTTTCTCTGCATGAAATGCCGTCTGAAAGAGCTGATGGAGGAAAAGATCAGAGGTTTGGAGATGCAGGTGGAAAGTCTGGTAGAGTTTAGGAAGGGGTTTGAGCAGATTATGGAGCAAAGACATGAGGTATCTGAAGGGAAAAGCTCAGACTTGCAGATGGAAGCAGGACTAGGGAATTCTGAGGGGAGACTGGGTGAGGAAAGTGGTCAGTGGAAGCATGTGACTAAAAGAACTAGGCAGAGGAAAAGACGGGCTAGTGAAGGAGAAATAGAGCTTCAGAATAGGTTTGCAGAGTTGGAAAATGAAGAAGGGGCTCAGCAGGTAGTCACTGAAGGTGATAGGGCAAGGAAGAAGAGAAGAGCGGTTAGTCCTATAGGAAAAGGGGAAGAGTTAATGGAGATTACACCAAATATGAGCCCCAGGAGGATACAGGATGGGTTAAAAAGGATTACAAGGGAGAATGGGCATGGAAAGAACTTGCAGCCAGAGGGAACAGGGGATAGACTGGAGAATAGCACCGTCACTAGGAAAAGGCAGGTCTATGTGATTGGGGACTCTTTACTGAGAAGAATAGATAGGCCTGTAACCAGAGCTGATCCAGAAAATAGGAGGGTGTGCTGTCTTCCAGGTGCTAAGATACGGGATGTAGACCTGAGGTTGAAAAGGATTCTAAAGGGAGCGGGAAAGAATCCCCTAATTATCCTTCATGTGGGAACAAATGATACGGCTAGATTCTCGCTGGAAAGTATTAAGGGAGACTATGCTAGGCTGGGGAGGACGCTTAAGGAAATTGAGGCTCAGGTGATCTTTAGTGGGATTCTGCCTGTTCCTAGAGAAGGGCAACAAAGGTGTGACAAGATTATGACTATCAATAGATGGCTTAGGCAGTGGTGCTATAAGGAGGGCTTTGGGATGTATGGCCATTGGGAGGCATTCATGGATAGAGGACAGTTCTCTCGGGATGGACTTCATCTGAGTAGGGAAGGAAATAGACTTCTAGGATGGAGGCTGGCACAACTGATTAAGAGAGCTTTAAACTAGGAATTTGGAGGAGATGGTTGGGAGATGTCCAGGTAATCTCCATGCCAGAATTTAGCATAGAGTGGAAAGAAAATGAAGTAAGAGTGGATACAGCTGTAGGTAGGAGGAAGGGCAGTGTAGATACAAGTCTAATAGGTTATACTGGTAGTAAAATAACCGTGCCTAATAGGGTACAGAATGTGAGTGAGGCCAAACAGCAAAAATTAAGATGTTTGTACACTAATGCAAGGAGCCTAGGTAACAAAATGGAGGAACTAGAGTTACTGGTACAGGAAGTGAAAGCAGATATTCTAGGTATAACAGAGACCTGGTGGAATAGTAGTCATGACTGGGCTACAGGTATTGAAGGGTATGTGCTGTTTAGGAAAGACCGAAATAAAGGTAAAGGTGGTGGAGTAGCACTGTATATCAATGATGAGATAGAATGTAAAGAAATAAGAAGCGATGAAATGGATATGACTGAGTCTGTCTGGGCAACAATTAAATTGGGGAAGAAAACTATTAGAGCCTCCCCTGGGATAGTGCTTGGGGTGTGCTATAGACCGCCGGGATCTAATTTGGATATGGATAGAGCCCTTTTTAATGTTTTTAATAAAGTAAATACTAATGGAAACTGTGTGATCATGGGAGACTTTAACTTCCCAGATATAGACTGGAGGACAAGTGCTAGTAATAATAATAGGGCTCAGATTTTCCTAGATGCGATAGCTGATGGATTCCTTCAGCAAGTAGTTGCTGAACCGACTAGAGGGGATGCCATTTTAGATTTGGTCTTGGTGAGTAATGAGGACCTCATAGAGGAAATGGTTGTAGGGGATAATCTTGGCTCAAGTGATCATGAGCTAATTCAGTTCAAATTGAATGGAAGGATTAACAAAAATAAATCTGCAACTAGGGTTTTTGATTTCAAAAGGGCTGACTTTCAAAAATTAAGGAAATTAGTTAGGGAAGTGGATTGGACTGAAGAATTTATGGGTTTAAAGGTAGAGGAGGCCTGGGATTATTTTAAATTAAAGCTGCAGAAGCTATTGGAAGCCTGCATCCCAAGAAAGGGGAAAAAATTCATAGGCAGGAATTGTAGACCAAGCTGGATGAGCAAGCATCTTAGAGAGGTAATTAAGAAAAAGCAGAAAGCATATAGGGAGTGGAAGAAGGGAGGGATCAGTAAGGAAAGCTACCTTATTGAGGTCAGAATATGTAGGGATAAAGTGAGACAGGCTAAAAGTCAAGTAGAGTTGGACCTTGCAAAGGGAATTAAAACCAATAGTAAAAGGTTCTATAGTCATATAAATAGGAAGAAAACAAAGAAAGAAGTGGGACCGCTAAAAACTGAGGATGGAGTGGAGGTCAAGGATAATCTAGGCATGGCCCAATATCTAAACAAATACTTTGCCTCAGTCTTTAATAAGACTAAAGAGGATCTTAGGGATAATGGTAGCATGATAAATGGGAATGAGGATATGGAGGTAGACATCACCATATCTGAGGTAGAAGCGAAACTCAAACAGCTTAATGGGACTAAATCGGGGGGCCCAGATAATCTTCATCCAAGAATATTAAAAGAATTGGCACAAGAAATTGCAAGCCCATTAGCAAGAATTTTTAATGAATCTGTAAACTCAGGGGTTGTACCGTATGATTGGAGAATTGCTAACATAGTTCCTATTTTTAAGAAAGGGGAAAAAAGTGATCCAAGTAATTATAGGCCTGTTAGTTTGACATCTGTAGTATGCAAGGTCTTGGAAAAAATTTTGAAGGAGAAGGTAGTTAAGGACATTGAAGTCAATGGTAAATGGGACAAAATACAACATGGTTTTACAAAAGGTAGATCGTGCCAAACCAACCTGATCTCCTTCTTTGAGAGAGTAACAGATTTTTTAGATAAAGGAAACGCAGTGGATCTAATTTACTTAGATTTTAGTAAGGCGTTTGATACTGTGCCACATGGGGAATTATTAGTTAAATTGGATAAGATGAGCATCAATAGGAAAATTGAAAGGTGGATAGGGAATTGGTTAAAGGGGAGACTACAACGGGTCCTACTGAAAGGTGAACTGTCAAGTTGGAGGGAGGTTACCAGTGGAGTTCCTCAAGGATCAGTTTTGGGACCAATCTTATTTAATCTTTTTATTACTGACCTGGGCACAAAAAGTGGGAGTGTGCTAATAAAGTTTGCAGATGATACAAAGCTGGGAGGTATTGCTAATTTAGAGAAGGACAGGGATACCCTACAGGAGGATCTGGATGACCTTGTAAACTGGAGTAATAGGAATAGGATGAAATTTAATAGTGAGAAGTGTAAGGTCATGCATTTAGGGATTAATAACAAGAATTTTAGTTATAAGCTAGGGACGCATCAACTAGAAGTAACGGAGGAGGAAAAGGACCTTGGAGTATTGGTTGATCATAGGATGACTATGAGCTGCCAATGTGATATGGCTGTGAAAAAAGCTAATGTCGTCTTGGGATGCATCAGGAGAGGTATTTCCAGTAGGGATAAGGAGGTTTTAGTACCGTTATATAAGGCACTGGTGAGACCTCACCTGGAATACTGTGTGCAGTTCTGGTCTCCCATGTTTAAGAAGGATGAATTCAAACTGGAACAGGTACAGAGAAGGGCTACTAGGATGATCCGAGGAATGGAAAACTTGTCTTATGAAAGGAGACTCAGGGAGCTTGGCTTGTTTAGCCTAACTAAAAGAAGGTTGAGGGGAGATATGATTGCTCTCTATAAATATATCAGAGGGATAAATACCAGAGAGGGAGAGGAATTATTTAAACTCAGTACCAATGTGGACACAAGAACAAATGGATATAAACTGGCCACTAGGAAATTTAGATTAGAAATTAGACGAAGGTTTCTAACCATCAGAGGAGTGAAGTTTTGGAATAGCCTTCCGAGGGAAGTAGTGGGGGCAAAAAATCTATCTTGCTTTAAGATTAAACTCGATAAGTTTATGGAGGAGATGGTATGATGGGATAACATGGTTTTGGTAATTAAATATTCATGGTAAATAGGCCCAATGGCCTGTGATGGGTTTTTAGATGGGGTAAGATCCAAGTTACCCGGGAAAGAATTTTCTGTAGTATCTGGCTGATGAATCTTGCCCATATGCTCAGGGTTTAGCTGATCGCCATATTTGGGGTCGGGAAGGAATTTTCCTCCAGGGCAGATTGGAAGGCCCTGGAGGTTTTTCGCCTTCCTCTGTAGCATGGGGCACGCGTCACTTGCTGGAGGATTCTCTGCTCCTTGAGGTCTTCAAACTACAATTTGAGGACTTCAATAGCATAGATATAGGTGTGAGGTCTTTTTTAGGAGTGGTGGGTGAAATTCTGTGGCCTGCATTGTGCAGGACGTCAGACTAGATGATCATAATGGTCCCTTCTGGCCTAAATATCTATGAATCTATGAAGTGCAAAAAAAAAAAGAAAAAGAAACTGGATTAGTCTAAACCAAAAAGGTCACACTGATATAATCCAAGGACTTTTGAAATTATGCTTAGTAAAAACAGAACATGTGGAACCAGAAGTTAAAAGACCAAATCTCGTGTGATGGATATTAGGGCTAACTGGTGGATAAAATAACGAGGGAGATGAACTGGGATGGCCGCTTTTCCTTTTTTGGGTTCCTCAAAGAGAGACTCTAAAAAATCAAGGTCAGTTCAGTTGTGCCTCATCGTCTGTCCACCTGACATCCCAGTTCAGCCCTGAGCTGCCACACTGCCGTTCATCTCTGCTCACCTCAGTCCCTAGAAAAGTCATAGAATATTAAGGTTGGAAGAGACCTCAGGAGGTCATTTAGTCCAACCCCCTGCTCAAAGCAGGACCAATCCCCAACTAAATCATCCCAGCCAAGGCTTTGTCAAGCTGGGCCTGAAAAAACCTCTAAGGATGGAGATTCCCTCACCTCCCTAGGTAACCCATTCCAGTGCTTCACCACCCTCCTAATGAAATAGAGTTTCCTAATATCCAACCCAGACCTCCCACACTGCAACTTGAGACCATTGCTCCTTGTTCTGTCATCTTCCACCACTGAGAACAGTCTAGATCCATCCTCTTTGGAACCTCCCTTCAGGTAATTGAAGGCTGCTATCAAATCCCTGCTCATTCTTCTCTTCTGCAGACTAAATAAGCCCAGTTCCCTCAGCCTCTCCTAGTAAGTCATGTGCTCCAGCCGCCTAATCTTTTTTGTTGGCCTCCACTGGATGCTCTCCAGTTTGTCCACATCCCTTCTGTGGTGGGGGGGACCAAAACTGGATGCAATACTCCAGGTGTGACCTCACCAGTGTCGCATAGAGAGGAATAATCACTTCCCTCGATCTGCTGGCAATGCTCCTACTTATACAGCCCAAAATGCTGCTTAGCCAGTTGGTCCCCAGCCTGTAGAGTTAGGCTTTTCTCAATGGTGGCAGATGACAGAACAAGGAGCAATGGTCTCAGGTTGTAGTAGGGAAGGCCTAAGTTGGATATTAGGAAAAACTATTTCACTAGGATAGTGGTGAAGCACTGGAATGGGTTACCTAGGGAGGTGGTGGAATCTCTATCTTTCATAAATATAAAGGGAAGGGTAAACCCCTTTAAAATCCCTCCTGGCCAGAGGAAAAATCCTCTCACCTGTAAAGGGTTAAGAAGCTAAAGGTAACCTCGCTGGCACCTGACCAAAATGACCGATGAGGAGACAAGATACTTTCAAAAGCTGGCGGGGAGGGAAAAACAAAGGATCTGTCTGTATGCTGCTTTTGCCGGGGACAGAACAGGAATGGAGTCTTAGAATTTAGTAAGTAATCTAGCTAGATATGCGCTAGATTATGATTTCTTTAAATGGCTGAGAAATTAAGCTGTGCTGAATAGAATGGATATTCCTGTCTGTGTGTCTTTTTGTAATTTAACTTTTTACCTAGAGGGATTCTCTATGTTTTGAATCTAATTACCCTGTAAGGTATTTACTATCCTGATTTTACAGAGGTGATTCTTTTTATTGTTACTTCTTTTTTACTGTTTCTTCTATTAAAATTCTTCTATTAAAAGTCCAAGGGCAAAGGGTAAAATAGTTTGTACCTCGGGGAAGTTTTAACCTAAGCTGGTAAAGTAAGCTTAGGAGGTTTGGTGGAATCTCCATCCTTACAGGTTTTTAAGGTCCGGCTTGACAGAGCCCTGGCAAGGATGATTTAGTTGGGGTTGGACTAGATGACCTCCTGAGATCTCCTCAAACACTAATCATATTCTTCTATCTTGATTGTTTGAAAGGACTTTCTTCCTGAAAGGAAGGCCAGCTGGCCTGAATTTTGTTTAAGCAACTTTGTTTTCACCTGTGAGTGCTGAAAGTCAACATGTTATCATGACAACCAGTCCTCAGCCCATCAGCAGGGCTGCCTAATTGCCAGCACAGCAGTGGCACATAAAGATCCTGTGTTGTTTTTTCCTTCTCTTTTTGTATTTTCTTCCTCCCCCCCCCCCCCACTTTCTTTCCTTCTACCCTCTCCCAGCTTTTCATCAAATCCTGAAGACAACTATGCTGTACTCATCCAAGCCTGCCTTGTCTCATAAGAAAAGATCCAATCAGATGAAGTCCTGTCTAGACCATAAACCAGGATCCAAGCAGCAGGTGGTGTGATTAACTCCCAGACAAGAGCATTCACTGGTAACTAACCAGCGGTCCAATGTTCCAAAAACATTAACCAAAGCCAGATGTCACCCATTTTTTCTACCCTCTGTCTCCTCCATCTGGTCTGTCTGTTTGTTAAGAGCAGGATAAATAGATACCCTGTACGCATCAGGTCTGAGAATAAAATTAACCCTTTTCATCAAAGAAAGGTTATTCTGAAAATCTGAGACTGATATTTTTCCTTCAAAAGGAGAAAGGCTTTAAACGTTACTAATAGACGCTCAGACTTTAAGGCCAGAAGGAACAATCATGGTATTCTAGCCTGACCTCCTACACATTGCATGCCACAGAACCTCACCCACCCACTCCTGTAATAGACCCCTAGCCTCTGGTTGTGTTACTGAAGTCCTCAAATAATAGTTTAAAGACTTCATTACAGAGAATCCACCATTTACACTAATTTAAACCAGCAAGTGACTCGTGCCCCATGCCACAGAGGAAGGCTAAAAACCTCAGGGTCTCTGCCAGTCTGAACTGGGGAAAAATTCCTTAATGACCCCAAATATGGCAATTAGTTAGACCCTGAGCATGTGGGAAAGGAAAAACCAAACACCAGAGAAAGAATTCTCTGTAGTAACTCACAGCCCTCCCTCTCGTGTGTTCCCTTCTGGCCTTTGGGGATATTTGCTGCTAGCAGTTGCAGATGGGTTACATGCCATTGTAAGCAGTCTCATTAGACCATCCCCTCCATAAGCTCAGTCTTGAAGCCAGTTTTTCCTTGTGCTACTCCCCTTGGAAGGCTGTTCCAGAACTTCATTCCTCTGATGGTTAAAAACCTTCATCTAATTTCAAGCCTAAACTTGTTGATCGCCAGTCTATATGCATTTGTTCTTGTGTCCACATTGGCCCTTAACTTAAATAATTCCTCTCCTTCCCTACTATTTATCCCTCTGATGTATTGATAGAGAGCGATGTCTCCCCTCAGCCTTTGGTTAGGCTAAACAAGCCAAGCTCCTCGAGTCTCGTCTTATAAGGGAGGTTTTCCATTCTTCTGATGATCCTAGTAGGCCCTCACTGCACCTGTTCCAGTTTGAATTCATCTTCCTTAAACATAGGTCATCAGAATTGTACACCGTATTCCAGATGAGGTCTCACCAGTGCCTTATATTATGGTATTAACTCTTCCTTTTCTCTACTGGAAATACTGGGTCTGATGCATGCTAGGACTGCATTAGCCTTTTTTCATGGCTGTATCACATTGGGAGGTTCTTCGTCATCCTGTGATCAACCAAACATTACATCTAACTGATTACATCTAACTGATATGGCCCCAGTTTATAGCAAGAATTCTTGCTGTTAGGCCCTGATTGCATTTCTCACTATTAAATTTAATCACTTTTCTATTACTCCAATTTTCAAGGTCATCCAGATATTCTTGTATGAGATTCCGGTCCTCCACTATATGGGCAATACCTCCAACTTTGTGTCATCTACAAATTTTATTAGCACACTCCAACTTTTTATGCCAATGTCATTAATAAAAATGTTAAACAAAATTGGTCCCAAGACCTGAGGAACTCCACTAGTAACCTCCCTCCAGCCTGAGCGTTCACTTTTCAGTATGATAATTTTCCATGTGGAACTCTATCAATTGCCTTACTGAAATCCAGGCACATTAGAGCTAATGCATTTCCTTTGTCTAAAAAAAATCAGTTATCTTCTCTAAGAAGGCGATCAGGTTGGTCTGGCACAAACTACCTTTTGTAAAACCGTGTTGTATTTTAACATAAGAACGGCCATACTGGGTCAGATCAAAGGTCTATCTAGCCCAGGATCCTGTTTTCTGACAGTGGCCAATGCCAGGTGCTTCAGAAGGAATGAACAGAACAGGTAATAATCAAGTGATCCATCCCCTGTCCCCCATTCCCTGTTTCTGGCAAACAGAGGCTAGGGACACCCTTCCTGTCCATCCTGGCTAATAACCGTTGATGGATCTGTTTCAGAGTAGCAGCCGTGTTAGTCTGTATTCGCAAAAAGAAAAGGAGTACTTGTGGAACTTTAGAGACTAACTAATTTATTTCAGCATAAGCTTTCGTGAGCTATAGCTCACTTCATCGGATGCATAAAGTGGCAAATGCAGTGAGGATGTTTTATACACACAGATCATGAAAAAATGGGTGTTTATCACTTCAAAAGGTTTTCTCTCCCCCCACCCCACTCTCCTGCTGGTAATAGCTTATCTAAAGTGATCACTCTCCTTACAATATGTATGATAATCAAGATGGGCCATTTCCAGCACAAATCCAGGGTTTAACAAGAAGGTCTGAGGAACAGTGGGGGGAGGGGGGGAAACAAGGGGAAATAGGTTACCTTGCATAATGACTTAACCACTCCCAGTCTATATTCAAGCCTAAGTTAATTGTATCCAATTTGCAAATGAATTCCAATTCAGCTGTCTCTCGCTGGAGTCTGGTTTTGAAGTTTTTCTGTTGTAATATCACAACTTTCTTGTCTGTAATCACGTGACCAAAGAGATTGAAGTATTCTGCGACTGGTTTATGAATGTTATAATTCTTGATATCTGATTTGTGTCCATTTATTCTTTTACGTAGAGAATGTCCAGTTTGACCAATGTACATGGCAGAGGGGCATTGCTTGCACATGATGGACCTGTCCTCCATGAATTTATCTAGTTCTTTTTTGAACCCTGTTATAGTCTTGGCCTTCACAACATCTTCTGGCAAGGAGTTCCACAGGTTGACTGTGTGTTGTGTGAAGAAATACTTCCTTCTGTTTGTTTTAAACCTGCTGCCTATTAATTTCATTTGGTGACCCCCTAGTTCTTGTGTTATGAGCCATAATTTTATACACCTCTATAATGACCCTTAGTCATCCCTTTTCTAAGCCGAAAAGTCTGAGTTTTAGTAACCTTTCCTCATATGGCAGCCGTTCCATACCCCTAATAATTTTTGTTGCCCTTTTCTGAATCTATTCCAATTTATCTTTTTTGAGATGGGGCAACCAGATCTGCACCCAGTATTCAAGATGTGGGTGTACCGTGGATTTTTCTAGAGGCAATTATGATATTTGCTATCTTATCTACCCCTTTCTTAATGATTCCCAAAATTCTGTTCACTTTTTTGACTGCCGCTGCACATTGAGTGGATGTTAGAGAACTATCCACAAGGACTCCAAGATCCCTTTCTTGAGTGATAACAGCTAATTTAGACCCCATCAATGTATATGTACAGTTAGGATTATGTTTTCCAATGTGCATTACTTTGCACTTATCAACATTGATTTTCATCTGCCTTCTTGCTGCCCAGTCATCCAGTTTTGTGAGATCCCTTTGTAACTATTCGCAGTCCGCTTTGGCCTTAACTATCTTGAGTATTTTTGTATTATCTAAAAATTTTGCCACTTTAGTTTTACCCCTTTTTCCAGATCATTTATGAATATGTTGAAAAGTACTTGTCCCAGTACAGACTCCTGGGGGGCCCCACTATTTACCTGTCTCCATTCTGAAAACTGACCATCTATTCCTACCCTTTGTTTCCTGTCTTTTAGCCAGTTACTGATCCATGAGAGGACCTTCCCTCTTATCCAATGATAGCTTACTTTCCTTAAGAACCTTTGGTGAGGGACTTTGTCAAATGCTTTCTGAAAATCTTAGTACGCTATATCCAGTGTATCCCCCTTGTCCACATACTTGTTGAGCCCCTCAAAGGATTCTAATAGATTGGTGAGGCATGATTTCTCTTTACAAAAACTTTCTGACTTCCAAGTGGTATCTTTCCTTGCTGATCCATCCCATCTTCCATTCCTTGTAGGCTTTATGCTTTCTCTTAATCACCTGTTTAAGATGCTTGTTCAACCAGCTTGGTCTGCAACCCTTCCCTATGATTTTTTTCTTCTTGCTTGGGATGCAGGCTTCAGCTTGCTTCTGCAACTTTGACTTAAAGTAATTCCAAGCCTCCTCCACATTCAGATCCTTGAGTTCTTCTGTCCAGTCCAATTCCCTAAGAATTCTCTTAATTTATTAAAATCAAGGCCCCTAGTTGCAGCTCTAGTTTTGTTTAGCCTTCTATTTAGTTTAAACTGAATTAGCTCATGATCACTTGAACCAAGGTTGCCCCCAGTTCTTCTGTGAGGTCCTCACTACTCACCAATACCAAATCTAAAATGGCATCTCCTCTTGTTGATTCAGTGACTATTTGGTGAAGAAATCTGCCAGTTATCACATCCAGGGATATCTGGGCCCTACCATTATTAATAGCACTTGTCCTCCAATCTATATCTGGGAAATTAAAGTCTCCCATAATCACACAATTCCCAGTAGTATTTATTTCATTAAAAACATTAAAGAGGTCTCTATCCAGATCCAGATCGGATCCTGGGGGTCTGTAGCATACCCCAAGCATATCCCAGGGGAACCTCTAGTAGCTTTCTTCTCCAAAGTGATTTTGGCCCAAACAGACTCTGTTTTATCAATTCCTTCATTTCTAATTTCTATACAGTCTATCTCCTCATTAATATACAGAGCTTCTCCACCACCTTGACTTTTATTCAGTTTTTCCTGAACAGCACAGACCCTTCAGTCCCTGTGCTACAGCCGTGACGACTCTTCCGCCCTGTTTCTGTTCCCCCTCCAATATCTGGTTTCATTTCCTGCACCAGTAGCTCTAATTCCTCTATTTTGTTACCCAGGCTCCTCGCACTCGTGTGCAGACATCTTCGTTGTTGCTGCTTGACTTCGCTCACATTCCTCACCATTTGGGTACAGTCATTCTTCAGACAGTATTGCCTACCTGACTGTTAGCTTCATTGGTATCAGCACTATCTTTCCTCTTGATGTCCATTCTCCCACCCACTGCTGTTCCTTTCCCCACTGCCGTATCTTCTCTTACTTGATCTTCCTCCCACTGTTAAAATCAGACATGGAAATTACATGAGCATCTCCCAAGTTCCTAGTTTAAAGCTCTTTTAATCAGATGTGCCAACCTCCATCCCAGAAGTCTATTTCCCTCCCTATTCAGGTGAAGTCCATCCCATGAGAACAGTCATTTGTCCGGGAATGCCTCCCAGTGGTCAAACATCCCAAAGCCCTCCTTATAGCACCACTGCCTGAGCCATCTGATTATCATAATCTTGTCTTGCCTTCGTTCTCCTCCTCCAGGGACAGGTAGAATCCCACAGAAGATCACCTGAGCCTCCATTTCCTTAAGCATCTTCCCCAGCCTGGCATAGTCTTCCTGGATGTATTCCAGTGAGAATCTAGCTGTGTCATTTGTTCCCATGTGAAAGACAATCAGTGGATTCTTTCTTGCTCCCATTAGCACTCTCTTCAGTCATAGAATCATAGAATCATAGAATATCAGGGTTGGAAGGGACCCCAGAAGGTCATGTAGTCCAACCCCCTGCTCAAAGCAGGACCAATTCCCAGTTAAATCATCCCAGCCAGGGCTTTGTCAAGCCTGACCTTAAAAACCTCTAAGGAAGGAGATTCTACCACCTCCCTAGGTAACGCATTCCAGTGTTTCACCACCCTCTTAGTGAAAAAGTTTTTCCTAATATCCAATCTAAACCTCCCCCACTGCAACTTGAGACCATTACTCCTCGTTCTGTCATCTGCTACCATTGAGAACAGTCTAGAGCCATCCTCTTTGGAACCCCCTTTCAGGTAGTTGAAAGCAGCTATCAAATCCCCCCTCATTCTTCTCTTCTGCAGGCTAAACAATCCCAGCTCCCTCAGCCTCTCCTCATAACTCATGTGTTCCAGTCCCCTAATCATTTTTGTTGCCCTTCGCTGGACTCTCTCCAATTTATCCACATCCTTCTTGAAGTGTGGGGCCCAAAACTGGACACAGTACTCCAGATGAGGCCTCACCAATGTCGAATAGAGGGGAACGATCACGTCCCTCGATCTGCTCGCTATGCCCCTACTTATACATCCCAAAATGCCATTGGCCTTCTTGGCAACAAGGGCACACTGCTGACTCATATCCAGCTTCTCGTCCACTGTCACCCCTAGGTCCTTTTCTGCAGAACTGCTGCCTAGCCATTCGGTCCCTAGTCTGTAGCTGTGCACTGGGTTCTTCCGTCCTAAGTGCAGGACCCTGCACTTATCCTTATTGAACCTCATCAGATTCCTTTTGGCCCAATCTTCCAATTGGTCTAGGTCCTTCTGTATCCTATCCCTCCCCTCCAGCGTATCTACCACTCCTCCCAGTCTCATGTCCACATCCTGTATCTTCACTTCTGATAGAAAACACACCTCTCTGTTCTCTGGATCAGCCCTGCTGACAGGCCTGTATGCTGTTCTTAGTAGGGAGTCCCCATTCACATAGACCTGCCTCTTCCTGGTGATGATGCAATTCTCCAGCCTTCCTCCTTTTCTTTCAGGCTGCAACTCCTCTTGTCTTTTGTTATCACTTGCAATTTTCCTCCCACTTTCTGTTAGTGGCTGTTGTGCCCCTGCTTCATTCTTCAATTCAGCAAACCTGTTCCTGAGCTCTGTTTTTCCTTTACTAGCCCGTCTTTTCCTCTGCCTGGCTCCTGTAGTCACATGATTCCACTGGCCACTTTCCTCACCCAGCAGTCTCCCTTCACAGTTCTGCAGTTCAGCTTGTATCTGCAAGTCTTGACTTTTCCCTTCAGCCTTCCCTCCATCATCTGCTCAAATCCCCCTTGAAACTCAACCATAGATGACTTTTGCCTCCCCATACTGGGTGGCGGGGGACACGTCTCCTCTGCCCAGCAACCCTGCCTGCCATGTTCTCCCCGCCCCACCAGAGTTACCTGCTGGAAGAAGGAGCTCTCTCCTTCTCAGACTGTGCCTCCTCCCGCAACATGATCAGCCGCTCTCCCTGGCAGCTGGGCCCAGGCAGGGAGTAGCTTGCTGCCACCTCCCCTGTCAGACTCTCTCTCAGGCAGCCACTGAACACGGCGTGTGAAGTGGCTGGTTCCACAACTTCTGCTCCCTGCCCGGGCCTGGCTGACAGGGACAGGGGCCAAGCATGCTGGGGGCAGGCACAGTGGGAGAAGAACTGAACCCCTCTCCCTTCCCCCAGAGAGGCCAAGCAGAAATCTGGGAAGGAAGTTGGCCCCACGTTCCTCCCCATGCATTGCCTCCGAAGTCAACCATTGTTTCCATCTGCATGTGCAAGCCTTGGATCTTCTCTTCCATCAGCTCTATCAGGTGGCACTTCATACAAACAAAACTCTTTTTGGGTACCCACTCCAGAATAATGTACACTCCACAGCTTCCGCATTTAATCATCTTCATTGTCTCTTGGTGGCGGAGTTGGGATTTTTCATAATATTTTGTATGAGTATGGTGTGTGCCTCAGTTTCCCCTAAGTGATGCATGGTTAACTAGGTGAGGGGAAAGGTTGTCTGCTCTTTGCAGAGCCCCATAGATACAGGTGTGACCAACACCTGGGTGCCTGGGCCTGAAGGCCCCTTGGAGACAGAATTCAAAATATTTGGCTTTTTGCTAGAGGATTGATTAATAGATTCCAAGGCCAAAAAGGACAATTGTGAGTATCTAGTCTGACCTCTTGTATAAAACAGGACAGAGAACTGCCCTAAAATAATACCTAGAGCAGGTTGGTTACAAAAACATCCAATCTAGATTTAGGTAGTGACAGTAATGGTAACTGGTAAATTGTTCCCATTGTATAAATTACACTCACTATCAAAATTGTACACCTTATTTCCAGTGTGAATTTGTCTAGCTTCAGCTTTCAGCCATTGTATCATGTTATATGTTTCTCTGTTATATTGAAAAACTCATTATTAAATATTAGTTCCCCATTGTGATGGGGCGTCCACCTCACACTGCCAAAGAAGGGGAAGTTGCAGGCCCTGAGGAAAGACAAAGAAGGTGCGAGAGCCATAGGGAAGTGGCCCAGGGAGACATAGCAGCAGTGAGAAGAATCTGAGGTGCAGCAGAAGTCTGCAATCCACAAGGTCCCTGGGTTGGGATCCAGAGTAGTGGGTGGGCCTGGGTCCCCCCCACTCACGACTGGGGAAGTGGCAGGACTACTGACTGCAGTCGCCACGGGGGAAATGCCTGGACTACCGAGGAGCTAAACCTCCCCCGTGGAAGGGGGGAACACGGACAGTGGCACAGCTGGTGGGCCAAGCCACGAAGAGGACACTGAAGTTCCTGATGCTGTGAGAGGGGACTGCAGGAAAGGACTGACATTGTGCAGACTGTAGACAGGGGCATCAACATCGAGCTAATCCCCAGAGCGACCTGGAGGAGGCGCCTGTCCAGTGGTGAGTGACACACTGCGTGACAAAGTACTTACAGTTTGTAATCAGTATATTAAGTTAAATAGACTCAAGCTATTCAATCACTATAAGGCAGGTTTTCTAATCCTTTAATCATTTTGTGACTGTTCTCTGACCCCTCTGCTATTTATCAACATCATTCTTGAATTGTGGGCACCAGAACTGGACACAGGATTCCAGCAGTGGTCACACTCGGAGGTAAAATAACCTCTCTACTCCTACTTGAGATTCCCATTTGTTCATCCCAGGGTAGCATTCGCTCTTTTGGTGGCAGTGTCATACTGGGAGCTCATGTCCAGCCAATTATCCACCATGAACCCCCAATCTTGGCTGTACCAGTACAGATCCTTCTTCCTGCACAGAAGCATATTGCCAGTAGAACTATGCCAGCAGATTACTTGTTTTTCTTGGGTAACTGGTTTAAATTTGCTTACAAAAATTTACGGTTTTTTTTTAAGCAGGACTCAGTTTTGAGTGGATGCACATACAGCTGTGCTGACAGAAGGGAAGTTTTTCCAGTAAAACTTTCTAGTGTAGACCAGAAATGTAGCTACCTATAGCTGCTGGGGAAACTTGAGCAAATCACCTCCAAATACAGAATACCTATCAGCCTGATCTGCACTAGGACATGTTGCTATGTTTGACCATGACTGAGAATGATCAAGGCAGGTGAGATGATGCTAGACATGTGCAGATAACGTCTCCATCAGTACTGCGTCATCTCTTGGTGTTAGGACTGTAAACCTCCAGCATCACTGAGGCACACGACAGCTTCAAGCACCCAGAGAATCCCTTGTGCTGAGATGCAAATCCAGGGCTGCAGTGCAGGAGAAAGAGCGGAGCGGACTTTAAATTCCTTTTCATTGTTAGATTTTCCTGGTCCCTGTGTTTTAACCCCCACCACACACGCTCTCTGAACGAATAGCAGCTTTATTAAGCAAAATTGTGGAGCAAAGAGGATGCGTACTGATTGTTTTGGGAGGTAAGAAACATCCTTCGCTGAACATTTCTTCCACCCACTAACTAAGGAAATCAATAATATGAACTCCCTGTTAGGACTCCAAGCATCTTTTGCCCAGAGTCTTCACCAGCAGCCAAGATACAATTGTTCTAAAACATGTCTGTTTTCGAATACAAATCCATTCCTCATCAATTTCACCTTCGCTGCCTGAGTCTTTCTTCAGTGTTGTTGTCCTGCTGGAAGTAAGTTAACATCCGTGACTGTTGCTCGCTGATTTGGTCACTGAATCCAAACCAGCCTCTGACCTTCATTTTCTGGCATCTGAATATGCCTTGACAGAGCTGATGGCTCCAAGACCCTCGACACAATGGGGGAGAGAGCTCATTCACATGCATCTAGGTCACAGATGCCTCTGGAAAAATGGTTCTTACCTCTCTCCTCTTTGCGGCATCTGCATTGTCAAATCAAGAGATTGCTAACAAACACACTCACTGCAGACAAAACACAGAGGCCAAAAGCGCCCGTGTCTGCCCTATCTCTGCAGAGACTCATTTACAGTTGAAAAATATACGCTGAGCTTCATAAAAAAGGCAGTTTGGACAGACGATCTCCCCCTCCGCTTTCTCTCGGTGTCTTTCCTCACAAAGAGGTGACCTTTAAAGTCTCTTATCGGGAAGCTTCACTTAAAAGGGCCGCTGACGCCTCCTAAAAAACACTGAAAAGCCCTTCTCTTCCGAGACTATTTCTGCTGCTCTATTTTCTGGGTCTCTTTCTTCCCTTTCCCCCTTTTAGGGCTAGATTTCGTTGGATGACAAAAGGCTCTCTGTTCCTTATCAGGCCCTGCCACCACCACCCCTTCTCACTCTCCAGCCACAATCATAGTCTCATTTAGAGCGTCACAATCATCTTCACAGCAATGGCTCGATGTCACGGACAGAGGGAGATGCAGCAGCAGAAGAGGGTTAGTCAACTGGTGTCGAAGTGATCTGGCTGAGATGTCTTCTGAGGTAGCCTGGAATTCTGAGTCAGCAAACCACATCTGTTGAGGAAATGCTGAGTGAGATGTTCTAGAAGTCGCTGCCACATGTGCGGTGTCCGCAGTGAGTCTGCTGTGCCAGCTGTTCTTCTGATCCTGCCTGTGAGTCCAGAGTTCCCTAGCTACCGGTTAATCTGTGTGTGTCCCCCCACAAGTTCACATGGAAGCTGGGAAGCTTTGCCTCCATGAGGAGGGCAAGCATACAGTGTGCAGATTTGCTCATCACCATTAACCTGTACCACCCCGCACCCAGTCACACTTTAAATGCCCTAGAACTGGCCCTGGCAGATGTTACATCTGTGTGTCACGTGCACTTATTGTATTGCAGTAGTACCAAGCAGCCCCATCATGGACTAGGACCCCATCGTGCTGGGCACTGCAAAAACACAGATCAAAAAGTCCCTGCCTAAAATAGGTAACCCTAACCCTATTGGATCTATACTACTACTGGGAATCCTTTAGTTCTTTGATATATTTTTTTTTAAAAAAATTTGTTATCCTTGACCCTATTGTCCATAGATATTTTGTTGTTACCTTTAGGTTCTCTCATCAATTACCTGCATTTCAAACTTCTGATTTCTATTCATTGCCCTCTTCTTCTTCCTTCCATTTGTTATATAATGCTTTCTGGTTTTCCTTTTTTTATTGCTACTTTCATGTCCTTGCTTTAATCAAGATTTTAAAAACAAAAAGAAAAACTTTGAGTGAAGTAGCCTTTTTGCAACTGAGAATTTGCAGGTTTTGGGGCAGTGTATAACAAGTGCTTGGACAACACCCAATTTTTGTTTACACATCTCTTTACATTTTTCCTCACAATTTCAGTTGGTCATAATTATTTTTAACTTCGAGAAAGTTTTAATGCATCAATGGTACGTTTTCAGCCAAACCAGATGTTAAGCTGGTTTGGGCTGACACTACTAATTGATGATTTAGGGTACAATACATTACAAGGGGGCTGTCATTGTCCCCAACCCACACATTACAAACCCATAAAATTCAAGGCTAAGTTTAGATTTACAAGTAATTAAAACATTTCACAGGCTGGAAATGTACATGTAGGGCACCCACAAAACAGTGACTCTGCACTGGAGTGGAGGTTCAGAATGGTAACCATGTTAGTCTGTATCAGCAAACACAACGAGAAGTCCTTGTGGTAACTTAGAGACTAACAAATTTATTTGGGCATAAACTTTCGTGGGCTAGAATCCACTTCATCAGATGCATGGAGTGGAAAATACAGGAGCAGGTATAAATACATGAAAAGATGGGAATTGCCTTACCAAGTGTGAAGTCAGTCTAAAGAGGCAACACCCATCTTTTCATGTATTTATACCTGCTCCTGTATTTTCCACTCCATGCATCTGATGAAGTGGATTCTAGCCCACCAAAGTTTATGCAAAAATATATTTGTTAGTCTCTAAGGTGCCACTATGAGGAGTGAGGCATTTGGTGTTTGTGGACCCAGATTATGTGACACTAATTTTTAAGGCCACATTGGGGCAGACCCCCAGGTCTGTAGATAGCTCCATTGACATCAATGGGTCTGTGGCAATGACAATCCACACCAGCTCAGGATCTTCTCCATACCATTTTCTCTTGGTCCCTTCCCCTTATGGTATCATTTCTAGTCCTAGAACTGAGGAGCACAGGGGCAGTCTGTGAGGTGCTGAGAGTCCATTGAAAGTAGTGGGAACAGACGGCATGCAGCACCATGAAGAATGCGGCTCATGGACATGCAGTCAGTTCCATTGGGATCCCCACTCTAACAAGCCATGACACCCATCAGATTCCTGGGAAACCCCAGCCAGGGCACAGAAAAATTAACCATTATCCCACCATGAGGTCAGACTGCCAGCGCAAGCCATACCGGTATTTCCAACGTGCAAGAGAGAGACACAGAGAGAGAGAGAGAGAGAGAGAGACTCCCTTTTTGTCACAGGCTTCCCCTGACGTCCTCTGAGAACTACAGCATGGTGCTAAATGGAGGGAAAAGCTGACTGTGTTCTGTGAGCGGATCTAAAATTATTGCCTGAGTTGTCCATACCAGCCAGTCTAGATGTGGCAATAATTAAGAACTTGGATTCAATGTTGGCTATGCGAAGCCAATGTTTGTCATCCTCCTCAAAGAAATTCCTGCTCTGATGAGTTACATCTGAGCAAAGCCGAAGAGCCTAGTGAGAGCAAAGCCCAAGAGGAAAGCATAAGCCCTGTTGACATCACACAGACTATACAGAGCCACAAATGGGTCTTTGCCTCACAGACCATTGGTTATGTCCTTCCCAAGCAGCCAAGGGACTGATTTTTTTCTCTTTTTCAGAGTGGTTGTTACCTGGTGAGGCCACTTCAGCTCTTCCCTCCCTCCCCAAGATCTGTGTGCCGCCCGATAGCGGGCAGTGGGGAAGAACAGAATAAAGGTAAAGAATCAAAAAGATCCAAGCACGGAAAAGCAGCAGCTGCTGCCACTAGAATATACCCCAGCCCTGGCAGCTGAGTCGAGGTTTGCCTTTCCTATCAGATTTGCACAGGTGGAAGCAAGGGGACGGCATGGGGAGGCTTTGCCAAGGGGAAGAATGCCAGCTCTTTTTGAGAATGTGTTGCAAGCTGCCTGTGAAATTCTTCGTCTGGGCATCTGATTCTCCCATGTACCTGGCACTTGTCCCATTGTGCCAGGACCAAGGCTTTCTAAACTGACTTCCTCCCAGCCCAGCAGCTGCACTGTACACTTGCCCAGGGAACTACTTTCTGCCAATGGCAATGTTTATCCTTTGGGACCCACTGCAAACTTGATTGTGGGATCCTCCTTCCCAACACCCAGAAGCAACCAGCGTTACCCCAGGGGGATCGGTCTTTCCCAGTTCTAGTGCTCAGCTGAGTTATTCTTGGTCTACTTGTGGCTACAGTGCTCCCCTCACCCAGTGGGAGTCTGGGTCCAGTTCAGCCAAAGGCTCAGCACCTGCTGCTACTGCCAGCTAAGCCCACCACTCCTTGCTTAGTAGGTTGCTTAGTTATTCCGAATGGCACTGAGACCAGGAGGAGAGACAAGGAACAGAACACATGGCATGCCCCTGAGTGAGACAGAAAGAATACGGGAATAAGAATGATAAAGACTAAAATACCTGGAAACAGCCAGTACTGGAGAGAAATCAGCCTCACTATTCAGTGTGACCAGCCAGCAATTTGCCCAGTTGAGTGTGATGGAGATCATTATAATAATTGACCCCAGGGGAGCAGAGAGGGCTGTGTATTCCTTAAGGGAGGATACCTAGAACAGAGTAAGGGAAGAGCCTGGTGACGTCAGGCTGGAAGAGGCCCACAGGGAGCAGGTTAGGTTCCAGCAGGGTGCCCAGTGTTAGGACCTGTAAAAGAACAGGGAGAGCTGTCGGGGAAGCCGACAGAGTCCCTTGGGAGGAGCTGGCTGGCAACCAATGAGAAGCTCTGCTCCAAGGATTAGGGGCTACGGAGCAGAAAACTTTAATGGAGCCCGAGGGAGGCAGGAGAATGAGGAGTTAGGTATTCGTTTGGATTATAGTTGAAGTAGTTGTTAGCGCCCGGAAGGGGACTGAGCAAGTGATCTGGCTGGAGGGCCAGGCCATGGCAGACTGACAGACAGACCATCGGGAGCCAAGGAAGCAGACACCAAGGGAGTTCTACTGGTGAAGTCCCCTGCAACTAGCACGCAGATTCCAAAGGGCACTAGAGCACCATTTACACACCCAACACTGCACTGCTGCTTCCCATTCCCCTGGGGTGTGGCCAGGTCCCTGGCTTCCTGGGGTTCATTTCATCAGTCAGGTTTTCTATGCAAAATTTCAGCTCCTCTAGCTCCTGCTAATATTCTTGTGTGCCTGTCATCAGGTTTCCCTGAGCTAGGGTGACCAGAACTCCCATTTTTAAAGGGACAGTCCCTCCTGGAGGTGTCCCAACTTTTTCTTAAAAAAGGGAGAATTGTCCCATATTTTCTTTCTCCACCCCATTAGTACTGGTGGATCCTGCTCCTGGCCACCAGGCTCCTTCCTTCCCCTACTGCCTCGGGCTGGGCTGGTGCTGGCCAGGAGGAGCCGAACCCTGCATGTGTCAAAGCCCCGCACAGTGCTGGAACAGGGAAGCCTCTCCGCCCCTCAGCTGAGGTCTGGAGTGGCAGGGGCTTAGCACCCTCGTCCCACCCACCCTGGCTCCTGCTCCCAGGGAGCACGGGGCTGCTCCGGCCCCTAGGCACCCTCCCCAGCTGAACTACCACATTGGTAAGGTTCGCTGAAGCCCCTGCATTCAGGTTCCCTGGACCTTGGTGCACAATGCAGCCTTAGGGATTAACCTCTTCCTGCCCGTGCTGTAGCTGGGGAACAGATTATATCGGTGGCTAACAGCAGCCTGGAGGTGTTAGCTGCTGCCTTTCAACACTGTGCGGGCAAGAAGGGAGAAGCTGCTTCCAGCCGGGGTGGGAGGAAGGGAAGAGATGAGTTCTGTGACAGGGCCAGGTCATTCGTTCCCCCCGTTCCTCCCTTGCAGCTGGAAGCAGCTCCCGTACCTTCCCTAACACACAGTGCTGAAAGGCTGCTGCGGGCCACACTCTGGTGTGAACCCTGGCAGAAATCTGGGGGGGCCACGTGACACTGCATGCCCCCTGCCCATGTGTTGCCTTGGGAACATGATGCCAGGTTCCAGGAGAGACGGGTCTGTCCCGGGAGCCTAGCCAGGCATGGAGAGTAGAGAGTGCCAGCAGGGAGGGTAGGGTAGGTTGGTCCCCCCCATGTGAGTGAGGCGTATGGGAGTGTGTGTGTGTCACCCCCACCCCATGTGTGTCGGGGGACGCAGGGGTATGTGTGTGTCACTCCTCTCTGTGTGAACCCTAAAGCCTTAAAAATAAGAAGATAAATAAAAAGAATCCAACTACACAATATTGCTTTTTAATAGGGGCTCAGTCAACTTGATGTTAATTTGAATGTTTGTACTGTGTAGTTCTGATTGATTGCCATTGAACTCACTTTAATACAAGTAATTTTACCAGGTATCCCATGTTCAGCATAGGGAAATATGGTCACCCTATCCTGAGTTGCTGTCTGCTCTAGGCCTGGTTAGATACAACTAATGGAGGGAATAAAAGTTTGATTCCACTCCTAGGTCTTTATTCTTGCTTTCATTGGATGGAATCCTGCAGTTCTTGCTCCACCCTCATGCAGGGAACACTCCCACTGAAGTTACAGTCACTGCAGTCTCCCCTGGATCTGCAAGGGCATGTAAGATAGTTGGGTACAGCTTTAAAAGAGAATCGAATCCTAGAAACGGGTACAAAATAATAAGGGACAAATAATTCCATTCTGCAATGATCCGTGCAGTGCAGTGTGCAGTTCCAGTCACCTACCCTGGAGAACGTACTTCCACAGTGCCATGGTCACCATAGTACTGAGGGCCAGAAAAGTCCAATCAAGCTACAGTGCGGTCTGGGCAGGCCTGGCTCATCCTCATTGACTGGGTGTTTGTGCATGACCCTGTACAGTGGGGCCCAGCTTGGTGGGGCTTGGGGGAGACCCTGCTCTGTAAATGGTACAATACCCACCAAGCTGTATGAAGCACTATGTGAAGGTGCAGTGCTGGGTAAATGTATCAAAGTTGAGAATTGCTTTACTGATGGCAGGAGGGGGTGTTATTAAGTTAAAGCAAACCGCAACAATCCCTTGATTTTTTTTTAATCGTCCAGCCCCAGAGAGCATGTATTTCACCTCCTCAGAACAACCGTCATTCCTCCCCAGTTTGCAGTTAGCTCTCCTGGAGCACAAGTGTCCTTTGAAATGTGAGCATAAAGGAGTGAGTGTTTCCTCTGTCTTTGTTTGCGTACCATTCCCCAGCGCTTATCCTCTTGCTGCTTCGTAACCTTTTGATGCCAGAGAAGGTTTTCTCCTCTGTGCCTGCTCATCCCAGGTAATGGCTGGCAGAACAGAGCGTCCTGGCTGGGCTCCAAGGCAGATTGGCTGCTGTCAACATCCACTCTGCCCTGAATGGGCTCCAAGCTCAGCAGCTAAGCAGCTGGTGGTAATGTAGTCTCTGTGTCTGCGGGGCAGAATCAGAAAAAGGAAAAGCTTCGTCTCCCCACATAGCTATGCTCAGGAGTGCTGAGCCAGTGCAAAGCACTGAACGCTGGGAGGAGGGAACACTGGGGAAAGCACCTTGAGCAGTTCTGCAGCACCCCTGTGGGTGGGGAGTGCCCATCAGGTTGTCTAGTTGAATGGGCTCCGTCTCCCTATTTCGTACCTAGCTTGACGCTCACCTGACAAGCCCTGCCTGTTTGACCCTGAGAGGCTGTCTAATCCCAACAGACTCCTCTCATTACAAAGGGCTCCAGTGCTCTCCATACCCCTCCTTGCCCCATTTCCTGTCCTATAGAATCAGTCTTCCCTTCACTCCCTGCACACCTGGAAGGTCTCCAAGGTGTTCCCATCTTCAGGTTTCATCAGTCCATGAAATGATCCTTAATATCAAACCGCCCTTCACTGGCGCTTGCTCCCTTGGAGCTATAAACAGTGGGTAGGCCCCAGGGATATGCCAGTTCCCGTCATTTCTCCTTCCTCCTGGTAGGCATTAGAACCGGCTGTTTTCTCTGGCTGGTCACAGAGCTCGGGTAGGTTCCTCATGGCGTCACTGAGCAGGGTCACACAGCTCCTCTTCTTCATGAGTAGCAATCTTCTCTGGCCTGGTTTGTGTCAAGAGTTCAGCTGCTGACTTCCCCTTGTCTCAAGTTCGGTCTCTGCCTCAGAGCCCCTCTTGTGGGGATCAAGGTTAAATGTCTTTATAGATATTGGCCTTTAACTGCTGCTAGTTTGTCTTCCTCAATGCGCCATTTCCCCATGAGCCTTCAAGTTCCATCAGGTTTTACCCTCCCTCACTGCTGTGACACATGTGATCCTGGAATTCCTCACATACCACTCAAGAGCTGCTGTCCCTTATGGAACCCTGTGTGCACCAAACCAGTTCCTCAGATTTCCACATGCTTTCGTGCACGCTGCTACAAGGTCAGGCTATTGCATCTGGCCATCTCAAATATGTGCCGGCGTCTGCAAGGAACCTCTGGGAACTAGTCCTTTTCTGCAAGCTGAATTCTCTGCTATGCCGTCTCAGGGATGGCAGGATGCAGTGGCAGCCACAGAATGGGCTATGCTGTATATTCATCAGATCTATGTCCTGACCCAAACTTGGCCACCGTAACTACCTACTGCCAGCAGCTTTCATTTCTACTCCAATGTCTCCTGCATGTAATTCTGTCCACCTGACCTGTGGTTCCATGATCTGCAAACCTGGCGATCTCTCTCCTGGATGCTTTGCTTTACCGTCCAACCTGTTCAACACACAAACTAGAACAGAGAGAATTAACCCTTTAATTGCTGGATTTAATAAATAAACCATTCTGCAGCCACAGTATTTGCCCCGCACTGCAGCATATGCTGCAGAACCTCAGCTTCCAGTGAGGAGATAGGTTCAGAGACAGCGACAGCCTGCAGCGCTATCATTGAAAATAAATGGGGTGTAACTGATGCAGCGATATCTGCCTGAATTTGCAGAGATCCTGAAACAACATTTCTGAGAGTCTGAACTGCCCCGTTCAGCTCAAGCATGGCTCCATGGACGCTGTTCTGTGACTGAGAAACATGCCTCTTTGCTAAGATGCCTCAGAATTCAGCCTTTTTCAAGTGGAATTAGTCATTTTGTGGGAGCCAAATGCCTGGCATTTGGTTTTCTGTCTCCCTGCTCTGTTGAGCTCTGCCTGCACCTGCTCTGTGGTCTCCATCTTTCCCTGTAAGAGAGAGAGCTCCCTGCACTGTTCTTTGGAGTCAGACTGCAGGGGTTGGGAAGAGGTGGGCATCCAGCTTGCAGCTAGGAAACAACGAATGCCAGAAATGTGGCTGGTGAGCAGTCTTGAGAACAGTTCAGCAGCCAAGGGCCATGGGGCCAGGAAGATGGGCAGCTGCCCTCTTCCCCAGCTCACACGGGGAAAGAGGCTCTGAGCTGGGCTGCCCAGAGAGCAGAATGCAAAACCCATCTTCAAAAATAATCTCTCAAGAATACTCACTTTCAAGTTTTGCATTGTTGTGTATCTCAGCTCTGAGCCTCAGCTCGTGGGGAGGGGGGCATGAAGGGTAGCTTGTGACAACAGAATAAACCAGTGATGCCCCAAGATTTGGTGCTGTTGTCACAGGGCTGTCACAGGGCCCTACCTGCACTTTCACATACCCTGGTCCTGTTGACCTTACATGTCCATTGTGCCCTTTGGCGTCAAGGCAGGTTTGCATGCAGAAGAATGGCAGGGCCAGGGGCTGTAAATAACAGGTGAGTTGTTTCCCTTGGGCTTAATGGGATTGAAAAGTTTCCTTCATTTTTAATGGTGATTCCTGGTTTTCAAAACATTGGGAACAATCCGGATCATAATTAATTGATCTGCCCCTGTGGAAGTCAAGAGGAAGCTCACGATAGATTCAGAGCAAGCAGGAACAGGCTCCAAGTTTGTAAATGAGAAGTGGAGCAGCATTAGCCCAATGGCTTTCATCCTGAGACCTGGAGTCTCTCCCCTGTCCCCAGACCACATGCTGAGAACATCTTGCTGCTAATGCCGATGAGACCTTATATTCGCTCTTTTAAAATAAAAGGACTCTATCATGGCAGAGGAGGCGTGGGGCGTGTGACAGCTGGCCATGTGTGCCAGTTTCAACACAGAAGAACAATTTTCTAATGACTGTACTTGGCTGGAACTGACTCCTCAGCCATGCCCCAATTAGCTGCCTGAGTGGGCATCCCACACATACTACAGCTTTGAAAAGACAAGAATCTTTGTGCTCCTGGCTCACAGTTACTTAGCCCAGAGCAATGGCATGACAGATCATATGAGTATCCCTTAATTTTGAAGCCCTGCAGTGGTTTCTGTATCAAAGGCAAGAACCAGGTGCATTAAGATCCTGGGGTCAAATTAGTTATTTATTTTGTACCCAGTCATCTACCTGATGACTAAGGAAAGGACAGTTATTTAAAATGTTCTTTCCAGCTGGAACACTCGGCTGTAATTATGGGGATTCTTCCACTAACTAGCTGTAGCTCACGAAAGCTCATGCTCAAATAAATTGGTTAGTCTCTAAGGTGCCACAAGTACTCCTTTTCCTTTTGCGAATACAGACTAACACGGCTGTTACTCTGAAACCTTTTATTTTTTTGGAGTTTTGCTTTAGTGTCCTATCAACTGTCTGTCTTTGCTCCCTGTTCAGGGTAGTTTTATGTAGATCTTTCAGGCAGTCACCCCAAACCAGCTGACAATGTGGCTCTAGAGAAACAGACCCTAAGGCATGGACAGCTGGGGCAGAAGGGCAAGAAGATGAAGTTTATCGCTAAACAGGACCCCATGTTCTGTGTGGAGTGTGAGGACATAGACACAAAGAGCCAAATTTAAAGCAGCAGCTAGAGAACTCGTAACCAGGAAGTTCCCACATTTATTAAGCTCCTTCTGGTCCCCTCTGGTAAACCTGGAGGACCAGGAAACCTATAACCATTGCATAGCTCACTGTCTTTGTAATAAAAAAAATAAAGCTTAAATTGTAAACTAATGTAGATACACAACAATTCAAAATAAACTTCAAATTCCTTAAAACTATTTAGAGAGACATGGTGCGGGAGCTAATATCTTTTATTGGACCAACTTCTCTTGGTGAGAGAGACCAGCTTTGGAGCTACACCGAGTTCTTCCTCCAGACTGGGACGAGTACTCAAAATGTCACAGCTAAATAAAAGACCTAACAGACAGTTTAGCACAAGGAGTTAGCACATATTGTAAGTAACCGTTCGAGGTGAAGTTGCTCATTAACACCCCTTTAGTCATAGTACAAAAAGGAGGGTCAGTGGGTTACAGATTGTTGTAATAAGTCATAAATCCAGCGTCTTTATTAAGACCCTGATTTTTAGTGTCTAATCAATTCTCATCCTCAAAGGAAACCTGCACACCACTTTCAAAAGATGAGCCTCGGAGCTTAAATTCACAACTAAACATAATGGTCTGAACAGAGATGCTGGATTTATGGCTTTTTCATTACTACTAAACTCCCCTAAAAACTGGCGATATTCAGATATCTTCTTTAATTTATTTGGGAAAGCAGGCAGAATGTATTTTTAAATCTTTTACCTTTACTGAAGACAGTCACAAAGATGATTGTGAAAGGGTTCTGCTTTGTTAGATGCATAAAGAACGTTTGATGCATATTTTAGATGTCAGCAAAAAGTGGTTTCTGAAAGAGCATGTTTTCACCAGAGAAATGAAGAAGCAGAGGGAGATGTTGAGTGTTTTATAAGACCCCTGCATGCGTTGGCTGAAAACTGTGATTTTGGGACTGCAGAACATGAAAATATCAGCGACAGGCTGTTTATTGAGTTAACAGACAAAAGTTTCTCACAGCAACTACAATTAAAGACAGACTTAAATCTGCCCACAGCTATACAGAAAGCAGAGCATTGTGAACAGTAGACAAAAAGGCAGGAGGAGCTTGAAAAAACCTGAAACTAACTTAGAAGCACAAGTTCTAAACAGACACAGCAGAGTGCTAAAAGCCATTACTCAAAGTCCTGAGGCTATGACGGAGATCCTGGTTAATGACAACTCTTTCAAGACTAAATGCACAAGATGTCGAAAAATTCATAGTCCAACAGATAGATGTATGTCTACTCAAAGGGGGAGGAGTGATAGACTGTTAAACCTTATTGTGCTGTTTGGCCACTAGACGGTACCTTAAGCTCACAACAACCATTGTTTGCAGTACGTTAAAGGATCTCATAGCAAACACATCTCTGGTGTATCTCGATATAATGGAAGCTCTGTAGCCAGTCCAAATCCGGCTACTAGTAGCAGCCCTGCAACCTACTGTGTATAAGGGGTACATGACACCTTGCTAGCATAGACGGTCAGTTATATGGGCCCATGGTGCCCATGCTCCATCAATATTTAGGAACTTGGGCTCGGCTCCACCAATGTTTGGGCTTACCACGCTTTGGGGGGCCCCATGCTTCAGGGGGAATACGGGGTCCAGGGCAGCCTGGGGGGTTGCAAGGGAAAGTCATTACCAGAGCCGTGGCTGCCAGGTTTGTATAATTTTCGGTGGTACCCAGAACGTCCATAGGAGAGACCGGGGCAACCGCCCTGGGTCCCATGCTTTGGGGGGGGCGGCTCTGCACTTCAGGAGGATGTAGGGTCCAGGGTGGCCTAGGTGGTCAGCAGGGGGCCCAGTGCTGGCAGCAGTGAGTGACCTGGCCCCAGCCCACCCCGCTCTGGTCCTCCCGACATCGCTGGGGGAGGGGGTGGAAGCCGGAAAGAGGCAGGTGGAGACTTGGGGGAAGGGGTGGAATGGGGGTGGGGTGGAAATGGAGCAGGGTGAGCTGGGGCTGGGTCACTTGCTGCTGCAGGCGCCAGACCCCCCACTAACCCTCCAGGTTTCCCGGGACCCCGCGTCCCCATGAAGCGCGGTGCCCCCCAAAGTGCGGGCCCTGGGGCGGTTGCCCGAGATTCATCCTATGGATGTTTTGGGCATCACATGGACCTCCACATGGAAAGTCAACAGAAGTGAGAACATGACCTGAAAGACTGATTGGGCCCCCTCAAGGGCTTGTGCTTTAGAACACTGCTCAGGACTATTTAAATACAATTGAAGAGATGAAATTCAATGTTGATAAATGCAAAGTATTTGGATCTTGGAGTCACCATGGATAGTTCTCTGAAAAAATCCACTCAATGTGCAGTGGCAGTCAAAAAAGCGAACAGAATGTTAGGGACCGTTAGGAAAGGGATAGATAATGAGACAAAAAGTATAAATCCATGGTACGCCCACACCTGGAGTACTGCATGCAGTTCTGGTCATCCCTATCTCAAAAAATATATTAGAATTGGAAAAGGTATAGAGAATGGCCACAAAAATGATGAGGGGTCTGGAACAACTTCGCAATGAGGAGAGATTAAAAACACTGGGACTGTTCAGCTAGCTTAGAAAAGAGATGACAAAGTGTAGAGGATATGACAGGTCTATGCAATCAGGCCAGGTGAGGAGAAAGTGAATAAGGACGTGTTATGTACTCCTTTCCATAACACAAGACCCAGGGGTCACCCAATGAAATTAATAGGCATCAGCTTTAAAACAAACCTAAGGAAGTACTTTTTCATACAACACATACAGGCTGTGGAACTCATTGCCAGGGGATGTTGTGAAGGCCAAAACTATAACAGTGTTTAAAAAAGAACTAGATAAGTTCATGGCAGATAGGTCCATCAGTAGCTATTAGCCAAGATGGTCAGGGACGATGCCTCATGCTCTCGGTGTCCCGAGCCTCTGACTGCCGGAAGCTGGGACTGGATGACAGGGGATGGACCACTCAATAATTGCCCTGTTCAGGGAATGATCTGACCAAAACATGAACGTAACGAGATGGAACCGAAATTCCACAGCTGAAAACATGAGGGATTCCTTATAGCAAGCAGTGAACCTCCAAATTCTTGGAGGGAGGGTGCAATGAAGAACCCAAACAGGTGGTTTCTGAGCGGAACTATATTCAATCACTGAACTATCTAGAAACCTCCCCAGCACGAGTTGCCATGAACTTTCCGGCCAGTCTGGAAATATTGCATCCAAGAGGAGCTTTTGCTTGGTGTTGAAGCCATTCACCTACCATCCATACTGGAACCCAAAGCACAGAGCACATACCAATACAATGTGATGGGTCAAAGGAGTTACCCACAAGTTTGAGTTTGGGGAGAAAATTCAGGCTGTGTTTTGTTGTGTCGAGGGGTCTCCCATCCTAGCTCTCTAATCACTGCAACAGCATTGGGAAATGACAGTACTGGCCACTGGTGTCTGGCCAATAAGGTGACCAGAGTGATTGTTATCTCAGACCCTGTAAGCCTGATCTAGTAAAAAAGCCCTTCACTCATAACCTGACGCATGTTCTGGGGAAGTGATGAGTGCTGGGACCTCATGTGTGATGCTCTTCCTGGCTGGTAACACCTGTGTTGGGCCTCTTGACATGAACATATCTGAGCTCTTGCATGTCGTCCCAACATGCCCACTCCTTCTTTTCAAACACCTAGGTCACCTGTAGAGTTGTTTTGAAAGCATGGACCAAATGGACCTAGCTCTAAAGCCAACGGCAGACATAGAGAGGGTGAGATTGGCGGCACACAGCACCTGCTGTAAGGTAACCATCGCGACTGTACTCGTGGGTGGCTCTCTTCTCCTTTCCCTGGGCATTATAATGGGTAAGTTTGCAGTTGGATCCGCTCTTACTGTTTATAAGCTACAAAGGAAAAACTGTCTGTGAACAACAGGCTGGGCAGTCAGTCCAAGTGTCCCAGGCCTGTTCTCCTATGGCAGGTGAACCTCAAAAGACAGGATGTTTAGGTTCAGCTCAGGAGTTAGATGCTTTTCCAGACATTCATTGAACTCATGAGATCTGGATGGGAGAGAGCTTTCTGTTTCTCAACAGCAAAGCAAAGCACTTGTAAGCTCCCGCTCAGTCCTCTCTGGCCAAGGATGGCTGCCACCACAGGAGCACAAGGAGAGGTAGAAGAAAAAGCAGGGAGATCGGGGAAGTCTTCTGGTGAGGACACCAACCAGTGATGCCCTTCCCCTCCCCTCTGTGAGGGGGTATGGCCTCCTCTCACTTTACGTATCCTTTCAATCTCTCATCTCTACCTTCAAGATCCTGCACAACACCACCACGACTCTGTCTCACTCTCTTTTCCTCCTATTCTTTCTCCCGTCGTCTAGGGTGGCGTCTCCCAAGATGGTCCTTTGGTTCTCCTCTCCCTCTGCCGTTTACACACCCTCTTCGAGATGCTGTCCCTTGAGCCTGGGACTCCCTCCCTCTGCTCCTTTGCCAGCTGACCCCTTCCAGCCCACCTCTGCATTCAAATGCTGCCACAAAGCCACATCCTCTGCATGGCCTTTTGATGCTAATTCCCAAGACTGGAGTTGTGGATGAGCTCACTGCAATGCTCTCGCATTCAGTAGGGCTTGATCACCCCACAAAGTTCTGTGCTCAGTGAGCATGCCCCAGGGCTGCAGCTGCGGGATGGTTTGCTGTATTGGGACCAGCTGTGACCCTGGGACTGTGCGCAAGATTGTTGCAGGGCTCCAGACTCCACTATTTCCTGCCCCTACAGGAAACGAAAAGCAGCTCTAGGGCAATGAAAATAAAATCTTAATGGCTACTTCTTGGTTTCTTTTTCTGCTTTCTGCTTATCCCAATAGCAATATGTTTATTCCAATCGCTAAGCACAGTCCAGTTGGATGAAACCCTGTTGCATGACTATAGCTGGGATTACCAAGAGTCTCTGCTAATGTTTTGCTGCCTTGAACACTGAGAGCTCCTCCAGCACTAATAAAACTCCACACGTTCGACATTCAAATTAGATAAAGAGTCAGGGCAAAAATCTCTTCTTATATACACATGGGGAATCCCATCTCTGTCATTTTGCTCTTCTTGTCTGCATGGAGCTTCCGGGATGCTAATGGGAGATCAGGGGAGATGTGTAAGGAAGCACAAAATCAAAGAGGCACCAGGAAGATGGGAGACAGATAATCTTGTTTTTAAAATGGGTGATTTCCAAAGTCTAGAAGCTGGTCCAGACCCCTAGACGTTGTCAGCTTCCAAGTCCCCTTTGCTTGTCTCCCTTGTGGAACTCTTGCCCTCTGTCTGCAGCTTATTGCTCTGCACAAGAGCTCAGCTTTGAGCACACCGTGGAAGTGAGAGGAATTGCATATGACAGCAATTTAAAAAGGGAGAACTCGGACTACTACAGGACTTTGACCCCCGCTCTGCAAAGGCTGGTGAGTTGGCTGGATTCTTCCATGGGTAACCAGAACCTCCAATGGGCTAAGCACTCAGCTTGCAGTGAAAGTCCCAGGTGCCTGTGCATTGCATGGCTGTGGCCCCATCTCAGCAGGAAGCAGCCCCTGGAAGGGGAGGCTGGGACTCTCTCATCACACAGCACTGGCTCCTGTGGTTGTTTAAAGAGACACCTGGAGTTCCAAAGACAGCCCCCTCCTGATTTCCTCAGTCCAAAGGATGCAGTGGCCATGACATGGGGTCATGGGAATATTAGGAGTAAAAGAAAAATGGTGCAAGGAGTGAGGTGTTCCTCTGACATTGGCCAGGGGTCCCAGAGAGCACCCTGCCACGAGCATCTGTCTGAGGTGCCCCAACGAGTGATAGTGGCAGAGGAGTCCATATTTCAGAGACTCTTTTGAAAACTACTGGAGTCTCATGCTCTGGAAATGCATGAGGCTGCAGAAGTGACACAGCACAGCTTCATGTGAGCAGGCAACCTGCTCAACAATCATGTGCAAGTGGGAAAGGGCTGGCAGGGCCTGACCTTGACAGACCTCCTGATATTGTGGGCTGGGATGTCCTGACCCACCTGGAACATTCTTGGGTTCCTGCCCTGCAAAGGAGAGGTGATGGGAGGCAGCAGAAAGGGAGGCGGGTGATTCTCAGAGAGAAATGGGGATGGAGATGTTGCCATGCTCGTGGCATTCTGCATAACTGCACAGATTGGAGGGAAATGGCACAGAGAAAAGCAAACAGAGACTGAGGACAGGAGCAGATGCAGGAGTGGAAAATGCCCTACTCAAAGCTAAGGACACTTGGCTAACAGCTGGCTAAGGCCAGACCAGCTTTTGAGGACACGTGAGATGGTGGTTCCAGTGGCACCCACAGCTGTACACATTACACATGCTGCATGCCATTAGCAATGGCCACCCCACTGTCCACTCAGCCCTGGAGGGGCAGTGGGGCCAAAATAGAGTGAATGGCATTGCAAGCCCCATGCACAAGGGGTCACAGTGCTGCTAAGTTTGTCGATGGAGGGGCTGCAGGGCCAAAGCTGAGTGAGCACACTGGGCAGTGGGGAGGTCAGCGCTGCTCCTTCTTCTGCTACCATGGAGCCGGCTCCCCCGAGGGCCTATCCAGCTTCGTCTTCCTTCCAGCAGCTTGTGTCCCTTCTCAGGGATGGGGAGAGACACTGCCCATGGATGGGCCATGCTGGAAGGCAAGCGAGACACTGGGACCAGCAGCTGCAGTAGGGATCTCTCTTCAGGGAAACATTTCTGGTGGCACCTGTGGCTGGTTCCTCTTATCGTATGCAGCACAGTCTGGCTTTCAAATGGAAAAACAGCTTTGTGAAAGCACATCTCTGGAGCTAGCTGGCAAGGAGGTTAAATTGCCCAGGGCATGGGGGACAGCGGGCTCAGAGCTCAGAATCACTTCTTAGACACGGCTCCCCAAGGTTCTGGAGCCTTGGTCTCTTCTCCCCAGGGCTTTTTGCTTAAAGAAAATCTGAGCCAGTGTTTGCCGGCCTCACTCTTCTTTGCCTTGTAGTTTCTAACCAGCTTCCAAGGCTCTCCATTGGAAGGGAGCTGTGTTGGCTGTGCTGTCCTGGAGTACAGGTGAGTGTGCGCTGCTCTGTGGCTCCCTACAGCCAGCCGTGGAGTACTGCGGCTCCATGAGTCTGGCCTGCATTGACTTCTGGTCACTCTCTTTTGGCGGGGGAAAGGATTTATTTATTTTTGTCAAAATGTGGCCTTTTGCCAACTCTGGGATTTTTTTTTCTTCAAAAAATGTTGAGTATGTTTAATCCTTATAAAAATGTGATTAAAATGGTTGTCATGATTTTTTTGACAAAAACTTAATTTTTTGGTCAAACAAATATGTGGTTAATTTTGTAGATCAGATTTTCAGTAACATTTTTGATAAAAATTGTAATTATCGTATTTTTTCATTAATCTTTGTAAAGCAAGCGACAGGCCCGTTCTGAACCCTCCAGACCAGAATCAGTGTGGAAACCCTGACGTTTTATTACTGAGCAAATAGGTTGGCATCTACCCACAGGCTCCCCGGGGAGCTCTGTGGTGTGGGGCCAAGGGCGGGTGGAGAGAGGACAGGCCTGTGATCACAGCTCATCCTTGTACTATCGTGAGGAAATGTGCTCAGTGAGTCTTTTCCTCCAGCAGGAATGGGAACTCCAGTGTGATTGTCCATTTCCGGCTGCAATTCAGCCCGCAGGCTTCCTGGCCTTTAAACGCCAGTGTGGAGGAAGAGGCCCTCAGACATGGGCTGGCTGCAGCACTGAGGGAGGAGGGCATCCCGCTGGCCACCTATGGGACCATCTCCTCGGCCTTACTCACAGGTAAGCATCTCCTGTCCCTGCCAAGAGGCACGAAAGGTTCCATCCTCAGGCAGGGCCTGTCGCCAGAGAGAAGTAACCTGAGCAGAGGCTGATAACAGGCAAGGGCTGCACTTAGCAAAGCCACAAACAATCACCTCAGCTTTAGCTTTATCTCAATTTGGTTTTTAAAGCCCAATTCAAACTCCCTGCCCAATGGCCGTTGTGATACAGCATGGCCAGAAGGCAGCAGGAGAGTGATCTAGGAGAGATTTGTAAGTCCCAGGATGAGGAGAAGCCTTATTCCCTGTAGAGGGAAGAACGGTTTCTATAGATTAATTAAAAGCACCTGAAGCCAATCACAGCACCTGAAGCCTGTCACCTGATAGAAACCCCCTGCTTCGATCAGACAAGGGAAGGAGTTGGAGCAGAGAGCAGTTTGGAGGAGTTGGAGCAGAGGAGAGTTTGGAGAAGTGCTGTGGCTGGGTGCTGTGGCCTAGGTGCAGAGAGGGAAGTAGCCCAGGGGAAGGAACCGCTAGTTCAAGTGTTTTACCACTATCCCTTGGGCCCCTGGGCTGGGATTCGGAGTAGAGGGCAGGCCTGGGTCCCTCCCTCTCCACTACCCTTCTCTGGGTTACTACTGGGACAGTAGAAACCCGAGCTCAGGGGCAGGAAACTGTGTCCCAAACCCCACCCAAGAAGAGGAAGCGCGGGACCCATCATAATTGTACTGGCAATTTGCCACACCATATACAAATGCATCAGACACAGAACAGGGAGATGCTAGCTCTGGTAGGCTCCAAAGGATTGACTAGCAAGCATCGGAGCCAGGTTTGTATAATTTTTGGTGGTGCCCAGAATGTCCATAGGACGAATCAGGGGCAACCGCCTCAGGGCCTGTGTTTTGGGGGGCACCTTGCTTCATGGGGACGCGGGGTCCAGGGAGACCTGGAGGGTTAGTGGGGGGTCTGGCGCCTGCAGCAGAAAGTGACCCGGCCCCAGCTCACCCTGCTCCATTCCCTCCCCACCCCCATTCCACCCCTTCCCCCAAGTCTCCACCCGCCTCTTTCGGGCTTCCACCGCCTCCCCCGAGCGATGTCGGGAGGACTGGAGTGGGGTGGGCTGGGGCCAGGTCACTCACTGTTGCCAGCACCGGGCCCCCTGCTGACCCCCTAGGCCACCCTGGACCCCACATCCTCCTGAAGTGCAGAGCCGCCCCCCCAAAGCATGGGACCCGGGGCAGCTGCCCCGGTCTCTCCTGTGGACGTTCTGGGCACCACCAAAAATTATACAAACCTGCTGTTCATCAAGGAAAAGTGCAGAGTCCTGGACTTAGGAAGGAAGAATCCCATGCACCGTGACAGGCTGGGGAGCGACTGGCTAAGCAGCAGTTCTGCAGAAAAGGACCTGGGAATTACAGAGGATGAAAAGCTGGATATGAGTCAGCAGTGTGCCCTTGTTTCCAAGAAGGCCAACTGGGCTGCATTAGTAGGAGCATTGCCAGCAGATCGAGGGAAATGATTAGTCCCCTCTATTCGGCACTGGTGAGGCCACGCCTGGAGTATTATGTCCAGTTTTGGTTCCCCCACTACAGAAGGGATGTGGACAAGTTGCAGAAAGTCCAACGGAGGGCAACAAAAATAATTAGGGGGCTGGGACACATGACTTACGAGGAGCGGATGAGGGAACTGGGCTTATTTAGTCTGCAGAAGAGAAGAGTGAGGGGGGGATTTGATAGCAGCCTTCAACTACCTGAAGGGGGTTTCCAAAGAGGATGGAATTCGGCTTTTCTTAGTTGTGGCAGATGACAGAACAAGGAGCAATGGTTTCAAGTTGCAGTGGGGGAGGTCTAGTTTGCATATTAGGAAACACTATTTCACTAGGAGGGTGGTGAAGCACTGGAATGGGTAACCTAGGGAGGTGTGGGAATCTCCGTCCTTAGGGGTTTTTTAAGCCCAGCTTGACAAAGCCCTGCCTGCGATGATTTAGTTGGGGTTGGTCCTGTTTTGAGCAGGGGGTTGGACGAGATGGCCTCCTGAGGTCCCTTCCAACACAGATATTCTGTGATTCTATGACAGGTTGCTGGGCTGCTACTCGCACGTCAGGCTTCTGTACCAGATATCGACTGGCTACAGAGCTTCCATGATATACTGATACACCTGAGTTGTTTGATCCCTTAATATATTGTCAACAATGGCTGTTGTGAGTTTAAATAAAGGATAGGTTTCAGAGTAACAGCCGTGTTAGTCTGTATTCGCAAAAAGAAAAGGAGGACTTGTGGCACCTTAGAGACTAACCAATTTATTTGAGCATAAGCTTTCGTGAGCTACAGCTCACTTCATCGGATGCATACCGTGGAAACTGCAGCAGACTTTATTTATACACAGAGAATATGAAACAATACCTCCTCCCACCCCACTGTCCTGCTGGTAATAGCTTATCTAAAGTGATCATCAGGTGGGCCATTTCCAGCACAAATCCAGGTTTTCTCACCCTCCACCCCCCCCACACAAATTCACTCTCCTGCTGGTGATAGCTATGGATAGCTATGGATAGCTGGTGGAGGGTGAGAAAACCTGGATTTGTGCTGGAAATGGCCCACCTGATGATCACTTTAGATAAGCTATTACCAGCAGGACAGTGGGGTGGGAGGAGGTATTGTTTCATATTCTCTGTGTGTACATAAAGTCTGCTGCAGTTTCCACGGTATGCATCCGATGAAGTGAGCTGTAGCTCACGAAAGCTCATGCTCAAATAAATTGGTTAGTCTCTAAGGTGCCACAAGTACTCTTTTTCTTTTTAAATAAAGGATGTTACAGCGAGTACAACCTAGTGGCCAAAAAGTATACTATAGTATAGCAAGTATAACATGCTTTCCCCTGTGTAATAGTATGTCTCCCAGCTGGGGGTTGGCTGCAGGTGACCTCCAGCCTCCTGGAAAGATTTCTAGAAAAGATTTCTTTCAGTATTTTCACTGCTTCTCTGCTGCTTCCCACGCTGGCCTGGGGGGTGTCTGAAGAGGAAAACATGGGGTGTGCTGGAGCACACCTGGCTGTGCTCAGTGAGACCATCTCCAGTTACTGTCGGAGCTGGAAGCCCCTCTCACCAGGCTCAGGGCTGAGAGGTGTTAGTTCTTGGCTGTCACTGACTGGAAAAATAGCCATGGAAAGTCACTGGACTCGCCCTAAGATGTCAGAGTTCCTCAACGCTGCCCTGGTGAGCTGGTGACCCACTGGTCAATGTCTGTTGTGACCCCCCCATGTCTGATCCACAGAGGACAAAAGTCTGTTAGAGCTGCCAGCTGCAGAGCCTGGTTCTTTAGCTCAATCCATGGAGGCTCAGGCATTCAGAGCTGGAAGGCCCAGGTGGCCAGGATGGTGGCTGCTACACTTGTGAGAACTAAAAGGATGAGCATCTCAATATTACATCACAGCATCTTTTGCCATTCGCCAACCCCATTCTGAAAGATACCTGGACCTGTGACCCTAGAATTACTGCATCCTCTCACCCTCCCCATCTCTCCATTGTGTTACAGGGCCAAGTGGGGCGTTTCTGTATGGAATTGGATTAAAATCAGGTATGAGTTCTCCCTGAATCAGTGCCTTGCCTGCTCATACCCAGAAGCCTGCATCCTCCAAAGGAGTAGAACCCTCCCAGGGTTAGCCCATGCCAGCTGAATCACCCAGGAGGATCCAGCCATGCTCACAGTGAGGGCTAGCACAGCCACCCCCTGCTCCCTTCTGCGCTGGAGGTTGGAGCTCTGAAGGCTGTCGACGCTGTAGCTTTGTTCTGAATCTGTAACATGGCTTGACCCATCCATAAGTCATGTCCATGCATAGTACAGCAGTGCCTCTCCTTTCCTCTGGTCCCTGAGCCAGGGGATCCCAGGTCCTGTTACAGAGATGGATCTGACTGTGATGTTCCAGTCAGGTCTGGGTCTGAAGTCTGAACTTTCCCAGAGGATGGGGTGGCTCCGGGGTATTGGCACAGACCCAGGCCTGATTGAGCTACCAAAATGCACCTGCAATCACAACAAACTGATAATGGGCAAAGGGCAGCCCTGGTGTAACAGCTGCTCCTTTCAGCCTCAGTGGGGTTCACACCTGCTTGTGTTGGTACAATGTCTCCTGTGGATACTGGGGAAGAGGTTGGGGATGGACGTTTTATGTAGTTAACATTAGCAATGTGGAAGGGCTGGGAAGCCAGTTTGCTCAGAGACACTTTCTCTCTTTTCTCCATGAGGGTCCAGTCCTGGACTTTCTCATCATCCATTTGGGGATGCGCCCAGCCTCTGACACCAGCTCCAGTCTTTGTTCTCTGCAGAACAAGCTTAGAATGAGTCCGGCACCAGGGGATGGGTCCCTGCACAGGGAGGCTCTGGATCGGCAGTCCCCTTTCTGGTCGGGAGCTCTGGAAGACTGTAGAGTGTGAAGGGGCCAGGTTAACCACCACCTTCCTGTTCCTTCAGGCAGTTGCCCTGGATATGTATTTACTTGTCAGAACAGCCAGTGTGTGTGGAAAGAGAATCCTGAGTGTGACGGCCAAGTCGACTGCTCCGACGGCTCTGATGAGGCAGGCTGCGGTAGGTCTCTCGCACTGGGGTTGTATCTGCTGGGGGCACACATGGCCAGTGGGACATGTGTTTGGGAGGCTGATAGTGGACCAGCATTCCTGGGGAGATATGGACTTGCTGTCTAATTAAGAGGACTTACTAACTGTTCCTCCTTGGAGGAAGCTGCTTTGAAGCAGTTGATGAGTGGATCGTTTGTAGCCTAGTACTGTCTCCAGGTGCTAAGGGCAGAGGCCTGGCAGGCCAAGGGCAGTTGCAGGCAGAGCACAAGGAGAATCCATGCCCCACTGTTGTCTTTCACCAACATTCATATAGATGGCCCAGCTCCCTGTGTCCCCAGCACAAACACCACCCGGCCCACTAGCATTTTGGGCCCTTGTTGGCAGTGTCAGCAGGGAGCCATGGAGCGTGAATGCACCTCTGAGCCCAGAGGTGGCCCCTCCAGGGCTGATGCACTCTGGCAGGCAGTGTTACAGGATACTGGTCAAGATAGTACCCACGCTGTCTCTACTCTAGGGCTTGTTAACCAAGCCCATCCCCAGAGGTCACCCAGCGTCCTTCGCTGGGGCTGACGGTCATTACAAACACAATGACTGACTAATTAGGGCAGCAAGTTCACAGCTAGTGATTCATTCAGAGAATTCTGAAAAAGAACGCAGGTAGAAGTCCAGCAGCAGAGTGGGGTTATCCAGTTTATGTACAGTTACCTGCCTTGCGTGTGTGTGTGCACTTGGTGCAAGGAGCTTCTGACCTCAGAGACACAGTACAGGCTCTTGAGGCCAGAGTGGCTGAACTGGAAGAGCTAAGGGAGACTTTCAGGACACAGCAGAGTTGGTCCCACCCCCAGTCTGGCAACCTCTGTGCTGTTGAGGAGAGAGAAAGCCTTGCGTGTGGCGGTTCAATGATGAGACAGAACACAGCTTTATGCAAGCAAGCAGGCTGGTCAGCTGAGATGGGCTGTTCTGCCCCCCCACCTTCCACCTTTTCCTTTTATTATATTTCTCCCCCCTAAGCATTACACACTGCTACCGCAAAAAGATACACAAAGGAATGTATGATGTTGATTAATATACTTATTTACCATCCTTTATCTACTACAATGCTGGTTCTCAGGCCTTGAGCCCAGGCTAAGAAAGCTTCCCACAGTCACTGTCCCAACAATCAAGTTCTCATGGTTCATATCTAGCCCTTGTCCTTGGATAGAGCAATGTGTGCATTGCTTCTACAAAACAGTCAGGGTGTGCCCTGCCTGCTTCCAGGTGGAATAGCTAAACATGAACCCTTCATCCCCCCGTTTTTTATTTAATGATATTCGGCCATCTCATGGTAGCCGTCAATTTGTTTTGTCATGCTGTTTAACTCCCAGACAGACAAGGACATAACCTGGGGAGCTTTCCAGGGCGAAATTTCACAAAATCTTAACAAGGAAGGAATACATTGCACACAGCAGCAGCAAAAAATAAGCCCAATAATTACAAACACAGCATAACCGAAAAGCTGTCGCAGCCATTCTAGAGAGGGCAGCCAACCTGTAAGCCAATTCCAAAAACCCTCAAACCCCAGATCTTGGCGTATGTGTGTTGTAAGACTGGCCAATTCAGCCAGTCTAGTTTCTATGGAGCGACTATTATCAGTTAAATTAAAGCAACACATGTGCTGAAATGTGGAGCAGCCTAGATGGTGTTTCAGGAGCAGAAAATCAATGGCTGCTCTGTTATCCAAAATTGCATCCCTTAATTCGTGTTGTTCTGTGTTAAGTAAGGCAATAGCCTGGGATGTTGTATTAATTGCCTTTGCTGCAAAGCATGCCAGGTTATTTAAAGTTCTGGCGGAATACATAGCAAGCGCAGGGACCCCAACAATAGAGGCCGCTAAGGCAGTATACTCAGCACGACTAAAAAGCTCAACATCTGCAATACAATCATCTGAAAGGGGTACACTTCTTTTACTACGGTTTTGACCAGCAAAAGGCAATATAAGTGTCATTCTACTAAGACAGCAAAGGGTGCCATCACTTAAATTTGCAGGAATATAATTAAAGGTGCGTGAACCGCAAGTAAAAAACCATCCTGATGGTAGGATGATATGGCCATAATTATATGAAACATTAACAGCATGGGAACAATTTAAAAGGGGTTGAGAAATTTTTCGACAGCCCAAGGGCACCTTTGTACTAGTGCAGTTAACTACACGCGCACAGGTGACATTGTGAGCCCCGGCCGGGTACATTGTGTGGAGGCATATAGCCGTGCGAGGCAGAGTATAGTTGGCCGGGCCCCAATTAGCCATGCTAGAGTACTGGGAGGAAAGATTCGCATAAGCAGAGAACAGTGTCTTATTCTCCATCTCCTCAGGGTGATGACATACTGGAATAAGGCATGTACCTAACAAATCTCCGACTGCTACAGAATTAGATACCCACTTTTGTCTAACATTTGCTATTGAAGCCAATCTTTCCCATATGTTATATGTCATTCGGGCTCGTAACGGGGGAAGCGCTTCCGAGCCAACCCCTACAGGAAATAGCAGGCACAAAAGGCACACAATCATCACAGAATTAGCAGCGATTTGGGCGAGAATCGCCACAAACAAAGTCTCAGGAGTCTCTGGCTGTTGATCTGCTGCCAGTCTTCGTTGGGCCGCGGCGACCAATGCTTTTACTGCTCCCCATGTCACGGGCCGGTTTGGGACACTACGCCTCCTCCGTTTCCTCCTTGGGACACTACGCCTCCTCCGTTTCCTCCGTTTCCTCGTTGTCGACTCGGGGGGCAACGCGGTCTCCTCCAAAGTCAGCTGAAACTCTGGTATGGGATTCGACAGCCCCTGGTGCCATGCCATGTTGTTTAAGTGCTGGTCGCACACACCGAGCTGGAACCCACAACGGTCCTGCAGGGAGAGACACAGCAGCATATCCCCGACCCCAAGTGATTAGAGGTACTGGGCCCAGCCACTGTGGATCGGGCAGCTGACGGTAAAAGACACGTGGTCTTTCCAGTACCTCAGATTTGTGAAAATGCCGATCCGCAGGGGTCTGCTGATCTGCATTCAGTGTTAAATTATTTAAAGTAAACAAGAGGATATGCATTTGTTGTAGAACGTCTCCTAAGGTTCGGAGACGCAGCTCCCCTTGTTTTAATTGTTTATCTAGCAAGGTTTTGAGTGTGCGATTGGTACGTTCAACAATGGCTCGGCCTGTGGAATTATAAGGGATTCCGTGTTTAAGACGGACGTCCCAGCAGGCACAAAAGGTGGAGAGGGCTGCAGAGCAGTAGGCTGGGGCATTATCTGTTTTAATTTGGCAGGGGCGACCCATAACAGAAAAGCAGGCCAGCAAATGGTGAATAACTTTGTTAGTGGCTTCCCCACGTTGTGGGGTTGCCCAAAGGAAGCCCGAATAAGTATCAACGGAAACATGTAAAAACGAATAGGGGCGGAATTGTGGCACATGAGTAACATCCATTTGCCACAGCTGATTTGCTGCGGTACCTCGGGGGTTAACAGCATAAGAAAAAGTAGGAGCAGCAGCAGCACAGTGGGGGCAGGAACGAACAATGGAATGTGCATGATCAGCAGGAATGTGAAACTGCCGGGCCAAAACAGAGGCAGACTGATGAAAAAAGGCATGGCTTTCAATGGGGTCAGAAAAAAGGGAATTTACCTGACCACGCAACGTGCGATCGGCGCATGCATTGCCCTCAGTGAGTGGCCCAGGCAGAGGGGTATGACTGCGAATATGAGCAACAAAGTAAGGGAAATGACGAGTGGCAAGAAGATGCTGCAAAGACAAAAACAGGCGAAGGAGGTCTGCATCAACCTGAGGGGTAATGAGGGCAAGGGGTAAATGATCAATTACCTGATAAACATAATGGGTATCCACAATTAAATTAAAGGGACAATCAGCAAAAAGTTGAAAGGCCAAAATAACAGCAGCCAATTCTGAACGCTGTGCAGAACGCTGAGGCAGTGTAAAACGAGAATGCCAACGAGGGGGGTCACCCAACTGATAAGTGACTACACCTCGGTGGGGAGAGCCATCAGTAAAAAGAGTGACAGCGGAAACAATGGGTTGAGAGCGGCTAAGACGATGAACAACTAGGGGCACCTTTTGGGTAATGACCAACCGAGGATCTTTTGGAGGATTGTAAGAAATCTCTCCCACATAATCACAAAGAGCAACCTGCCAGGCCAAGGAGGTGTGGCACAAAGAGTCAAATTCAGTACGGGACAAGGGGAGCAGACAAGGGACTGAACCTTAATAATGCCAGTGTAATCAGCATCAATGACCCCTGGAATGACAAAAAAGCCCTGTTTCCCAGCATGTGAGCGAAGGAGAACAAGACCTACAAAGCCGGCTGGGAGAGGTCCCGTCACCTGTGTAGGTATGGCACAGACCTCCCCTGGCAGCCGAAAGTCAGTGTCCTCCTGCATGATCAAATCAAGCCCTGCACTTCCAGCAGTCGCCGCCCTCATAGAGTCTATGGATTTTAAGGCAGAGGAGCGGTTGTCTGAGTGGGAAACACTCCCGTTTGGCCCTGGGTTCGGGGGGGACCCGTCGCACGGTTTCCCGACCCGCTACGACACTGATTAGCCCAGTGATAACCTTTCCCACACTTGGGGCACTTCTATGAGGGTCGGGCTGGTGCCTTAGATGAGCGGCACTCCTGCTGAAAATGACCCTCCTTACCACAGCGGTAACAACGCTTCCCCTCCTTCCCAGTTTTTCTCAGGGCGGCAGCCAGAACTCCAGCCTTGTGGGCTTGTGTGCCAATGTTCTGGCACGCCCGCAGCATGTCTGAGAGCTCTAAAATACCAGAGGCTTGCGCTGCCTGGAGAGCACGGCGGCAATCCTCATTTGCATTTTCAACTGCCAATTTTAACAGGAGCTCGTGAGCTGCCTCAGTGTTATCCACCTGACGGAGGATAGCCTCATGCAATCTGTTGGTAAAATCCAAAAAGGACTCTGAGGCACCCTGACGGATACTGACAAAGCTTTTGGTAGGCTTGCCTGAATCCAGGACCTTCTTGAAAGCATGCTGGGCACAGGTGGAAATAATGGGGAAGACGGCCTGAGGGAGTTGAGACTGCATCTCAATAGTAGCAAACGGGCCCTCCCCTGCCAAATGCTCATAAATGATACCGTGCTCTCTATGTACCTGAGCTTGGCGTTCTGCCATCTGCCGATACTCACTAATCCAAATAACATACTGACTGGGTGATAACATCATGCGCAGCAGCGTTTTCCAATCCTCAGGGATTAGGGAGTACCCAGTACCTATCCCTTCAATGAGACCACGCACAAAGGTGCTAGTCAGGCCAAACTCACGAATTGCTTTCTTTACCTCTCTAACCACCGAGTATGGCAAAGTGGTCCAGGTGCCCACGGGGTTGCCCTGGTCATCATTCTGCCAGGTCACCGGGCAAACTGAGACCAGATCAGCCAGCTCCTCTGCTGTAAGATCTGATCGAGCTTTCGCTGCGTGAACCATTTGTTGCACCAGCGAAAGCTTCTGAGCAGATACAGATGACCCTCCGGGGGGCCCCGGAGCATGGGGCCCCACGGACAGAGGGTGATCACACACACTGGCTCCGGTGGGGAAGGCAAGGGAGGCGGTGGTAATGAAGACACTGGGGGCAAAGCAGGGAGAGGGGGGGCTGTGGGTATGGGAGAGGGTCTTTCCGAAGCGACACGCTGGGTTGCATCAGTAGAAGGGGGGAGAGCTGCAACGGGGACGGCTACAGGAGCCGACGGGCGTGGCGAGATCACCAGCCTCGTGAAAGAGGGCCTATCCGAGGTGACACACAGTATCACGTCGCGACAGAGGTGCCAGGCATGTAAAGCCTGCACGGGCGCCCGAGGCTCTTCGTGCAATGTCTGGCCCAATTGCTCCCAGTCCGCTAGCTTAAGGCTTCCGGGCTTCAGGATACCACGGGCACTGGGCACGCACCTCCTGTAGCAGGAGAGTAAGTGCTCGAGCGGGGCAGTCATGCTGAGCCTTACGCAGCAAATACTGCAGCTCATTGCGGTGTTGCACTTGCAAAGCAGAGAGGGAGCTTCCCGTACTTACCACAATGAAAAATACTCACCGGGATCCACGAAGCGGATGAGTGATGCGTTTGAAACCCTTGCCGGGCGAGGTGAGTGCTGAGGGCCCCACGTTTGGGCGCCAGTTGTGGCGGTTCAATGATGAGACAGAACACAGCTTTATGCAAGCAAGCAGGCTGGTCAGCTGAGATGGGCTGTTCTGCCCCCCCGCCTTCCACCTTCTCCTTTTATTATATTTCTCCCCCCTAAGCATTACACACTGCTACCGCAAAAAGATACACAAAGGAATGTATGACGTTGATTAATATACTTATTTACCATCCTTTATCTACTACAATCCTGGTTCTCAGGCCTTGAGCCCAGGCTAAGAAAGCTTCCCACAGTTGCTGTCCCAACAATCAAGTTCTCATGGTTCATATCTAGCCCTTGTCCTTGGATAGAGCAATGTGTGCATTGCTTCTACAAAACAGTCAGGGTGTGCCCTGCCTGCTTCCAGGTGGAATAGCTAAACATGAACCCTTCACTTGCGGAAGAAGAATATTAGTTTGAGACAGAGGGAAACAATCCCATAGTTGGGACCCTCCTTCCTGATGATGTTGTGCTATCCTCTCACACTGAGGACACCCCTCTGGTGAACCCCAGTACTAGGAAGAGCCAGGTAATAGCAATGTGGGATTCAGTTGTTAGAAAAATAGATAGCTGGTTTTGCGATGACTAGGAGAACTACAGGGCAAATTGTCTGCTGGGTATGAAGTTTGTGGAGCTCATGAGACATCTAGACAGACTTATGTGCCGTACTGGGGAGACGCCGACATACGGAAAGGCAGGAGAGCAGTCCTGAAGGACAATATTAGACCGCTAGATAAGAGATTTAAGTTCAAGACCTCCGTGGTAGCATTCTCTAAATGCTTCCAGTTCCACACACAGTGCCAGTTAGACAGGCAGAACTGCAGAGTCTCATGGATGAGATAATGGTGTTGTGAAGAGGGATTTATTGGGAACTGGGGAACCTTTGGGGAAAGGAGGAATCTTTACAGGAAGGATGGGCTCCACCTAAATCAAAACAGAACCAGATTGCTGGCATGTAAAATTAAAAAGGTTGTAGAGGACTTTTTAAACTAAGGGTGAGGAAACCCAACAAGTGCTGAGCTGCACACGGCTCAGAAGGTGCCATCCTTTGGGAACGAGTTAAAAGGGGGACTCTATGTGATGGGATCCCTGGAGACAGCCTGCGACTGTGGGACTACTGTGCCCCCTTATCTCTCCAGCCTGAGCTGTCTCACAAGTTTTGCTAGTGACAAGCAGCAAACCCCTCCAGATGCTCTTATCACTCAGCACAACAGCATGTGGAGACGCACACCCAGCTAGGTTGCATGAATGCTCCCAGAGCCACTCACGAATCACACAGAGAAAGGCACCAGACAAATCCCCCCAGCTCCCAGCCTTGTACCTCAGGAATATACTGCCTTGCACTGCTTAAGATGAGCAGTGAAAATGTATTAATTGGTTCACCACTTCATCAATGGAAAGTGGTTGGGGGGCTGTCTGTAGGTAAGGACTGGCCTGTCTCCCAAGATCTGTGAGAGTGATGGGCCGTCCTTCAGGATAGGTTGTAGATCCTTGATGATGCGTTGGAGACGTTTTAGTTGGGGGCTGAAGGTGACGGCTAGTGGCTTTCTGTTATTTTCTTTGTTGGGCCTGTCCTGTAGTAGGTGACTTCTGGGTACTCTTCTGGCTCTGTCAATCTATTTCTTCACTTCAGCAGGTGGATATTGTAGTTGTAAGAACACTTGATAGAGATCTTGTAGGTGTTTGTCTCTGTCTGAGGGGTTGGAGCAAATGTGGTTGTATCGTAGAGCTTGGCTGTAGACAATGGATCGTGTGGTGTGGTCTGGATGAAAGCTGGAGGCATGTAGGTAGACATAGCGGTCAGTAGGTTTCTGGTATAGGGTGGTGTTTATGTGACCATCGCTTATTAGCACTGTAGTGTCCAGGAAGTGGATCTCTTGTGTGGACTGGTCCAGGCTGAGGTTGATGGAAATTGTTGAAATCATGGTGGAATTCTCAAGGGCTTCTTTTCCATGGATCCAGATGATGAAGATGTCATCAATGTAGCGCAAGTAGAGTAGGGGCATTAGGGGACGAGAGCTGAGGAAGCGTTGTTCTAAGTCAGCCATAAAAATGTTGGCATACTGTGGGGCCATGTGGGGCCATAGCAGTGCCGCTGACTTGAAGGTATACATTGTCCCCAAATATGAAATAGTTGTGGGTGAAGACAAAGTCACAAAGTTCAGCCACCAGGTTTGCCGTGACATTATAGGGGATACTGTTCCTGATGGCTTGTAGTAAGAGAGTGCTCCTTATACTCATGAGATATGGATCTATGGCTACACCCTAAGAGGTCTTCACCTTACTGGATTCAGAGTCGGCTCCTCCATCAGGTCCCTTCACCCACAGGGAACTCATGTCCCTGCTGCGAGACATACCTGCGGAGCAGGGTCTATCACTCCCTTGCATGTGCTATACATCTCTCCCTCGACTCCGACGGTACACTGCCGTTGTAACTGGAGTCTGCCTTTTCCTCTTCCAATGAATCAGACCCTGGGGAAGACCCACCTTTCCTTTGACTCTCCAAGATACCACCACGTGCACCGATGCCCATGGGAGCATCCTCACCCTCCCCAGAGCCACCGTGCTGTGGGAAGCCCTGAAAGCTCCAGTTGATCCTGCCTATTGGTCATATGGGGTGACCTGGGGTCAGTTTCCTCCTTCAAAGCCTACCTGATCCACGAGGGAATTGCCACCTGCTTTCCCCACGGGGCCCACCAAGCATGTCCCTGAATCTGATGGCGTAGGAAGGATTTTATACACCAGTTCTGTTGGTTCTGCTGGAGCTGGCTAGATTTCCATCCTCATCGCTGAACAAAGCTTTTACTGCATCATTCTCTTCTCCACCAGATGACTTCAGACTTTGTCAAGATCTTTTATGGAGAGTCATGGGGGAACGCCAGATCCCACTGGAAGAGATCCAAGACTCCCAGCTTAAGCTTCTGGACATTCTCCACACTTTGGGACTGATGAGAAGAGCAATGCCAGTCAACGAAGCCATACTGGAGCTAGCCAGGACTGTGCGGCAGCCCCCACTACACGTATTGTCACCACTAAAGGAGTGAAGAGACGTTACTAAGTCCCAGCTAAAGGCTCAGAATTCCTATTCTCCCACCCAGCTCCTGAACTCTCTGGTGGTTCAGCTGCCACAGAGAGGGCTAAACAACAAAACCCTTGATCCGCGCCTGTGGATAAGGAAAGGAAGCATCTAGGGAGAAAAGTTTTCTCTTCCTCCAGATTGCAATTTATGACAGCCAATTATCAAGCACTGCTGGCTAAATATGACTTCCTGAATTACAGTGAGTGCAAGGACTTTGCTAACAGTCTTCCGCAGCAAGACTGTGCCAGCTTTCAGGCCCTTGTCGAGGAAGGAAAGTAAATAGCCAGAACTGACCTCCAATCCACAGTGGATGTGGCTGATACTTCCTCCAGGGCATGGCTGATGAAAAGAGAGTCTTGGCTTCATGCATCTGGTTTTGTAGGGAGGTCCAGAACACCATCGAGGACCTTCCTTTTGATGAGTACCAACTCTTCGACCAGAAGACAGATGAGTCTCTACATACCCTAAAATACTCCAGAGCTATCCTTTGCTCTTCGGGCATCTAAACACCTGCACCAAAACGAAACTTCCACCACCAGTAGTCCACACTGAGATACAGGTCTCCAGCAGAGACCTCTTTTACCAGCAGAGACCCTAGGAACCTCCATGCACTTGACAAAAAGTCCAAAGGTCTAGCTTCCCCAGGCCCCTCTATCAGGCTTCAACATCTCAAACCCAGCCACAAGCAAAGAGGTATTTTTATGTGAGCTTGAGAGCTCCAACCACTGAGCCTAACACATCACAGTTCTTTAGTCTGCAGAAGAGGATGAGGGGGGATTTGATAGTAGCCTTCCACCATAGGCGCTAACTTTTCCTGGCGCTGGTGGATGCTTGACCCGCCCCTGGCCCTGCCCAGACTCCACCCCTGCCCCACCCCATCCAACCCCTTCCCCAAAGTCCTCCTCAACTCTTCCCCCTCCCTGCCCCTATTGGACTCCTTCCCCAAATCCCCGCCCCAGCCCCACCTCTTCCCCGAGCACATTGTGTTCCCCCTCCCTCCCAGTGCTTGCCACCATGAAACAGCTGTTTCACAGTGGGAAGCACTGGGAGCTAGGGGGAAAAGTGGGGACACAGAGCGCTCGGGAAGGAGGTGGAGGCGGAGGTGGAGCGGAGGCAGAGGTGAGCTGGGGAGGGGTAGGGATCTTGGCTGCCGATGCATGCACAGCACCCACCAATTTTTCCCTGTGGGTGCTCCAGCCCTGGAGCACCCACAGAGTTGGAGCCTATGCCTTCAACTACCTGAAGGGGGAGTCCAAAGAGGATTCCAATAGAGAGTACTACCCTTTGGAATAGCTACCTCTTCCAGAGTCATCACCAAATTATTTTTCATAGTAGCAGGTCATATCAGATGTTATTATCTCCTTGTTTTTGCATACCTTGAGCACTGGCTCCTAGCCACCAGGCCCAACCAGGAAACCCACACATCAACCTCTGTGATACTCAACCTTTCTTCTCTGGTAGTCAGCGTCAATGTCAAAAAGTTGATCCTCAACCCCACGCAATCTTTGGACTTCATTAGGGCTACCCTAAACTCTACAGGCATACCTGCCCACAGACAGAGTTCAGGAGATGCGTGACATGATAGCTCACATCATGGCCAAGACTTGTCTGACTCTACTTGGCCATATGGCCTCATGCACTTACGTGGTCCCCTTTGTGAGGTTTCACCTTTGTTGACTTCAGACATGGCTGCAGTCCGTATAATCACTGAACCACCATTCTATGAACCTCATGGTGACAGTCCCAACCAAGGTACTGTCCTCCCTCCCGTGGTGGACAGACCCATATCATGAATGTAGGAGAGTCCCCTTTCTTCCCTCATCCCCAGACAAAACTATCACCGACATGTCCTTACTAGGCTAGGGAACCCCTATGGATGACCACATGAGAAGGGACATGGACATCTCAAGAATCCAGGAAGTACATCAATATTCTGGAACTTTGAACAGTAATGAGGACATGTGAATTCTTCCTTCTACTCATTCACGCTCATAATTTCCTGATCATGTCAGACAACACTGCCACTGTTTTCTACATCAACAAACAAGGAGGAGTGAAATCCACTGCTCTACGTGCAGAAACAGTCAATCTCTAGAACTGGTGCATCAGCAATCAGATCACCCTATCCGCAGCCTGTCTTCTGGGGACACAGAATCTACTCACAGACTCACTCAGCAGACACTTTGCAATCAACCACGAGTGGGAACTTAACAATAAAGTGTTACTCAACATCTTCACACAATGGGAGACCCCAACCAGAGATCTATTCACCTCTCAGAGAAACAAGTGCACCAGGTATTGCTCTAGGGGATCCCTCGGTTACAGCTCCCAGGGCAATGCTCTCCTTCTCTCCTGGTCTGGCCAATTCAACAACTACTCCTTCCCTCCACTACAGTGGGTGCCACACAAGATCCAACAAAAAAAGTCACAGTCATTCTGATTGCCCCCTTCTGGCCCAGCCACTTCTAGTTCCCCAATTTCCTGTGCATGTCATCCCATTCACGGATCACCATCCTGAATTCCCCCAACCTTCTCACTCAGTACAATGGCAGGATCAAGCATCCTGATCTGCAACTTCTACGCCCCAGGGCATGGTATTTGGATGGGCATCAGCCATAGAATGGGCATGTTTCTTGGCAGTACAAGTCATTCTCTCGAACAGTAGGAAAGATTCAACTCGACAACGTTACCAGACTAAGAAGAAACGCTTTTCATCTTGGGCTCAATAGAAAGGTGTTATACCAGAAACTGCAAAGATTACCCTAATCCTGGACTATATTCTATCCTTAAAGACATTGGATCTCATCCTCAGCACTTTGCAAGTCCACCTAGTAGCGAATAGCGTGTTCCATCCTCCTACAGAGGGTTACTCTGTTTTTACACACCTGCTAACCGCTAGATTTTGGAAAGGCATTCTAAGTGTTGCCAGGAGGGCTTCAGCTTCCTGAAGCATGGGATGCTTTTCCAGGAAGAAGGACTGTTAAGAAGAGATGGGGTCCACCTATCGAGGAAGGGGAAGAGCATATTTGGATACAGACTGGCTAACCTCGGGAGGAGGGCTTTAAACTAGGTTTGAAGGGGGCAGGTGACCAAAGCCCACAGGTAAGTCAAAAACATGGAGACCTGGGAGAAGGGTTGGAATTTGGGCGGGGAGCATGGGCTATTATAGCAAGGATAAGGGAGAGACAAGACAGAATTATGCAGGAGAATCAAATCAGTATCTTAGATGTCTGTATTCTTATGGGGAATAAGCAGGAAAAACTTGAAATGCTAGTAAATAAATTATGACGTACTTGGCACCACAGAGACTTGGTGGGATAATACGCATGACTGGAATATTGGTACAGAAGGATACAGCTTGCTCAGGAAGGACAGGCAGGAAAAAAAGGGAGCTGGTGTTGCCTTATATATTAAAAATGTCTTCCCCTGGACTGAGGTTGAGATAGAAGTAAGAGACAGACTTGTTGAAAGTCTCTGGGTAAGGATAAAAGGGGTAAAAACAAGGCTGATAACACCCTTGTGGGGTGGGGTCCACTACAGACCACCTAACCAGGAAGAAGAGGTGGATGAAGCTTTTTTAAAACAATTTACAAAATCATCCAAAGCACAGGACTTGCTGGTGATGGGAGACTTCAACAACTCAGACATCTGTTGGGAAAATAACACAGCAGGGCACAGTTTATCCAACAAGTTCTCGGAATGTATTGGAGAAAAATTTTTATTTCAGAAGATGGAGACAGCTACTAGGGGAGAGGCGGTTCTAGATTAGATTTTGACAAATAGGGAGGAGCTGGTTGAGAATTTAAAAGTGGAAGGCAGCTTGGGTGAAAGTGATCATGAAATGGTAGAGTTCATGATTCTAAGGAATGGTAGGAGGAAGAAGAGCAAAATAAAGACAATGGATTTCAAGAAGGCAGACTAGCAAACTGAGGGAGTTGGTAGGTAAGATCCTATGTTAAGCAAGTCTAAGGGGAAAAACAATAGAAGACAGTTGGCTGTTTTTCAAAGAGACACAAAGGGCACTGCCTAGGAGAGATAGGAAGTATGGCAAGAGACCATCCTCATTTAACCAGGAAGTCTTCAATCATCTAAAAATAAAAAAGAGTCCTACAAAAAGTGGAAACTAGGTCAAATTACAAAGGATGAATATAAACAAATAACACAAGTATGTAGGGACAAAATTAGAAAGGCCAAGGCACAAAATGAGGTGAAACTAGTTAGAGATATAAAGAATAAAAAGCAAACATTCTACAAATACATTAGAAGCAAGAGGAAGACCAAGGACAGGGTAGACCCATGTGGGGTTTGGGGGGGGTGGGAAATAATAACAGAAAATGTGGAAATGGTAGAGGTGCTTAATGAGTTCTTTGTTTCGGGTTTCACCAAGAAGGTTGGTGGTGATTGGAAGTCTAACATAGTGAATACCAGTGAAAATGAGATAGGATCAGAAGAGGCTAAAATAGGAAAAGAACAAGTTAAAAATCATTTAGACACCTGTTAGATTTCTTCAAGTCACCAGGACCTGATGAAATGCATCCTAAAATACTCAAGGAGCTGACTGAGGAGATAGCTGAGCCATTAGCAATTATCTTTCAAAAGTCATGGAAGATGGGAGACATTCCAGAACACTGGAAAAAGGCAAATATAATGCCCATCTATAAAAAGAGAAATAAGGACAACCCTGGGAATTACAGAGCAGTCAGCTTAACTTCTGTACCTGGAAAGATAATGGAGTAAATAATTAAGCAATCAATTTGCAAACATCTAGAAGATAATAAGGTAAGTAACAGTCAGCATGGATTTGTCAAGAACGAATCATGTCACACCAATCTAATAGCTTTCTTTGACAGGGTAACAAGCCTTCTGTATGGGGGGGAAGTAGTAGACGTGATATATCTTCAATTTACTAAAGCTTTTGATACTGTTTTGCATGATCTTCTCGTAAACAAACTAGGGAAATGCAACCTTGATGGAGCTACTATATGGTGGGTACAAAACTGGTTGGAAAACCGTTCCCAGAGAGTAGTTATCAGTGGTTCACAGTCATGCTGGAACAGCATAACAAATGGGGTCCTGCAGGGATCAGTTCGGGTTCCGGGTCTATTCAATATCTTCATCAGTGATTTAGATAATGCTATAATGAGTACACTTACAAAGTTTGTGGATGATACCAAGCTAGGAGGGGTTGAAAGTGCTTTGGAGGATAGGATTAAAATTCAAAATGATCTGGATAAACTGGAGAAATGGTCTGAAGTCCGTAGGATGAAATTCAATAAGGACAAATGCAAAGTATTCCACTTAGGAAGGAACAATCAGTTGCATACATACAAAATGGGAAATGACTGCCTAGGAAGGAGTACTGTGGCAAGGGATGTGGGGGTCATAGTGGACCATAAGCTAAATATGTGTCAACAGTGTAACACTGTTGCAAAAAAAGCAAACATCATTCTGGGATGTATTAGCAGGAGTATTGTAAGCAAGACACGAGAAGTAATTCTTCCACTGTACTCCGCGATGATTAGGCCTCAATGGGAGTATTGTGTCCAGTTCTGGGCACCACATTTCAGGAAAGATGTGGACAAATTGGAGAAAGTCCAGAGAAGAGCAACAAAAATGATTAAAGTTTTAGAAAACATGACCTATGAGGGAAGATTGAAAAAAACCTGGGTTTGTTTAGTCTGGAAAAGAGAAGATTGAGCGGGGACATAACAGTTTTCAAGTACATAAAAGGTTGTTACAAGGAGGGAGAAAAATTGTTGTTCTTAACATCTGTGGACAGGACAAGAAGCAATGGGCTTAAACTGCAGCAAGGGAGGTTTAGGTTGGACATTAGGAAAAACTTCCTAACTGTCAGGGTGGCTAAGCACTGGAACAAATTACCTAGGGAGGTTGTGGAATTTTTAAGAGCAGGTTTGACAAATACCTGTCAGGGATGGTCTAGATAATACTTAACCCTGCCATAAGTGCAGGGGACTGGACTAGACATCCTCTTTATGTCTTTGCCAGTCCTACGATTCTATGGTTCTATGATTCTAAGAACCATTCCACCTTTCCAAACCATCACACCTCAATGGGGCCTGAATCTAATACTATCAGTATTAACACACAAAGCCAATGAACCACTGGCATCTTGCTCCATGTCCCTCCTCTCCATGAAAGTCGCCTTCCTTGTTGTTATCACTTTAGTGAGAAAAGTCGGTAAACTCGCAGTTATGATGGTGGATCCACAATTCACCATATTCTACAAGAATAAAGTCTCCTTACATCTACATCTAAAATTTCTACCAAAGGTGGTCTCCCAGTTTCATAGTAACCAATCCATTCACTTATCCGTTTTCTTTCCGAAACCACACATATCTGCAGAAGAATGTAGACTCCATGCCCTCAATGTCTGAAGAGCTTTGGCCTTTTACCTACAGAGAACAAAAATAATCAGGAAGTCCCCTAGACTGTTTATTGCAGTGGCAGAAAGAATCAGGGGTCAGGCCATTTCCACCCAGAGACTCTCCAAGTAGATTTCCAGTTGTATTAAACTCTGCTACCAGCTGTTGAATCTACTTCCCCGCACGGGGTAGAGGCTCACTCCATCAGAGCTCAAGCAACAGCCACGGCATCCCTTCAGGAAGTGCCTCTCACAGACAGATGTAGAGCACCCATGTGGACTTGTGCTCATACGTTCACACCACACTACCCCTTAGTGCCAGACTTGGCGGTGGGTGACTCCTTTGGCACAGCAGTTTTACACCAATGCTTCCATCCTCAGCCTCCTCCAACGTAGATGCTGCTTGCCAGTCACCCATGGGAATACAATAGGGACTACCACTCGAAGAGGAGGTTACTTACCTGAAACTGGAGGCTCTTTGAGATGTGTGGTCCCTATCTGTATTCTACTTCCCACCCTCTTTCCCCACTGCTCTGGATCTGTCAGAATCACAATGAACAAGGAACTGGAGCTGCGGTCAGACCGCCCCACCCTTTATTGCCTTGGACAGGATCTTGAGGCAAGTCAGGGCGAATGCGCGGACCAACAGACACTACTTTTGAATTTTCCAACTCTGGGTGCAAGGTGTGCATCCCACAGTGGAATACAGATAGGGACCATACATCTGGAAGAATCCCAAAGTTATAGGTAAGTAACCTTCTCTTCAGTATCAGGAAAACTGGTTGAAACTCTAGTAAAGAACAGAATTATTAGAAATACTGATGGATGCAATTTATTGGGGAAGAGTCAACACAGCTTTTTGTAACGGGAAATCATGTTTCACCAATCTATTAAATTCTTTGAGAGTGTCAAAAAGCATGTGGACAAAGGTGATCCAGTCAATATAGTGTACTTGACTTTGATAAGGTCCCATACCAAAGATTCTTAAGCAAAGTAAATAGTAATAGGATAAAAGGAAAGGTCCTCACCTGGATCTGTAACTGGTTAAAAGACAGGAAACAAAGAGTAGGAATAAATGGTCAGTTTTCACAATGGAGAGAGATAAACAGTGGGGTCCCCCAAAAATCTGTAATGGGACCTGTGCTGCTCAACATATTTATATATGATCTGGAAAAGGATGTGAATTGTGAGGTGGCAAAACTTGCAGACGGTACAAAATTACTCAAGATAGTTAAGCCCAAAGCTGACTGCAAAGAGTTACAAAGGGATCTCAGTAAACTAGGTGACTGAGTGACAAAATGATAGATGAAATGCAGTGTTGATAAATACAGAGTAAAGCATATTGGAAAATGTAATCCCAACTATACATACACAATGATGGGGGTCTAAATTAGCTGCTACCACTCTAGAAAGAGCTCTTAGACTCATCATGGATAGTTCTCTGAAAACATCCATTCAATGTGCAGCAACAAGTAAAAAAGTTAACATTAAGGAACATTAGGCGAGGGATAGATAATAAAACAGAAAATATCATAATGCCACTATATAAATCCATGGGACACCTACCCGTTGAACACTTCACACAGTTCTGATTGCCCCATCTCAAAAAGAATATATTAGAATTGGGAGAAGTGCAACAAAAATGATTAGGAGACTGGAACACATGACTTATGAGGAGAGGCTGAGGGAACTGGGATTGTTTAGTCTGTGGAAGAGAAGAATGAGGGGGGATTTGATAGCTGCTTTCAACTACCTGAAAGGGGGTTCCAAAGAGGATGCATCTAGACTGTTCTCAGTGGTAGCAGATGACAGAACTAGGAGTAATGGTCATTGCAGTGGGGGAGGTTTAGGTTGGATATTAGGAAAAGCTTTTTCACTAGGAGGGTGGTGAAACACTGGAATGCGTTACCTAGGGAGGTGGTGGAATCTCCTTCCCTAGAAGTTTTTAAGGTCAGGCTTGACAAAGCCCTGACTGGGATGGTTTACCTGGGGATTGGTCCTGCTTTGAGCAGGGGGTTGGACTCGATGACCTCCTGAGGTCCCTTCCAACCCTGATAGTCTATGATTCTATGATCTAAGTGTCCCTAAACCTCCAACTGCTAGACACTTGGACTGGACAGCAGAGGATGGATCACTCGATAATTGCCCTGTTCTGTTCATTTCCTCCCAACTGTCTGGAACTGGCCACTGTTGGAAGACAGGCTACTGGGCTCTATTGGTCTGACACAGTATGGTTGTTCTTGTGAAATCACAGGCAATGGAGTTGAAACTCATTCCAAGTTCTTCCCTGCCATGGCACCTTGGGCTAGGCTCATTTCCCAGCTGGTCACTGAAGGATATTCGAGCTTTTTTTGGTTGGTTTTTACTGGACGCAGATCTTGTGATATGATTCCATTCCCTGGTTGGATGACCTTAATGAACACTGGTTTCTGGTGAGGAAACTGTTCAAAAATCATATGTACCACTGCGTGGGTCCTTGCCTGTTCCTGCTAGGGTTACCAACATTCTAACAGCTGACAACCAGACTCCCCTGCCCCACCTCTTCCCTTGAAACTCCACCCCTGCTCTGCCTCTTCCCCTAAGGCATTGCCCCCCCATTCGCTTCTCTCCCCGCTCCTCCTTCACTTGCTACTCTACCCACACCCCGTTCCTTGTAGCTGAATCCTCTACACCTCCCTCCCCCACCCCGAGCTGGGCTCCCTCTGATCCAGAGCTGCAGCTTGATGCAGAGTCTGCCTGTCCATAAGATGTAGGTGGGAGGTGGCCCCAGCTGACCAGGGTCTGGGCTGGGTCGATGACCTGGCACCTCCCCCAGCCCGTGCCCGTGGCAACTGAATTTTTGTGTCTAGTCAGTACATCTGATCGGACACTGCCAAGTCCTCTTTTCGACTGAGCTTTCCAGTCAAAAACTAGGCACCTGGCAACCCTGTCCCCGCTGCATAGGTCATCATCCATCCTCATTCTGTGGGTGTTCGCAAGTCCTCACTACGTGGGTCCTCACCAGTCCTGTGGCCTCCTAGATCTACTCCAAGAATAATTTAAAATCTGCTCCATTTGTGGCATTCCAGGCAGTGGCCTTGCTCTCCGGGGCATTCAGCAGGCTGGGCCATGGGTATATGCTCTGCTGAAATGAATCCATCCCCAACCCCAGCGAAGGCTGCTGGGGCAGGTTTGCAGCAGCCACCTGCCTCTGTCTCTACCTGTGGCTGGAATGAAGGAGTTTGCAGGGCTCACACAAGGTCTCTTCTGCCTTTCAGACTGTGGGAGCCGCCCCACCATGCAGACAGCCCACAGAATCGTGGGTGGCACCGAGGCCTCCAGAGGGGAGTTCCCGTGGCAAGTCAGCCTGAGGGAGAACAACGAACACTTCTGTGGTGCAACTATCCTCACTGAGAAGTGGCTGGTGTCTGCGGCTCACTGCTTCAACGAGTATGGCCCCGGCCATGGCACCTTCCCTGACCCCCTTCCCATGGGCAGAGCCAGGATTGGGGCGCCCTCTAGCCCAGTGCTTCTCAACCTGTTCACCATCGTGGGTCACATACGTGGCTCTCTATGTGTTATGGAGGCTGCATCCACACACTATATATACTATCTGTAGGGCCCTGAGGATGTCTCATGGGATTGGGCCGCAAGCAGCCCACGGGTTGCTCTAGCCTCATATTCAGCCTCTTGCCACATCTCAGCTGGGATCCTGCTTCCTGCTGCAGTGGCTCGGCAGGGCGGATTTCCTGTTTGGCCCAGCAGGCACATGCCTACAGGCGCCAGCATTCTAGGGGCACCTTACCTCTCTAAACCTGTGCCCAACATGAAGGTCAGCTGTCATCAGGGGGGCTCTCAAGACACTGTGCCTAGGGGTGCGTAAGGTGTAAATCTGGCCCTGGCCCTAGGGCCACAGCCCAAATCCAGCCATTCTAAGCCCATGCAGCCTGGCACATCAGCACCCTTGGACGCACTGTGCCATGAGGGCAGGACACGTGGCGGGGCATGTGTCACGATGGCTGTGGCTCAGCTGAGGTCAAGGCCCAGCAGCCTCCTCTACTACCAGGCCTCACCTTTGACACGCCCAGTGGCTGCGCAGGGGCAGCTTGGAAGGGATCACACATGTCTGTGCATTTCAGGTTTCAGGACCCAGCGGTCTGGGCCGCCTACATGGGAACCATCTCCCTCAGCAGCTCAGACAGCAGCACCGTGAAAGCCGGCGTGGGCCGCATTATCCCACACCCCTCCTACAACACCGACACCGCGGACTTCGATGTGGCTGTGCTGGAGCTCGACAGCCCCGTGCCCTTTAACAAGTATATCCAGCCTGCGTGCCTGCCAGGCCCTGGGCACCGCTTCCCGTCTGGCAGGAAGTGCCTCATCTCTGGCTGGGGTTATCTCAAGGAAGACTTCTGTAAGCAGTGCCTCCTTGGGGTGGGGCACCCAAGAATGGGAGGGGAGAGGAGAGGGTGGGGACTCCTGAGAAGGGCCAGGGGTAGGGGGAACCCAAGAAAAGCCAGGGGGCACATCCTGAGCAGGGCCGGGGGTGGGGAGGAAGGGGGCACACCCCAAGAAGGGATGGAGGGACCCTGAGAAGGGCTGTGGGTATGAGGGAATCCTGAGGGGTGAGGAGGTACACCCTGTGAAGGGTCAGGGAGGGGGCAGGGCACAGCCCAAGAAGGGTTGGGGAACACCCTGAGAAGGGCTGTGGGTGGGGAGTTACCTTAAGAAGGAAGGGGGGATGGAGGGGGGAGGCACACCCCAAGAAGGGCCAGGGGAGAGAGGGTGCACATAGGGTTGCTAACTTTCTAATTGCACTAAACAGAACACCCCTGAGGCCCCACCCCTGCTTGCTCTCCCCCACCCTCACTCACTTTCACCAGGCTGGGGCAGAGGTTGGGGTGGGGTGTCTCTGGCTGGGGGTGAGTGGCTTTGGGTGCAGGAGGGAGCTCCAGACTGGGGCCGAGGGGTTTGGAGTGCAGGAGGGGGTGCAGGCTCTGGGTGGGGCTGAGGATGAGGGGGTTGGGGTGCAGGAGGGGGCTCAGGGCTGGGGCAGGAGGTGCGGGAGGGTGAGGGCTCTGGCTGGGGGTGGGGCTGGGGATGAGGGGTTTGGGGTACAGGAGGGGACTCCGGGTGGGGCAAGAGGTTGGGGTGCGGGAGAGGATTCAGGGTGCGGTGTCCTGGTGGTGCTTACCGCAGCTCCCAGGAATTGGTCGTTAGGTCCCTGCAGCCGCTAGGCGCATGGGCGGCCAGGGAGGCTCCATGCACAGCTCTCACGCCTGCAGATGCCATCCCTGCAGCTTCCACTGGTCACAGTTCTCAGCCAGTGTGAGCTGCAGAGCCAGCACAAGGGGCACGGGCAGCGAATGGAGCCTGGGAGCCTGCCTTAGCCCCAGACCCTCGCTGTGCTGCCGACCGGATTTTAAATGGCCCAGTCAGCAGCGTTGACCGGAGCCGCCAGGGTCCCTTTTGGACTGGGCATTCTGGTTGAAAACTGGAGCCTGGAAACCCTAGGTACACACCCTGTGAAAGGCAGGGGCGGGGCACCCTGAGAAGGGGGGTAGGGAGGGGCACACCCTGAGAAGAGCAGGGTGAGATCCTGTGAAGGGCGGGAGGGGCACACCCAAGAAAGGCCAGGGGGGCGTTTGATTGTGCAGAAGCAAGGGCGGGTTCCACGCTCTGCCCAACCACGGGGTTGTGGTGTTTGGCGACTAGGCTGGCAGCTCCCAATCCAGCCGCTCGGCCTGTGGCTGATTCTGCAGGGAGGAGGGGCCCGTGGGCTCAGGGCCGTTGGCCCAACGGGTGGATCAAGTTTATTACCTTGTCTCTTCCCACAAGTGGTGAAACCAGAGACCTTGCAGAAGGCGACAGTGGAGTTGCTGGACCAGGCCCTGTGTGCCAGTCTGTACAGCCACACCCTGACCGACAGGATGATGTGTGCCGGCTACCTGGAGGGGAAGATCGACTCCTGCCAGGTGAGGAGGGGCCTCTCTCAGCACCGGGCAGCAGTGTTGCGGGCATCCACTCCCAGAGATGCTGCCACGGCAGGGGCTCCTTCCCTTTCAGTTACGCTCACAGTCCCTGCAAGTGGCCCATTACAGCCCCCTGCCCAGCTAAAGGCTCTGGCACTTGCTACACTAGCCAGCTGCATCTGTCTGCCCCGACGGGCTGAGCTCTGAGCAGCCACCGGCGCCCTCCTTTGCAAGGGCTGGATGAACACACAGGCAAACTAGGCATGTGCTTAGGGTCCACGTTCCTGGGCGAAGCCTCAAAGAGTTGCCATGCCACTCATACAAATGTGGCTCAGCAGCCCTTCAGTCCACATGGGGGGTGGCCAGGCCAGACCTGAGCACCAGCCCCTCCCCTTCCACCAAAAGCACCATACCATCAGAAGCCTTGCTGTGCCCTCAGAAAGTCTGTGTCCCCGCCAGGGGGCACACCCCAGTGACTGAAAACCTCTGTTCTGGGGACACCAGGGCACGACAGAGAGAAGTTTTACCTAAGGTGGTAGGTTGTCTTGAGGAGCCCCTGGGTATGTTGGAGCAAGTGCAAATGATTGTTTCGATCAGCTGTTTGTTGTTATTCCTCTGAGAAGATGGGGCCCAGTGTCTGCCTAGTGCCCAGCAGTGGTTTAATCCAGCCCTGTCTGCAGCTGCACAGGATGGGCCAAGGCAGATCTTGCTTCTTTAAAACCAAATTAAGGCAGGGATTTATCAGGCAGTGGCTGGAGCAGGTCACGTGGAGTCAGGACTCCTGCGTTTTGCTCCTGGCTCTGCAACTGATTTTTGCTACATGTCCTTGAGCAAATCAGCTAACGTCTCTGTGCCCATTTCCCCATGTCTGAAACTAGAATCCTGGCACTGAGCTGCCTTGCTGGGGGAGGGGCCGGTTGCCAGGATTACTTCATTCCTGTTAGTGAATGGTTCAGAGGCCTCTGGATGGAAGCCCATATGTCAGGGCAAAGAGCTACTAACTGCAAAGACTCAACCTGCCAATTCTAAGTCTCCATGCTTGGGAAACACACGTTTGCTGCCGAGATGGTCCAAATCAAACCAAAGCCACTCTTCAGGGGCTTTTGCTCTGCCTCTCCTGGAAGCAGGACTGGCATCAAGGGTGCTGCTGGGACACCTACAAAGAAGTAGCCTAAATGCTCCTTGCTCAGTGCTAGGACCACAGGCACAAGGGAAATATCACCATGTGCCATGTGGAAGGCAAAGAGAGAAAACCAACCAGGAAATGTAACAAAACATGAAAATCCATTAAGGGAAAATGCCCTTTAATTTTGCAGCAAACCCCTCAGCCTGGGCACAGCAAACTGCCCAGCCCACTCCTTCAGCCTGGCCCGCCCACAGTCACAGCCCACCCGCAAGCCCACAACCATCCCTGCCCTCCTAGGAACAGCCTAGAGGAAGATAGATCTTTGCAGCACCAGATACCTTTGAGAGGCTCTCAGATACCTTGGGGATAGGTGCAGTGTCAGAGCCCAGATGGGCTGCAAAAGGCTTGAGGTTGGAATGTAATCTTTGTAATTTAGTAGCTTGACTGCTGGGCAGATGCACAGAGCAATCACACAGCAGGGCCATTGTTCAGGCTTTATGAGAACAAAGTCAAAGACCAACTCTGCAAGCTTAGTGCAAACTGATGAAATGTCGGTGCTCAGGAAAGCCTCAGACACGTGCTCTGTACACAGCCCAGATGAGTAACAGCCACTAGCCCAGGAGGAGCACTGGGCCCAGTGAGGAAAATGAAGGTTGACCTAAGACTTGGTGGTCAGTCTCATTAATAAAGAGACTATTAAGAGCTGGAGGCTATTGGCTAGGTCACTGGAAAGGTGATTTCCCCCTTGATGTGCAGCAAGGGCTCAGATTTAAGGCTGGCCATCTGAGAGGCCACTCTGCAGCTAAGTGTCTCCACTAGTTACATTCACTTAACGTGTTTCATCCAGGCAGATCCCAAAAGACATTACAGATTTGGGATCCTTCACCCACACCTGAAATGCAGCCAGCTGTGGGGTGGGACATAGCAACTCTTTAGCAGCATGCAGCAATGCTGCACACCAGGTTAGGACACAGAGCGAAGCGTAGGGAGGTGAAGTGCATGGTGCCCAGTCTGGAGTTGGCCCCTGACTCTGGTGATGCATGCTTTTTGTCTCTTGCAGGGTGACTCTGGCGGCCCCTTGGTTTGTGAAGAGCCATCTGGCAAGTTTTTCCTGGCCGGTATCGTGAGCTGGGGAATTGGCTGTGCTGAAGCCAAGCGGCCTGGGGTCTATGCCCAAGTGACCCAACTCCGAGACTGGATCCTTGATGCTATCTCCACCTTCCCCACACCTGCAGCTCTTACCGTCCCAATGACACTTTCCAGCACAAACGGTGATGCTGCCACCATGGAGGGGATCAGCAACAGCACCATGAGCAAACACAGACCTGTGTCCTCCACCTTATCAGCACCCACGGCCAGCAAGCCAGCTACTGCTTCTTGGCCGCAAGGTGCTGGGACGGTTGGGCTGTCTAGTTACAATGAGCTTCCCAGGCTTGAAGTTCAGGGCTCTGCCTTTCCACTGAAATGAAACAGCCTTTTCTATTGTGTCCAGCATGGCCCACATGAGCCTCAAACACAAAGCACAGCCTCTGCTGGAACGTTTTGTGCACATTTTGCACTCTGAAGATCAGGTGCTTCATAGCTTGAATCATGGAATATCAGGGTTGGAAGGGACCTTAGGAGGTCACCTAGTTCACCCCCCTGCTCAAAGCAGGACCAATTCCCAACTAAATCAAGCTGCAGGTGTTACTGCCAGCCCTTATCATGGGGAAACACCAGGAATTCTCTCCATGCCCTGAGCACAGTGGCTGAGGGAGCAGAATTGCACACAGCTGTGCTTGCTCCCAAGGCCCTTGCTGTCCTTTGCCACTCAAAGATCTCCTGGCAGTTCAAAGCCTACTTCTGCACCCAAGGAGAGTCCTGCAACCCCACACAGGCCAGGGGGCAGGGCAAGCTCCGGAAGCCAGCCTGTGTTTGTCAGCTCATGGCACCTGGTTCTCGGTCACCCCTCCTCTGAGGGAGGAGGTAGATTTTGGGTGTTCCTCCAGTTTCGGGCCTTTGGTGGAGGCTCATGGGGATGAGGGGTCACTGGAGTGCAGGCACTAGTGAGCCCCATCCCAGCACACTGCCGCTGAGAACGGAGGGGCTTGAGGGTCCTGATGAAAGCAGGCAGAAGCCCTGGAGAGGACCATGGGTGGCTATACCTGGGCACCTCCTGGGGGAGTAGGGCACCTGTTGGTGGAAACAGCAAGCTTGGCAGGAAGGACTTAAATAAATTTCCCTGACTTGGCCCTGAGCCATCACCAGCCAGCAGGGCTCAGGGCTCCCTCCTTGCCATCCCCAGAGTCAGCGAAAGCACTGATGGGCTGTGCTTTGGCTTCTATTTAGAGTGCGGTGGGCGACCTGGGCTTTCAAAACCCAGCAAGATCGTGGGAGGAATCGAAGCTTCCAAAGGAGAAATCCCCTGGCAGGTCAGCCTGAAGGAGGGGTCAAGGCACTTCTGTGGGGCCACTGTCATTGGGGAGCGCTGGTTGCTGTCGGCAGCTCACTGCTTCAATCAGTAAGAGCCCATCTCCTCTTGAAAGCTCTGTATATTGTGTTGTTGTTCCAGTTTCCCCAGCCCCAGTCACACTGCATCATCTGGGGCTGCTGAGAGCTTTTGTTACTGAGGTAAGAGGCAAAGTATTGTCATGGATCAGAAACAAGGAGTAGGAATCCATCACCAACCTTCACCATGGCAGAAGGTGAACAGCAGGTACTTCAAGGTACCGTACTAGGTCCCAGGGTGTTTCAATACATTTACTAATGATGCAGGAAGGGGGTTGAGCAGTGAGGAATTAAAATTTGCAGATGACACAAAGTAATTAATGTGAGTCAGGACCAGAGAGGACGTGAGGAACTTCAGAGTGCTTGAACCAAGCTAGAGGAAAGGGCAACATGATGTTAGGGTGCATAAGGAATGAGATGGAAAATCCTACAGAAACTATTATAATGCCACTATAAAAATCAGTGAGACCCCATCTGGAACTTGTGCTGCACTGTTACCCCATCTCAGGAAGGGCAGGGCAGGGCAGGGTTAGAAAGGGTTCAGCCAGCAGCAACAAAACCAGTTAGGGCTCTGGAAAAACTCTCCTCGGATCAGAGGTTGAAGAGACAGACTGTGCCTTAGAGAGGAGGCTAGAAGAAGGGACCTGATAAAAATCTATAAAAATAAGGAATGGTGTAGAAATAGGTCAGGCACATCTGTTCTCCCTGTCTCATAGCACAAGGACAAGAGCAGTCTCCTTGCCACTGAAAAGTACAAATTAAAACCCGATGAAGGGAAATGCTTTTAACTCTACATACACATAATTAGACTGTGCAACAGTGCCACTGGATGTCATTGAGGTCTAGAACTGAGTAAGATTTAAAGTGGGACTGGACTTTTGTATCATGGACAACAAGAATAGGCAGAGTTACAATAGTTAATGCAAACAACAAGAATTTTGGAGAGAAATGAAACCTTGTGCTTCAGGGTTTAAACCAGTCTCTGTCAGGGTTTAGGCTGGGACCCTCATGGGGGGCAGATTACCTTATGTCTGCCACTGTGGGTTTCTTGCACCTTCCTCTGAAGCACCTGGTGCTGGCCAGTCAGAGACAGGACACTGGGCTGGACAGTCTTCGGGCCCGACCCAGGCCAGCCCTTCCTCTGTGCCTGTGCCCCACGAGCTGCTTTAGAAAAGGACTTGTATGGCTTGTAACCAGTTAGCTCCAGTTTTCTCCTCCACTAGAGCAAGTCCTTGGCAGAGTGTCAGTTCTGAAAGGTGACTGCTGACCCTGAGCCCGCCCCACAGGCCCCGGCTGTCAGGGAAGTGAAGCCGCAGGAACCGGCATGGTCGGCCTTGGCGGATGAGCATTAGCCTTGTAATGGAATTGCTGTTGTGAATGGTGATAGTTCTCTCTAGCCAAGGTGAGGTCACCTAAAAGCAAGAGCCTCCTTTCACAAGAGCACATTAACCAGCAAGGTTCTGTCCATGCTGAACAGCGCATTGCAGGCCCTGAAACCTATTGACATTCATAAGATGCTTAAGCTTTAGCTGTTCAGAATTCACAGTGGGTGTCCGGGGGGCGGGTGTCCTGTGCACTTGCAGGACAAAGCTGGAATATCTGAAAGCCTACCTGGGCACCACATCCTTAACTGGTGCAGATGGCAACGCGGTGAAAGTCAGTATAAAGAAAGTGGTGCAGCACCCCTCCTACAACCCCATCATCCTGGACTTCGACGTGGCTGTGCTAGAACTGGCCAGCCCCCTTCGTTTCAACAAGTACATCCAACCAGTGTGCCTCCCGTTAGCTGTGCAGAAGTTTCCCGTTGGCAAAAAGTGCATGATTTCTGGATGGGGAAACATCAGAGAAGGCAACAGTGAGTAATGTGATTTATCTATTGATTTACTGTGAGCTAGGGAGAGACCGAGCAGGAAAACGGCTGCAGCCACCCACGCTGAACAGGCCAGGGGAATAGGAAAGAGGTTGAAGAAGTGGGGTGTCCAGCAGAGAGAGCCAGAAATCAACAAGCGCTCCGGGACCCCAAGGGAGAGAACCAGGGCCAAGGAAGTACCCTCTGCCATCAGGGAGCAAGACAAGGGAGCTGGCAGCTGGTCAGAGCCTGGGGCAGAGTGTGGTGGAGCATTGTCTGTCTACAACTGTCCAAGTGACATTGACGAGGTCCTTGCTTCAGAGAGCTCAAGCTCACAGCTAAGACTGGACCACATATCACTAGACAGGGGGATAGACACTAGGGATGGGACAGGGACTGGGTTAAGGCACATGCACTAGCAAAGGGAGCCTGTTGCCCTGTTAGGCAGGGGACAAAGACCACTAGGAAGCTTCCAAGATCCTGGGCACTAGAAAAAGTTAAACACCTGGAACCCTTCTGCCAAGCAGCGGTGGCAGCAGCAACAAGGGCCAGGTTCAGTATCTAGGGGATCCTCTTAACAAGACAAAACAGAACCACCCAGCAACTTGGGAAAACCAAACACTACCCCTGGGTGCCTCTGAGAGGCAAGACTTCCCCCCCTCACAAGCACTGAGTCGGTGCATAAAACTTATACTAAAAGGGAAAAGGAACCAGGGGTGCCGGGACAGGGGGGCAAAGGGACTGGCCTGTCCACTTTTCACCCAGGCCTGGCCGCCTCTTGTCCAGGCCAGAGCCAGGTCAGGGTAAGAGTCACACGGGCAGCTGTGGGGAACCGTGAACCCTCCACCTGCCCTGGACGGGGGGCTCAGGGACGGGGACACAGGCCAGGGGCTCCTCTCGGGCCCCTCCCCGCATCTTGGGAAGATGGAGGGACCCAGGCTCCCTGGCCTGGCTCTTGCTTCTGGCTTGGCCAGGAGGTAGGGCTTTGGGGGAAGAGGGGGGCAGGGGCATGGCCATGGAGGGGGCAGGGCCTCATGCCTCCCCCCCTTCAGGCAGAATCCATCACCCCCCAAGGGAACCCAGCATTCAATTGGGAAAACACCATGTTCAAAAGCACCTGACCAAAAGCAAACATCTACCCACAGTGTCCTTTGCCTTGCGGTATGAAAGTCCAAACCAATGTCCCTCAAACACACCACTCCCCTGTCCCTGCACTGCACCCCCTCATAGGTGGCTGGCTGCCTTTAGTCAGCAAAGGTGCATTCCCATGGGTCCAGCCCCACCCCAGAAGGGGGGGTGTCCAGCACTGTCTCACATGCTGCTGCTGGCCACCTGTGTGATGCCACATTCCGAGTCCAGCTCTCCGTGACCTCGCTGGGTAGCAGGGAGCCGCTCTGCTGCAGCACTGGCCCCGATCCAGCTCGAAGGGTCAGCGGCCCCTCAGTGAGCTCAGCCCCAGCAATCACTGACCAGCACTCAGGACTCTCCTTGGAACCCAACTGGCTCCATCCTTAAACCCCAGAGAAGGGAGGCTCCCATGGAGGTAAGAACATCTGGCTCCACCCCCTCTGCTCTTCACTGGCTTTTGGCAGCCCTCCCTGCTTAGCAAGTGAGCTCAGCTGAGGCTGCAGCATGCCCTAACTGAGCACAGTTCTGCTGCCCTTTCACTGGTCCTTCAGGAAAACAGCATTCAATATACGAGGGTTTGTGACCCGAAACCCGCCCAAACTGATCCCTGTGGCAAAGCAGCCGCCTGCTGCACGCCTGGGCAGAGCAGGTGTCTATGCAAACCCGGCCTGCTCCTGACGGCTTGTCCCCCTGCCTATCACTAGATGTCAGGGGAGAACTTGTTCAGGTCCTGCTTACACAGCTACTGAGCCCAGAGAGTAGCAGTGCCTGGCTCCAGGCCAGCCTGGCAGTGTAACGGAAGCCCAAGGGCTGCACAGCTGTAGCTTACACAGAGTGGAAGGAAATGCCGTCTGCCAAGGCGGAGTCCCAGCAGGATCGGAGTGGTCACTGCTGTACGCCGTGTGGCGCGTGGCCCCCTGGTATCTGGGCTGCCGTGTCCTGAGCAAGAGGGCGTCAGCTCCCCTTCTCCTCGCATCCCCATGCTTGCTAATCCCTTTATTTTCATGCAGTCACGAAGCCCGAGAGCCTGCAGAAAGCTTCTGTCGGCATCATTGACCAGAAGACCTGCAGTGTTCTCTACAACTTCTCCCTCACTGACCGGATGATCTGTGCAGGCTTCCTGGAGGGGAGGGTTGACTCGTGCCAGGTAAGAACCTTGGGGTTCTTTACTCACTCCAGGCCACCCTGGAAAGACCCAGAGAGCTGCCGGGAGCTCGTGGGCTCAGCATCTGCCTTGGGGGAAGGTGGGGACAAACTGCACAGGGACTGTGGTACTTCCAGAGGTTTTGTCTATGTGCTGCCATAAGCAAGATCTACATGGACCAGAGGTGGGCAAACTACGGCCCGGCAGCTGCATCCAGCCCTTCAGATGTTTTAATCTGGTCCTCAAGCTCCAGCCAGGGAGTGGGGTGGGGGGCTTGCCCCGCTCCGTGCATGCCGGGGCTCCGCATGGCTCCCAGAAGCAGCAGCATGTTCTCCCTCTGCTTCCTATGCATAGGGGCAGCCAGGGGGATCTGCACACTGCCCCCACGGCTCCCATTGGCTGGCAACCACGGCCAATGGGAGCTGCAAGGGCGGCGCAGCACACAGAGCCTCCTGGCTGTGCCTCTGCTTAGGAGTCGGAGGGGGGGATATGCCACTGCTTCCAGGAGCTGCTTGAGGTAAACGCCACCCCGAGCCTGCACCCCTGATGCCCCTCCTGCGCCCCAACCCCCTGCCCCAGCCCCGATTCCCCTGCCCCCCTCCCTCATCCCCAGCCCCACCCCAGAACCCACACCCCCAGCCGAAGCCCTCACCCCCTCCCACACTCCAACCCCCAATTTTGTGAGCATTCATGGCCCACCATACAATTTCCATACTCAGATGTGGCCCTTGCGCCAAAAAGTTTGCCCACCCCTGACAAGGACAGACGAGGAGGACAGTCCATCTGCCAGCATCAGCTGGGGCAGCTTGGCTCTTCGTTGTCTTAGGGAAGGTAAATGAAGCCCCACGCAGTTTAGTGAGTGACCTTCTAAACCACAATCCTGCTACACCACAGGAATATTCAAGACCCCAGGTACAAATTGCTGCCCCTGCCCCTAATAGCTGGACATAGGATTGTCTAGAGAGACTGTAACTGCTTCCTGGAGGCCTGTAGAAATGCTGAGTGCCATAAGGCAGGTCAGTGAGCTGCACTTGTTGACCCCAAACCCTCCTGACTGGAGAACAAGGGGCTGTTCTGTACAAGGGAAGGGCAGTGCACTGAAAACTCAAAACAGGAAATACTGTTTTACATAGTTACCCTGTGGAACTCAATGCCACAGGATATCAGTGAGGCCCAGAGTCTAAACACAGCTGGCCACTGATTAGCTAAAGAAAGTGTGCACAGTCACACTAGATGGGGTGAGAGGGTATGGGAGCTTCAGGGCATGAGCTGACCTTGAGAGGCTGGGTGAAATTCCCCCTACATGCAGGATATTCCACAAATGTGCAATGCACAGTTTCTTGTCCATTTCTCTGTAGCACCTGGTGGTTCCTCTGTTTGAGGAGTTCCCTCAGGGGCTCTGGGAAGAGTATACTGAGCTGTCGCTACCTGGCTTCTCCCCAGGGGGACTCGGGCGGCCCGCTAGCCTGTGAGGAGACCCCGGGCTTATTCTACCTGGCCGGTGTTGTAAGCTGGGGGATTGGCTGTGCTCAGGCTAAGAGGCCGGGGGTGTACTCTAGAATAACCAAACTCAAGGACTGGATCCTAGATGCCATCTCATCCAAGCCCAACCCCAGCTCTGGAGCAGGCACCTCGCCCAGCACGGTAACTGCCAGGACTTCCACCACAAGCAGCTCCCCAGCCCAGCCCAGCAGCAACGAGGCAGCCACCAGCCCAGTCAGCCAAATTACCACCAAGCCAGCTGCTACCCCCAGGAAAACCACCACTGCTGCTCCAAAGACCACAGGGGTTGCCAGGCCCAACCAGCTCCCAGGTACCAGACTTGAGCCAGGCTTGGGGCGCCTGTGAAGGGGGAGGGAGAGCCCCCACCACACATCAGTCACCAGAGGAGGGGGGAGGCACCCAAACTGCATGGCAGGCACCAGTGGAGGGGGGGGACCTCCATTGCACCATTGGAGTATTGGGGGGGACAAGCACCCTTGCCATGCAGCAAGCACCTCCCATCGCAGGGAACAATCCAGCCCCATATCAGACAGGCCTGGCACCGCGGGCCACACGCTGAGTTGGCTGTGGGTTGTCACCTTCCAGTGGTGACCTGTACCAGCTTCACCTTCAAGTGCTCCAGCAAGATCTGCATTGGGAAAGCGAACCCGGAGTGCGACGGCGTCACTGACTGCAGCAACGGCTCTGACGAGCGCAACTGCAGTGAGTACTGGCCAGCCTGGCCCCACCTGGACTTCCTGTCCGCCCTCCCCACTGCCTGGCCTTGCATGGCCCTGACCACTGACCCGCCCTGCCTGGCATTCCTGCCCGACCCTCCATACTGCCCAGCCTTCCTGCCCGGTCCCCCCTGCCAAGACATCTGCACTGCCCGGCCCAGCCTTCCTGCCTGGCCCTCCCCACTGCCTGGCCCCACCTGGACCTCTTGCTTGGCTGTCCCCACTGACTGGCCTCACCAGGCCTTCCTGCCCGCCCTGCTTCCCAGCCCTGCCCGGCCCTCCCCACTGCCCCGCCCCGCCTGGACCTCTTGCCTGGCCCTTCGCACTGCCCAGCCCTGCCTGGCCTTCCTGTCCAGCCCTTCCCACTGCCCAGCCTTGCCTGGCCCTCACCACAGCCCGACCCCTCCTGGCATTCCTGCCCAGCCCTCCGTACTGTCCAGCCCCACCTGGCCCTCTTGCCTGGCTGTCCCCATTGCCCAGGCTCGCCTTGCCTTCCTGCCCAGTCCCATATGTCCGGCCCTCCCCACTGCCTGGCCCCACCCTGCCAAACCCTCCCCACTGCCTGGCCTTGCTCTCCCCCCTGCCCAGCCCCACCTGGCATTCCTGCCTGGCCCTCCCTTCTGCCCGGCCCTCCCCACTGCCTGGCCCCACCTGGCCCTCTTGCCTGGCTGTCCCCACTGCCCGGCTTCGCCTGGCCTTCCTTTCCGCCCTTCCACTACCCGGCCTTGCCTGGCCCTCACTACTGCCCGGCTCTTTCTGGCATTCCTGCCAGGCCTTCTCCGCTGCCCTGTCCAGACCTCCCCACTGCTCGGCCCTGCCTGTCCCTCCTGCCCTGCCTTCCCCGCTGCTTGGCTCCTCCTGGCATTCCTGCCTGTCCCTCCCCAGTCCCCAGCCCCACCTGGCCCTCCTGCCTGGCCCTTACCACTGCCTGGCCCTGTCTGGCATTCCTGCCCAGCCTTCTTGCCTGGCCATCCCTGCTGTCCTGCCTGTCATTCCTGCCCAGGCCTCCCCACTGCTTGGCCCCACCTGGCCCTTCCCACTGCCCAGTTTTGCCTGGCCCTCTTGCCTGGACTTCCCCATGGCTCGGCCCCGCCTGGCCTTCCTGTCCAGCCCTCACCACAGCCCAGCCTTGCTGGCCCTCCTGTCCAGCCCTCACCACTGCCCAGTTTTGACTGGCCCTCTTGCCTGGCCTTCCACACTGCCCAGCCCCGCCTGGCATTCCTGTCTGGCCCTCCCCACTGCCCAGCCTTGCTGGCCCTCACCACTGCCTGGCCTTCTTGCCCCACCTTGCCTGGCCCTCCCGGCATTCCTGACCAGTCCTCCATACTGCCCAGCCCCGTCTGGCCCTCTTGCCTGGCTGTCCTGCCCGGCCCTCCCCACTGCCCGGCCCTCCCTACTGTCTTGCCCCCGAGCCAAGCCCCACCTGGTTCCCTCTGCCCAGCCCTGAATGCTCCATTCTCCCCCCCCACCCCCCACAAGCCCTACCAAGCTTTTCTCTCCCAGTTCTGCCACCTGGCCGCACGCTGCTCCTGCCCCTGCCACCCAGCCTGAGCCTTGGGGTCCCCAAGCTTCCAACCCATTCCTCTGAGTCAGTCTCTGCTCCTGAGGGGAGCTGCAGGCCCAGCCCCACCCAAAATGTACAAATCTGTGACAGGAAGTGGGCACCCATGGCCTACCGCTTGTCCCCCTCCTATCCTGTCGCTTACCCACAGGCCCCTCCCTGCTGCATGCCACTCAACCCCAGTCTGATCATGATCTGGTCCAGCAGCTCCATAGAGCCCGATGGCCCAGCCTGCCTGGGCAGGAAGTACCCCCTGATCATCCAACCCAATCCCTCTGTGACAGCCGTTGGGTTCTTCGCACCGGGGTCTCAGCAAGGCCTGTTAACTCCGTATCTGTCAAACCCAGCTCCTTCCTTCCCCACATCCCCTCCAGCGGGCTACCCCTGAGGACTTCGCCCACGCCTCTCCCAGGAGCCTGCTTGTTGTGGGGCAGGGAGGGAGCTCAGACACTCATGTCTGCTTAACCAGCAGCTGCCTTCCTCCTCTGTCTCAGATTGCGGCATGACCCCTGCCGTGGCCTTCAGCAAGATAGTGGGTGGCAGCGGAGCAGCCAAGGGCGAGTGGCCCTGGCAGGTCAGCCTCTGGCTGCGGCGGAAGGAGCACAAGTGTGGGGCCGTCCTCATTGCTGACAAATGGCTGCTCTCAGCAGCTCATTGCTTCGACATGTAAGTGAGACAGGGTCACTGTGGCCTGGCCCAGCTGGGCCCTCCTCGGGGCTGTCTGCTCAGCTCTTCCTCCACATGTCCTAGGCTGCCAAGCCAGCACTCCTGCCCCGTGTCAGAGACCCACCACACAGCTTCTGCCCAGGGGCAGAGACAATGGAGAACCAGTCATGGGGGCACTGCCATTGAAACCATGGGCAAGGGGATGGCTCCTGCCAGCACTGCCTGCTGCTGGGCCTTCACTGAGCTCAGGGCCGGGGCAAACGCTTCCTCGCATGGCTCAGCAAGTGCTGCCATGGCGTATGCCTGCAGGAAGTGCCTGCAGGAAGGCGACCGTTTGCTGGCTGTGCTGAGCCCCCTCCTAAACAGCCCCACTGCTCTCTCCCACCTTGCAGCTACAGTGACCCCAAGATGTGGGTGGGCATTCTGGGGACGCCATTCCTGAGTGGCACGGACGGGAGGGTGGAGAAAATCTTCCGCATCTACAAGCACCCGTTCTACAACGGCTACACACTGGACTACGATGTGGCACTGCTGGAGATGGCCACAGCTGTGCGGTTCACCAGTGCCATCAAGCCCATCTGCCTCCCGGACAATTCCCACATCTTCAGGGATGGGGCACGCTGTTTCATCACAGGTTGGGGTGCCACCAAGGAAGGAGGTATGGTCCCAGGGACCCAGATGGTACTGTGCTGTACACAGGATAAGCCATGGCCCCCTGTGCGTCCAGCCAATACATGAGCCACGCTGCTCCAAACAGGCCACTGTTTGCGCCCTACCCCTCCAGCCAACACCCACACCGCACCGTACCCCGCCAGCCAACACCCACGCTGCCCCCACCGCACCGTACCCCTCCAGCCAACACCCACACCGCACCGTACCCCTCCAGGCAACACCCACACCGCACCGTACCGTACCTCTCCAGCCAACACCCGCGCTGCCCCCACCGCGGCCGTACCCCTCCAGCCAACACCAACACCGCACCGTACCCCTCCAGCCAACACCCACGCTGCCCCCACCGCGGCCGTACCCCTTCAGCCAACACCCACGCTGCCCCCACCGCGGCCGTACCCCTCCAGCCAACACCCACACCGCACCGTACCTCTCCAGCCAACACCCACACCGCACCGTACCCCTCCAGCCAACACCCACGCTGCCCCCACCGCGGCCGTACCCCTTCAGCCAACACCCACGCTGCCCCCACCGCGGCCGTACCCCTCCAGCCAACACCCACACCGCACCGTACCGTACCCCTCCAGCCAACACCCGCGCTGCCCCCACCGTACCGTACCCCTCCAGCCAACACCCACACCACACCGTACCCCTCCAGCCAACACCCGCGCTGCCCCCACCGTACCGTACCCCTCCAGCCAACACCCACACCTCACCGTACCTCTCCAGCCAACACCCACACCGCACTCACCGCACCGTACCCATCCAGTCAACACCCGCACCGCACCGTACCCATCCAGTCAACACCCGCACCGCACCGTACCCATCCAGTCAACACCCGCACCGCACCGTACCCCTCCAGTCAACACCCGCGCTGCCCCCACCGCACCGTACCCCTCCAGCCAACACCCACACCGCACCGTACCCCTCCAGCCAACACCCACACTGCACCGTACCCCTCCAGCCAACACCCACACCGCACCGTACCCCTCCAGCCAACACTGCATCTCTCCAGCCAACACCCGCGCTGCCCCCACCTCTCCAGCCAACACCCGCGCTGCCCCCACTGTACCGTACCCCTCCAGTCAACAGCCGCGCTGCCCCCACCACGGCCATACCCCTCCAGCCAACACCCACACCGCACCATACCCCTCCAGTCAACACCCACACCGCACCGCACCCCTCCAGCCAACACCCACACCGCACCGCACCCCTCCAGCCAACACCCACACCGCACCCCTCCAGCCAACACCCACACCGCACCCCTCCAGCCAACACCCACACCGCACCGCACCCCTCCAGCCAACACCCACACCGCACCGCACCGTACCCCTCCAGTCAACAGCCGCGCTGCCCCCACCGCGGCCGTACCCCTCCAGTCAACACCCACACCGCACCATACCCTTCTAGTCAACACCCACACCGCACCACACCGTACCCCTCCAGCCAACACCCACACCACACCGTACCCCTCCAGCCAACACCCACGCTGCGCCCACCGCGGCCGTACCCCTCCAGCTAACACTCACACCGCACCGTACCCCTCCAGCCAACACCCGCGCTGCCCCCACCGCACCGTACCCCTCCAGCCAACACCCGCGCTGCCCCCACCTCTCCAGCCAACACCCGCACTGCCCCCACCTCTCCAGCCAACACCCGCGCTGCCCCCACCGTGCCGTACCCCTCCAGTCAACACCCGCGCTGCTCCCACCGTACCGTACCCCTCCAGTCAACACCCGCGCTGCCCCCACCGTACCGTACCCCTCCAGCCAACACCCACACCGTACCCCTCCAGCCAACACCCGCGCTGCCCCCACCTCCCAGCCAACACCCGCGCTGCCCCCACCGCGGCCGTACCCCTCCAGCCAACACCCACACCGCGCCGTACCCCTCCAGCCAACACCCGCGCTGCCCCCACCTCTCCAGCCAACACCCGCGCTGCCCCCACCGTGCCATACCCCTCCAGCCAACACCCACACCGTGCCGTACCCCTCCAGCCAACACCCGCGCTGCCCCCACCTCTCCAGCCAACACCCACGCTGCCCCCACTGTACCGTACCCCTCCAGTCAACAGCCGCGCTGTCCCCACCGCGGCCATACCCCTCCAGCCAACACCCACACCGTGCCGTACCCCTCCAGCCAACAACCGCGCTGCCCCCACCGTACCGTACCACTCCAGTCAACACCCACACCACACCGTACCCCTCCAGCCAACATCCGCGCTGCCCCCACCGCGGCCGTACCCCTCCAGCCAACACCCAAACCATGCCGTACCCCTCCAGCCAACACCCACACTGCCCCCACCTCTCCAGCCAACACCCGCGCTGTCCCCACCGTACCGTACCCCTCCAGCCAACACCCATACCGCACCGTACCCCTCCAGCCAACACCCGCGCTGCCCCCACCGTGCCGTACCCCTCCAGCCAACACCCACACCACACCGTACCCCTCCAGCCAACACCCGTGCTGCCCCCACCATGCCATACCCCTCCAGCCAACACCCACACTGCATCTCTCCAGTCAACACCCGCGCTGCCCCCACCTCTCCAGCCAACACCCGTGCTGCCCCCACCGTACCGTACCCCTCCAGCCAACACCCACGCTGCCCCCACCTCTCCAGCCAACACCCGCGCTGCCCCCACAACGGCCGTACCCCTCTAGCCAACACCCACACCGTGCCGTACCCCTCCAGCCAACACCCACACTGCCCCCACCTCTCCAGCCAACACCCGCATTGTCCCCACCGTACCGTACCCCTCCAGTCAACACCCGCGCTGCCCCCACTGCGGCCGTACCCCTCCAGTCAACACCCGCGCTGCCCCCACCGCGGCCGTACCCCTCCAGCCAACACCCACACCGTGCCGTACCCCTCCAGCCAACCCCCACGTTGCCCCCACCACGCCCGTACCCCTCCAGCCAACACCCACACCGTGCCGTACCCCTCCAGCCAACACCCACGTTGCCCCCACCTCTCCAGCCAACACCCGCGCTGTCCCCACAGTACCGTACCCCTCCAGTCAGCACCCGTGCTGCCCCCACCGCGGCCGTACCCCTCCAGCCAACACCTATGCTGCCCTCCATGCCGTACCCCTCCAGCCAACGCCCACGCTGCCCCCACCTCTCCAGCCAACACCCACGCTGCCCCCAGCACGCCATATCCCACCAGCCAACACCCACACCGCGCCATATCCCGCCAGCCAACAGTCATGCTGCCCTCCATGCCATACCCTCCAGCCAACACCCACATTACACCATATCTGTCCAGCCAACACCAACACCCCCTCTAGCTTGTTCCTCTCATATGATACATGCACCCGCACAGTGCAGCCAACATCCATGCCTTCTCCTTACATCTGTGCTCCCACTCACCCTGCTCTGATGCATGCACCATCCCCATTTGGCTGTCGCCTGTGCCATCCCTGATTTCCACACTCCAGCTAAATCATCTGCCCGTGAACACCTGCACCATTCCTATCAACACAACCCATGACTAACAAATCCAGCTGCCCAGTGCATGCCTGCTCTGGCAGGAAGAGAGCCCAGCCTTCCCCAAGAGAGGCCTCACCCGCATGCCACAAGAGCCGGCCCATAGCCTGGGTGCCACATGCTGCAGCCAAGCACCACAGGACACCCCACTCCCTAAACCCCATGCCCCTCTCTCCCCAAATTCCAGGGTCAGGTGCACAGGCTGACAGTGATCTTTGTCTTTGTAGGCATCATGTCCAAGCACCTGCAAAAGGCAGCAGTAAATGTAATTGGCGACCAGGCCTGCAAGAAATTCTACCCCGTTCAGATCAGCAGCAGGATGGTGTGTGCCGGCTTCCCACAGGGCACCATCGACAGCTGCTTGGTGAGCACAGACTGGCCAAGGGAACCCTGGAGCTGGGCCCACAGGGCAGAAACTTCCCTCAGCCCAACCTCTCCCTTGTTGGGCTCCTGCCCTGCTCTCTCACTGACTGCTTGGGATCTCCTCTCCCCGTCTAGTGTCCCTTGGCTGGCCCCTAGCAGCGAGAGTCAGGGGAACACCAGGCAGCCAAGGGGCACTGGGCAGCTGCTGTTCTCCCCCTGCTAACAGCTCTGTGTTTCATTGACAGTCACCATTCCCAGTGCCTCTCTCCCCACAAGAGATCCCTAATCTCAGGCCACAGCCTGTGTATGCAAGCTCATGTGCAGAGCCACCCCAGAAGCAGGGAGTTGAGGGGAGCAGGTCCCCATGGAGCTGGGCTGGGCCCCTGAGGTGACTCTCAGGAATCGGCTGCTGGGAGCAAGAGCATATGTCGAGGATGGCTGGGGTCTCTTGCCCTGACACAGGCTGGTCTCCCTCTTTCCGCAGGGCGATGCAGGTGGCCCCTTGGCCTGCAAGGAACCCTCAGGGCGCTGGTTTTTAGCTGGAATCACAAGCTGGGGCTATGGCTGTGCAAGGCCTTACTTCCCTGGCGTTTACACCAAAGTCACCGCCGTCCGGGGCTGGATCAGGCAGAACCTCAAGCTGTGAAGCTGCATTTTTGTACTCAGGGAAGGAAAGAAGCGTGGGATGGAATGGTTACCAGAGTGCCTGGGGCACTACTTCCTTAGCCCACATACACTCCTTCATACTGCCGAGGGGTGAAGATGGCCCAATGCCAAAGGCAGGTGCAGCTGATGTTCTGCACCAGCTATGGTTCAGCACCAGGGCATGCACTAATCAGAGCTTCGTTGCCTAGAATGGTGCAATTCTAGACAGTGGCTCCTGTAAATAAATATGGCCTGTTTCACCCAAGCCCCTGCAGCGCAGTGTGTGTGAGGGCTAGACGGGCCCCGAACTGCTGGAAACCCAGGCTGCATAGAGTAAAAACCACCCACTATCACCACAGTGGCTGCGGGATCACCAGCTCCGAGTAGGTGATTTATACCCTGGTGCTAATGCAACAAGGCCCTTCCAGAGGGGCCCATGACTGGTGCTTGCACACACGCTCCAGGAGGCGGCTCTAAAGACCCTCTGCCCCTGGGTTTCAGGGCTGGGCTGCTAGCGACAAGAAACCAGACCAAACCCACCTACTGTACCACAGCTTGGATGCCCCTCACTGGCAGAAGCTCCACCCCAGATCTGTACCCATGCCCCAGCCAGCCTCAAGCACCTTGCCAGGGATGGCAGGACTTTGGTATCACAATGTTCAGTATTGCAGTGCCTGACTCACAGGTGCCCTTAGGGGAAAGTCACTCACCTAAGACAGGGATGTTCAACCCTGCGCACTGAGTGGGGAGCTGCCTATGTCAGCCAGTGGGTAATACCAAGTGAATCATAGAATATCAGGGTTGGAAGGGACCTCAGGAGGTCATCTAGTCCAACCCCCCACTCAAAGCAGGACCCATCCCCAATTTTTGCCTCAAATCCCTAAATGGCCCCCTCAAGGATTGAACTCACAACCCTAGGTTTAGCAGGCCAATGCTCAAACCACTGAGCTATCCCCCCCACCAGGATAAGCCCAGCCCCTCCAAGGTAATGTGGCACCTGTCTTCACTTGTCCTTAGCCAGACAGGGCACTCACCTGAGAATGCCACTTCAGCTTTTCCCAGGCAAAGCCACATGGCAAAGCAGCCCACGCCTCCCTTATAGCCCAATGCCCTGGTCTTTGGGCACTCAGCTGGGGTGGGAAACCAGTTTTCAAATCCCTGCTCTTCCTGAGGTGGAGCAAGAACTTGTCTCCCACCTCCCTGGGGAGTGCCCTCACCACACAGCTCTGGCTGGGTTCTCTCTGGCTGCCAAGAGTTAGTTATACAAAGGGAAACAGCTTCAGCAAGAGGTTGAGAGACTCCCACCCAGGAGAATCATTGCCCAGGCAATTAGGGAACTCGCCTGGAAGGCAGGTGAGCCCAGTTCTAAATCCAGCACAGCAAGGATTTGAAAACAGCTGGCCCATATCACAGAGGAGTGCCCAAACACCTGGGCTATTTGGTGTCTTGGGATCAACAGATTCAGCCAGTCTCAAAAATTCCTGAGATGGTCACCCCCTTGGCCAGCTTTTGTGCTCGGAGCACACCTACCAGATCAGGCCCACAGGGGATGGGGGGACACCTAGGTGTGAGTGAGGGGCAGAGCAGCTTGGTGGTGTCAGGACTGAGGTAATTTTGTGCACATCAGCGGCTAGAAATTTAGGCGCCTCCAAGGTGAGGCAGCAGCTGAGTGGGGCGGGGAGGGGGAAGATGGGTTTGAGGATTTCAGGATGCAACCCACCATGAACATCTGGTGCAGAGACAATCCTTCAGCCTACCATGGCCAAAGCGCAGCCCTGCCCATAGAGCTCCCATTAGGTACCATTGTGCTGCATTACAACACAGGCTGGGCCCAGAGTCCTTTCAGATGAGCACAGTATGAGCTAATGCAGCCATTGGTTGGGTGGTCCAGGCATGGCCCCTGCTTAGGGGCTCCTGGACAGGCTCCTGGCTAGGCCCATTGATTTAAAAAGGCCTCCAGGCTGTGGATCTACTATAAGTGCCCACGGCCCTGCCGTGGTGTCAGGGAAGTTGTGAGACTGGTTCCAACCCTTTCTGCCATTAGATGTTATGTTCTAACCTTAGTGCAGCTTAGAAGGCAACTTCAAGCCTTTGCTGAGTTGTTTATGCAGCAATGATTCCCCAGGTCACAATCCAACATCCTTTTGGCTTGGAACTGCCCTAGGATTCTGGGATTGCAATGCTATCTCCTAGCAGAGTGGGTTGGGCTCTGCTGGCCCCAGCAGCTATTAAACATTCCTGGAGGCAGACTCCACCTGCCCACAAATCCTGCTTTGTTCTGGAAAACCCTGTGTTCCTAAGCACAAGACACTGACAAGCCTCAGGCTGCGCACAACTCCATAATGCACCTGTGCAGGACCAGAGAGCAGGACGATCACCCTGAGGCCCAGTGAAGGCCCAGATGTGATTCTGGTCCTATTCAGCATAAGGCTCAGGGAGGCATCTGCTCCATGCACAGCTGTGATCAAGAAAAAGCCCACAGGGTGTTAGGCTGAGCTGATAATAAAATCCCAGGAGTGGCGCAGAGCTCTACCACCGCCTGGCTCTGGATCACAGCAGCACACGGAGTAGAACCTCCGCGAGCACTGCGCTGCAGAGCCCCAGCACTCAGCTCCCCTCACTCTGTTGTTATTTAACTTCCCCCTCAACTGAGCTGGGGCAAAAAGCTGAACAAAACACCTGACATTTTTACAGACAGTTCCTGGGCGTTTGGTCCCTTCTCCTGGTCCACAGGTTCTCAATGACTCAAGGAATAACCAGTCTCAGGGGACCCACTGACTGGGTAAGAGCAAAAGGAGGGCACTGTAGGAGCTGGAAGGACTAGGGCAGCTGTTGGTCCTGCCCTCTGGGGCTTCTGGCTTAGGGCCCCTATGAAACCATCCAACCCTTGGTCAAGTGGTCTAAACCCCAGAGATGGCCCTGAGGGGGCCAGCAGCCATTAGCTGGTCACAGTATTTAATCCAATACTTGGAGCAGAGATTCATCACATCCCAAGTGGGGAAGGGCCCCCACTTCATGGCCCCGAAAAGCAAAGGGCAAAGACTGAAAGTGAAGGGGCATGACAGGGAAAAACAAACAGTAAGAGGCCAGCTGGCAGAGTCAGCTCCTTTAACCTTTGCTCTTCGCAATTCCACGCAGCCCCTCTCTACGCCCCCCCCCAGCAATCCTGGCACTCATTTCCTTGCAGATTTCTTGTCAGGCACCTCAATAATGGAACGAAGCCAGCAGAGGCCATAGAGCCAGGACAAGGTGCACTGGTGACGCAGGAAAGGCCAGCACAGGCTGGCCAGGACAGGCTGCTGGGGGCCTGCAGCTGAGCTCTATGCTGGGACGAAGGTGGAGATTTTTAATTCCAAATCTCTCATTTGGCAGCAACTCTTGGGGTTGCAGCCCACGCGGCTGTATGGCATAGTGCTGCTGCAGGGGCTGGGGCTGATGCACTACCAGACAAGGCAGGCCAGACTATTTCTTGTAACAATCCAACATCCCCATGTATTGAAATCCTCCCACCTGTGGGATACTTGGCAGCAAGCAGTGAGCCCCACACCATTGCCTAACAATTTCCTTGTGAATCCACCAAACCTGCCTGCCCAGCCCAGAGACCAACCTTCCTACTAGAGACACCAAACCCGCAGTCCAGGGGTGGATGTGCACTGCCGATAAGGCTCACGTTCACTTCCTTGGGGAGCGGGACAAGTGGATTGCTCAGCAGCCTTTCAGGAAGGGTTCCCTGCCCCCGTAGCCCTTTCATAGGGCACCCGTCAATGAAAATATTCCCTAGCCAGTCTCTCAGCCCCCTACCCTGGGCCTCAGACTCCACCCAGGGCACTAAGCAAAGCCTACTAGCAGGTGATGGCACTGACAGAATGGGCAGCAGCCACCGCTCTGGCCAGGCACCATCACCCCTCCCTGCTTTGAGCCTGCATTTTGCACTACTCAGACACTGAACTCACGCAGGCTAATAACGGGGAGAGGCTCCATACGTGGCTTTATTGCTCTACCATGATGAAAATGCCAAATTTACCAAATCACAGGGATTTTCACTCCCACCACTTTTCCTTTCATTCTCACGGGGCCACCCTGGCTAGTCCTAGTCACTCTTCCAGAGCAGGGGGCAGTACTGAAGCATGTTGTCAGGGCTGCTGGAAGCCGGTCACATGTTGGCTCTCTCCCTCTGCAGCCGGGAGTTGTACGCTCGTGAGACTGTGTTCCAGGCGTCCATGTACCGGTCCATACACATGGCAATACACTTCTGAAATAGAATAATAATGCTTCTTCACTCTTCATCCCAGACCCAAAGCGTTTTAGCAAGGAGGGCAGAGCTCATTATCCCCAAGTTAGAGATGGGGAATCTGAGTCATGCACAGAGTAGATGACTTGCCCAAGGTCGCCGAGCAGGCAAGTGACAGAGCTAGGAACAGAAGCCAGATCCAGTGCACTATCTGCCACACCAAAGCAAGCACAAAGTTCAGGCAACAGAACATTGCAAGTGCCAGGGCAGCTGGCTAAAGCATGTTACAGGGAGTCCCTGGCCTTCCCTCTCTCCAAGTAACCTTGGGCAAATCATTTCCTTTCTCAGCAGCTTTTCCCATCACACAGATGAGGTATTCACCTTGTAAAGTGCTTTGAGAGCCTCAGGGAGATAGCACAAAGCAGCCCAACTCTGAGAATTCACTCTGGGCAACACTGCAAAGATCAGCAGTTCCCCCTCCCCCAGGCAGGCTACAGAGACTTCTGTTTGCCAGCAGCTGGGAATGGGCAGCAGGGGATGGGATCACTTGATGATTACCTGTTCTGTTCATTGCCTTTAGGGCACCTGGAATTGGCCACTGTTGGAAACCAGGATATTGGGCTTGATGGACCTTTGGTCTGACCCAGTATGAAGGCTCTTCTGTTCTTATGAGACACGTGGCATTACACCAGTGGTTTTCAAACTGTGGGTTGCAACCCAATACTGGGTCGTGGAACGTAAGGCACTGGGTCACGGTGGCTCTAGCCAGCCCTGCCGACTAGGCTGTTAAAAGTCTGGTCAGTGGTGCTGCCCGGCTAAGGCAGACTAGTCCCTACCTGTTCTGACACCACACTGTGCCCTGGAAGCGGCCAGCAGCAGGTCTGGCTCCTAGCTGGGTGGCCATGGGGTCCCGTGCGCTGCCCTTGCTTCCCCTCACGCACTGCCAGGAACTGACCAATGGGAGCGGGGCGGGGACGGACGGAGACATGGTGCTTGCAGATGAGAGCCCCGTGGTGCCACTTGCACGCCTCCGCCTAGGAGCCGGACCTACTGCTAGCTGCTTCCATAGCACAGCACGTTCTGTGGTGCCAGGACAGGCAGGAAGCCTGCCTTAGGACCGCTGCTGACCAAGAGCCACCCAAGAAAAACCTGTGCCCAATCCTCTGCCCCAGACCTGAGCCCCAATCCCGCAAAAACCCAGAACACCTTCCTGCACCCCTCATCCCCAGCTCCACCCCAGAGCCTGCACCCCCAGCACTGACCCAGCCCAACCCCAAAGCCCTCACCCCTGCATCCCAACCCTATGCCCCAGCCCTGAGCCCATCTCACACTGCAAACCCGTCACCCCCAGCTCCACTGGGTCGCCAGAAAAAAGTTTGAAAACCACTGGATTACACCATCCCAGTGCCTGCTGGCACGTTTAAATTAGACACTTCCCCCACTGAAATGAGGTGGGCCGCAGTTTTATCACAGTGAGGCTGTGACCTAGCGAGCCGTGCAGCTGCAGGCATGGCCAGGCCTGGCGCCCAGCAAGGGCTGGGCAGGCACCTCCTGGGGGCTGTGCCCGTGCAGCGGAGAACCACAGGCTCCAGGGCACAGCGGCCACATTCCCGCTGAGCTGGGCCTTCAGGCAGCCTTGGGGGACGCGCGCAAGCAGCGCGGGGCCTCTGAACACGTCCACAGGGCACCGAGAGCCCCGCCACCGGCTCAGGCGCACGGGGCCCAGGCTGCGGGGCTGGAAGACGCGGATGTTCAGGCTCGGGCTAGAGCTCGGGCTCTGTGGCCTTGTGAGGTGGGAGGGTCTCAGCCCGGATGTCTGCACGGCCTGAGTGCGGGGAACCAGCCCTGAGGCGCGGCCCTTCACCTGCTCCGAGTTATCCAGCGAGCTCCCCGGCTTCCCGATGCACTTCCGGAAACACTTGTCGGTCATCCTCTGGGGAGAGCGGAGAGCGTCAGAGCACGGGCCCCAGGCCCTCCCACCCCAGGGCGCCCCAGCCCACGCCCACACCCCGCCCCCCCGGGTGCCCCAGCCCCTCCCCCCCCCAGGGCGCCCCAGCCCACCGCCCGCCCCCCGCCCCCCAGAGCGCCCCAGCCCACGCCCACACCCCGCCCCCCCGGGTGCCCCAGCCCCTCCCCCCCCAGGGCGCCCCAGCCCACCGCCCACACCCCGCCCCCCCGGGTGCCCCAGCCCCTCCCCCCCAGAGCGCCCCAGCCCACCGCCCGCCCCCCGCCCCCCAGAGCGCCCCAGCCCACCGCCCGCCCCCCAGGGCGCCCCAGCCCCCCGCCCGTGCCCCACGCCCCAGCCCCCAGCCCCTCCCACCCCAGAGCGCCCCAGCCCACCGCCCGCGCCCCGCCCCCCAGAGCGCCCCAGCCCCTCCCCCCCCAGGGCGCCCCGCCCGCGCCCGAGCCCCCCAGCCCACCAGAGCGCCCCAGTCCGCCGCCAGGCCCGGCCCCGCCCCACCTGCAGCAGCTCCTGCGCGTTGGCTACGGCGATCTGCACCTTCACCTGCTCCATGATGAGGCCCGGGTCCAGCTTCCCCCCCGCGGCCCCGAACTCGGAGCCGAACCCGCCCTCCATCCCCGCACCGCCGCCTGCCCGCCGTGCCCGCCCGGAACTGAAGAGCCCGCGCGGGGCACCACGGGACGAAGAGGCCGCCGGGCCTACAACTCCCAGCATGCACCGCGCTACGGCTGCCGCCCGCGGCATCACGGGACAGAGGGCGTGGCCTACGCTGCGTCCGGCGGGCAGGAGGTCGCGCGACCCCGAGAGCTTCCCCGGGCGCGGGGCCGGCGCCCCTGACTTCCCGCGCCACAGCGCCCCCTGGCAGCTGCCGCCAGTAGCAAAGGGCTGCGAGAGGTGGCTCCGCGCTCCCAACCGGGGTTCGGGGCCCTGCCCCGGCTGGAGCGGGGCGATTGCAGGTGCCAGTGTTCTTTGGAGGGTTCATCGGGGGACGTTACACGTAATGCTTAGGCCGCCATGAGGCGGGGCGGGGCCAGATGACCTCTCCAGGTCCCTTTTAGTCCTGTGGTTCCATGGCATCTTCTTGTCAGCTGCGCTGCAGGGCTGAGGGAGGCCCCGCCCCAACTCTGCAGTTCCCATGGGAACAAAGTCTGCAGACAGGGCAGGGTAGAGCCGCCTGGTTACCCCTCAGTGTAGGAGTCGGGGAGGGGGATATGCCACTGCTTTGGGGAGCAGCTTGAGATAAGTACCACCCTGAGCCTGCATCTCTGCCCCACCCGATCCCCCTCTGAACCCCCCCAGCCCAGAGCCCCCTCCTGCACCCCAAACTCTTCAGCCTCAGCCAGTCTTCACCCCCCAGCAGAGTCCTCACCCCCCCCACATACTCCAACCCCCTACCCCAGCCCTTCTGCACCCTGAGCCCCATCCCCACACCAGAGCCCTCACTCCCACTCCACCCTCCTGCCCCAGCCCACAGTGCCCTCCCGCATCTTGAACCCCTCATTTCTGGCCCCACCCTGAACCCACACCCCTAGCCAAGAGCCTGTACTGCCTCACACACCCCAACCCTCTATCTCAGCCCAGAGCCCCCTCCCATAATCTGAATCCGCTAGCTCCACCCTCTAGCCCAGAGCCCCCCCCACATCCTGAACTCCTCATTTCTGGCCCCACCCCAGAACCCCCACCCCCAGCCAGAGCCCTCAGCCCCTCCCACACACCAAACCCCTGAGCCAGCCTGCTGAAAACAAGCAAGCCTGTGAGGGTGTGGAAAGTGAGTAACAGAGGGAGGGGGTACGGAGCGAGTGGGGGTGGGGCTTCAGAGGTGGGGGTGGGGGTGGGGAAAGGGTGTTCAATTTTGTGCAAGTAAAAAAGTTGCAACCCTATCCAGGACAATCCTGGAGGATTAGCAACCCTAGGGAGATGAAAGGCACTAAAACTGTTGTCTCTTGTCCTCCAGATCAGGCTAGGGGAGCATCCCACCTGTGTCAAAGATTTGAGACAGAGAACAAAGCAGCCCAGTTTTGTCATCATCCCCATTTTAGATGGGAAACTGAGGCACAGAAAGAAAATATCTTGCAGGCCAGTGGCAGAGCTGAGAATAGACCCAGGTGTCCCATGTCCCATGATCCAACAACTAGGAAATGTTGCTCTGAACAGAAACTAGATTAATTCAGATAGGAGTTGTGATTTGTCAGTCTTCCCACTTATAAATGAGAGAGATTTTTCTAACTCCCGGAGGAAGAATAGTTGATCAGGTAATGCTCATTAAATTCTTTGGGGGTGCCAAGTACTAAGTGTTTACTATAAATAGTAAATGGTAATGGTGAGAAAAGCTGGGCTAATTGTACAGGCAGAGGTCCTCTAAAGGGCCCACACTGCCAGTAAACAATAGTGACACTGAGTAGAGAAAGCAGCCAATAGAAGTGTAAACCAATGCCTAAAACCAGCTGGCTCGGGTGGTCTCAATCACTAGCTGGAAATCTAACTCAGGTTGGTAGTGACCAAAGGCTGCATTAGAACTAGGGCTGTTAATTAACTGCATTTAATTCAAGCAATTAACTCAAAACAAATTAATTTGATTTTTAAAAATTACAATTAATTCCAGTTTTAATTGCACTGTTAAACAATAGAATACCAATTTAAATTTATTATAATCATTTTTGCATGTTTATCTACTTTTTCAAATATATTGATTTCAATTACAACACAGACTACAAAGCATGGAAGGGCGGAAGGGATAGCTCAATGGTTTGAGCCTTGGCCTGCTAAACCCAGGGTTGTGAGCTCAATCCTTGAGGGGGCCATTTAGGGATCTGGGGCAAAAAGTGGGGATTGGTCCTGCTTTGAGAAGGGGGTTGGACTAGATGACCACCTGAGGTCTCTTACAACCCTGATATTCTATGAAAATGTACAGTGTTCACTTTATATTATTACTTTTGATTATTTTTTTTATAGTGCAAATATATGTAATCAAAGGAAATGGTATTTTTCAATTCACCTCAAACCAGTACTGTAGTGCAACTTACAAATGAAGATTTTTTTGTTACATAAGTGCACTTAAAAACAAAACAATGTAAAACCTGCAAGTTTTGAGCCTGCAAGTCCACTCAGTCCTACTTTTTGTTCAGCCAATCTCTAGAACAAACAAGTTTGTTTACATTTAAGGGAGATAATGCTGCTCGCTTATTTATAATGTCACTTGAAAGTGAGAAAAGGCATTCACACAGCACTTTCCAAAATGTAGAAAACACCCAAAAATATTTAAATAAATGGTATTCTATTATTAACAGTGCAATTAAAATTGATCATCACTTTTAAAAAAAAAGGTCACAATTAATTTTTTTAATAGTTTGACAGCCCTAAATAAAACATGAGCTGCCAATGATTCCCCCCTTTTTGGTCATCACAGGAAGCCAATAGAAACAATCCCTCCAGAACAGGGTGGAGACGCTGCACAAAATCCAGTGGGGTCAGGATCTCCTGAAATGAGGGAAAGGGAGGTGGAAGTTTGCACTGCTACTATTGCCCAGGCTCTTTTCTTTGCTTTCCTTAGCAGAATACAGCTATCAGGGTTATAATGCCACTTTGTAAGTGCTAAATTTACTCAAAGTAAAAGAAAACGGAAACCAGATGCCAGAGTAGAAAAGGGCTCATTTATCCCTGCACCACACCGTAGAGGATAACATATTGCACTGATATCCTCTCTTCACTGTTTGTTTACGTGAGGATAACACCAAGTTATGACACACAAGGCAGCCTTTGCATGGGGTTTGTTTTAAACAAAAAAAGGTAAGAGATAAAATTCAAAACATTTATTGGAGAATGTTGTACAAAAAAGTTTCCAGTCAGAAAATGTATATTACAAATCATGGAAAGAGACATCTGGCATGCATATTCTTAAATCAAAAAATTGTGAAATGATAAAGTCTAGATCTTTGTGTAGTTTTCATATGCTCCACACCATCATTTTCTATTTCTCTCTTCTTCAATTAACAGATTTTTTTCATAATTACTTATTTAAAAATCAATAAGCCATTATCAAAGAGCTCTTTTACAGCAACTTTCCCAAGGAAATGTCAATCAAGGTGAGCTCCTAGACCTGGAGCTACTGAAAAGGCTTTGGTAAAAAATTACAATTCATCACTGTTACGAAAATAGAGTTCAAACAAGACAATATCATTTTGTCCAAATGTAAAGCCTCTTGGCTTAAACTTTGTTTAAAATAGCTTATTGCTTGCAATATTAGTGTAACAATCAGGGTATCTGAAAAACAGCAGAATGTCTGTCCGACCTAGCAGATTACACCATGTAGACTACATCAAATCTACATGAACTCATGACTATAAATTCTTCGAAATTCAATAGAAGACATTTTTCTTTTACTATCCCCAAAGTCAATACAGTGCATTGTGCTTCTTTGAACTAATTCTCTCAAAAGTAAGCATCTTTTTTTTCCTCTAGACGTTAGCATTTCAAGAAAGGCATTATGTTTACAAATAATAATTGAATGTAAATATGGGCTTATATAAAAATCACCTTTAAATTATTTTAAAGCTAAGCATATTTAAGGGCAAATAGAAATTATGTTTCCCAGACCATTTTAAGTTTCAGACAGTAAAAAAAAAAAAAAATCTAACATAATTTGTCTCCACATTCAGCTAATGCAATGCTTTGAAATGCAATCACCAACCATCCTTCCACTCACTGGTCCCTATAAGGCTGTTTCCTTCCAACTTATGGGTTTGGAATTGGGCCCAACAGTAATGGTAAAGGCCAGTGTCCAATATGGACATGCCTTCTGTTTAGACGTTAGCTTTTCAAAACTAGATATAGAAATAATTATCAAATGGCTTAAGACTGAGAAAGTGAGATAAGTGGCTACAGGGCATGCATTATATTGTTAAAAGACTGCGACTTGTACTATCTATCCTTCTCCTATTAATACAGGGGACTACGAAAGGAAGGATTCACCTTTCAGATGGGATGAGGGTGCAAAGTAATTGCTAGGACCCCTACACTATGTCTAACCGGTTTCAGATTAAAGATTTTTACATGGGATGTTTAAAAAGCAAGTATTTTAAAGTGTATAAAGAACATTAAACCCCTCTGGGTACATGCTGTGGGTTCTGTGTGCCCTGTTGCTCAACAAAAAACATGTATACTGAATTCATTTCCCTTCACAGTACATTCTGGTTCACATTGTAATGTAACCAACAGCAATTACATTCAGCAGAGTCAAACTAACCTAGCCTCTACATTTCAGGCTGTGGGAAGCTGACTTTTCTCTCCCCCCCTTTGTGAAACTATTTTTGGTTCTTACTATGAATGCATGCTATATGCTGGCCAACCCCCAGACATTGGCACAGCAACACTGATCAAAGACCTACAAATCATTTCTAACTCTTTTATGCTTCCAAGGGCAAATCCAGATTCCTGTACCAGCCCAGGTAGCCAGACTGGGTACTAGGCATGTGTAGGGAGAGAGGAATCATGGCTGTTCCATTGCCTGGGCAGAGCTGTCATTTCCCAGAGGCTACTGCAGCACAATATCTGAAGTGTGACCTGAAGCAGATTGTCAGGAAGGAGAGGGACAGGAGGATCTGTGCAGCCATGCCTCTCCCGCTGCATGTTGTCACACCAGGAGCTCAGATTCCTCTATGGCCATGCCATGCAGGAGGGGGCTGGATTTGCTCCCCTCCCCCACGGCAAGTACCTTCACAATATGCAAACCTGGGAGAGGGGGCATTTACAGCATGCTTTTTACACAGCTCTTCAGTGCTGTTCCCTTTGCTATTAGTGAATAAAGGCTTGCCTGCATGGGAAAACTGACCAGCTATAACTATTCCGGTGTAACTCCCTTAAGTGGATACTCTATTTAGAATAAAATGACTTGAATTCCAGAATAGAATTTCCAGAACAAAGCCCTGGCTGGGATTATTTAGTTGGGGATTGGTCCTGCTTTGAGCAAGGGTTTGGACTCGATGACCTCCTGAGGTCCCTTCCAACCCCGATATTCTATGATTCTATGAATAGAATGTCCACACCAGTGAGTTATATTGGCAAAGCTAGAGCAAAATAATTATTTTGTGATAATTAGACTGGCCAATTCTCCCTCACAGGCCAACTCTGCCTTCTTCAGGAAACCTGCATTTGTAATATTAGTCTATTGCTATGGAAATTCTGATGAACTTCCACATACAACATGAATGGCTCACCTGCAGGATCTAACAGAAAAAGATGACCAGGTAGGGAGAAGCTACACTTGGTCTGAACACAAAGCTTTAACTAACTACTGGGATTGGCCAAAAAAAAGTAGAAAAATAAATACCCAAAAAAACCCCACAAAACCCAACAGTGCTGCTTTAGATCTGGTATAGCAGAAAATGCTTCCAGTTTGAAGTGCCTACTTTAATCTGATGGAAGAATCAGACTGAATGTTCAGCAAGTCAAACATAAATGGGAAAGGTGGTGTTTTCAGAATAGACACATTAATGCAAACAAGAAGGAGAATACAGTAGTTTTACACTGTGTCTTGCACTTTACAATCAGGAATTGCTTCTTACATTTTAAGTAGCCTTCTGAAAAATGCAGGGGTAACAATCACCAAAGCAAAGATGCTTTTAGGAGGTTAGTCTTATATTGTCCCACATCACCACCATCTCTAAGCACACATGTTACATAAACATGGCATGGCAAAGAAGCAATTTACATCCAGAAATCACTGTTGCAGCCTTTTTTGCCCTTCTTAATGGTGTAAGCTTGTGTGTCAGTTTCAGGCAGGATTATTACAGTTAACAAAGGCCATAAAACATCAAGCTCTTCAACCTTGCATGTGCAGAACTCAAAATAAGTTAATCTGTACCAGCACTAAGAAAAGGAGTACTTGTGGCACCTTAGAGACTAACCAATTTATCTGACCATAAGCTTTCGTGAGCTTATGCTCAAATAAATGCATCGGATGAAGTGAGCTGTAGCTCACGAAAGCTTATGCTCAAATAAATTGGTTAGTCTCTAAGGTGCCACAAGTCCTCCTTTTCGCGAATACAGACTAACACGGCTGCTACTCTGAAACCTGTACCAGCACTGACATTTGAACAAGCTTCTAGGAAGTTTCATAGGAAACAAATCCAAACTCAGGGCCCAATTCTGTGGACACTTACTAGGGGATGTTGTGCTCACTACCTTGGTCAGTCCCACTGACTTCCGTGAGCCAGTTCAGGGTAAAGGGCACTACAGCCAGTAGTAAAGGTCTGCAAGCATCAGACTCTAAAGCAAGGCATAGTCTCATATTCAGTAGGTGTTGCAAAAATTATGGCTCAGATCACATGAGGTCTTTTCTGATACAAGCTGCCCTTCTAGCCCAGACTTTACAAGGAAATTCACTAAATAAAGCCAACTGATTCTTCAATGAACTACATATTATTCTATATAGTTTAAAATATTAAAAGAGTTAAGTCTACCACAAAGCAGAATGAGCACTCTGAATACTGGCCAATATAAAAAATATATATATAAAGAGCTTAAAAAAAACAAACAAAAAAAAACCAACCAAGTATCTTCTATATAAGGTAAATCATGAAAACAGAGTTGGAAAGGGAAACAGAGTCCAGTGGTTAGAAGGTATATTGCAAAAACAGTTTCACCCTGATTGCATTCATTTGCATAACAATAATTTAGAAAAGGTAATTGGTAGTGGTATGGTTGAGAAACACAATTTAAGCTATATATATTTTACAGCGATAGGTATGATTTACTACATATTCAACCACCTACTCAGCAGAGTGGGAAGAAAAATGACCAAATACAAGGACAAAGAGAAACATTATTCCAAAAATCCATTTCTTTTTACTGCTTTTTCACAATGAACTGTTGATAATGGACTAAAATATAATTCTAAATACTTTTACTAGTATTTAATTGTGATAATTAAATCACCTTACTGAGGTGAACATTTTGTGAACACCTGCAGAAAATTAGCACCTCTGACATTTTTTAAATGAGAAAAAGTTGATAACCTTTTTTAAAATCAGTTTCTTTCCCACCCTGCCTGCATTGCAACAAAGCCATCAATTAAAGCCACTAACCTGGCCTTCTAAGTTATATCTGTCAGTCTAAATATTGTTCAGAGAACATAATGTCCAAAAGCCACCGAAAACATCCAAACCTTCTAGCTTGTGTAATGAATCTAAACTACTTGAATAACAAGATCAGAGTTCAAGTGTGCATGTAATACAATTGAGTTCTATGCTGGCATCAAATAGTATCCAAATGACCAACTACTGGGAAAAAATGTCTGCTTACATTGCAGTCAATATAGTCTTTGGAGCAGTCAATTATACTTCATAGTGTATAGAGGTTCACTACCACTTGAATCCTAATGCTTCTGGTAGTCAAAAGTTACCTCTGGTAAAAACACAGGAGAGGAAACCTGAGCTTAAAGAGACATTACCAGATAAAATAATTTTTTTTTTTAGTAATGTCTTACTTCTGTTGTAATATGCATTATACTTACATTATTTGTGTTTGTTTACTTAAAGCATTTCAGTCAGGCTGGACAACCTTCTGCTGCAAACAATGCAAGAAACTGCTTACCCCCAAACCAAAAACTTCTCACTTTTGTTTTTGTAAATGCAAGTGTCATGAGAACACTTCTAAGACATTTTGCAAATACTTTGTTGCCTAAACTATTTGACAATGTCTCTTTACATACAACAGAACTATTAATAAACTGAATGTAGCAGCGATTTTTTTTACGATTGCTTTTTAACCATCAAATATTTATCATAGCCAAAAATAAAATATTTTAACATCTAAAATCTGAAATATTGAAACCAAAAGTTCTGTTTAATGCCAAATACTTCAGATCCGTTAGATCATGATTCATATCATCATAGCTACTGTACATCACAATTTCAGCCTTGCAGCCACTATTTATTAGGGTCTCAATTATGACTGAAAGTCCCAATAAATAAATCTGAAAAATTTCAGCTTTGGTCCCTCCTTACATTCAGACTATGCCTGCCCAAGAATAACTGGAACCCATCATTCTCCACCAGTGTTAACAATGACCGAGTGATAATGCAGACAGGGTGCAGATGTTTTTACTACCACATTGTCTAATCCTACTTGGAACAGGCTTAAATGCCATGGTACTCTTGCCTTCTCTTTCTACACTGCAGCTTCTTTCATTGCTTCCACTAGTGGAGAAGCATCTGGGTAAATTCTGGGTTATAGTTTTCCGAGTGTATACAAGACTCGGTATATCAAAAGGATATTACCATTTTCTTAAATGACTCCAGTACTGTGGGAAGCACTCCGAAAGCCCTGTACAGGTTCACACTGCCTTAAATCTGTTGTTTAAAAACCAGTTTGAGGTTAAAGAATGACATATTTACTAGGGTTGTCAAGCGATTAAAAAAATTAGTTGTGGTTAATAGCACAGTTTAACAGTAATAGAATACCATTTATTTAAATATTTTTCGATGTTTTCTACATTTTCAAATATATTGATTTCAATTACAACACAGAATACAAAGTGTACACTCTTCATTTTGTATTTATTTTTATTACAAATATTTGCACTGTAAAAAACAAAAGAAATAGTATTTTTCAATTCACCTAATACAAGTACTGGAGTGCAATCTCTTGATCATGAAAGTTGAACTTACAAATGCAGAATTATGTACAAAAAATAATGGCATTCAAAAATAAAACAATGTAAAACGAGCCTACAAGTCCACTCAGTCCTACTTCAGCCAATTGCTCAGACAAACAAGTTTGATTACAATTTGCAGGAGATAATGCTGCCCGCTTCTTGTTTACAATGTCACCTGAAAGTGAGAACAGGCGTTCACATGCCACTGTAAGGTATTTACGTGCCAAATGCACTAAAGATTCATATGTCCTTTCATGCTTTAACCACCATTCCAGAGGACAAGCGTCCATGCTGATGACGGGTTCTGCTCGATAATGATCCAAAGCAGAGCAGACCAACGCAAGTTCATTTTCAGCATCTGAGTCAATGCAAATGCAAATAAGAAGCAGGCAGCAATATCTCCCACAAATGTAAACAAATTTGTTTGTCTTAGCGATTGGCTGAACAAGAAGTAGGACTGAGTGGACTTGTAGGCTCTAAAGTTTTACTTTTTTTGTTTTTGAGTGCAGTTTTGTAACCAAAAAAAATCTGCATTTGTAAGTTACACTTTCATAACAAAGAGATTGCACTACAGTACTTGTATGAGGTGAAATGAAAAATACTATTGCTTTTGTTCATTTTTACAGTGCAAATATTTGTAATCAACAATAATATAAAGTGAGCACTGTATATTTTGTATTCTGTGGTGTTATAGAAATCAATATATTTGAAAATGCATAAAAAACATCCAAAAATATTTCATAAATTACAATTGGTATTCTTTTGTTTAACAGTGCGATTAATCGAGATTAATTTTTTTTAGTTAATCGCATGAGTTAACTGTGATTAATCGACAGCCCTAATATTTACCCTACACTCAAGGAGTCCTGTCCCATTTTAGCTTAAAATTCATTCTACTGCAGGTTTGAATATATGACAAAAGTTTTAATGGTGGGGAAATAATCCAATATTCCAACAGTGGGTAGGGGGGAGGATAAAGAAGTCTATTTAAAAATCTTGGCAGTTTTGCTTGATTAAAATTTTCTATAAAAATGTACCAAGGAGTAAACTTTTAAAGAAATCAGATGATACATATAAAAATAGTTTTCAGTGGCTCTGGAGGAAAAAAATAGCAAAAATAAAAGTAAAGAAAGGAAAAAATAGCAAATAATAATGTTTTTTTCACATCACTGAACATCCTCTAGATGTTGTCCTGGGATCCCCCTAGGAGAACAAAGAAATTAGTTAGTGCACAGTAGAATGATAGCAGGCCACAAGCACCTCATGTCCTGGCTTGACTAGTACAAAAGATAACTCAAGTTAGCTAACATGACTTGAAACACCATTTGGCACCTAGTTGGTCATGTTGTAACCTAGGCTCAGGTATCATACTGGTTTAAAAAGCATCTTTCTCCTAATCCAAATAGACCCCCAGTGGGGGCTATCACTAAACATGCTGGGAGTATGGCAAGAAGCAGTGCTGGCAAAGTTCCCTGCTATTAACTCACACTGGCAGAGAGGAGGGAAGAAGTGTGATATTGAGCCATCTTTAGAACTGTATTATCCTTCCTCTAAATGCAGTCTAATAATGCACAAACACACACCAATGAAGCTCGACCAGATATCTGGCACAGAGCTGTATCCTGGCATCATGCTTCTACGGATACAAAACACACAACACTGTACATTTGTTTTCAGATTCTTCCACTCTCTGAATTCAATCTCCTTGAAACCAAGAAGTGTCCAGAAGTTGATTTTAAAATTGCATTGGCCCAGCCTGCTGAGTTCATTGTGACAGAGGCTACTAATGGCCACTGATCAAATCTGAATATATGGCAACATTTTACAGTAGTTTGAAAGTGCCCTCTAGTATAACATGCACAAAATTTTTCTCTTCTGTCAGCCCCATTAGCTGCTGGCCATTCATTCTCCCATGCTCATTCTAAAGCATTGGAATTTTAAGGTGATATTAACAAGATCAGCCAGGTTTATGTAATGCGTAACGTTTGTATCCTGCAGGAAAACACCCCAGCAAAGCCCAGCTGCCATAGTGGGAACATGATTGTCCATTTCCCTGTAATTAACTGCCATATTTCTCAGAATATCTTCCCATCTCTTTAGAGCAAGGATGCTACAGACATTAGTGCTATCCCTGCTAGTAGGGAAGGCAGCACATGCTGGTGGGAATCACTGATCACACAATTTCCCAGCTCTTATTTCATCCAGCTGCCAAAGAGCAGCAATAGGAATCTACAGGGCAATAAAGATGTTTCTTTGTTCTATGGAGTTTACGCTATCACCAACCCTCACGGCCAGGGTGGATTTGACTAGGTTTTAGTCAGGAGGAGGGGATGGAAGAAGATAAAGTACGGGCCAGATCAGACAAGAAACATTCACATAAAGAAGGTGACACTTCAGAAAAGGGCAGACAAATAAGCAATGACAAGTTTTTAAAGTGCTTGTACACAAATACTAGAAGTCTAAATAATAAGATGGGTGAACTAGAGTGCCTCATGTTAAGGGAGGATATTGATATAATAGACATCACAGAAACCTGGTGGAGTGAGGACAATCAATGCGACACTATATATATCGGAAGGATAGAACAGAAAGGAGCATAAAACACAGCCAAATTAAATGTAAAAATTTAATAAGAAAAGCCAAAGAGGAGTTTGAAGAACAGCTAGCCAAAAACTCAAAAGGTAATAACAAAATGTTTTTTAAGTACATCAGAAGCAGGAAGCCTGCTAAACAACCAGTGGGGCCCCTCGACGATCGAGATACAAAAGGAGCACTTAAAGACGGATAAAGTCATTGTGGAGATCTAAATGAATTCTTTGCTTCAGTCTTCACAGCTGAGGATGTTAGGGAGATTCCCAAACCTGAGCCGTCCTTTGTAGGTGACCAATCTGAGGAATTGTCACAAGAGGTGGTTTCGGAATTAATTGAGAAACTTAACGGTAACATGTCACCGGGACCAGATGGCATTTACCCAAGAGTTCTGAAAGAACTCAAATGTGAAATTATGGAACTATTAACTATGGTTTGTAACCTGTCCTTTAAATCAGCTTCTATAGCAATGACTGGAAGATAGCTAATGTAATGCCAATATTTAAGAAGGGCTCTAGAGGTGATCCTGACAATTACAGTCTAATGTCAGTACTGGGCAAATTAGTTGAAACAATAGTAAAGAATAAAATTGTCAGACACATAGAAGAGCATAAATTGTTGCGCAAAAGTCAACATGGCTTCTGTAAAGGGAGATCATGTCTTACTAATCTATTAGAGTTCTTTGAGGGGGTCAACAAACATGTGGACAAGGGGGATCCACTGGACATAGTGTACTTAGATTTCCAGAAAGCCTTTGACAAGGTCCCTCACCGATGGCTCTTACGTAAATTAAGTTGTCAAGGGATAAGAGGGAAGATCCTTTCATGGATTGAGAACTGGTTAAAAGACAGGGATCAAAGGGTCAGTCCTAGGACCAATCCTATTCAACTTATTCATAAGTGATCTGGAGAAAGGGGTAAACAGTGAGGTGGCAAAGTTTGCAGACGATATTAAACTGCTCAAGATAGTTAAGACCAAAGCACACTGTGAAGAACTTCAAAAAGATCTCACAAAATTAAGTGATTGGGCAACAAAATGGCAAATGAAATTTAATGTGGATAAATGTAAAGTAATACATATTGGAAAAAATAACCCCAACTATATATATACACAATATGATGCGGGCTAATTTAGCTACAACTAATCAGGAGATAGATCTTGGCATCATTGTGGATAGTTCTCTGAAGACGTCCATGCAGTGTGCAGCGGCAGTCAAAAAACCGAACGGGATGTTAAGAATCATTAAAAAAAGGATAGAGAATAAGACTGAGAAGATCTTATTGCCCTTATATAAATCCATGGTACACCCACATCTTGAATACTACATACAGATGTGGTCCCCTCATTTCAAAAAAGATATACTGGTATTAGAAAAGGTTCAGAAAAGGGCAACTAAAATGATTAGGGGTTTGGAATGGGTCCCATATGAGGGGAGATTAAAGAGGCTAGGACTTTTCAGCTTGGAAAAGAGGAAACTAAGGGAGGATATGATAGAGGTATATAAAATCACGAGTGGTATGGAGAAAGTGAATAAGGAAAAGTTATTTACTTGTTTCCATAATATAAGAACTAGGGGCCACCAAATGAAATTAATGGGTAGCAGGTTTAAAACAAATAAAAAAGTTCTTCACTCAGCGCACAGTCAACCTGTGGAACTCCTTGCCTGAGGAGGTTGTGAAGGCTAGGACTATAACAGGGTTTAAAAGAGAACTGGATAAATTCATGGAGGTTAAGTCCATTAATGGCTATTAGCCAGGATGGGTAAGGAATGGTGTCCCTAGCCTCTTGTCTGTCAGAGGGTGGAGATGGATGGCAGGAGAGAGATCACTAGATCATTGCCTGTTAGGTTCACTACCTCTGGGGCACCTGGCATTGGCCACTGTCAGTAGACAGGATACTGGGCTGGATGGACCTTTGGTCTGACCCAGTATAGCCACTCTTATGTTCTTATGATTTAAGTCAAATTGATATAAAGGTTACCTCTGGAGACACAAATCCACAGTTTGAGAACTGCAAAACTAAGCATCTCTGATGATATCTTCTAGACTGAGCACTGAGTCCCATTGGGTAGACAGAAAAGTCTGTGGAACCTCGTAAGATTGGGTCCCTAATCCATGAACTATTGGAACTCATTTACAAACCTTTTCTTAAACATTACATGAATATATTGTCTCATACTATAGAATTAGAATTTATAATCCCTATTCTGTAATGAAATATCTTTGAGCTATAATGTATCTTAATTAAAACCATCTTTAGATTGGTTTTTTACTCAAAAAGCATTTTATCAAAAATATCTGATTTAAATAAAAAAATCCATTTTTTTTTAAATCATTGATTTTTATCACTCTGCTCACAGCATCTCTCAGAAACACTGCTGTTGCAAATCCATTAGCACCAGGATTATGTCCCAAAGTTTATGGCACCCTGACCTGCCAGCAGTCACTGCCTACAGTGCATCTCGTGGGGCCCAACAGGATACATCAGTTCCTGAAGTTAAGAGCTCAGGAGCAGGGATTGCAGAATGCTCTCTTGGGCACATCGTTTACAGGAACCTATTCCAAAAGCTGGGATCAGAAGGGTCACAGCTCGCAAACGCTGTTGGAAGACGCACCATTCCATGCTTGAATCTAACCCAATTCACCAGGCACAAGTGAGGAGAAGTGGGAGAATAGCCTGAGTTTAAACAAATGGTTCACATCATATTACCTGCTGGTGAAAGAGATCCTCTTCTCCAAACTCTGCTTCATCATCCTCCTCGTTCTCCCGCACCACAACTGATTTTGTGATGCTTCTTACTGCAACTTCCTAGACAAGGGGACAGACACGGGTGTTTGCTTTGCCATTAACTCTTCCCCTGTCACCCAAACTTTGGGGAATTCAAAGCAGTTGGCCGCATATTTGAACCATCACCCTGGTTTGGGGTTTTTATGAAACCAAATCCTAGCCAATAAAGTTCTGCAAACTACAGGCCCTCCCTTATTTCGGCTCATCTCTAACTGTAGTGATGTAATTTTTGTTTTCAATCATCCTTATCTTCAGCTATTTTCTCTTATTCCAAGAAGTTTGAGAGGGAGCAGGTAAGATGCCTTTCTACCTCTCATGTGGGGTTTATTCTTTTTAAACAACCTACTAATGGGCTGGGAACTGTGTCATAAAAGACTGCGGAATGTGCTAACATCTGATTTATTTCTCTGAACTATTACATAGCTAAACTGAACATTGAGAAACCCCTATCTAATTTCCACTCATATTCTATGTCAGTTGCATGTACCAATTATTTGGAATTATTGTCTTCACTGAACTACTACCAGGATTATTTTAAAACTCAGGAAGTTTCCACCCTTCCTAATTTATTGTAGCAAAGATTAGGAATAAGAAGCTGTTGGTCCTCTCAGCAGTTGCACATTGGAATTGTATGTTGGGGGTACACCTGAATATCTGGGGAAATCTTCCTAGATAAAGACATCTCCTTCCTTAGAGGTTTTTAAGGTCAGGCTTGACAAAGCCCTGGCTGGGATGATTTAACTGGGAATTGGTCCTGCTTCGAGCAGGGGGTTGGACTAGATGACCTTCTGGGGTCCCTTCCAACCCTGATATTCTATGATTCTAAGTGGAGGGACTGACAAATTTCAGGTTGTGGAGAGAGGTTATTTTATTTTTGAGGATCCTTCAGCTACTAACTGAATAAATGTGTCCCATTTGAATACTGAGCCAGTTCCCTTCCCTGTGTATATCAGTGACCTCTTTTCCTACCTCTGTGTCTTGTGCTGCTGTTCCTGCAGTACCTTCACAGAACTGTCAGCAAGGAAGGCATGAAAACTGATACAATGCTGGTCAGTTTTATTTTGCTGTGGCTACTGGACAGCTGAAGCAATGCATGTTTACCAATAGCAGCCAAAGCATGATCCTCCCTTGCAAGATTCTTCTGCAGGGACAGTTTTCAAAAACAGTTGTGGGATGATGCAGGACAATGAAGAATACTCAGGAACCTGTGCCCAGTGGAAACTCCTGAAATGGTTGCAGCACTGAAGAAATCTCTATTTTTTTGCATTATTATTATTTACATGCTATGATTTACATGTTATTTATTATTATTTACATGCTAAGTATCATCAGTTGAAATAATGAGCAGTGCACATTTGCTTTCTCTACTGGAAATATATACTCAAATCCTTTCTCTCCAGAACAGTTCACTAAAAATATCAACTAAAGTGATCAGTATGTTGAACGGCATGTTTCCTAAAACTACAGATGAGCTCATAGATGTTTATCCTTTAAACAAAAAGAAAAGGAGTATTTGTGGCACCTTAGAGACTAACAAATTTATTTGTTTCATGTTCTCTGTGTATATAGACAGGTCTCAGAGTAGCAGCCATGTTAGTCTGTATTCGCTAAAAAAAAAAAAGAAAAGAAAAGGAGTACTTGTGGCACGTTAGAGACTAACAAATTTATTTGAGCATAAGCTTTCGTGAGCTACAGCCGAAGTGAGCGGTAGCTCACGAAAGCGCATGCTCAAATAAATTTGTTAGTCTCTAAGGTGCCACAAGTACTCCTTTTCTTTCTGTGTATATAAAATCTCTCCACTGTATTTTCCACTGCATGCATCCGATGAAGTGAGCTGTAGCTCACAAAAGCTTATGCTCAAATAAATTTGTTAGTCTCGAATGTGCCACAAGTCCTCCTTTTCTTTTTGCGGATACAGACTAACACAGCTGCTACTCTGAAACCTATCCCTTAAACGTTACAGACAAATGAAACTGCGATTTTGTCAAAAATGCATAGACGGGTTTGGGAGGTAATGCAACCCACATCTTTTTCCAGGAGACAAAGCTTACCTCTCCATCAGAGTTCACCAGATATGTGCGGATGTCTCCTCCAGTGCCCCAGCTGCTCTGATTCTTCCACACAAGGACAGATGGGGGGCTATGAGTCACACCTGCATCTGCAGCCCAGATCTAAGAAAAAGAAATTCTATAAGCAGATGTTTGTACCCTTTTTGTTTTTATATACTTAAAAAACCCTATATTTTTCCTTTTCTCATTACTCTTTTCTTGCCACCCCACTTGCTCCTTCTCATTTCCCAGTGACAGCGAAGTAGATGAAACTAGAGCTATACTATTTGCAGGAAAATGTTTTTTTCCCTACACAACGTTAAGAGGCTGTAAATTAACAGCAACCACAGTTACAGAGAAGAGAAAATAAATGGAGTTTAATAGTTCAGTTGTCATTTCTTTTCTACATACAGCAATTAGCCCTCCTGGACTCAGTGCATTTACTATCTTGATAGAGCCCAGAGACAAAATACAGCTGCATGCACATCCCATTAACCTTTTAAGAGGCTATAAGTTCCCACTTGCTATGGCAAATATTTAAGCAATAATACAAGGAAAGCAGCTCCTTTCCTATGGAGGGACTTTTAATGCAGGCTGCAGACAAAAGATCTAATTTAGTAATGATCATTTGGAGAACACAAAAATGCATATAAAATACCAGATACCAGGCCTAACCCTACAGTTCTTAATCCATTGAGCTAGTACTGCAGAAATTCAATTCCCATATGGTATTCTTTAGGAGCCTGATCTTACGCCAAACAAGTGAGCTCAATGGGAGCAGGGGCAAGCCCTATATCAAGCCCAGTTAAACACTCACATTCATACCAGGTGCCACAGCAGCAACAAAAGTGTCTCTTCAGTGACTTACTGTAACAGTTTGCCCAGCCCTGAGGACATACTTTGGAGTAAATTTATAAGCAATTTCTTCTGCATCTCCAATTTGTCTCTTCAGTCTCCAGTTACCCAGAGACTGGTCCTAATGGAAAGATATAAAAGTTTATTTAGGAACAGATATCTAGAGCCAGACAGATGGCATCTCTAATGCCTTTGTATTTATTAAAATGCTACAGATACAGAGTCACTAGCTTTTCCCACAGCTTGTTATTGGGTCACATGCACCGTAGATTCTGGGAGTATTTTTTTTTTAATCCAGTGAATAGTTTAGATTGCAAGCTTCTTATTTAAGGCCCAATCCTGCAAAAACACAAGTAACTTCACTCTTCCACTAATCCCATGAGAGTCAATGAGACTCTCAAATGAGTAAACTTACCTAGAGGCATGTTTGCAGGATCAGGCTACTAAATGGTAAGCTTCTTGGAACACTAACTATCTCTCTCTTCTGTGTCTTGTACAGCGCTGACCTCAGTTTTGGTGCTGAAACAATACTATCAGCATTTAAGTACCACTTCGTCACTTCAAAGGAGCAGTGCCCAAGGGAGATTAGCCATCATCTCTCTCCGGGGGAGCAGTATGTTTGGGTTACAAAAGGCCATGTCACATCTGGGTGCTAGCTCACTGCAGCCTTTCTAAAGGTTCTGCTCATACTCACTTTCTCAGAGTTGTTCTTAAGTTGAACATATTTTCCCTCCAGGTCTGTCTCTTCTATGCTGATGCCTCCTGTGGCTGAGGCTTGCTGGGACATTTGGAAACTACTGCTGCTACCGCTGGTGCTACTACTCCCAGTGCCAATTCCACTTGTACCACTGCCTGCAAGTTCCTCTGCTTCAACCCGTTTTCTCTTGCCTCGAGAAGAGCGAAGAACCGAAGTGCTGGTGCTGCTGCTGCTGGAGGTAGCCTTGGAGACTGTCACACGGGAGGATGGGCTTGGAGAGAGCTTCAACCTTAACGCAATCAAACAGACATTTTAACCAGATGAAGAAGGCTGAAGTTAGATTCTCACGACTAGTCCAGGGGATTATTTGAGAGAATTAATCTACACAGTAACATGCCACAGTACACCAATACCCTAGGCTTTTACATGAACTGCTTTAAGGCATGATGACAGAAGCAGGAGAAACACAGAGCCCTGCAACCTTTGGCAGGTAAGTACAAAAGGAGCTGAATGTCAAGCACATGTTCATCCACAGTATTTCTAAACATTTGAATAGGTAGGTGGTTCAGATGAGAGCAGCTGCAACTGCCTCACTTTATGAACATTATATATATAGTGGCCCCAGGTTCCAAGAGGCCAGCGTGGCCCTCAATTAGGCGACGTTTGGGCACAGCTGTTCAAATAGGACAAAACAATGTCAAAGCTGGGAAAAATTCCCACCAGTGCAGAGTGTGAAGCATGTGAAACCTATACCTACCTCTTTTCCTCACCCTCCAGAAGTTTTCGGTAAGCACTGATCTCCATGTCCAGCGCTAATTTGACATCAAGCAGTTCCTGGTATTCTGCAAGCTGCTGCTGCATCTGGTCCCTCATTTCCATCATTTCCCTCTCCTTGGCATCTAGCATCTTCCTGAACTTGTCCTGCTCACCAGCCATCATATCCTCCAGTTCCCGAATGCGATCTTCTGCAACACTAGCCTATGGTCACAGTAAAACAAGAAATCAACTTGGCATGTGTATGGAGACAGAGGAGGATACGTGATTTCCCTATGACAGGTATTGCAAATGGGGAAACAAAACCAGGCAGCTAGACTCAGGAATTCAATTACGGCCATGCATTTCCAGAGGCAGAACAGACATATGGGTCCCCATCTAGCCCAGCCCACAGGGAAAGAGCAGTGTATTATTCACTCTAGCTTTAAATGGTGTAAGCAACAGGGCTTTAGGGAACTCTTGGCAGGGTATGCTCCTGCAACTTAGATATTCACTAGGCCCCTTGTCTACTGAAATCCAGACTAGTTAATCTTTCAGGAAACCCCTTTCATCCCCTGAAATGTAGGAAAAAAGTTGAGTTTTGAGATGGAATATATGCAACAGGGGTTACTGTACCAGGAACAGTTGGTAGGATTGGGGCTATAATGGCAGTTTAATAATTAGTGTAAAATGGGATACAGGTCACATGGTCTGATAAGTAACTTTACAATAATATTTTCAGTGCAAATACTCACAATTACAAGTTTAAAATTCACCTTCTACAAAAATATGTATAAAATGTACTGTTTTCTACAAACATACCTGCTAGTCAACTCATTCTCCAGAGCATTCATGGAGCGTGAACAAAGGGAAAGGAATTAAAGTTTTATTTGACCAACCGTTCACAGAGTTTTAGATGTACGGAAATGTAGTCTCTTCACCTGTTTTTGCAAGCCAGAAAGCTGGTAGCTGAGAGACTCTATCCTCATGCGAGCTTCCTTCAGCTCCTCCCGGGCAGCACTGGCAGCTTTGTCATTTTGGTCAGAGGACAGTTTGGCATTCTCCAACTGGAAGAGAGTTTGGCACAGGATACTCACATTAGACTAGGCTTCACAGGCTTAGGGTTGCATTGGCTAAACCTGGTTGTGCTACTAGAACGGAAAGTCCATCATCTTTTCCATTTTACACACACACACAATTTTAATATGACTGCAAAACTAGCTAAGAAATACAGTCTGTGTCTAGAAACAACAGTTTAATAGAGAATTTCAAATAAGTCAAATTTAAAATTAACTGCTTTCATTAACTTTCTGCAAAGTTAAATGTCAGCTGTACAACCAGGTTATAGCCATTCCATTAATAAGAAATGGTTACTCACCTATTTTTCTGTAGCTGTTGTTCTTCAAGATGTGTTGCACATCTCCATTCCACTGTAGGTGTGTGCACACCTACTGCACAGCTGTCAGAAATTTTTCCCATGGCAGTCCCTGTTGGGGCAACTTGAGTGCCCTCTGCTGCCTTGCACTACTGCATTCAGGTATACAAGGTGGAACTGCCCTGACCCCCCTCAGTCTCTTCTTACTAGAACAATTCCACTAGAGAGAAGGAGGGAGGGTAGTGGAACAGAAATGTGCAACACATCTTGAAGTTACCAAAAAAAACCAGTAACAGTTTCTACTTCGAGTGACTGCACATGTCCATTCCACTGTAGGTGACTCACAAGCAGTTCGAACTGGAGGTGGTTTCAGTGTTTACTTTAATAGGGATTTGATTACTCATCCAAATCTGGCATTGTCTCTGGATTGCTGAGAGGTAGCAAAGTGAGAGGCAAATGTATGGAATGATGACGAGGTTGCTGCCTTACAAATGTCCAAGATGGGCACGTGAGCCAGAAAAACCGCAAAAGCTGCCTGAGACCTTGCTGAACAGGCTGACGCTCTACTCAGGGGCGTCACATTATCAAACTGATAGCATAACCAAATATAACTGGATATCCAAGAAAAGATTCTTGGAGTGGACACTGGACAGGCTTTCATTCTGTCTGCAATTGTGATGAACAGTGGTATTGAAGACCTAAACGATTTAGTCTGATTCAGGTAAAAAGCCAAAGCTCTTCTAACATCTAGAGTGAGAAGCTTTTCCCTGTCTTTATGCATATGAGGCTTTGGAAAGAAGACCAGTCATCAGATTGCTTAATTAAGGTGAAAACTGGAAACCGCTTTAGAAAGAAACTTCGAGTGAGGACAAAGGCAAACTGTTACTACAGAAGACAATATAGGGAGGCTCTGACACACTAGGACTTCCATTTTCCCAACTTTTCTGACCAATGTAACAGCAGCCAAAAAAAGGCACTTTAATTGAAAGGTGTAGCAGTGAACAGATTGCCAGAAACCCAAAGGGGGAACCAGTCAGCTTTGCTGAAATTAGATTCAAGTTCCATGGGTGTGGATATGTCAGGATACTGTATCTGTGGATATAATTTTTTTTTTTTTGGGTGCAGAATTCCCTCAGGAGTAAATTATATTCCGAAAAAATTGCCATTATTCTAAGTTAGGAAAGCCTCCTGGAGATTCAGCCTCTAGTGTCCCTCTGGGGTGCAGAAGCCATGTTAATTCCCTCTTCTCTCTCTCTCAAGTTCAGGTTAAGACAATCCCTGCTGGTCTCCCTGATAGCTTTGTTTGTGGCTAATATGTAAACTGAGGTTAACCCACATTTCTTTGTCTAAGACAGACCTGTTTATCACTTTTACCTAGGCTAGAATGTCTTTGTTTTAAACATGTTTTAATAACATTATACAAAGGGAATTAATAACTTCACATATAAACTTAACACATGCATTTTATAATATTAATGACCAGTGTGGTGTTAGTTTCAAATGCCTTAGAGGGCATATTTTGTTCAAACCTCATTGCAGTAGTGTGTAAAATGTAAATATAGAGGTGCTTAGGGTCAAACACATCTTTTAAGTTGATGACAGCATACCAGTGCCTGGGATCCAGAGAAGGAATAATGGAAGCTAGGGTGACCATCTGGAATTTTATTTTTTTCAGGAACTTGAGTTCTTTCAGATCTAAAATAGGCCTGAGACCTCTTTTTGCTTTTGGGATTAGAAAATAGCAGGAATAAAACCTCTTTCCTGCGAGTAACAGAGGAACTTCCTCTATGGCTCCCATGAGACAAAGAGATTGGACCTCCTATAGTACAACAGCCTCATGACAGAGGTCCCTGAATAAGGGCAAGGAACAGGAGTGGGAGGGGGGATGGAAACAAACTCAAGGGTATATCCCAATTCCACTATGCTTAAGATCTGTGGCGATGCCAGACCAAGAATTTAGGAAGTGGTGATTAGCAAATGGGGGATGTGAAAAGATGGTACTCTGCGGACCATGGCAGTCTGTCCTTGACCAATGCATCAAACTGTTTGTTTGAAGGACCCAGCTTGCCTAGATGAACCAGCACTGCAGAGGCAGAAAGAGGTGGAAGACATCTCTTGTAACTTCTGCCCTTCCTGGATACGTCCTTGGTACAGGTCATGAAATTTGGATAGTGGAAGTGCTATGGGCAAAAGGAGTTTCTTTTTGTTGCCAACATATAAATACCCAGAGACTTAAGGGTCGCTTTTGATTCCTGGAGACTACGCAGCCTCTTGTCCGTCTTTCCAGAAAAGAGTGAAGGATCCTCAAAAGGGATCTTGAATGGTCTATTGGCACCACCCTCTATAGTAAGTACCCTTTTGGAGGTCTTGAATAGTCTCGTGAACTTCAGGGGGCACAGGGCAGGGGAGGAGCGGGCAGGGATGACCCAAAATGACTGCAGCCATGAACACCACCACCTATTGATGGCAGAGACCATGTGTCAAGCTGCAGAGTCAGCTGCATCTAGACCAGCCTGCAAAGACGTTCTGGCAACTAATTTCCCCTCATCCACCATCACAGTAAATCCCTGTTTCAGCTTGTCTAGAAGCCTGTCCTTAAATTTTACATTTTACCCTGTGAGATAATATTGTAATGACCGAGCAGAGCCTGCTGGTTTGCAATTCAAAGCTATGAACCTCCAGTGGAATAAAGCTTCCTTCCAAATAAGTCCAATTTCTTTACTTCTTTGCTTTTCAGCATTAACGCCTAGTGACCCTGTCTCCTCTTTTTCATTGGCTACAGAGACTAATAGGGAGCCCAGAGAGGGATGATTTTAGAAATGTTTCGAGCCCTGTGAGGGGATGTAATAACTACTCCGCTCTTTTTGCAGTGGTGGGCAGGGAAGATGGGGTCTGCAACAGAACAGTTTCAGGCTCAAGGACAGCCTCCTTAATAGGGAGAGCTACCTTACAGGGTCTCATGGAGGCTAAAATGTCCACAAGCATGTGTGACTTTTCCTGGACCTCTTCTGGCTGGACATTCAGAGGTGCAGCCATCCTCTTCAGCATCTCCCGATGGCCTTTGTAACCATCAGGTGCAGGAGAAACAGACTCTACTTACCACTGCCTCATTGGTGGATGAAGAGGAGGTGGCCAAGGGCTGATAAGGTGGACCATCCTCTGATTCCTCTAAGGGAAACTCCTGAGAGCAAACCTCTGCATGTACAAGTCTGGTACCGAGGGTGGCTTGATGTGACTCTGGTACAGACACTTGCAAAGGCAAGTTGTGAGGCATGCAGGCATGCCCTAGATTGAGGAGGATCCCCAAGGATTCATGAAAGGCCACTGACATGGCCACCGGACCCCAATTATGACCAGGCCATTGGTCTTCGTGTGACTGCGCCTGGTACCATGGTGGATAGGCGCTCCACGGGAACTGCTGTATGTATTCAGGCAGTGACATGTAAGAACCTCGGAATCCAATGACAAGTCCTCATCCTCCCACCAGGAGAGAGCTGACACCATTGGTACTGGGGAGACAGGTTAAAAGCCTGGAGGTTGGAGGTACTGCGAAATCATGGCTGGTTCCTCCCTACTTGCTACTGATCTGAGATGTATTTTAAAGGGTGGGCCCGAAGGTACCATATGAGGCATCAGAGAAACAGTCAACATCGATACTTTAGACACCGGAGCTGGGTGAGAATCCTGAACAGCCAGAAAAACCGGTACTGACAGGCTGAATAACTCCCAAGCTGCCGCATAAGCCTTGGGCATAAACGGCACTGTGATAGAATGCTGGGCAACAACAGCTAAGCCAGCACCGGTCACTGCAGCTCCAATTAAACACCCCAGAACAGACCTGGTTAAGAAGAGCTGTGCCTAACTGGTGGGTGGAGGAGAGTTGGAAGGCTAATTAAGCCATTCGGCCAAGGATACAAAAAGGCACAGGAAGGAAGTAGGAAGGGGGAAGGCAGGCAGTGAGACGGAGAGAGAGATTGCTCTTTCCTGCTTACCTCAGGAGCTGAGGGCTCCCTAAGACGTTAGGAGTACGGCTGTATATTGTACAAGTGTGGTGGGAACCGACATTGTAAATAAACTGCACTGGGTGTTTTACTAGCATTAAGGTTTCTCAGTGGTTTGTGGACTTGAGCAGAGGTACGAGTGAGTGGGCCCTGCCACAGGCACCAGGAAATCCTGCAGTACTGATATCTGAAACAAGGTCCATCTAGTCCAGTGGAGGTTCATCAGTACCAGATACTTCAGAGGAAGGAGTAAAAGCCCTGCAGCTGGCAGATAATCCGCTCCCCTCATTAGGTCTCATGGTGATCTCTAGCAGTTCAAAGATTGGTTGTAGCCCTGACACACAAGATTTATTAACCCTTCCAAAATTTTTGTTAGCATTAACTATAACACTGGATATCTGTTATCCTTACAAATGTCCAATCCCTTTCTGAATCTTGCTAAATTCTTGGTCTCAGTGACATCCTGTGAGTTTCACAGTCTAATTATGTGCTGTGTGAAAAAGGTTTTTTTTTTTTTTGGTCTATTATGAATTTGTCACCCCTTCTAATTTCATTGAAACTCCCCTTGTTCTTGTGTTTTGACACAGGGAGAACAAAAACTCCTGATACACCACCTCAAACCAGATATTATTTTATATACTTTTATCAAGCCTCCCCCAACCCCAGGTAAACAATACATTTTTTCAGTCTCTCTTCATGTGAAAGTTTTTCCAGCTCTCTAATAATATTCAATGTCCTTGTCTGAACCCCCTTTAATTCCATAGTATCTTTTTTGTGAGGGGGGGACGACAATACAGTACAGATTTTTATAATGCTATTATAATCTATTTTCTATCCCTTTTCTTAAACATCCAAACATTTTGATAGCTTTTTTACTGGCAGCTGATTATCGAGCAAGTCTTCATAGAGCTGTCTACAATGATGCCCAGGTTGCATTGCTGAGTTGATACATGCAGTGTTGTTGTAGCCATGTTGGTCCCAGGATATTAGAGAGACAAGGTAGGTGAGGGAATATCTTTTATTAGACCAACTTCTGTTGGTGAGAGCGACAAGTTTTCAAGCTTACACAGAGCTTTTCTTCAGGTGTGGGAGTTGACACAGTTAATTAGAATCCTGTAAGGTGTAGGAGTAGTTTACCTTTTCCTCTCCAATGTGCATTACTTTAATTTATCAATATCGAACTTCATCTGCCATCCATACAAACTTAACCTGGCCCTCTGTTTGATGCCATTGTTCTCATGGGATTAATCTCTTATTTCCCACTGTTTGTGGTTTTGAATCTCATGTTAATTCACTTTCACCATTTACAGCAAATGTGTCCATTGGTTTATAATTAATAGTACTGTGAACTATGTTACTCAGGGGCGGGGTTTCTAATAGATAAGAGCATTTTTAAATACTTTTATTTGGTAGGTGTTCTATATATAAAGACTGTAAAGAAATAAGAAGTGATGGAATGGATAAGACAGTCTGTCTGGGCAAAAATCGCATTGGGGAACAAAGCTACTAGAGCCTCCCCTGAGATAGTGCTTGAGGTGTACTATAGACCACCGGGATCTGATATGGATCGAGACCTCTTTAATGCTTATAATGAAGTAAATACTAATGGGAATTGAGTGGTCATGGGAGACTTGTACTTCAGTTTATATCCGGGAAGTTAAAGTGCTAGTAATAATAATAGGGCTCAGATTTTACTGGATGCAATAGCTGATGGATTCCTTCACCAAGTAGTTGCTGAACCAACAAGAGGGGTTTCCATTTAGATTTGGTTTTGGTGAGCAGTGAGGACCTCATAGAAGAAATGGTCCTAGGGCACAACCTTGATTCGAGTGATCACAAGCTAAGTCAGTTCAAACTAAATGGAAGGATAAACAAAAATAGATCTGTGACTAGGGTTTTTGATTTCCAAAGGGCTAACTTTAAAAAATTAAGGAAATTAGTTAGGGAAGTGGATTGGACTGAAGAACTTGTGGATCTAAAGGCGGAGGAGACATGGAATTACTTCAATTCAAAGTTGCAGAAACTATCAGAAGCCTGCATCCCAAGAAAGGGGAAAAAACTCATAGGCAGGAGTTGTAGACCAAGCTGGATGAGCAAGCATCTCAAGGAGGTGATTAAGAAAAAGCAGAAAGCCTAGGAGACGGATCAGCAAGAAAAGCTACCTCATTGAGGTCAGAACGTGTAGGGATAAAGTGAGAAAGGCCAAAAGCCATGTAGAGTTGGACCTTGCAAAGGGAATTAAAACCAATAGTACAGTACAGACCTGTTTATGAGTGAACGTCGGGAGTCAAGCTGTTAACAGACCGCAGGTTAAGAGGGCCATGCTGAAAAAAGTGTCTATGATTCACTTAGAAAAAAACGCCGTTATTTTCTGCTCTTTCTGGCTCACATTTTTTTTTCCTTTCTTATGAAATCTGTCATTCACCGCAGATGAAACGTGTTCGCGGCCGATTCATCAGCTGATAGGCTTTCTCCAGAAATCGATACCTGTGCTATGCCATGACGCTTTCTAAAACAATTTATAAACCCCTTGCTGGCTAGGAATGATTCATCCCCCGTCAAATTTCCAAATTTTGTTGCTTGGACTTGAAGAATTGGCCCACTGAGCGGCATTCCTTTCAGCCTTTCCCGAGCAAACCCCATGCATGTGGCTTTGTATATTGTGGGTTTTCCTGAATAGCGCACACGTTTTCGCTTAAGCCCCGCGGCAGAATCGATATTTTGTACAAAGCCGTTCAATTTAGATTTGTTTTTTAGCCATCCTCTGAGAGTAGATTCGGCAATCCCAATATCTTTTGAAACCTTGGCCTGGGTTTCTTTGCTATTTACTCCATCTATTGCAGCTAGCTTTTCTTCTACAGTGTAGGAACTCTGACGCTTGCTCTCTGCCATTATATTAGGCCTCCAGTCAAAATTTTCTAATGTAGTGTATATATATATTACTATATAACTACTATATATTATATATCTCTCTAGTGTGACAATAACTAAGCATGCGTGATACGTCTTTACTAATATCGGTAAAGACGTACAACACGTTTCTGCTCCACACTTCCTGTCGATTTCTATGTCAGTGAGCAAATCTGTAGCGCTACATAACATGCGGTACAGGAACTTGCTAACGAGTCTCGCATTAAATAGGTAGCACTGGGAGGCATGGCACTACCGCGCGTTAAGCGGATTCGTGCGTTAAGCAGGTCTGTACTGTAAAAGGTTCTATAACCATATAAATAAGAAGAAAACAAGGAAAGAAGAAGTGGGACCGCTAAACACTGGGGATGAAGGGGAGGTAAAGGATAATCTAGGCATGGCCCAATATCTAAACAAATACTTCACCTCAGTCTTTAATAAGGAGCTTCTGGATAATGGTAGGATGATAAATGGGAATGAGGATATGGTGGTAGATATTACCACATCCAAGGTAGAAGCCAAACTCAAACAGTTTAATGGGACTAAATCGGGGGGCTCAGATAATCTTCATCCAAGAATATTAAAGGAATTGACACCCGAAATTGCAAGCCCATTAGCAAGAATTTTTAATGAATCTGTAAATTCAGGGGTTGTACCGTATGGCTGCAGAATTGCTAACATAGTTCCTAATTTTAAGAAAGGAAAAAAAAGTGATCCGGGTAACTACAGGCCTGTTAGTTTGACATCTGTAGTATGCAAGGTCTTGGAAAAAATTTTGAAGGAGAAAATAGTTAAGGACATTGAGGTAATTGGGACAAAATACAACATGGTTTTACAAAAGGTAGATTGTGCCAAGCCAACCTGATCTCCTCCTTTGAAAAGGTAACAGATTTTTTAGACAAAGGAAACGCAATGGATCTAATTTACTTTGATTTCAGTAAGGCATTTGATACGGTTCCACATGGGGAATTATTAGCTAAATTGGAAAAGATGGGGATCAATATGAATATTGAAAGGTGGATAAGGAATTGGTTAAAGGGGAGACTACAACGAGTCATACTGAAAGGTGAACTGTTAGGCTGGAAGGAGGTTACTAGTGGAGTTCCTCAGGGATCGGTTTGGGACCAATCTTATTTAATCTTTTTATTACTGACCTTGGCACAAAAAGTGGGAGTGTGCTAATAAAGTCTGCGGATGATACAAAGCTGGGAGGTATTGCCAATACAGAGAAGGCCCGGGATCTCATACAGAAAGATCTGGATGACCTTGTAAACTGGAGTAATAGTAATAGAAATTTAATAGTGAAAAGTGGAAGGTCATGCATTTAGGGATTAACAACCAGAATTTTTGTTATAAGCTGGGGACGCATCACTTGGAAGTAACAGAGGAGGAGAAGGACCTCGGAGTATTGGTTGATCACAGGATGACTATGAGCCGCCAATGTGATGTGGCCGTGAAAAAAGCTAATGCGGTCTTGGGATGCATCAGGCGAGGTATTTCCAGTAGAGATAAAGGAGGTTTTAGTACCGTTATACAAGGCACTGGTGAGACCTCACCTGGAATACTGTGTGCAGTTCTGGTCTCCCATGTTTAAGAAGGATGAATTCAAACAGGAACAGGTACAGAGAAGGGCTACTAGGATGATCCGAGGAATGGAAAACCTGTCTTATGAAAGGAGACTCAAACAGTTTGGCTTGTTTAGCCTAACCAAAAGAAGGCTGAGGGAAGATACGATTGCTCTCTATAAATATATTAGAGGGATAAATACCAGGGAGGGAGAGGAATTATTTAAGCTCAGTACCAATGTGGACACAAGAACAAATGCATATAAACTAGCCATCAGGAAGTTTAGACTTGAAATTAGACAAAGGTTTCTAACCATCAGAGGAGTGAAGTTCTGGAACAGCCTTCCAAGGGGAGCAATGGGGGCAAAAGACATATCTGGCTTCAAGACTAAGCTTGATAAGTTTATGGAGGGCTTGATATGATGGGATAGCCTAATTTTGGCAATTAATTGATCTTTGACTATTAGCGGTAAATATGCGGTAAATATACCCAATGGCCTGTGGTAGAATGTTAGATGGGGTGGGATCTGAGTTACTACAGAGAATTCTTTCCTGGGTGTCTGGCTGGTGAGTCTTGCCTACGTGCCCAGGGTTTAGCTGATCGCCATATTTGGGGTCGGGAAGGAATTTTCCTCCAGGGCAGATTGGCAGAGGCCCTGGGGGTTTTTCACCTTCCTCTGCAGCGTGGGGCATGGGTCACTTGCTGAAGGATTCTCTGCACCTTGAAGTCTTTAAACCACGATTTGAGGACTTCAATAGCTCAGACATAGGTTAGGGGTTTGTTACAGGAGTGGGTGGGTGAGATTCTGTGGCCTGCATTGTTGAGGAGGTCAGACTAGACGATCATAATGGTCCCTTCTGACCTTAAAGTCTATGATTCTATGAGCACCTGGGTCTGATGCCATCAGCATTTAGGAAACTCCAACTAGTACAGAATGCAACACCTCAGCAACACTGGCTCCTGCAAGAACATCAAATCTGTCATCCGCTCCCGAGACTGACTTCCCACAGAACACTGAATCAAGTTCAAGGTCTCAGTCCTTACCTTCAAGGTGTTCAAGAGCCTGGGCCCAGGGTATCTGAAAGACTATCTAAAGCTCTGGGATGAAGACTATGATGCTCACACAATGAGACTCTCTACAAGAAGGATAAAGCTTGTTTGTGCAGGAGACAGAGCTTTCTCGAAGGCCAGACCAAGACTGCAGAATTAATTCTCCCAGGAACTACGAACCATAATAAACCTCCCCATCTTCTACTTCAAGGGCAAGGCGCATTACTGTGACCTTGCCTCCTCTTAGAGAAACCCAGAGAAACAGTGTACTTAGATACATTTTTCAAAAAATATTCAAGGTGGAATTAGAAAATTGCGAAGGTCCCATTACGAAGAACGTCCTGGTGTTACCTTAACTATGGGGCTACCCAGGGTGCTTCCATAGTAGCATGAAAGCTTCCTGAGGTAGGGATAGAGTTTTCCCTTTGATTATGAGACAGTCAGTAGACCACTAAGATACTGGTAATATCTACCTTGGTCTGATAGGTCTGTTCCAGCTCCATTTTGTACAGTTTGATCTGTTCGTCATGTTGATTGCGCAGATCCTGCAGGGCCTGGGCCATTTTGGATTCATACTCCTGCTGGTGACTGCTGTCTATCTCAACTAAACGGTGCTCATGCAGTTTCCTTGTCTCTCTTACTTCCTACATAAACAAAAATGCAGGCAAAGGTCCAAGTTAGGGTAAACAACATGATCAATTTCTTTTACACCACAATTAATTATGTCTATGTTATTTAGCTGCCAGCGCATTGAAAGCATCTCACAAAGTGCAACACAGTTAAAAACACAAACTTTAGATCTGTTAAGGTGAGCTCAATGTTTTAACAGATATAAAGTTATCTGGTCCCTTTCTACAGGAGCTAATTTATAAATATGTTCAAACATTAATTGTCTTCACTTAAAAAATGCAAAGAGATTCTAAAATAAGGGGCTACTCTGTGCTGCATTAACCAAATGAGAGAGCAGGATCAAATATCAGTTTTAACAGCAGAACAAGCGCAGCACAAAACCTTCCCCCCTCAACACACACACTAAACCCACTGGTAGACGACACTCTCTGTAGAGATTCATATATTATTCTGTAAAAATGGTGTCATAAATATAAAGGGAAGAGTAACCACCTTTCTGTATACTCTACTATAAAATCCCTCCTGGCCAGAGGCAAAACCCTTTTACCTGTAAAGGGTTAAGAAGCTAAGGTAACCTAGCTGACACCTGACCAAAATGACCAATGAGAGGACAAGATACTTTCAAATCTGGAGGGGATAGGGGGGGAAAACAAAGGGTTTTTCTGGTCTGTGTGATGCTTTTGCCGGGAACAGATCAGGAATGCAGCCTCACAACCCCTGTAAATTAGTAAGTACTCTAGCTAGAAATGCGTTAGATTTCCTTTTGTTTAATGGCTCGTAAAATAAGCTGTGCTGGATGGAATGTATATTCCTGTTTGTGTGTCTTTTTGTAACTTAAGGTTTTGCCTAGAGGGATTCTCTATGTTTTGAATCTGATTATCCTCTAAGGTATTTACCATCCTGATTTTACAGAGGTGATTCTGTTACCTTTTCTTTAATTAAAATTCTTCTTTTAAGAACCTGCTTGATTTTTCATTGTTCTTAAGATCCAAGGGTTTGGGTCTGTGTTCACCTGTACAAATTGGTGAGGATTCTTATCAAGCCTTCCCCAGAAAAGGGGGTGTAGGGCTTGGGGAGATATTTTTGGGGAAGATGTCTCCAAGTGGGCTCTTTCCCTGTTCTTTGTTTAAAACGCTTGGTGGTGGTACCATACGGTTCAAGGACAAGGCAAAGTTTGTACCTTGGAAAAGTTTTAACCTAAGCTGGTAAGAATAAGTTTAGGGGGTCTTGCATGCAGGTCCCCACATCTGTACCCTAGAGTTCAGAGTGGGGAAGGAACCTTGACAAATGGGTACACTGTGAAACAGTTACAATGAAGTGAAAATAATGAATTCATATGGGTGTGCACTTAAGAGTTCAATCTGGATGAGCCCTATTCATTTAAGACTTTGAATTAACAGTAAAAAACCCTACATATATCTTCTTTCCCTGAAGTATAACAAGGACCTAAAATGTGATCCTCTTGAATGTTATTGTTTTCACTCAAACATTCTCTCCCTCCAGAGAACTGTGGTCTCCTGATGCGCTAAAATAACCTTTCAACATGTTTGCATGCATGGGCAACATACACAGAAGGCTAACAGGAATTCAGAACGACTTTACAAATTGTCTTAGAGGAATGCCCTACAGCTGCAAACAGAAAAGAGACTCTCAAACTATGAAAAAATGCCTTTCCACTCAATGTGATATGTCTTCATCTGATACAGAGAGAGTTTCATCTTGTGGTGTACTTTATATGCAAAGATAACTAGAAGTGCAGAGCCAGGTGGTTCTGGGTGTTTACCCCAGCTCTGCCACTGATTTAACACGTGACTTTATGAAAGTCATTTAACAGCTTTGTGCCTCAGTTTCTCTATTTATAAAATGGGGACAATGATGATCATTTCCCTAACTTACAAGATTAGTCAATGTTTGTAGAGCACTTTGAGCCACGGCTACATAAACTCTGTATTAAGATTAAGTTGTCAGATTGATCTTACCTCCTCAAATATGTTCTTCCGGAAATCCAGGTCCTCTTGTAAGCTCTGGCAGCGATTCTCCAAGTCCACCCGCATCAACGTCTCCTTCTCCAATTGCTTCTTAGCCACAGCATGACCATCTTCTGCCTAGTGATAAATTCAGAATCCAAAATTTTAAAGCTGCATTTAAGTTCAACTGCATCCTTGTTCTCTATTTATGAAACTCTACACAGTGCCCTTAATTTAACTGCCTGTTCCCAACTATTTGTCTGTTCCCATGACAGAGTTAATGAGTTTCCCAAAAGAATACCAGTGACTACATTTAAAACAACTTTCATATGCTAGTATCACCTACTACAGTTCATGTTTATCTCAGTACCGTCTGATAACATAACTGGGAATTGTTAGCTCCCCATACTTTATACGTGGAGTAGACTTTAAACATTTTCCTTTGGGACAGCCTGGGTATTACTTCTGCATGTACTTGATGATGTAAAAGGATGGTGCTGAAGCAGTGCTGAGACGCCAGACTTTACTCAAGACAATGTTAGGTTGCCCTTGCTTATGAACAAACATTTGTGGGTTTCATAAACCAGTTGAGAAAGACAGGCATCTGCATACCAGAGTTGCTCTATGGAGCAAGAGCCACACACATACAAATTTAATCTCTGTATTTCACATATCAATCTCTTAGTAGATGTATTAGTATGGCTGTGCAACACATTACAACAGTAAACTAAAGTAACAAATTCAACAGGATAGAGTGTTTCTATGTATGTAGGTAAACTCTAAAATGTTCATTTACATACCTTAGCAAGCTGGGCCCGCAGGTCAGCAATCTCTGCTTCCAAACTGCGCTTCTCATTAAGAGTAGTACTGAGTTCTGCTTCACTTCTATGGAACAGGGCTTCAAGATCCTTAATGCGACTCTGAGCCACGGACAAATCTGCATCTTTCTTTTTGTAGCTAAAAAAATAATATATATATATATATATCTTATTTCCACAAGTTGGCTGCTACTTTTATTTCTTTCAAAAGGTTTTGTTACATTGAGGTTCCATATCCCAAACTGACCTCTAGCAATTATTACTCATTGTGTACCACTAGGTGGCCCCAGATTAATATCTATTTGAAGTTATTAAAAGTAACAAACCACTCTGAAAAAACTTGTTTCCATTGAGCTGTTGCAAATCTGTAGATTGCTGAAAAGAAACTTTAGCAACTTTAGCCACTTGTGGCGGGAAAAGTTACATTAAACTGTCTCCGAAACAGTGATAAAGTCAGCATTATATACACACTGCACAATGTCCAGTGCTGAATAAAAATTCCATTAATCAATTAACTTAAAAGCTGGATAGCACATTTCATCCCCAGGAGCCTTACAAACCTTGTACCTCATCCTTAGAGTAGCAGAGCACCTGCAACTCCCACTGAAGTCAATGCGTGTTGCAGGTGTTCAGTACTTCTAAGAATCAGGGCCATTCCACATAATGTACTCATTCACAAAACAAAAAATCATTTCACCCACCACTGAAATGCAGTCACTTCTTGGAAGCAAAGTAGCAACCATTTAACAGTACCCAGCACAATACACCACAAACTATGACAGATCATTTTTCCCCAATGCAGATAGCCAGGAACGCTTGATAGTTGGCAATGTGAATTTGTAGACTGATAAAAGAACAGGCTTTCCTGCTGAAAAGATCAAGCTTTTTAGAGAGTCCTTGTCCCTTGGTGTCATCTTAGGAAATCCTTGTTGTTCAGACTTTTCTTGCAAGAGATCCTGGCACCTGATGTGAGTAGAAATACTCAAAGCTCTTAGGAAGCATTGGTATCATCTATCAGCTCTTTTAGATGTAGACAATATCAGAGGCTAGGGTCTGCCACAGGTCCTTAGCTGGCTCCAATAATTCCTTGTTGATCAGCATTACAAGATTTCCAGGTATAGTGTGGTGCAGAATACCAAATAATTTTAGGCTTCTCTTGAACCACCTCCCGTGTAAAGGGTCTCAGCTACATGTTTCACAAAGTCGTGGAAGATTCTGAGATTATCTGATGGGTGGCATGGATGGATTAAAACAGTGTCATCAGGAGGAGGATACTGGAGCTGAAATTAATTGCTCGTCCACTTCTGCACGCTGATCTTCCTCACTCCACCTCTAGTCTCTAGATTCCATGATTGCACTAGCTGACCTAGATAACTGACTAACCTGCCATAAGGTGAAAGCAATCTAACCAGTATGGGGGAGCAGGAAGAAGCTGCGGGGGGAGGGTGTGTGTGTGTGTGTGTGTGGTGTCAATACCAATGTGATGGATACACAAACGCTCAGTGTCAAGAAAGGTGGCACTGAAAAGTCAGCAAGAAGTTGTTAAACAAGTCTATCCTAAACAAAGAAAGAGGCGGTTACTTACCTGTAACTGGAGGTTCTTTGAAATGTGTGGTCCCTACTGGTATTCCAAATGCGGGTGCGGATGTGCGCCATGTGCCAGAAGGTTTTCTTAACAGTGTCTGTTGACCCATGTCTGTCATGCATCCCCTCGTGCTCCCAGACAAGGTTATAAGCAGCCGTGTGTGTCATCACCTCTCCAGTGACCCTGATACCGCTGAGTAGTCCAGTCTGTGGTAGAGGCATGGAAGGCAGGTTTTGGAATACAGGTAAGTTACCCCTTCTTCTTCTTCTTCTTTGAGTGATGGTCCCTACATGTACTCCAAATATGAGTGAGCAGCGCAGAGTTGGGTGCAAGGATGAAGTGGAAGTGCAGTATCTGTAGCATGGCGTGGCACACTGCAGCGTCTGCAGCCGCTCTTGGGTGATAGCGTAGTGGGCTATGAATGTGTGAATGGAATGCCACCTTGCCATCAGAGGCGGATTAAGCTTTTGTGGGGCCCTGGGCCAGGACAAGTGGTGCCCTCCTCCACCCCTTCTGCCTGCAGTCAGCCACGTCACCCCCACACTCCTGCCGGGGAAACAGGGTTGGGGCTTGCCCTGCCCCTCTCCCCCACCGGCACTCCTGCTGGAGAGCAGAGTCAGGGTGCTTGCCCTGCTCCCCTTGGGCAGGCAGAGTGGGGCAAGCCCCCACGTCCCAACTCCACTCCCCAGGAGGGGTGCTGGGCAGGCAGACGGAGCAGGGCAAGTGCTACCAGGTGGACCTGTACAAAACTGAGGGGAAAGCCCACCATTTTGAGCCCAAGGTGGTAATCAAGGATGATAGGTATGGATACTGCACTCAGTTGGTGGTGATGGCAGTGAGCCCATGAGGTGAAACGTTTCCATTTAGCCCAGTAGAGGCCCTTCTGCATGTCCTCCAGCTTTGAGTAAGGATGTGTTGCACTGGAGCATGCTTTGTCTACCCTCAAGCCTCATCCAAAGGTGATGTCAAGAAGGCCTGGTTTGGGATGCTGATCTTGCATGAGGAGATCTAGAAGTGTTAGGGTGAAGTGTCCAAGGAGGTCTGTGAACCAAAACTGACATGGCCAGAACGGGGCTATGAGTATTACGGTACCTCGGTCCCAGCAAATCTTAATTAGGACTTTTGGGAATAGGGGAATGGAAGGAAAGGCATAGTGGAGGTCACCTGTCCAGGCTAGTAAAAGAGTGTCACAATGTGAGTTCTCCCCCATGGCTCCCCAGAGCAATTGCGGAAGAGGTAGAAGAGTGTGGCATTGTGCAGTTCCCACTCGTGGTTGAGGTACAGAGTCCTGCTGAGCACATTGGCTGTGGAATTTTGGGAGCCCGGGAGGTACGTGGCTTGGAGCATCACATGATGGCTGATGCACCAGTTCCAAAGGTGGATTGACTCAGAACAGAAGGATGGAGATCTGGATGGAGATTTGTTTGTTGATGTACACAACCGCTGCAATGTTGTCGGAAAGTAGTTGAACATGGCATGACTGAATCTGAAGAAGAAATGCCTGCCATACTAAACAAACTGCCTGCAGTTCTAGAACATTTATGTACATTCTGGCCTCCAGCAACGACCAGATACCCTGGCCTGTGTGACAGTCTAGGTGGGCCCCTGATCCCAAGAGGAAGGGGTCTGCTGTGATGGTGGCCTGCGGAGTGGAGGTAGTGAAAGTGTTGGATCATATTAAAGAAGTTCTGTATTAAAATCACAAATAAGTTTGATTCCCCATAGTTTCAATTCCAGGGTATTACTAATGAAGAGGTATCTTGGTTTTTGGTGCTGTTTCTCTCCCTCTATGTGTGAAACTTGCAAGCTGCTAATTGTGTTAGTACATTCTAAGACAGAGTCTGTTCTCAAAGCAGTTCACAGAGAGAGAGACTCAAAGCAATACTCTAACAACAGAAACAGCACCCAGAGACTCCCCGCCCTTTTGTTGTATTAACAATTGTGATTAAAATAGAGATAGAGGACGTATGTGGATGGATGCTTGGTGTGGATAATAACTGAATGATCAGGGAGGTGCCAGCCTAAGAATCCAGTGTCCATCGGCTGAAGAAGGCATCAAGTGGAAATAACCAGAGGACCCCCGGAGGGCAGACTGGAATCCACCCAACAGCCTCAAGAATGGGAGAACCAAAGAACAAGATAACATCTAGCAGCATGGAGCCGTCAGGAATGCGCTATCTGTTGATTGATTCAGCAACAGCATGATGAAACAATTCCCATAGACTGGCATAGGAAGAAATTCCTATAAAAATAGACTCTAAAAAGTGAGAACTTTGGGGTCTGATTCTGCAAACCAACTTCCAGGAGCATCAGATGAGCATCTGACAAGGCCCTGCTCCCTCCTCATGTCCAGGCCACCTGGCCAGTGGCTTGGCAAGAACAACTCTAAGGCTGGTAACTATGATAACAACCTTGCAGAACCTGTGTGTGTGTTTGTATGAATGAATGTGTGAATAAATATGAGACTGAATGGAATGTTATTATGATTCTTTCTGTATTCACAATAAATGTGGTATTTTGCCTTTTTCCCTTTAATAAGATCCAGCTGGTTTTTATTTTATTGGTATAACAAAAGGGGTTCCGACCATGACCTTGGAAGGGTCGGTCCACCAGGTGAGAGGCCAGAACTGTCTGGGGGACAATGACTCTGGACTCCAAATAGTCCGTATGGGGCCTGTAGATGGAGAAGAGCCACTGATGGCGGCAGTGCACATGTAGACAAGCTTGTGGGGTCACAGAGATGCAGGATCCCACATGTCCCACGTGGATTGTAGTGCGAGAATTGTGATGGAGGTCCACAACTGTGGCTGTCAGCGTTGCAAAGTGGTCTGCTGGAAGGAAGGTCCATGCCACAACTGAGTTGAGCCGCATCCCAATTAAGTTGATTGTGTAGTACAAGCACCGATTTCTCCTAGTTGATTTAGACACCCAGAGAGGTCAGGAGACTGCGAAGGGAGAGGATAGCGGAGGGAAGCTCTGGTTGGGATAGTACAACCGGAAGCCAGCATCCAGGTAGAAGTACACTGTGTAGCCAAGACAGCATATTTGTGCTGCCGTGACAATGAAGACCTTCATGAAGACATTCAGATCTGTGGAGAAAGGGAGGATTCAGACTTGGCAGTGGGGTTGTCCCATCTGGAAATCGAGAAATTTCCAGTGGGCTGGGTGGATGCTCACATAAAAGCAGGCGTTCTTCACATCAAGAGCCACGAACCAGGCCCCATGGGGAAGGGAGGGGATAATAGATGCCAGCATCACCATATGGAACTTGGGTTTCCTGATAAAGATGTTTAGTAGCCAAAGATTGAGAATAGAGTGGAGCCCTCTGCCCTTCTTCAGGATGATGAAATATGGGGAGTAAAAGACCCTCCTCTCATACAGAGGTGCCACATGCTCTGTGGCGCCCTTTGTGAGAAGAGCATCTGCCTCCTGCTAGACAAGGCATTGATGAGAAGGAGGGATCTGATGGAGCAGTGTAGGGGAAAGAAATAAATTCTATGGAGTAACCGTGATAGATTATCTCCAGTACTCAACAGCCTGTGGTGATCTGGCCCCAATTTTGGGCAGACAGGACAAGACGGCCCCCAAAGGTGACATGGGGTGCCATGGATGGCAACAGGGAGGGTTTGCAGTTCTTGAGCAACAAGTCAAAACTGTTTAGGTTATTGGTGGGCAAGGGATGAGGAAGTGGCCGTGGCAGAGGGTCACCGCCACTGGGACTGGCGGCACCTGTGTGGGTGTTCCTGCTGCCACTGGGAGTAGGCTGGGTAGTGCACATATGTCCGGGGGCAGAACTTCTGGTGCTGTTTCTTGCGATGTGGAGTCGGAGTATAGATCTCCAGGGATCATAGTGTGGCTCAAGAATCCTTGAAGGAATGAAGGGATTCATCCGTCTTTCAGCAAAAGCACTTGTCCTGGTCAAAGGAGAGGTCCTCTATAGTGGTCTGGGCCTCCTGAGGAAAGCCAGAGGACTGAGTTGCATGAGTTGCAGTGCATGACAATGCCCATTGCAAGGGAGTGCAAGGACATGTTATTTGCATCGACTGCCACTTGGAGGACCACACTGGTAACCAGGTGCCTGAAATTGCTGCTGCTGGTCAGATGGCAGTTTGTCCTTGAACTCTGCTAGCCTGGCATAGTTATTAATATCATATTTGGCTAGCAGAACCTGGTAATCTGCTATTCAAAATTGCAGCACCGCTGAGGAACAGACCTTCATCCCCAAAGGGTCTAAGCGCTTGGCTGGAGTGAGAAACTCGTGGGTGACTGGGGGACCAGAGAGAAGCAGAGAAGGCAGGTAAGGTATCTCCAGTTCCTCTGGCGAGAGAAGGGTCTCCAAATGGAAGGAGTCTGGGGAGTGCCCTTGAAGATGCCAGAAGACCACAGCAGCATCCATGGGAGAGGCTGGACTGAAGGGTGCAAAAGGTGGGATGGGTGGTGGGTGTGCTAGGGACTGCTCCAGATGGGCAGGATACTGGGGTGACCAGTAGTGCCGCCGGATCCTTCTTGTGCTTTGCTTTACCTTTGATGCAGGGAAGCTTGGGTACTGGTGGTGGCACGTAACATCTCACCTGACGTGACTCAACTCAGCTTGGGGAGGAAACACTGTGCTTAGAAGCAGTCATCGACAGTGACTTGCTCCTGTGCCCATGAGTGCTTCCTATCCTCATATCTGGGTTTGTCCTTCACCGCCGGTACTGTCGGATCCAAGGTGTGAGAAGTGCTGGGAGGAGGTGGTGATGGATGCTGCACTGATGGTTTCAAGGGTCCCAGATCCAACTGCGTGTGCGGTCTCATGGCTTCCTCCATGAGGTATTTTCAGAAGCAGAGCTCCCACACTTCCCGAGTCCAGGACAGGGAAGACTTGCAAATTGCACAACGAGTGGCGATGTGAGCCTCCCTGAGGCAGTAAAAGACACCGTTGGTGCTTGTTGTTCAGAGAGAATGAGTGTGGGCAAGAAACAATTTTTAAACCCTGGAATGCGGGGCATAGTCCCCCGGGGGGAGGTGAAAAACAAAGGAAGCATACCCCACTCAGGATAGACTAACACTAACTACTACTATATACAAGAAAAACAAGAGGAACTATACAGAGCCATAGGGTTAGAAGGGACAGCAAGGGTCATCTAGTCTAACCCCCTGCCAAGATGCAGGATTCGTTCTGTCTCAAACATCCAAGACAGATGGCTATCCAGCTTCCTTTTGAAAAACTCCAGTGAAGAAGCTTCCATAACCTCCCGACGCAGTCTGTTCCATTGTCCTACTGTTCTTACAGTTATGAAGCTTTTCCTGAGATTTACTTGAAATCTGCTATGCTGTAGTTTAAACCCACTGCCTCTTGTCCTACCTTCTGTGGCAAAAGAGAACAACTTTTCTCCATCTTTTTCATGGCAGCCTTTCAAGTATCTGAAGACCACTACTATATCCTCTCAGTCGCCTCTCTTCCAAACTAAACATACCCAGTTCCTTCAGCCTTTGCTCATATGGCTTGCATTCCATCCATTTGATCATCTTTGTCGCTCATCTCTGGATCCTGTCCAGTTTCTCTGCATCCTTTCTATACATTGGTGACCACAATTGGACATTACTCCAGCTGTCACTGGTTAGGCCTCAAGCAGAGCAGTACTATCACCTCCGGTGACCTGCATGCTATGCCTCTGTTCATGCAACCTAAAATTGCAATTGCTTTTTCTTTTTTTTTTTGAGCAACAGCATCACGTTGCTGACTCATCATGAGGTTGTGATCCACCACAATTCACAGATCATTCTTAGCAGTGCTGCCGCCAAGCCAGTTAGCCTCAATTCTATATTTGGTTTTTCTTCCCTAAGTGTAGCACCTTACATTTGTCTTTGTTGAATTTCATTTTGTCACCCATAGACCAGTTCTCCAATTTATGAAGATCCTTCTGATTTTTAGCTCCATCTTCCAAAGTATTGGCAACTTCCCCTAGCTTTGTGTCATCTGCAGACTTGATCACTATGCTGTCTATACCTACATCCAGGTAGGTAATAAAGATGTTAAACACCGGAACCAGAACAGATCCCTGTGGGACCCACTTGTGACCTCCCTCCAACCCAACATCTTTCCATTAGTAGTTACTCTTTGTTTGCAGTTGTTTTTTCTCCATCTTACCTATCAGAATGTCATGTGGGACTGTGTCAAAAGCCTTGCTGAAGTCCAGGTATATTCTGTCTACTGCATTCCCCCCATCCGCCAAATCAGTTACCTTGTCAAAGGAGAAAATCAATTTGTTCTTGGCAAATCCATGCTGGCTGCTAGTTAGTACCACTTCGTCCTCTAGGTATTTGTAAACTGAACGTTTTATATATTGCTCTAGTCTCTAGTGTCTCAGGTATCAAAGTCAAGCTGACTGTCTCTCATTCAGCCTCTTTCCCCTCTTTTTAAAGATGGGCACTATGTTAGCCCTTCTCCAATCTTCTGGGACCTTTCCTGTCATCCATGAGTTTGTAAATATTATTGCTACTGGCTCTGATATTTCTTCAGCTAATTCCTTCAATACCCTCAGGTGAATAGCATCCAGCACCACTGATCTGAATTCATTCAAGTTGGTCAGAAGATCCGGTGATGTGTTCTTTACTTATCCCGATCTGCTTCCCTTCCCCTTTATTGTCTATAGTAACTTAGTTAGTCATCCGGTCACGTGTTATTTTTTGTGAGAAGACAAGCAAAGTAGGCATTGAGCAGCTCTGCCTTCCTATCATCTTTCATTACCAGCTCACCTGAGCAGCGGACCCATACAGTCCTTGATCTTTCTTTTTGTCTGACATATTTGAAGAACCACTTCTTATTGCCTTTAACATTCCTTGCCAGCTGTAACTCATTCTTTGCCTTGGCTTTCCTGATTTTGTCCCTACACACACTTGTCCATGTATACTTCCTTGGTGACATGCCCCTCCTTCCATTTCCTGCATGTATCCCTTTTGTTTTTAGACAGTTAAAAAGTTCCTTGTGCAGCCACACTGGCCTCCTGTGGCTGTTATCTTTATCCTGTGTCAGAACAGCTTGATGTTGAGCCTGTAGTATTACATCTTTTAAGAAGTGCCAGCCCCTTTTGACTCCTTTTCTTCCTAGTTGGTCTTTCCGTGGGACATTGCCTACTATTTCTCTAAGCCGGTTGAAAACTGCCTTTCTGAAGTCCACTGTCCTTTTTCTGTTCTAATGTCCTCCTTTCTATAGGATCTTGAATGCTATCAGATCATGATCACTTTCTCCCAAGTTCCCGACCATCTTCAATTTCACAAGCAATTCATCCCGGTTGGTCAAAACCAGATCCAAAATGGACAATACGCAAGCTGTTTCCTCAACTTTCTGAATTTGAAAGCTGTCCCCTACACATGCTAAGAATTTGCAGGATATATTGTGTTTTGCTGCAATAAACTTCCAACACATATCAGGGAAGTTCAAATCCCCCATTAATACTAGTTCATGTGTGTTAGCTAATCTGGTTACCTGCAAACGGAGTATGTCACTTTCTTAGCTAGAAGACTAAGAGCGCAAAGAAAACAGGGGTTCAGACTCTGGCCATGTGGCAGTAAGAGGGAACTGGAGAGGCATCGACCTGCACAGTGTATTATAACCTCGGCTGGGAACACAAGGGGGACACACAATGCATGCGCGGGTCAACGGACACTGCTAAGAAAACCTTCTGGCTCCAGTGCATACGCACCCATGTTTGGAATATATATAAGGACTATCACCCAAAGAATGTGTTTATACCTCAAAAAAAGAAAAGGAGTACTTGTGGCACCTTAGAGACTAACCAATTTATTTGAGCATGAGCTTTCGTGAGCTACAGCTCACTTCATCGGATGCATACCGTGGAAACTGCAGAAGACATTATATACACACAGAGACCATGAAACAATACCTCCTCCCACCCCACTGTCCTGCTGGTAATAGCTTATCTAAAGTGATCATCAAGTTGGGCCATTTCCAGCACAAATCCAGGTTTTCTCACCCTCTGCCCCCCCCACACACAAACTCACTCTCCTGCTGGTAATAGCCCATCCAAAGCGACCACTCTCTTCACAATGTGTATGATAATCAAGATGGGCCATTTCCAGCACAAATCCAGGTTTTCTCACCCCCATACACACACAAACTCACTCTTCTGCTGGTAATAGCTTATCTAAAGTGATCATCAAGTTGGGCCATTTCCAGCACAAATCCAGGTTTTCTCACCCTCCGCCTCCCCTCCCCCCACACAAACTCGCTCTCCTGCTGGTAACAGCCCATCCAAAGTGACCACTCTCTTCACAATGTGTATGCGGAGGGTGAGAAAACCTGGATTTGTGCTGGAAATGGCCCAACTTGATGATCACTTTAGATAAGCTATTACCAGCAGGACAGTGGGGTGGGAGGAGGTATTGTTTCATGGTCTCTGTGTGTATATAATGTCTTCTGCAGTTTCCACGGTATGCATCCGATGAAGTGAGCTGTAGCTCACGAAAGCTCATGCTCAAATAAATTGGTTAGTCTCTAAGGTGCCACAAGTACTCCTTTTCTTTTTGCGAATACAGACTAACACGGCTGTTACTCTGAAACCTGTCTTTATACCTCAATTTACATACAAGTAGTAAACTTACAGCACTGTGGATTTTACCAGAGATCTTAAACACACTTTGTTTTCATTTTCTGGGAACTTGGTTATGTTCTGGAAGAGAAGCAGCAGTGGACAGCTAAGGAAATTTGTTAAATCAATTCACTGGCTTCCATGTCTGAAAAGAGATGTGCAACTCTGCCCTGCCCTGCACTTGTCTACATTAAGGAAATCTGCATCACTGTAGGTACGCACCTGTGTGCCACACAAAGAGAAGTTTCTTAGAAACAAAGGATTTCTCAACAGTCAGAAACTTAGCCCTAATACCATCATTGTATTGGTGCAAACTCCTTATCTCTAGACCCTCTGCAGCAGCACAAACTGGGGCTTGAATTAACCTACACCTGCGTAAGCCCCACTGTGTGTCAGTACAGCATGTCTATATAAGGAGCTGCACCACGGTGCGTAACTACAGCAATGTAGCTAACCTAGAAAAAAATTTCTGAACATAGACAAAACCTCTGTCTCCAATAAATTTCTCCATGTTTGTACAGAGGTATCTAGGTTCAGAAATAGAAGCTCTTTGACTTTAAACAAGTCACTTAAACATCTCTGGCTTAATTTATCCATTGTGACAAAGTTCCTGCTCTACCTTGGTGGGTCTTGCGCTTATTGGCGGATTTGCTCGCCTTGGAGCTTCACAGCAGCCCTCAGCTTGGCTGTTTTTCTGAATTCACAGTCCAGGTCGACTCCTCCTGTGTCTGACCAGGAGTTGGGAGGATTTGGGGGGAACCCGGGCCCGCCCTCTACTCCGGGTTCCAGCCCAGGGCCCTGTGGAATGCAGCTGTCTAGACTGCCTCCTGGAACAGCTGTGCGACAGCTGCAACTCCCTGGGCTACTTCCCCATGGCCTTCTCCCAACACCTCTTTATCTTCACCACAGCACCTTCCTCCTGGTGTCTGATAATGCTTGTACACCTCAGTCCTCCAACAGTCCGCGTTCTCACTCTCACTCCTAGTGCCTAGTTCTCACTCCTAGTGCCTCTTGCTCCCAGCTCCTCACACGCACACCACAAACTGAAGTGAGCTCCTTTTTAAAACCCAGGTGCCCTGATTAGCCTTCCTTAACTGATTCTAGCAGCTTCTTGATAGGCTGATTAGAACACCTGCTGCCAGTCTTAATTGTCTCCAGAAGGTTCCTGATTGTTCTGGAACCTTCCCTGTTACCTTACCCAGGGAAAAGGAACCTACTTAACCTGGGGCTAATATATCTGCCTTCTATCACTCTTCTGTAGCTGGGGGGGATCCTTTAGTGAAGCCTGCCCACTTCCCGGATCCCATTAGGATCACTCTCCTGTAGCAATCTGGCCCGACCCTGTCACAGTAGTTACAAATCCAGTATGCAGACCAAAGAACAATGTTCTTTATACTACATGTATAATATATAATTATACTACATGTATAATAGTCACACTTCCCCACAACCTCACCCATTCTTCTTAATTACAAACTTCTTGTAATGTATATCATTCCAGGAAACAGAGAATGTTTTTTAAATTTGTCTTGGATGAAAATTTGTTCATTTTAGAAACTAATAGCTCTTGTGGGTAAGTAATTCCTTTTCTTAATGAGGAGTTTGTTAGGACAGGGGTGTGTTTGCCACTTTTATTCCTTTTATGTAGGCCCTAGAATCTAGGTGCTGATTGAATTTGACAGAATAATATGTGGTGGTTTCAAAATGCGTCTAACATTATCTGTGCTGTAATTGTCAAATTGGACATTGAATTGACTATATTGAGCAGAATGCTGGCAATCTGTGAAGACTGTTTACAGGCTTTCCACAGATGTTGCTGAATAGCCAAGAATATAAACTTTGTTTTAAAATTTAAAAAAAAAACAAAAAAAAAAACCTTCCCTGTTACCTTACCCAGGGAAAAGGAACCTACTTAACCTGGGGCTAATATTTTAAGAAGCACATGCACCAATTAATGAGATTTTTATTTTTTTTAAAAAAAAACACACTAAAAAATCAATCACTCTCCTGTAGCCATCTGGCCTGACCCTGTCACAGAATTAATTAAGCAACATACAGTTGAATTGTTTAGTATGATGATTTAGGTAGATTGTCATGTGAAGTCTATAGGAAAATACGTGCAATGAAAATCTGCTGATTAGTGTTATAAAATAAATATCCAAATTAAAGCAAAAAAAAAAAAAAACCTTCCCTGTTACCTTACCCAGGGAAAAGGAACCTACTTAGCCTGGGGCTAATATATCTGCCTTCTATTACTCTCCTATAGCCATCTGGCCCAACCCTGTCACACCATCTACACAATGGGGATACAACTCCTAACACAGGCCTCCGCCTCATCATACAGTGGTACTGGGAGGATTCAAACTCACATTTGCACAAGACTTTGAGATGGAAAGTGCTATGTAAATACTAAGTAGCATTCTTATGCAAAATTCTATTACCCACATGTTCAGCACAATTGATTGTTTGACTGAGCGGTAAAACATCCTTAGTTTTTTGACTTTCATTACTCTTCTTGGTCAAGAGTGGAAGAGCAGCTTTTGTGTCTCAAATGGTAAACTTCCATGGCAATTTTGTCAGGCTATTCTAGCTTGAGTACACAAATATGTACACAGGAGGCAAGTGTTCATCAGCTTTGGTCAGCACAAAGCCGTGTCTTTCAACAAATTGAATAGAGCAGGTCTAATGCAATTAGTTTGGTTACATACGAATTTAGCACCATAGCTTTTGCATGGTTTATTTATTTTTCTTCATTAAAATGTGATGTCATGAATTATGAGCTGTGTTCTGACAGCTCTTGTTTTGCCTGTTACGTGGGAAAACTATGAGGCAATAAACAAACCTCATGCAGTTATATGCATCAGAAGTACCAACAACAGATTTGTATAAAATGTTCAATATATCTTCATAATACCACCAGATGGATGTGTCTTGGCAGCACTTCAACCAACTCACTGTTGCCATTCATAGCTGGCTGTGGTGCCACTGATCAAGATACTGTAGTGACAAGACTCAGAGGGACCACTCTAAACACCAGGGGCCAGAGTTTTAAAGGCACCTAAAATGCAGACAGGTGCGTAATGGGATTTTCAAAAGCATGTAGGCACCTAACTCATTTAAACCAATGGGAATTAGGAATCTAGACACTTGAAAATACCACTAGGGACCTACCTGCATCTTTAGGTGCCTAAACACATTTTAACATATGGCCCCTGACTCTGACAATATGACATTTGCATACATCTGTTTTACATACATTTCAAGTAACAGGCCACTAAAGTTTACTAATTCTAAATGTGACATGAAGCTCTTGTATTTCTGCCGCTAAGGAAAGAGAAGCCTCCAAGACCCATTTCAATGCAAGTCTAAAGGAAATCACTGAATTTGTTTCCATAACAGATCCGTGCTGTTTGTCTCATCCATCCTTATGATGGATTCTCTACATTCCTTACCACCTTATGCATTTTTTTAAGATCATAAGAACAGCCATACTGGATCAGATCAAACGATCCATCTAGCCCAGTATCCTGTCTTATGACAGTGGCCAATGCCAGGTGCCCCAGAGGGAATGAACAGAACAGGTAATCATCAAGTGATCCATCCTCTGTCGCCCATTCCCAGCTCCTGGCAAACAGAGGCTAGGGACACCCTTCCTGTCCATCCTGGCTAATAGCCATTGATGGACCTATCCTCCATGAATTTATCTAGTTCTTTTTTTAACCCTGTTACAGTCTTGGCCTTCACAACATCCCCTGCCAGAGTACCACAGATTGACTGTGCGTTCTGTGAAGAAATATTTCCTTTTGTTTGTTTTAAACCTATTGCCTACTAATTTCATTTGGTGACGCCTACCTCTTATGTTATGAGAAGTAAATAATTCCTTATTTACTTTCTCCACAACAGTCATGATTTTATAGACCTCTATTCACATCCTCCCTTAGTCATCCCTTTTCCAAGCTGAAAATTCCCAGTCTTATTCATTTTTCCTCATATGGAAGCTGTTCCATACCCCACCTCATTTTTGTTGCCCTTTTCTGAACCTTTTTCCAATTCCATTTAACTTTTTTGAGATGGGTGACCACATGTGCATGCAGTATTCAAGATGTGGGCGTACCATGGATTTATATAGAGGCAATATATTTTCTTTCTTAATGATTCCCAACATTTTGTTAGCTTTTTTGACTGCCACTGCACATTGAGCGGATGTTTTCAGAGAACTATCCACGATGTCAAGATCTCTTTCTTGAGTGGTAACAGCTAATTTAGACCCCATCATTTTATATCTATAGTGGGAATAATGTTTTCCAATGTGCATTACTTTCCATTTCATCTGCCATGTTGTTGCCCAGTCACCCAGTTTTGAGAGATCCCTTTGTAGTCTGCTCTGGACTTCACTATCTTGAGTAATTTTGTATCATCTGCAAATTTTGCCACCTCACTGTTTACCTCTTTTTCCAGATCATTTATGAATATATTGATTAGTATTGTTCCCAGTACACACCCCTGGGGACTGACCATTTATTCTTACCTTTTGTTTCCTATCTTTTAACCAGATACTGATCCATGAGAGGACCTTCCCCTCTTATCCCAGGACAGCTTACTTTGCTTAAGAGCCTTTGATGAGGGACCTTAGAATCATAGAATATCAGGGTTGGAAGGGACCTCAGGTGGTCATCTAGTCCAAACCCCTGCTCACAGCAGGACCAATCCCCAATTTTTGCCCCAGATCCCTAAATGGTCCCCTCAAGGATTGAACTCACAACCCTGGGTTTAGCAGACCAATGCTCAAACCACTGAGTTATCCCTCCCCCCCAGCCTTGTCACAGGCTTTCTGCAAATCTAAGTACACTATATCCACTGGATCCCCTTGGTTCACATGCTTGTTGATCCCCTCAACGAATTCTAGTATTTTGGTGAGGTATGATTTTCCCTTTAAAAAAACCATGTTGACTCTTCCCTAACAATTATGTTCAACTTAGGGCTGTCAAGTGATTAAAAAAATTAATCATGATTAATCGCACAATTAATCATGCTATAAAACAGAATACTCTTTTAAAAATAAATAGTTTTGGATGTTTTCTACCTTTTCAAATATATTGATTTCAATTATAACAGAACACACAGTATATAGTGCTCACTTTTTTTATTACAAATATTTGCACTGTAAAAAAAACAGTATTTTTCAATTCACCTAATACAAATACTGTAATGCACTCTATCATGAAAGTTGAACTTACAAATGTAGAATTATGTACAAAAAAACTGCATTTAAAAATAAAACAATGTAAAACTTGAGCCTACAAAGTCCACTCAGTCCTAGTTCTTGTTAAGCCAATCACTCAAACAAGCTTGGTTATAATTTGTAGGAGATAATGCTGCCCACTTCTTGTTTATGTCACCTGAAACTGAGAACAGGCATTTGCATGGCTCTGTTGTAAGCCGGTGTGGCAAGATATTTACGTGCCTGATGTGCGAAAGATTCATATGTCCCTTTCTGCTTTAACCACCATTTCAGAAAACATGCATCCATGCTAATGACGGGTTCTGCTTGAAACCAATCCAAAGCAAAGCGAACTGACGCATATTCATTTTCATCATCTGAGTCTGATGCCACCAGCAAAAGGCTGATTTTCTCTTTTGCGTGGTTCAGGTTCTGTAGTTTCCACATCAGAGTGTTGTTCTTTTAAGACTTCTGAAAGCATGCTCCACACCTCATCCCTCTCAGATTTTGGAAGGCACTTCAGATTCTTAAATCTTGGGTCGAGTGCCGTAGCTATTTTTAGAGATCTCACACTGATACCTTATTTGCGTTTTGTCAAATTTGCTGTGAAAGCATTCTTAAAGCGAACGTGTGCAGGGTCATCATCCAAGACTGCTATAACATGAAATATATGGCAGAATGTGGGTAAAACAGAACAGGAGACATTGAACTCCTTGGGAGAGAATTGTGTCACAAATTTAATTAACGCTTTTTTTTTTTTTTAAATGAGCATCATTAGCATGGAAAAATGTTCTCTGGAATGGTGGCTGAAGCATGAAGGGGCATACGAATGTTTAGTATATCTGGCATGTACAGTAACTCCTCACTTAAAGTTATAGAATATCAGGGTTGGAAGGGACCTCAGGTGGTCATCTAGTCCAACCCCCTGCTCAAAGCAGGACCAATCCCCAATATTTGCCCCAGATCCCTAAATGGCCCCCTCAAGTCTTCTCGGTTAAAGTTGTTTTGTTATTAAGTCGCTATTTATTAGAGAACATGCTTGTTAAAGTTGTGCAATGTTTTAACGCCTTCCACCCCACAACACCTCCTGCCCTCCAGCGGGCCCCACGGATCAGTGTCTCCCCCCTCCCTCTCCATGCATCCCACCCTCCGCAATCAGCTGTTTCGCAGCGTGCAGGGAGGCTGGGAGGAGGACCGATGACCCAGCACACTTGGGGGAGGGGTGGAATTGGGCAGAAAGAGGCGGGGTGGGGGTGGAGCAGGGGTCGGAAGAGGCAGGGTGGGGACTTGGGGAAGGGGTGGAGTGGGGACAGGGCCTGGGGCAGAGCCAGAGTGCAAGTACACCCCAGCATTTTGAAAAGTCAGTGCCTGTGGCCCCAGAAGCCTATGGCTGTCTCCAGGGATACAGGGATATAGAGGCCCAGTGCCTCTCCGCTGTGCATCCAAAGCATACCATGCAACCTGGCAGAGAATCATAGAATATCAGGGTTGGAAGGGACCCCTGAAGGTCATCTAGTCCAACCCCCTGCTCGAAGCAGGACCAATTCCCAGTTAAATCATCCCAGCCAGGGCTTTGTCAAGCCTGACCTTAAAAACCTTTAAGGAAGGAGATTCTACCACCTCCCTAACGCATTCCAGTGTTTCACCACCCTCTTAGTGAAAAAGTTTTTCCTAATATCCAATCTAAACCTCCCCCACTGCAACTTGAGACCATTACTCCTCGTTCTGTCATCTGCTACCATTGAGAACAGTCTAAAGCCATCCTCTTTGGAACCCCCTTTCAGGTAGTTGAAAGCAGCTATCAAATCCCCCCTCATTCTTCTCCTCTGCAGGCTAAACAATCCCAGCTCCCTCAGCCTCTCCTCATAAGTCATGTGTTCTAGACCCCTAATCATTTTTGTTGCCCTTCGCTGGACTCTCTCCAATTTCTCCACATCCTTCTTGTAGTGTGGGGCCCAAAACTGGACACAGTACTCCAGATGAGGCCTCACCAATGTTGAATAGAGGGGAACGATCACGTCCCTCGATCTGCTCGCTATGCCCCTACTTATACATCCCAAAATGCCATTGGCCTTCTTGGCAACAAGGGCACACTGCTGACTCATATCCAGCTTCTCGTCCACTGTCACCCCTAGGTCCTTTTCCGCAGAACTGCTGCCTAGCCATTCGATCCCTAGTCTGTAGCGGTGCATTGGATTCTTCCATCTTAAGTGCAGGACCCTGCACTTATCCTTATTGAACCTCATCAGATTTCTTTTGGCCCAATCCTCCAATTTGTCTAGGTCCTTCTGTATCCTATCCCTCCCCTCCAGCGTATCTACCACTCCTCCCAGTTTAGTATCATCCGCAAATTTGCTGAGAGTGCAATCCACACCATCCTCCAGATCATTTATGAAGATATTGAACAAAACCGGCCCCAGGACCGACCCTTGGGGCACTCCACTTGATACCGGCTGCCAACTAGACATGGAGCCATTGATCACTACCCGTTGAGCCCGACAATCTAGCCAGCTTTCTACCCACCTTATAGTGCATTCATCCAGCCCATACTTCCTTAACTTGCTGACAAGAATACTGTGGGAGACCGTGTCAAAAGCTTTGCTAAAGTCAAGAAACAATACATCCACTGCTTTCCCTTCATCCACAGAACCAGTAATCTCATCATAAAAGGCGATTAGATTAGTCAGGCATGACCTTCCCTTGGTGAATCCATGCTGGCTGTTCCTGATCACTTTCCTCTCATGCAAGTGCTTCAGGATTGATTCTTTGAGGACCTGCTCCATGATTTTTCCCGGAACTGAGGTGAGGCTGACTGGCCTGTAGTTCCCAGGATCCTCCTTCTTCCCTTTTTTAAAGATTGGCACTACATTAGCCTTTTTCCACTCATCCAGGACTTCCCCGGTTCGCCACAAGTATTCAAAGATAATGGCCAATGGCTCTGCAAACACAGCCGCCAATTCCTTCAGCACTCTCGGATGCAACTCGTCCGGCCCCATGGACTTGTGCACGTCCAGCTTTTCTAAATAGTCCCTAATCACCTCTATCTCCACAGAGGGCTGGCCATCTCTTCCCCATTTTGTGATGCCCAGCGCAGCAGTCTGGGAGCTGACCTTGTTAGTGAAAACAGAGGCAAAAAAAGCATTGAGTACATTAGCTTTTTCCACATCCTCTGTCACTAGGTTGCCTCCCTCATTCAGTAAGGGGCCCACACTTTCCTTGGCTTTCTTCTTGTTGCCAACATACCTGAAAAAACCCTTCTTGTTACTCTTGACATCTCTCGCTAGCTGCAGCTCCAGGTGCGATTTGGCCCTCCTGATTTCATTCCTACATGCCCGAGCAATATTTTTATACTCTTCCCTGGTCATATGTCCAACCTTCCACTTCTTGTAAGCTTCTTTTTTATGTTTAAGATCCCCTAGGATTTCACCATTAAGCCAAGCTGGTCGCCTGCCATATTTACTATTCTTTCGACTCATCGGGATGGTTTGTCCCTGTAACCTCAACAGGGATTCCTTGAAATACAGCCAGCTCTCCTGGACTCCTTTCCCCTTCAAGTTAGTCCCCCAGGGGATCCTGGCCATCCGTTCCCTGAGGGAGTCGAAGTCTGCTTTCCTGAAGTCCAGGGTCCGTATCCTGCTGCTTACCTTTCTTCCCTGTGTCAGGATCCTGAACTCAACCAACCCAGGGTCACTGCCTCCCAGATTCCCATCCACTTTTGCTTCCCCCACTAATTCTACCCGGTTTGTGAGCAGCAGGTCAAGAAAAGCGCCCCCCCTAGTTGGCTCCTCTAGTACTTGCGCCAGGAAATTGTCCCCTACGCTTTCCAAAAACTTTCTGGATTGTCTATGCACCGCTGTATTGCTCTCCTAGCAGATATCAGGAAAATTAAAGTCACCCATGAGAATCAGGGCATGCGATCTAGTAGCTTCCGTGAGCTGTCGGAAGAAAGCCTCATCTACCTCATCCCCCTGGTCCGGTGGTCTATAGCAGACTCCCACCACTACATCACTCTTGTTGCACACACTTCTAAACTTAATCCAGAGACACTCAGGTTTTTCTACAGTTTCGTACCGGAGCTCTGAGCAGTCATACTACTCCCTTACATACAGTGCTACTCCCCCACCTTTTCTGCCCTGCCTGTCCTTCCTGAACAGTTTATAACCATCCATGACAATACTCCAGTCATGTGAGTTATCCCACCAAGTCTCTGTTATTCCAATCACGTCGTAGTTCCTTGACATCACCAGGACCTCCAGTTCTCCCTGCTTGTTTCCAAGGCTTTGTGCATTTGTATATAAGCACTTGAGAACCTGCTGATCGCCCCTCATTCTCAGTATGAGGCAGGAGCCCTCCCCTCACAGACATTCCTGCCTGTGCTTCCTCCCGGTATCCCGCTTTCCCACTTACCTCAGGGCTTTGGTCTCCTTCCCCCGGTGAACCTAGTTTAAAGCCCTCCTCACTAGGTTAGCCAGCTGGCTGGCAAAGATGCTCTTCCCTCTCTTCGTAAGATGGAGCCCGTCTCTGCCCAGCACTCCTCCTTCATGGAACACCATCCCATGGTCAAAGAATCCAAAGCCTTCTCTCCGACACCACCTGCGTAGCCATTCGTTGACTTCCACGATTCGACGGTCCCTACCTAGGCCTTTTCCTTCCACGGGGAGGATGGACGAGAACATCACTTGCGCCTCCAACTCCTTTATCCTTCTTCCCAGAGCCACGTAGTCCGCAGTGATCCGCTCAAGGTCATTCTTGGCAGTATCATTGGTGCCCACGTGGAGAAGCAGGAAGGGGTAGCGATCCGAGGGCTTGATGAGTCTCGGCAGTCTCTCCGTCACATCGCGAATCTTAGCCCCCGGCAAGCAGCAGACTTCTCGGTTTTCCCGGTCAGGGCGGCAGATAGATGACTCAGTCCCCCGGAGGAGAGAGTCCCTGACCACCACCAACTGCCTTCTCCCCATCGCATGACATCCCCATCGCATGCTGAGGAAGGATGCAGTAGCATCCCTTTCTATGTGGTGCCACTTCCCTGCTCTGCCTGGCTCTTGTGTCGAGCCCAAACCCACAGAGCTTGCACAGGGAGAACCCTACAGTCCTAGGGGTGAGTGTGTTGTTGGCTCATACCCTCACCAGAGCTCTGGGGCCAGAGGATTTTCACTTATCTAGTCATAGGTATGAGTCAAACTGCACATAATGTCTTTTGTCTGGCAAAAAAAAATTCCCTGGAACTTAACACCCCACCCCCCATTTACATTCATTCTTATGGGGAAATTGGATTCGCTTAACATTGTTTTGCTTAAAGTCACATTTTTCAGGAACATAACTACAACGTTAAGTGAGGAGTTACTGTAAATTCTTTGCAACGCCAGCTACAAAAGTGCCAAGCGAACGCCTGTTCCCAGTTTGAGGGGACGGTGTAAATAAGAAGCAGGCAGCAGTAACTCCCGTAAATGAAAAAAAAAAACTTGTATAAAGTTTTGCATTGTTTTGGTTTTGAGTGCAGTTATGGAACAAAAAAAATGTACATTTGTAAGTTACACTTTCATGATAAAGAGATTGTATTATAGTACTTTTATAAGGTGAACTGAAAAATAGTATTTATTTTATTTTTACAGTGCAAATATTTGTAATCAAAAATATAAAGTAAGCACTATACACTTGGTATTGTGTTGGAAATCAATATATTTGAAAATGTAGAAAAACATCCAAAAATATTTAACAGATTTAAATTGGTATTCTATTGTTTAACAGTGCAATTAATCGAGATTAATTTTTTTAACTGCGATTAATTTTTTTGAGTTAATCGCTTGAGTTAACTGCAATTAATCAACAGCCCTAATTCATCTATGTGTCTGACAGTTCTGTTCTTCACTGTAGTTTCAAACAGTTTGCCTAGTACGAAAAGTCAGGCTTGCTTGCATGTAATTGCCGGGATCGCCTCTGGAGCCCTTTTTAAAAACTGGCATCACATTAGGTATCCTCATTTTTATCCAGTCATTTTTCAGCTAATATAATTTTAAGAACATAATAGATATTAAAGATGGGAAAGACCATGATAAACTAACTCCAAGCCATGCTAATGCAGGATTGTTCATTGTAATGCCTCTATCAGTTCTTTTTCTAGCATAGTTTTAAATGTTTAAAGCAATGGTGCTTCCACCCTTTCCCTCAAGCCTATTCTAATCATAATCATAGAATCATAGATATCAGGGTTGGAAGGGACCTCAGGAGGTCATCTAATCCAACCCCCTGCTCAAAGCAGGACCAATCCCCAATTAAATCATCCCAGCCAGGGCTTTGTCAAGCCTCACCTTAAAAACTTCTAAGGAAGGAGATTCCACCACCTCCCTAGGTAACGCATTCCAGTGTTTCACCAACCTCGTAGTGAAAAAGGTTTTCCTAATATCCAATCTAAATCTCCCCCACCGCAACTTGAGACCATTACTCCTTGTTCTGTCATCTGCTACCACTGAGAACAGTCTAGAGCCATCCTCTTTGGAACCCCCTTTCAAGTAGTTGAAAGCAGCTATCAAATCCCCCCTCATTCTTCTCTTCTGCAAACTAAACAATCCCAGTTCCCTCAGCCTCTCCTCATACGTCATGTGTTCCAATCCCCTAATCATTTTTGTTGCCCTCCGCTGGACGCTTTCCAATTATTCCACATCCTTCTTGTAGTGTGGGGCCCCAAACTGGACACACTACTCCAGATGAGGCCTCACCAGTGTCGAATAGAGGGTGTCATAAATATAAAGGGAAGGGTAAACCCCTTTCAAATCCCTCCTGGCCAGGGGAAAGCTCCTCTCACCTGTAAAGGGTTAAGAAGCTAAAAGTAACCTCGCTGGCACCTGACCAAAATGACCAATGAGGAGACAAGATACTTTCAAAAGCTGGGAGGAGGGAGAGAAACAAAGGGTCTGTGTCTGTCTGTAGTCGTCTTGGCCAGGGACAGAACAGGAACGGAGTCTTAGAACTTTTAGTAAGTAATCTAGCTAGGTATGTGTTAGATTATGATTTCTTTAAATGGCTGAGAAAAGAATTGTGCTGAATAGAATAACTATTTCTGTCTGCGTATCTTTTTTGTAACTTAAGGTTTTGCCTAGAGGGGTTCTCTATGTTTTTGAATCTAATAACCCTGTAAGATATCTACCATCCTGATTTTACAGGGGGGATTTCTTTATTTCTATTTACTTCTATTTTTTATTAAAAGTCTTCTTGTAAAACACTGAATGCTTTTTCATTGTTCTCAGATCCAAGGGTTTGGGTCTGTGGTCACCTATGCAAATTGGTGAGGCTTTTTATGCAACATTTCCCAGGAAAGGGGGGGTGCAAGTGTTGGGAGGATTGTTCATTGTTCTTAAGATCCAAGGGTCTGGGTCTGTAGTCACCTAGGCAAATTGGTGAGGCTTTTTACCAAACCTTGTCCAGGAAGTGGGGTGCAAGGTTTTGGGAAGTATTTTGGGGGGAAAGACACGTCCAAACAGCTCTTCCCCAGTAACCAGTATTAGTTTGGTGGTGGTAGCGGCCAGTCCAAGGATAACGGGTGTAATATTTTGTACCTTGGGGAAGTTTTGACCTAAGCTGGTAAAGATAAGCTTAGGAGGTTTTTCATGCAGGTCCCCACATCTGTACCCTAGAGTTCAGAGTGGGGGAGGAACCTTGACATGGTGGCAGCGGTGGGATCATGTCAAGGTTCCTCCCCCACTCTGAACTCTAGGGTACAGATGTGGGGACCTGCATGAAAAACCTCCTAAGCTTATCTTTACCAGCTTAGGTCAAAACTTCCCCAAGGTACAAAATATTACACCCGTTATCCTTGGACTGGCCGCTACCACCACCAAACTAATACTGGTTACTGGGGAAGAGCTGTTTGGACGCGTCCTTCCCCCCCAAATACTTCCCAAAACCTTGCACCCCACTTCCTGGACAAGGTTTGGTAAAAAGCCTCACCAATTTGCCTAGGTGACTACAGACCCAGACCCTTGGATCTTAAGAACAATGAACAATCCTCCCAACACTTGCACCCCCCCTTTCCTGGGAAATGTTGCATAAAAAGCCTCACCAATTTGCATAGGTGACCACAGACCCAAACCCTTGGATCTGAGAACAATGAAAAAGCATTCAGTGTTTTACAAGAAGACTTTTAATAAAAAATAGAAGTAAATAGAAATAAAGAAATCCCCCCTGTAAAATCAGGATGGTAGATATCTTACAGGGTTATTAGATTCAAAAACATAGAGAACCCCTCTAGGCAAAACCTTAAGTTACAAAAAAGATACGCAGACAGAAATAGTTATTCTATTCAGCACAATTCTTTTCTCAGCCATTTAAAGAAATCATAATCTAACACATACCTAGCTAGATTACTTACTAAAAGTTCTAAGACTCCATTCCTGTTCTGTCCCTGGCCAAGACGACTACAGACAGACACAGACCCTTTGTTTCTCTCCCTCCTCCCAGCTTTTGAAAGTATCTTGTCTCCTCATTGGTCATTTTGGTCAGGTGCCAGCGAGGTTACTTTTAGCTTCTTAACCCTTTACAGGTGAGAGGAGCTTTCCCCTGGCCAGGAGGGATTTCAAAGGGGTTTACCCTTCCCTTTATATTTATGACAGAGGGAAACGATCACGTCCCTCGATCTGCTGGCAATGCCCCCACTTATACATCCCAAAATGCCATTGGCCTTCTTGGCAACAAGGGCACACTGTTGACTCATATCCAGCTTCTCGTCCACTGTAACCCCTAGGTCCTTTTCTGCTGCAGAGCCATTCATTGGAAAAATGCTGAGGATAATGTGCATTTACTGTTGTGTCTATTAAGGTAGATTTTTTTAAAAAAAAATGTAATAGGAAAAATCCTCTTCCTGTTTCTATTTTAAAGAAACTATTTACTACAATATGGTTAATTCCCTCTAAGCAGTGTTATACGTACCACTAAGAGCATCTGAAAATATATACATCAAATACACCAGTTATTTTCTCTAGTGATAGTTTTTGTAAGGCACAAATATGCACTCTACGAAGCTTATTTTTCTTGACTACTATAAAGGTGCTTGTTGATCATTCTAAATTCCTTCTCCAATGCAGAAAAGGCACAGCTGGTCTGCCTGATGATCATGCAGGCTTCATGATTTAGATATGTATCCAGGTGTCCAATCGTTCATAAGAAAAAGAATTTGAACTCTCATTATGAAGGCACATGGTAGCAACCTCACAGGCATGGTGGCATAGTAAAGTGGGTTGAAAATGAGTTACAAAGTCTCCTTTTGTTTCTGAAAGTAGTGGGCAGTATTAAATTTCAGACTGGGCTAGATTCCTCAGCTCTCGTCCCCTAATGCCCCTACTCTACTTGCGCTACATGGATGACATCTTCATCATCTGGATCCATGGAAAAGAAACCCTTGAGGAATTCCACCATGATTTCAACAATTTCCATCCCACCATCAACCTCAGCCTGGACCAGTCCACACAAGAGATCCACTTCTTGGACACTATGGTGCTAATATGCGAAGGTCACATAAACACCACCCTATACTGGAAACCTACTGACCGCTATTCCTACTTACATGCCTCCAGCTTTCACCCAGATTACACCACACGATCCATTGTTTACAGCCAAGCTGTACGATACAACCGCATTTGCTCCAACCCCTCAGACAGAGACAAACACCTACAAGATCTCTATCAAGCATTCTTACAACTACAGTACCCACCTGCAGAAGTGAAGAAACAGATTGACAGAGCCAGAAGAGTACCCAGAAGTCACCTACTACAGGACTGGCCCAACAAAGAAAATAACAGAACGCCACTAGCAATCACCTTCAGCCCCCAACTAAAACCTCTCCAACACATCATCAAGGATCTACAACCTATCCTGAAGGATGACCCAACACTCTCAGAAATCTTGGGAGACAGGCCAGTCCTTGCCTACAGACAGCCCCCCAACCTGAAGCAAATACTCACCAGCAACCACACACCACACAACAGAACCACTAACCCAGGAACCTATCCTTGCAACAAAGCCCGTTGCCAACTGTGTCCACATTTCTATTCAGGGGACACCATCACAGGGCCTAATCACATCAGCCACACTATCAGAGGCTCGTTCACCTACACATCTACCAATGTGATATATGCCATCATGTACCAGCAATGCCCCTCTGCCATGTACATTGGTCAAACTGGACAGTCTCTACGTAAAAGAATAAATGGACACAAATCAGACATCAAGAATTATAACATTCAAAAACCAGTCGGAGAACACTTCAATCTCTCTGGTCACTCGATTACAGACCTAAAAGTGACAATTCTTCAACAAAAAAACTTCAAAAACAGACTCCAAGGAGAGACTGCTGAATTGGAATTAATTTGCAAACTGGATACAATTAACTTAGGCTTGAATACACACTGGGAGTGGATGGGTCATTACACAAAGTAAAACTATTTCCCCATCTTTATCCACTCCTCCCCCCCCCCCCCCACTGTTCCTCAGACCTTCTTGTGAACTGCTGGAAATTGCCCATCTTGATTATCACTACAAAAGGTTTTCTCCCCTCCCTCCCCCCGCTGGTATTAGCTCATCTTAAGTGATCACTCCCCTTACAGTGTGTATGGTAACACCCACTGTTTCATGTTCTCTGTGTATATAAATCTCCCCACTGTATTTTCCACTGAATGCATCCAACGAAGTGAGCTGTAGCTCACGAAAGCTTATGCTCAAATAAATTTGTTAGTCTCTAAGGTGCCACAAGTACTCCTTTTCTTTTTGAAGAAACATTGTCTATCTACACAACTTTGGTGGTACAATGAGTAGATTTAAAAAAAAAAGGTGTTGGATTTAGGATATTAGCCATTATTCACAGAAGAGTATACACTGTTTTCAACCTGACTGATGGGGGTGGAAGGTGGGGGGAGGAGGAGAGGGCACGGCCCATAAAACCTCCATCAGGAGGTACAGTTTTGTGGCTGATTACATCCTTCAATGAAGAGTTTATGTATAGCTGCTGGAATATAAAATAAAATCAAGGTGCCACCAGCTAATCTTCGATTAAGAATTGTCTGGCAAATTAGTCGACATAAGTTGCTATACGTCACTGAGTCAGCAGTTTAAATTTAAAGGATGAAACTTCCTAGCTTCCTTTGCTTAAAATGTTCACTGTGGTAGAAAAATTATACTACTTCCTCTAAGTCTCTGGTATCCCATGCATTTCCTGAATGCTTTATTTCATTTTGGGGAAGTTATATGGGAGGTCAGACTAGATGATCACAATGGTACCTTTGGGCCTTGGAATCTATTAATATGATGGATGGGGAGGAGGCTAAAGGCGTTTCACCTTTTTTTTCAAAGTGTGTTCTTAACTCAAATTAGCTAACTTGAGTTAAAATCCTAGTTAAGACAAGCATTCTGTAGCTTCACGTGTATTAGCAGACCAAGTTAAAGACTAGAGGGAAGCCTAAGGTTACCCTGGTTTGACCTGCTAATTCACATGAAAACTAAACTGACTTGTCTTCCCTAGGAGTTTCATCTCATGTTAGCTAACTTGAGTTAACTCCCCTTTTTACCTGGTGAAAACAAAGCCCACCCTAAAGCTCTATTGATCGGGCCTCTTTCAAATTAAAGATGGGAAGAAGTTACTCACCTTGTGCAGTAACGATGGTTCTTCGAGATGTCTCCCCCTGTGGGTAATCCACTCCAGGTGTCGGTGTGTCCCTGCGCCGAAGATTTCTCGCAGCAGTACTCAGTCGGGGGAAGGGCACAGGAGTCGTCTTGTGCAACCGTTGGCGCCTCCTGTAGCGCGCTCCCCTGACAAGTAGGAGGGAAGGAGGGTGGGTAGTGGAGCACCCACAGGTGGACACAACTCGAAGAACCATTATTACTGCAAAAGGTGAGTAATTACTACTTCTTTAAGTGGTGTCCCTGTGGGTGCTCCACTCTAGGTGCTCGTAGGACAGTACCCCACCAGGGTGGTAGGGGTTCGGAGTTATGTACAAGTGTGTGATGAGAGCACTGTAAGGCCAACAATAGAATCTGAGACAAGGCCTTGGGTGATAGCATAATGCTTTGCAAAAGTGTGCTCCCATGTCCAGGTTGCAGCTCTACAAATATCTATTCGGGGGACATCGGTTGTATTCTTGCACAATTTCACCATGGCTCGCGTTGAGTGGGATCTGATGTCCACCAGTGGGGGTGGCGGCGGGCTGGTGGTTCTTTGTGATGCAGATGGTAGCAAGTTTGAATATAGGTAGACCCCCATTTGGAGAGTCTCTGGGTCAATTTTGTAGAGTCCTTGGAGCACTCTGCTATAGAGACAAATAGTCTTGGTGACTTGCAAAATGGTTTAGTTCTGTCCAAGTAAAAGGCTACAGCCTGTCTGACATCTAGCATGTGCAACATTGCTTCTCGAGAGTTGTTATGTGACTTGGGATAGAAGGCAGGTAAGTGTACAGTTTGGTTAATATGAAAATTTGTAGCCACGTTGGGCAAGAATTTTGGGTGAGGACATAACATGTTGTCGTCTTTGGTAAATACAGCGTACTGTGGTTCAGCCATCAATGCTCCTATTTCACGGACACATCTGGCAGACGTGATTGCCACTAGGAATGTGACCTCCACTGACATATGAAGGAGCGAGCAGGTTGCTAGAGGCTCGAAGGGTGGTCTTGTGAGACATCTGAGTACAAGACTGAGATCCCATGGTGGTGCAGGTTGGTGTACTTCTGGGTAAATGTTCTGTATACCTGCTAGAAAGCGCTGTGTAATCGGGTGAGCAAATATTGAAGTCCCTTCTGTCTGTTCGTGGCGAGTCGTAATGACAGGGAGCTGTACTTTAATAGAGCTTATGGTTAATCCCTTTTCCTTCCGTTCTTGTAGGTAGTCTAGGATCACAGAAGTGCCTTGGTCGCGTCTAGCTGTTTTTGCTGACCCCAAAGGGAGAATCTTCTCCACTTGTGGTGATAAGTATTTCTAATGATGAGGCGATGGGATGGCTATTTAATAATAGCCGTTTTACTTTCTCCAAACGGTTCAATTCCCCATGTTGGAACCAGAGAGGAGACAAGCTTTGAGATGGAGTTTCGCTGGGTCTAGATGGAGTTGTCAGGCCCTTGTTCTCGGACAGGAGGTCCATCTGGAAAGGCAGTTGTTGTGGGGCACAGACTGCTAGATGTGAAAGTTATGGAAACCAAATCTGTCTGGGCCATGTGGGGACAATGAAAATGTTGTATGTTCTGTTGAGTCATATCTAGCGGATGACCCGTTGGATCAGTGGTATCGATGGGAAGGCATATGAGTGACTCGTTCCACGGGATGAGGAAGGCATCCCCTAACAATCCCGGTGCCAGGCCTGCCCTGGAGCAAAATAGTGGACATTTGTGATTTGTCGCTGAGGCCAAAAGGTCGATTACTGGGTGACCTCATTTTTGGAATATTATGTCGAGAACACTGTTGTGGATTTCCCACTTATGTTCCTGTGAGAAGTGCCTGCTGTAGTGTTTTGGCACACTGGTAGGCATGATGCTGTGATGTTTATATTGTTGCAGATGCAGAAGTTCCATAAATTCCTGGCTTCTACGCATAGCAAGTGAGACCTAGCTCCTCCTTGGTGACTGATGTAAAACATGCATGCCACGTTGTCGGTGAGAATAGAGATTGAGGTGTCTCATATGAGTGGGAGGAAGTGTCGGCATGCATTGTGTACCACGTGGCGTTCCAGGAGATTGATATGTAGTCCCAGACCACTTGCCTTGTACACTGTGTTGACCCAAGTGGGCGCCCCAACCTATCAGGGAGGCATCTGTTGTAATAGTCACTGATGGGAAGTCTTGTTGAAAGGGAATCCCAAAGCATACATTCCCTGGCTGTGTCCACCATTTTAAGGAGAGGATAACCCTTGGTGGTAGTGTCACACGTCTGTTGAGAGAGTGTTTGCTGGGTGCACAGACCAGTGTTGCAGACAGCACATATGGAGTCTGGCATAGTTACAACTTTCGTAGTAAGGTGCCATATGTCCCAGAATCTGAAGGCATGTCCTCACTGAAGTTTGTGGGCTGATGGTCACAGTGGAAATAAGATTGGTCAATGTAGTGAATCTGTGGTTTGGCAATATTGCCTTGGCTTGTATGGAGTCTAGGTCGGCTCCGATAAACTAAAAGAAATCCACCCTGGAACCAACCCAACGATTGGAGTTTATCTGTAAACCCAGCTGGTGAAACAGGTCTAATGTGGTCTTCAACATGCCTGCCATTTCTTGTCGGTTGGCACCCCTGAGAAGGCAATTGTCCAAATAGGGGAAGATTAGGACTCGTTTGTGTCGTAAATGTGCTGCTACTACCGCAAGCGTTTGAGAATACGGGGGAAGCAGTGGACAGTCTGAAGGGAAGGACCCTGTATTGGTAGTGGTTGGGTCCTACTGTGAACCTCGGGAATCACAAATGATCTGGAGGATGGTGTGGATTGCACTCTCAGCAAATTTGTGGATGATACTAAACTAGGAGTGGTAGATACGGTGGCAGGTAGGGATAGGATACAGAGGGACCTAGAAAATTGGAGGATTGGGCCAAAAGAAATCTGATGAGGTTCAACAAAGATAAGTGCAGGGTCCTGCACTTAGGATGGAAGAATCCCATGCACCGCTACAGACTAGGGACCGAATGGCTAGGCAGCAGTTCTGCGGAAAAGGACCTAGGGGTGACAGTGGACGAGAAGCTGGATATGAGTCAGCAGTGTGCCCTTGTTGCCAAGAAGGCCAATGGCATTTTGGGATGTATAAGTAGGGGCATAGCCAGCAGATCGAGGGACGTGATCGTTCCCCTCTATTCGACATTGGTGAGACCTCATCTGGAGTACTGTGTCCAGTTTTGGGCCCCACACTACAAGAAGGATGTGGATGAATTGGAGAGAGTCCAGCGAAGGGCAACAAAAATGATTAGGGGTCTGGAACACATGACTTATTAGGAGAGGCTGAGGGAACTGGGATTGTTTAGTCTGCAGAAGAGAGGAATGAGGGGGGGGATTTGATAGCTGCTTTCAGCTACCTGAGAGGTGGTTCCAAAGTGGATGGTTCTAGACTATTCTCAGTGGTAGAAGATGACAGGACAAGGAGTAATGGTCTCAAGTTGTAGTGGGGAAGGTTTAGGTTGGATATTAGGAAAAACTTTTTCACTACGAGGGTGGTGAAACACTGGAATGTGTTACCTAGGGAGGTGGTGGAATCTCCTTCCTTAGAAGTTTTTAAGGTCAGGCTTGACAAAGCCCTGGCTGGGATGATTTAATTGGGGATTGGTCCTGCTTTGAGCAGGGGGTTGGACTAGATGACCTCCTGAGGTCCCTTCCAACCCTGATATTCTATGAACCATCTGTGGGCAGGATATATTGTAATATGGAAGTATACATCTTGGAGGTCGAAGGTTGCAAACCAGTCCCCCCCATCTTGCGCTGCAATTATTGTGGCCAGAGTGACCATTTTGAACCTGTGGTTGTGTACACACCTGCTGAGTTTTCAGAGATCTAAGATTGGTCTCCATCCCCCTCCTTTTTCTCTGTCAGGAAATATTTGGAATAAAAACTCCTCCCTCGGTATTGATGTGGTACAAGTTCTACAGCACCCAGGAGTAGGAGGTGATTACTTCCTGTTGCAGAAGGTGCTTGTGAGAGGGGTCCCTGAAGAGGAACAGGGAAGGGTAGGGGGGATGGCTGTGAAAGGAATGGTGTGGCCAGATTCTATGATCTCCAAAACCCATTGATCTGTGGTTATCGCAGCCCAGGTATGGTAAAATGGGCATAGGCAGTGACCAAAATAGTGGGATGGGGTATCTGTTGGTGCTAGAGGTGTGGGGAGGTCATGCATACCCTTGACCAAGACTTCAAAATTGTGGCTTAGATGTAGATGGATGAGGCCTGGTTCTGTGGAGTTCGTTGTCTGAGCCCATTGTTTGGGTCTGTTCTGAGTGATGATGGTTAAACGAGGTGCCTCATGACCTCTGCTATGGTGTAAAGCCAGGGCGTTTGTCACATGGTGGGTTTATGCCTAGTGTACGCAGCGTCGCTCGGGAGGCCTTCATGGTATGGGAGAGGTCGTCTGTTTGAGACTAGAATAGTTTATCCCTATTGAAGGGGAGGTCTTCCACTTTTAGCTGCAGTTCTTTTGGAATTCCCGAAGCTGGCAACCATGATGTTCTTATAACCACAGCTGTTGCAGTTGTTCGGGCAGCTGTCCCCGCTACATCCATTGAGGCTTGCAGCACTGTGCGGGCTATTAACTGACCCTTGCTGATAACGGCATTGAGTTGAGGACGTTTATGCTCAGGGAGGTCCTCCACAAGCTCTTGTATTTTACTATAGTTAGAGTAGTCGTAATTTGCTAGTAGACCAGAATAGTTGGCAAGTCTAAGCAGAAGGGTGGCTGACAAGTAAACTTTCCACCCAAAGAGGTCCAGTCTCTTGTGTTCTTTATCTTAAAAATGAGGCTGTTTACTGCGCTGATAGCAGCCTCCACCACCAGAGAACAGGCTTGCGGGTGTGAAAACAAAAATTCCATGCCTTTAGCTGGAACGAAGTATTTTCTGTCAGCCCTTTTGTTGGCGGGTGGTGCCGATGCCGGTGTTTGCCATATTACCTCCGCAGGCTCTATTATAGCCTTATCCATGGGGAGGGCAATCTTGGTCAATGATGCTGGTTGTAAGATTTTTAACAACTTATTTTGTTTCTCCTGCACCTCATGTATGGCAATTTCTTGGCTGTTTGCTACTCTTTTGAAGAGTTCTTGGAACCGTTTCAGATCTGGTGTCATGGGGTAGACAGTGTCACTGCTTTGTCTGGTGCAGAAGATGACCGTGGGGCAGGTGGTGAATCATCCAGGTCTGCCTGAGATCGTATCTCTGTCTCAGGGGGGTTAGAGGTTTCTCTATGTGGTAATGATGGGTGTACTCTGGAACCTCTTGTTGCTGGGGAAGGAGGACCAGAATAGGGGTTCTGGTATGTGGGCCAATGACCCCATTGTGGCCATTGCATGGGTTAAGGTGGTAATGGGTAAGGCCAGTGCTGTGCATACCAGGGCTGTGAATACTTGGAGGGATGAGGCTTAGGCTTCTCACAGCATTCCATGTAGGTCTCATCTGTGATGGGGATGAACATTAAGAGAAGCAGTTGTCCTGCACATCTCCTTCCTCACCACTATGCATGGAGAATGGTTCAGGAGATGAAGGATGGTACCGTGCTATGTAGCTCGGGGAGTGTTCGGTGCTGAGCAGTGGTGACTGTGGTGCCAAAGAAACTGCTATGTCAGCAGGACGCAGGAGTTGCGCTGGTCCCACCTTGGGGTTGCGGTCGAGCATTGGAGAGCTGACTGGTGCTGGATTCGGCTTGTTAGGCGGCAGCAAGTCTTGGGTTGGTGCCGGTGGCAGCAGCATTGACTGCGGTGCCACTGCTGGTGCCATGGAGGAAACTTGATGTCTCAGCTCCGGTGCCACATGTTGGGGCTCAGCAGGGGTCCGCTGAGGGATGGTGCCGGTGCCTTGTAAGTGCTCACTCCGGATGAGTGGAGCACTGAGGGTAAAGACCTCGCTGGGGAAGCTCTTTTTTTCTGAGACCCTCTTGCTGGAGAGGTCGAGGCTCGCTTCCTGACAGTTTTGGAAGTCGGAGCCTTATCACAGCTCAGGGATCTCGGTTTATGAGACTCACTGGAGGACATCTCTTGTGGAAGTTGAAGGGGATTTCTCCAGCAGCAGCATTTTCAAACGGAGATCCCGGTCACATCTTGCTCTTGTTGTTAAGTTGCTGCAATGTATGCATTTCTGGGAGATACGAGTTGAATGCAGGATGTGTGGCCGTCAGTAGTCACACTTTTTAAATCCCATTGAGCCCAGCATGATTGCAGTTAAGCCTCTCCCGTCTCTCAAGAGATAAGGGTGGGAGTTAATTATAATGATAAACTGTAGAAACTGTTCCCAAACGCGGAGTTAAGGAGAGAAAGTCTTTTCTTTTTTTTCTTTTTTTTTTGCATGTGGGGGGGAGGGGAACCTAAGAGGAACTGAGAAAACTATGTATAGACTAAGACTAACAATGTAAAAAGAAAAGGAGGACTTGTGGCACCTTAGAGACTAACACATTTATCTGAGCATAAGCTTTCGTGAGCTACAGCTCACTTCATCGGATGCATCACATGCATCCGATGAAGTGAGCTGTAGCTCACGAAAGCTTATGCTCAGATAAATGTGTTAGTCTCTAAGGTGCCACAAGTCCTCCTTTTCTTTTTGCAGATACAGACTAACAAGGCTGCAACTCTGAAACCTAAACAATGTAACTAAGTGTAGACCAAAAAGAAGTTCCTATGTAACTTGTAACTTTTTTTTTCCCCCTTCTTCCCCTGAAAATATCAAAGAGCACTGCCACGGAGCTCCGTCTGCAGCCGAGAACGGTTGAGAAGGAACCGAGGGGACAGTGGGGGGGAGCGCAAGCTGCAGGAGGTGCCAACGGCTGCACGAGACTACTCCTGTGTGCTCCCTTCCCCCAACCAAGTACTGCTGCGAGAAATCTCCGATCTCTGGCGCACAGATGCAACGACGTGTAGAGTGGAGGATCCACAGGGAAACCACTCAAAGAAGAATATTTACTTCTGCTCTTCTACTGCTGCCAGTTCACCTCTGCATGCATCCACACACATGCTTGATTTGCACACCATTATCAGGAAAGTGGGGGAATAAAAAGTCGCCAGATTAAGCCTGTTTAGCAACAATATTAAAATACCAGCTCAACAGGGTTCCTCAAACGTCGCATCACAGAGAAACCATACATTGCATCAATTGTTGACAATAGTTTTTTCATAATTCCGTTGCCTTATGTAGAAAGGCAGGTTCTGCCATGAAACCTGCAGCTGAAATAGGATAATGGATTGCCACTCAGTACAGATACTTTTTAAAGTCTCCAGCATGTAACAAGTTACTTGACTCAAGAGGGAGGACATCAAATTTGGAGCATGGCCAAAAGTTATAAAAGCAGAATACAAGCCTTTTCAGCAGTGATGTATTTTTTTTTTTTAAACACACACACAGGAACTAATTAATGGACTCAGACCAAGACCATGAAGTTTCATCCTGATATAAATCTCCTTTTAGGGAAATTATAAAAGTGAGACTATTTACACAATTGCCACATGTGTAAATTAGCATTCCCATAATGCTAACATACAGAGGAATCAAATTTTAGCAATTGTTTATCAATAATGTTGAACTAGCAGCAGAGTTTCAGATCAAACATTAAAGATTTATTTGGAAAACCTCCCTTTTGGCATCAGCAATGATCCAGTCAGTGCAAAGCGAACTGTAAAGTATTTCAAATAATTTCGCAGAAGTTAAAACAGAAAAAGATGCTAAACATTTGGCATTTATTCACAACATGCAGTTTTAAATCACTCAATGAGAACCATTTGGTATGAGTGTGCTTGCCCATATTTACTAAAAGTACATATATTTGAAAGAGAAATATTACTAAAGCCAATTTGCTGTAAGCGCTTTCTCCACAGTAGCTCCCTAAACTAAATTATATATAATAAGTATCACCTACATTCAGAGGTAATTTTAACATAGGCATGTAATATCTTGAACATCAAACTTGTTTCACATGCTAGACAGTGCTCCCAGAATAAGGATCTGTCTGCAAAATAACAGAAAAACAGGATGGGGAAGGTATTGTTAAAACGTGGTTTCTTTTTTTCTGTTTGGATTTAAAATGTATATGCATACACATATTCCCTAAAAGAGAATAGTCTCATTTATAGATGCATATACATATTCCCTAAAAACAGTCTTGTCTGTGTGGACAGAAAAATGTATTATAGCCATGTTTAACCCAAGTAGGCTAAAAACTCACTAACACGGTTAGATGACTAGTGTACACAGGGAAAAAAAGCCATGTTATAACAGTTCAGGTACCACCATGCAGAGTTCTGAAATATAAGCTAAGTGAAAAACTTCATCACTGAAATTTCAAGCCCTACTAAATAAGCTGATCTCCTTGCCATTGAAATATTTTAGTTTAACTGAGATTGTGGTTTACAGTAATTTAAATATACTAATCTCGCTGATGGCAGAATGCTCAAATTGTCTGTCGGGATCTTGCACTAGGAGTGATTTAACATACTCAATATTGAGCATATAGCATTCTTTGGCCAGGGACTATGGATAGAAGAGAAGAGACGCTATTTTGCATCGTTGATGCCCTGTCTTTTGGATAAGTTTAAGCCCAGGTCATTTCTGCCTGACTGTTTTAATGACTGCAGAGAAGGAGGATAAAGATTGTCTGAAAAAGGGATAACTCAGTCATCCTTATGTAAGCATTAGGAGATAAATCATCATGCAAATCATGCAGGATCAGAGGAGAAAGGGGAAGAAAAGCAAGACATTCAGGAACACTTCTCAAAATATTGGGGAAAATGAGTTCTGTTTCTTTAAGTTTGAAGAAATCATACACCTCACATTGCAAAGAAATTCTTACTTCATAGAAAACTTCCTTCCAAGACTGTCACCTCCTTTATATAACCAGGATTCAGAAGCAGAAAGATCGCTATTAGCATGTTTGCATCCAGAGGCAAAGTTAGATGCTCTAATATTAACTGTAATACTCAAAAGACAACTAATTGTACCAGTTTAATTAGAAGCCAATAAGTGATCTTTTAGTGGAAGACATCACTTTCTAATTTAAAGCTCTATACTGAAATGCCAGAAAGATGCGTATTAACCCAGTGGTCTCAACACAGATACACTGTGGGATTATGGGTCAATAGTAATCCTAGGACTTTGCTGAAGCTGATAAAGGCTGGACTCCTCCTGCAAACCAATTTAAAGACAGCATGGCCCCAGACACAGACACTATGCTGAGAGTAAGACAACTTGGGTGAACTTGGCACAAGTCACTTCCCCTCTTTGACTCTCAGTTTTCCTGATGGTAAAATGGGGATGATGCCTACCTTTTTGGATGCACTTTGAGACATACAAAGAGTGCTACGTGTCATCATCACACAAGGAGTCACAGGGAGTGATGATCATTAGATAGTGAGTCACTAGATTGATTACTAGAAATTCAAGAGACCCAACATTAGTGGATAACTGACCACAAACTGGAGCTGTGTGTTAGATTTAACAGTCAGAACTGTTTCTGTACAAACAGCTTTCCCATAATAAAGAGATTCATGTTTATTCAAATATTTTTTTGGTGCTGACTCACTCGTCACCTTGGTCAAAAAGCTTTACACTTCTGTGACTCAGTTTGCTCACCTGTAAAATGACATACATAACTCAAGATGCTTTACTGCTGAAGAAAGTCATTTGAGAGTCTCTGAAAAATACTTTGTGCCAAGTATTAAAACACAAAACTGATACAACCCAGTTGTAAATTCTAAGTTCAAATTAACAATTACCACATTAACCAAATTCTATTAAGTAAAGTTACACTGCAAACAAGAGTTATTTGCACAGGTTTATAAGAAAGCAAGCTTAAGTTTTCAAGCATAATTAGTAATATTGTGTGTGCAACTTGAAACTGCAAAGGGTTTTGATGTTCAATGATCAGATATGCAGCACTTGTGATCAGGCGGCCCCCTTTCTGGTATCTCAAGCTGGGAGCCCCACATTCAAAATCAGTAGTTCGCTTTGAAAGTGCAGGCCAGTGTTATTGAGAACACCTTATCTGTAGTCGTTCTCAGAAAGTTTTCACCGACCTTCACATGTGAAATAAGGACACCCTTTTATAGATAAGGCCAGAAGAGACCACTTATCATCTAGTCTAGCCTCCTGTGTAATACAGGCCACAGACCTTCCCTGAATCAATTCCCCTTGATGATCCAGCCCTCACTTTTGCCCCTTCTTTATTAACCCTTTGGAAAGACACCAGCTGAAAAACAGCTTAAATAAAAAGGGATTTTAGTATTTTCCTGCAATTCAATATCCTCAGGTCAACAGGAAACCCAGAACTTTTAAGGTGGGGAACACTGGTTTAAGGGTGCCATATCAACATTTATGGATTAGTTTCACAATCTGTGTCTGTCCTTTACCACTTCAGAAACCAGAAAATAGCAAGAGCTGGAAATGGATAAGCCAGAGAGAAGAGCAACATTACTTCCAGAAACAGGGATCTATTGTAAAATATGGAAAAAGTACTCTTACTCATGAGAGAAATTCATGTAGGCATTCCTATTTCTAGCAGATAGTTCACAGAAAGTGAATAAAAAGACGAAATCCCTCTGGATTCCGTATTGCTTGAGGCCAGAACGTGTGTGTGTAAAAAGCACAGTGCCTATAAGAGGCATTCTTTGTAACTATAAAGTGTAAGATCTCATAGCATAGAAATAGATCTCGTAATAAAGTGGAAGTTCAACTCCAAATAAGTGGTAAGCAACTATTGCAAACATCTGAGAAGCCACACAATCTTTACAACATTTCATTCTAAGTTGTCTTTGAAGTAAATAGTGAATTTTTTTAAATGTGGCTTACTTTGGACACAACGGGTTCTCAGACACATCCAACTGCGGGATTGAGGCCTGAATTTACAACAGGATGTACCAACCCTATTTTTCATTACACTCCAGTTGTCTACAGTATTATTTTCTTCCTTGTTGACTAGTTTCCACCTTACTTTGGAGTTAAAATAAAACGGTTGGAATAAGACTGACACATTCAGTTTGAATGGTAGCCACTGCATTTGGTTACACATTTATTCTACAAGTGTGGAGAAAGGATGACAGGTACAAATTCTCAGATTAAATTGTGTGTGTGAGATCCATTCACATGTACAAATCCAATGCCTCATTTGCTTATGGAGTTAAAATAAAGTTAAAGCAAAACTACATTCTGACCACACAGGTTTTTTTAAAGCCACACTTTTAGATCTTATAACTTGCATAACAGCATTCAAAGAAATCTTTATTTGAAAGGAACAGAAACCTCTCCCCATTTCAAGCCAGACCTGCCTCTTCACCGAGAAAAAGTAGCCTTCACGGAATGATTAAGTTTTGCTCAATTAAATATCTTTTTTTTAAAGCAGGTTCTATTTGATACACAACTAAATCAGAAATTTAGACACTGGAATTGAACAAATCCGGTTACTACAAGAAAGGTTATCCCTGGTACATTTACGGAATTGTTGGCTATGTACATGCTCTGGTGTCTGAACACTAATGAAGAGAAGAGGCTTTGATTCTTCATTCTATACTATTCAGCTTCCAGAATATAAATGAACTACGGGATTCATAATAATTTCCTCAGTTATAGCTATGTTTCACACCAAAATTTACAAAAACTGATTTCACTTGTCATACTGACTCTCACTATTGTGTAATGTGAAACATTTAGCCATAAGCATTCATTAACTGCTCAACGAGGAACAAAACAAGCATACTCAGGACTTGAAGTCTGCCAGGTCCCTATCATCTAGAGATTTATATCCCAGCCTCCTTCCTTTTCCTGACAGCTGGTGGTGGGCAAGTACCAGGGGGTTTCTCCTGAACCCTTTTGGTGGATTTTCTCCTCCCCACCTGAAAATCTTTGATATCTATTTTGAGGCTGAAGTAAAGGACTAAAACCCACCAGCAAGGCACAGGAGAAGCCACCCTCAATCCCACAGTACAAATCCTGCTCCTATGCAACCAGCTGTTTAGAAGGGAAATGAGCTGGGATTTACCAAGGTGCTGTTTCTGGACACTTTTTAGGGGCTCTTTCCCACAGTCTAGTAGGTAGTTGAAAAACGTAAAGTTCAACCCCCTCTAGCTGCTTAAAGAGAATGAATTCCTGCCTCCCCTACACACACACCTGCAGCAGTCAGGTCTATTTGGAAGAAGGGAAGATGAAGCAGGATCTGCTAGTCTACTCCTCCAACAGTTTGTTTGGGGGTCGTTGTCCTACGTAACTCCAATATCTTCCTCTGCTGCTCATTTCTTTACCAAGCAGCATCTTAATTAACTTGATATTCTCAGTTTTATTGCTGCCCACATGGTACTGAATACAACAAGCACTGAACCTGGCAAGTCTTGTTACCACCACTCTGCTGTTGCTTGGAGCAGGAACAGACCATACATTCCACAGAAGCAGTATAGCTGATGTAGATGCCCAATACCTCAGCAGGCAAGGTTTTGTTTTCACCTAGGAGAAAGGTATTTCAAGCCCTGGGTATACTAAACCAAATCCAGACCACCCACACACACTCCTGTTAAACTTCAGAAATAAAACATATCTGGACACAGACAAAAAATGGTTACTAACCTTTCTGTAACCATTGTTCTTCAAATGTGTTGCACATGTCCACTCCAATGTAGGTGTGAGAGTGCCCCAAGCACAGCTGCCAGAAATTCTCGTAGTTGCATCCGTTGTGTCGGCTCTAGCGCCCACTGGTGTCACGTGCTCATAGCACCAGTATAAGGGGCCTTGCAGACCCTACCCTCCTTCCGTTTCTTCTGATCGACCGCCTCCAAAGAGAGGACGGAAGGTGGGTTTTGGAACAGACATGTGCAACACATTGCAAAGAAAAGTTAGAGAGAGGTTAGTAACCATTTCTTTGAGTGCTTGCACATGTCCCTTCCAATGTAGGTGACTCACAAGCAGCTGCCCCGGAGGTGGGTTCAGAGATCAAGGGCAAGCTGACTGTAATACAGCCCAACTGAAACAGTCTCTGGCCTGTTGTGTAATGGCGTATAGCATGGTGAACATATGAACTGACAACCAGGTTCTCACCCTGCAGAAGTCCTGAATTGGAACCTGTGCTAAAATAGCTGTGGAAGAAGCTTGAGACATGGTAGAGCTGTTAGGTTAGCCGGGGTGATATGTTCGCAAGGATGTAACATGCCTTGATACATGAAAGTGATCCGCAATGAGATTCTCTGGTGAAATTGGGAGACCTTTCATTCTTTCTGCTATCACTAGGAACAACTGAATGGATCTGTGGAATGGCTTGGTCCTGTGTATGTAGAAGGCCAGGGCACACTGGACATCTAATGATGGACATCTAATGACATCTAATCTAACATCTTCCCTGTTCACATGCAGTTTAGAGTAGAACACTGGCAGAAAAAGTGCTTGACTGCAATGGAATTAATACAGATTTCAGGAGGAACAACAGGTGTGGTCACAGCTGGACCTTGTCCTTGAAAAAGACCATGTATGGGGATTCCGAAGTGAGAGCTCAGATTTCAAAGCCATCTGGGCAAGGTGACTGTCGCCAGGAAGGCTACTTTTCAAGAGAGGCTTAACAGCAAGCAAGTTGACAGTGATCCAAATAGGGGTCCAGGTTTAGGTCCCAAGGGAGGAGGGGAGAGATGGATTCCTAACTTGAGGATATACCTTTGCTAGGCCTATGAGAAAACGAACTACCATGTCATGTGAAAAGACAGAATGGTTGTTAATCATGGGATGAAGGCCAAGCTGACTGCTAGATGGACCTTAACTGAGGAAAGGGCTAGCCCTTGAGGTCTTAACAAAAGCAGGTAGTCTAGAACAGTGGTTCCCAAACTGGGGTTTGTGAAAAGTTACAGGGGGTTCCCAGGAAAAAGTTCTCTAATGGCAGACAGCTGTCCCTAAGGAGCCCAGGCAGCACAGAGCCAGCAGCCCGGAGCCCCTGGACTTCCAAGAGCTAAGCAGATCAAAGCAAGCACATCTATCACACTGAGGAGATTTAAACTTCAAGACTCCTTATAAGAAATGGAAAGGGAGGTGAATATTTTTTGCTGTTTTTAAAATTAAATAGGCAGCTAGTATTGTTTTTAAAATTATTATAAAGAACAAGTTAAAGCTTTGTTGTAACGTGCATTGTTTGCCTGGACTGCTCAAGACCTGAATGCTCGTATAGGAGGAACTCTGAGTTGGCTGCTTAAATATCTTCATGATGTTTCACATCTGATACTCCTTGATGAAACATAGGAGCCTTGTCTTATAACAGGCTCATTCAAAGTGATATAAGCTACAAAAGTGAGATCTTGGAAGAGTGCTGCCGTTTTCATAATGTAAAAAATACTATAATGATAAATTATTAATAATAGTGTCAGGTTTCAGAGTAACAGCCGTGTTAGTCTGTATTCACAAAAAGAAAAGGAGTACTTGTGGCACCTTAGAGACTAACCAATTTATTTGAGCATGAGCTTTCGTGAGCTACAGCTCACTTCATCGGATGCATACCGTGGAAACTGCAGAAGACATTATATACACACAGAGACCATGAAACAACACCACCTCCCGCCCCACTGTCCTGCTGGTAATAGCTTATCTAAAGTGATCATCAAGTTGGGCATTTCCAGCACAAATCCAGGTTTTCTCACCCTCCACCCCCCCCACACACACACACAAACTCACTCTCCTGCTGGTAATAGCCCATCCAAAGTGACCACTCTCTTCACAATGTGTATGATAATCAAGGTGGGCCATTTCCTGCACAAATCCAGGCTCTCTCACCCCGCCCCCGGAAACAAGGGGAAACAGGCTACCTTGCATAATGACTTAGCCACTCCCAGTCTCTATTTAAGCCTAAATTAATAGTATCCAATTTGCAAATGAATTCCAATTCAGCAGTTTCTCGCTGGAGTCTGGATTTGAAGTTTTTCTGTTGTAAGATAGCAACCTTCATGTCTGTGATTGTGTGACCAGAGAGGTTGAAGTGTTCTCCGACTGGTTTATGAATGTTATAATTCTTGACATCTGATTTGTGTCCATTTATTCTTTTACGTAGAGACTGTCCAGTTTGACCAATGTACATGGCAGAGGGGCATTGCTGGCACATAATGGCATATATCACATTGGTGGATGTGCAGGTGAACGAGCCTCTGATAGCGTGGCTGATGTGATTAGGCCCTTTGATGGTGGTGTCCCCTGAATAGATATGTGGGCACAGTTGGCAACGGGCTTTGTTGCAAGGATAGGTTCCTGGGTTAGTGGTTCTGTTGTGTGGTATGTGGTTGTTGGTGAGTATTTGCTTCAGGTTGCGGGGCTGTCTGTAGGCAAGGACTGGCCTGTCTCCCAAGATTTGTGAGAGTGTTGGGTCATCCTTCAGGATAGGTTGTAGATCCTTAATAATGCGTTGGAGGGGTTTTAGTTGGGGGCTGAAGGTGACGGCTAGTGGCGTTCTGTTATTTTCTTTGTTAGGCCTGTCCTGTAGTAGGTGACTTCTGGGTACTCTTCTGGCTCTGTCAATCTGTTTCTTCACTTCTGCAGGTGGGTACTGTAGTTGTAAGAAAGCTTGACAGAGATCTTTTAGGTGTTTGTCTCTGTCTGAGGGGTTGGAGCAAATGTGGTTGTATCGCAGAGCTTGGCTGTAGACGATGGATCGTGTGGTGTGGTCAGGGTGAAAGCTGGAGGCATGCAGGTAGGAATAGCGGTCAGTAGGTTTCCGGTATAGGGTGGACTACAAGCCGTCAAGAACACTATCCCCGATAATGTCACGGCTAACCTGGTGGCTGAACTTTGTGACTTTGTCCTTACCCATAACTATTTTACATTTGGGGACAATGTATCAGATCAGCGGCACTGCTATGGGTACCTGCATGGCCCCACAGTATGCCAACATTTTTATGGCTGATTTAGAACAACGCTTCCTCAGCTCTCATCCCCTAAAGCCCCTACTCTACTTGCGCTATGTTGATGACATCTTCATCATCTGGACCCATGGAAAAGAAGCCCTTGAAGAATTCCACCATGATTTCAACAATTTCCATCCCACCATCAACCTCAGCCTGGTCCAGTCCACACAAGAGATCCACTTCATGGACACTACAGTGCTAATAAACAACGGTCACATAAACACCATCTTACACCGGAAACCTACTGACCGCTATTCCTACCTACATGCCTCCAGCTTTCACCCTGACCACACCACACGATCCATCGTCTACAGCCAAGCTCTATGATACAATCACATTTGCTCCAACCTCTCAGACAGAGACAAACACCTACAAGATCTCTGTCAAGCTTTCTTTCAACTACAGTACCCACCTGCTGAAGTGAAGAAACAGATTGACAGAGCCAGAAGAGTTCCCAGAAGTCATAGAATCATAGAATCATAGAATATCAGGGATGGAAGGGACCCCAGAAGGTCATCTAGTCCAACCCCCTGCTCGAAGCAGGACCAATTCCCAGTTAAATCATCCCAGCCAGGGCTTTGTCAAGCCTGACCTTAAAAACCTTTAAGGAAGGAGATTCTACCACCTCCCTAGGTAACGCATTCCAGTGTTTCACCACCCTCTTAGTGAAAAAGTTTTTCCTAATATCCAATCTAAACCTCCCCCATTGCAACTTGAGACCATTACTCCTCGTTCTGTCATCTGCTACCATTGAGAACAGTCTAGAGCCATCCTCTTTGGAACCCCCTTTCAGGTAGTTGAAAGCAGCTATCAAATCCCCCCTCATTCTTCTCCTCTGCAGGCTAAACAATCCCAGCTCCCTCAGCCTCTTCTCATAACTCATGTGTTCCAGTCCCCTAATCATTTTTGTTGCCCTTCGCTGGACTCTTTCCAATTTATCCACATCCTTCTTGAAGTGTGGGGCCCAAAACTGGACACAGTACTCCAGATGAGGCCTCACCAATGTCGAATAGAGGGGAACGATCACGTCCCTCGATCTGCTCGCTATGCCCCTACTTATACATCCAAAATGCCATTGGCCTTCTTGGCAACAAGGGCACACTGCTGACTCATATCCAGCTTCTCGTCCACTGTCACCCCTAGGTCCTTTTCCGCAGAACTGCTGCCTAGCCATTCCGTCCCTAGTCTGTAGCTGTGCATTGGGTTCTTCCGTCCTAAGTGCAGGACCCTGCACTTATCCTTATTGAACCTCATCAGATTTCTTTTGGCCCAATCCTCCAATTTGTCTAGGTCCTTCTGTATCCTATCCCTCCCCTCCAGCGTATCTACCACTCCTCCTCTGCTTGGACCCCTAGGCTTGAGGCTACCCATTTCAGTAGGTCTTGGTATGCCTTGTGGTCATCTGGAGGTGGAGAGACCCCGGGTGCCACTGTGGCTTCATCCAGAGTGGATGAAGAGGAAGCTAAACCCAGATGGGGAGCATGAAGGGGCTTCCTCTTGGGGTTTGGTACCATGGTTGGTACCGGAGTCCGGTTCCAGGGTGTCTAGAGATGCTGCAGTACTAGGGATGCTCCAACACAATCAAATAAGATCATCTCTAACGAGTCCCTTTGTGGTGGACGAAACCCTCACCGGTTCCAAAAAGGCCACTGCATGATGGTTGGGCCCCATGGGTATGGTGGCCAGGCACCCAGAGGTCCTGACGAACTCAGTGCCATAATGGAGTGGGAACAGCTCAGGGAGCAGCGAAGTCGGACACTTTGGTGGGGGTGGGGGGAGGGAAGAAATACTAATCCTCCTCCGAGTCCAATGAGGAAGGAGAGGTAAGTTGGAGTGTTGTGCCACTGGGTGCCGGAGAAGGCTGCCTGGGGGACCTTGCGGTTATCAACAAGGGTTTCCTCTTGGACAGCTGACGCACTGACATCAATTCCCTGCCACTTTGGGACACTGGCGGTGCCAAGCCCTGACAGGGGAGTCTGGTTCCGGTAGGGTCAAAAGAACCCTTGCAGCTGCAAATGCTTCAGGGATCGATGGGACCACAAATTGGCCAGTACAATAGTCTTGAGTGGACATCATAGGATGCTGCGGAACCAGGGCTGTGGACACCTGGTGATGTGGTACCGGGGATGAAGAGCAGCCTGCCATGGGTCTCACTCTCTCCGTCTTTGTCCTTTGGCACCGGAGACCAGCTCTTCTCCTGGTGCTTCTTCTTAGGCACTGGTGAAGACGATGAGTGCCGAGGGACTTGTGTTGATGGAGGAGCACTCTGCACAGAAGCTGAAGCTGCGGGTCCAAGGCCAGTCTGAAGGCTGCCTCCATGCAGAGGACCTTCAAATGAGCAGTGTGGTCCTTCTAGGTCCAGGGCTTGAATTCTTTACAAATTTGGCAGAGGTCCTTCCTACGAGCTTCCCCTAAATACTTGCTCGAGTGCGGATCATTCAAAGGCAGGTCTTGGCACCAGGAAGAAGGACAACTCTGCTATCTATGAATGGAGGCATCCAAACTATCTTAACCTACCCTAACTACTAAAAACTATGAGAACTACTAAATAACTAAAAACTATGAGAACTATTTACAGACTGAAGAACTTCAAAAAGTTCTCACAAAAATTAAGTGACTGGGCAACAAAATGGCAAATGAAATTTAATGTGCATAAATGTAAAGTAATGCATATTGGAAAAAAAACCTCCAATTATACATACAATATGATGGGGGCTAATTTAGCTACAACTAATCAGGAGAAAGATCTTGGAGTCATCGTGGATAGTTCTCTGAAGTCGTCCACGCAGTGTGCAGTGGCAGTCAAAAAACCAAACGGGATGTTAGGAATCGTTAAAAAAGGGATAGAGAATAAGATGGAGAATATCTTATTGCCCTTATATAAATCCATGGTACACCCACATCTTGAATACTGCATACAGATGTGGTCCTCATCTCAAAAAAGATATACTGGTATTAGAAAAGGGCAACTAAAATGATCAGGGGTTTGGAACGGGTCCCATATAAGGAGAGATTAAAGAGGCTAGGACTTTTCAGCTTGGAAAAGAGGAGATTAAGAGGGGATATGATAGAGGTATATAAAATCATGAGTGGTATGGAGAAAGTGAGTAAGGAAAAGTTATTTACTTGTTCCCATAATATAAGAACTAGGGCCACCAAATGAAATTAATGGGTAGCAGGTTTAAAACAAATAAAAAAGTTCTTCTTCACTCAGCGCACAGCCAACAAGTGGAACTCCTTGCCTAAGGAGGTTGTGAAGGCTAGGACTATAACAGGGTTTAAATTCATTTAGGTTAAGTCCATTAATGGCTATCAGCCAGGATGGATAAGGAATGGTGTCCCTGGCCTCTGTTTGTCAGAGGGTGGAGATGGATGGCAGGGGAGAGATCACTTGACCATTTCCTGTTAGGTTCACTCCCTCTGGGGCACCTGGCATTGGCCACTGTCGGCAGACAGGATACTGGGCTGGATGGACCTTTGGTCTGACCCAGTAAGGCCATTCTTATGTTCTTAAAGATTAGAAAACCACTAAGGGAGGAGATTTCCAGCAACCGTCACGAGCAGTAAGAAGGAACTGAAGGAGAGTAGGATCCAGCAGGGCCCCTTATTCTGGTGCTATGAGCATGCGACACCAGAACACATTAAAGCTGATCCAACAGATACCGCTGAGGGAAAAATTTCCAGCAACTGGGCTTGGGGTGCACACACTTACATTGAAATGGATATGTGCAAACACTCAAAGAAGGTGGTCAGATTTTAATGCCATGAGAGACAATTATGGTCATCTGGTCAGAATACTGCACAAAGCAGGACAGAGAATTTCACCAAGTGATTCCTGCATCAAGCCCGTAACTTTTTGTAGAGCTATAGCACACTTTAGAAAGACATCCATCAATCCCAATCTAAAATGCGCTAACGTTACCCATTATTCTGAATGGGAGTAAAATCATACTGAAGTTCAGTTTCCTTACTTCTTATTGACCTCATCAAGTTCTGTTCTTAGCTTTCCTATTTCAATCTGTAGTTTGGCCCTCTCTCTTGCAGTCTCATCCAGAACTCTTCGGGCATCAGCCAGCTCAGATTCATAGAGGGTCTTGACTCCACTCACCTAAGATAATGAAAGAAATAGATACAGTGATTGTCCTGAAGACTGAATTTCAGAGAGAAAGTAAAAAATTTAAGTTTTATTTAAATGAAATCTCTATTTATGAAAGTGACCAATGGGTTTCTTGATTCTTGTTTTAAGACAAGAAAGATACACCATGCTACTCTGAACAGAAAGCATGGACCTACTGTTTAGAAGTGATCCATTCCTTTAATTAAGGATTTATTTAAAGAACAAAAATAGAGAAATGAACACTCAGGTTTACAACACCAAGTCTAAGAACCAAACTGAAGTGGATTAAGCCCTAGGATCAGATACTATCTATTTCCATTTACTTAGAATACTACTGTTTTATAGGGTTACTTGAGGTGGTATAATCCCTTAGATATAAGCCACAAGTGACTTTGGATTGAGGAAATTAAGATTTGATATTTTAACCCAGTTTCACATCTTTAAATTTAGAATCCAACAGTAAGTCTGGCCAACAGTTTATTTCCAGTAACACCTACAAAGATGTGTGCTTCCTCTCCTGCTGTTCCTACTATGTAGTATGGGTTTTCCCCCTGAAATCCTAGAAAATGTAAGCCACCTCCACGCTGTCTCCAGCCACCCATTCATTCCCTTTCTCTACCTAATAGCCATCTCTCTTTATGCTTTTGTTTTTAAGTTGCCAAGCTTTTTCTACTTTTAGGACACGAGACTACAAGCCAGGTATAGGAGGTACAAGAATTTAGGTCCAACCAGGATCACTGCAGGTGATCTATGAACGATTACAGAAAAAGCTACTAGCATCTAACTTCAGAAGCATGAAGGAGATTAACGATAGTGGAAAGATCCAGGGGCGGGAGAAATACCAAGAAGACAGTGGTGAAAAGGAAGAGAAACTTGATGACAAGGCAGGAGAGAGAGATAAGGAAAAATAAAGCGTGCTGCACTATCTCCAGAAAGGCCAATTTAGATCAGAAAGTGGCAGCAGCAGTAAGAATGAACTCAGATATAGTAACTCCTCGCTTAACATAGTTATGTTCCTGAAAAATGCAACTTTAGGCGAAACGATGTTAAGTGAATCCCATTTCCGCATAAGAATTAATGAAAATGGGGGGGGGAGAAGAGGCTAGGTTCAAGGGAAATTTTTTTCACCAGACAAAGGACTATTTTTATATTTATTTATTTATTTATTTATATTAATTATATAGTCCTTTGTCTGGTGAAAAAAAATTTCTACATACAAACACGCGCACGCGCACAAAGTTTTAAACAAACAATTTAATACTGTACACAGCAATGATGATTGTGAAGCTTAGTTGAGGTGGTGAAGTCAGAGGGGGGGATATTTCCCAGGGAATGCCTTACTGCTAAATGATGAACTACCACTCGGCTGAGCCCTCAAGGATTAACACAGTGTTGTTAATGTAGCCTCACTCTACAAGGCAGCACAAATGGAGGGAAGGGGAGACAACATGGGAGAGAGACACACACCGTGTGTGCGCGTGCGTGTGATGCTTATTGCCCCTTTAGGTATGCTGACCCCACTAACTACATTGCCTTTTTAAGTAGATCAGCAAGTTGAGACGGAAGCTGCTGCCAGCAAGCTCCCTCCGTCCTGAGCCCTGTCGTCCCCGTCCCACCCCCGACCCCCGCCAGCTCTATGGAGATGGGGTAAGTGGGGGGAGAGGTGTACAGGAGCAGGGGGGAGAGGGATACCCTGACATTAGCACCCCTCTTATTCTTTCCTCCCCCCCCCCCCCGCCCAGCAAGCAAGAGGCTCCTGGGAGCAGCTCCAAGGCAGAGGGCAGGAGCAGCACATGGCAGTGGGGGGAAGAACAGCTGAACTGCCAGCAACTGATAGTTTGCTGGGTAGCTGCCGCACAGGGAACTTAGAGGAGCAGGGAGCTGATTCCAAGCCCCCACCAGCTAGCTCCAACGGGCTGCTCTTTCTGCAAGCAGTGGACAAGGCAGGTGGCTGCCAAACAACATTATAAGGAAGCATTGCACAACTTTAAACAGCATGTTCTCTAATTGATAAGCAACGTAACAACGTTAACCGGGACAACTTTAAGTGAGGAGTTACACCTGATCTAAAGAAAAAATGGGATACAACTACGATGCTGACCTGTTAAATTTCTGAAGTAAGCCTTGTTGTTTCTGCCAAGCAAAACTTGAGAAATTACTTCACACAAGAGTCATTTTTCAGTGATATAACCTTAGTTTACTTGCTGCATATGCATTCTTACTCATTTCCTTTAACTCACTGCCTAGTATTTGAAGGTCTAGTCACCAGAAGTTTAGTTTACACAGCTGATAACCATGGAGGTTGTATGTAGCACATAGGAGCTTAACTCAGTATGGAAATAGCAAAATTTAGGAAGCTCTCTTCAGAGATTCAGTATGGCTATACTATTGCTCCTGCACACAGCACTTGCCAGTGACACCAATAGAAATGTAGCAGTTTTCACATCCAGAGGACCTTTCATTCTGGGTGACACATCAGTGCCAAACGTAAGTGTACATTGGAATCACACATTATTTGGATGGAACTTCCCAAAGGGTTTAATTTCAGTTTCACAAGGAGAATCTCCCACATGCTCTTGTCAATTGAAAATGAACAATTTCAAATCTTTCCCAGGCTATATCAGGGATAAATTCCTCTGTGCCACACCCAGTGTGTTGTTCCATCTAACTCGTACATCACTCAACAACATGGGACAGGGAGGTGGTGGAATCTCCTTCCTTAGAAGTTTTTAAGGTCAAGCTTGACAAAGCCCTCAATGGGATGATTTAGTTGGGGACTGGTCCTGCTTTGAGCAGGGGGTTAGACTAGATGACCTCCTGAGGTCCCTTCCAACCCTGATATTCTATGATTCTATGGTGTCCCTAGCCTCTGCTTGCCTGAAGCTGGGAATGGGCAACAGGGGATAGATCACTTGGTGATTACCTGTTCTGTTCACTCCCTTGGGGGCACCTGGCATTAGCTATGGTCAGAAGACAGGATACTGGGCTAGATGGACCTTTGGTCTGACCCAGTATGGCCATTCTTATGTTGGGTACGGCACACAGTATACAAAGAGAGAATTTGATTCCTTAGACAGTTCCATCAGCCAGAAAAAGGAGCAACCCTCAAAGCGGAAGATGCATGCAGAGCAAACTTTATGATTCCACAAGTTTTGAAGGTTTTCAGAAGCTCCTGGGGGGTCTGTTCCTCCAGTACAATATGACTGAGTGGAGTTCTTGCCAAGCAAAGGCTTCTGCTCCATCCCCATTCAGCATTCCAGGAGTCTTAGGCCTGGTCTACACAAAAGTAGTAACATAACTACATCAGCTGGAGTTGTGATCTTTTGCCAGCATAGCTATACTGAAATATGCCCTAGTGTGGATACAGATGAATGGTATAATCATGCTTATACTTGGACAAACAGTTATAACACAACTGCATCTACACTAAACAAGTTTTGCTGGTAAACTATGTTGGAAAAACCCTCCTAGAATAGACAAGGCCATATATAAATGGGAGAGTGGCTTCGGATTCTACGTGCCTCAGACAGCCTGCAGTAATGCAATGAGGGAAAGATGTGAACTCCAGTACACAGTCTGTTACACCCTGCTCATTTTTTTCAGCAAATTATGTCAACTAACGAGGATTTGGAGATGTAGGGTTGGAGAGACTGCCATTTCTGCCACTGTTACAGATCTGCTACCCTAACACCTGCACAGAGGCTCCATCTATACTAGGGGTTTGTTGTGGGTGGGTTTTTGTTTTTTGGTTTTTTTTAAGTTTCCCACTCTTGCTAAAACCAGTAGAGATAAACTGATATTCACATTATACACAGGCCAATGGCAATGTTTACCACCATGTTATGCAACCCTGTTCAGAGCAGTGCTGGCAGACCATGTCAGAAGAGGCAGTCTACAGTAGGACTCCTCGTCCTACTTTAGAGATGGAGTTACTGGATACGTTAAGCCAGTTAGCAACTGTTCCAGAACAGCACAAAGTGAGTGAACGAAATGGTCATTCTTAGATCTGATACTGAACAGTGTGCGCTCTTTAATAATGTGTCTAAGACCAAGGATAGACCCTTAAGAAATCCAAATACACTCATTCACCACTGGTTCAGTAATGATTCACTGCATCCCCAGCTATACTTCTCCCTAGCAACTCCATCTTCTTTAGGTAGTCTCACATCCAAGGACTGAATGTGCCTAACTGCTTAGCCTGTGAAACTTGATAAGATCAAAAGTCTGTGCAGTTGCAGACTCAAAGACGAACACTAAACCAAGGTGCAAGGCTTGGGGACAAGATTCTTGTCTGTGTACTTTAGTATTTGGCTCCACATTATACAGTAAGAGAAAGGAAGAGAACCCCATTTCCTATTTTTCTGTGCATTATACCACCAATATGTATTGAGAGTGTTCAGGGTGTAATGGGCACCAAGGAACGTATAATTATGAAGCACTCATGCCACAGTACAACATAAGTACAAGAAAACAAAGCAGCAGCAATTCAGTAAAAAGAACGGCGATCAGAGCTTTAATGTCATACCTGTCTAGAGATCAAAGAAATTTCTCCCACATACTTTCAGGTTCATTTTAACTATTTAGGAAGGACAGAATGGGTAAGAGAAGATGTGACATTCTATATCAGAAATTCCATTACCTATTTTAAAGTTATTAATTCAGAAACAGGATTTGGAAGTCTTCTAGATCAATGTTCTAACTGATGAAGCAAGAGGAGGGGCACCAATATTACAGACAATGACAAGACATTCCTTAAGCATCTTTCTATCATGTACAGAAAGAAAAACGGCATTATCTTGGGATACACTTTGGGCAAACAGACCATAGTCCCAATAAAATATTGGGGGGGGAGGTTGTTTTTTGTTAAAAAACACTATTTAAAGGGGGTCAAATTCTCAAAGCTAAATAACTGAGAAATTTATTGGAAAGAAGTTTTTGTTCACTTTGTTTAAAGTTATATTATTCAACAAAATGTTTGAGGACCAAAAAAAACTACAGTGATACAATGACGGGGTCTAAATTAGCTGTTACCACTCAAGAAAGAGATCTTGGAGTCATTGTGGATATTTCTCTAAATTCATCCACTCAATGTGCAGCAGCAGTCAAAAAAGCAAACAGAATGTTGGGAATCAAGAAAGGAATAGATAATAAAAGACAGAAAATATCACAGTGCCCCCATATAAATCCATGGTACGCTCACACCTTGAATACTGCGTGCAGATGTGGTCGCCACATCTCCAAAAAGATATATTGGAATTGAAAAAGGTTCAGAAAAGGGCAACAAATATTATTAGGGGTATAGAACGGCTTCCATATGAGGAGAGATTAATAAGACTGGTATAGAGAAAGTAAATAAGGAAGTGTTATTTACTCCTTCTCATAATACAAGAACAAGGGGCCACCAAACTAATTAGGTAGCAGGTTTAAAACAAACACAAGAAAGTATTTTTTCATGCAACACACTGTCAACCTCTAAAACTCCTTGCCAGAGGGTGTTGTGAAGGCCAATACTATAACGGGGTTCAAAAGGGAGCTAGATATTCATGGAAGATAGGTCCATCAATGGCTATTAGCCAGGATGGGCAGAAATGGTGTCCCTAGCCTCCATTTGCCAGAAGCTGGGATTCGGTGACAGGGCATGGATCACTTGATGATCACCTGTCTGTTCATTCCCTTTGGGGCACCTGCCACTGGCCACTGTCAGAGGACAGGATACTGGGCTTGATGGACCTTTGGTCTGAATCACAGAATATCAGGGTTGGAAGGGATCTAGTCCAACCCCCTGCTCAAAAAGCAGGGCCGATCGCCAACTAAATCATCCCAGCCAGGGCTTTGTCAAGTCTGATCTTAAAAGCCTGACCCAGTCTGACCCAGTATGGCCATTCTTATGTACGGTTCTTCTGTTGCAAGAGAGGCTACTTTGGTTAGAAAGCCATCTTGGTTAAGTGGGGACATTAAGCAACAACACAAAAATGAAAAGGAGTACTTGTGGCACCTTAGAGACTAACAAATTTATTTGAGCATAACACAAAAATGAGAAATCAAATGGAAAAGAGACAACAGATGATGTACATTGGTCAAACTGGACAGTCTCTACGTAAAAGAATAAATGGACACAAATCAGACGTCAAGAATTATAACATTCAAAAACCAGTTGGAGAACTCTTCAATCTCTTTGGTCACTCGATTACAGACCTAAAAGTTGCAATTCTTCAACAAAAAAACTTCAAAAACAGACTCCAAGGAGAGACTGCTGAATTGGAATTAATTTGCAAACTGGATACAATTAACTTAGGCTTGAATAAAGACTGGGAGCGGATGGGTCGTTACACAAAGTAAAACTATTTCCCCATGTTTATCTCTCCCTCCCTCCCCCCCCCCCCCCGTTCCTCAGATGTTCTTGTCAACTGCTGGAAATGGCCCACCTTGATTATCACTACAAAAGCCCCCCGCCCCCCTCACTCTCCTGCTGGTAATAGCTCACCTTAAGTGATCACTTTCATTACAGTGTGTATGGTAACACCCACTGTTTCATGTTCTCTATGTATATAAATCTCCCCACTGTATTTTCCACTGAATACATCCGATGAAGTGAGCTGTAGCTCACGAAAGCTTATGCTCAAATAAATTTGTTAGTCTCTAAGGTGCCACAAGTACTCCTTTTCTTTTAAGAGATGATAGTTGGAGGATGTAGGCAATTGATAAGAGAAGGAAATGGTAATCATACTGGGAGCACATACTGATAAGGACAGTAAGGAAGAACTTTTTAAAAAATCAGGAACAAAAGAGCATTAAAATTCTATTGTCACCTGAAAAGACAGCCAGATTTCCAAACTATAAAAGTCCACACAAATTAAAGGGAAAGGAGTACAGAATATCTGTTTTAAAAAGCCTTAAATCTGGGTTTTAAATGCTTTACCTATTTGTGTGCGCGCACACATGCACAACAGTAGAGTTAGAATGAGTGAAAGCCAGAGGCAGATTTACAGAACTCTGGACTAGAGTTAACCGCTCAGTGTTGTAACAGTAAGCAAGGGTTTTGGTAAGATCTCATTCTTTGGTGGACCCGAGACCCCACTTATCAGCACAAAAGATGCAAGATTGAGTTTTCAACTGCCAATCCAATTAGCCCACGTTTTCTGGGCAGCTAAAAGAAACCATTTCTAACCCCAAAATTAAGGAATTTGCTTCTATTTTTTCTTCAGTGTCCTCATTTCCATGAAAAGAAAAGGAGGACTTGTGGCACCTTAGAGACTAACCAATTTATTAGAGCATAAGCTTTCGTGAGCTACAGCTCACTTCCTCAGATGCATATCGTGGAAACTGCCATGCACACATTTCCATGGTGTGCATCTTTTTACCACATATCAATCTATGTTCAGATGCATCACAATACCGTACTCAGAGGTGAAAAAGGCCAACCACTCAGCTTAGACTCCTTCACCTCCTGCTACATGATAGGAGAGAAGGTCTAAAGCTACTTCCTTGCCTCAGTTCTGCAGTGTGCAGGTTGAATGGGACAATACCTCCCCCTGCAGACTCAATGGATTCTTCCACTTTTGGAAACAAGAAATATAAGGGCCACTATAAAACTGTGCTATTCATGCAGTCATGGAGTGACTATAAAGCCCTGACGGATGTCCTGCAGCCAAATACTGACATGACTTCAAGTAGAAGCCATCATCTCTCCTGTCACAGACTTGTTCCTTGGACAAATACATCAGCCACAATTAGGGCAACAGATTTGTTATGGCTTCTTTTAAAATCACAAATTATACTGCAATAATGGTAACTTTAGTAAAAGTCATAGGTTTAGTGACTGCTCTGTGACATTTGATAAAAAAAATACCCTGACAAAATGAGGGGGCACCCACAGCAGCAGCACCCTCCAACCCGGCAGCATTGTATCCCTAATCCCAGCCCAATGCAGAGGGGAACCGCAGCTAGAGAGCAAGCCTGCCCCACATTCATGGGTGGCTCCTGTAAACCACAAGCCTGGACCCCAGGTTTGAAAAGGAGCCCATCTTTCACTGACCCCAGTCACGGGCAGCTGCAGCTCCTGTGTTAAACAGGGCCGACATAGCTCTCTATTTCCCCACCATGAGAAAGGTGCAGGAGAGTCAAACCTGAACTGCAACATCCAGGCCCAACCCCATCGGACAGGAGCCACCATTGCGGTTGAAAGAAAGTAGTACTTGTAGCACCTTAGAGACTAAAATTTATTTGGTGTGACAGGGTCGGGCCAGATGGCTATAGGAGAGTAATAGAAGGCAGATATATTAGCCCCAGGCTAAGGTAACAGGGAAGGTTTTTTTGTTTTTTTTTTTAAAACAGAGAGAAAGTTTATTGGTAACGCTTACAAAATTACCAAAGGAAACAAAACAACTATGCAACAAAACAACGCAATCAGAAGGTATAACACAGCAGCTTCCAGGAGGGAGAAGTGTTCAGGCTAGCCTGGGCCCAGAGTGGGGGAGCTACCTCGACACTCGTGGTCTTCCACCCTCCTGAGTTACCTGGTGGCCTAGAGCGGGGGGGCTTCCTCGACACTCGTGGTCTTCCACCCCCTCGAGTTACCCAGTGCCGCGCCCAGTGTCACCGATCCTCCCTCTCCTGAGAGTGCCCGGTAAGATGGGCACGGCTGCGGGGTGGGCGGTTTAGGGGAGGGGTAGACACCCATGTATTATAGGTCCCCTCCTAGATGACAGGAATGATGGTATCCACAGCGGCAACGGCTGGGGCTGGCGTCTCTCGCTCTTCCCCTCAATCAAAGGGTCAGACGGAGGGAACCGGACGGGGTCACCGAGCAGAGAACCCCAGACAGCGCCCACCGCTCCTCGAAGGCGTCAAGGGAGTCGGTGGATGCCGCCCAGAGGAACTCCACCCGGATACGTGAATGTACTGAGGATCGGAAAACGGCCCCACAATCGCAGGACGTTTCATGGGCCAACCTCCTCTCTCTGGTTTTATAAATGGCTGTTTTAGCCAAAGCTAGGAGGAGGTTGACCAGAAGATCCCGCGACTTAGAATATCAGGGTTGGAAGGGACCTCAGGAGGTCATCTAGTCCAACCCCCTGCTCAAAGCAGGGCCAATCCCCAATTTTTGCCCGAAATGGCCCCCTCAAGGATTGAACTCACAACCCTGGGTTTAGCAGGCCAATGCTCAAACCACTGAGCTATCCCTCCCTCCCCATTTGTGGGGCCACAGATGGGAAGTGTATAGATAAAAAGGTGGGGGGGAAAATGAAGCCAGAAGCGTAATAGAATATTTGTGAGGAGCCGAAAAAGGGGCTGCAATCTGGCACACTCTAAATACACGTGCGCCAGGGTTTCCCTCACATTACAAAAAGGACAAGGGTCCGGAATGGGGGTAAACCGTGTCAGAAACACGCCCGTGCTCACAGTTCCGTGAAGCAGCCGCCAACTGATGTCCCCGACGGGCCTTGGGACCAAGGTGGAATACAGGCTGGCCCACCGAGGTTGCTCACCCTCCAAAGGTGGCAGGAGATCCCGCCACTTTGTATCGGGGCGGGACACCAGGGTGTGGGCGTGAAGGGTGTGAAGCGTAAGTGTATATAAGTATTTCCGTGGTGCAATTTGAAAGCTAACCGGCTGCAGTGCATGCAGCCGGTTTGCAGTGAAAGGGTGAGGGGTTTGTTGGGATCTACGGGGTGGGGGCCCGATGGAAAAGGTCCAGCGGGCCTGGGGTAAGGGATGGGCGGGGTGTGCCCTCGCACAAGGCTCGGCTAACGTAAGCCCGAGCAGCGGGGGTCAAGGCGGCCTTCACCTCCTGAAGTACGCGCCAGGGGGTACGGAGGCTGGAGAGCCCCATGCGCCGAGCGAGTGTCAGGGGATCCAGCCAGTCTCTCCGGTCGTAGTCCAGGAGGTCTCCGACCCTCGTGACTTCCGCCAGGACCAACCTCTGGCACACCGAGTGGGACTCCGCCACCTGCACACGGAGCTGGGGGTTGTGTAGCAGGGGCTCCGTGAGGAGATCTGCTCCCACGGTGGCCGCCACGGACCTGGTTGTTAGAAACAGTTTCCAGGTCTGGAGGAGGTCCTGGTAGAAGACCGGCAGCCCGGAGAGGTCTCGCGGAAAACCCCTCGGAGAAAGATAAAAAAGCTGCCGGTCATATCGAAGCCCTTGGAAATGGCGCAGGAAGGCGTGCGCCAGTATGCTCCACGCCGAACTACGTGCACTATAAAAGAGCCTCTGCAGGGCCTGGAGGCGGAAAACGCGGACCCGAGTGTACAGACACTTCAGGCCCTGCCCTCCTTCCTTCAGGGGTAGATGAAGAACTCCAACAGGGGCCCAGTGCATTCCTGACCAGAAGACCTCTAGAATCATTCTCCGGAGGTGGGTCAGGAAACCCGGGGCCAGGGTGTTGAGCCGGTACCAGAGCGTGGACAGGACTAGTTGGTTAAGCACCAGTGCTCTCCCTCGGAGGGAGAGACATCGGAGTAGCCTCGTCCATCTCCGGATCCGCTCTATCACCCCGCCCTCTAAATTTTGCCAGTTCTCCGGCGGGGAAGGATGCGTGGCGGAAAGGTAAACGCCGAGATAGAGCAGTGGACACGCACTCCACCGGATGGTCTGAAGTGCGGGTGGGAGGGAGCTTACCTGCCGCCAGTCCCCCACCGCCAAGCCAGAGCTCTTGACCCAGTTGACTCGGGCGGAGGAGGCTGCCGAATAGATGGCTTGGCATGCCTCCACTCGAGCCAAGTCGCCCGGGTCCTGGACCACGAGGAGTACGTCATCGGCGTACGCCGACAGGACCAGCCGCAGCTCCGGCTCCCGCAGCACCAACCCTGTCATCCTCCTGCGGAGGAGACAGAGGAAAGGCTCGATCGCCAGAGCGTACAACTGGCCCGAGAGGGGGCACCCCTGCCGCACTCCTCACCCGAAGCTGACCAGTTCAGTCAGGGTCCAGTTGAGCCTAACCAAACACTCCGCGGAGGCATACAGCACCCGGAGAAAACTCACAAACTGAGGTCCAAATCCAAACGCCTGCACAGTGCTCAGGAGGTACCCATGGTCTACTCTATCGAACGCCTTCTCCTGATCAAGAGACAGGAGGGCGAACGATAGACCATCTCTCCGCCCGAGTTCCAAAAGGTCTCGGACGAGAAAGAGGTTGTCGAAAATGCTGCGACCCGGGACAGTATAGGTCTGGTCTGGGTGGACCACGTCCGCCATCACGGACCCTAGCCGCAGCGAGATTGCTTTCGCTACGATTTTGTAATCCGTGCTAAGGAGTGAGACGGGACGCCAGTTTCGTAGATCGCGGAGGTCCCCCTTCTTCGGCAGCAAAGCGAGCACCGCTCACCTGCATGACAGAGGGAGGACCCCGCTCTGCAAGGACTCAGCCCAGACGGTGACTAGGTCTGGGCCGAGAATGTCCCAGAACGCGCGGTAAAACTCCACGGTCAGCCCGTCCATGCCCGGAGATTTATTGGTGGGCATGCGACGGAGGGCTTCCGAGAACTCGGCCAGGGTGAGAGGCAGCTCTAGTCGGTCTCGGTCGCCCACGCTGACCGTGGGGAGTTCCTCCCAGAGCACCTCGCAAGCGTCAGGATCGGTCGGGTCCGGGGAGAAAAGGCTTGTGTAGAAGTCACGGGCCCTCCCACACATCTCCTCCGGATCCGTGAGGGGGGTGCCGTCTTCCGCAAGAAGGCAGGTGACGTGTTTCTTGGCCCCCCTCGTTTTCTCCAGGGCATAGAAGAAGCGGGTGCCGCGGTCCATCTCCCGAAGGAGGCGGATGCGGGATCGAACGAAGGCACCTCGGGCCCGGTGGTCCTCAAGGGCCCGGAGCTCCTCCCGCTTCTCCCGGCACGCTCCTCAGAGGGACGGGTCCTCGGGATCGGCGGCCAGGCGCCTCTCCATCTCTAAGACCTCCCATTCCAACTGCTCTATCATCGCATTTCGCCGTCGGCTGGTGCCCCAAGTGTAGTCACGGCAGAAGAGCTTGGCGCGCACCTTCCCGAGATCCCACCATCGCCGCAGCGAGGGAAAGGCACGCCACTGCTCTCGCCAGGCCAGCCAAAACTCCCGGAAGGACATCACAAAGCTCTCGTCCTCCAACAGGCTGTTATTAAAGTGCCAATAGGCCGGCCCCGGTCTCTCTGCACGGAGGGAGACCGTTACGGTGACTAAATGATGATCGGAGAATGGGGCCGGCCGAATGGCGGAGGAGTGGGCCTGTGAAAGATGGAAACGGGATAAGTAAATACGGTCCAACCGAGAGCGGTGTGACCGATGGGCCTCCACCCGGACAAAGGTAAACGTGGAGGTGTCATCTGGGTGATGGTCACGCCAGACGTCCACTAGGGAGTGATGGTCAACTATCCCTTGGAGAATATTTGCAGCGGCCGGACTCGGTTCGTTCCCTGAGCAGTCCTGTTCCTCGAGGGTGGTGTTAAAGTCCCCTCCCAGGACCAGGCACTCGTGCGAATCCAGGGTGCCGAGAAAGTCGGACACCTGCTGATAAAATTGTGGCCGCCTGGAGCTCATTTGCGGGGCATAGATGTTAACAAGATTAACCATGAGCCCCTCCATAAAGACTCGAAGGTGCAGCAGGTGGCCCGGCACGGCCTCATTGACCCCTAGCACCTCAGGCCGTAGGTTGGGGGAGAACAGGGTCGCCACTCCAGCTTGCCAGGTCGCGAAGTGGCTAAAGTGTACCCCGTCCCCCCACTCCAGCCGCCACCTATCCTCGGCGGCCGGGTCCGTATGGGTCTCCTGCAGGAAAACTACAGAGTACCTTCCTTCCCGAAGGTAAGGGAGCACCTGGGACCTGCGGAGAACCATCCTACAGCCCCTGGTATTCAGGGTCGCAATAATAAAAGGCGTCATGCGGAGGGCTGGGGGGGTGGGGGCCTCGTATTGGCGGGGGTATTCAGGGCCCCCGGCGGGTTGCGCAGCAACCCGTGACCCATCCCGTGGGTGAGTAGATCGCGTCGGAAGCTGCGGGCTCGCTCGTAGGCCGCAGCACCGCGCCTTCCTTGCCCCCTGCCCTCCTTTATAAGGGCCTTTGTGGCCTGAAGGATTTGATCAAAGTCCCCCCATAGCTGAAGAGCCAGCTGTGCCCTATCGCAGGCGCCACGGGTGTGCTCTAGGAACTTCCGTAGCGCATGCCGCAGCTCATGGGAGGGTGGGGTTACAATTCCCGAGGTATTCCCTGATGGGCCTCTTAATACAGCCTCGTGGTCCGCTAAGGCGGGTAGACAGGGTGCGGACCACCGACGGGGCATCTGACAGGCTGGGGTTATTAAATTCATTCCACGCCGTGGGGTGGAGGGGGATGGCAGGGGAAAAATTGCCACTCCTAATGGGTCACGGCTAGAAAGTGCAAAGACTGCTCCCTGGGGGAATCTGCGAAAGGCGGAAAGGAAATAACCCCAGGGGCGGCATTAACAGTGCAGGAGGTGGGAACTTGGGCAGGGGCAGGGGTGGGGCCAGGGGCAGGGGCAAGGCTCTGGGGTGCAGGAGGCAAGCAGCTAAAGGAAAGTGCCTCCAGAGAAGAGTTAAGGGGTAAGGGAGGGGGCTCCCAATAATGCTAGGTGCTGGCTCCATGGTGGTCTTAGCGGCCATGGCATCAGGTGGGGGACCACCTTCTGCAGGGTGCTCACCCGGGAAGGCAATTAGGGGGAGGGAGCATGGGGAAAGGGAGGCTGGGGTAAGGCTGCCCAGCTCGAGGCCAGCCGGCAGCAAATCATCCCCTCCCTGGGTGACCGGGGTCAAATCTAGGGCCTCAATCTCCGCGTACACGGGGGAGAGGCCAACTCCTGCCACCCCGGGGGCCTCTCCTCTAGGGCCCGCCTCGGGGTCTGCGGGGGGTTCGGGTAGCGTCCAGGCAGAAGGGGCGTCCTCAGAAGTCTCGGAGGGGAGGGTCTCCCGTGGAGGGGGGATTCTGCCCTCCAATGCCAGTCCGTCTTCCTCTCCCGACACCAGCGGATGGATCTCGCTCGTGGCCGTGGCGGGAGGCTCGATAGCAGTGCCTCCTTTCCTGGTCTTCCGGGGGGCTTCCGCGTCGGGTGGATGCAGCGGAGCTCGAGCCTTCCGCTTGCCTCGCTTCCCCTGGACTAGGGTCCAGCTCTCCATAGCATCATCTGGGGGCTGGTTAGCAGGGGTCGTGTCGGGGGGCGGAGGCGATGATTTAGGGGTTCGGGGAGGTAGCGGTGAGGCAACATGAGGGGCAGGGGTTTCTCCTTAGGGAGGGCCCTCTCCTATATCCGGTAATATCCTTGCCACACCTTCCTCCATAGGCTCTGTTGGATTGGTACTAGCAAGGGTGGAACTCCCTTGCTCGCCCGGGCGTTGTAGGGAAGGTATCTCTTGGGCCTGGACGGGAGCAGCGGTGGGTCGAGTAGGAGGAGGGTTGGTTTCAGGTGCTGGGCAGCCAGGGGCGTCGGCAGCGACGGGGCCGATGTCCTGCCGGGTCTCGGGGGTTTCGGGTGCCCCTTCCCCCCCGGGCCAAAGGGCAGTCTCTGCGGACGTGCCCCGCTGAACGGCAGAGGTAGCACCGGGCCTCTCCGGTAGAATAAAAGACCCGATAGCGGGCTCCCTCGTAGGGGACTAGAAAGGACCCCTCGAGCGCCTCTCCATCACGCGCCCCTGCCGGTGGTAGAAGCTGCACTTGCCGGCGGAACGAAAAAATGTGACGGAGGGTGGGGTCCTTGCAGCCCAACGGGAGAGGGCTAATGACAGAGACAAGTTTCCCCAGGGTGGAAAGAGCGGGTAACAGGGCAGCAATGGGTAAGAAGGGAGGAACGGAGGTAAGGACGAGGCGAACGCCCAGGTCTTCTAACGGTTCTAGGGGGACAAACACCCCCCCTACCGTCAGGCCCCTCTTTACCGCCTCCTGGGCGGCATCCTCCGAGGCTAAGAAGAAAACGACCTTCCCATACATCTTGGAGGCCGCCACAATAGCCGTGGGTCCTACCACCTTCGCCAACACCTGCACGTATGTCTCCACGTGGGGCGAGGCGGGCACCAGGAGGCAACGGACGCCATGCTTCCTGGTCAAGGCGGGGAAAGGGCCTCGGCCGCTGGTGATGGTGGCGGAGGCGGGCGAGATGACGAGGCAGCAGGCAGGGGGGAGCCTGCTGCCGCCCGGGCATACGTCCTGGGGGCCGACAGAGGGACAATCGCAGAGCTGGTGGAGGGAAATGCAGGGAGGGGCGCCACGGTTGATGACGAGGCCACAGCGGTGGGGGCAGCCCCTGCCATGGAGGGCTCAGTGGTTTTAGCGGGGCCCTTTCCTTTCCACCCGCCCTGGCCCTTCCGGCGAACCGGAGGGGGGGGGGTTTCCTAGAATCTGGGTGGGCGGTGGGTGCAGCAGCAGCAGCAGTGGCGGGGGGGACCTTGGGGGTCGGGCAGGGGTGGTGGTGGGGGAGGGACAACTAATTTTGTTGAAGCAGTCTCGCCCCTCTCGTTCCCCGCCATTGTGAGCAGGGAGAGACAGGGAGACACCGGAAGGAGGAGGGGGGAGGGGAGAAGCAGAGTAGCCCCTCCTTCCGCTAGGCTGCGGGCGGGGAGGGGGGGAAAAACAAAAACAGGGTCCGGTAATAGGGGCAAGTTGTGGGATAAGCAATCCGGGGGGGGGGGTGCAGACCCACACACGTTTGTCCAAAGAGTCTCGGTTGGTCGGCTATTATGTCCGGTCCGGAAGGCAAAGTTCAAAGCGAACAGCTGGATCCGAAAGGAGATGGCAGGTTGCCAGCAGGGACAGACGGCGGGGGGGCCGTGACAGTTGTAATAACGATGGGGGGGTAGGGGCACCGATGGATCGCGGGTGGGGATCTCCACGCCACACCCCCTGTGCCGCCACAAACGCAAGTAATCACAGTCAAACTCCCCCCCACGAGAGTATAATTCAGAAAATTACTCAGTCTTACGGCCCCTTCACAATGATTTATAGCTCTTCTGAATTATTTCTTCTGTCTGCTGAAATCTTCTTCTCCGGCTGTGTTGGCTGTGTTCCAAGGCTTCCGGCATGTTAAGAATGTTGTAAAGTCCGAGCTGCTGGCAAAACGGCTGGGTCTGGGGGTTTCCACTCCCCCCTCCGGACAGCAAATCGGCAATCTTCCCCCCCCTCCTCCGGGGGCTCAGCTGAGGCAAGTAGCTGCACCCGAAAGCAGGCATGGGGGGAGCGGGTGCTGGCAAGCTAAGGGCCGAAGCACGTAGACAGGAAAAAAGACACAAAAAATGAAAAGAAAACAAAAAAAGCGTCTGGCCCGGTCGGCGGGGAACTAAGGCAGGTGCAAAAAGTAAGAAAAATCCGGGCCAGGGGGCTTTAGGAAAGAACAGAAAGCAGATAGCTGAGGAGCAAGCAAAAGACGTTCCGTTTCCCAACAGGGAAGGTTCCAGAACCATCAGGAACCTTCTGGAGACCATTAAGACAGGTTGATTAGAACACCTGCAGCCATTCAAGAAGCTGCTAGAATCAATTAAGGAAGGCTAATCAAGGCACCTGGGTTTTAAAAAGGAGCTCACTTCAGTTTGTGGTGTGCGTGTGAGGAGCTGGGAGCAAGAGGCACTAGGAGCTGAGAGTGAGAATGCGGACTGTTGGAGGACTGAGGTGTACAAGCATTATCAGACACCAGGAGGAAGGTCCTATGGTGAGGCTAAAGAAGGTGTTGGGAGGAGGCCATGGGGAAGTAGCCCAGGGAGTTGTAGCTGTCACACAGCTGTTCCAGGAGGCAGTCTAGACAGCTGCATTCCACAGGGCCCTGGGCTGGAACCCGGAGTAGAGGGCGGGCCCGGGTTCCCCCCAAATCCTCCCAACTCCTGGTCAGACACAGGAGGAGTCGACCTGGACTGTGAATTCAGAAAAACAGCCAAGCTGAGGGCTGCTGTGAAGCTCCAAGGCGAGCAAATTCGCCAATAAGCGCAAGACCCACCAAGGTAGAGCAGGAACTTTGTCACATTGGGCATAAACTTATGCCCAAATAAATCTGTTAGTCTCTCAGGTGTTACAAGTACTCCTCGTTCTTTTTGCTGATACAGACTAACACGGCTACCACTCTGAAACCTGTCACCATTGCGGCTGAGTGACCGATACAAGAGTGTCACAGACAAAACAGGAAAATTATGCTTTGGGAGCTTTTCCCCCCCTGCCATGACAAACTTGTAGCTGTATAAATAATTTTATTTCACATTCTCCTGAAGAGTCTTGTGCTTGGGACTTCAATCATGGTAGCTACATTATTTTAGTTAAGACTTACTTCAACAAGAGCTATAGGCAGCATCAGCTTTAACAGTATGTCTCATAAGAAACAAATGCCTATTTAACCAGTTTCAAATGAGGTTAATTACCCTGTCTTTGTATTCATTGACAGTTGAAAGGCCACAGAACAGCTGGAGAGATCCCAGCCAATGTCAAAGCATGCTTTAGGATCAAGATGTCACAGAAGAGGAACAACAAGAGGGAGGTGGACCAACTCAGGGACAAATCAAGCAGAATACGGATATTAAGGTGTTCAAGTTCATTTTCTAGACACCACACAAAGAAGGAACGAAGCACAGACATACTCCAAAATTTGAGTAAGGCCTTTATATAGTCTGTGCACAACCATGTATTACACCAGGAAGTTTTCACCAGGACTGTATACAGCGTAACTGTAGCTGTGTCAGTCCCAGGATATTAGACCAGGGGTTCTCAAACCAGGGATCATGACCCCTCAGGGGGTCATGAGCTATCCGCTTCCTCCCCCAAATCCCACTTTGCCTCCAGCATTTATAATAGTGTTAAATATAAAAAAGGGTTTTAATTTATAAAGGGGGAGTGGGTCGCACTCAGGTTTGCTGTGTGAAAGGGGTCACCAATGCAAAAGTTTGAGAACCACTGTGTTAGAGAGACATGGTGGGTGAGAAAATTATATATACTAAATAATTGTTCCATCTTGAATGGTCAATTACAATGTGCGCTAACTACTTATGCTAAACAATCTGTTCCACCTTGCATTTTGCTGTGAAGCTGGGAGTACCTTTCCCAGACCTGAAGATGAGCTTTGTGTGGCTTGAAAGCTTCTCTCATTCACCAGGATTGGTAATTTATAGCTTAAATGTGTTATCAGAAATCAGTTTTTATTAACTTTGAAGATCAAGTGAGGAGGAACACACATTTTAGGTATGGGAACAAGGACACGGTGCACTTCCAGTGACTGCACAGACAAGTTAACAGTCCCTCTCTCTCACATATGGCATCTGCAGAACAACATTCTATAGATGCAGTTGTAGGTCCATAAGCCATTTCAAGGCCTCCTCTATAACATAGTGGACATCATTCAGTTCATCTTTGAATCTGCATTATGATGTGTTCAATGGTTTCCACGTTCTCCCCACAGTTCCATGAAGACGACTCTGATTTTCCACTTGTGCATCAAGTAGCTGCATCTTCCATGGTTTGTTTGGATGTGGTTCAACGTGGTCCGAAGTCTGCATGGCAAGTTGAAACTGGGAGGGAAGTTTGTCACATCAGTAAAAATGTACCTGTTTGGGACATAACAGCAATACTGGATCAGACCAATGGTCCATCTAGCCCAATATCCTGTCTTCCAACAGTAGCCAACGCCAGGTGCTTCAGAGGGAATGAACAGAACAGGCAAATTATCAAGTGATCCATCCCCTGTTGTCCACTCCCAACTTCTGGCAGTCACAAACTAGGGACACCCAGAGTGTGGGGCCCTAACCATCTTGGCTAGTAGCCATTGATGGACCTATTCTCCACAAGCTTACCTAATTCTTTTTGAACCCTGTTATATAGTTGTGGACTTCAAAACATTCACTGACGAGTTCCAAGGGTTGACTGTGTATTGTGTGAAATAGAACTTCCCTTTGTTTTAAACTTGCTCCACATTAATTTCATTGGCTGATCCCTAGTTCTTGTGTTATGGGAAGAAGTAAATAACACTTCCCTATTCATTTTCTCCACAACATTCATGATTTTATAGATCTCTATTATATTCCCCCCTTAGTCATCTCTTTTCCAAGCTGACCAGTCCCAGTCTTTATCTTTGAAAACTCGTGGCGAACGGGGGAAGTCCCGGATGACTGGAAAAAGGCTAATGTAGTGCCAATCTTTAAAAAAGGGAAGAAGGAGGATCCTGGGAACTACAGGCCAGTCAGCCTCACCTCAGTCCCTGGAAAAATCATGGAGCAGGTCCTCAAAGAATCAATCCTGAAGCACTTGCATGAGAGGAAAGTGATCAGGAACAGTCAGCATGGATTCACCAAAGGAAGGTCATGCCTGACTAATCTAATCGCCTTCTATGATGAGATTACTGGTTTTGTGGATGAAGGGAAAGCAGTGGATGTATTGTTTCTTGACTTTAGCAAAGCTTTTGACATGGTCTCCCACAGTATTCTTGTCAGCAAGTTAAAGAAGTTCGGGCTGGATGAATGCACTATAAGGTGGGTAGAAAGTTGGCTAGATTGTCGGGCTCAATGGGTAGTGATCAATGGCTCCATGTCTAGTTGGCAGCCGGTGTCAAGTGGAGTGCCCCAGGGGTCGGTCCTGGGACCGGTTTTGTTCAATATCTTCATAAATGATCTGGACGATGGTGTGGATTGCACTCTCAGCAAATTTGCGGATGATACTAAACTGGGAGGAGTGGTAGATATGCTGGAGGGCAGGGATAGGATACAGAGGGACCTAGACAAATTGGAGGATTGGGCCAAAAGAAATCTGATGAGGTTCAATAAGGATAAGTGCAGGGTCCTGCACTTAGGATGGAAGAACCCAATGCACAGCTACAGACTAGGGACCGAATGGCTAGGCAGCAGTTCTGCCGAAAAGGACCTAGGGGTGACAGTGGACGAGAAGCTGGATATGAGTCAGCAGTGTGCCCTTGTTGCCAAGAAGGCCAATGGCATGTATAAGTAGGGGCATAGCGAGCAGATCGAGGGACGTGATCGTCCCCCTCTATTCAACATTGGTGAGGCCTCATCTGGAGTACTGTGTCCAGTTTTGGGCCCCACACTACAAGAAGGATGTGGATAAATTGGAAAGAGTCCAGTGAAGGGCAACAAAAATGATTAGGGGTCTGGAACACATGACTTATGAGGAGAGGCTGAGGGAACTGGGATTGTTTAGTCTGCAGAAGAGAAGAATGGGGGGGGATTTGAAAGCCGCTTTCAACTACCTGAGAGGTGGTTCCAGAGAGGATGGTTCTAGACTATTCTCAGTGGTGGAAGATGACAGGACAAGGAGTAGTGGTCTCAAATTGCAGTGGGGGAGGTTTAGGTTGGATATTAGGAAAAACTTTTTCACTAGGAGGGTGGTGAAACACTGAAATGCGTTGCCTAGGGAGGTGGTGGAATCTCCTTCCTTAGAAGTTTTTAAGGTCAGGCTTGACAGAGCCCTGGCTGGGATGATTTAATTGGGGATTGGTCCTGCTTTTGAGCAGGGGGTTGAACTAGATGACCTCCTGAGGTCCCTTCCAACCCTGATATTCTATGATTCTTTTTAATCTGTCCTCATATGGAAGCTGTTCTATAGCCTGAGTCATCTTTGTTGCCCTTCTTTGTACCTTTTCCAATTCTAACAGAACCTCAAAAATATGAACATGAGTTAATGACCGACCGGTTAACCAGACACCATGTGAAACCAGAAGTAACCAATCAGGCAGGAGCGCAGACAGAAAAACAGCAAATACCATACTGTGCTTGTATTGCACCTTAAAGATAAGCACATCTGGGCTGCCTATCCCCACCCTACCTCCACCTCCATGCACGGGGCGCTCACTTACAGCTAGGAGGTTGCTGAGATTTGCAGACAAAGCTGTGAGCCCCCACTGCCAGCCCAAGGCAACCAGAGCAAGAGCAGCACTGGGGTATGCACTACTTTCTTGTAAGCCATGGGTGCTGTTTTCACCCCCACACCACCGGGAGGGTGACGTGCTGTTTTCACCACCACCCCTCCCAGCCAGGAGGGAAACAACCTTGCCCAGGCCAGGGAAAGAAGCTGCCTGCAAGGAAGCTGTTTAGTTGCCTCTGAAACCTGGCCCAGAGTGTGAACTGCTGGAGCCAGAGCTGCGTTTTGTTCAGAGTTATGGACAACCTCCATTCCCGCAGTGTCCATAACTCTGAGGTTCTACTGTATATCTTTTTTGAAATAGGGTAACAAGAATCGCATGCAGTATTCAAGGTGTGGGCATCCCATGGATTTATATAGCAGCATGATGATATTTTCTCTTTTTATCTATTGCTTTCCTAGTATTATTTAGCTTTTTTGACAACACGACAGGTGTTTTCAGAGAATTATCCACAAGAACTTCAAGATCTCTTTGAGTGGTAACAGCTAATATAGACACCATCATCATATGTATGCTTTTAAATGTGTATTACTTTGCATTTATCAACATTGAATTTTATCTGCCATTTTCTTGTCCACTCACCCAGTTTTGTGAGATCCCTTAGTAACTCTTCACAGTCTGCTTTGGATTTCACTGTCTGCAAATTTTGCCACTTCAGTTTACCCCCTTTCCAGATCAGTTATGTTTATATTAAACCTCTCTCCATTCTGAAAACTGACCATTTATTCCTCTCCTTTGTTTCCTGTCTTAACTAGTTGCTGATCCATCAGAGGATCTTCCCCTCTTTTACCATGACTGCTTACTTTCCTTAAGAGCCTTTGGTGAGGGACCTTCTCAAAGGCTTTCTGCAAGTCCAAGTACACTATATCTACTGGATCACCCTTGTCTACATGATTGTTGACCCCCTTCAAAGAATCATCATAGATTTGTAAAGGTAAATCATACCTTACCAAAGCCATGTTGACATTTCTCCAGTAAACTGTATTAATCTAGGTGTCTGAATTCTGTTCTTTACCATAGTTTCTACTAATTTTCCTGGTACTAAAGTTTGGCTTACCAGCCTGTAATTGCCAGGATCACCTCTGAAGCCTTTTTAAAAAACTGGTGTCTTATTAGCTATGCTCCAGTCTTCTGGTACAGAAGTTGATTTAACTGATAGGTTATATACCACACTTAGTAGTTACCCAATTTCATATTTGAGTTCCTTCAGAACGCTTGGGTGAATACCATCTGATCCTGGTGATTTATTACTGTTTATTTTATCAATTTGTTTCAAAAATCTCCTGTATTGACACCTCAGCCTGGTCCTAAAGAGCCTACCCTTAAAAAGAATGGCTCTGCTATGAAACTCTCTCACATTCTCTACTCTGAAGACCAATGCAAAGAATTTTAGATTCTCCCCAACAGCCTTGTCTTCCTTCATTGCTCCTTTAGCACCTTGAAAGTCAAGTGGCCCCACTGATTGTTCGGTAGGCTTCCTGCTTCAGATGTACTAATTTTTTTTTGCTGTAGGTTTGAATCTTTTGCTAGCTACTCTTCAAATTCTCTTTTGGCCTACCTAATTATACTTTTACACTTGACTTGCCAAAGTTTATGCTCCTTTCTATTTTCCTCACATGCTCGGGATTTAACTGATCGCCATATTTGGAGTTGGGAAAGAATTTTCCCCAGATCAGATAGGCAGAAAACCCCAGATTCTCTGCCATCCTCTGCAGCATGGGACACAGGTCACTTGCACGTTTAAACTAATATAAGTAGTGAATTCGCTGTAACCTGATGTCTTTAAACCATGATTTGAGAACTTCAGTAACTCAGCCAGAGGTTGGGGTCTATTACAGTAATGCGTGGGTGAGGTTCTGTGGCCTGTCATGTGCAGGAGGTCAGGTTCTCACAAAATTTTTGGTGGTCTCAGAGTGCAGCCACCAATTTTTGCTGGTGGACAGACATTTTCCTAATACGCTTGATTAACTTTAGGAAAAGCAAATTAATATGCACATATACATGTCCAAATCAGTGGGGTTTTTTGGTAGACTCAATAATAAAAATTTAAAGTTCTATTTTGGTGCCCCTGGTCCCTGCTGCCTCCCCTGGCCCACCACCCATCCATCGCCTCTGGTCCCCAAGGCTCCCCATTGCCCACCACCACCACCACTGCCCCAACTCCCTTCTGCAGCCTCAAACCCCAGGCTCACCCCACTCCTTGCCTCTTGATGACAGCACCCAGTAACGCCAGTCCTCCTGAAGCCCAGAGCGGGAGCTCCACAGCTGGAGGGGGGGGGAGGCTGGCGGCACACGCAGAGAGGGCTGAAACCTGGAGTTCCACCATTCCAGGGGGCTGGAGCCCACAGCCCGAAGCTGCGGGGGGGAAGGGGGGGTGAGGAGGGAATGAAGCCTGCTGCCACCAGAGCCCCTGGTTGCTGCAGGGAGGGCCGCTGCTTTGCCCCCCCCGCCCCCATCTCTGCCCAGGAGGCTGTCATGGTTGCAGGAAAAACCCCTGGTGGCAGTACTGATAGTCTCTTCTGACTTTAAATTAAAAAAAAAAAATTGAGTAGGATTTAACTTCCAGGTTTTAAAAAAAGATGTCTTTTTGCCTCTGCTTCTTTTACTTTGATTAGTCATGGTGGCACCTTTTGGGTCCTTTTGCTAGGTTTTTAAATTTGGGACATGTGTTTCATTTGAGCCTCTATTATGGTGTTAAGAAGTTTCCATGCAGCTTGCAGGCATTTTTATGAGTGTTCCTTTTAACTAGCTTCCTCATTTTTGTGTAGTTCCTCTTTCTGAAGTTAAATGCTACTGTGGTAATTTCCCACACACATGGATTTTACAACTAATTCTATTATGGTCGCTATTACCGAGTGATTCAGTTACATTCACCCGTTGGATCAGGATTCTCTGCATCACTTAGGACTAAATAAAGAATTGCCTCTTCCCCTTGTCGGTTCTGGGACTAGCTGTTCCAAGCAACAGTCATTTATGGTGTCTAGAAATTTTGTCTCTGCATCCCTTCCTGATGTGACATGTACCCAGTCAATATGGGGATACCAATAATGGGGGATTTCAATTGCGTTTTCTATTTTTATAGCCACTAATTTCCTGGAGCATTTCACAATCACCATCCTGGTCAGGTCTTCAGTAGTATATTCCTACTGTTACAGTCTTATTCAAGCATGTATTTTCTATCCATATCTGGATTCTGTGATAGTTTGACTCTATGCTTTCATGATCTACTCTGTCATTCCTATATATTTTGTATCCTGGGATTACTGTGTCAGTAGATGATGCCCACACACTTTCCCATTCCCTGGCTGGATCCAGAGACATGAAGAAGTCACATGTGGTCCATAACTGTTTTTGTGATTTCAGGCATTATTGGGGTATGTTATCCATAGCTACCCAGATAGAGAGGTCTAGGCAGTCTTCAGCACATTTACGTTCTCATGCTATGGCTATATCTTGACAGATAGCAAAACACAAACTTCAGCTAATACAGAAACCCATAATAGAAGTGTTGATTTTAAAAGTTCCCATGATGATTCACATGTGTAAAGACAGCTGAATTGGACAAGTTCGTTATGGCATCTTCTTGTCCACAAAAATGCACAGTACTCTGCAACTAAATACACCATGGCCAAGGCCAAAGTTTGTAGCACCAGGCCTGTTGATTCCCAGCTGGTTCCAGTTAACTTCTGAATCATGTTGATGCAAGTCTTCACTTTAGAGGCTTCTTTCTTGAGGTGGCTGGCATCCACAGTGGGCCCCATTCGGTTCAGAATCATACACTCCATCACTTTGTGCTCAAAAGGGAGATTAGCCTGTAACTAGAAGGGTGATCTGCAGGTTTTCCAGGCTTTAGAAGTGCAATGACAGTGGCTTCTCACCACACACCAGGGATTTCACCAGTCTACAGGATGTTGGTGAAAATCTGCTTCATACATTTCCATACCAGCAGACCCAGATTATATAGGAACTCAGAACAGACATCTTTTCCTGCTGCTTTTCCCAATTTTGTGGCTACAGTGGCTGCATCAATCTCCTCACCTGTGAATGGTTCTTTGGGACACGAATACATATGGACATCACCTGCCCAAGCTGATGCTGTGGTACTGTTTGTCCACTAATTGTTTTGACAGCCACAAAAGTTTAGCAGCGATAGCACCGATTTTAGCACTGTATGTATGTATTTTAGCACTGAAGTAGCACTGTATGTAAGGGAGCAGTATGACTGCTCAGAGCTCCGGTACGAAACTGCAGAAAAACCTGAGTGTCTCTGGATTAAGTTTAGAAGTGTGTGCAACAAGAGTGATGTAGTGGTGGGAGTCTGCTATAGACCACCGGACCAGGGGGATGAGGGGGATGAGGCTTTCTTCCGGCAGCTCACGGAAGCTACTAGATCGCATGCCCTGATTCTCATGGGTGACTTTAATTTTCCTGATATCTGCTGGGAGAGCAATACAGCGGTGCATAGACAATCCAGGAAGTTTTTGGAAAGCGTAGGGGACAATTTCCTGGCGCAAGTGCTAGAGGAGCCAACTGGGGGGGCGCTTTTCTTGACCTGCTGCTCACAAACCGGGTAGAATTAGTGGGGGAAGCAAAAGTGGATGGGAATCTGGGAGGCAGTGACCATGAGTTGGTTGAGTTCAGGATCCTGACGCAGGGAAGAAAGGTAAGCAGCAGGATACGGACCCTGGACTTCAGGAAAGCAGACTTCGACTCCCTCAGGGAACGGATGGCCAGGATCCCCTGGGGGACTAACTTGAAGGGAAAGGAGTCCAGGAGAGCTGGCTGTATTTCAAGGAATCCCTGTTGAGGTTACAGGGACAAACCATCCCAATGAGTCGAAAGAATAGTAAATATGGCAGGCGACCAGCTTGGCTTAATGGTGAAATCCTAGGGGATCTTAAACATAAAAAAGAAGCTTACAAGAAGTGGAAGGTTGGACATATGACCAGGGAAGAGTATAAAAATATTGCTCGGGCATGTAGGAATGTTATCAGGAGGGCCAAATCGCACCTGGAGCTGCAGCTAGCCAGAGATGTCAAGAGTAACAAGAAGGGTTTCTTCAGGTATGTTGGCAACAAGAAGAAAGCCAAGGAATGTGTGGGCCCCTTACTGAATGAGGGAGGCAACCTAGTGACAGAGGATGTGGAAAAAGCTAATGTACTCAATGCTTTTTTTGCCTCTGTTTTCACTAACAAGGTCAGCTCCCAGACTGCTGCGCTGGGCATCACAAAATGGGGAAGAGATGGCCAGCCCTCTGTGGAGATAGAGGTGGTTAGGGACTATTTAGAAAAGCTGGACGTGCACAAGTCCATGGGGCCGGACGAGTTGCAGCCGAGAGTGCTGAAGGAATTGGCGGCTGTGATTGCAGAGCCATTGGCCATTATCTTTGAAAACTCGTGGCGAACCGGAGAAGTCCCGGATGACTGGAAAAAGGCTAATGTAGTGCCAATCTTTAAAAAAGGGAAGAAGGAGGATCCTGGGAACTACAGGCCAGTCAGCCTCACCTCAGTCCCTGGAAAAATCATGGAGCAGGTCCTCAAAGAATCAATCCTGAAGCACTTGCATGAGAGGAAAGTGATCAGGAACAGCCAGCATGGATTCACCAAGGGAAGGTCATGCCTGACTAATCTAATCGCCTTTTATGATGAGATTACTGGTTCTGTGGATGAAGGGAAAGCAGTGGATGTATTGTTTCTTGACTTTAGCAAAGCTTTTGACACGGTCTCCCACAGTATTCTTGTCAGCAAGTTAAGGAAGTATGGGCTGGATGAATGCACTATAAGGTGGGTAGAAAGCTGGCTAGATTGTCGGGCTCAACGGGTAGTGATCAATGGCTCCATGTCTAGTTGGCAGCCGGTATCAAGTGGAGTGCCCCAAGGGTCGGTCCTGGGGCCGGTTTTATTCAATATCTTCATAAATGATCTGGACGATGGTGTGGATTGCACTCAGCAAATTTGCGGATGATACTAAACTGAGAGGAGTGGTAGATACGCTGGAGGGGAGGGATAGGATACAGAAGGACCTAGACAAATTGGAAGATTGGGCCAAAAGGAATCTGATGAGGTTCAATAAGGATAAGTGCAGGGTCCTGCACTTAGGACGGAAGAACCCAATGCACAGCTACAGACTAGGGACCGAATGGCTAGGCAGCAGTTCTGCCGAAAAGGACCTAGGGGTGACAGTGGACGAGAAGCTGGATATGAGTCAGCAGTGTGCCCTTGTTGCCAAGAAGGCCAATGGCATTTGGGGATGTATAAGTAGGGGCATAGCGAGCAGATCGAGGGACGTGATCGTTCCCCTCTATTCAACATTGGTGAGGCCTCATCTGGAGTACTGTGTCCAGTTTTGGGCCCCACACTTCAAGAAGGATGTGGATAAATTGGAGAGAGTCCAGCGAAGGGCAACAAAAATGATTAGGGGACTGGAACACATGAGTTATGAGGAGAGGCTGAGGGAGCTGGAATTGTTTAGCCTGCAGAAGAGAAGAATGAGGGGGGATTTGATAGCTGCTTTCAACTATCTGAAAGGGGGTTCCAAAGAGGATGGATCCAGACTGTTCTCAGTGGTAGCAGATGACAGAACAAGGAGTAATGGTCTCAAGTTGCAATGGGGGAGGTTTAGATTGGATATTAGGAAAAACGTTTTCACTAAGAGGGTGGTGAAACACTGGAATGCGTTACCTAGGGAGGTGGTAGAATCTCCTTCCTTAGAGGTTTTTAAGGTCAGGCTTGACAAAGCCCTGGCTGGGATGATTTAACTGGAAATTGGTCCTGCTTCGAGCAGGGGGTTGGACTAGATGACCTTCTGGGGTCCCTTCCAACCCTGATATTCTATGATTCTATGATTTTCACCTGCAGCGTGGTGGCATGTGTGGTATTTGTAGCCCGCAACTGTCTCAGCAGGTTACAAGTGTGTCTGCTCCAGTGTGTGAAGTTTAGACCTTCTACACATTCAAACCACCATTTCTGCCTTGCTGCATGCAGCGACACCAGGAGGGCTTTGCCAATTTCTGGGTCCCTACACATCATATTTGTGGAGGAGCTCCTGGCTCTCTGCAGCCCAGCAAGGAACATATGGTGACCTGTCTCCCAGGGGATGTTCTTTGTGACTGAGATTAGGAGTGCAGCAAAACAGTCAAAAGTCTTTGGCATTGGAGGGTGGGAGAGGAGAGAACGTGGGAGACTGTATTGTCCGCAGTCATTGTGAATGTGGTACAGTCTGCTTTTTTGAAGTTCTAGCACAATGCTGGTTTTGAGTAGAGAACTGGGATTAGGATGCCAATACGGGTCAGTACTGGTCTGTGCTGGCTGTTCGGAAAGTCATTAAGGACAATCCACAATGCAGGCATGTGTGCCCCTGTATCATCTTTAGAGATGAACCTCAGGTCAGTAAAGTATCCTCTGACCCACCCTGTGGAATGGAAAGTGATGTGCTGTTTAGAATCACAAAGGAGGAGCATACCCTTTGCCAACACCCAGTTGGTCTGTTCTTCACCTGCAATGTTGTTTGCATAGCCCCATTGTGTGGTGACTATTGAAGTCACCCACAAATACAGCAAGATACTGTGCAATTTGCAGAGCTGGCCGAGGCCACTGTCCATCACGTGGTTTATATATAATGAGAATGATGGTTAGCTTGCCAATGCACAGGGAGATTGTAGTGGTTTCTGTGTGCACTGCAGGAGGTAGAACCACATATTCTTTGATCTCTTGCTGCAACATTCCCCAGGCCGCAACCGGAACTGCAGAGTCCCGTTAGCTCTTCAGCCTGGGATGCCTTTTACGCTGCTTTGCTAGGCAACAGCGAACCCCTCCAGATACTGCTCACTCACAGCCACCAGCATGCAAAGTCACTCCCAGCTGAGTACATTGCACTCCTTATCAGTACACAGCCCAGGAAGGTAATGATCCAATCAGCAGTCCAAATTCAGTGATGAATCCTGGTCATGTGCCACCTGAGGGAAGTTGCGCATATGCTAGGAATAAGTAGTTCAGTGTTCTGCTCATAACATCAGTGAATGCCTGAAGAGCGATATAAGGTGTAGAGAAGGAGAGGTAGCTAGAGGTGTTTTCCTCCCCCTTCTTATTCTCCAAACCTTGTGTACTGGAAAAATCCTTGCTGGGTCACATGGGCACGCAGTTCCATGGCATATGCAAGCACCAAACTGTCCTCCAGACGAATTGTAAATTTCCTGTTTACAACTCCCCTGATGGAAAATCTCTGATTAAGCAGGTAATGGCACTTTAGCACTTCACTGGTGTGCTAGTGCATCTTTGTCTCTGAGGAAATGGCTTATGGGTACTACTCAGAATCATAACATTTCAGTAACAATCATACAACAAAATCTCATAATTACACATGCATCCGATGAAGTGAGCTGTAGCTCACGAAAGCTTATGCTCAAATAAATTGATTAGTCTCTAAGGTGCCACAAGTCCTCCTTTTCTTTTTGCGAATACATACTAAAACGGCTGCTACTCTGAAACATGTAATGTTGTTACACCCATTTCAACAGGATAATATTCAGCAGACTGAGTTTTCAAATTGTTGCTGGCACCCAGTGCCAGAGGCGAACAACAGCAGGGGTTCGTTACCTGGTGTGCGTCACCCAATAATCACAAAGGGGTGGAGAAGCAGAAAAGCAGCTGCAAACAAGCTACAGGGAGAATAGAATCTCAAATCCTGCACACAGAGCAGGAAGTTACACAGGCTTTTATACATCCTTTCTTCAGCATACTTATCCAATAGCAAGCTGCCCTAAGTATCCATATAGCCAGCCAATCCAGTTACCAGATAGTTCCCTTGTTCTCTGTACCATCTGTTAAACCATACATAAAGCTGCTTTATTCAGCATTGTTCTTCCATATCTGCCCTGTTTGGCCTTGTTTAGTTTCAGGCAGTCTGACTCTGCAACATATCGTTGCAGATCCTCAGCATAACTGCTGCAAGTGCCTCCAGGCAGGGGGGCGGCCGCCAAGGACAGTTGGGCCTACTATGCATAACTGCTGCGAGTGCCTCCAGGCGGGGGCGCCGGGGCCAAGGACACCTGGGCCTAGTGCGAGGGGGCTTCATCGACACTCGTGGTCTTCCATCCCCTCTAGTTACCTAGTGGCCATGCCCAGTGTCCCCAACAACTACTCCCTCCTTTGAGAGCACTCAACAGCCTTGGCTCTGAGTTTTCTCACTTGGGCTACTTATTTCTTTACAATAGGACTTTGCATAAGCACTTTGTGAAAGCCCTGAAGAGAATGACTTATTAACTTTTGCAAAAGGGCTCCTGACACATGATACTGCACAGCATAATACCATTAATACAAGCAATACAGGAAAGAGAAGTTTCAATAACAGGCTAAATAAACCACCAAGCCAAAACTACAAACCCCAGCCTGAAAACAAGGTTTGTAACCAATCACTCTCAGGGGCAGTATAGGCAACCTGTGCTCCGGCTCGGGCATGGGCCTCAGCCTGTACCACCTTTTCATAGATTTCATAACTGCTATCATTTACATATACATAATATCGGGGCCCGACGACCCTCCCCTCCGAGACCCTTGAGGAAGCCCCTTCTGTCCTGACACTACCCGAAGCCCCCGTGAAACCCAAGGCAACTGTCGTGGCAGGTGCCGGCGGGGAGAACCCCGGGGCAGCAGAAAGTGTCCTCTCCTCCATGTTCGAGGAGATCGAGGCCTTAGATCTGACCCCGGTCGCCCAGGGGGAGGACAACCTTTTGCCAGTAAATCTCGATCTGGGTGACCTGACTCCACCCCTCTTTTCCCCATGCTCCCTCCCCTTAACTGCTGCTTCCGCTCCCACTTCCGAGGAGCCCCTGGACTGCTCCACCAACCCAGCCGCTGTTGGCACCCCGCTGACGACCACCGAGCCTGCTCAGGTGACAGCCGGTGCCACGCGGCCAGGACACGAGTCACCAGGGGCACCCCCCGTTGGTGCAGCGCAATCGACTTCCTTCCCGGGCGGGGGCCCTACAGAAGATAATCCACCTCCTGATGCTGTGGCCACTAAATGTACCACAGAGCGCGCGCCCAGCGTCACTGAGAGCTCCCTCCCCACCCCCTTAACCCTTGAGCATGATCGGGAGGCGCCAGCATCCAGCTGCTTGCCTCCCAAAACCCAGAACCTCGCCTCTGCTCCTGCCCCTATCCAATTTACCTCCTGCAGTGTCATTGCTGCCCCCGGGGCTGTCTCCTTCCCTTTCCCAACTGATGACCCCCAGGGAGCGGCCTTTGTGTTCTCCTATCCTGACCCATTAGGAGCTGCTACTTTCCCTCCACTGCCCCCTATCGCCCCAGAGCTTGAGGCGGGCCTAGGAGCTCCAGCCCATCAGGCACCCCATCGGGGGTCCGCACCCTGCTTGTCCGTTTTAGTGGACCACAGGGCTGCCCCAATGGCCCCGTTGGGGAATAACCGGGAAACTGTAACCCCACCCCCCATGAGCTGCGAGGAGAGCTGCGGAAGTTTTTACAGGATGTCCGTGGCTCCTGCAACAAGGTACAACTTACTCTCCAGCGAGGGGGTGACTTTTCTCAAATCCTCCGGGCCACAAGGGCCCTCATGGGGGAAGGTAAAGGGATGGGGAAGCAGGATTCCGCGGCCCACTGGCGGGTCCGCGTCTTCCGTGAACAATTACTCACCTACGGGACGGGTCACGGACTGCTGTGCAGCCCACTGGGAGATGCGAGCATCCCTGCCAGTGAGAAGCCCCCCAACCCTCCCCATGACACCTCTTACCATCGCAACGTTGAATACCCAGGGCTGTAAGATGGCTCTCCACAGAGTACCCTCCCTCCCGAAGGAAGGAGAGCACCTGGGACCTGCGGTTTTCCTGCAGGAGACCCATACGGATCTGACCACCGAAGACAGTTGACAGCTGGAGTGGGGGGGACAGGGTCTACTTTAGCCATGCCACGGTTCGACAGGCTGGAGTGGCGACCCTATTCTCCCCCAACCTACGGCCCGAGGTGCTAGGGGTCGCCGAGGCCATGCCGGGTCGCCTGCTGCATCTCCAGGTCCGTATGGAGGGGCTCATGGTTAACCTCGTTAACGTCTATGCCCCGACATCGGGCCCAGAGCGGCTATGATTCTATCAGCAGGTGTCCGCCTTCCTCGGCGCCTTAGATTCTCACGAGTGCCTGGTCCTGGGAGGAGACTTTAATACCACCCTCAAGGAACAGGACTGCTTGGGGACCGAGCGGAGCCCGGGTGCCAGGGACACCCTCCGGGAGATAGTTGAACATCACTCCCTAGTGGACATCTGGCATGATCACCACCCTGATGACACTTCCACATTCACCTTTGTCCGGGTGGAAGCCCATCGGTCGAGCCACTCCTGGTTGGACCGCATTTATTTATCACGCTTCCATCTCTCACGAGCCCACACCTCCAGCATTCGGCTGGCCCCATTTTCTGACCATCATCTAGCCACCGTGACAGCCTCCCTCTGTGCAGAGAGGCCAGGGCCGGCCTATTGGCATTTTAACAACAGCCTGTTGGAGGATGAGGGCTTCGTGGAGTCCTTCCTGGAATTCTGGCTGGCCTGGCGAGGGCAGCGGCGTGCTTTTCCCTCGGCGCGGCGGTGGTGGGACCTGGGGAAGGTGTGCACCAGGGTTTTCTGCCGCGACTACACCCGGGGCACCAGCCGACAGAGAAATGCAGCAATAGAGCAGTTGGAACGGGAGGTCTTAGAGCTGGAGAGACGTCTGGCCGCCAGCCCCGAGGACCCACTCCTCTGCGGAGTGTGCCAGGAGAAGCCCGTCGGGCCTGGGGCGCCTTTGTTCGATCCCGCATCCGCCTCCTTCGGGAGATGGATCGTGGTTCCCACTTCTTCTATGCCCTGGAGAAAACGAGGGGGGCCAAGAAACACATCACCTGCCTCCTGGCAGAAGACGGCACCCCCCTCACGGAACCGGTGGAGATGCGTGGGAGGGCCCGAGCCTTCTACGCAAGTCTTTTCTCCCCGGATCTGACCAACCCTGGCGTTTGCAGAGTGCTCTGGGAGGAGCTCCCTACGGTCAGCGTGAGCGACCAAGACCGACTAGAGTTGCCTCTCACTCTGGCCGAGTTCTCGGAAGCCCTCTGTCATATGCCCACTAATAAGTCTCCAGGCACGGACGGGCTGACCGTGGAGTTCTACCGCGTGTTTTGGGACGTCCTCGGCCCAGATCTAGTCATCATCTGGGCTGAGTCTCTGCAGAGCGGGGTCCTCCCTCTTTTGTGCAGGCGAGCTATGCTCGCCTTACTGCTGTAGAAGGGGGACCGCCGCGATTTACAAAATTGGCGTCCCGTCTCGCTCCTCAGCACAGACTACAAAATCGTAGAGAAAGCAATCTCGCTGCGGCTAGGGTCTGTGCTGGCGGACATGATCCACCCAGATCAGACCTACACCGTCCTGGACCGCAGTATCTTTGATAACCTACTACTGGTTCAGGACCTTTTGGAACTCGGGTGTAGAGACTGTCTGTTCATTCGCCCTCCTGTCCCTAGATCAGGAGAAGGCTTTCGATAGGGTGGACCACGGGTACCTCCTGAGCACTCTGCAGGCGTTTGGCTTCGGACCCCAGTTTGTGGGTTTTCTCCGGGTGATGTACGCTTCTGCAGAGCGTCTGGTTAAGCTCAACTGGACCCTGACTGAACCGGTCAACTTCGGGCGAGTAGTACGGCAGGAGTGCCCCCTCTCGGGCCAGCTGTATGCTCTGGCGATTGAGCCCTTCCTCTGTCTTCTCCGCAGGAGGTTGACAGGGTTGGTGCTGCGGGAGCCGGAGCTGCGGCTGGTCCTGTCTGTGTACGCTGATGATGTGCTCCTCATGGTCCAGGACCCGGGCGACTTGGCCATCTATTCGGCAGCCTCCTCCGCCTGGGTCAACTGGGTCAAGAGCTCTGTCTTGGCGGTAGGAGACTGGCAGCAGGTGAGCTCCCTCCCACCCAGGCTTCAGAGCATCCGATGGAGCGCGGGTCCGCTGCTCTACCTTGGCGTTTACCTTTCTGCCATGCATCCCTCTCCGCCAGAGAACTGGGAAAACTTAGAGGGCGGGGTGATAGAGCGGCTCCGGAAATGGACGGGACTACTCCGATGTCTCTCCCTCCGAGGGAGAGAGCTGGTGCTTAATCAACCAGTCCTGTCCATGCTCTGGTACTGGCTGAACACCCTGGTCCCGGCCTCAGGTTTCCTGACCAGCCTCCAGACATCGATTCTGGGGTTCTTTTGGTCAGGAACGCACTGGGCCCCTGTAGGGGTTCTTCATCTACCCCTGAAGGAAGGAGGACAGGGCCTGAAGTGTCTGCACACTCAGGTCTGCGTCTTCCGCCTCCAGGCCCTACGGAGGCTCCTTCATGGTGCAGGCAGTTCGGCGTGGAACATACTGGCGCACGCCATCCTGCGCCGCATCTGAGGGCTCCGATATGACCAGCAGCTCTTTTATCTCTGTCTTCCGCAAGACCTCTCCGGGCTGCCAGTCTTCTACCAGGACCTGCTTCGGACTTGGAAATTGTTTTTAACCACCAGGTCCGTGGCGGCCACCGAGGGGGTAGATCTCCTCACAGAGACCCTGCTACACAACCCCAGCTCCATGTGCAGGTGGTGGAGTCCCGCTCGGTGCGCCAGAGCTTGATCCTGGCAGAAGTCACGAGAGTCGGAGACCTCCTGGACTACGACCGGGGAGGCTGGCTGGATCCCGACGCTCGCTCGGCGCATGGGGCTCTCCAGACCTCGTACCCCCTGGCGCGTACTTCAGGAGGTGAAGGCCGCATTGCCGCCCACTGCTACAGCTTACCTCGATTGGGTCCTGCTCGAGGGCACGCCCCACCCACCCTCTACCCCAGGCCCGCCGGACCTTTTAATTGGACCCCTGCCCCGTAGACCCAATCGACCCCCCCACCCCTTTATGGCGAGCCGGCTGCATGAACTGCAGCCGGTATGCCTCCAAACTACGCCAAGGAAACATCTATACATGCTCGTGCTCCACACCCTTCGCGCCCTCACCCTAGTGTCCCGCCCCAACACAAAGTGGCAAGACCTTCTGCCACCTTTGGAGGGTGAGCAGCCCCCGTGGGCCAGCCTATATTCCACCTTGGTTCCGAGGCCCGTCGGAGACATCAGTTGGCGGCTCCTTCACGGAGCTGTGAGCACGGGTACATACTTGGCACATTTCACCCCCATCCCAGATACTTGTCCCTTTTGTGGTGTGAGGGAAACCCTGGCACACGTATATTTGGAGCGTGCCAGGCTGCAGTCTCTGTTCTGGCTCCTCACAAATCTTTTATTACGTTTTTGGTTGCATTTTTGCCCAAACTTTTTTATTTATGCACTCCCCATCCGTGGCCTCACAAAATCGCAGGATCTCCTAGTTAACCTCCTCCTGGTCCTGGCTAAAATGGCCATCTATAAAACCAGAGAGAGGAGGTTGGCCGATGGAGTTTCCTGTGACTGTGGGGCCGTTTTCTGATCCTCAGTCCGTTCACGTATCCGGACGGAGTCCACCAACTCCCTTGATGCTTTTGAGGAGCGGTGGGCGCTGTCCGAAGTTCTCTGCTTGGTGTCCCCGTCCGGCTCCCTTTGTTTTGAGCCTTTGATTGGAGGAGAGAGTAAGGGACCCCAGCCCCAGCTGCTGCAGACACCACCACCTTAGAGGGGTCCTTTCACACCTGGGTTCACGTGCCCCGCCCCCCCCCCCCCCCCGGTTGTCTACCCCATAGCCTGCCCCTTTCGTTGGGTGCTTTCAGAGGAGGGAATTGTTGGTGACACTCGGGCGTGACACCAGGTAACTCGAGGGGGTGGCAGACCTTGAGAGTCGATGAAGCCCCCTCGCTCTGGACTACCAGGTAACTCGGAAGGGTGGAAGACCCCTTCTCTGGGCCCAGGCAAGCTTGAACACTTCCCTCCCCTGAAGCTAATGAGAAAACAACTGTAATTGGTTGCTGTGTTACAAAACAAAACAGCATATGCAATGTGTAAGTGTGTTATGCAAATAAAAAAATACCTTTTTTGCTTAAAAAAAAAAACTACTCTCCTATAGCCATCTGGCCCGACCCTGTCTCACTAGTTATACATTACAGAGTACTTTGCAACTATTCACTGATCTAGCTAGGTTCTTACAGTCACACCTACGACCCTTGTATCTGATCACCTCCCATAAGTAGTTTTAGAGACACTTCTGTTAACAAAAACAAGTGGGTTTTAGCCCACAAAAGCTTATGCTCAAATAAATGTATTAGTCTCTAAGGTGCCACAAGGACTCCTCATAGTTTTTGCTTATACAGACTAACACAGCTCCCATTCTGTTAACAAAAATCTTCCCTATTGAGATCACAAATATGACCATCGCATAACTAAAGCCCAAATCTCTATTACTACAATATAAAGGTATTTGAAAGACTTCAGAAAGTTCATTCCCTCTTGCTTGTTGATCAACTCCACCAAACAAATGCAACATGTAAAGCTCGGGTACCAGGCAATACACAGTCCTGCCACAGCCTCCCCACAACAGCCACTCCCGCCACAGCCCCCCCCGTCCCCCGCGATGCCGCGCTAGGCGAGACCCCTCCGGGCAGCCCCGCCACAACCCACCCCCCCGCGATGCCCCGCTAGGCGAGACCCCTCCGGGCAGCCCCGCCACAGCCCCCCCCCGCGATGCCCCGCTAGGCGAGACCCCTCCGGGCAGCCCCGCCACAACCCACCCCCCCGCGATGCCCCGCTAGGCGAGACCCCTCCGGGCAGCCCCGCCACAGCCCCCCCCCATCCCCCGCGATGCCCCGCTAGGCGAGACCCCTCCGGGCAGCCCCGCCACAACCCACCCCCCGTCCCCCGCGATGCCGCGCTAGGCGAGACCCCCACAGGCTGGGTGCAGCCTACCCCCCACTGAGGCAAGCGGCGCCCAGAACTGGCGCAATCTCTCTCTCGTATCCCTCTTTCGAGACCACCCCCCAGCGCCCAGTGTCCCCGGCGGGCCACCCCAGTCCAGCGGGATGACAGATCAGAGACCCCCGGCCCCTCACTCCGGTAAGCCCCCGCCAGCCGGGCTCCAGGAGGGCGGGCGGGTCCCGGCGGCCCCCACGTCCCGCTCCCCACGCTACCTCCCGGGTGGTGACCTCCTCCTTCTCGGAGATCTTCAGCAGTAACCGGTCGTTCTCCAGCTCCAGCGCCCGCACCCGGTCGATGTAGACGGCCAGGCGGTCATTGAGCTGCCGCAGATCCTCCTTCTCCTGCAGCCGGGAGATGCGGGCGGGGGAGAGCGGGGTCCCGCCGGGGGCGGCGCGGCTTGGGGTGCCCGACATGGCTCTTGCTTCGCGGGACAAGCAAGCGGCGGGCTCATTCAATCCAGCCGCACTGAGGGAGGGAACGGCAAGATGGCGGAGGCCACCGCCTCCCCGCTGCGCGGCGCCACCTGGGAAATGAAGTCTCCGCACCAAGATGGCCGCTGGCGGCTGGGCTCTGGGAGCGGCCGCGGGGGGCGGGGAATCAAGGATGGCGGGAACCCCTATCGCAGAGCATGCTGGGGATTGTAGTCACAACCTGGCCTCCATTTTGTGGCCCGATGCCAGCAACCCTGCGTCTGACTCCGCGCAGGATCTGTCAGTTCTTATTTCCCGCGTACAAGGCTGCGCTGGGAGGTGCCGTGGCCCTGGGCAAGGGGCGGAGCCTCCCGTCCCCACCCACACAGCTCCTCAGGCCCGGACAGGGTGCACTTTGGAGTGTCCTTTTACCTGACTAAAAGTGAAAAGCCTTTTCATGAGGCAGGCTGACCCCTCTGAGGCCACCTTAGCAGCCTAGCGGTAGGGGTAGGGAGTCCAGGAGTCCCCCTTAGGCTACAACAGGGACACTAGGGGGCTGCAAGTATGACAGCGTGCACCATACTGCGGCTTTCCAGCTGTGGCTACAACTGAAAACCACTCTCCTTGTGCAGCTCACAGCTTTGCCGAGGTTAGCCTCAGAACCACGGTGGGGCTGCTAAAAGTCCGACTGGCCGCAGAGTCAGCAGGGTACTCAGGCTCCTTGTTTGCATGTAGTAAAAAACTGGAAGGAAAATAAAGATACAAATAAGCAGATTTAGCCAAATCAAATGTCTATCAAACATTTCCAGGAGGCATCCATTGTTTTTAACCTGGCAAAACTGAAGCACTTCGCTGTGCTTGGAACCATCCATGCTGGGCTTCTTCTGAAATGCAAACTCTCCATTTTTGTATCTGAAGATTCACCAATAGCTACCAAATAGGTGAGCAGCCACCACAGCACAGACTGTATGTCAATTAAGCATTTTTTTGTAAATTCAGCACCGTTTGACCAGGGCTTGAGAGAGGGAGATGGAAAAGAGAGATCTCATATACAAATAATTGAATACTCAAACACCCTACACACTCTGTAGAACAAATCCATTAAAGATGGTATAGTGCTGCCAATTCTCATGATTTTATTTCAAGTCTCACAATATGTCATTTATAGGCAGTGAACCTATGGTTAAGGGTGCCTAAAAAGTTCCATTATAAGGCCCTGTTTTCAGTTGCTTATAATTTGCCAAACTTTAACTGTCTGAATAAACTATCTGAACAGCAAAGTTCTCACTTCCTAGGCTGAGTGGGGTAACAGAGTGGCTGACAGTTCTGGGAACCCCTATAAAGGTCTAGCCTCTAAGGCTTTGTCTACACTGGCAAGTGAAAGACAAAACTTCAGTTATTCAGAGGTGTTAAAAAAAACACACACCCCAAAAGACAAAAGTTTTGTTCATCACAAGTGCCTGTGTGAACAGTGCTTTACAACCCTAACGCCATTCGTTGGGGATGGAAGTTTTGATGGAAGTTTTAAAAGCACTACAGCATATTCACCCACGCCCAACTCCCGAACTGAACCCAAGATTCCTGCATATCAACATTGCTTTGTTCTCCAGCAAATAGCTGTGAATCCCCATAGCAAAGTTTGTGTCTTACCTGTAGTGGCTGGTCCACAAAGAGGATAACAGCCTACTGCTGCTACTAGAATCATAGAATCATAGAATATCAGGGTTGGAAGGGACCCCAGAAGGTCATCTAGTCCAACCCCCTGCTCAAAGCAGGACCAATTCCCAGTTAAATCATCCCAGCCAGGGCTTTGTCAAGCCTGACCTTAAAAACCTCTAAGGAAGGAGATTCTACCACCTCCCTAGGTAACGCATTCCAGTGTTTCACCACCCTCTTAGTGAAAAAGTTTTTCCTAATATCCAATCTAAACCTCCCCCACTGCAACTTGAGACCATTACTCCTCGTTCTGTCATCTGCTACCATTGAGAACAGTCTAGAGCCATCCTCTTTGGAACCCCCTTTCAGGTAGTTGAAAGCAGCTATCAAATCCCCCCTCATTCTTCTCTTCTGCAGGCTAAACAATCCCAGCTCCCTCAGCCTCTCCTCATAACTCATGTGTTCCAGTCCCCTAATCATTTTTGTTGCCCTTCGCTGGACTCTCTCCAATTTATCCACATCCTTCTTGAAGTGTGGGGCCCAAAACTGGACACAGTACTCCAGATGAGGCCTCACCAATGTCGAATAGAGGGGAACGATCACGTCCCTCGATCTGCTCGCTATGCCCCTACTTATACAAGTTACTCAGTGAGCTCAAGTGATAGAGGTCTGTGCTGTGAATCTAAAATTTCCAGCCTTGGTGACACCCTATCTGGGTGTCAATGTGACTGATGGAATGGAATTTCTGTTTTTTTTAGTTTGTGCTTTTAAAAACTTAGGAAATTGGGCAGCCTTAATTCTGGCGTTTCCTAACTTTTGTGTGCTTGACTGTGCAAGTCTAATGTTTTAGAGTAGTTTTTGCCCAATGTAATATCTATCTACCCTAGGTACTTATCTGTCCCCCCTCACTGTGTATCTGTGCACCTCACAGTCTCAAATGTGTTTATCCTGACAACACCCCGTGAAGTGGAAAAGTGCCGTGATCCCCATTTTAGAGATGGGGAACTGAGGCACAGTGATGCTATATGAATTACCCAAAGTGACACACAAAGTCTGTGGCAGAGCAGGGAACTGCATGCAGGTCTCAGACTAGCGCCATATGTTTCTCAAATGTGGCCACCAGGGGCTTTTCTTGCAGCCACAGCCTCCTGGGCGGTGTCTGGGGGGTGGGGGCAAAGCAGCGGCTCCTTCCCTGGAGCTGCAAGAAGGGGTTGGGCCCTGCCATCCTCTGCAGCCAGAAACACCGGAGGAGCAAGCAGCCAGTGAGCTCTCCACCTTCCCTGGGACAGTGGGGCTCTGGCTTCTGGCTTCAGCCCTAGGGTGGCGGGTGGAGGATCCAGCCGGGGAGCAGCAGGTCCTGGTCATGGACTCTGACCATGGGGCCTTCGGTTGCACATCAGTGGGCTCCGTCCCCCAGCCAATGGGCTTCGGGTTCACCAGCCCCATCATCGCCCCTGCCCCCGCTGCCGCCCCCGGCCCTTCACACATTGTGTAAGCTGGGGTCTGAATGAGCTCTCTCCTGACATCCACTGATGAACTGCGGGAAAACACGTCAGGAACAGACCATATTTGCATAGAGACGCGACTCTGCCTATGTGATAAGCAGACAGAGCTGCTTTGCCAAAGTGATAAATTTTGGCTGTTCTGGGGTAAAATTCACTTTAGTCTTGAATGCAGAGGTAATGATATGTTATTACCCTTCTTGTAGGGCTAAAGGACAGCAGAAATGTACTTAATATGCCCTACCGGAGGGGGTAATCCTAACTTTAACTTCACTCACTAAGCAGGGGGTACTGATGCCAAAACCAAGTAAAATTCAGAGGGACTGGGGACACGCGTTCCTTCCTGCTGTTGTGGATGCTATTTGACACTCTTTTGATCTAGGGATAGTGCTGCAGTAAAAGACAAGGCAGAGGCTGCAGCCACAGTAGAGATTCCCTACTACCTGGTAAAATCATTAAGAGCTGGACTAAGTGGTAGAACCTCAGAACATAGTATTACAGCTAGACGCACCCAGGAGAACCAATGGCCTGGTGTTTAGGATACTCACCTAGGAAGTGGGAGATGCAGGGTCTAAATCCAGTAGGGCAGGGATTTGAAAACAAGTCTCTCACGTCACAGGTGAGTGCCTGAATGGCTGGGCTATTCAGTGCCCCGAGATGGACAGACCCAGCCAGCTCCCAGAATTCCTGTTCTGATCACCCCCTTGGCCAGCTTTTGTGCTCCGACCACACCTACTGGACCCGGCTTACAGACGAGATGGAGAGATGGCTAGTTTGCAAATCCTGCCAGAGTTTAGCTGACAGCTAGGGGTGGAGCAGCTTGGCGGGGCCAGGACTGAGGCAGTTTTGGGCATGTCAGCTGGCTGAAGCTTAGGCACCTCCAGGGTTAGATGGCAGCTGATGTCCTCAGAATTTACTTGTGGCCTGGGCTCAATGGCCCCTCCCGCTTGGTTGATGGCAGTGAGCAGCGGGAAAGGAGGCAATGATGGTGGCAAGCAGCAGCAGAGTCATTGCTTGACCCCACCCCTAAAGGAGTGGGTGTTGAACCCACACAAATACCCCGCTGGTACTTCGCTGACTTCAGGCAACCAGCTGTGGGTGCAGCGGAGCAGAGTGAAAGGGCAGTGGCGTATTAAAGGGACATGTGTCCATTGGACTTTCACACCGGAAGGTGGGAAATTAAGGCAAGGGACGCTGCCCAAGATACTGTGGGGCAGGTGATTACTTCTCACATGCATACTTTCGAATCGTATTTGTGCTGTTTTCCCAAATTAATGCTGGGTTCCCTTTCCCTTTTAATAAAAGTTTTCCTTTTTTATACACAGACTCAGCACTTGCAAGTAGGAAGTATAGCCCCTTAGAGGTGGCTACAGGTGGTGGTTAGTTTTCCGAGACTTATTGGTGGGAGCTGTTTTGTAATGTTAAGAGGAACCCCTAGCTACTGAACCTTGCACTTGTTGCTGCCAACACCACCTGGCAGAAGGGTTAAAATTGCCTTTGAACGCAGAACCCTTCTGTAATGGTGACATTCCTTTTGCATGTTCCTATATGACCACAAGCACTCTTTTCAGTTCAGTGTTGACTTTTAATATTCTAACCAAGCCAGTTCAAAAGATATGGCTCTGCTGTGACTCTTGTCCCAGGATGAAATCATAAGCAGCTCGGTTGGGCTTGGATTTGTTAGAAAGAGGTGAAGGAAAAGGCGGACTACAAATCCCACAGTGCTTTGGGCTCTTCACTCAAGTGGAGGCTTGCCCGTACACCATCTGTCAGCCCAAGGCAGAGAGCCACACCAGGGGAGGGCCCATTGGCTGCTGGAAGCCACTTCCTTCCACATTGTTTTCAGCTGATCCTTTGGATTTGAAGTACAGGGCAGTTTTTGAATTTTGGCGCCTGTCTGAATCTGCAAACTAACAGCTGCTGGCCCAGCTCCAGAGCCCAGCCACACCCCTCTCGCTGGGGCGAGTCAGTGTCTGTGGGCAAGTATTGTTTCAAGTCTGCCTTCGCCTTCACCAGTTACAGCAGTGAACTCTTGTCAGCACCAAGCTGTGCACTTATGTTGTACTTCTTGTCTCTGCCAGCATTCGTGGTTCCCAACACCAGCAACACACCAGCAAATAGTTGGAAGATCGGTACCAAGGCAGTTTTAGAATCAACTACAATATGATTTTTAGGAATGCAGAAAAGCCCCCGTCTAACGCTTTTTCTTTTGTTTTATCTTATATCCTCCTTCCTGCTCTGCCATTAAACCCCTCATGCATGGTGTCTTGTGAACTCATTTAAACCCTTCCCTCCATCATTTTTATTGGTAACTTAATCCTAATGTTCATCCCCTTTGCTTGAAGCACCTCAGCCCCAGCTCCCCTACTCTGACTTGCCCCAGTTTTAGATGATGTCCCTAGTGTATGACAATGTCAGAGTTCTGGAAGATTTTTCCTTGACAGTGTAATCAATCCCCTTCAAAATACAGAAAACTTCTACCATATCGCCACAAAACCTCCCCTTGTCCCACATCAACTTCCTTCAACCTTCCTCACAACGTATAGATTCATAGCAACCATGGTGATCACCTAGTCTGACCTCCTGTATGACACAGGCCAGAGACCTGCCCCAAAATAATTCCTAGAGCAGAGCTTTTAGGAAAAAAAATCCAATCTTGGTTTTAAAATTGTCAGGGAAGGAAAATCCACTACGACCCTTGGTCAATTGTTCCAGTGGTTACTCTCTCTCAGCATTAAAAGTTTACGCCCCTATTTCCAGTCTTAATTTGTCTAGCTTCAACTTCCAGACGTTGGATCGTGTTAGACCTTTTTCTGCTAGAGTGAAGAGCCCATATTCAAATATATATTCCCCCATAGATACTTACAGACGGTAACCAAGTCACTCCTTAACCTTCTCTTTGTTAACTAGATTGAGCTCTTTGAGGCTATCACTGTAAGTATGGATATGATTTAGTAAAATTAGGCAAAATTCACGGAGCAGTCATGTTAAAAATATACAAAATCGGGGTACGGTCACGGTGGAGTCCAAGCTCCGCCGTGGGGGGTCCCACGCCGAAGAAGTAATGGAAATCTTTGACTCCCGTGACCAAATCATATCCTTAACTATAAGGCATGTTTTCTAATCTTTTAATCCTTCTCATGGCTCTTCTCTGAACCTTCTCCAGTTTATCACCATCCTTCTTGAACTGTGGACACCAGAACTGGACACGGTATTCCATCAGTGGTCACACCAGTGCCCAATATAACCTTTCTACTCCTAATCGAGATCCTGCCCTTTATGCATCTCAAGATTGCATTAGCTCTTGTGGCCACAGCGTTGCAGTGGGAGCTCATACACCATGTTCGAGGTTGGGGCTCCCCTGAGTACTTCAGGTTGTTTATAATGTCCTCCGCCAGTTTGTAGCATATGAGGGGTTCACCAAACAAACAAAAGAAAGGTCCTTTTCTCTCACTTTCCCTTGCGAGAGAGGGGAATCAGAGTGAAAGAAAAGAAAGGCAAAGGTGGCCTGTCTCTGAGGCAGTCTGTTTTGGAGTCAGCCCGTTGGGGCTTGGCTTATCAGCTGGTCTGTTGTCTTTAAGAAGGGTCTACCTCCAGCCCCTCCTCTTGTGGCACCCTGCTTTATAGTTGGTCCATTCAGTTTCAGGATCATGAGGCTTGCGACTGTCTCCCTCTTGGCTGATCTGTCTCTGTAGTCAGCAGCCTCTGAGGTGTATCAGTCACTGTTTTCTTCCTGGTTCACCGCCCCTTCCTGTGGCAGGTTTTCCCTTTTTAAGCTCTGCTCCCCCATTCCAGGCAGCACAGGCCTTACAGATGAACCTTGTTAGTGCTGAACGAGCCCAGAAGAGCTCATTAGTCTCTTCTCTACCAGAATGTGGGTGTGCCCCTTCACACACCATGACCCCATTGGTGGCAGGTATAATAGGCCAGGACAGGCTGAGCCTCCCCTGGCAGAGCTGCCGCCGACTCTGCTGCCGGACTTGTGGGCGGTGGTGGTCCCGCCTCTTCCCCTCCCTGCTGGGAATGGGCTTCCGTGGGAAGTTTTTGCTTATTTATTATGTGCCATGCAGGTTCCCGGGCGGCTGAAGAGGCGGTATCTGCTGTGACGAAGTGGGACTGTTCTTAATGTTTCCTCTGAATACTGTGGGGGTGCCTCAGTTTCCCCTATGCAGTTCTTAAGTATCTAGGTGGTGGGGTAAGGGTGTATGATCATTGCAGAGCCCTAGAGGGCAGGTGTGTGCAGGGGTCTGGACACAGAGAATGGCCGACACCCTGTTTCCTGGCAACTGATGGCCTGGGCCCTTCCCCCCTGCAAGGTGAGAGCTAAAGTGTTGGAGAACAAAGGAATCAGGTGACCTCCTGGCCGGGGAAAGGAACAAAGCCCAGGGGAGGAGGGGCTGGAGGGAGTTTCAGTTTGGGGCTGGCTGGGACATGGAGTGAAGGGCAGATGTGGTTGTCTGGCTCACTGACCCCCAAAATGGACCCAGCTGAGGGGTCCTGTTCTCTGCACCTACAAGCTCTGTTTTAGACCATGTTCCTGTTGTTTAATAAACCTCAGTTTTACTGGCTGGCTGAGAGTCACATCTGACTGCGAAGTTGCGGTGCAGGACTCTCTGGCTTCCCCAGGAGCCCCGCCTGAGTGGACTCGCTGTGGGAAGCGCACGGAGGGGCAGAGGATGCTGAATGCTCTGAGGTCAGACCCAGGAAGGTGGAAGCTGTGTGAGCTTTGTGTCCTGAAGACAGTCTGCTCCCAGAGAGGAGACTTCCCCAGAGTCCTGACTGGCTTCACAGGGAGCAGTTCCAGAGCATCGCCCAGGGACTCCGTGACATCTGCTACTCAGCTTCCCGGGTCCCTTGGACTCCCCAGGGAGATTATTAATGAACTCAGGAAGCTGAGTTGCAGACACTACCTCAGCCCCCCGGCGAGGAGCCTGGGGGGGGCAAGGAGGGGCGGGGCCTGGGGCGGAGTGGGCATGCAATGTGGGCGGGGCCAGGGGCGGAACAGGCAGGATGGGGAGCTAGCCTCCTCCGGGGGAAGCTTCACCCGCTGCCCATACACGACCCCCAAACCTTTTTCAAAGGCACTGCTTCCCAGGATAGTTCCCCACCCTATAAGTATGGCCAATGTTCTTTGTTCCTAAATGGATACATTTACATGTAGCTGTATTAAAACATATATTGTTTGCTTGCGCCCAGTTTCCCAAGTGATCCAGATCGCTCTCTAGCAGTGACCTGTCCTCTTCATTATTTGCCACCCCCCAATTGTTGGGTCATCTGCAAACTTTATCAATGATGATTTTCTGTTTTCTTCCAGATCATTGATAAGACTGTTAACTAGCAAAGGGCCAAGGAATAATCTCTGCAAGACCCCACTGGAAAGTCGGCTCCATGATGATTCCCCATTTATAATTACATTTTGAGACCCATCTGTTAGCCAGTTTTTAATCCATTTAAAGTATTCCATGATAATTGTATAGACTCTGATGGTCTTAATATAGACTTTAAGATCTGATATTGTCTACATTACCTTACACAGCCCTGAGACAGGGCAGGGTCACACGTCTGTCTCTTCTCAAGCAACAAATCTCTCGGAGACCTTCTTCTGGTCAAATACCTCATGATTTATTTCACTGTGTTCTCCCAGCCCACATACAAACCTGTGCAGCTCTGAGCTCAGAAATGCATGATACTGTAAATACAATCAGCCAAGAAGAGGGAGACGGATAGTACTTTGCCCCTGAAAGATCTCTCCTGACTCTGAAAAGCTTACCAGTCTCTCGTTTCCCCCCTGAGCACTTACTTCCTCTGCCTTTCCGACTTCTTGAGTAATGGGAAAATTAGCCTTTTGGGCTCTCGTCAGCCCATCCCAATCATAGGATGATAGAAGACTAGGAAGAGACCTCAGGAGGTCATCTACTCCAACCCCCCTGCTCAAAGCACGACAAACTAAATCATCCCATCCAGGGCTCTGTCAAGCTGGGCCTTAAAAACTTCTAAGGATGGAGATTCCACCACCTCCTGAGGATACCCATTCCAGTGCTCCACCACCCTCCTAGTGAAATATATTTCCTAATATCCAACCTAGACCTCCCCCACTGCAACTTGAGACCGTTGCTCCTTGTTCTGTCATCTGCCCCCACTGAGAACAGCCTAGCTCCATCATTTTTGAAACCCCCCTTCAGGTAGTTGAAGGCTGCTATCAAATCCCCCCTCACTCTTCTCTTTTGCAGACTAAATAAGCCCAGTTCCCTCAGCCGCTCCTCGTAAGTCATGTGCCCCAGCCCCCTAATCATTTTCGTTGTCCTCCGCTGGACTCGCTCCAATTTGTCCACATCCTTTCTGGAGTGGGGACCCCAAAACTGGACGCAGTACTCCAGATGTGGCCTCACCAGGGCCACATAGAGGGGAATAATCACTTCCCTTGATCCACTGGCAATGCTCCTTCTAATACAGCCCAATATGCCGTGAGTCTTCGGGGCAATAAAGGCACACTGTTGACTCATATCCAGCTTTTCATCCACTGTAATCTCCAGGTCCTTTTCTGCCAAACTGCCGCTTAGTCAGTTGGTCCCCAGCCTGTAGCAGTGCATGGGATTCTTCTATCCTGAGTGCAGAACTCTGCACTTGGCCTTCTTGAACCTCATCAGATTTCTTTTGGCCCAATTCTCCAATCAGTCAAAGTCATTCTGGACCCTATCCCTATCCTCCAGAGTATCTACCTCTCCAGTTTAGTGTCATCTGCAAACTTGCTGAGGGTGCAATCCATAGAATCAGAGACTATCAGGGTTGGAAGGGACCTCAGGAGGTCATCTAGTCCAACCCCCTGCTCAAAGCAGGACCAGTCCCCAATTTTTGCCCCAGATCCCTAAATGGCCCGTCATAAATATAAAGGGAAGGGTAAACCCCTTTGAAATCCCTCCTGGCCAGGGGAAAGCTCCTCTCACCTGTAAAGGGTTAAGAAGCTAAAGGTAACCTTGCTGGCACCTGACCAATGAGGAGACAAGATACTTTCAAAAGCTGGGAGGAGGGAGAGAAACAAAGGGTCTGGGTCTGTCTGTATGCTGGGTCTTTGCCGGGTATAGACCAGGAATGGAGTCTTAGAACTTTTAGTAAGTAATCTAGCTAGGTATGTGTTAGATTATGATTTCTTTAAATGGCTGAGAAAAGAATTGTGCTGAATAGAATAACTATTTCTGTCTGTGTATCTTTTTTGTAACTTAAGGTTTTGCCTAGAGGGGTTCTCTATGTTTTTGGATCTAATTACCCTGTAAGATATCTACCATCCTGATTTTACAGGGGGGATTTCTTTATTTCTATTTACTTCTATTTTTTATTAAAAGTCTTCTTGTAAAAAACTGAATGCTTTTTCATTGTTCTCAGATCCAAGGGTTTGGGTCTGTGGTCACCTATGCAAATTGGTGAGGCTTTTTACCAAACCTTGTCCAGGAAGTGGGGTGCAAGGTTCTGGGAAGTATTTTGGGGGGAAGGACGCGTCCAAACAGCTCTTCCCCAGTAACCAGTATTAGTTTGGTGGTGGTAGCGGCCAGTCCAACGACAACGGGTGGAATATTTTGTACCTTGGGGAAGTTTTGACCTAAGCTGGTAAAGATAAGCTTAGGAGGTTTTTCATGCAGGTCCCCACATTTGTACCCTAGAGTTCAGAGTGGGGGAGGAACCTTGACAGCCCCCTCAGGGATTGAACTCACAACCCTGGGGTTAGCAGGCCAACGCTCAAACCACTGAGCTATCCCTCCATCCCATCATCCAGATCATTAATGAAGATGTTGAACAAAACCGGCCCCAGGACCGACCCCTGGGGCACTCCACTTGATACTGGCTGCCAACTAGACATCAAGCCATTGATCATTACCCGTTGAGCCCGATGATCTAGCCAGCTTTCTATCCACCTTATAATCCATTCATCCAATCCATACTTCTTTAACTTGCTGGCAAGAATACTGTGGGAGACCATATCAAAAGCTTTGCTAAAGTTAAGGCATATCATGTCCACCGCTTTCCCCATATCCACAGGGCCAGTTATCTCATCATAGAAGGCAATCAGGTTGGTCAGGCATGACTTGCCCTTGGTGAATTCATGTTGACTGTTCCTGATTACCTTCCTCTCCTCCGAGTGCTTCAAAATGGATTCCTTGAGGACCTGCTCCATGATTTTGCCGGGGTCTGAAGTGAGGCTGTAGTTCCCCGGGTTCTCTTTCTTCCCTTTTTTAAATATGAGCACTATATTTGCCTTTTTCCAATCATCTGGGACCTCCCCCGACCACCATGAATTTTCAGAGATAATGGCCAATGGCTCTGCAATCACATCAGCCAACTCCCTCAGCACCCTCGGATGCATTGTATCCAGCCCCATGGACTTGTGCTTGCCCAGCTTTTCTAAATAGTTCTTAACCTGTTCTTTCACCACTGAGGGCTGCTTACCTACTCCCCATACCATGCTGCCCAGTGCAGCAGTCTGAGAGCTGACCTTCTCTGTGAAGACCGAGGCAAAAAAATCATTGAGTACTTCAGCTTTTTCCACATCATCTGTCACTAGGTTGCCTCCCCCATTCAGTAAGGGTCCCACACTTTGTCTGACCTTCTTCTTGTTGCTAACATACCTTTGGAAACCCTTCTTGTTACCCTTCACATCCCTTGCTATCTGCAACTCCAGTTGTGCTTTGGCCTTCCTGATTACACCCCTGCATGCCCGAGCAATATTTTTATACTCCTTCCTAGGCATCTGTCCAAGTTTCCACTTTATTTAAGCTTCCTTTTTTTGTTTAAGCTCACCGAAGATTTCTCTGTGAAGCCAAGCTGGTTGCCTGCCATATTTGCTATTTTTTCTGCACATCAGGATGGTTTGTTCCTGTGCCCTTAATAAGGTGTCTTTACAATAGAGCCAGCTCTCCTGGACTCCTTTCCCCCTCATATTAGCCTCCCAGGGGATTCTGTCCATCAGTTCCCTAAGGGAGTCAAAGTCTGCTTTTCTGAAGTCCAGGATCCATATTCTGCTGCTGTCCTTTCTTCCTTTTGTCAGGATCCTGAACTCAACCATCTCTATGGTCACTGCTACCCAGGTTGCCACCCTCTTCTATTTCCCCTACCAATTCTTCCCTATTTGTGATCAGCAGGTCAAAAGAGGAGCATGGCCCCTAGTTGGTTCCTCCAGCACTTGGACCAGGAAGTTGTCCCCAATGATCTCCAAATCTTCCTGGACTGTGCACTGCTGTATTGCTCTCCCAGCAGACGTCAGGGTAATTGAAGTCCCCCATGAGAACGATGGCCTGTGATCTGGAAACCTCTATTAGCTGTCCGAAGAAAGCCTCATCTACCTCATCCTCCTGGTCTGGTGGTCCATAGTAAACACCCACAATGACATCACCCTTGTTGCTCTCACCTCTAAACTTAACCCAAAGACTCTCAACAGGCTTTTCCCCAGTTTCATACTGGAGCTCTGAGCAATCATACTGCTCTCTTACATACAGCGCAACTCCTCCACCTTTCCTCCCTTGCCTGTTCTTCCTTAACAGTTTATACCCAACCATGATAGTGTTCCAGTCATGTGAGTTACCCCACCAAGTCTCTGTTATTCCAGTCATATCATAGTTCCTTGACTGTGCCAGGACTTCCAATTCTTCTTGCTTGTTTCCCAGGCTTCTTGCGTTCGTGAACAGGCACCTAAGATAACTAGCCGATTGCCCTACTTTCTCAGTAAGAATCAGGAGGCCTCCCCTGTTGCACCCTCCTCTCTGAAAACATCCACTCAGTGTGCAGCGGCAATCAAAAAAGCAAACAGAATGTTGGGAATCATTAAGAAAGGGATAGATAATAAGACAGAAAATATCATATTGCCTCTAGATAAATCCATGGTACGCCCCACATTTTGAATACTGCGTGCAGAAGTGATCGCCCCATCTCAAAAAAAGATAAATTGGAATTGGAAAAGGTTCAGTAAAGGAGAACAAAATGATGTGGGGTATGGAACGACTGCCATATGAGACGATTAATAAGACTGGGACTTTTCAGCTTGGAAAAAGATGACTAAAGGGGGATATGATTGAGGTCTATAAAATCATGTTGGGAGTGGAGAAAGTAATAAGGAAGTGTGTCATAAATATAAAGGGAAGGGTAAACCCCTTTGAAATCCCTCCTGGCCAGGGGAAAGCTCCTCTCACCTGTAAAGGGTTAAGAAGCTAAAGGTAACCTCGCTGGCACCTGACCAAAATGACCAATGAGGAGACAAGATACTTTCAAAAGCTGGGAGGAGGGAGAGAAACAAAGGGGCTGGGTCTGTCGGTAGTCGTCTTGGCCAGGGACAGAACAGGAATGGAGTCTTAGAACTTTTAGTAAGTAATCTAGCTAGGTATGTGTTAGATTATGATTTCTTTAAATGGCTGAGAAAAGAATTGTGCTGAATAGAATAACTATTTCTGTCTGTGTATCTTTTTTGTAACTTAAGGTTTTGCCTAGAGGGGTTCTCTATGTTTTTGAATCTAATTACCCTGTAAGGTATCTACCATCCTGATTTTACAGGGGGGATTTCTTTATTTCTATTTACTTCTATTTTTTATTAAAAGTCTTCTTGTAAAACACTGAATGCTTTTTCATTGTTCTCAGATCCAAGGGTTTGGGTCTGTGGTCACCTATGCAAATTGGTGAGGCTTTTTATCCAACATTTCCCAGGAAAGGGGGGGTGCAAGTGTTGGGAGGATTGTTCATTGTTCTTAAGATCCAAGGGTCTGGGTCTGTAGTCACCTAGGCAAATTGGTGAGGCTTTTTACCAAACCTTGTCCAGGAAGTGGGGTGCAAGGTTTTGGGAAGTATTTGGGGGGGAAGGACGCGTTCAAACAGCTCTTCCCCAGTAACCAGTATTAGTTTGGTGGTGGTAGCGGCCAGTCCAAGGATAACGGGGGTAATATTTTGTACCTTGGGGAAGTTTTGACCTAAGCTGGTAAAGATAAGCTTAGGAGGGTTTTCATGCAGGTCCCCACATCTGTACCCTAGAGTTCAGAGTGGGGGAGGAACCGTGACAAAGTGTTATTTACTCCTCCTCATAACACAAGAACCAGGGGTCACGAAATGAAATTAATAGACAACAGGTGTGAAACAAACAAAGGAAGTATTTCTTCACACAACACACAGTCAACCTAAACTGGGAGGAGTAGTAGATATGCTGGAGGGCAGGGATAGGATACAGAGGGACCTAGACAAATTGGAGGATTGGGCCAAAAGAAATCTGATGAGGTTCAATAAGGATAAGTGCAGGGTCCTGCACCTAGGACGGAAGAACCCAATGCACAGCTACAGACTAGGGACCGAATGACTAGGCAGCAGTTCTGCGGAAAAGGACCTAGGGGTGACAGTGGACGAGAAGCTGGATATGAGTCAGCAGTGTGCCCTTGTTGCCAAGAAGGCCAATGGCATTTTGGGATGTATAAGTAGGGGCATAGCAAGCAGATCGAGGGACGTGATTGTCCCCCTCTATTCGACATTGGTGAAGCCTCATCTGGAGTACTGTGTCCAGTTTTGGGCCCCACACTACAAGAAGGATGTGGATAAATTGGAGAGAGTCCAGCGAAGGGCAACAAAAATGATTAGGGGTCTGGAACACATGACTTATGAGGAGAGGCTGAGGGAACTGGGATTGTTTAGCCTACAGAAGAGAAGAATGAGGGGGGATTTGATAGCTGCATTCAACTACCTGAAAGGGGGTTCCAAAGAAGATGGCTCTAGACTGTTCTCAATGGTAGCAGATGACAGAACGAGGAGTAATGGTCTCAAGTTGCAGTGGGGGAGGTTTAGATTGGATATTAGGAAAAACTTTTTCACTAAGAGGGTGGTGAAACACTGGAATGCGTTACCTAGGGAGGAATAGCGGTCAGTAGGTTTCCGGTATAGGGTGGTGTTTATGTGACCATTGTTTATTAGCACTGTAGTGTCCAGGAAGTGGATCTCTTGTGTGGACTGGACCAGGCTGAGGTTGGTGGTGGGATGGAAATTGTTGAAATCATGGTGGAATTCCTCAAGGGCTTCTTTTCCATGGGTCCAGATGATGAAGATTTCATCAATATAGCGCAAGTAGAGTACGGGCTTTAGGGGACGAGAGCTGAGGAAGCGTTGTTCTAAATCAGCCATAAAAATGTTGGCATACTGTGGGGCCATGCGGGTACCCATAGCAGTGCCGCTGATCTGAAGGTATACATTGTCCCCAAATGTGAAGTAGTTATGGGTAAGGACAAAGTCACAAAGTTCAGCTACCAGGTTAGCCGTGACATTATCGGGGATAGTGTTCTTGACGGCTTGTAGTCCATCCCGCATGGCCCCACAGTATGCCAACATTTTTATGGCTGATTTAGAACAACGCTTCCTCAGCTCTCGTCCCCTAAAGCCCCTACTCTACTTGCGCTATATTGATGACATCTTCATCATCTGGACCCATGGAAAAGAAGTCCTTGAGGAATTCCACCATGATTTCAACAATTTCCATCCCACCACCAACCTCAGCCTGGTCCAGTCCACACAAGAGATCCACTTCCTGGACACTACAGTGCTAATAAACAATGGTCACATAAACACCACCCTATACCGGAAACCTACTGACCGCTATTCCTACCTGCATGCCTCCAGCTTTCACCCTGACCACACCACACGATCCATCGTCTACAGCCAAGCTCTGCGATACAACCGCATTTGCTCCAACCCCTCAGACAGAGACAAACACCTACAAGATCTCTGTCAAGCTTTCTTACAACTACAATACCCACCTGCAGAAGTAAAGAAACAGATTGATAGAGCCAGAAGAGTTCCCAGAAGTTACCTACTACAGGACAGGCCTAACAAAGAAAATAACAGAACGCCACTAGCCGTCACCTTCAGCCCCCAACTAAAACCCCTCCAACGCATTATTAAGGATCTACAACCTATCCTAAAGGATGACCCAACACTCTCACAAATCTTGGGAGACAGGCCAGTCCTTGCCTACAGACAGCCCCGCAACCTGAAGCAAATACTCACCAACAACCACATACCACACAACAGAACCACTAACCCAGGAACTTATCCTTGCAACAAAGCCCGTTGCCAATTGTGCCCACACATCTATTCAGGGGACACCATCACAGGGCCTAATAACATCAGCCACACTATCAGAGGCTCGTTCACCTGCACATCCACCAATGTGATATATGCCATCATGTGCCAGCAATGCCCCTCTGCCATGTACATTGGTCAAACTGGACAGTCTCTACGTAAAAGAATAAATGGACACAAATCAGATGTCAAGAATTATAACATTCATAAACCAGTCGGAGAACACTTCAATCTCTCTGGTCACGCAATCACAGACATGAAGGTCGCTATCTTAAAACAAAAAAACTTCAAATCCAGACTCCAGCGAGAAACTGCTGAATTGGAATTCATTTGCAAATTGGATACTATTAATTTAGGCTTAAATAGAGACTGGGAGTGGCTAAGTCATTATGCAAGGTAGCCTGTTTCCTCTTGTTTTTTCCTACACCCCCCCCCCCAGATGTTCTGGTTTAACTTGGATTTAAACTTGAAGAGTGGTCAGTTTGGATGAGCTATTACCAGCAGGAGAGTGAGTTTGTGTGTGTATGGGGGTGGGGGGGATGTGAGAAAACCTGGATTTGTGCAGGAAATAGCCCAACTTGATTGTCATGCACATTGTGTAAAGAGTTGTCACTTTGGATGGGCTATCACCAGCAGGAGAGTGAATTTGTGTGGGGGGGTGGAGGGTGAGAAAACCTGGATTTGTGCTGGAAATGGCCCACCTGATGATCACTTTAGATAAGCTATTACCAGCAGGACAGTGGGGTGGGAGGAGGTATTGTTTCATATTCTCTGTGTATATATAAAGTCTGCTGCAGTTTCCACGATATGCATCTGAGGAAGTGAGCTGTAGCTCACGAAAGCTTATGCTCTAATAAATTGTTTAGTCTCTAAGGTGCCACAAGTACTCCTTTTCTTCTTCCTGTAAATAAATGTGAGGGGAGGAAGCTGATTAAGGCACCAAGCACCATGGACTAGCTCAGTGGTCCCCAACGCGGTGCCCGCAGGCGCCATGGCACCCTTCGGGGCATTTATATGCGCCTGCCTACTGACAAGGGAGCTCTTCCGCCAGACAACCTGCCGCCAAGGAGCATGGCCGCCCGACAACCATCTGCTGAAATGCCGCCCAGAAGCGGCAACGGCAAGAAGCGTCGCTGCTGAAATGCCACTGCTTCTCGGCGGCATTTCAGCGGCGACGCTTCCTGATGACGCTGCTTTTCGGTGGCTGGTCATCCAGCGCCTGCCACACTCTTCTGGGAACATGAATATACTATAGCAACAGAAAGGTTGGGGACCACTGGACTAGCTTTTCCTTGGGTGCTGTGGGGAAGCCTAGAGCCAAGGAACAGAGGGGAACACAGTGCATATTTGGGGGAATAGACCAATACAGGTTGGATACTGTCTGTAAAACAAGGGCCTGTTTGGGACAGGATGAGATGTGTGTCAGACCCACGAATTCTTTGCCAAGTGGCTTTCCCTCAGTACTGTAACTAGATTCTTCAAGCCTGGGGCTTCTTGAAACTTATGGCAAAGTTTAGTTGGGGATTAGTCCTGCTTTGAGCAGGGGGTTGGACTAGATGACCTGAGCTCCCTTCCAACCCTGATATTCTATGATTCTATGAGTCTATATCCTCACAGAACTACAGATCTCATATCTGCAAGGTGGCCTGTGGAACACAGGAATTGCCATACCAGAGTGGTCCATCTTGTCCAGAATCCTGTGTCTGACCATGGCCAGTACCAAACGTTTCAGAGGAAGGTACAAGAAACCCAGTGGTGGACATTGTGGAATACCCTGCCTACAGGAAATGTTTCTTTCTGTCACTGGGTTGGTTGGTACCCTGAAGCAGAAGGGTTAATATCTCTCTATTGCATAATCAGCATGCAGTTCATGGGAATTTTGTACAGGATGAGGGCAGAATACACAATAGATCCACGTGGGGTGGGGAGGAAGAGCCGACTGGAGAGGAGAATTTTAATCTGTGTTTGGAATTCCTGGCTTCTTCTAGCACAAAAGCAAGTGCTTCCCATTAGCAGGGTGCTGGGATCCTTTTGTTCTGAAATTGGAGAGGCCTCTGGTTCTAGCCTGGTACCAGCTGAAAGAAATTAGAATTCTATAAAAACATTTCTGTCAGGAACTGAATTCCACATCCGGCCACAGAGAAACAGAGGAAGGTGGAGCTGTGGGTTCAACACAGCACACACCAGTCAGTGTCTTGGCCAGAATTTGAATTGGCTGCATTTGCCTGCTGAGTGAGTCACTCAGAAGGTGCAGTCACAAACATCAGAGAACTGTGTGCCAAAACGAGCCATCTCAACAATACTGCAGAAAGGAAGGAACTTTCCTGGGTCACGGTAATTAGTCCTCATCTGCCATAGAAATGAAATGCCTTCCCACCTAAACCAAAAGGCAGCTAGTATGCAGGGTACAGCAGATTTGAGTGGAAATAAATGGCTGGATTTTGCCATCATAGGCTCATTAAGCGCAGACACACTGCATAATAACAGGACTATGACAGGGTCCGGGAAAATCTAAACTGACCTCACTGGCATGAAGAAAAGGAATACTTGTGGCACCTTAGAGACTAACCAATTTATTTGAGCATAAGCTTTCGTGAGCTACAGCTCACTTCATCGGATGCATAAAGTGGAAAATACAGTGAGGAGATTTATATACACACAGACCATGAAAAAATGGGTGTGTATCATACACATTGTAGGGAGAGTGATCGCTTAAGATGAGCTATTACCAGCAGGAGAGTGGGGTGGGGGGAGAGAAAATCTTTTGAAGTGATAATCAAGGTGGGCCATTTCCAGCATATTTCCAGGAGTTAACAAGAACGTCTGAGGAACAGTGGGGGGAGGGAGGGGAGGAATAAACAAGGGGAAATAGTTTTACTTTGTATAATGACTCAACCACTCCCAGTCTCTATTCAAGCCTAAGTTAATTGTATCCAATTTGCAAATTAATTCCAATTCAGCAGTCTCTCATTGCAGTCTGTTTTCGAAGTTTTTTTGTTGAAGAATAGTCGCTTTTAGATCAGAAATCGAGTGACCAGAGAGATTGTTCTCCAACTGGTTTATGAATGTTATAATTCTTGACATCTGATTTGTGTCCATTTATTCTTTTACGTAGAGACTGTCCAGTTTGACCAATGTACATGGCAGAGGGGCATTGCTGACACATGATGGCATATATCACATTGGTAGATGTGCAGGTGAACAAGCCTCTGATAGTGTGGCTGATGTTATTAGGCCCTGTGATGGAGTACTGTGTCCAGTTTTGGGCCCCACACTTCAAGAAGGAGGTGGATAAATTGGAGAGAGTCCAGCGAAGGGCAACAAAAATGATTAGGGGACTGGAACACATGAGTTATGAGGAGAGGCTGAGGGAGCTGGGATTGTTTAGCCTGCAGAAGAGAAGAATGAGGGGGGATTTGATAGCTGCTTTCAACTACCTGAAAGGGGGTTCCAAAGAGGATGGCTCTAGACTGTTCTCAATGGTAGCAGATGACAGAACGAGGAGTAATGGTCTCAAGTTGCAGTGGGGGAGGTTTAGATTGGATATTAGGAAAAACTTTTTCACTAAGAGGGTGGTGAAACACTGGAATGCGTTACCTAGGGAGGTGGTAGAATCTCCTTCCTTAGAGGTTTTTAAGGTCAGGCTTGACAAAGCCCTGGCTGGGATGATTTAACTGGAAATTGGTCCTGCTTCGAGCAGGGGGTTGGACTAGATGACCTTCTGGGGTCCCTTCCAACCCTGATATTCTATGATTCTATGATTCTATGGTGTCCCCTGAATAGATACGTGGACACAGTTTGCAACGGGCTTTGTTGCAAGGATAGGTTCCTGGGTTAGTGGTTCTGTTGTGTGGTGTGTGGTTGCTGGTGAGTATTTGCTTCAGGTTGGGGGGCTGTCTGTAGGCAAGGACTGGCCTGTCTCCCAAGATTTGTGAGAGTGATGGGTCGTCCTTCAGGATAGGTTGTAGAGCCTTGATAATGCGTTGGAGAGGTTTTAGTTGGGGGCTGAAGGTGACTGCTAGTGGCGTTCTGTTATTTTCTTTGTTGGGCCAGTCCTGTAGTAGGTGACTTCTGGGTACTCTTCTGGCTCTGTCAATCTGTTTCTTCACTTCAGCAGGTGGGTACTGTAGTTGTAAGAATGCTTGATAGAGATCTTGTAGGTGTTTGTCTCTGTCTGAGGGGTTGGAGCAAATGTGGTTGTATCATAGAGCTTGGCTGTAGACGATGGATCGTGTGGTGTGGTCTGGGTGAAAGCTGGAGGCTTGTAAGTAGGAATAGTGGTCAGTAGGTTTCCGGTATAGGGTGGTGTTTATGTGACCATCGCTTATTAGCACCATAGTGTCCAGGAAGTGGATCTCTTGTATGGATTGGTCCAGGCTGAGGTTGATGGTGGGATGGAAATTGTTGAAATCATGGTGGAATTCCTCAAGGGCTTCTTTTCCATGGATCCAGATGATGAAGATGTCATCAATATAGTGCAAGTAGAGTAGGGGCGTTAGGGGATGACAGCTGAGGAAGCGTTGTTCTAAGTCAGCCATAAAAATGTTGGTATACTGTGGGGCCATGCGGGTACCCATAGCAGTGCCGCTGATTTGAAGGTATACATTGTCCCCAAATGTGAAATAGTTATGGGTGAGGACAAAGTCACAAAGTTCAGCCACCAGGTTTGCCGTGACATTATTGGGGATACTGTTCCTGACGGCTTGTAGTCCATCTTTGTGTGGAATGTTGGTGTGGAGGGCTTCTACATCCATAGCGGCCAGGATGGTGTTTTCAGGAAGATCACCGATGGATTGTCGTTTCCTCAGAAGTCAGTGGTGTCTCGAAGATAGCTGGGAGTGCTGGTAGCATAGGGCCTGAGGAGGGAGTCTACATAGCCAGACAATCCTGCTGTCAGGGTGCCAATGCCTGAGATGATGGGGTGCCCAGGATTTCCAGGTTTATGGATCTTGGGTAGCAGATAGAATACCCCAGGTCGGGGTTCCAGGGGTGTGTCTGTGCGGATTTGTTCTTGTGCTTTTTCAGGGAGTTTCTTGAGCAAATGCTGTAGTTTCTTTTGGTAACCCTCAGTGGGATCAGAGGGTAATGGCTTGTAGAAAGTGGTGTTGGAGAGCTGCCGAGCAGCCTCTTGTTCATATTCCGACCTATTCATGATGACAACAGCACCTCCTTTGTCAGCCTTTTTGATTATGATGTCAGAGTTGTTTCTGAGGCTGTGGATGGCATTGTGTTCTGCACGGCTGAGGTTGCGGAGCAAGTGATGCTGCTTTTCCACAATTTCAGCCCGTGCACGTCGGCGGAAGCACTCTATGTAGAAGTCCAGTCTGCTGTTTCGACCTTCAGGAGGAGTCCACCTAGAATCCTTCTTCTTGTAGGGTTGGTAGGAAGGTCTCTGTGGATTAGTATGTTGTTCAGAGGTGTGTTGGAAATATTCCTTGAGTCGGAGACGTCGAAAATAGGATTCTAGGTCACCACAGAACTGTATCATGTTCGTGGGGGTGGAGGGGCAGAAGGAGAGGCCCTGAGATAGGATAGATTCTTCTGCTGGGCTAAGAGTATAGTTGGATAGATTGACAATATTGCTGTGTGGGTTAAGGGAACCATTGCTGTGGCCCCTTGTGGCATGTAGTAGTTTAGATAGCTTAGTGTCCTGTTTCTTTTGTAGAGAAGCAAAGTGTGTGTTGTAAATGGCTTGTCTAGTTTTTGTAAAGTCCAGCCATAAGGAAGTTTGTGTGGAAGGTTGGTTTTTTATGAGAGTATCCATTTTTGAGAGCTCATTCTTAATCTTTCCCTGTTTGCTGTGGAGGATGTTGATCAGGTGGTTCTGCAGTTTCTTTGAGAGTGTGTGGCACAAGCTGTCAGCATAGTCTGTGTGGTATGTAGATTGTAATGGATTTTTTACCTTCAGTCCTTTTGGCACGATGTCCATCTGTTTGCATTTGGAAAGGAAGATGATGTCTGTCTGTATCTGTACAAGTTTTTTCATGAAGTTGATAGATTTCCACTCCATACGGTTTGCAAGGGGTATATTGGTTATAGCTTGTGCGCCCAACTCTCCACTGCACTTGGATACAAAGGAGAGGGAGAGCTGTAGGGAGGTGGCATTGTTCTTCATGTAAGTTTTAATTAAAAGCCAGCACTTCTGCTCCCAACAGACCCGGAATTTGTGCCGTTTGAAATTCTGACCCAGGGCAGTGTTTCATTCTAGTTATATTGATAGCGCCCCAAAGTTAAAAAAGCCCTTGCAGGGGGCTGTGGCAGCAAGTGAGACTTTGTAAATGAGAGGGGCCTAAACCAAACCCAACATTCAAATTCTGGGTCTGGGTCTGGGTTTTTTCTCTTTCTTTTCTTTTTTTCCATGTTGCATCTAAAAAAGGGGAAAACAAAAACTGAAGCTTTTTGGGGTTTCAGTATTTTGAAAAAAAAATTCGGATTGTTTTTAAATGTGAATCACACTCACCTTATTTCAGTCGCCAGCTCCTCCACCTTTGTGAGTGGGCTTTTGTGGAGGGAAATGGTGGGTGGCGCGGGGCTTCCTGGGAGGGGATTTGGTGCTGTAATTGAATGTGCCTATTAGTGCCTGTCTGTAGCAAGGTAGGATTGGTTTGCAATGGGTATATTGGTTATAGCTTGTGCTCCCAACTCTCCACTGCACTTGGATACAAAGGAGAGGGGGAGCTGTAGGGAGGTGGCACAGGAGTTGTCTTTGCTACTTTTGATGCCTTATGCCAATGGGGAGTTTCCCTGCACAAGGGGCATTTTCCACTGTGCATTTATGGCCAGAATCCAGCCCCTTTGTGCTGCTGAGTGGCGCAAAGGGGCTGTAGCTGATGAGAAAATCGAGCCTTGTGTCTTTAATCCACAGAGGACCATAAGGAATCTGAGACTGGTGTATTTGGGGTGTGTTTAAATCAAACTAAATTAATATAATGGGCAGAATCCTCAACTCATACTCCAGATCTGAATCCAAATGACCTGTCTCTATAGTGGGCAGAACCAAACCCCAGCTCTGAACTCTCTGGAATTTGAGGGTTCAGAATCCAGATCCAAACTTTCTCCATAATTCTGGGCTTTGAGACTGGCGGTTCCAGTTTGGCCCATTAGAGGAATAGTCTGCACACTTGGCTTCTGGGTTCATACCCCCTAGTACAAACATGACAGAATGATCGTTGTTGAGTTCTTAATAACGTGCAGAGTTTCAGGTTTCACCAATCTTCAGTAGGGTGCACCTCAGCAGAACTAATAATCTGTTTGGTATTTGTTAGACTCTGATGGCCACATGTTCAGTATTAGTAGAGGACGCGGATTGCTGATTAAATCTCTGAATTCATGAAGCTCCCTTTATTAGTCCTCCCTAGTCCAAGCTTTAGAGCCTGCTGTAGCAATCACTGAGATCATTGCTGCCTAGGCTGCAGTGTTTTGGAGGGGAGCTGTCTTGAACAGAGTCCCATACTAATACTACATAAAACTTTGGCAGTGGTCCCAACAGCAGTGCAAACAAACTCTGTATTCTTTCAAAAACACATTTGGCGCCTTATTTTCAAATCTGCAGACCAAGTGCTGTTGGCACAATGCCCATCACCATGGAGCTGTTTACATTTTTTCTTCAGCAGCTGCAGTGGCCTGTTATGCGCCTTGTGCCTGCCCAGGCTGACCTATGGTCTCTGTCAACGTTTCACCCGAGGAAGAGGAAAGAGTTCAGTTTATTCTGTTAAAGAAAAGCCGACTCCACGAGGCGCTGATTGAGGGGTCAGCAGAAGCCTTTGGCAAAGAGCACCACTCTGAAAGGTAAAGGAGGCTCAAACCAGAATTTGTTTTACAGAAAATGTATTTTTACTGAGAGAAACTGGAAGTGCTGGAGTTCCTAAAGGCAGGAACGTTCTTCTCCTACCAGCTGTCTAGTGTAGAGTATACAGTGCAAACACAGCTATGGCCACGTCTATACTACAAATTTTGGTTGACGCAAGTTTTGTCAGTGTACAGCTGCCACTGTTAGTAGATTGCACGGGGCACGCACACTTGGCTGTTTGGATCAACACAGCTCGTACACACCAGGAGCGCTGGTGTCAATGCAATGTGCAGTGCACCACTGTGGCATATGGCAACATCCAGTGCAAAGCCTTTGGGAAAGTTTTCACAATGTGTTGGAGGGTAGAAATGAGCTAGGGATCAAGTTCCTTGAATGCATCATTCTCTATCCAATAATGCCATTCTGATCCCAGATTTTTTGTGCCTTTTTTTAAACCCCACAAACCTATGCAACACTTTTCAGTATCTGCCGTCTCTGACAGAACCCTGGAGTCCTCAGAGCTCTGCTCTGTTCTCATGAACATTGCAAATACAGGACAAATGATCCTCCAGTATTTGCAGACCCATAGGAAGAACTGTAACAATGGGGGATATGATGATTTCTTGGAGGACAGTTTGCTGAGAGAGATTGTGAAAAAAACATTGGTGGTGTTCACAGAGCAGCTACAAATGGTGGAGCAGCACTTCTGGGTCTGAGAAAGGAGCACTGACTGGTGGGATCTCATTGTCATGTAGGTCTGGGATATCAAGCAGTGGCTGCAGAACTCGTGGATGCGCAAGACCACGTTCCTGGATCTGTGCATTGTGCTCGCCCCAGCTCTCCGCGCAGGGACATCAGAATGAGAGCTGCACTGACAGCTGAGAAGCAAGTCACAATCACAATCTGGAAGCTTGCAGTGGTCACTGTTACTCGGGGTTAGTCTGTGCTGGCAATGCTAAACTGCTACTGCAGCAGTGCTTTAACGTGCCTTGTGTGGTCGCAGCACGGAGCTGGGGGAGAGCTCTCCCAGCGCTCTCAAAAAAACACCTCCACGAGGGGCGTAGCTACCAGCGCTGGAAGCACAGGAGCACCTGCCAGGCAGTCCTTTCCCCTCCCGCCTGAAAAGCATCCTCCGAGCTGGCACAGGGTAGTGCTCAGAGGCAGGTCAGCATGGGAATGCTGCGGTTGGGGCTGGGCAGGAGAGCACAGGTGCCCAGGAGCCGAGCTCCTATTCTGACAACTGTTAGTGGATCACTAGTTGGCAGGTGGGAATGTTCTAGCTCCAAAGAGACCTGGGGCAAAGTTCAAGACCTGTGCTCCCTGATAGCAAGTGTGTAGAGCCATTACTCATCCCCTGCTACACAGGACTGTCACTCTTCACAATGTGCAGGACATAGTGGATGGACTTGCAGCAATAGGATCTCTGAACTGTGGTGGAGCAAGAGGCAACACACACAAACCTATATTGGCACCAGAGCACCTTGCCACTGAATACATCAACAGGGAACTGGATTTAGACCCTGCATCTCCCACTTCCTAGGTGAGTATCCTAAACACCAGGCCATTGGTTCTCCTGGGTGCGTCTAGCTGTAATAGGTTTCAGAGTAACAGCCGTGTTAGTCTGTCTTCGCAAAAAGAAAAGGAGTACTTGTGGCACCTTAGAGACTAACCAATTTATTTGAGCATGAGCTTTCGTGAGCTACAGCTCACTTCATCGGATGCATACCATGGAAACTGCAGCAGACTTTATATACGCACAGAGAATATGAAACAATACCTCCTCCCACCCCACTGTCCTGCTGGTAATAGCTTATCTAAAGTGATCATCAGGTTGGGCCATTTCCAGCACAAATCCAGGTTTTCTCACCCTCCACCCCCCCACACAAATTCACTCTCCTGCTGGTGATAGCCCATCCAAAGTGACAACTCTTTACACAATGTGCATGATAATCAAGTTGGGCCATTTCCTGCACAAATCCAGGTTCTCTCACCCCCTCACCCCCCTCCCAAAAACCACACACACAAACTCACTATCCTGCTGGTGAGAGAACCTGGATTTGTGCAGGAAATGGCCCAACTTGAAGGGGGACTTGAACCTGGTCTTCCACGTGTGTGTGTTTGGGGTGGGGGGTGCTAATAGTAGGTTACAAGCTATAACAGGGGCACTATTACCTCTCTCTTGTCCTCCTCTAGCCAGCTTTTGAATGGGGCCTGATCCAGCAGGCAGCGTGTAAGCATGCCTGCTTGATCAGGGCCTGCTGGTGAGATAGGTGCTCCTCCACCTAGCATCTCCTGGTTCATGGATCGTCCCTAGGCAGGAGATAGGCATCTGGATGCCTACAGTAAGGCAGAAGTGCATATGCCTAGAGGCAGAAACTTAGGCACTTAGGGAACTTTTACCTTGAAAACTTAGGCACCAAGTGAGTTTAGATACCTACAGGATTCAGCTGCAGGAGTTTTATGGATTGCAGTGGTGCCTAAAACTGGGATTTAGGTGCCTAAATCTGAGGTTTAGGCACCTAAACGCATTTATTGACCTGGGTCTTAATGCTCATTACTTCCATCATTGCTGGAATGAGTTTTGGGCTCCTATGCAGTGATTTCAGATGAGATTTTCAAAGGTATTTAGGTGCCTAAGATAAAGATAGTTGCATATTGCAATTTTCAAAAGTTCCTAAGGTAGAGTTACCATCTTTCAGGTTCCCAAAAAGAGGACACTGCCGGAAGGAAGGGGGGAGTTGGAAGGGGGGCACAGTTGGGGAATGTTGGATAGGATATGGTGCTGGAAGGGTGTATGTGTACTGTGTGGGGATATTTGGTGGGGTGCTGGAGGAGTGTGTGTTCTAGGAGGGGATATTTGAGGGGTGCTTGAGGGGGTATTTGGGGGATGCTGGAGGAGTGTGTGTGTGTACTGGGAGAGGTACCTGGGAGTGCTGGAAGGGGAACCTGCAACTTCAATCTTGAGATGGGGAGCAGTGTTGCTCCCTCTAACGGTGGCAGGGCAGCTGGTGCAGGCCCGGGACGCAGCGTCATCCATCCATCAATGCCTCCCTGCCTCTCCCCCTCTCCAGGGCTGGGAGCTGGGGCCTGGGTGGCTGTGGCTGCAGTGGAGGGACCATTCTGGACGTGAAGACAGCTCTTTCCAAGCTGCAACATTTGCTCCGCAAAAATCTCGGACATTTCCTCTAAGTGGCTGGTGGCCGCTATGACAATTTTTCTTAAAATACTTAATTAACTTTAGGAAAAAACACTAAATATGCACATATACATGTCCAAATCATAGTAATTGTTTTATGTAGGGTTTTTTTTTGCAGACTCAATAATAATAACATACAGTTGTCTCTATTCTTTACTGGACCTGAAGCAGTATCAAGCGGAGTGCCCCAGGGGTCGGTCCTGGGGCTGGTTTTGTTCAACATCTTCATTAATGATCTGGAGGATGGGATGGATTGCATCCTTAGCAAGTTTGTGGATGACACTAAGGTGGGGGAGAGTTAGATAAGCTGGAGGATAGGGTCCAGAGAGACCTAGACAAATTGGAGGATTGAGCCAAAAGAAATCTGATGAGGTTCAACAAGGACAAGTGCAGAGTCCTGCACTTAGGACAGAAGAATCCCATGCACCGCTACAGACTAGGGACCAAATGGCTCGGCAGCAGTTCTGCAGAAAAGGACCTAGGGGTTACAGTGGACGAGAAGCTGGATATGAGTCAACAGTGTGCCCTTATTGCCCCGAAGGCTCACAGCATATTGGGCTGCATTAGTAGGAGCATTGCCAGCAGATAGAGGGGAGTGATTATTCCCCTCTATTTGGCACTGGTGAGGCCACATCTGGAGTATTGCGTCCAGTTTTTGCCCCCCCTCAGTCCCTTCCCCCCCAGTACAGAAAGGATGTGGACAAATTGGGGATAGTCCAGTGGAGGGCAATGAAAATGATCAGGGGGCTGGGGCACATGACTTATGAGGAGAGGCTGAGGGAACTGGCCTTCATTAGTCTGCAGAAGAGAAGAGTGAGGGGCGATTTGATAGCAGCCTTCAACTACCCGAAGGGGGGTTCCAAAGAGGATGGAGCTAGGCTGTTCTCCATGGGGGCAGATGACAGAACAAGGAGCAATGGTCTCCAGTTGCAGGTACGGGAGGTCTAGGTTGGATATTCGGAAAAACTATTTCACTAGGAGGGTGGTGAAGCACTGGAATGGGTTCCCTCGGGAGGTGGTAGAATCTCCATCCTTAGAGGTTTTTAAGGCCCGGCTTGACAAAGCCCTGGCTGGGATGATTTAGTTGGGGTTGGTCCTGCTTTGAGCAGGGGGTTGGACTAGATGACCACTTGAGGTCTCCTCCAGCCCTAATCTTCTATGGTTCTATGATCATTGGTGATATTGAAATGCCAGTAGTATTCTGGGAGACCCAGCCTACACCTTGCTCCCCTGACTCATGAAACTGTACACTAGTCACCTAACAGCAAAACGGAAGGATTCACCTACTGGCTCAGCAGGTGCAGAATGACAGTTGAATGTACTTTTGGTCAATTGAAGGGATGCTGGAGATGCTTACTCACTAGACTGGATCTCTATGAGAAAAATATCCCAATCATTATAGCTGCCTGTTGTGTCCCGCAGAATTTCTGTGAGGCAAAGGAGAAAAAGTTGCTACTGGGGTGCAGGGCAGAGGTGGAGCAGCTGTCTGCTGGGTTTTAAAAGCTAGACATAAAGGCCATTACAAGAACGCAGCGTGAGGGCGTCTTTGAAACTGCACTTTAACTGTCAGCCACAGTAATCCGCTGTGCTCGACTGCAATCTGGCCCTGAAGGTTTGTGGGCTGTTAGGAATTGGGTAGTGCTTGGTGTACCTTTAGAAATGTAACTGTGTCTTTTAATTAACCTCTGAATTACGTGATGCTTGCTGTATGTTTACACATATGTACATATGTTTCTGGGTGAAGAAAGGGGCCACTGGAAGCCCGTGACTACAAGAACCAGGCAGAGGAAAAGACTGGCTAGTGAAGGAGAAACAGCTCAGGAGCAGGTCTGCTGAGTTGGAAAATGAAGAAGGGGCACAGCAGCCACTAACAGAAGGTGGGAGGGCCAGGAGGAAGAGAAGAGCGGCTAGCTCTACAAGAAGAGGGGAAGAGTCAATGGAGATAGCCAGAGTTTGGAGCCCCAGGAGGATAGAGGATGACTCACAGAAGATTGCAAGTGAGAACAAAAGACAAGAGGACTTGCAGCCTGAACGGTCAGGAAGAAGGCTGGAGAATCTCATCACCACCAGGAAGAAAGAATCATAGTAAGCAGTTAGTTATAGCTATAACATTCCATTCAATCTCATATTTATTCACACATTTATTCATATTCACACATTTATTCATACACACACACACACACACACAAACAGAGGTTCTGCAAGGTTGTTATAATAGTTACCAGCCTTAGAGCTGCTCATGCCAAGCCACTGGCCAGGTTGCCTGGACATGAGGAGGAAGCAGGGCCTTGTCAGATGCTCATCTGATGCTCCTGGAAGTTGGTTTGCAGAATCAGACCCCAAAGTTCTCACTTTCTAGAGTCCATTTTTATAGGAATTTCTTCCTATGCCAGTCTATGGGAATTGCTTCATCATGCTGTTGCTGAATCAATCAGCAGATGGCACATTCCTGACGTCTCCGTGCTGCTAGATGTTATCTTGTTCTTTGGTTCTCCCATTCTTGAGGCTGTTGGGTGGATTCCAGTCTGCCCTCCGGCGGTCCTCTGGTTATTTCCACTTGACGCCTTCTTCAGCCGATGGACACTGGATTCTTAGGCTGGCACCTCCCTGATCATTCAGTTATTATCCACACCAAGCATCCATCCACACACATCCTCTATCTCTATTTTAAATCACAATTCTTAACAAAGCAAGATGAATACAACAAAAGGGCGGGGAGTCTCTGGGTGCTGTTTCTGTTGTTACAGAGTATTGCTTTGAGTCTCTCTGTGTGAGTAGTTGTTATTACAAAGAATTGCTTTGAGAACAGACTCTGTCTTAGAATGTACTAACGCAATTAGCAGCTTGCAAGTTTCACACATAGAGGGAGAGAAACAGCACCAAAAACCAAGTACTCTTAATTAGTAATATCCTGGAATTGAAACAATGGGGAATCAAACTCATTTGTGATTTTAATACAGAACTTCTTTAATATGATCCAACACTATAAAGCGGGCTTTTGGGGAGGATTAGCCTGCTAAACCCAGGGTTGTGAGTTCAATCCTTGAAGGGGCCATTTAGGGATCGGGGGCAAAAACTGGGGATTGGTCCTGGTTTGAGCAGGGGGTTGGACTAGATGACCTCCTGAGGTCCCTTCCAACCCTGATACTCTATGATTCTATGTTTGACCACTGGGAGGCATTCACGGACAGAACCTCAAGGGATGGACTTCACCTGAGTAGGGAGGGAAATAGACTTCGGCAGTGCAGGTTGGCAGAACTGATTAAAAGAGCTTTAAATTAGGAATTCAGGGAAAATGTTTGGGAGATACTCATGTAATCTCCTCGCCTGACTCTAATATTGAGCAGGAGGAAAATCAAGTAAAAGAGGATACAGCAATGGGGAAAGGAACAGCAGTGGGTAGGAGAAGGGACATTAAGAGGAAATATAGTGCTGATACCAAAGACACTAACAGTCAGGTAGGCGATACTGGTAGTAAAATGACCGTGTGAGGAATCTGGGTGAAGCCAAGCAGAAGCAACTAAGATGTCTGTACACCAATGCAAAATGGAGCAATTAGAATCACTGATGTAGGAAATGAAACCAGATATTAGAGGGATAACAGAAACATGGTGGAATAGTAGTCATGGCTGGAGTACAGATATTGAAGGGTATGTGCTATTTGGGAAAGACAGAAGTAAAGGTGGTGGAGAAGCTCTGTATATTAATGAGGAGATAGATTGTAAAGAAACTAGAAGTGATGGAATGGATAAAATAGAATCTGGTTTTGGTCAAAATCACTTTGAGGAAGAAAGCCAACAGAGGCTCCAGTGGGCTAGTGCTTGGGGTATGCTACAGACCGCCAGGATCCAATCTGGATATGGATAGAGACCTCTTTAATGCTTTTAATTAAATAAATACTACTGGGAATTGTGTGATTATGGGAGACTTTAATTTCCCAGGTATAGATTGGAGGACAAATGCTATTAATAATGGTAGGGTCCAGATATTCCTGGATGAGAAAACGGACAGATTTCTTCACCAAATAGTCACTGAATCAACATGAGGTGATGCCATTTTAGATTTGGTATTAGTGAGTAGTGAGGACTTCATAGAAGAACTGATCCTAAAGGGCATGAGCTAATTCAATTTAAACTAAATTGAAGGATAGACCAAAACAGATCTGCAACTAGGGGCAAACTTTCATAAATCACTTAGGGAAGTGAACAGGATAGAAGAACTCAAGGATCTGAATGTGGAGGAGACTTGGAATTACTTTAAGTCAAACTTGCAGAAGCTAGCTAGAGCCTGCCTCCCAAGGAAGAGGAAAACATTCATAAGGAAGGGTTGCAAACCAAATTTGATGAGCAAGCATTTTAAACAGGTGATTAAGAGAAAGCAGAAAGCCTACAAGAGTGGACGATGGGACGGATCAGGAAGGAAAGCTACCACTTGGAAGTCAGAAAGTGTAGGGAAAAAGTGAGAACTGCCAAAAGCCAAGCAGAATTGGACCTTGAAAGGAGATTAAAACCAACAGTAAAATGCTCTATACTGATATAAATAAAACGAAAACAAGGAAAGAAGAAGTGGGACTCCTAGAGACTGAAGATGGGGTGAAGATTAAAGATAATCTAGGCATGGCCCAACACCTAAATAAATACTTTGCCTCAGTTTTCAATAAGGGTAATGAGGAGCTGAGGGACAGAACGAGGAGTAATGGTCTCAAGTTGCAGTGGGGGAGGTTTAGGTTGGATATTAGGAAAAACTTTTTCACTAGGAGGGTGGTGGAATCTCCTTCCTTTGAAGTTTTTAAGGTCAGGCTTGACAAAGCCCTGGCTGGGATGATTTAGTTGGGGATTGGTCCTGCTTTGAGCAGGGGGTTGGACTAGATTACCTCCTGAGGTCCCTTCCAACCCTGATATTCTATGATTCTATGAGTCTATGGCAGTGGCAGTGTGGCTAATAGAAATGAGGATATGAAAGTAGAAATTACCACATCTTAGGTGGAATTCAAACTCAGACAACTTATTGGGATGAAACCGGATAAACTCCATCCAAGAATATTAAAGGAACTGGTACATGAAATCATAGGTGCCGACTTCTGCGGGTGCTGGTGGGTGCTCTGCCCTGCCCCCTCCCACGCCTGCGCCCCCCAATTCCAATCCCTTCCCCAAAGTCCCTGGCCCAACTCTGCCCCCTCCCTGCTCCTATTCCCACCCCTTCCCCAAATCCCCACCTCGGCCCCGCCTCTTCCCCACCTTCTCCCCTGAGCGCGCCGCGTTCCCGCTCCTCCCCCCTCCCTCCCAGAGCTTGTTACGCTGCAAAACAGCTGTTTTGTGGCGGCAAGCACTGGGAGGAGAAGCAGGGACGCAACATACTCAAGGGAGGAGGCGGAGGTGAGGTGAGCTGAGGTGGGGAGCTTGGCTGCCAGTACCAATTTTTCCCTGTGGGTGCCCCAGAGCATCCATGGAGTCGGCGCCTATTCATGAAATGGTAAGCCCAATAACAAGGATTTTTAATGAATCTGTAAACTCAGGAGTTGTACCCTATCACTGCAGAATTGCTAATATAGTTCCTATTTTTAAGAAAGGGAAAAAAAGTGATCCAGGAAACTACAGGTCAGTTAATTTGACCTCAGTAATATACAAGGTCTTGAAACAAATTTTGAAAGAGAAAGTATTTAAGGACATAGTAAACTGGGATAAAATACAACATGGTTTTACAAAATGTAAATCATGCCAGATCAACCTGATCTCCTTTGAGAAGATAACTGTTTTTTTTTTACATAGGAAATGCAGTAGATCTAATCTATCTGGTTTTCAATAAGGGATTTGATACAGTTCCACATGTGAAATTATTAGTTAAATTGGAGAAGGTAGGGATTAATATGAGAACTGAAAGATGGATAAGGAACTGGTTAAAGGGGAGACTAAAACACATCATTCTGAAAGTTGAACTGTCAGGCTGGAGGGAGGTTAATAGTGGAATTCCTCGGGGATCAGCCTTGGAACCAATCTTATTTAACATTTTCATTAACAACCTTGGCACAAAAAGTGGGAGTGTGCTAATAAAATTTGCAGATGACACAAAGTTGAGAGGTATTGCCAATACAGAGGAGGCTCGGAATATCATACAAGAAGATCTGAATGACCTTGAAAATTAGAGTAATAGAAATGGAATGAAATTTAACAGTGCAAAGTGCAAGGTCATGCACTTAGGGACTAACAACCAGAATTTTAGCTATAAGCTGGGGATGTATCAGTTTGAAGCGACAGAGAAGGAGAAAAACCTACGTGTATTGGTCGATCACAGGGTCCAGGCTGAGGGGAGATATGATCGCTCTGTATAAATACATGAGAGGGATAAATATCAGGGAGGGAGAGGAGTTATTTAAGTTAAGCACCAGTTTTGACACAAGAACAAATGGATATAAACTGGCCATCAACCTGTTTAGGCTTGAAATTAGATGATGGTTTCTAACCATCAGAGGAGTGAAGTTCTGGAACAGCCTCCCAAGGGAAGAAGTGGAGGCAAAAACCCTAACTGGCTTCAATACTGAGCTTGATAAGTTTATGGAGGGGATGGTATAATGGGACTCTGCCTACAATAGCATGTGGCCCATCGGTGACTGCTAGTAGCAAAAGTCTCCAACTCCTAGAGATGGGACACTAGATGTGCAGCGCTCTGAGTTACTACAGAGAATTCTTTTCCAGGTATCTGACTGGGTCTTACCCACATGAAATTCATAGAATCATAGAATCATAGAATATCAGGGTTGGAAGGGACCCCAGAAGGTCATCTAGTCCAACCTCCTGCTCGAAGCAGGACCAATTCCCAGTTAAATCATCCCAGCCAGGGCTTTGTCAAGCCTGACCTTAAAAACCTCTAAGGAAGGAGATTCTACCACCTCCCTAGGTAACGCATTCCAGTGTTTCACCACCCTCTTAGTGAAAAAGTTTTTCCTAATATCCAATCTAAACCTCCCCCACTGCAACTTGAGACCATTACTCCTCGTTCTGTCATCTGCTACCATTGAGAACAGTCTAGAGCCATCCTCTTTGGAACCCCCTTTCAGGTAGTTGAAAGCAGCTATCAAATCCCCCCTCATTCTTCTCTTCTGCAGGCTAAACAATCCCAGCTCCCTCAGCCTCTCCTCATAACTCATGTGTTCCAGTCCCCTAATCATTTTTGTTGCCCTTCGCTGGACTCTCTCCAATTTATCCACATCCTTCTTGAAGTGTGGGGCCCAAAACTGGACACAGTACTCCAGATGAGGCCTCACCAATGTTGAATAGAGGGGAACGATCACGTCCCTCGATCTGCTCGCTATGCCCCTACTTATACATCCCAAAATGCCATTGGCCTTCTTGGCAACAAGGGCACACTGCTGACTCATATCCAGCTTCTCGTCCACTGTCACCCCTAGGTCCTTTTCCGCAGAACTGCTGCCGAGCCATTCGGTCCCTAGTCTGTAGCTGTGCATTGGGTTCTTCCGTCCTAAGTGCAGGACCCTGCACTTATCCTTGTTGAACCTCATCAGATTTCTTTTGGCCCAATCCTCTAGGTCCTTCTGTATCCTATCCCTCCCCTCCAGCGTATCTACCACTCCTCCCAGTTTAGTATCATCCGCAAATTTGCTGAGAGTGCAATCCACACCATCCTCCAGATCATTTATGAAGATATTGAACAAAACCGGCCCCAGGACCGACCCTTTGGGGTTGGGAAGGAATTTTTCCCAGGTCAGGTTTTAGAGACCCTGGGGGCTTTTTGCCTTTGTCTGCAGCATGGGGCATGGGTCTCTTGCAGATCTAAACTAGTGTAAATGGTGGATTCTCTGTAACTTGACGTCTTTAAATCATGATTTGAGGACTTCAGTAACAGAGCCAGAGGTTAGGGGTCTATTTCAGGAATGGATGGGTGAGATTCTGGAGCCTGCAATGTGCAGGAGGTCAGACTAGATGATCACAATGGCCCCTTCTTGCTGTAAAATCTATGAGTCTATAACTGGGTGTTTTGTTGAACATATGAGTTCTGTGGTGCAGTACATTTACATGTACTGGGTGTTTTGAGTACCACTATACATTCTGCAATACGTATGAGGAACTAATAAAGATGGGTTTATTTTCAAACAATAGTACTTTATTGAGTGAGACAACAATGCAAAAGAACTCAATGTGCAAATAACAAAGGACATTACAGTATAATGACAGGTTTCAGAGTAACAGCCGTGTTAGTCTGTATTCGCAAAAAGAAAAGTGAGCTGTAGCTCACGAAAGCTCATGCTCAAATAAATTGGTTAGTCTCTAAGGTGCCACAAGTACTCCTTTTCTTTTTGACATTACAGTACTAATTTCTAACATAATTTAATGGAACAAAACTTTAAAATGAGAAAGGCAGCTAATAACAAAATAACATTTCTCTATATTTTGGCTACACAGACACCAACCATGGCTCTAACAGGTCAGTGTAGGTGAAGCTGTGGCTGTCCCCCAGGGTGGAGGGACAGGGTAAGGATGCAATCCATGATGTCCCAGTGAATGTTGGGGAGTGTAGGGAGCTGCCCCCATAAAGTTCTCTGAGGACTGCAAAAGGTGGCGAATCCGTGACTGTTGGACCTGTCGGTCAACTAGAGTCTGCAGCATCTGTGTTTGCTTCCTGAGAAGCCCCATTGTGTCCTCGTGCATCTCCCTCTCCTTTTTCTGCTGGGACTCCTGGGCCTTTCTCCATTTTCTCCTGCTGTCTCTGTCCCTCTCCATGCCATCTGCCAGGCCCGTTGTTTGCAGGGAGGTTCAATGCAGCCCTGGCTTGCAGGACCTTGCTGAATGTACGGAATTGAGGTTACATCTTTTTCTTTTCTGTGTAGCTTGTCTGGGTGGCTTTTCCTCACTATCCTTGAATCTGGGGCTTTTCTATTAAATACATTTTTTGTTTATTTTTACCCCAAGCAGGTCTCTGTTGTGCAAATGGTGTGTGCTGTGTTGTCAGCAATCCCTCGAGGTCGAGGATGATCTCTTTCACAGGTTTTATTTTTCATGGGTCCTTTGGTGACTGAGGAGTCCGATCCTTGAGCCACAGGCTTGTTAGCAGATGTTGCAGGTGGTGTTGGAAGACAGGGTTGTGCCATGATTGCTGTGTGACAGTTGTCTTTCCTTTCTTTTCTGAAGTTTTTCTGTGACCAGGGCAAGGTGATTTTCCTCAGAAGTGGACGTTCCCTCCCTGACAAGTCTTGGCCAGTTATCCCTCTCCTGGACTGCTGTCTCCCAGTGTGTGGTGTCAATGCCACATCTCTTTATGGTTATCTTGAGGGCGTCTTTAAAGCGTTTCTTTTGGCCTCCCCATTTCCTTTCTCCCTTGGTGAGTTGGGTGAACAGCAGTCGTATATCAGATATGCACACACAGTTCCTGCTCCACCTCAGCTGGTGCTGGATAATCAGGGCCTCAACACTGACGATGCTGGCCTCTGTGAGGACACTGACATTAGTGCGATGATCCTCTCGCTTTATGTTGAGGGTCTTTCAGAGAAAGTGTTGGTGGTGGCGTTCCAGGTTTTTCAGATGTTTTCTGTAGGTCACCCAAGTCTCACAGCCATAGAGGAGAGTTGGGATTACCACTGCTTTATAAACTAAAAGTCTACTATGCGTTCTGATGTTGTGATTATTGAACACCAGGCGAGACAGTCTGCCAAAGGCAAGGCTGGCATAACAAATTCCATGCTGAATCTTGATGTCTATGTCTGCCCTCCATGACAGATGGATGCCAAGGTAGGCAAAGTATTCTACATTTTCCAGTTCTTCTTTGTTGATGTAGATCTTCCTCGCTAGCTCTGATCATAGAATCATAGAATATCAGGGTTGGAAGGGACCCCAGAAGGTCATCTAGTCCAACCCCCTGCTCAAAGCAGGACCAATTCCCAGTTAAATCATCCCAGCCAGGGCTTTGTCAAGCCTGACCTTAAAAACCTCTAAGGAAGGAGATTCTACCACCTCCCTAGGTAACGCATTCCAGTGTTTCACCACCCTCTTAGTGAAAAAGTTTTTCCTAATATCCAATCTAAACCTCCCCCACTGCAACTTGAGACCATTACTCCTCGTTCTGTCATCTGCTACCATTGAGAACAGTCTAGAGCCATCCTCTTTGGAACCCCCTTTCAGGTAGTTGAAAGCAGCTATCAAATCCCCCCTCATTCTTCTCTTCTGCAGGCTAAACAATCCCAGCTCCCTCAGCCTCTCCTCATAACTCATGTGTTCCAGTCCCCTAATCATTTTTGTTGCCCTTCGCTGGACTCTCTCCAATTTATCCACATCCTTCTTGAAGTGTGGGGCCCAAAACTGGACACAGTACTCCAGATGAGGCCTCACCAATGTTGAATAGAGGGGAACGATCACGTCCCTCGATCTGCTCGCTATGCCCCTACTTATACATCCCAAAATGCCATTGGCCTTCTTGGCAACAAGGGCACACTGCTGACTCATATCCAGCTTCTCGTCCACTGTCACCCCTAGGTCCTTTTCCGCAGAACTGCTGCCGAGCCATTCGGTCCCTAGTCTGTAGCTGTGCATTGGGTTCTTCCGTCCTAAGTGCAGGACCCTGCACTTATCCTTATTGAACCTCATCAGATTCCTTTTGGCCCAATCTTCCAATTGGTCTAGGTCCTTCTGTATCCTATCCCTCCCCTCCAGCGTATCTACCACTCCTCCCAGTTTAGTATCATCCGCAAATTTGCTGAGAGTGCAATCCACACCATCCTCCAGATCATTTATGAAGATATTGAATAAAACCGGCCCCAGGACCGACCCTTGGGGCACTCCACTTGATACCGGCTGCCAACTAGACATGGAGCCATTGATCACTACCCGTTGAGCCCGACAATTTAGCCAGCTTTCTACCCACCTTATAGTGCATTCATCCAGCCCATACTTCCTTAACTTGCTGACAAGAATACTATGGGAGACCGTGTCAAAAGCTTTGCTAAAGTCAAGAAACAATACATCCACTGCTTTCCCTTCATCCACAGAACCAGTAATCTCATCATAAAAGGCGATTAGATTAGTCAGGCATGACCTTCCCTTGGTGAATCCATGCTGGCTGTTCCTGATCACTTTCCTCTCATGCAAGTGCTTCAGGATTGATTCTTTGAGGACCTGCTCCATGATTTTTCCAGGGACTGAGGTGAGGCTGACTGGCCTGTAGTTCCCAGGATCTTCCTTCTTCCCTTTTTTAAAGATTGGCACTACATTAGCCTTTTTCCAGTCATCCGGGACTTCCCCAGTTCGCCATGAGTTTTCAAAGATAATGGCCAGTGGCTCTGCAATCAAAGCCGCCAATTCCTTCAGCACTCTCGGATGCAACTCGTCCGGCCCCATGGACTTGTGCACGTCCAGCTTTTCTAAATAGTCCCTAACCGCCTCTATCTCCACAGAGGGCTGGCCATCTCTTCCGCATTTTGTGATGCCCAGCGCAGCAGTCTGGGAGCTGACCTTGTTAGTGAAAACAGAGGCAAAAAAAGCATTGAGTACATTAGCTTTTTCCACATCCTCTGTCACTAGGTTGCCTCCCTCATTCAGTAAGGGGCCCACACATTCCTTGGCTTTCTTCTTGTTGCCAACATACCTGAAGAAACCCTTCTTGTTACTCTTGACATCTCTGGCTAGCTGCAGCTCCAGGTGCGATTTGGCCCTCCTGATAACATTCCTACATGCCTGAGCAATATTTTTATACTCTTCCCTGGTCATATGTCCAACCTTCCACTTCTTGTAAGCTTCTTTTTTATGTTTAAGATCCTCTAGGATTTCACCATTAAGCCAAGCTGGTCGCCTGCCATATTTACTATTCTTTCGACTCATCGGGATGGTTTGTCCCTGTAACCTCAACAGGGATTCTTTGAAATACAGCCAGCTCTCCTGGACTCCTTTCCCCTTCAAGTTAGTCCCCCAGGGGATCCTGGCCATCCGTTCCCTGAAGGAGTCGAAGTCTGCTTTCCTGAAGTCCAGGGTCCGTATCCTGCTGCTTACCTTTCTTCCCTGCGTCAGGATCCTGAACTCAACCAACTCATGGTCACTGCCTCCCAGATTCCCATCCACTTTTGCTTCCCCCACTAATTCTACCCGGTGATTGACCGAGGGATGGCTGGTGGAGAACTTTTGTTTTGCCAATGTTCAGAGTTAACCCTAGGCTTTTGTAAGCTTCAGAGAAGCAATTAAGGGCTGTTTGAATATCCTCCTTTGTGCGAATGTGCGACTACAGCACAATCATCTGCATACTGGAGTTTGAGTTATTGTTGCTGCTATTATTTTAGTTCTGGCACGGAGATGAGAAAGGTTGAAGAGGTTGCCGTCAATCCAATATTGGATGCCAATGCCCTGTGGTAGACGGTCTTGGGTTAATGTTTTCATGGCTGCTAAGAAAATGGAGAAAAGGGTGGGTGCCAATATACATCCTTGTTTTACACCAGTTCGGATGACAAAAGTGTGATGTATCATTCCATATTCTTTATGAAAATATGCTTATGATATGAATATGACATAAACTGAGATATACTTTATATAAGATGGCTCATGTGAGATATCATTGAAAAGGTTATGATTTACTGAATGCAATTATCCTATCTGTATGCCTCTATCATTTCTGTATCTGAAATTAGAAATATTGACTATGTATCTGTATTTCAACTATGCTAGTTTGTGTGATGCCCCCTGCTAACACTTCAGGTACAACAATGAAAAAGGTCGACAGTGCTGATGGCCCATCAGCAAGAGACAATGGACTGTAAAAGAGCTTAGTCTTCCTGTGAACCTGTGGGTCAGTGTAGTGGGGCAGTTGCCCCACTTTGGCAGACAAAGGGTTAATGGCAGCCCTTGGAGCGGCTGTGCAGAACCCAGCCAACCAGAGAAGGCTTAGAAGAAGCAGGTCAGGGCCAGGCTGGGCTCTATATAAAGGCTGCAAAGCAGAGGAGACAGGAGTCTCTCCCTGACAAGCAAGGGAGGAGGACCGGCTCCCAGGCATAGCACCTTAGATAGAGCAGTGCTGGGCAGGCTCAGGGAAGCAGAGGGAAAGCTCCAGCCTGATACCTGCCAGGCTGAGGCCCCTGAAAGAAAGGGCCGAGAAGGTGCTAGGGCCAAAGGGAAGTGGCCCAGGGAGCGCAAACAGTAGAGGGGAGAGAAGGAGGGTGGGACATGGCTGCTGCCAGAGGGTCCCTGGGCCAGGACCCAGAGTAGTGGGGGGCCTGGGTCCCTCCCTCCCCCATTACACTGCACCTGGCTGTGGAACAGCATGGCCCGATACAGACTGGCTTGCCACTGAGGCAAGGGGCTAGATTTTGGGGCTGCAGTTGGCCACGAAGGCTGGTGCAGACTGAGGACTGCTGATACACCCCCGGAATGGGGGAGAACAGCACAGGGGCACAGCCGGAGGGCTGTGTCCAGAAGAGGATGCTGCAAGCCAGGGAGCAACACGGGTCCCAGACAGCACCGAAGAGCAGAGCAATGGGCGGGACACCAACTGCAGAGGGCACTCCACGGCTAGGACAGAGCTAATTCCCGGACAACCATCAGGAGGCGCCGTGCCAGTGAGTCAGCAATTTGTTACAGTCAGCTTGTGAAGAATGGCTATGGGGCCCTACGGAATCCGGTGGTCTAGTCACCTGATTCTAAAACATTACCTGGGACTTCTTGTAACTTTCCACTGTAAGGGAAGGAGGGTCAAACTAGGGAAACAAAGGACTCCCACATTATGCAAATCCTATTTAAGGGGGGGGGAGTGAGATAAACCTGATCATGAGTTCTCCCCTACTACCCCACCCAAGATGACTGCTGGAAATAGCTAAGACTGAACTGCGGGAAAGAACTGAATCCAGGCTGGAAGGGCGTCTGGCCTGTGGAGAAGATTTTTAGAACCACATTTAGGGTGAGAACTTACATGGAATCAGTTTCTTTAGTGTATTAAGTTTAGTTTTTGTGCACTGTTTTATTTTCTTAGTAATCTGCCTTGTTCTGTCTGCTACCTCCTTAACTACTTAAAATACACCTGTTATAGTTAATAAATTTATTTCTGGTTTACAATATAACCCAGTTTATGTGATTTCTAACTAAGGGGCAAGAAGTTGTGAACACCCTCCTCCACATTGAGGGAAGAGGCAAATTTCATACAATTTTGGGTTTGTACTCCAAGGTGGGGTGGACATCTGGGTGCTGTGGCAAGTAAGTTTTTTCTCAACAGTCCAGTTACTTTATACATTTTTCTCTGTCTCAGCACATGGATGGGCAGTTCTTAAAATATATTTGGGCAATGATCCTGTGTTGAAATCTCTTTCTAATACTCGCTGGGAGGCACATGCAGTGGCAAAAAGTGCAATTCTGGAGTCCTACTCAAAGATTATGGATGCATTAGAAAGTATAGCAGAAGACCAATCACAAAAGGGAGAAACTATACGAGAGACAGAATACATTGCAAACAAGATGCAAGAACTAGAGTCTGTAGTAAGTTGACCATGTGGAATGAAATTTTACAACACTTTTACCACACAAGTCAAGCTCTCCAAGAAAAATAATTGGATTCGAAAACATGTGCAGACCTCTGTCAATCATTAGCAGACCACTTATCTGACGAACAATATTCACAAGGTTCCCAAAAGCTAGTTGACTCATACCCTGTTGACTTGAACATGAATCTCTGTGGAGAAGCATGGCAGTTCCACTGTTATATGTGCGTAAAGTTTAATGAAACAGAAAAAATGAAATTCAGTCACATTGATCTTCATGACACAATATTGAAAGACGGAATACAATGTGTATTTCCAAATGTAGAGATCGCACTACATATTTTTCTAACACTGATGATTACTAACTGCTCCACAGAATGCTCTTTTTCTCAGCTGAAAAGAATAAAAAACCCTCTGAGAACAACAATGTGTCAGGACAGACTTGATTCACTTTCCCTATTGTGTATAGAAGTGGACATGCTTCATCAATGAACTTATCCAGAATTTTGCAATCAGAAAATCTAGAAAGAAGCTATTTTAATTTCAGCCTACATGTAAGTTTTGTGTCATTTTGAAAAATTAAAATTTTATGTTACAGTATAGTATTGTTTTTATTTTGAATTGCATATGGGGTGGCACCATAATCTTTTCAGTGCTTAGGGCCGCTAAAGGTCTTAATCCAGCCCTGGTCATGTTCCTTCCACGGTGCTCTTTGGTGGATTCGCTATCTTTAAGACGGGCACTACTATCTTCGGAACTTGGAGGTGTGAGGCCACATGAGCTTAGTCCATACAGCAGGGGTCTCAAACTCATTTTACCTTAGAACCAGTGCCAGTCCTCTAAGCCTCCCAGCGGGCCAATAATGTCACTCATGCCCTCAAAACTCCGCCCCCCAAAACTCCGCCCCCCAGCTGGCTAAGGCTCTGGGAGGGAGTTTGGGTGGGGGAGGAGGTCTGGGTAGGAGATTGGGGTGCAGGCTCTGGGTGGAGTTTGGGGGCTGGGGGTGTGTGGGGAGGGGCTACAGACTCTGGGAGGGAGTTTGGGGGCTGTGGGAAGGGAGTGCAGGCTCTGGGAGAGAGTTTGGGGGTGGGAGGGGTATGTGGGGAGGGGGTGGGGGTGCAGACTCTGGGAGGGGGTGGGGGGCTGCAGCGCTTACCTGGGGCTCCAAGGCAGGGTGGGGCAGGGGACCTTCGCGTGCTGCTGTCCCCAGGCACCTCCCCCACAGCTTCCCATTGGCCTCAGGGGCGCTCGGTGTGGGGGCAGTGCACGGAGGCACAGCTCCATCCCACCCCGGGGCCGCAGGGAGGGGCCGGCAGCCACGTAGAGCGAGCAGGCAGAAGCCGGTCAGCTCTGCTGCGCTGCCGGTGGCAGACGCACGGGGGGGTGGGGTGGGGGAGCGCCTGGGGGTGGCAGGCGGGGCCAAGGGAGAGATCCAGCCCCAAAATTGCTGGAGCCCCATGGGCCACATTGGAGATATCTCAGGCCACAGATGGCCCACGGGCTGGGAGTTTTAGACCCCTGCCATACAGGGTCTTTGTCTCACAAAAAAAACTCCGCATATCATGTCTGTCAGTGAATGTCTGGATTTTTTTGCTTTGTCCCACCATTTGTTTTTGATTTCTCAGATCCTCCTTTGAACTTCAGCTTTTAGGTGATTGAAAGAGCTCTGCTTCTGACTGGATAGTGGTTGGTTTTGCCAGTCACAGAAAGCTTTTCTCTTCTGGTCCAAAAGGGCTGTAATCTCAATGTTGTTGTTGTTGTCAAACAGTCCTGATGGCAGCAGGTAGCAAGGCCAATGGATTCCTCACAAACCACATGGATGGTCTGTTTTAGGGCTTCACAGACTTCTTTGACACTTGTGTTGTCATTTCCAGGTGTGCATATGGCCAGTTTTTCACTGGGGAGTGTTTGAAAGTTCTCTTGGTGCACCAAGGATTGAAGTATTTGGATGTTGTGATGCCATCTGTGTGATCTGTTTGCTTTCTGTGTTTCGGTGCAATCCTGATGGACATGATGGACCTCACCAGGCGGTGGTCAGTCAGCAGTCATCAGCTCCTCTCATGACACGGGTGATTTGGACATCTCTACGACCCTGTGTTCTTACATTGGCGTAGTCTAGGAGGTGCCAATGTTTTGAGCGGGAGTGTTGCCAAGTTGTTTTGTACTTGTTGCTTTGTCTGAAGATTGTGATCACAAGGTCATGCTCTGCACATTGGCTGAGTAGAAGGATGCCATTGGAATTGGTCTTGCCCACTCCTTCCTTTCCAACGGTGCTACTCCTTACATTAGAATCTCGGCTAACTCTTGCGTTGAAGTCCCCTTAAAGGATTAACTTATCTGTTTTTGGAATGGATGACAAAATTTTATCAAGGTCAGTGTAGAAGCATTCTTTCTGTTCTTCTTCAGCATCAAGAGTTGGTGTATATGCACTGTGGCAAATGACTTATTGACCAGTTGGATGTGGAGGGTCATAAGGCGCTCGTTGATGCCAACGGGGAGCTCAGTCAGGCGGTTGACTAGAAGGTTTTTGATTGCAAAGCCAACACTGTGTATTCGCCTGTTGCTTGCTGGTTTTCCTTTCCAGAAGAAAGTGTAACCGCCGCCCTCTTCCCTCAAGTGGCCTTCATCTGCATATCTTGTTTTGCTGAGAGCAGCAATGTTGATGTTGTACCTTGAGAGTTCTCAGGCAACAATTGCTGTTCTGCATTTGGGTCTTTCACTTTTTGATCCATCTAGCAGGGTATGGACATTCCAAGTTGCAAGAAACATTTTTTGTTTTTCAACCACATTGGGAGTCATCCCACTGGACACGGTTCTCCAGTCAGGTAGGTGGGATAGCCTATGTTTGGGACACCTTTTCTAGCCTCTTCCCTGTATGGGGTGAGCAGAGGGGTTCCTATAAAGGCCTGCTCAGTTGTGACCGCTGCTGCCGAAAATGCCCCCCTATCCCAGTCCAGGGGCACATGATGACCATCTTGCGGTCACTGCCTGCATGTGGGTCTGTAACTAGGGACTCCTGGTGATCACTTCACCTATCCCTGTTGCCATTCGCCCATCGCCACAGGACTTTTATGGGCAGGAGTGGGGAAAAAGTTCTTCCTGTGAAAAAAGCCTGCACATGAGTAGTTTAATGTGGGGGAGCTGATGCACAGCAGCAGCCACACAAATCTTTGGAGAAGAGGCACCTGTGCCTGGTGGCAAGAAGGTCCAAGATGACCGGGCGGTTTCTCCTCCATTTCAGCCTTCGTCCACCTTCGCAGCCGAAGCTTCTGCTTCATCCGCCTGTTCTGCCGTTGAGGTCTTAGATTCATAGATACTTAGGTCAGAAGGGACCATTATGATCATCTAGTCTGACCTCCTGCACAACGCAGGCCACTGAATCTCACCCACCCACTCCTGCAAAAAACCTCACCTATGTCTGAGCTATTGAAGTCCTCAAATCGTGGTTTAAAGACTTCAAGGAGCAGAGAATCCTCCAGCAAGTGACCCGTGGCCCATGCTACAGAGGAAGGCGAAAAATCTCTAGAGCCTCTTCCAATCTGCCCTGGAGGAAAATTCCTTCCCGACCTCAAATATGGCGATCAGCTAAACCCTGAGCATATGGGCAAGATTCACCAGCCAGATACTACAGAAAATTCTTTCCTAGGTAACTCAGATCCCACCCCATCTAACATCCCATCACAGGCCATTAGGCCTTGTCATAAATATAAAGGGAAGGGTAAACCCCTTTGAAATCCCTCCTGGCCAGGGGAAAGCTCCTCTCACCTGTAAAGGGTTAAGAAGCTAAAGGTAACCTCGCTGGCACCTGACCAAAATGACCAATGAGGGGACAAGATACTTTCAAAAGCTGGGAGGAGGGAGAGAAACAAAGGGTCTGTGTGTCTGTCTATATGCTGGGTTTCTGCCGGGGATAGACCAGGAATGGAGTCTTAGAACTTTTAGTAAGTAATCTAGCTAGGTATGTGTTAGATTATGATTTCTTTAAATGGCTGAGAAAAGAATTGTGCTGAATAGAATAACTATTTCTGTCTGTGTATCTTTTTTGTAACTTAAGGTTTTGCCTAGAGGGGTTCTCTATGTTTTTGAATCTAATTACCCTGTAAGATATCTACCATCCTGATTTTACAGGGGGGATTTCTTTATTTCTATTTACTTCTATTTTTATTAAAAGTCTTCTTGTAAGAAAACTGAATGCTTTTTCATTGTTCTCAGATCCTAGGATTTGGGTCTGTGGTCACCTATGCAAATTGGTGAGGCTTTTTATCCAACATTTCCCAGGAAAGGGGGGGTGCAAGTGTTGGGAGGATTGTTCATTGTTCTTAAGATCCAAGGGTCTGGGTCTGTAGTCACCTAGGCAAATTGGTGAGGCTTTTTACCAAACCTTGTCCAGGAAGTGGGGTGCAAGGTTTTGGGAAGTATTTTGGGGGGAAAGACACGTCCAAACAGCTCTTCCCCAGTAACCAGTATTAGTTTGGTGGTGGTAGCAGCCAATCCAAGGACGACGGGTGGAATATTTTGTACCTTGGGGAAGTTTTGACCTAAGCTGGTAAAGATAAGCTTAGGAGGTTTTTCATGCAGGTCCCCACATCTGTACCCTAGAGTTCAGAGTGGGGGAGGAACCTTGACATGGTGGCATAGTGGTGGGATTAACCTGAAATCATTTTGAGATCCAGTTGAGATTTTTTGAACTAGAAATACAGATTTTAAAAAGGAAATTTTTTTTTCCTTTGGAAAGGAAGTCCAGAAAGCAGCTGAAACTGAAAGCAGCTTGTTTTTTCTCTGCTTTGTGGCCAAGCAGAGACAAAAGGGGATTATCTTTGTGAATTGCAGGTTTTCTTTGCCTGGAGGCAGGGTACTTAACTCCTGCAGGGAAATTCACAGTCTTCCAACCCAGAGGTTTTTTTTTTTTTCTTCCTAAAAGTAAATGGGGGTGTGTGTTCTACCCATTTGCTTTTTCTTTGGGCTGGGTAAGCAGGTTTCCAAGTAGTTGGAGGTTTTTTGCTTTAATTTGGGCCCAGAGCAGAGACAAGGGAATTGTTTTTTTCTGTAGGCTGACAATCACTATCAGAGAATAGGTATTCTATTCCAGCACAGCAAAATTTTACAGCCAAGTTTTGTTTGTTTATTTCTAAACCTCGGGTGTAAAGTTAGTTAAAAACAGAGAGGTTAGAATGACAAAATCCGCGGCTCGACTACAGCTGGAATTAGCCAAATTTCAGGCTGAGGAAAAACAAAGGGAACATGAAAGACAGATAGAACTCATGCAGCTGGAGAAGGAGGTACAGGAGGCTGCCCACAGGAGGGAAATGGAGGCAAGGAAGCATGTGGAGGAGGAGAAGGAAAAAGAGAGGAAGCATGTGGAGGAGGTGGAGAGGATAAAGGCCCAGCAGAATATACCAACAAACCCTATTAATCCTTCTCCAGGTACCACTTCCCATCCCAGAAAGTTCCCCACCTACAAGGCAGGTGATGATACTGAGGCCTTCTTAGAAAACTTCAAAAGGGCCTGCCTTGGGTACAACATCTCTACTGACCAATACATGGTAGAGCTGAGGCCGCAGCTCAGTGGACCCTTAGCTGAGGTGGCAGCTGAAATGCCTAAAGAACACATGAACAAGTATGAACTGTTTAAATCCAAGGCGAGAGTCAGAATGGGGATAACACCCGAGCAGTCTCGTCGGAGGTTCAGAGCCCTAAGGTGGAAACCAGATGTGTCATTTACCCGACATGCCTACCACATTGTGAAACATTGGGATGCCTGGATATCAGGAGCTTTCCCCTGGCCAGGAGGGATTTCAAAGGGGTTTACCCTTCCCTTTATATTTATGACAGGCCTATTTACCATGAATATTTAAAGATCAATTAATTACCAAAATCATATTATCCCATGATACCATCTCCTCCATAAACTTATCAAGTTTAATCTTAAAGCCAGATCTTTTGCCCCCACTGCTTCCCTTGGAAGGCTATTCCAAAACTTCACTCCTCTGATGGTTAGAAACCTTTGTCTAATTTCAAGTCTAAACTTCCTGGTGGCCAGTTTATATCCATTTGTTCTTGTGTCCACACTGGTACTGAGTTTAAATAATTCCTCTCCCTCTCCAGTATTTATCCCTCTGATATATTTATAAAGAGCAATCATATCTCCCCTCAACCTTCTTTTGGTTAGGCTAAACAAGCCAAGCTCCTTGAGTCTCCTTTCATAAGACAAGTTTTCCATTCCTCGGATCATCCTAGTAGCCCTTCTCTGTACCTGTTCCAGTTTGAATTCATCCTTCTTAAACATGGGAGACCAGAACTGCACACAGTATTCCAGGTGAGGTCTCACCAGTGCCTTGTATAACAGTACTAAAACCTCCTTATCCCTACTGGAAATACCTCTCCTGATGCATTCCAAGACTGCATTAGCTTTTTTCACAGCCATATCACATTGGCAGCTCATAGTCATCCTATGATTAACCAATACTCCAAGGTCCTTTTTCTCCTCTGTTACTTCTAATTGATGCGTCCCCAGCTTATAACTAAAATTCTTGTTATTAATCCCTAAATGCATAACCTTACACTTCTCACTATTAAATTTTATCCTATTACTATTACTCCAGTTTACAAGGTCATCCAGATCCTCCTGTATGATATCCCAGTTCTTCTCTAAATTGGCAATACCTCCCAGCTTTGTATCATCCGCAAACTTTATTAGCACGCTCCCACTTTTTGTGCCGAGGTCAGTAATAAAAAGATTAAATAAGATTGGTCCCAAAACTGATCCTTGAGGAATTCCACTGGTAACCTCCCTCCAGCCTGACAGTTCACCTTTCAGTAGGACCCGTTGTAGTCTCCCCTTCAACCAATTTCTTATCCACCTTTCAATGTTCATATTGATCCCAATCTTTTCCAGTTTAACTAATAATTCCCCATGTGGCACGGTATCAAACGCCTTACTGAAATCTAGGTAAATTAGATCCACTGCGTTTCCTTTGTCTAAAAAATCTGTTACTTTCTCAAAGAAGGAGAGCAGGTTGGTTTGGCACGATCTACCTTATGTAAAACCATGTTGTATTTTGTCCCAGTTACCATTGACTTCAATGTCCTTAACTACTTTCTCCTTCAAAATTTTTTCCAAGACCTTGCATACTACAGATGTCAAGCTAACAGGCCAGTAGTTATCCGGATCACTTTTTTTCCCTTTCTTAAAAATAGGAACTATGTTAGCAATTCTCCAATCATACGGTACAACTCCTGAGTTTACAGATTCATTAAAAATTCTTGCTAATGGTCTTGTAATTTCGGGTGCCAATTCCTTTAATATTCTTGGATGAAGATTATCTGGGCCCCCTGATTTAGTCCCATTAAGCTGTTTGAGTTTCGCTTCTACCTCAGTTATGGTATTATCTACCTCCATATCCTCATTCCCATTTGTCATGCTACCATTATCCCTAAGATCCTCTTTAGCCTTAGTAAAGACTGAGGCAAAGTATTTGTTTAGATATTGGGCCATGCCTAGATTATCGTTAACCTCCACTCCATCCTCAGTGTTTAGCAGTCCCACTTCTTCTTTCTTTGTTTTCTTATTTATATGGCTATAGAACCTTTTACTATTGGTTTTAATTCCCTTTGCAAGGTCCAACTCTACTTGACTTTTAGCCTGTCTCACTTTATCCCTACATGTTCTGACCTCAATAAGGTAGCTTTCCTTGCTGATCCCTCCCATCTTCCACTCCCTGTATGCTTTCTGCTTTTTCTTAATCACCTCTCTGAGATGCTTGCTCATCCAGCTTGGTCTACAACTCCTGCCTATGAATTTTTTCCCCTTTCTTGGGATGCAGGCTTCCGATAGCTTCTGCAGCTTTGATTTAAAGTAATCCCAGGCCTCCTCTGCCTTTAGATCCATAAGTTCTTCAGTCCAATCCACTTGCCTAACTAATTTCCTTAATTTTTGAAAGTCAGCCTTTTTGAAATCAAAAACCCTAGTTGCAGATTTATTTTTGTTAATCCTTCCATTCAGTTTGAACTGAATTAGCTCATGATCACCTGAACCAAGATTATCCCCTACAACCATTTCTTCTATGAGGTCCTCACTACTCACCAAAACCAAATCTAAAATGGCATCCCCTCTAGTCGGTTCAGCAACTACTTGATGAAGGAATCCATGAGCTATTGCATCTAGAAAAATCTGAGCCCTATTATTATTACTAGCACTCGTTCTCCAGTCTATATCGGGGAAGTTAAAGTCTCCCGTGATCATGCAGTTTCCATTAGTATTTACTTTATTAAAAACATTAAAAAGGGCTCTATCCATATCCAAATTAGATCCCAGCGGTCTATAGCACACTCCAAGCACTATCCCTTATAATGAGTTGTGTTGTGCTGGGCTGCACTTTGTCTGGTACCTTGCCCTTGACCTTACCACCATGGGGGACCCTACCAGGAGTACAGGACTCCAGAAGGCATCGCTCTTAAGCATCATATATGCAAATTTCTCCACCACGTCAAGGTGGCAGCCTGAGGAGAAGGTGTGTGCTGCAGTGAGCTGAGAACTTGAGATAGGTTTCACTCCTTCTGGGTGATGAACCAGAGGGGACCAGGCCTGGTGTCTGGCTGTTCAGAGCTCAGGGAGGACAGATTTAGGAAGACTTGGGTCTGAAAGGACTGTTGGGGTCACCCTGCCAGGAGTAACTAGGCTGGTGAGAGCCAGGATGAGACCTTGTGCTTGTGGGCTGGCTACCGGTATCAGGGCTCTGAGCCAGAGCAACATAGCTCCAAGGCACCCCGAAGTTACAGAACCCCTTTCCAGTCTGGGTGTCCCCCAAACATCACACTTTCCCTCAATTCCCCCTTGTGCCCAGAAGGACAGACAAGTTCTACCACAACACACTGTAAAACACATCCTAGAGCAGGTCATAGAATCATAGAATATCAGGGTTGAAAGGGACCTCAGGAGGTCACCTAGTTCAACCCCCTGCTCAAAGCAGGACCAATCCCCAACTCAATCATGCCAGCCAGGGCTTTGTCAAGTCTGACCTTAAAAACCTCTAAGGATGCAGATTCCACCACCTCCCTAGGTAACCCATTCCACCGCTTCACCACCCTCGTAGTGAAAAAGTTTTTCCTAATATCCAACCTAAACCTCCCCCACTGCAACTTGAGACCATTACTCCTTGTTCTGCCATCTGCTCCCACTGAGAACAGTCTAGATCAGGGGTCTCAAACTCAATTTACCTTAGGGCCAGTTCATTCCTCAAATCCTCCCAGCAGGCCAATAATGTCACTCATGCCACCCAGAACCTGCCCGCCCAAAACTCTGCCCCAAAACTCCACCCCCCACTTGCCTAAGGCTCTGGGAGGGAGTTTGGGTGCAGAAGGGGTGAGAGGTTGGGCTTTGGGAGGGAGTTTGGGTGGGAGAGGGGGTCTGAGGGTGCAGGCTCTGGGATGGAGTTTGGGTGCTGGCTGCAGGCTCTGGGCTGGGGCAGGGAGTGGGGATGCAGGAGAAGGGGGTTGGGTTGTAGGCTCTGGGAGGGAGTTTGGGGGTGGGAGGGGGTATGTGGGGAGGGGGTGGGGGTGCAGGCTCTGGAAGGGGGTGGAGGGATGCAGTGCTTACCTGGGGCCCCCACGCGCTACTGCCCCCAGGCACTGCCCCTGCAGCTTCCCATTGGCCACAGGGGCTCTCGGGGCGGGGGCAGCGCACAGAGGCACAGCTCCACCCCACCCCGGGGCTGCAGGGAGGGGCTGGTAGCCACGTGGAGCAACCAGGCAGAAGCCGGTCAGCTCTGCTGCACTGCCAGTGGTGGACGGGGCCCCGGGCCATTGTAAATCACCATTGGGAGGTGTGGGGGGAGCGCCCGGGGGCAGTAGGCAGGGCCAAGGGAGAGACCCAGCCCCAAAATTGCTGGAGCCCCGTGGGTCATATTGGGGAGGTTCTCGGACCGCAGATGTCCCGCGGGCTGGGAGTTTGAGACCCCTGGTCTAGATCCATCCTCAGGGTCATCTCTCTGCAGCACAAAGGCATCTAGGAGTTCCCCCCGCAATCCTCGTGACACACATGGGGGATGTAGTGCCAGTGAAGATGCAGGTCTGAAGCCTTAAGGATAGCGAGGCGTTGTTCTGTTCAGTATTGCCTAACCCCTAGGTGCCCTGCTTGCCCAGTGCAATTCTCAGCCCCACGGTAGGTGGCCAAGTTCCTTATACAATGCAGCGGGAGAGATAGGTGCCTAAGGAAGAGCTGTGCAGGAGCCAGCATGCTGAGCAGGCAGCTGCCTAGGCTAGCTCATGGGAGATGCTAAGGAGAAGTGGGGGGCACAGGTGCCTAAGCAGCTGCTGGGCCGGAGACAGGCACCTCCTGTCACTTGTGTCCCTCAGCAGCAAACCCTTTTCTGGAGTTAGGCACCAAACCAAGGTAGCTAGTTAGGAAGTCCCCCCAGATAAAACCATCTCCTGCTGGCAGCATTGTAGCCATGTCGGTCTCCGGCTATTAGAGAGACAGGAATATCTTTTATTGGACCAGCTTCTGTTGGTGATAGAGACAAGCTTTTGAGCTCCACAGAGCTCTTCTGCAGGTTACCTGCTGACGCTCGCTACCTCTCTCATATCAACCTATGTTCCCCTGTGCCCTCAGGTGTCTTTTCTGCAGGTGCTTTTCTGACCCCATACACCCTCTCCAGCCATCAATGAGCACACCTATAGGATTAGCTCTGCTGCCAAGATCGGTGTCACCCTGCCAAGTGTAAGAACCCCACCTGGGGCCACCAGGGCTTTGGCTTAAGCTAGGGCTCCTAGCAGCTTGTGAGTCATGGCTGGGGGGCATCAGGGATTAGGCAGCTCTGCAAAGCTGAGCAACAGGAACATAGGTGCCATGGGGACATGGGCACAGGTGGCAGCTGAGTGGTAGCTTTGAAAATGTCAGCAGCGCCTAATGGATGGTTGTAAGCACCAAAACTTCCACAGAGACACCCAAGTAGCTTGAAGGATTTGGGCTGAAGTAAGTCAGGTTGGTAGGGCGCAGCAGTGCGCTGCCTCATGCCAGGCTAGGCTAAGCTGGGTGCTGATTACCAGCGGTAACTGCAGAGGGGACAGGCCTTTATACAAAGTGGCATGGGATCTTCAGTGGCCACAAATGGCTCAGACTTCATGTGTATGGCTCATCCAAAAGAGCAGCGCAGCCTTCCTCAGCCTCCCCCCCACCCCACCCCCATGCTGGATCAGTGGCTGTATGTGAGTGATGTCTCCTACTGAATCACCAACACCACTTCCTGGACACTGTTGCTTTTCCTTGGAAAGCTGGTGCGGTGGCTAGAGCACTGCTCTGGGCATCAGTAACCCAGCCAGAGATTTGCTAACTACCTGTGGCTAAGTCACTCAGCGGTTTCAAAGGCAGCGAGGATTCGGGTGCTCTGATGAGATGCTGTGATGTAAAATTAGAAGCATCTTTAGAATATTTGAACCTTAATCCCTCTGTGCTTCCATTTTCTGCACCTGTAAAATGGGTGTAATTACACTTACCCTTTTCAGAGTGCTTAGAGCTCTGCATGTGAAAAGTTCTATCTAAAGTAAATCTCTGCTTGACCCTGCTTAGCATGTGAGATCTGAGTCGGAGAAAGTGGTGTAATAAAACAGTAATAGTGTCTGTCAGCATGTAAAAATTCCCTTTTGTTGTGTATTGCTGAATCTGCTCATACACTGAGGAGCTTGCAAGGAGGTTAAGGGCAGCTTTGAAATCATCCACATGGGTGTAGGGTAGATAAAAGGCCAATATTCAGGAAAAATCCCCAACATGACGTTTGTATAAACATATATACGCATGCAGACAGCTTCTCTGTCTTCAAACAGCTCATGTTACATCCTGCAGTCACACTTCATACAGGTGGCATTACATAGGAGCGACCGAGTTCCCTTTTCTGTGGTTGATTGAGAAGAGTAATATAGGATTACATATATAGTATGCTGACCACCTACAAATGAACTTCTGAGACTCTTGCATCAATAACTGCAGGGCTGTATCAGACCACTGGTCTGCAGTCTGGGCTCCCGCTGCTTTACTTTTAATCATTATTTATTAGATCTATTTTGGTAGCACACAGGAACCCCAGTCAAGGATTGGGGCCCCATTGTTCTAGGCACTGAACAAACTAGTAATGAAGAAAACAGCACCTACCTCGGGTCAGAGAGCTTACTACCTACGTGATACAGAATGTAATCGTAAAAACAACGAGGAGTCCGGTGGCACCTTAAAGACTAACAGATTTATTTGGGCATAAACTTTTATGGGTAAAAAACCCACTTCTTCAGATGCATGAATTATTGGGAGTGGACCACATCCACCCTGATTGAATTGGCCCTGTCAATACCGGTTCTCCACTTGTAAGGTAACTCCCTTTTCTTCGTGTGTCAGTATAATAATGCCTGCATCTGTAATTTTCACTCCATGCATCTGAAGAAGTGGGGGTTTTATCCACGAAAGCTTATGCCCAAATAAATCTGTTAGTCTTTAAAGGTGCCACTGGACTTCTCCTTGTTTTTGTGGATACAGACTAACATGGCTACCCCCCCGCCCTCCCCCGATACTTGACACAATGTAACTGTAAATATTCAGCAGAGGTGCTAGGCTGAGAGCTTCATTCCATACCAGATCAAATCACTGGACCACCTAGAGCCAGATCTTTGCTCTGCTTATTCAAGCAACTCTCATCAAAGTCAGGGGAAGTTTTCTTTGGCTAAGGATAGCAGGATTGAGTTTCCCTGGTCTGCTAGTCTGCCTTGGCAATAGCCAGTACCCAATGCTTCAGGTGAAGGTTAAATCCACATAATGCCCCTGACTGGGTGCATGAGGGATTCGGATAGGGAGCAGAAAAGTCCTCTTCAACCCTCCAAGTGATAAGCTGATGTGTTGAATTGGTTATGGTGTAGTTCTCTGTGTAACATTTCCTAGGTGATCAGAATAATCTTCAAATCTGTAATTTATAACATGAGGATCTGCACTATCTTCCTGAGACTCCCATATTGCCTTCACAGTGAGTTTGTCTGGCTGCTTCTATTTTTAAGCTGCCAAATGGAACATATCTGGCCTAGGTTTGCTTGCAAGTGATGCTGTTCGCAGTAGCATAATCATGAATACTGGGCTCAGCTGCTAGGCTTTCAAATCCTGACAAAATCTGTGGGTCACTTGTCCCACAAGCTTTCTGGACTTTGAGCAGGGGAGTACAGTCAGGTTCAGACACTGGTGTACATTTTTGTGAATGCTCATTGTGAGGACAGTATTGACCTTGCAGATATCTAAGGAGTACGTATTCAGATGGGCTGAAGCCTGTCCTTCGTGTTGGAGGTGCACTCTGTACCCACCAATGAGCCTACTTTTTTGTACTTGCAAATGAGTAGTTCTGGCCCAACTCCACAAAAGGACATAGGAGCCGCAAGGCTCAGTGTCTCGGTGCCTAACTTTTAGGTACCTAGCAAATCACCAGCACACCACTGTGATCCACAAAGCCTGAGTTGGCACCCAGGTTTCTGATACAGTGAATAGGCGCTTTAGAATGCGATCCACAGCACGCGAGGTGGGGAGCCACCTCAGGTAGCCAATGGAAGATGCCAGCAAGCAGGAGGGGTGTGCTAAGCCCTTCCCCCCCCATGGAGATAGACACCAACGTCTGCTTAGCAATCCCCAAATGCAAACTCCTGTCCAGGAGTCCAGCAGCTTAGGTGCCTACATCGTTTCTTGTGAGAACGAGTTAGATGCCTGCCTCCCTCCACATAAAATGGACAGAGGAGGAAAAAAACAAAAAAACAAAAAACAGATCCTGTCAAACTAGCTTAATATCTTTTTTCAGGATTATGAATTTGGTTGACAAAGGTAAACCATTGATGTAATATATAGCAGAACCCCATTTATCTGATCTAATTGGGACTGGGGCCAGATCAGATAGTCAAAAATTCTGATTATCCCGATAATGGGAAAGTGTGAGGCTGCAGTGCCATCTAGCAGTCACAGGATGGACTGCTTTCTTCTGGACTTCTGTGCGCTGGTTATTCAGTTAGTAAGGAGAGCCAGATAATTAGGACCCTAACAAATTCACAGCCATGAAAAACATGTCACAGACTGTGAAATCTGGTCTTCCCCCATGAAATCTGATAGTATAGGGTAAAAGCATACAAAAGACCAGATTTCATGGGGGAGACCAGTGTTTCTCAGATGGGGTTCCTGACCCAAAAGGTAGCCGTAGGGGAGGTCACGGTATTTCCACACCTACTTCTGCGCTGCCCCCAGAGCTGGGCGGCCAGAGAGCGGCGGCTGCTAACCGAGGGCCCAGCTCTGCGGGCAGCAGCGCAGAAGCAAGGGTGGCAATCCTACCATGCCATGCCACCCCATATCTGCGCTGCTGCTGGTGGCGGCTCTGCCTTCAGAGCTGGACTCCCAGCCCACAGCCACCACTCTCCAGCCGCCGCCAGCAGCAGCCAGAAGGGTAGCATTACCTCAACCCCCCCTACAATAACCTTGTGACTGCCCCACAACTCCTTTTTTGCGTCAGGACCCCTACAATTACAACACCATTAAATTTCATATTTAAATAACTGAAATCATGAAATTTATGATTTTTTAAATCCTATGACCATGAAATTGACCAAAATGGACTGTGAATTTGGTTGGGCCCTACAGATAATGGAGGGTTGGATAAACAGGGTTCTACTCTACTTAGATTTTTGAAAAGTGGACAGAGGAGGAGCCACCACCCATCTTATAGCTTTTAGCCCAATAGTTAGAAGGCTCACCTGGGCTGTGGGAGACCCACGTTCAATTCCTGCCTCGAGCTGAGTGGGGGAAAGGTGTTAGGATATAGATATTCAGGCCTGTCTGTAAAGGCCTATACTCTAACAATTTAGGTGTATTCTTATCACTTGGCTCATTAGAGGTATAAAAGAGAGAATCAAAATCACTGTCTGCCAGTGTAAGGTCCTTCTCTTACTGTGACAGTCTGAGGCCCTGTGCTTAGGCTAAGGCCTTTGGCTAAGCAGCAGAGGCAGCCATAAGCTGGGAAGCGACCAGTCACCTACCCACATTCCAAAGTAGTCACATTGAAAGAAGGTGCTATTGGGCTGTTAGGAATACAATCCTGTCCTGATAATGCCTGTCTCCTCCAGAGAAAGGGAAGTGCCTAGAAAATGTAAAAGGAAACTTAGTTTGATAGCATCCTGTCTGGCAAGAACTCACTTATCAATAGCTGGGATGTGAAATCCTCATTTCTGTGTTTGTTCTATCACTGTAGTCCCCATTTCCCCATTGTTTGTCTGTATAATCTCTGTCTGGTTCTCTGATTGTTTCTGTCTGCTGTATAATTAATTTTGCTGGGTGTAAACTAATTAAGGTGGTGGGATATAATTGGTTAAATAATCATGTTACAATATGATCGGATTGGTTAATTAAATTTCAGGAAAATGATTGGTTAAGGTATAACTAAGCAGAACTCAAATTTTACCATATAACCTGCAGTCAATCAGGAAGTGAGTGGGTGGGTGTGAGGGGGGGGGAAATAGGAACAGGGAATGGGGGTGGGGAAATTGGAATCATGTTTGGCTAAGGGCAGGAATGGGAACAGGGACACAGGTGTAAGGCTCTGTGGTGTCAGAGCTGGGAAGGAGGATACTAAGGAAGGAAATTGGAATCATGCTTGCTGGAAGTTCACCCCAATAAACATCGAATTGTTTACACCTTTGGACTTCGGGTATTGTTGCTCTCTGTTCATGCGAGAAGGACCAGGGAAGTAAGTGGGTGAAGGAATAAGCCCCCTAACAAAAGGCTTTCAACAGGGGCCTCCCACAACTCAGCAGGCTGCTCTAGCCACTGAGCGATGGGCTATTCTGATGGGGGACCCTCAGTCTCTCATGCTGAAGCTGTTTCACTCTGGACTGGAGCAAGAGACTGTACCCCAGGTCTCCCACCTCCCCAGTGCATGCCCTAGCAACTGGACTACAGACTCTCTCGCTCCCACCTCCCCCTCTGTGACTGTTCCACTGTGGATAAATAGTATACCTAAGTTTACCTTTACTACTTAGGTGCGGAGTGAGGTTCGGTGTCCATAGTGTTTGGCAGTTTTGTGGATTACAGAGGAGCTTAAAACTGGGACTTAGCCATCTTGAAGTCCTGGGTTTAGGCACCTAAGTAGCTTTGTGGATCAGGGCCCCTTTGCCCCTATGTCGTTATGCAAGACACTGCATTTAGCTGTATGGAGTGGAAATCTATCAACTTCATGAAAAAACTTGTACAGATACAGACAGACATCATCTTCCTTTCCAAATGCAAACAGATGGACATCGTGCCAAAAGGACTGAAGGTAAAAAATCCATTACAATCTACATACCACACAGACTATGCTGACAGCTTGTGCCACACACTCTCAAAGAAACTGCAGAACCACCTGATCAACATCCTCCACAGCAAACAGGGAAAGATTAAGAATGAGCTCTCAAAAATGGATACTCTCATAAAAAACCAACCTTCCACACAAACTTCCTCATGGCTGGACTTTACAAAAACTAGACAAGCCATTTACAACACACACTTTGCTTCTCTACAAAAGAAACAGGACACTAAGCTATCTAAACTACTACATGCCACAAGGGGCCACAGCAATGGTTCCCTTAACCCACACAGCAATATTGTCAATCTATCCAACTATACTCTTAGCCCAGCAGAAGAATCTGTCCTATCTCAGGGCCTCTCCTTCTGCCCCTCCACCCCCATGAACATGATACAGTTCTGTGGTGACCTAGAATCCTATTTTCAACGTCTCCGACTCAAGGAATATTTCCAACACCTCTGAACAACATACTAATCCACAGAGACCTCCCTACCAACACTACAAAAAGTAGGATTCTAGGTGGACTCCTCCTGAAGGTCGAAACAACAGACTGGACCTCTACATAGAGTGCTTCTGCCGACGTGCACGGGCTGAAATTGTGGAAAAGCAGCATCACTTGCTCCATAACCTCAGCTGTGCAGAACACAATGCCATCCACAGCCTCAGAAACAACTCTGACATCATAATCAAAAAGGCTGACAAAGGAGGTGCTGTTGTCATCATGAATAGGTCGGAATATGAACAAGAGGCTGCTTGGCAGCTCTCCAACACCACTTTCTACAAGCCATTACCCTCTGATCCCACTGAGGGTTACCAAAAGAAACGACACCATTTGCTCAAGAAACTCCCTGAAAAAGCACAAGAACAAATCCACACAGACACACCCCTGGATCCCCGACCTGGGGTATTCTATCTGCTACCCAAGATCCATAAACCTGGAAATCCTGGGTGCCCCATCATCTCAGGCATTGGCACCCTTACAGCAGGATTGTCTGGCTATGGAGACTCCGTCCTCAGGCCCTACACTACCAGCACTCCCAGCTGTCTTCGAGACACCACTGACTTCTGAGGAAACGACAATCCATCGGTGATCTTCCTGAAAACACCATCCTGGCCACTATGGATGTAGAAGCCCTCTACACCAACATTCCACACAAAGATGGACTACAAGCTATCAGGAACAATATCCCTGATAATGTCACGGCAAACCTGGTGGCTGAACTTTGTGACTTTGTCCTCACCCATAACTATTTCACATTTGGGGACAATGTATATCTTCAAATCAGAGGCACTGCTATGGGTACCCGCATGGCCCCACAGTATACCAACATTTTTATGGCTGGCTTAGCACAACGCTTCCTCAGCTCTCGTCCCCTAATGCCCCTACTCTACTTGCGCTACACTGATGACATCTTCATCATCTGGACCCATGGAAAAGAAGCCCTTGAGGAATTCCACCATGATTTCAACAATTTCCATCCCACCATCAACCTCAGCCTGGACCAGTCCACACAAGAGATCCACTTCCTGGACACTATGGTGCTAATAAGCGATGGTCACATAAACACCACCCTATACCGGAAACTTACTGACCACTATTCCTACTTACAAGCCTCCAGCTTTCACCCAGACCACACCACACGATCTATCGTCTACAGCCAAGCTCTATGATACAACCACATTTGCTCCAACCCCTCAGACAGAGACAAACACCTATAAGATCTCTATCAAGCATTCTTACAACTACAATACCCACCTGCTGAAGTGAAGAAACAAATTGACGGAACCAGAAGAGTACCCAGAAGTCACCTACTACGGGACAGGCCCAATAAAGATAATAACAGAACGCCACTAGCCAACACCTTCAGCCCCCAACTAAAACCTCTCCAACGCATCATCAAGGACCTACAACCTATCCTGAAGGATGACCCATCACTCTCACAAATCTTGGGAGACAGGCCAGTCCTTGCCTACAGAGAGCCCCCCAACCTGAAGCAAATACTCAGTAGCAACCACACACCACACAACAGAACCACTAACCCAGGAACCTATCCTTGCAATAAAGCCCGTTGCCAACTGTGTCCACATATCTATTCAGGGGACACCATCACAGGGCCTAATCACATCAGCCACACTATCAGAGGCTCGTATACCTGCACATCCGCCAATGTGATATATGCTATCAGGTGCCAGCAATGCCCCTCTGCCATGTACATTGGTCAAACTGGACAGTCTCTACATAAAAGAATAAATGGACACAAATCAGATGTCAAGAATTATAACATTCATAAACCAGTCGGAGAACTCTTCAATCTCTCTGGTCACTCGATTTCAGACCTAAAGGTCACAATATTGGAACAAAAAGACTTCAAAAATAGACTCCAACGAGAGACTTCTGAATTGGAATTAATTTGCAAACTGGTAAATTTGATACAATTAACTTAGGCTTGAATAGAGACTGGGAGTGGATGTGTCATTACACAAAATAAAACTATTTCCCCATGTTTATTCCGCCCCCCCCCCGGCGCCTCAGACGTTCCTGTTAACTGCTGGAAATGGCCCACCTTGATTATCACTACAAAAGGTAGTGATCACCTTCCCACTTCCTGCTCCTGGCACACCCCCCTACTAACTGATGGGAGGTCCTTTTTAAATCAGGTGTCCTATTAGCCTGCCTGCCATAATTAAATCTAGAAAGTTCTTAATTGGCTCCAGGTGTCTTGATGAGCTTGCCTGTCTTAATTGGTTCTGGCAGGTTCCTGACTGCTCTAGGGCAGCCCCTGGTCTGGTCACTCAGGGAACAGAAACCTGTTCATCCAGTGGCCAAATATATTTGCCTTCTACCAGACTCCTGTATCCCACTGCTCTGGGTCTGTCACAGTACCATCTATTGCTCCACCGCAGTTCAGGAATCCCAGAGGTGCAAATTCATCTATGGTCCTGCATGTTGCCAAGAGTCACAGTCCTGAGTGGCAGGAGGCAATTAATGGCCCTGCACACTTGCATGACAACCACCCACACAGTGGATTTTCCCACTCCAAAATTACTTCCCATTGACCGGTAGCAATCCGGCATTGCAAGTTTCCACATTGTGATCGTCACTCGCTTCTCCACTGTCACTGCGGCTCTCATTCCGGTGTCTCTGCACTGGAGGGCTGAGCGAGCTCTGCACATGGCTCCAGGAGCGTGGCCTGGTGCATCTGAAAGTTCTGTAGCTGCTGCTCGTCATCCCAGACCCGCCTTACCCGACGATCCCGCCCGGCCGGCGCCTTACCCAGCGATCCCGCCCAGCCGGCGCCTTACCCAGCGATCCCGCCCAGCCGGTGCTTGCTTCTCCAGCCCAGATGCAGCGCTCCGCCCTCTGCAGCTGCTCTGTGAATGCCACCAACAACCTTGAATTGATTCATGTCCCACAGCAAACTCACCACCAGGAAATCATCATGTGCCCCATGGTTCTTCTTGTGGCTCTGCAAATACTGGAGGAAAGTGTATCCTGTGCTTGCAATGGTCATGACAGTAGTGCAGAGCTGTGCAGAGTCCATGCTTCCTGCAGACAAGAGAAGGAGTGTATGTGGGTGTGAGAGCCAGTCTGTGTGTGAGAGAGACTCTGTGTGTGTATTAGGGAAGTGGGAGAGACAGTGAGCGCACTGTCACTTTAAGTCCCCATCTCCCTCCCTTCCCGCTTGGCCTGGCTCCCATCCCCCACTGACTCACGTGGAAGTTTTGTTCCTCCTGTCCTGGCTCTGGCCCAGCCCCCACCAGAGAAGAAGTGGGACAGGCAGGAAGGGGCTGGGCAGCGGTGGGCTGGGCCACCATGCCGCCAGTGACCGGCCACGCCGGTCTGGGCTCCCCGGGGCTGGGGCAGCAGAACCAGAGACTGGGCCCTCCGCCAGGCGGCTGAGTGGTGAGGGAGGGAGGGAGGGGGCAGGGCTGAGGTCGGGGAGAAGCCCGCCGGCCCAGCGTGGGGAAGGGGCCAGAGAGGAGAGGATTCCAGCTGCAGCCAGCGAGGGTGCCCTACGCAGCCGCGTATGCTGCGTATGCCTAAGGACGGCCCTGGTATTTTGGGAAGGAAAAATTGCATTATGGGAAGTTGATCCCTTTCTCCCAGTAACCCCTGCGCAACTATTTTCTGCCCCACCCTGCATTGCAAAAACCACACAAAGGCAGTAGGCGGAACGGTGGCGGTTTGCTTCCTGGGATACCACCTCTGAGCTGTGTAACTAAGCTGCCCTAAGGCCCTGTGCAGACAGCGCTAGGTCAGGGGAAGAATTCTCCCCTTGACCGAGCTGTTGACTCTTGGGGAGGTGGGAGAGCCCCTCCTATCAGCACGGGTAGTGTCCACACGGAAGCACTGCAGCCGTACTGCTGTTGTATTTCAAGTGTAAACGAGCCTTTAATTACTGACTCTCGTCTCTAGCCAGCCTGCTACATGAGTCAAACGCCGCATCCCTTCTCTTTGCCTCTAGTACACAGCAATGCAAAGCCCAGAGAGAAACGGAGATGCACACAGGAATCTTAAAAATATTACCAAAATTCCCACATTCATCATAATTGCATCAAAGAAAATCCCAGACGCCATCATTTTTTACTTCCAAGTGGAACATCCCCAGGGCCCTGAAATTTGATTGGCCACTCTGGTCAGAAAGGGGCAACGCTGGCGTCAGGAGCAGGATCCAGCTTCTAAGGAGAGCAATGGTGAGCTGGCATTCCTCATGAACCGAGATGTGCAGCGATGGCGAGGCTTGCAGAAATCAAAGATGGATAAAATAATTTAAAACAAGACCTGAAAGGAAATCAAGAAGCATCTGGAGGATTCTCAGAAAGGGCTGAAGGCGAAGGTCAAATCTCCTTTGGAGCAACAAACTACAAAGTTCAGACACGTTGGGAGGCCCAGCTGCAAAGCTCCTAGGCTGGAAGGGAAGAGAAAACAAAGAGAGACCGGCAACTTAACTGCCATAGAGCAGAAGTTTTCCCTTGACATAGTGAAGACTGTTAGGATATAGATATTCAGGCCTGTCTGTAAAGGCCTATACTCTAACAATTTAGGTGTATTCTTATCACTTGGCTCATTAGAGGTATAAAAGAGAGAATCAAAATCACTGTCTGCCAGTGTAAGGTCCTTCTCTTACTGTGACAGTCTGAGGCCCTGTGCTTAGGCTAAGGCCTTTGGCTAAGTAGCAGAGGCAGCCATAAGCTGGGAAGCGACCGGTCACCTCCTCACATTCCAAACTAGTCACATTGAAATAAGGTGCTATTGGGCTGTTAGGCACTATCGGGGCAGGATTGTATTCCTATCACCTCCAGAGAAAGGGAAGTGCCTAGAAAATGTAAAAGGAAACTTAGTTTGATAGCATCCTGTCTGGCAAGAACTCACTTATCAATAGCTGGGATGTGAAATCCTCACTTCTGTATTGTCTAGTCATTATAGTTCCCACTTTGTTATTGTTTGTCTGTATAATCTCTGTCTGGTTCTGTGATTGTTCCTGTCTACTGTATAATTAATTTTCCTGGGTGTAAACTAATTAAGGTGGTGGGGTATAATTGGTTACATAATCATGTTACAGTATGTTAGGATTGGTTAGTTAAATTTCAGGAAAATGATTGGTTAAGGTATAGCAAAGCAGAACTCAAGTTTTACTATATAGCCTGCAGTCAATCAGGAAGTGGGTGTGGGGAAAATGGGAACAGGGAATGTGGGTAAGGAAATTGGAATCATGTTTTGCTAAAAGGGGAAATGGGAACAGGGAATGGGGGTGGGGAAATTGGAATCATGTTTGGCTAAGGGCAGGAATGGGAACAAGGACACATGTAGTAGTGTGATAACATGTCATAATGTACATTTAATCCATTCAGGTCAGTTTAATAAGATGACACTTTTGATCAAGCCTTCTTGTATCTTATAACAACTTGTTATACCAAGTTGAAATAAATAGAATAAAAATATTTTAAATGATGCAGGTTCGGAGAGAAAATCCCTGCAAATTTTTCTTCTCTGTCTTGTCTTCTCTATCAGAAAGGTGAGCTGTTCCTCTGTTTGACACAGGAGCTGAGTTGCTTTTTAATCGTGTATATTATTAAAGTCTATCATCCAGATTCAGGGTGAGGATGTTGTGAAAGTCCATGTAGCTCCCGCATCATCCAGGCTGTAATTTTATCTGACATATTTAACTGCTGTGTCTATGAAACTTGTTATTACATTCGAACAAAAAGGAAATGCTCTGTTGAAAACTAGCCTTCTTTCCTTGAGGGAAACAAAGAAAAACTATGCATGTACTTCATCAATTTTTTATGGTCTCCCATCCCTCAGGAGACTGCATGGGTCATTTTGTGTTCACTGAGCCTTTGGCACGGGGAAATAAAAAGTTACCAAAGAATCTAGGGTATCAGCTGAAATCCAGGTAACATACGCTTCCTATCACTGTTATTAGTTTGCTTAGCACAGTCTCTTTAGATTACAACATTTGCTTTGCTGCTGTAGATGCTGCACAAGTGCCATGCATTACTACATGGTCACCTGGCAGTGAATGAGTTTAGTTCAAGGAGGCTGTTTTCACACACCCCAAATTTTCAGTAACATTCTCCCTTTGGCCTGACTCAGCCTTAAAGAACAAACAACCGTGATTTCAGCCCATTCACCTCAGTGAATGGTGAACCCTGCAGCTCCCCCACCCCCCACTCATTTGAGATGTGAACACTGCTGCCTAACTGGGACTCATAAAGACCAGCCCAGCTTCATGGTGTCATATTGACGCATAGTAACTTTTAATATTTAAAGAGTTACCGAGGAGACAGCACGGCTACTTCTGTAATGTTTTCAGTCAGCATGCATTGCGTAATGTGCATGGCAAATCAGAGCCCAGAATATTGTCTATATTTCTGGCAGAAGGGCTTAGGAAAAGGTGAGACGTGCCATTAAAATGTTTAAAAAGTGGAAAATGTTGCAGTCTTATTATTCCAGGTGTATGGGCCTGCACTGCACCAAATACCCTGTCCATTTTATTTGCTGTTTCCTTTATTGCCGCTTGTACAACATTTCTTAGAAACAAAGGTTTAACTGCCTGATAAAAGGAAAAATCTGCCATAGTCTGAACTCTACCATCACTACTACTCCTCCATGTCTCCATGAGCAGAACACTGCATGGTACAACATTTGTATCTGCATCTGAACTGTGATCCACAAACACGGTCCATGGAGATCCGCAGATTTTCAGGCCCCTGCCCATGATAGTATTCAGAGCACCAGCCCAGTAGGGCAGCAGCTACAGTTAAGAACTGGTTGGGCCCATGGCCCATAGTGAGGGATACACATAGTTGGACTCTTCATGCTGATGCTACTTCCCCACTGCCTTGATACCCTCTGTTGACTGCATCATTTCACTCATAGAGGACAAGCTGGGAAAAAGTGAGTTTAAGTTCCCAAAATATGAGAAGGCCACTAATTATTAGACACAAGACCCAGTCTTCCTCCATCAATGTAAGAGAGTCGCACAAGACCAGAGCTGAACCTGGAAAAGAGCACACCTGTGGTGAGTACCCCCTGACAGAGTCATTTTTCTTTCTTAGGTCTTCTCACCCTGCACTCTAGTCCTGGCTGCATCCACACTTGCTTCTTTGAAAAACTGCCATTGTTCTGCTATGCTCTCCATCAGTGTCTCTAACTCTTCAGATCTATTGAAATCGGGCTTCAGGCTTTGGCTGCGCAGCAGTGGGCTCCGTCCCCCAGCCAATGGGCTTCAGGTTTACCAGCCCCATCATCGCCCTGGCCCCTGCTGCTTCCCCCGGGTCTTCACCCATCCACCCCATCACACCAGACCCCCACTGCCTCCTGACCCACTTCCCCATCCAAGGCTTAATTTGTTCCCTCAGGTTACCAGGGCTGAGTAAGTCTGCTGTGAAAAGTGATATTTGTACATCTGTTAATATCACTTTTCACTGCCTCCCAGCCAGCTAACAAGTCTGATGCTGTGAAAAGTGATGTTAGAAGATTAGGGTTGAAGAGACCTCAGGAGGTCATCCAGTCCAGCCCCCTGTAACGATACTGCCCTTGGTGGGACCCAACGGAGAGTGCCAATTCAGGACAAAAAGAAAAGGAGTACTTGTGGCACCTTAGAGACTAACCAATTTATTTGAGCATGAGCTTTCGTGAGCTACAGCTCACTTCATCGGATGCATACCGTGGAAACTGCAGCAGATATTATATACACACAGAGATCATGAAACAATACCAGCAGGAGAGTGAGTTTGTGTGTGTGGTTTTTGGAGGGGGCTGAGGGGGTGAGAGAACCTGGATTTGTGCAGGAAATGGCCCACCTTGATTATCATGCACATTGTGAAGAGAGTTGTCACTTTGGATGGGCTATTACCAGCAGGAGAGTGAGTTTGTGTGGAGGGTGAGAAAACCTGGATTTGTGCTGGAAATGGCCCAACTTGATCACTTTAGATAAGCTATTACCAGCAGGACAGTGGGGTGGGAGGAGGTATTGTTTCATGGTCTCTGTGTGTATATAATGTCTTCTGCAGTTTCCACGTATGCATCCGACGAAGTGAGCTGTAGCTCACGAAAGCTCATGCTCAAATAAATTGGTTAGTCTCTAAGGTGCCACAAGTACTCCTTTTCTTTTTGCGAAGACAGACTAACACGGCTGTTACTCTGAAATAGGTCCTTATGGTGGCCCTTGAATAGATATGTGGCCAGAGCTAGCAATGGGCTTTGTTGCAAGGACAGGTTCCTGGGTTAGTGTTTCTGGTGTGTGGTGTGTGGTTGCTGGTATTTGCTTCAGGTTGGGGGGCTGTCTGTAGGCAAGGACTGGCCTGTCTCCCAAGTACTGTGAGAGTGAGGGATCGTCCTTCAGGATAGGTTGTAGATCCTTGATGATGCGCTGGAGAGGTTTTAGTTGGGGGCTGAAGGTAACGGCTAGTGGCGTTCTGTTACTTTCTTTGTTAGGCCTGTCCTGTAGTAGGTGACTTCTGGGTAGTCTTCTCGCTCTGTCAATCTGTTTCTTCGCTTCAGCAGGTCGGTATTGTAGTTTTAAGAACGCTTGATAGAGATCTTGTAGGTGTTTGTCTCTGTCTGAGGGATTGGAGCAAATGTGGTTGTCTCTTAGAGCTTGGCTGTAGACAATGGATCGTGTGGTGTTATCTGGGTGAAAGCTGGAGGCATGTCGGTAAGTATAGCAGTCAGTAGGTTTCCGGTATAGGGTGGTGTTTATGTGACCATCACTTATTAGCACTGTAGTGTCCAGGAAGTGGCTCTCTTGTGTGGACTGGTCCAGGCTGAGGTTGATGGAAATTGATGAAATCATGGTGGAATTCTCAAGGGCTTCTTTTCCATGGGTCCAGATGATGAAGATGTCATCAGTGTAGCTCAAGTAGAGTAGGGGCGTTAGGGGATGAGAAATGAGGAAGGGTTGTACTACTAAGTCAGCCATAAAAATGTTGGCATACTGTGGGGCCATGCGGGTACCCATAGCAGTGCCGCTGACTTGAAGGTATACATTGTCCCCAAATGTGAAATAGTTATGGGTGAGGACAAAGTCCATCCCACCATCCTGTGAGACTAGGAGTTTGCCCCAGCACCCTGCCCAAATTATTCCCTCAGCACTATCGTGTGCCTCAATATCTGCCTCGCTCCACCCCCGAGGTGGCTGCATTTCCACCTTAAAACCAGAACATCTTCCAAAGAGCGGCCATGTCAGCTGGGCTAACACCCCACCAGCCTCCTGCTCCTTTGCCTCACACCCTGCTCTTGGAGAAAGAGTGTTGGAAATTAACTCGCTACGGGGCCTCACATCTGTCTGTCAACCACAGATGGATTCATTCAATAATGCTCATTAAGGACAACAAAGGCTCAGCTGCTTTGCACCTCAGGCCAGTCATTACATCTGAGCCAGGCAGGTGTGACTCATGGAGTAAGGCATTCTCCTCTTCCTCGCCTGAGCAGCACCAGAGCTAGCTGGGAGAATCAGCCTCCTGTAAGTATCACTGTGACTGAATGGGCTCTGCAGCTTCATGCAGCCGTCAACCTGGGCTGTCTCCAGTCAGACTCTGGGACAGGAACACAGGGCTCCTTTCCCAGTTACATTGTGTAAGACTCTCCCAGCTACTCCAGTGAGTAGGACCAGCCTGCTCAGTTAGGGCGCAATCCTGTGAGATGCTGAAGTCCTCCAAACCAACTGTGAACAAGGAAAATGGAGGAAATCAGCACCTTCCAGGATAAGGTCCATAGGAACATTTGAACCTCTCAGCACCTGGTCTTCTGCTCCAGCTCCTTGAGACACAAATGCCTAGGCTGGCTGCTGCCCTGTCTGCTTATTTTGGGAGCCGGTTAAATGAAAGTTGACACACTCCTCCCTGATGGCCCCAGCAGTTTTGCTCCTTTCCCCACTGCCCCAGCAGTCTCACAGGGGTGGGGGGCGTCAGCAAGGAAGGCAGTGATCCCACTTGTCTGGTGCTCCCGGGGCTGGATATTCTCTATGGCCTTGTAACAGCCAGGTTCCAGATGGCTCAAACTCCGGTATTGCCAAACAATGTTAGAAACACCAGGCTCTGGCTACTTTTTTCTCCTGAACCAAGCATCTTTTGAGCCCAGCTTGACCTGAGCTGAATGTCTGGCCTCCAGATGAAGTGACTGCAGGGGGAGGACCAGCAGGAATGTGTGTGTCCCACTCTGCCCAGCTGCCCAGGGTTCAGCTCCCTGTCTGCGGCTGGCCCTCAGGCAGGGGATTGAAATCCATTGTAACATAAAGGCCTAGGGAAAGTTTGAGCCCCAGTATTTCCTGTAGGTGTCAGCTCTCTGAGGGTGTTCCCATAACTGAGGTCAATTGGAGCCCAGCCTGTCTGGCATGGAGCATTGCAAGCCATCCTCTTCCTAGCCACCTCGACAGTGGGCAGGCACCGTCCCATGGGAAAGAAACAGGGGCAGGTCGAGCGAGTGGAGGAGTTCAGCCAGCTCAGCCTTGTGGAGAACGTCCTAATGCAGGGTGCTCCCTGAGGTTCCCATGGGATACTGCATGATGTGTGCACCCCAGGCCCATCATTGAGGCCGACCGTCCCTGGGGCGCCACAGAAAGTGCTTACTTAAGCTGGCCAAACACCTCCCATGCTGGGATTGGAGGGACACTGTTCGACTTTCCACGCGGCTTTTCTCTGGGCACACGGGGGGGGCTGCTGCTGGCCCTGGAGCGAAGTTGGCATGAAGGAGGCTTTTCATCCTGACTGCAGGCGATGAAAGGTTGCAGACTGGCTCCCTCAGGTGGGGCAGGTCTTCCTGAGCTCTGCCACCTTGTCACCCCGAAAGATCAGCAGTTGGTGCTGCCACCCAACTTCCCAGAGAGGTTCTTGCTCTTACCCAGGGCTGCACCCATCCTGCACTGCTCCAGGCTCACCGAGGGACTGATGCTGCCAACAGCGCTTTATCTGCTTGTGCAGCTCCATGCCCATGAAGGGCTTTCTCAGCCACCTGGAAGGTGGTGGACACGGGCCTGCTAGCTCCCACAGCTGGCCGGGAATGCTGCCAGGCCCACGTTATAGGTCTTGGGTGTGGGTCTTGCAGGCCTGTTAAGCAGTGTGGGCCAGGGGCGCTTCTGCTGCACGCACTGCCACGCCCTGGGGCTGCCACTGGCCATGCTGCCAGTTGGCCACCTCCTCCCTGCTGGGCACCCACTGCTGTGCGGTCCCTGGCCTTCCCGCAGGCGGGCACAGGGACCCTGCCTCCCTGTTGGGCCACTCCCTGGCAGGGGCCGCTCCCAGCAGTGCTTATAAGGCAGGAACACGCAGGGCGACCTGGGGGCCTGGCTGCCCAAGGGGCACAGGGAAATGGGGTCTGGAATGGAGCCAGCCATGGGCAGGGGACTCCGCTTGCATTCTGGGCCTGGCCTCCCTGGTGATAGAAGAACCCTTGGAGCCTTTCTGCAGCTGCTCTGTGAGGTAATGTCACCTCTTGAGGGCTCTGCTCTTGGCTGCTCAGTGCTGGTGGCCAGAGCACTGTGCTAGGTCTGCATGCTGCGTGGGGTTCTGGCCATGCCCCTGTGCCCCGTGTCCAGACCAGGCTGCCCTTGGCAGCCCCGGGGAGGGCAGGGTGCAGCGCACTCTGGGCCTGAGCCGCACAGAGGAGCCTCCCATCCCAGGGGAACCAGTTGCTTCCTGCCCATCCCAGCCCAGCATCACAGCGCTGACCTCGCTAGCCAGCAGCGAGCGCTAACCCCACCAGCACAGGACGTGTGCCAGGGCTGGAGGCTGCCACAGGCTGAGATACCTCAGGGCAGGGCTGCTGTCCATGACTTCTGGTGGTGAAGCAGGGCCCGCCAAGGGCTTAGATACTTGGGGAGTCTTGGCTTGCCAGAGCAGAGCGCTGCGGGTGAGGTGCTCCAGCTCTGAGAGTGGACAGCTGGATTTCCCTCCAGCTGGGGGAGCAATACTCAATCCTGCCTGCCTCCTCCCCTTCAGCCTTCCTCCTGCAGCAGGCTCTGGTGCCTCTCCTAGCTGGGCCCCCAGCAGAGTCCTACCCCACCTGCTCCAGCACAGAGCTCTGGCTAAGCTGCGTTAATTTAGGTGATGTTTCTTGTGTCCATGAAGCACCCACAGTGCACAAGGCACAGGCCGTGCTGGAAGACTCGGACTTGCCCTGAGGAGCTGATGTGCACACGCTGATCCCAATGCTAGTGTAGTAATGGCTCTGACTGTCCACTGTTTGGAGCAGGGACTGGCTTTTATTACGTATGTGTACAGCACCTCGCACAATGGGGCCTCGACTGGGGGTGCCAGGTCCTGTCGCAGTTCACATAATAAATACATTTTCAACCCCAGGTGCTATGCTAATACAAATCCTAGTCTGATAGGCACACGCCTAACCCAAGGCACTGGGTTCTTAGTCGAACCCATGTTCCTCTTCTTTCGCCATTCTTTGTTTGCTCTTTGTTACCCGCACCCATCATGGTGCATCTAGACTGAGGCCCTGAGATGGCAATCAGAGCCATGTAGGAAGATCCTGGGCCCAACAGGAGTTGTGCTGGACTTTATCCAGTAGCTACTACTGGTGTTGATCTGTAGTTCAGAAGAGCAAGGAATGGATCATGCTGCTGTAGGTTTTTATTGGCTGTCTGTACAGCTCTTTCAGCCTCTCCATCACTAGTGGGTGATGGAGCATCCCTACACCTAGCTTCCCTACACCTCTGACTTATGGGTCACTTGCTGTGTGAAAAGGGTCAAAGGCTTGCTGTGTGAAAGGGGTCACCAGTACAAAAGTTTGAAAACCACTGTTGGGGACACTGGGGCATGGCCACTAGGTAACTCGAGGGGATGGAAGACCACGAGTGTCGATGAAGCCCCCTCGCACTAGGCCCAGGTGTCCTTGGCCCCCCCTCCTGCCTGGAGGCACTCGCAGCAGCTCTGCGTACTAGGCCCAAGTGTCCTTGGCCCCCCCGCCTGGAGGCACACACAGCAGTTATGCTGAGGATCTGCAACAATATGTTGCGGAGTCAGACTGCCTGAAACTAAGCAAGGCCACACAGGGCAGATGTGGAAGAACAATGCTGAATAAAGCAGCTTTATGTATAGTTTAACAAATGATACAGAGAACCAGGGAACTAGCTGGGAACTGGATTGGCTGGCTATATGGAAACTTGGGGCAGCTTGCTATTGGATAAGTATGCTGGGAAAAAGGATGTATAAAAGCCTGTGTAACTTCCTGCTCTGTGTGCAGGATTTGAGATTCTATTCTCCCTATACCTTTTTGCAGCTGCAAATAAACTTTTCTGCTTCTCCACCCTGTTGTGATAATTGGGTGTAGCACACCGGGTAACGAACCAACTCAAGCTGTTATTTAGCCTCTTGGCACTGGGTGCCGGTAACACCACTGAGCTAGATGGGCCATTGGTCAGACCTAATAAGGCCATTCTTATGTAATATGATCAAATCATATTTTGTTCACAATGACTTAAATTCTGCTGCAGTGAATTGTGGTCTGTTGTCCATCACTACTTATTCTGGAATACAGAAGTGAGCAAAAGGCGGGGGGGTGTGTGTGTGGCACGGGGCAGGCCGGGGTCTCCCAGCTCCCCCGGGGGAGGGGGCCCACGGGCCGGGCCGGGGTCTCCCAGCTCCCCCGGGGGAGGGGGCCCACGGGCCGGGCCGGGGTCTCCCAGCTCCCCCGGGGGAGGGGGCCCACGGGCCGGGCCGGGGTCTCCCAGCTCCCCCGGGGGAGGGGGCCCACGGGCCGGGCCGGGGTCTCCCAGCTCCCCCGGGGGAGGGGGCCCACGGGCCGGGCCGGGGTCTCCCAGCTCCCCCGGGGGAGGGGGCCCACGGGCCGGGCCGGGGTCTCCCAGCTCCCCCGGGGGAGGGGGCCCACGGGCCGGGCCGGGGTCTCCCAGCTCCCCCGGGGGAGGGGGCCCACGGGCCGGGCCGGGGTCTCCCAGCTCCCCCGGGGGAGGGGGCCCACGGGCCGGGCCGGGGTCTCCCAGCTCCCCCGGGGGAGGGGCCCACGGGCCGGGCCGGGGTCTCCCAGCTCCCCCGGGGGAGGGGCCCACGGGCCGGGCCGGGGTCTCCCAGCTCCAGGGGGGGAGGGGGCCCACGGGCCGGGCCGGGGTCTCCCAGCTCCAGGGGGGGAGGGGGCCCACGGGCCGGGCCGGGGTCTCCCAGCTCCAGGGGGGGAGGGGGCCCACGGGCCGGGCCGGGGTCTCCCAGCTCCAGGGGGGGAGGGGGCCCACGGGCCGGGCCGGGGTCTCCCAGCTCCAGGGGGGGAGGGGGCCCACGGGCCGGGCCGGGGTCTCCCAGCTCCAGGGGGGGAGGGGGCCCACGGGCCGGGCCGGGGTCTCCCAGCTCCAGGGGGGGAGGGGGCCCACGGGCCGGGCCGGGGTCTCCCAGCTCCAGGGGGGGAGGGGCCCACGGGCCGGGCCGGGGTCTCCCAGCTCCCCCGGGGGAGGGGCCCACGGGCCGGGCCGGGGTCTCCCAGCTCCCCCGGGGGAGGGGCCCACGGGCCGGGCCGGGGTCTCCCAGCTCCCCCGGGGGAGGGGCCCACGGGCCGGGCCGGGGTCTCCCAGCTCCCCCGGGGGAGGGGCCCACGGGCCGGGCCGGGGTCTCCCAGCTCCCCCGGGGGAGGGGCCCACGGGCCGGGCCGGGGTCTCCCAGCTCCCCCGGGGGAGGGGCCCACGGGCCGGGCCGGGGTCTCCCAGCTCCCCCGGGGGAGGGGCCCACGGGCCGGGCCGGGGTCTCCCAGCTCCCCCGGGGGAGGGGCCCACGGGCCGGGCCGGGGTCTCCCAGCTCCCCCGGGGGAGGGGCCCACGGGCCGGGCCGGGGTCTCCCAGCTCCCCCGGGGGAGGGGCCCACGGGCCGGGCCGGGGTCTCCCAGCTCCCCCGGGGGAGGGGCCCACGGGCCGGGCCGGGGTCTCCCAGCTCCCGGGGGGGGGCCCACGGGCCGGGCCGGGGTCTCCCAGCTCCCGGGGGGGGGCCCACGGGCCGGGCCGGGGTCTCCCAGCTCCAGGGGTGGGGCCCACGGGCCGGGCCGGGGTCTCCCAGCTCCCCCGGGGGAGGGGCCCACGGGCCGGGCCGGGGTCTCCCAGCTCCCCCGGGGTGGGGCCCACGGGCCGGGCCGGGGTCTCCCAGCTCCCCCGGGGGAGGGGCCCACGGGCCGGGCCGGGGTCTCCCAGCTCCCCCGGGGTGGGGCCCACGGGCCGGGCCGGGGTCTCCCAGCTCCCCCGGGGGGGGGCCCACGGGCCGGGCCGGGGTCTCCCAGCTCCAGGGGGGGGGCCCACGGGCCGGGCCGGGGTCTCCCAGCTCCCCCGGGGGGGGGGCCCACGGGCCGGGCCGGGGTCTCCCAGCTCCCGGGGGGGCCACGGGGGGCAGCATGCCCAGGGCTCCCCCCCTACGCTCTGGGAGCGGGGCCGAGCCCAGCCCACGGGCACCGGGGCTCCAGGAGCGGCTGAGCCCGCCCGGCCCGGTTCTCTCCGCGCCCCGCCCTGGGGGCCCGCGGCTGCGGAGGCTCCGGCGAGGCGCCCAAGCGGCCCGCCTCTATGGTCACAGCGCGAGATAGAGAAAGCCCATTGGCATCCCAGCCCCTCCTCGCGCTCTCTCCCTCTCCTCAGCATAGGAGGACCGGAAGGAGCGGTTGATATCCCAGAGCTCCGCGCGGCTTCGCTCCTTCTTCTTCCGGTGTGGCCTCGTTCGAGTTGGGGCAGGTGGGGCCGGGCGGGAGAATCTGCGTCCATCCTCTGCGGGGAGGCGCCGGGGGGCCTTTCGGTGGGAGGGTCGAGGTGTGGGGAGCCGGGGGCGCTTGTTGGGGCCGGGGAAAATGGGAGGCGGCCCGGGAGATGGTGTGGGGAAGCTGGAGGGGGGACAGCTCCGGGAGGGGGGGGACAGCTCCGGGAGGGGGGGGGCCGGAGACTGGCTGAGGGGGGGGACAGCTCCGGGAGGGGGGGGCCGGAGACTGGCTGAGGGGGGGGACAGCTCCGGGAGGGGGGGGCCGGAGACTGGCTGAGGGGGGGGACAGCTCCGGGAGGGGGGGGGGCCGGAGACTGGCTGAGGGGGGGGACAGCTCCGGGAGGGGGGGGGCCGGAGACTGGCTGAGGGGGGGGACAGCTCCGGGAGGGGGGGGGGCCGGAGACTGGCTGGGGGGGGACAGCTCCGGGAGGGGGGGGGGCCGGAGACTGGCTGGGGGGGGAAAGCTCCGGGAGGGGGGGGCCGGAGACTGGCTGGGGGGGGACAGCTCCGGGAGGGGGGGGGCCGGAGACTGGCTGGGGGGGGGAAAGCTCCGGGAAGGGGGGGGCCGGAGACTGGCTGGGGGGGACAGCTCCGGGAAGGGGGGGGCCGGAGACTGGCTGGGGGGGGACAGCTCCGGGAGGGGGGGGGGCGGAGACTGGCTTGGGGGGGGACAGCTCCGGGAGGGGGGGGCCGGAGACTGGCTGGGGGGGCCGGAGACTGGCTGGGGGGGGAAGCTGGAGGAGGGGGGGCGGAGACTGGCTGGGGGGGGAAGCTGGAGGAGGGGGGGCTGGAGACTGGCTGGGGGGGTGCTGGAGAAGGGGGGGGCTGGAGACTGGCTGGGGGGGGAAGCTGGAGGAGGGGGGGCAGAGACTGGCTGGGGGGGGAAGCTGGAGGAGGGGGGGGCAGAGACTGGCTGGGGGGGGGAAGCTGGAGGGGGGGGCAGAGACTGGCTGGGGGGGGAAGCTGGAGGAGGGGGGGGCAGAGACTGGCTGGGGGGGGGAAGCTGGAGGGGGGAGGCCGGAGACTGGCTGGGGGGTGGGGGAAGCTGGAGGAGGGGGGTGGCCGGAGACTGGCTGGGGGGTGGGGGAAGCTGGAGGAGGGGGGTGGCCGGAGACTGGCTGGGGGGTGGGGGAAGCTGGAGGAGGGGGGTGGCCGGAGACTGGCTGGGGGGGGCATGCTGTGCACGGCCCAGGGCTGACCCGCTGACCCTCTCCCCACAGACATGGCGATCCGCTACCCCATGGCTGTCGGCCTCAGTAAGGGCCACAAGGTGACAAAGAACGTGTCGAAGCCCCGGCAGTGCCGCCGCAGAGGGGTGAGTGAGCGGGGGGCGGGGCAGCCCGGAGCCGTTGGCCTGACCTAGCACGGCTGGGGGCGGTGTGTGTCTGCGCCCAGGGCTTGCCGCATGTCTGGCTCCTAGAGCTGAGCTGGGCAGTACTGAACCCACTGGAGGTAGCTGGCTTGTGCCCGCCTCTGGGCCAGGTTTGTGGGGGTGCCATGGCTTGCTGAGGCCATGGCCAGTGCCTGGGAAGTGCAGGCTGGCTGTAGACTTTCTGCAGGCTAACGTTAGGTGGGGGCTGTGCCAGGGCTAAGAAGCCAGACCGTGACCGTGGCTTGCAGCTGTTGAGACAGTCAGGAAGTTACCATTTGCCCTGAGTAATCACTGCACAGACACATACAGGTTTAATACACAGAGGCCTTAATGCATGCGAGGCGTGACTCAGTGGGCAATGGAGAGCTCTGCTGGCTAAGTCCTGGTCAGTTCTGCTGATCATTGTCCTTGTGGCAGAGCCCCATTGGTGCTGGATGGCTTTAGAATGGGTTGGTTTCTGTAAATTGGGGTACAGATAAAGATCTGAAATGTATGGTGTGGAATGAGTATTTAAACAAGTGAATGCACATTCTTTGCCATTACAGTAAGTCTTCACTTAAAGTCGTCCCGATTTCATTGCTGATCAATCAGGGAACATGCTCGTTTAAAATTGTGCAATGCTCCCTTATAATGTTGTTTGGCAGCCACCAGCTTTGTCCACTGCTTTCAGTTTTGCAGCAAGCTGGTGGGGGCTTGGAACCAGGGTGAAGCGGCAGCCCCCCATCAGCTCCCTGTTCCCCTAAATACCCTGTCCCTCCCCCCACTGCCATGTGCTGCTCCTGCCCTCTGCCTTGCAGCTGCTTCCCAAGCCTCCTGCTTGCTGTGTGTGTGGGGGTGCTGTCTGGGTGTCCCCCTGCTCCTGCACCCCCTGCTTACCCCATCTTCCATAGAGCGGGGCGGGGGACATGACAGGGGTCAGGTTGGAGGGAGCTTCCTGACAGCAGCTGCGATCTCAGCTTGCTGATCTACTTAACAAGGCAGTGTACTTAAGAGTGGGGTCAGCGTACTTAAAGGGGAAATGCACATCACACACACACAGTGTGTTTCTCTGTCCACACACACACTGTGTGTCTCTGTCTGCCATGCTGTCTCCCCTTCCCTCCATTTGTGCTGCCTTGTAGAGTGAGGCTACGTTAACAACACTGTGTTAATCCTTGAGGGCTCAGCCGAGTGGTAGTTCATCATTTAGCAGTAAGGCATTCCCTGGGAAATATCCCCCCCTCTGACTTCACCACCTCAACCAAGCTTCACAATCATCATTGCTGTGTACAGTATTAAATTGTTTGTTTAAAACTTATACTGTGTGTGTGTGTATATATATATATATATATATATGTCTCTTGTCTGCTGAAAAAAATTTCCTTGGAACCTAACCTCCCCCCCCAATTTACATTAATTTTGATGCGGAAATTGGATTCGCTTTACATCGTTTTGCTTAAAGTCACATTTTTCAGGAACGTAACTACAACGTTAAGTGATGAGTTACTGAACATCCTGGGTTATTTGTCTAGTGTCTAAGGTGTGCTAAGCACATGACAAAACAAATAGAGGCAAGGTGACTGCCCTGAAGAGTGAACTCTTTCCCATAAAACAGCAGATGGGAGGAGCGAGTAGTGAGATAAGATGTAATATAGAATTGTAGGACTGGAAGGGACCTCAAGAGGTCTTCTGGTCCAGTCTCCTGCACTTATTACAGGACTAAGTATTATCTGGACTATCCCTGAGAGGTGTTTGTCTAACCTGCTCTTAAAAATCTCTATTAATGGAGATTCCACAGCCTCCCTGGACAATTTATTCCATTGTTTAACCACCCTGACAGGAAGTTTTTTCTAATGTCCAGCCTAAACAGCCCTTGCTGCAATTTAAGCCCATTGCATATATTTATTTGTGTTGATGATGTACATGTGTAGATTGTAACTTTTTCCTTATTTGAGGAAGCGTGACATGTAAGAGGCATAGACTTGACTTGACAGTGGTGAGAGACATAGCAGTAGTGCTGTGGTGGTGGTATGTTCCAGAGTGTCAATGCACTGAAAGTTGTGCACGTGCTCAAGCTTCTCCTGGTGGTGCTGCTGCTGAGTGGAGGGGGGCTACTAGATGGTCACTGATTGCTGGTGGGATTGTTAAGACTTTAGTACCAGTCTGTCATAGGCATGAATTGCAGCATGTACTTTCACACTAGGATAATGGGCCCAAATAGCATTTGATTGGTTAATTTCAGTTCTTGACATTTTGAAATTCTTGTGTTTGCCAATGTTCTTAAACCTATGTCCCTTGAAGAAAGCTGCTTCAGATTGCTTTTGGTCCTCATGGTTGATCTGGCTGCTGTGGAATAGTGTTATCGGTGGTAGTGTTGGATCTGTGCTGTAAGGTGTTACCTGACCCTGCACAGGATTGTGCATGTAGGGGAGAATATTTGCCTATTGGTGTTAAGATGTTTAATTGCTAATTGGCCAAACAGTGAGGCCCAACGCTCAACTCACTGGCATTTCCTTGCCTGCAAGTCGGGAATGAGATGCTTTGTCAGAGTTGGAGGGCTGGGGGTTCAGGACTGGAATAGAGGGAGCTGCTTCAAACCCTGACGATGCAGCAGCTGTGAGGCTGAAGAGTTGCCCTGTTCCTGCCTCTGCTGAAATTGCTCTCTCTGCCCATGAAAAATGTGGTTGTGGTGTGGTAAGCAGCAAGGCTGTCTGTGTGAAATGGACACCGTCAAGGGGAGAATGACTGTGGCAGGCAGCTGGGCTGGGGTTACTGGGGGGCATGAATGACAGCTGGCTGAGTTCAGGGCTAAACTGAGAGATTAATAAGACTAGGACTTTTCCGTTTGGAAAAGAGAGGACTAAGGAGGGGGCTATGATAGAGGTCTATAAAATCATGACTGGTGTGGAGAAAGTAAATAAGGACGTGTTGTTCAAAAAAAAAAAAAAAAACTAGATAAGTTCATGGAGGATACATCCATCAATGGCTATTAGCCAGGATGGTGTCCCTAGCCTCTGTCTGCCAGAAACTTCCCTCTGAAGCACCTGGCATTGGCCACTATCAGAAAACTGGATACCGGGCTAGATGGACCTTTGGTCTGACCCAGTATGGCCGTTCGTATGTTCTATCCTACTAATACCTCTGAGCCTTCACCAGATGCTGGCCACTGGCCTTTATCTATAGAGATGGAAGATACTGGATTTATGACAAGGTGTCAATTTTTTGAGGCTGGGAGAGGCCTCATTTGCAGGTCAATGTGCTATTAACCTGGGAGAGCCTGTTTCACAAGGGACTAGCTCTGCTTTGCCTCCTTCCAGTTGGGGCTTGTAGTATACACACTGTGGCTGTGGGGAGCCTGCTTAAGGAGATACAAGTACAGTGCTGCACATTCTAGAAAGATGAGTGGTGGCTCTTCTGACTGCTGCCCCTCTGTGCTGTGGAGGTGAGTGGGTCTGGATAGCTGAGGGAAAGCAGGACATACTCATGGGAAATGGAATTTCCCAGTGAATGCATTTGTACATGCCAGGTAATGTGCGAATCTACCCTGGTGGAACTTTTCCTCCTAACCCTAAATAGTTATATATGAGGGTTTATATCCTTTCCAAAATCCTTGGGTTTTTTAGTATTTAATAGAACTCTGGATATTCTTGTTATCCATATGTTGAATCCTAAACTCTTGGCTTGAGTTAGCCTATGGAACTCACTGCCATGAGATATTTGTGTGGGATTTGGGTGTATTGTACAGTATTCAGAGTAACAGCTGTGTTAGTCTGTATTCACAAAAAAAGAAAAGGAGGACTTGTGGCACCTTAGAGACTAACCAATTTATCTGAGCATAAGCTTTCGTGAGCTACAGCTCACTTCATCGGATGACAGTATGCATCCAATGAAGTGAGCTGTAGCTCACAAAAGCTTATGCTCAAATAAATTGGTTAGTCTCTAAGGTGCCACAAGTCCTCCTTTTCTTTTATTGTACAGTAGAACCTCAAAGATACAAACACCAAAGTTACAGAGTGACCAGTCAATTGGACGCCATGGGGAAGTAAGCTATCAGGCCAAACCAACCAGCAAATGCTGTACTGTGCCTGTATTGCATCTTAAAGGTAGGCACATCTGGGCTGTCTGACCTGACCCCCAACCCTTACTCACCATGGCGAGGGGAAGTCACTTATAGGTAGGAATTGGTGAAAACTATTTTCCCCTCTCCCTGCCCCCTGGCTGGAAGGGGGACAAGTTTGCAAGCTCAGAGCCTGGGGAAAGAAACTTCCCAAACTGCTACTGAACCCTGGCCTGGATTGTAAACTGCTGGAGCTGGAGCCTGAGCTCCTGCCTGTACGCTGTGCTCTGGAGTAGCAGCTCAGTTTTAAAGGACTGTAGCCTGTGCCCACTGACACCCGTCACCCTTGCAGCCAAGGACCTAGAACCACCTGTCTACCCCCAGTCCCACTTGCCAGGCAACCACTGCAGAGTGAAGCCACTGCTCTGAGTAGTCCACACTGAGAAGCATCCCTTAACAGCTTGTTCAGAGTTATGAACAACCTCCATTCCTGAAGTGTCCGTAACTCTGAGGTTCTATTGGATCCATTTTGAATTTGCCTCCTTTCATTTTCATTGAATGTCCCCTTTAAATATAGTGTGCAGCACCACAGCCTGAAATTACAAGATGATTCTCCAAACCACTTAAAACATCTCAAACATTCAGAGAATTAGAGTTCAGCCCTGTAGAGCTTCTGCACACAGGACATGAGGTGCTGTGGCATCTTTAGCTGCCTCACCCCCATCCATTCTCAAAGTAATGCAGATTGGTAAAAATCCAACTATACATATACAATGATGGGATCTAATTTAGCTGTTACCATTCAAGAAAGATCTCAGTTATTGTGAAGAGTTCTTCGAAAACATCTTTTCAATGTGCAGCAGCAGTCAAAAAAGGTAACAATGTTAGGAACCTTTCGGAAGGAGATAGATAAGACAGAAAATATCATAATGCTGCTATATAAATCATGGTACGCCCACATCTTGAATGCTGGGTGCAGTTCTGGTTACCTCATCTCAAAAAAAAAAAAAAAAGATATGGAACAACTTCTATATGAGAAGAGAGACTGGGAGTTCTCAGCTTGGAAAAGAGATGACTAAGGGGGGAGATGATTGAGATCTATAAAATCATGACTGGGGTGGGGAAAGTGAATAAGGAAGTGTTATTTACTCCTCCGCAAGAACCAAGGGTCACCAAATGAAATTAACAGGCAGCAGGTTTAAAACAAGCAAAAGGAAGTATTCACACAATGCACAGTCAACCTGTGGAACTTGCTGCCAAGGGGATGTTGTGAAGGCTAAAACTATAACAGTTCTACGAAGAGAGGGAAGAGCATCTTTGCGAGCAGGCTGGCTAACCTAGTGAGGAGGGCTTTAAACTAGGTTCACCGGGGGAAGGAGAGCAAAGCCCTGAGGTAAGTGGGGACGTGGGATACTGGGAAGAAGCACAGGCAGGAACGTCGGTGAGGGGAGGGCTCCTGCCTCATACTGAGAATGAGGGGCGATCAGCAGGTTATCTCAAGTGCTTATATACGAATGCACAAAGCCTTAGAAACAAGCAGGGAGAACTGGAGTTCCTGGTGATGTCAAGGAATTATGACGTGATTGGAATAACAGAGACTTGGTGGGATAACTCACATGACTGGAGTACTGTCATGGATGGTTATAAACTGTTCAGGAAGGACAGGCAGGGCAGAAAAAGTGGGGGAGTAGCACTGTATGTAAGGGAGCAGTATGACTGCTCAGAGCTCCGGTACGAAACTGCAGAAAAACCTGAGTGTCTCTGGATTAAGTTTAGAACTGTGAGCAACAAGAGTGATGTAGTGGTGGGAGTCTGCTATAGACCACCAGACCAGGGGGATGAGGTGGATGAGGCTTTCTTCCGGCAACTTGCAGAAGCTACTAGATCGCACGCCCTGGTTCTCATGGGTGACTTTAATCTTCCTGATATCTGCTGGGAGAACAGTACAGCGGTGCACAGACAATCCAGGAAGTTTTTGGAAAGCGTAGGGGACAATTTCCTGGTGCAAGTGCTAGAGGAGCCAACTAGGGGCAGAGCTTTTCTTGACCTGCTGCTCACAAACTGGGAAGAATTAGTAGGGGAAGCAAAAGTGGATGGGAATCTGGGAGGCAGTGACTATGAGTTGGTTGAGTTCAGGATCCTGACACAGGGAAGAAAGGTAAGCAGCAGGATACGGACCCTGGACTTCAGAAAAGCAGATTTTGACTCCCTCAGGGAACGGATGGGTAGGATCCCCTGGGGGACTAACATGAAGGGGAAAGGAGTCCAGGAGAGCTGGCTGTATTTCAAGGAATCCCTGTTGAGGTTACAGGGACAAACCATCCCGATGAGTCAAAAGAATAGTAAATATGGCAGGCGACCAGCTTGGCTTAACGGTGAAATCCTAGGGGATCTTAAATATAAAAAAGAAGCTTACAAGAAGTGGAAGGTTGGACATATGACCAGGGAAGAGTATAAAAATATTGCTCGGGCATGTAGGAATGAAATCAGGAGGGCCAAATTGCACCAGGAACTGCAGCTAGCAAGAGATGTCAAGAGTAACAAGAAGGGTTTCTTCAGGTATGTTGGCAACAAGAAGAAAGCCAAGGAAAGTGTGGGCCCCTTAATGAATGAGGGAGGCAACCTAGTGACAGAGGATGTGGAAAAAGCTAATGTATTCAATGCTTTTTTTGCCTCTGTCTTCAGTAACAAGGTCAGCTCCCAGACTGCTGTGCTGGGCATCACAACATGGGGAACAGATGGCCAGCCCTCTGTGGAGAAAGAGGTGGTTAGGGACTATTTAGAAAAACGGGACGTGCACAAGTCCATGGGGCTGGACAAGTTGCATCCGAGAGTGCTGAAGGAATTGGCGGCTGTGATTGCAGAGCCATTGGCCATTATCTTTGAAAACTCGTGGCGAACGGGGAAAGTCCCAGATGACTGGAAAAAGGCTAATGTAGTGCCAATCTTTAAAAAAGGGAAGAAGGAGGATCCTGGGAACTACAGGCCAGTCAGTCTCACCTCAGTCCCCGGAAAAATCATGGAGCAGGTCCTCAAAGAATCAATCCTGAAGCACTTACATGAGAGGAAAGTGATCAGGAACAGCCAGCATGGATTCACCAAGGGAAGGTCATGCCTGACTAATCTAATCGCCTTCTATGATGAGATTACTGGTTCTGTGGATGAAGGGAAAGCAGTGGATGATGTATTGTTTCTTGACTTTAGCAAAGCTTTTGACGCTGTCTCCCACAGTATTCTTGTCAGCAAGTTAAAGTAGTATGGGCTGGATGAATGCACTATAGGGTGGGTAGAAAGTTGGCTAGATTGTCGGGCTCAACAGGTAGCGATCAATGGCTCCATGTCTAGTTGGCAGCCGGTGTCAAGTGGAGTGCCCCAGGGGTCGGTCCTGGGGCCGGTTTTGTTCAATATCTTCATAAATGATCTGGAGGATGGTGTGGATTGCACTCTCAGCAAATTTACGGATGATACTAAACTGGGAGGAGTGGTAGATACGCTGGAGGGCAGGGATAGGATACAGAAGGACCTAGACAAATTGGAGGATTGGGCCAAAAGAAATCTGATGAGGTTCAATAAGGATAAGTGCGGGGTCCTGCACTTAGGACGGAAGAACCCAATGCACAGCTACAGACTAGGGACCGAATGGCTAGGCAGCAGTTCTGCGGAAAAGGACCTAGGGGTGACAGTGGACGAGAAGCTGGATATGAGTCAGCAGTGTGCCCTTGTTGCCAAGAAGGCCAATGGCATTTTGGGATGTATAAGTAGGGGCATAGCGAGCAGATCGGGGGACGTGATCGTTCCCCTCTATTCGACATTGGTGCGGCCTCATCTGGAGTACTGTGTCCAGTTTTGGGCCCCACACTACAAGAAGGATGTGGATAAACTGGAGAGAGTCCAGCGAAGGGCAACAAAAATGATTAGGGGTCTGGAACACATGACTTATGAGAGGTTTCAGAGTAACAGCCGTGTTAGTCTGTATTCGCAAAAAGAAAAGGAGGACTTGTGGCACCTTAGAGACTAACCAATTTATTTGAGCATGAGCTTTCGTGAGCTACAGCTCACTTCATCGGATGCATACCGTGGAAACTGCAGCAGATATTATATACACACAGAGATCTTCATGTTTCATGATCTGTGTGTGTATATAATATCTGCTGCAGTTTCCACGGTATGCATCCGATGAAGTGAGCTGTAGCTCACGAAAGCTCATGCTCAAATAAATTGGTTAGTCTCTAAGGTGCCACAAGTACTCCTTTTCTTTTTATGACTTATAAGGAGAGGCTGAGGTAACTGGGTTTGTTTAGTCTGCAGAAGAGAAGAATGAGGGGGGATTTGATAGCTGCTTTCAACTACCTGAGATGTGGTTCTAGAGAGGATGGTTCTAGACTATTCTCAGCGGTAGAAGAGGACAGGACAAGGAGTAATGGTCTCAAGTTGCAGTGGGGGAGGTTTAGGTTGGATATTAGGAAAAACTTTTTCACTAGGAGGGTGGTGAAACACTGGAATGCGTTACCTAGGGAGGTGGTAGAATCTCCTTCCTTTAAAAGTTTTTAAGGTCAGGCTTGACAAAGCCCTGGCTGGGATGATTTAATTGGGGATTGGTCCTGCTTTGAGCAGGGGGTTGGACTAGATGACCTCCTGAGGTCCCTTCCAACCCTGATATTCTATGATAACTTCATGGAGGATATAGGCCCATCAATGACTCTTAGCCAGGATGGGCAGGGATGCAGCCCCACACTCGAGGTGTTGCTAGTCTCTGACTGCTAAAAGCTGGGAATGGAGACTGGATGGATCACTTGATGATTACCTGTTCTGTTCATTCCCTCTGAAGCACCTGGCACTGGCCACTGTCAGAAGACAGGCTATTAGGCTAGATGTACCATTGGTCTGACTCAGTGTGGCCCCTCTTATGTTCTTTATCATCCTTCTTTAGCAGCCACCTCTGTCCTGCTTCTCTTAGCCAAGCCTACAGCCCCGGGGAAGGAGCATACACAATTTGCACTTAAATCCAGAGTTTTGTTAATCTGGGTTAACCTATGCTTTATTTTTTGTGTTCTTGTCACACCTACAATGCATGAGGCGCTGTCCATGCAGGAGGACTGCCTATTTACGCAGACTTACAGTACATTCTTCTCAAACCTTGCTTCTTAAACTTGCCTTGTTCCTGCATCTGGCCCTGGTCTAGTTTGCCAGATGTATCTGAAATGTCATCTTGCTGCTGTTGTAACAAATGGGAAATGACCAATTTCCCAAGGAGATCCTGTTTTCCTTCAGAAGCTGGAGTATCCTAGCTGGAATGTGCAGTACCTGTGGAGGGAGGACTAGCCAGCTGGTTCTGTATGTGCAGATGACTGAAGTACAAGTGGCAGTTTGTTGAGTTGGTAAAGTTCAGGTGTTTGCCATCTCAGGTAAGAGTGCATAGTGCAGAGCCCTGGGGCCTACAAGTGACATGGAAATTAGAGAGTAAAGCCTGTGCAGTCTCCTGCTGGGGTCTACCTAGGGCTCCCAGTAAACAGTTACATCCTTCTTTCCAAACTGAATGCAGGTCGTGCTGGGTGTGTGAAAGATGCTTCAGGTGTCACTCGTACCAGAATCACTGCAGTTCTGGCTCTTCAGCAAATTCCAGTTGCCTGCAACATATAGCCCAACCACTAACTTAGCAAGGCTTTAGGCAAATAACATTTCCCCTCGACTCGTACATGCTGCTCACACTGAACCACTGTTTCCCTGCAGCGCCTGACCAAACACACTAAGTTTGTACGAGACATGATCAGAGAGGTCTGTGGCTTTGCCCCCTATGAGAAACGTGCTATGGAATTGCTGAAAGTTTCCAAGGACAAGCGGGCTCTGAAGTTCATAAAGAAAAGGGTAAGTGAATTTAACATCTTACTTCAGAGGATGTGTCCAGCTTTGCTAGCTCCTCTTCCCTCCCCCCAAGTCAGAGGATCCCACCCTACAGCAGACTTAGCATTGAATAAGGACAGAGCCTTGAGCAATCAGGAGCCTGGTGGAGGCATGGCGTAGGAGAGCAGCAACAGCTATGCCTGTCCTAAGTTTACCTCAGTGATGGAGAGAACTTAGAGGCGCTCCCTTGAAGGGGAGGCCCTGAAGGGTGATCCGGAACTTGCTTTGCAAAGCTCATGCAAGGGTGATGGGAGACTGAGCTGGATTCATCCAGCTAACCCAGTGACTTGGACCAGAAGGAAGTAAAGCTCAAAACTGCTCTGAGCATGCAACAGAGCTACTGGGATTTGGGCAGGGAGAGGAGCTGGCTGGGGTTGTTCCATCAAACTGAAGGAGCCCCTGTTCTTCAAGCTTATGTTTGTGCTCCACCGTACAGGCCTTCAACTGTGAACATGTATCTCCTTTGTCTCCCAAAACAGCCTGGCCAAAGTTAGGCAAAATAAGAAAGGTTTCAGAGTAACAGCCATGTTAGTCTGTATTCGCAAAAAGAAAAGGAGTACTTGTGGCACCTTAGAGACTAACCAATTTATTTGAGCATGAGCTTTCGTGAGCTACAGCTCACTTCATCGGATGCATACTGTGGAAACTGCAGCAGACTTTATATATACACAGAGAATATGGAACAATACCTCCTCCCACCCCACTGTCCTGCTGGTAATAGCTTATCTAAAGTGATCATCAGGTGGGCCATTTCCAGCACAAATCCAGGTTCTCACCCTCCACCCCCCCACACAAATTCACTCTCCTGCTGGTGATAGCCCATCCAAAGTGACAACTCTCTACACAATGTGCATGACAATCAAGTTGGGCCATTTCCTGCACAAATCCAGGTTGATTGTCATGCACATTCAGTTTGGATGAGCTATTACCAGCAGGAGAGTGAGTTTGTGTGTGTATGGGGGTGGAGGGGATGAGAGAGAACCTGGATTTGTGCAGGAAATGGCCCAACTTGATTGTCATGCACATTGTGTAAAGAGTTGTCACTTTGGATGGGCTATCACCAGCAGGAGAGTGAAAACCTGGATTTGTGCTGGAAATGGCCCACCTGATGATCACTTTAGATAAGCTATTACCAGCAGGACAGTGGGGTGGGAGGAGGTATTGTTTCATATTCTCTGTGTGTATATAAAGTCTGCTGCAGTTTCCACGGTATGCATCCGATGAAGTGAGCTGTAGCTCACGAAAGCTTATGCTCAAATAAATTGGTTAGTCTCTAAGGTGCCACAAGTCCTCCTTTTCTTTTTCAGAATAAGAAAGGCACCCTACTACAGCACCAGCATCAAATGCTGCAACTGCTCACTGTGCTGCTTTCTTTCATACACAGGTTGGTACTCACATTCGGGCCAAGCGAAAACGTGAGGAGCTCAGCAATGTTCTGGCAGCTATGAGGAAGGCTGCTGCCAAGAAGGATTAAGCTGCAAAAACTCCTGTAACTCATTAAAGTGTGTTCAGAGAATCCAGCAGTATGATGGTGTTATTAGCAACCTGACAACTGGAGAGTGCTTGCCATGGGGGAGTGGAGGGGAAGGGACAGTGCTGAAATACCTCCAAGAGTAACAAAGGGTTAAACTTGGCTTGTGTCTTGCTTTGGATAGATGTTAATTTTAGATTTGAGAGACAAGGTGTGTGAGGTAACATTTTGTTAGACTAATTTTTTAGATCTAGACCTGAAGAAGAGCTCTGTGAAAGCTTGTCTCTCTTCAAAAGAAGTTGGTCCAATAAAACATTATCTGACACACTTTGTCTCTCTGCTTCGACCAACATAGCTACAACACTGCAAAATTACATTTGTCTGGTATTGAACAACCAGCATGTCATTATCCCAGATAGGTGAGTGGGAGGAAGGGGTAGTGAGGCTGTATGTTCAATGCTTCTCAATTTTGTTGCTTAAGGCATACCCCTGCAAGTGTCTTGTAGGATTTAATAAGCCTGCCCCTTTCGTTAAGGAGTGTCAAACTGACCTTGTGGTGAGGGCTGAATTACTATTTCAAGGGGAATATGGGGATTGGGAGTAAGAGTTGCACTAGCAAGAGTCAAATGTGAGTCTCATCCATCTGCTGTGTAAGTCTCGAAGTTGTAGATGCATATGAGCCACTTAACCAACTCCAGGCTTGGAAAACAGCATAATACAGGAGTGCAGTGGCTTGTCCTCCAAGGCAAGGCACTCCTGCTGAGCCCAAGCTGCCTTTGAGGAGGGCAAGCTGGGACCTATATTCACCAGCCCTTTAATTAAAGAATGATAGCTGGAAGTCTCAGCAGGTTTTGGGGAGAGCTCCTCCAACAGAAAGCAGGAGCTAGGGTTGGCTGCTCTCAAAGAATCACTTCAGCTCTAGAGCACAGGTGGCTAGAGTAAAGGACTCATCTGCACCAACCATTGAAGATGAAGTGAAATACCAGGATCTAGCCCTGTTCCTTTTTACAGAGCTTTCTCTGAGCTGCCATAACCTCTTGACTATGCACATGCCTATTTTAGTGGGGAATACACTGCTACCACTATTCCTAGCTGCAGAGGGAAACTTAGTTTTTAAATCACTTACACATCAGTAAATCCCATCTTCAGTAGATGAGGCAGGACAGACTAGTGCAAAGCAGACCCGCATCTTATTAGAAATATTTTAATCAGGTCATAATTCAAATCCCTTCGTAAACGTAAGTGGGAAATGCCTCACAGTAACCAAGGCAGCAGCAAATTAAGCCATAATTAATTTCAGTGGCTGCGCAGCAGCAATATTCATGCTCCAAGTGTTACCTGTCCCAGGCCATCTCGCTTTTGGGGTGGTGTAGAGCAGCCAGGGACGGACCCTTAGTACAAACGGTTCACATCAGTCATCCTCCAGGGGTATCAAGTTCTGGAAACACTATGTCAAATATTTTGTTGTAGTGCTCAACAAAATGCACTTCTAGTCCCTCTGTAATGAAGTCAGCAAGGTCATAGTAATCCTTCTTGTTCTCTGATGGGAGAATGATACAGGTAACACCAGCTCGCTTGGCCTAGGGAGGAAAGAACACCATTATATGGACTGTGGTAGGAAGTGTATTTAGCAAAGGAAAATTTGTGGAACATGTCTTTGCTGAAAGAAGTAGTTCCCCTTCATTGTGCATAGTCCTGGATTTTACAGATTAAGGCCTGTATCTTAATCTTTGTCACTTACCAAAAATTTTCCTCCACATTAAGAGATGCCAAGGACAATTGAAATGGAAAGTATCTAAGGCTGCCTTGTTTGGTCTTAGCCAGGAAACTCTTTAGCGGACCTGAATTAAAAATAATTTGCTTGGGTAGTTTAGACAAGGTCTACAAGATTTTAAAACCTTGGTCTAACCAAGGTCAGGCTGTACAATTTAGAGACAATGCACTGGTTAGCAAGGGCTAAGCAGGCTACACTTTGCCCGCCATCAGTAGAAGTTACCAATGCTTCGCTTCCTTCAGAGAAACAAACCTACCCCTATCCTTAAAAACCCACAATAGGCCCCTCAGTCTTCCAGAAGCCCTTCAAGCCAGATAATCTTCAGTTACCAAAAGCCGCCACCACCACCATGCAAGGTTTTCCAACATGCTAGATACTCCTTAGGTACAGCACAGGGAAGCACTGGTGCCAATAAAAGCTGAGCTTGTGGCCACAGGCAAGATCTCCATGCTCACACTGCTGGGCCTGTTTGCAGTGTTGTTGAGCCATGCTGGTCCTGGCCTATTAGAGAGACAAGGTAGGTAAGGGAATATCTTTTACTGCACCAACTTCTTTTGGGGAAAGAGACAGCCCTGAAGAAGAGGTCAGTGTAGCTCGAAAGCTTGTGTCTTTCCCAAACAGAAGTTGGTCCTATAAAAGATATTCCCTCCCCCACCTTGTTTTCACTATTAACACCCACAGGACAGCAGGAGTAAGTGGTCCAGCACTACAGTGATGTCACTCAGCAAGCACTCTAGGGCCCTCCCCATTGTCATGCACCAGCAGATGATCTTACACAAGAGGAAGGTGCTTACTGCAATAGTCTTCTCCTTGATTCCACCAACAGGAAGAATCTTTCCAGTTAATGACACCTCTCCAGTCATGGCCACGTTTTGCCTCGCTGGACGATTCATGGCCAATGACAGTAAGGCCGTTATTATGGTACATCCTGCACTTGGCCCGTCCTTGGGAGTCGCTCCCTGGAAAGAGAAAGTCACACTCTGACAATCATTCAAACCAAGCAGAGGCTTGTGTGAAATACTTAGTACTGTCATGATGTACACAGATCTGTAGTAGAGCCCACTTCCACACCTTTGTCACTGCCAGCTTAGTATGGTCAGGGGAACAGAAGCCCAGTTCCAGACTTCAGCAGGTCTCCAGCTTTGCTGTCTGATGCAACATTTGATTTACTGCATAGATGTTTGGCTGTAGCCAGACAGCCGCCCCCCCCTCTCAGACCAGCATTGCTGGAAACACAGGAGGAAGCAGGAACAGGGCACTTAACATATATTCCAGCACAGCCTTTGAAGCTGTGAAAGCACAGGTGTGCTGCTACAATGTGCCTCTGGGAACAGATACACGATTAAGCTCACAGCAGGCAGAGGCCCTGTGACAGACATGGCTCTTAGCCCCAACTAAATAGCGTGATGCACACACACCAACATCCTAGGTGGGAAAATATTTACCCTGATAAAAGAAATGTCCAGTAGTCGAAACTTATTGTTTCTCTCCCTTGCAAGTGTAAACTACTCTTGCGAAAGCTGGCATCGCCCAGACAGACCAGCCTCAATTTGGCATAAGAAAGGAGAAAGAGAATAAAGGAGTACAGAGGTATAAGTAGGGGACCTACAGCACCATGATTTTTGAGTGCTTTTCACTATCTATCTGCTGGTCAGATAAGTGACAGCCTCCCAAGGCTTCTGCAGCTAAGAGGGTCCCTACGCCTTGTCCCTTATTCGTCTTTCCGCGGAATTGAGTGACCGATCCTGGCTTGGCACCGCTGGAATCGAGAGATGCAAGGAGGGTAAGAAGCACCCACACCTGATCTATCTTTAGTGTACACATATTTTGAAATAGAGCTCTATACTTTGTTTTCTTTCTTTGGGATTGTGGCTTCAGTTTTGTAACTTGTTTGTGTGTGTAACATCTCTACATTTAAATAAGTAGGCACTAGCAATTTTGTAACCACATGATTAGAATCTAGCTTAATAAATTTTGGTAACCATTTGTGCATAAGCCTGACTTGTTTTCTCTGGTTTACTGTAAAGCAGCCAACACAATTAAAGAACCTCAGCCGTTTTGGCTCTAAAGCCTGGCCATTAGGTGAGAGTACTAAGAGCCTAGTGTTGAGTTGTGCCGCCTCCACGGGGCAAACTCTTGGGGCACCTGTCAGTCAATCCTGGCTGCCCGCTGCGAAGGAGCTCTGAGCTCTAGCAGTTAAAGTCACGGGTGGTTAGGACCTTGGGGCATCCGTCAGCCTAGCCCAGGCTGCCCGCCGCGAAGGGACAGTGCGTCCTAGCGGTTAAAGTCACGGATGGTATAAACGGGCATAGCTGGCACCTCACCAAACATCCTTGGCCGTCGGCTAACATTGGCTGAAATGTCACTGGTGGAATCTTGGATATAGCCCTGCTCAAACATCACGATTGTCTATACAGCTCTAATATTAGCTTCAGTTCTCTCAGCCAGTGGTTTTCTACCTGTGGTCAATGGACCCATGGGAGTCTGCAGACTACATCTAAGATTTCTAAAGAGATCCTCCACCTCCATTCGAAATTCAGAGGTCCACAAATGAAAAAAGGTTGAAAACCTCTGCTCTAAGACATGGGACACTAGGATTAAAGATACCATAGATTCTGGATGTGCTTACAGGTGAATAGTAATCTAGAAACTCAAAGGCATGTAAGCACCTCCTGAAGCACTTCCTTGTATCCTGCATGACATGTCAACACCCGTTTTCCACTGACCCTGCCCAGGAGGTGGGGACAGGCCAGGTCAGGGGCTTTAAAGCTACAGTGACTATACCAGAGAGGGAATAAAGAAGAGCCTAGAGATTAAAAGGCTAGTCCTCAACAGCATTTAGCAAAGGTACAGTGCCAGAAGAGAGAAAGTTACTGTAACTCTGGTTCTTCCAGATGTGTATTCCAAGTAGGTGTGCCTGCGTACCAGTGATTTTTGCCTAGCAGTACCTGTAGAGGGACAGCGTTCACACCTCATGTCTGTAGTCCCTCCGTTATGGAGTTGCCCCTACCCCCATTTTCCTTTGCACCAAGACTCCAATGCAGAAGGGATGGCGGGTGGGTCATGGAATAAACGTCTGCATCATATCTCAAAGAACCACAGTTATAGAAAGTTAACCATTGCTACTTGCTGTCTATTCCAAGTAGGTGACTCACAAGCGGTATCCTTGTAGAGGTGGGGCTTGGTGTCTGTCAGAGTAAGCATCGAAGGTCCACTCTTCCAACCCTAGCATCTGCTCTGGAAGATGCAGTGATAGCATAATGGTCCGTAAAACATATCTATGGACGACCATGTGGCCGCCCTACAGATGTATAATAATGGAAATATCATTAAGGAAGGCTATTGACATTGCCGTATCTGCTGAGGAGACGTTGCCGATGCTATCTCATACACAGTCCTGATACAAGATGTTATTCCTCTAGAGATGGTCTGTGCAGAGAACACTTGTCCCTTCATGTGGTCTGTGAGGTGAAGCATGAAACAATTCAGTTCTGTTCAGATAAAAGGCTAGAGACACCATCTAACATATGGAGGCGCTGTTCCTCTGGGGAGGAAAGTGGCTTAGGGAAGAACACAGGCAAATATTCAGCCTCGTTCAGAAGAAACTGGGAGACAACTTTGGGTGTGGCTAAAGCATTACCTTATCCCTGGAGAACTGCGTGTAAGGAGGCCACATCATCAGGGCCTGCAACTCACCCAGCCTCCTGGCAATGGTGATAGCTATCAAGAAGGCAGTTTTCTCAGACAAGAGGGGCAGTGGACAGGAAGCAAGAGGCTCAAATGGAGGCCTCATCAGCGCTGTTAAAACCATGTCCAGACCCCACAAGGGGACAGGCTCTCCGACCAGAGGATGCAGGTGAAGAAATCCTTTCAGAAATCTCATCACCATAGTGTTGGAGAAAACCGATTTCCCTTGGATAGGGGGATGAAACGTGGATACTGCTGCCAAGCGCCAAGCCTAATTTCTGAAGGTACAGCAGGTACTCTAAGATGTCCTGGATGAAAGTCCCTGTTGGACGGGTTCCAAAACACACCAAAATCCTCTTCCACTTCACTAAGTAGGCCGTCCTAGTGAAAGACTTCCTGCTGTTAAGTAGGACCTTTTGGAGAGCCTCTGAACAACACTCTTTCCCCTTGTTCAGCCATGCCAGAAGGTGAACAGAGCTCATCACCATGCTGTGGTCCGTCTGAGGTCGTCAGGATGGAGGAGAAGCAGCATGGGAGGCTGGACTGACAGCAAGGAGATCTGAGAACCAGCACTGTCTCGGTCATGCCAGGGTAATCATGATGAGTCTGGCTTGATCTGCCTTGAGCTTAGCGATGACCTGTGGAATAACTGGAAGAGAAGGGAAGGCATACAGCAGTCGATTGTTAGCTGCAGTGAAAGGCGTCCCCTCCAAGAGCAGAACAGGCAACATTTCCAGTTTTCTCTTGTTGCAAACAGGTCCATTGTGGGGATGTCACCAGTACAAGGACTCCAGAACTGGTGGAGGAAGGTGAATCAACCTGTACAGAGAATGCAGGGCAGAGTGGTAAACTGTCCTGAGCTACATCTGAAGAGGGAGCAGACTTCGACTCCCTCAGGGAACGGATGGCCAGGATCCCCTGGGGGACTAACTTGAAGGGGAAAGGAGTCCAGGAGAGCTGGCTGTATTTCAAGGAATCCCTGTTGAGGTTACAGGGACAAACCATCCCGATGAGTCGAAAGAATAGTAAATATGGCAGGCGACCAGCTTGGCTTAATGGTGAAATCCTAGCGGATCTTAAACATAAAAAAGAAGCTTACAAGAAGTGTAAGGTTGGACATATGACCAGGGAAGAGTATAAAAATATTGCTCGGGCATGTAGGAATGATATCAGGAGGGCCAAATCGCACCTGGAGCTGCAGCTAGCGAGAGATGTCAAGAGTAACAAGAAGGGTTTCTTCAGGTATGTTGGCAACAAGAAGAAAGCCAAGGAAAGTGTGGGCCCCTTAATGAATGAGGGAGGCAACCTAGTGACAGAGGATGTGGAAAAAGCTAATGTACTCAATGCTTTTTTTGCCTCTGTCTTCACTAACAAGGTCAGCTCCCAGACTGCTGCACTGGGCATCACAAAATGGGGAACAGATGGCCAGCCCTCTGTGGAGATAGAGGTGGTTAGGGACTATTTAGAAAAGCTGGACGTGCACAAGTCCATGGGGCCGGACGAGTTGCATCCGAGAGTGCTGAAGGAATTGGCGGCTGTGATTGCAGAGCCATTGGCCATTATCTTTGAAAACTCGTGGCAAACCGGGGAAGTCCCGGATGACTGGAAAAAGGCTAATGTAGTGCCAATCTTTAAAAAAGGGAAGGAGGAGGATCCTGGGAACTACAGGCCAGTCAGCCTCACCTCAGTCCCTGGAAAAATCATGGAGCAGGTCCTCAAAGAATCAATCCTGAAGCACTTGCATGAGAGGAAAGTGATCAGGAACAGCCAGCATGGATTCACCAAGGGAAGGTCATGCCTGACTAATCTAATCGCCTTTTATGATGAGATTACTGGTTCTGTGGATGAAGGGAAAGCAGTGGATGTATTGTTTCTTGACTTTAGCAAAGCTTTTGACACTGTCTCCCACAGTATTCTTGTCAGCAAGTTAAGGAAGTATGGGCTGGATGAATGCACTATAAGGTGGGTAGAAAGCTGGCTATATTGTCGGGCTCAACGGGTAGTGATCAATGGCTCCATGTCTAGTTGGCAGCCGGTATCAAGTGGAGTGCCCCAAGGGTCGGTCCTGGGGCCGGTTTTGTTCAATATCTTCATTAATGATCTGGAGGATGGTGTGGATTGCACTCTCAGCAAATTTGCAGATGATACTAAACTGGGAGGAGCGGTAGATACGCTGGAGGGGAGGGATAGGATACAGAAGGACCTAGACAAATTGGAGGATTGGGCCAAAAGAAATCTGATGAGGTTCAATAAGGATAAGTGCAGGGTCCTGCACTTAGGACGGAAGAACCCAACGCACAGCTACAGACTAGGGACCGAATGGCTAGGCAGCAGTTCTGCGGAAAAGGACCTAGGGGTGACAGTGGACGAGAAGCTGGATCTGAGTCAGCAGTGTGCCCTTGTTGCCAAGAAGGCCAATGGCATTTTGGGATGTATAAGTAGGGGCATAGCGAGCAGATCGAGGGACGTGATCGTTCCCCTCTATTCGACATTGGTGAGGCCTCATCTGGAGTACTGTGTCCAGTTTTGGGCCCCACACTTCAAGAAGGATGTGGATAAATTGGAGAGAGTCCAGCGAAGGGCAACAAAAATGTTTAGGGGTCTAGAACACATGAGTTATGAGGAGAGGCTGAGGGAGCTGGGATTGTTTAGCCTGCAGAAGAGAAGAATGAGGGGGGATTTGATAGCTGCTTTCAACTACCTGAAAGGGGGTTCCAAAGAGGATGGCTCTAGACTGTTCTCAATGGTAGCAGATGACAGAACGAGGAGTAATGGTCTCAAGTTGCAGTGGGGGAGGTTTAGATTGGATATTAGGAAAAACTTTTTCACTAAGAGGGTGATGAAACACTGGAATGCGTTACCTAGGGAGGTGGTAGAATCTCCTTCCTTAGAGGTTTTTAAGGTCAGGCTTGACAAAGCCCTGGCTGGGATGATTTAACTGGGAATTGGTCCTGCTTCGAGCAGGGGGTTGGACTAGATGACCTTCGGGGACCCTTCCAACCCTGGATATTCTATGATATCCTATGGTTTGAAGGCTAGAAGAAGGGGTTCAGGAAAGATTTCTTTCACGATGCAATCCCCATCAAGTATGGGCTGTAACTGTTTGAGGATATTCTGTATGGGGGTGGTAAGTGGTGTGCAGTCAGTGCTCCCCCCCCCCATATTGAAGCAAGTTTTTTTGAGTGTCCTTGTGTGACACTCTCCTCAGAGCAACCAGCACCATGAGCCACCATGTTATCTCTCTGCCTTAGCAAGAGAGCTTTGCTGGAGCCTCGACTGTGAGACAGCTCCTGGCCATCCCAGTCTGTCTGCCTCACCAGCCAACTCCTCAAGACTCTGAAACCAGTGCAAACCTTGTCTTGCAGGTAACATTCAGTGAACCACAGTCCCAGAGTTTCCCAGGCCTGTCTCCCTGCAGTGTCTAGTCCCTCTCACTGGACACTCACAGCTATTAAGTTCACTGCCTCCAAAGAGAAGTGCACACCTTGTTCCTGGGTTAAATCTTGCAGTTTGCAAGCAGAGCTCAGGGTCTGAGGATAGCACAAGTATCTTCTCTCTCAAGCACGGTCCTGGCCCCATTACCATAGTATCTGTGCGCCTCCTGCTATCTTCACAGCCTGCCTTGGAGGTAGAAAGTGCTATTATCCCCACCGTGCAGACTGGGAGCAAGGCAGAGACACAGGGTAACACTAAGGAACATCTGCACAGCCTGTGGCAGTGAGCCCCCCAGCCTGGATCAACAGACTCTGGCCAGCAGGACTTGAGCTAACCCACTAAAACCAGCTGTGTAGAGGGCACAATGAGGTTCTGGCTCAGGCTGAAGCTGGGGCTCTGCAACCTATCCCCTTCCCTGCACTCCAGCCTGTGCTGCAACGTCTACACAGCTAGTTCTAAGCCAGCCAGTGTGAGTCCCGCAAGTCTGAGTCTGTCACCCAGGCGGGGTGGCTCGCTGCTGCGGGCAGCGTACACATACCTAGTGTGAGTTAGAGGCCTATGAGGATGGAAGTTTTACCAATATGACCTTGCCCAGCTCACTTTCCCAGGGACTCCGGTGGAGCAGGGAATTGAATCCGGGTCTCCTAGTTCTCAGGCTACCACTTATCCAAAGTGGAAGTCATTTCACCTCTGTGCCTGGGTTTCCCCATCTACCCAACAGGGGCAATACTGCCTCAAAAAATGCTCCAAGATCCCGGCTAAAGAGCAGTGTGCATAGTATCACCTCGCCATGTGCTTGCTGAGGAAAGGAGCTGGCAGCAAAGGTCATGTGAATATCTTCCGGAGTTGCCAGGAAAAATGTCATTTTTTAATTTACTCAGGTATTGCTGCTGAAAGCAGGTTTTCTACACAGTGCATGCAACTGGGCTAAGAGGCTCTACCTCTAAATGCCAGCTCTACCTGTCTAGGTCCTTATACAGCCCCCATGGACCCAGGGTCTCTTTACCTCTGGCACATGCAAGTGGATGTGGGAGGTCACCAGAAAGTCATTGGTGGGTTCCTTCTGCATCAGGAAAGCTCGAGCAAACGTGTAAGCTATTTTGGCGCTCTCCTTCATCACATCTCCCAGTTGGCCTGTTATTTCAAGGGACCCATCCTTGTTTTCCTTGTCTTTGGGTCGCCGCAGGGACGTTTCAATAAATAGAGTGGAACCTCCTATAAAAAAAAAGAATATAGGAATCTTTAGAAAAGTCCAACAAGAACCAGACTAGTGTGCTGTTAATTGGTTGGATAAATTAGTTAAAAAAAAAAAACCATCCTGACACTTTAATGACAGTCTCAGTCAGCAGTTCAATCGGACCCAGTAAGCCACCAGAACACTTGCAACTCCTACCCAATGCAAATAGCATTCCGAGCAGCGCTCTCAGGCATTTTGGAGCCAACAGGAAAAAGGTCTGATGGGTACACATTGCTTCCTTTACAATCTCAAAGTGCTTTATTCTAAAACGCTTTTCTGAAAAAAACATTTACTTGTTGAACCCATCAGGCCTATTTGTAACCTGTAACACAGATACTGCCTGCATTTTCCTCTGAAGAATTCATGCCACTTGGACAGGTCCAGGCAGCCCTGCTTTTCAATCCTACAGATATTTAAGCACCTCCACACCACCCTCACGATCTTACTGATTTTTCCTGCTTAGCCCTTCTAGGAGCTTCAGTTCCATAACCCGCTGTCAATCAGGGAATACACTAGGGCAGAAACAGAAACATTCCAGCTCCCAGAAGCAGCTTGTGCCCACCACTCCATATTCATTTTGGTGAATATTTTCCCCTGAACATAAAGCGCTCTGGGTTATCAGGAACCCCCTCTGACAGAACACTAGTGTGCAGCAGCAGTCTTCAGATGAGGCAAGAGGGCCAGCACATATGCTACTTGCACTCAAACCAGGAAGCAAGTGAGACACAGTACATATGCCATGGTGCACCATCCTTGTGTACCTAGGTAGCACATCGTGCTGCTGGAAGATAACGGGCTCGTGTATGCATGCCTACAAAAGTCTTTACATTCAGAATTAGTCCCTCCCACAATATGAAGCCTTGGAGAAGAAGCACACTGGCTTGAAGCCAAGAGGGGTCTGATATCAGCTTTCAGCAGAGAACAAGTCAGGAGCTAAACTAGCCACAGGGGGGAGTTTCAGTAATGCTAATAAGGTTCTCTCATTGGACCAAGAGGGGACATTTTACTTCCTCTCCTGCACAGCTGCTTTCAGAGAAAAGGCATGGAAACTTCAGAGGAGCAGTAATTCAGCTCCCCAGCTGCTGCTCTCCATTCAGCACCAGTAACTCTGCCTAACTGGCGAAAAGGAAGTGAGTTTCTCCTGGAAGCATGATCACCCATGACAAATGCCCACCTTGCTAATCCCGCATTGATTCTGCTGCAGCTGCATCTTACCCATAGCTGTCCAGGCCAGGCCCATCACCACTCCAGGAGGAGTGAGGTCATACATCCGATCCACAGTGAAGATGGGCTTGCCAACGAAGTCCTGCAAGTTTTCAGGGGTTACCTCAACTGTGTCTGCTTCTCCACTGACAATCTTATAGGCAGATTTCCTTAATACCTGTGCAAGAGAGTGATTAGTTACTGCAGAAAGCTGCCAAGGCAGAAAGCACACAGAGGAGGAACTTGACATTCACAGCACCCTCACCTTCTCCACCTGCTTCTGCAGGTTCCTCACTCCACTCTCCCTGCAGTACTGCTTGATGAGAACAGTCAGCACATCTGATGAGATCTTGGTCTTGGTTTCATCCAAACCACTCAGGACACGTGCTTGAGGGACCAAATACCTCTGAAAGACATCAACCACCATGTGTTCTCCCCACAACTGAATGCTTGGTCATCCCATTTCACCCAACTTCATTCTGATCAATGAATGCTTTCTAGACATGCCTAGGACTTGTCTCCAGTGGAAATCCAGTATTATCCAGTTGGGAGTGCAGGTCTCTTTTGGACCTGTTCCCTTGAACACTGGACTCAAGTTGACTGGTTGTGCAGAACAGGTTTACGCTGCTGAAATACTGTTTTCTTTCGTTTGATGAGGTAGCTTCTCACCTCTGCAATTGCAAGTTTCTCTTGTGCGACATATCCTGACACATTGATCATTTCCATTCTGTCCCGCAACGGCTCTGGGATGGTGTCTGTCACATTGGCGGTACAAATAAAGAGCACCTGAATATGACAAGACAAGCCTGGTTAGGTGTTTCTCATGGGCATGCTGCTTCACTTTACTCTAACCTCAAGTTCTATCCCTCTACTGTTAGGAAGTCAGATTCCAGAGCAAGCTGTTCTCTGCCCCCAAGTCAATTAGTCATACAGTGGGAAGTCAGAATGCTCTGATGTGACCATGGGGAAGTGGCATTTGCCACTGTAACTAGAGAACAGGGACCTCAGCAGCAGCATGTGGAAGAAACCCAGATGAACATCCACACTGAAAGTCTCCCTTGCAGCAATTCGGAAAGCAATTACGTAGGCAGGGCACTAACATTCTGTTGCTGAGAGCAAGCCCCGCTTTGGCCAGTTAGAAGTGGAAGAGAAGGCCCCATGCTCACTAGCTGGCAGATGATGTTACGACAGCAGCATACAGCTGGCTCCCAATCCAAGGTCAGGCCCTCATAGGAATGGAATGTTTTCAGTACAGTGTGTATAGGTTTGGACTGCAATCAACTCCAGTTAAAAAGACTTATGTGGAACCCCCCCGTGTCTCAATTACATCTCCCTGGGCACAGGGAGTGTGTTCTATCCTACCACCTTGCTCACTGAATCCTCAGCAGTTTTAATGGCTGGGGCATCTGAATAGATTTGTAAGCTTCCATCTTAAACACCCAATGGAACGATACCTTTGATAAATCGACAGGAACATCAAGGTAATGATCCAAGAAGTTAGAGTTCTGTTCTGGGTCCAGCAGCTCTAGAAGGGCTGAGGATGGGTCACCTTGATAGCCTCGCCCAATTTTATCCACCTACAAGTGACAGAAGAATTTAAGAAAATGTAGTAGCATGAAAAGCTTCTTACCAGGATTCATTTTTACTGCAAAGATTTGAGTGCATTTGTTCATGACGAGCAGCTGTTTCACACCCCTGCTCCACCAGAGTGTGCTTCTTCACAAAGACCACCTTACTCAGGTGCACCCACGCAGCAGCACCCTGTCCCCATAGCCTCTAGGAACTAGCATGCTTGGCAAGAAATGGGGTGGTTGTTAGTACTCACAGGACAAAAGTTGTACAGAGGTGACCCAGGTTGGCTTCTAAAGTGTCGAGGAATCAAAACGTGTGACAACAGCAGATCAAGAGCGGCTGCTTACAGCAGCCCTGTATCTTTCTTTGAAAGAAGTGTCTGCTTTTATGGACTAATGCAACATCACACTGCCAAGTGCAAGATTTGTCATCAACACCATCTGAAATTGTGTCAGGGTCAGTGATGGTTTTATCTTGACTTTATTATACTGCAACTTTATGCACGGTTTGCCTTCTTGAAATATTTTTTCATGCTAGTGGAAAGTGTTGGGTTGACAGCCCAGAGTCCTATAACTGCCTGTGAATCAAGATCAGCACAGATGGTGACAGTTCTGCAGAAAAGGACCTAGGGGTTACAGTGGACGAGAAGCTGGATATGAGTCAACAGTGTGCCCTTGTTGCCAAGAAGGCCAATGGCATTTTGGGATGTATAAGTAGGGGCATTGCCAGCAGATCAAGGGACGTGATCTATCTCCAGTTTTGGGCCCCACACTACAAGAAGGATTTGAAAAAACTGTAAAGCGTCCAGTGGAGGACAACAAAAATGATTAGGGGACTGGAACACATGACTTATGAGGAGAGGCTGAGGGAACTGGGATTGTTTAGTCTGCGGAAGAGAAGAATGAGGGGGGATTTGATAGCTGCTTTCAACTACCTGAAAGGGGGTTCCAAAGAGGATGGATCTAGACTGTTCTCAGTGGTAGCAGATGACAGAACGAAGAGTAACGGTCTCAAGTTGCAGTGGGGGAGATTTAGGTTGGATATTAGGAAAAACTTTTTCACTAGGAGGGTGGTGAAGCACTGGAATGGGTTACCTAGGGAGGTGGTGGAATCTCCTTCCTTAGAAGTTTTTAAGGTCAGGCTTGACAAAGCCCTGGAGGGGATGATTTAGCTGGGGATTGGTCCTGCTTTGAGCAGGGGGTTGGACTAGATGACCTCCTGAGGTCCCTTCCAACCCTGATATTCTGTGATTCTATGAAATTAAGCTTCTTACCCCTCATGCCACTGCCTTAAATCCAACCTAAAGGAATTTCCCCCCCATACCCCCACTAGGGCCAGAAGGAAAATTGGGGTTTTGTGCCCATTCACCCCCTATGCAGAGTCATAGAATCACAGAATATCAGGGTTGGAAGGGAGTCTGCCATTTGGTTTAACTGTCTCAGTGCCTAAGTGAGTTAGGAGCCCAAACCGCACTGAAAGTCAACAGGACTTAATTTCCAAAGTTACCCTTGGAGTTTCCCTGCAGCCTGGGGAAGAGCCAGGAGAAAGATCAATACATCACCTCATCAATCAGGATCAGGGGGTTTTCTGTCTTGGTCTTTTTTAGGCACTGGATTATTTTCCCTGGCATTGCTCCAACGTACGTCCTCCTGTTTTATGAGAGACCATATTCATGGAAGATGGATAGGATAGTGCACATATCAGATAACATATCATGCAGTTGAGGGAATAATCTGCTTAAGAGGTAGCTGTGCGTAATAAACCCACATGCTTGATTCTACACGGTGTCCATATTATGTTCCTTCACCATCCTTAGAGGTTTTTAAGGCCCAGCTTGACAAAGCCCTGGTTGGGATGATTTAGTGGGTGTTGGTCCTGCTTTGAATAGGGGACTGCACTAGATGACCTCCTGAGGTCTCTTCCAACCCTAATATTCTATGATTCTAAGATACGAAGCCTGTCAAAGCCAAGATACATGAATGCTGTGTCCTAGCACAGGTTGGACCATATCTCTATACCCAACTGGTTTTGAGTGTTGTGTCCAAAACCAAGATAAGAAAAGCAGAGAACAAAAGAACAAATTAAGGAACTATTATGAACAGGTGAGTTGGATTTTAGTGGCTGGTAGTCATACTATAAATACTACTAACCGAAATGCGTATCAATGAAGCAGGGTGGGTGAGGAAATATCTTATTGGTCCAACTTCTGTTGGTGAGAGATACAAGCTTTCAGAAGTTGGTCCAATAAAAGATATTACCTCACCCCTATATCCTTGAAGTGCACCATCTTTAGAAAGTGAACACACTGCGAGAATTTGCTTCCTAAAAGAGGGTCTGTATGTCTCCATTTTGTATTGTTCTGCTTTGTCTTTATGCAATACATTTGGCTATGTTTGGTCTTGAACATTTTAAAGAATGAACTGCAAATGTAGTCAAACAATTGGCTACATCCTTTAGTCAACAGCATAGAGTAATTGGAAAGGTATTTGGGGCAAAGTTATAGAACAACCAGAGAGGAGCAGAGAGCATGATGTACTTTTTAAAAAGAAATTCATTTTTAATTAAAAAAAAGAAAAGGAGTACTTGCGGCACCTTAGAGACTAACAAATTCATTTGAGCATAAGCTTTCGTGAGCAGCAGCTCACTTCATCAGATGCATCACGAAAGCTTATGCTCAAATAAATTTGTTAGTCTCTAAGGTGCCACAAGTACTCCTTTTCTTTTTGTGGATACAGACTAACACAGCTGCTACTCTGAAACAGTCATTTTTAATTGATGTTTGTTTATTTTAAAATCCTGCCCAAGTCATCACTTTAATAGCTTCCAAAGACAAATCTTCTACTATATCCATAGGATCCCGCTCTTGACTATGGGAATTTAAATTACATGCACATTTCATCATCAACTAGGTCACTGTAAAGGTTGATAAAAACTCGTTGGGGTGGGAAATGCTTGAGTTAAACTGACCTGTGTCCTTTGATTTCTGCCACATCAGTCATTCCTCCAACACTGAAGCGGAAATACTCTCGGTTTAAGGCTCTAGCGATGGAGCGGGCAATGCTGGTCTTGCCAACCCCTGGAGGGCCATAAAAACAAAGAATCTTCCCTTGGGTTGATCCTCGCAGCTGGCTGACTGCTATGAATTCCTGATGAACAGAAGATGCATTACAGGTTAAGTACTGGGCAGCCACACATTCAACCAGGAGAAAAAGAACATCACAGTTACACTGAGGAAGTTTTTCACTAATGCAGGGCTGGAGGACTGTACCCGACACCAATTATACCCAAGGAGATAGGTAAAAAATAGCTCCTCCAATTAACCTAGAAGGAGAGGGCTGGTAAAGATCCTACGGCACATCCTCTCCTGGCTGGGGCACACCAGGCTCCCATGGGGCAATGAGCTGACAGCTATATTTGGAGTCTATGACTTAGGAAGTGGGATTCTGTGCCTCTCTCCTACCCTCACTAGTTCTTACCTGCCTCTCCCAGTCAGTGTGCACTCCACCCCTACTGTTCAGTGTTCCTGAACTACTTCCCCGTTGTTAGAGAGAGAGAGAGAAAAAACACACACGTCACAATTGCTTGCCTCTGCTACAAAATGAAACTGGACCAATACTTGCATTTTTCACTCTGCAGGACATAGCTCTTGTCAGTTTCACCCAGTTGCAGGAGCATGGTTCTCTGGTTTCTAGCAAGTTGCTGTAACAGATGGCAGCTGCACAGAGTGTGGGCCTGTGCGTCCACAACAGGCTGGAGCAGCATGCCTCTAAGTGGTTTGAGGTTGTCTGAGCACAGGATACCCCAGATAGTCAGGGCCAGATTAACCTTTTGTGGGCCCCCATGGAGGCAACGGAGCACGGTGTGGGGAGGTCAGTTCCTGGAGCGAGGGGCCAGCCAGGGGCAATGGGGCATGGCAGGGGCAGAAGAAGCCCTGCTCCTCCCAATGCGAGGGCACTATTTACAAACTGGCAGTTGCCAGACGCACAGTGGCCTACCTGGCCCTGTGCTGCCAGCATGCCCCTTCCCCTTGGGGGCAGGCCCATGCCACACCACACAGCCCCCCTGCCCAACATCCCCCAACTCGATATGGCCAGAGGCCCCCCAGATCCATCCACAAATGCACAGCGCCCTGCACAACACCACCCCTGCCCACAGCCCCACCACAACTGCCCAGCACCCCCCACTCCCTAGTGCCCCAACACACAGATCTTCCCTGCCCCTTCACAGCCCAGCACCTCCCCAGTCTCCCCCAGACCCACTCCCCAAGCCCTGCCTCCCAGCTGCACTCACTGGCCCTCCTGGGAGGTGACTGTTTGCCAGGCTGAGCCGGCAGTGCAGCCAGGGCTGGTCCCAGAGCCAGGAATCACTCCAGCCCCTCGGGAGTGGCGCAATCAGCAAGGTCAGGACCTGCCCCGGCAGGGTCCCTCAAGACGCACTTGACTGGAGGGGCCCAGCCATGCCTTCCACACTGTTCCCCCCCCAACCCCACCCCCGGCTGGGACTGGTCAGGCTTCTGCACCAGTCCCAGGCGGCTCAGCTCCGGGGAGACAGGTGGGGCCCCACAGGGAAGCAGACACTGCCCGGAGCCGGAGGTGCACTGCAGTCCGGCCAGGGGGCAGAGAGGAGCCCTCAGCCAGCTGCCGGGCAGGCCTAGAGGAGCAAGTGGTGGGCGGGGGGGAGCCAGCGGGGTCTCGGGGCGCAGTGCAAGTGGAGCAGGCCAGGGCCCCTTCTGAGCATGGGCCCAGCTCCATGGAGCCACTGGGGCCATTGTGAACCCGGCACTGCAGATAGTTACGGTATATACCATCCTTGCCCTACAATCTGAAGTCCACCCTATGAGTGAAACCTCAACTGCCCCGGCAGACATGGTAACACTCTATTCTTTCTGAGAAGACAGAGCACTGTGAGGATGCAGTACAAGAAACTGTCAGACTGTGTCCTCACAAAGGCAAAAGTCTCATTTAGGGCAGGCTGAGACACCACCAGCTAGCTGCTCCTGGCTTATGCTCAGCCACTTCAACCTGCTCTGCACAGACGACCCCACAGTTACCCTTTGTCCCAGAGAGAGACCTTAAGATAAGTGTTCACCCATGCCCTTCAGTGCTCTGTCATGCATGCTACCAGTGTGCAACCAGGGCAAGAATAGCCACTGCGCTCTTCTGCTTACACAATCCATGTAACTCAGTGCAGAAAAAATGCGTCTGCACCTATCCTCATATCAGCATGTGAGCTGTGGCTACCTGATGCAAGTAGCCCCTGCACCAATCAATACAGCCACCCTAATACTGTGCAGTGCAGTTGGAGTGCATGCAGATGAATGACAATGCAATTCTGTGGGACACAGCACAACACAAAAAATGGCACACTTACATAGTTCTCTCTCATGTCTGCTTATTATAGGGCAGCCTTGCTGAAACATACCTACAGTATATCCCCAGCAGCTTTTTCCAGCTGCAGGAAGTAGCTAAGGTGGAAGGGCAGCCTGGTGTGTACCTTAAGCTCTGTGTTTCCTGGATTTTAGAGGGTTAAATATAGATGTACTCTACATTCTGGAAGGGTATGTGGCACGGCTGGTAAACCTGAACTCTGCATTAATGAAGCTTCTGGGCAATGAATAAATGTTAATCAGGAAACTATTCCCTACAGCGTTTGCTCATTTGCTCAGCCCCACCCCGTGGCAAAATGGTACACAGTGGTTTGAAATCAGAAGAACAACCTTTTAGGTCAGTGGTTCTCAAACTTTTCCAGTTGTCGCCACCACCACCGCTCCCCACCCCCCTTACCAGTAACGGAATCTGTCTGCACCCACCTTCCATTACTGCACAGCCAAGGCTTCCTCAAGAGCAGAGCCTGGGCTGAAGGCGGAGATGAGGGTGGAACTGGGGATGGGGGAGGAGCTGGTCTGGGTGTGGAGAGCAGATGAGGGCAGAGCTAGAGCAGAGCTGCGACTGGGGGCAGAGCTGGTCTGGGGGTGGAACTGGGCCTGGAGATAGAACAGGACCGGAACTGGTCTGGGGACAGAGCAGGGCTGGAAGTGTGGCACCCCCTCCTCACCCCCTAAGGGGACTGGATCCAGTCCTGCCACATGCCCCCCCCGAATGTTCCTCTGCGCCCCCCTAGGGGAATGCGCCCCACACTTTGAGAACCACGGTTTTAGATGTCAATGACAATTCAATAGAGGTGGGACAAAAATCTTGGGTTTGAGACCATTGAAAGTAATAAGCAAACTACCCTTATGAAGACAGAGCCACTAAAATACGCTGCCACCCATCCTACACCACCACAAGGCTCATGTATCTCCCCCATTAGACACATCAGGAAACAAACTGTAAAGAGAGCCATGAGCCAGGCTGCACAATGCCACCTAGAATGGCATATGCTGCCTTACCAGAATTCGCTTCTTGACGTCATCCATTCCATAGTGATCCTCCTCCAGAACTGCCTGGGCTCTGGTCAGATCCAGGTTCTCCTCGCTGCATTTACCCCAGGGGATGGATGTCAGCCAATCCAAGTAGTTCCGGGTAACACTGGCAGCAGCAAACAATCAGAACAGTCAACATCATAAAAAGCCAACACACCAGTGAAAGAGAAAGTTTCATTAAGACGAATGGGATTTAACCTGGGCTCATGGGGGGCACAGGGGAAAAAGGATGGAATGTCGTATCAGCTTTGTCACAGGCAGAATGAGTAACTACCCCTAGGCTACTGTTGCAACATTGTTTTGAAAAATACGAACACCTCCATTTGCAGAAGATCTTCGACATCTGGCAGGGTACAAGCCCTTGGATTAGGAAAGGTCTTTTCTTTGTCACCTGAAATTCTGTTCAGGTTTGGCTGAAACAAACTGTTGAAAACTGACCCTCTCTTTGGCAGCCTCCCAAAATGGCGGCTCCACATGAACCTTCTGAGGCTGGGCTAACACTGCCCCTGGAGGAGCAGCGACGGGCACTGTCCTAGCAATGCCTGAGAGGAGCTGCCAGTGCAGATCCAGAGGGAATGGGGAAAGTTGCCAGGCTGGGCTTCCCCTGACCAAGCACCCCTAGCTACTGGGGAGGGGAGAGAAAGTCACAGCACCTCCTCCATTCCCCCGACCCCAACGGCCCACCCCACTCCTTCCGGAATAATAGGCTTCTCCTGCTGCCAGTTAACGCAGTTAGTCCTGTAGCTCAAGTGGTAACGATCTATACTGCTGCAGGTACTGACGATTCACAGTTCAAACCTGGCTGACAATGCATGATGGGGAGTGAGAGCTGTGACAGTTGCAAGTAAAAGTTTGGGTTCCCCCCCATAAGAACACACACATAGGAAAGTACAAAATATATTTTTAAAAAACATTATTTAGATGGCAAAGGCAAGTTCTCAAAAGTTAGGAAACTTTCCCTGGCCCCTGCAACAGTAAATCTGCACCCTTGTGGTAGGCTCCACACAGTTTAACGACATAGTCACATCCTATTTTCCCCGCAGGACCCCTGCCTCATTCAGCAAGTGGGACAGAATCACAAGAGGCAGATTTCAAGTTGCACAAGCAAACTGAGTCTGCCATTTCCTAATTTTAAAGTGCTTGATTCTGCAACCTGAAGAATATTCATTGAACACTTGTAACAGTTTATATATTAATGTTCCATACGTTTTCTTATAGGTGGGACGGGCAGCACCACCTACAGGTGAGTCGCATCAAACGTGCATTTAACTTACGCAAATTCAACTATACACGCTTGGCCAAAAAAAAAAAAAAAAAAAAAAAGACAAACAACAAGATACCTGTAAATAGTGCGGGCGATTCCGCCCACCATTCCATCAATGAGCATATGCCCCGGAGTGAGCATGAGAAGGGAGACGTGAATCTGCTGTTTCCTCAGTCGGTCTCAGTTCCCACGTGCCTCTCATAGTGTGAGCATCTCACCGCACTGAGTGGGATTCTAGTGTTTAAAGATACTGTACGTATTTTTTGTACAACATGGCCCCTAAACGCAAGCCAACTACTTCATCTGGTGCTCAACCAAAGAAACAGCAATCTGTTCCAACGCCGGAGGAAAAACTGGCTGTGTTGGACTTATTGAGAGACGGTATGTTGGTCTCCAACATGGCGCATAAATATGGCCGCAACAAATCTAGCATCCGTGCCATCAAGATTAGAGAGAGAGAAATTTGTCAAGCTATGGCATCAAGTGCTTCAATAACTGCTAAGGTGACGAGCCAGGTGCGTGTAAGACTTTAGTGAAGACTGAAAAGGCATTAAACTTATGGCTGGAAGACACGAACTGTAAACATGTGCCTATCGATGGCAACATGTTGCGAGAAAAGGCTCTTAGCCTCTACACGCTGTTCAAACCTCCTGCCGAAGAGGGACAGCCTTCTGATGAGAAGGAATTCAAAGCCAGCCAAGGTTGGCTTAACAGTTTTAGGAACTGCTTCAACCTCAAAAACATGCCGACTCCTGGTGAAGCTGCATCTGCCAATGAAGAGGCAGCAAAAGCCTACCCTGAACAATTAAAGAAAATCATAGAAGAAGAGGGCTAACTTCCGGAACAAGTTTTTAATGCTGACGAGACTCGACTCTTCTGGAAAAAAAATGCCCAACTGCACTTACACTTCGAAATCAGAAAGACAAGCCCCTGGCTTCAAAGCAGCTAAAGACCGTGTGACTGGGTTGTTTTGTGGCAGTGCAGCTGGGCATTTAATAAAGCCGGGCTTGCTCTACAGGGCTGCAAACCCCATGCCCTAAAAGGCAAAAACAAAAATCTCCTGCCTGTGTTCTGGCAATCAAATAAAAAGGCTTGGGTGAGGGCAGCATTATTTCTGGATTGGTTCCACAAGTGTTTCATTCCGGAGGTCAAGTGGTACCTTGAAGAGAAAGGACTGGAAAGTGTTGCTGATCGTAGACAATGCTCCTGGCCACCCTGCGGCACTCCAGTTTGCGCATGACATTGAAGTCGTCTTTCTCCCCCCCAGTACCACCTCCATCCTCTCAACCAAGACGTGATTCGCTGTTTCAAGGCCACGTACACAAGGCTTACGTTCTCACGGATAAGTAGCGCCATGGATGCTGATTAATGTGATGGCGTGTTGCAAGTCCTTCAACATTGCCGATTGCATCACTTATATTAAACAGGCAATGGATGCAATCAAGCCTGAAACAGTCAACGCATGTTGGCGAAACATATGGAAAAAAATGTGTGAATGATTTTAAGGGTTTCCCAACAATTGACAAAGAAGTGAAACGCATTGTTCAGGTGGCCAGGCAAGTGGGTGGTGATGGCTTCGTCGACATCCTTGAGAAAGAAATTGAAGAATTAATTGAGGGCCAAAGAGAAACATTGACTAACAAAGAGTTAGAGGAACTGATAAAATCGTCTACAGAAAACGAAGATGACGATGATGAACAGGAAGAGCCAGCAAGTTGGAATCTTCATCAATTTGCTGAAGTGTTCCAAGCAGCGAAACACCTGAATGATTTAATTTCTGAATACGATCCCTCTATGGAACGAAGCCTGAAAATCACATGTAGTATTATGGACTATTTGAGACCGTACCAAGAAATGTTTGAGCAGCTCAAGAGACAACAGCGACAGTTGCCGATCACCATGTTTTTCAAGGAAAAACAACCAGCTGCAGATGAGCCTACGCAATCAACTTCAAGCTGAACCAGAGCCACCCACTTCATCTACGACTCGCTCTCCGCCACTGCCGTCTTCTGGATCGACATCAAGCCCTGATGACCCCCAGTAATTACCCCCTGTAATTAAAAATACAGTACTGTAAAATTATATTTTGCGTATGTACTCTTTATTATATACTGTACATTACTGTATACATGCATACTGTATACATGCATACACATTACTGTAGAGGGTTGTATACACAAAACCATGTACAGTATACTGTACTTTATTGGCAATTTAAGGGATTTTCAAGGGTAAATTTGACTATATGTGATTTTTGCCTTACGCGCTGACTTTAGAACCTAACCCCCACGTAAGATGCGACTCCACCATATTAAGGTTGCCTAACCCTTCCCATTAAAAGACTCTTTACCCTTGCAAACCTTAACCTTTCAGACTGAAGTTGTACACGTCAGGTGTCTGCCTCAGGCTGAATTTTTCAGCCAGCAGGTTCGGCCATTTCTCAGAACACACATTGTTTTATCCATGTGAAGAATTTTGGCAACCTCTTCTTTTAAAAGCTCTAGTACCCACATGCTTTGAAGCAGGGACTTGGGGAAAAAGGGGTCACAGTTCACATGCTCAGTAGAGACTTTAGATTTTAGCAGCTAAATTCCCCAAAGATTTTTTTCTGCACTGAGCATGCTCCAGGCCAAGGTTGAATAGAACGTTCCCTGCAGTTGCAGTTGTGGGCTGTGCCAGGTCCAGGCACCAGAGCGGAGAGCAGGGAGACTGTCTCTCCTATGCTCTGAATGACCTTCCTGTTGGGCCTAAGCAGCATGAAGGAAGAAGCTGCCTGGTTTGAAAGCAGAGGTGACAAGAGCTGGACCCGCAGGGGGAGGGAAGAGGGAAACTGGGACTGTGAGCCTACATAGGGAGGGGAGACAAGATTGGATGAGAAGCCAGGATGGGTGAGGGAGGATTGGGACTAGCTGGGCAAGGAGATTAGGACTGAACCAGTGCGGTGAAGAAATGTGGTGGGGGTGGTAAGGGAGACAGATCTAATGAAGAACTGGAATACAAGGGCAGAACTGTAACTAGATGGGCAAAGAGACTGGGAGAAAGATCTGGAGGGTCCAAGGGAGAAGAGATGGGACACTGAGTTTGGAAGAGGCACCTGGGAACGAGATTGGGAGCTAATGGGAAATGGGTGATTGGAGGCCAGGGTGAGGGAGAGGGATCGGCTGAGAAGCTGGTGGGGGATTGGGACTGGCTAGACAAGGAGACATAGTGGGAGTGAGAAGACTAAGTCTTCCTGGGCAAGGAAACTGGAACTAGGATGAGAAGACAGGAGTGGGGAAGAGATAGGACTGGACAGAAGGGTTCACACTTTGAGGAGAACTGGCAGCAGCCAAGTCTATGCCCACTAGGGCACACACTACTCCAGAGCCTGGAATGGAATGCACGGTTTCTGAATCTTGTCATTCCTCTGCTGTCAGCAAACATCTGTGAAACTAACGGTCAAAGTGTGTCTCTTTCCCCTCTAGAGCTGGTCCACACAGAGGACACCAACCTACTACTACTATCAGTTGCCACAATATAATCAGTTGCCACCAGTAAAATACCACAAGGTGGAATTTGTTTTTTCTTCAGTTTACTTTTTTTTTAAAAACTAGGAAACTGCACACAAACAGAACTATGTGAAAAGAACATTATTAAGGTTGTAAAGTCAAGCACAGTGCTCCCAGTCCAGATACCAAGATACTGGGGCTGGAAATCTGAGCTGGGTTTCCAGCATGGCTAAGCAAAGAATTCTGTGTATGCCAGCAAAAATATTTAGTATATTTTAGATGCAAAGAGATGCTATGGAATTCACTGTGTGACAACTACACAAAATGCTGCTTTGCGTTGATGGAGCCTGAGTCAAACCACTCAATGCTCAAACCACTGAGCTATCCCTCCCTCCACTTTGGCCTGAGCATTGGCCTGCTAAACCCAGGGTTGTGAGTTCAATCCTTGAGGGGGCCCTTTATGGATCTGGGGCAAAAAATGGGGATTGGTCCTGCTTTGAGCAGGGGGTTGGACTAGATGACCACCTGAGGTCCCTTCCAACCCTGATACTCTATGATTATATGAAGCACCACTCTACACTCCTGAAAGCCCACATCAATGGGCTGATTATGTTGCAAAAGTGATTCAGCCTTTTGCAATTCCCATCCTGCCCAAGCTTTTCAATCAATTAACAAGAGTTATGTTGCTGAGCCACTGTCATGTGACAGATTAGCCTCTTGTTTCTCGCTTCATATGAAATCTAGAGCCCTCTTTTAAGAGCCAAAGCTGAGCTGCTTGGGGACTGAGTGTGTGAACCCTGTGTGAGCCTTGTGCTGAGGAGTGGGGGGTGGGACTACATAACCCTTGCTAATTACAACCTAATGGGTTGTAAGAAATGATTTCTAGAACTCCCAAAGAAAACAGTTGAAAGTAAATTGACACAGTGAGAACAGAAATCAAAGGAATAATTATCTACAGGAACTACAGTAAGTCCATAAGGGAGAGCTGGATACTGACCCTATACAATGCAAAGAGAACAATACTATGGAGCAAGGAGAGCAATCCCCACACTGTAGCTCAGTGTTTCCCAAGCAGTGCGTCCTAACCAACCAAAGGGTTGTGGGAAGGGTCTAGCACTGCCATCACAAGCCCATCTCAGCCCCACACCACTCGTAAGAACAGCCATACTGGGTCAGACCAAAGATCCATCTGCCGACAGTGGCCAATGCCAGGTGCCCCAGAGGGAATGAACAGAACAGGGAATCATCAAGTTATCCATCCCGTTGCTCATTCCCAGCTTCTGGCAAACAGAGACTAAGGACACCATCCCTGTCCATCCTGGCTAATAGCCATTGATGGACCTATCCTTCATGAACTTACTGAGTTCTTTTTTCAACCCTGTTATAGCGTTGGCCTTCACAACATCCTCTGGTAAGGAGTTCCTCAGGTTGACTGTGCATGTGTGAAAAAATACTTCCTTTTATTTGTTTTAAATCTGCTGTCTATTAATTTCATTTGGTGACCCCTAGTTCTTGTGTTATGAAAAGGAGTAAATAACACTTCCTTATTTACTTTCTCCACACCAGTCATGATTTTATAGACCTCTATCACATTCCCCCTTAGTCGTCTCTTTTCCAAGCTGAAAAGTCCCAGTCTTATTAATCTCTCCTCATATGGCAGCTATTCCATACCCCTAATGATTTTGTTGCCCCTTTCCAAACCCTTTTCCAATTCCAATATATCTTTTTTGAGATGTGGTGACCACATCTGCACACAGTATTCACGATGTGGGCGTACCACGGATTTATATAGAGGCAATATATTTTCTGTCGTATTATCCATCCCTTTCTTAATGATTCCCAACATTCTGTTAGCTTTTTTGACTGCTGCTGCACACTGAGTGGATGTTTTCAGAGAACTATCCACAAAGACTCCAAGATCTTTTCCTTGAGTGGTAACTGCTAATTTATACCCCATCTTTTGTGCATTACTTTGCATTTATCAACATTGAATTTCATCTATCATTTTGTTGCCCAGTCACCCAGTTTTGTGAGATCCTTTTGTAGCTCTTCACAGTCTGCCTGGGACCTAACTATCTTGAGTAGTTTTGTATCATCTGCTAATTTTGCCACCTCACTGTTTACCCCTTTTTCCAGATCATTTATGAATATATTGAATAGGACTGGTCCCAGTACAAATCCCTGTGGGACACCAATATTTACCTCTCTCCATTCTGAAAACTGACCATTTATTCCTACCCTTTGTTTCCTATCTTTAACCAGTTACCAATCCATAAGAGGATCTTCTCTGTTATCCCATGACAGTTTACTTTGCTTAAGAACCTTTGGTGAGGGACCTTGTTAAAGGCTTTCTGAAAATCTAAATTACTCTATATCCACTGGATACCCCTTGTCCACGTGTGCATTCAACCCCCTCAAAGAATTCTAGTAGATTGGTGCTGCATGATTTCCCTTTACAAAACCCATGTTAACTCTTCCCCAACAAATTATGTTCATCTACGTGTCTGACAATTCTGTTCTTTGCTATAGTTTTCCTGCCCCATGCATGCCCCAGAAATAATCTAGGGAGCTGACTTGAGTACAGTGCTCCAAGTGGACCCTGGGTTGCTTCACAGATCCCTGCCCTCACTGGGGAGTCCTGACTGGCTTGCGGTGCTGTCAGTCACCACAGCTCTGGGTGGGAGGGAGATTACTTCATGCACCTGGGGCAGGGAGTGCCAATCCAGGTGAGCAGGGCACCTGAAGGGGGTGGGGAATCCTTTCCATGTGCCACCACCCCTCTGCAGGCAGGGGCCATGGACAGCCACAGACCCCAGAAGCAGTTGCTGATCCGCCCACCTACCCCTTGGAGGCTGGGACGTCATGTGGGGCCAGGGGAGTCAGGCCCCTTCATGACTCCAGGGGGGAACAGGGGGAAGCTCACTTAAAAATGGAGCAGAGTGCGATTGAGGGGAGGGGCAGCTGCCAGGTGGGGTTGGGGGGTGCAATATGCTGCCAGGTGACTTGGGTTGCGTGTAGGGCTGGGGGCACAACTGGGTGGTATAGGAAATAATCACAACAAATGCCTCCAAAATGCATTTTTTGAAGGTTAAAATCTAAAAAGCTGTCTAAAAAGAGCTTCCAGGGGCCAAAGGGGCTGCTGGACTCCCATTGAAAGGTGTCGCCTCCCCACCACCTAGGAGCAGAGGAGAAGGAAGTGGGGGGAGGGGTGTGCGCGCGCACACCCACACACTGTATCGGTGAGTCACAATAAGAGACAACAGGCAGTTGGAGGATCCCTTTGTAAGAATGCAGGGAACCACTGCTCTAGGTGCCCTGTGGCACTGCACACCTTTCATACACAGCTCTAATTAATCCTCATTGCAAAGAGCATTAGTGTGCACTCACTTGAATTCCGAGGAGTGATTGTCCAGCAAACCAAGTTTGTTCAGCTCTTCATCAATCACTTCCATGACATGTTTTGGCACTACCAGATCCTTGAGCCGCTCTCGGAATTTCTCCTCTATGGCATCTTTGTCCTCCTTCTCTAGGCCTAGCTCTTTCTTGATAATCTTCAGTTGCTCTTGAAGAAGATACTTGCGATGAGTCTGCTTGATCTTCTCCTCAACCTAGACACAATGTGCACAGTAACTTTAACCTGTTATAACTAACCCCCTCACTCCCCAACCCAACACCATATGCCTCCAACCACTTTCCAAAGAGATCTGAATGAATTGGGAGGTCCCCAGCAAGAGAAGATTCAAATACCCCTTGGAAAGCATTTGCAGTATAGTTCTACTCTAAGGCTCTAAGAAGTGACTAAGAGTAGCATTGTGGAGTCTCAAATTTATTGCATTTCAATTATTTCTTTGTCACATGCGTTCATTTTACAAGTAAAGGTGGCTCCAGCAACTTAACAAGGCATCATCTATTTCACAGCTCTTGGAACTAGAACTGAGGCCCTTTCAAAGCTCCAATATCTAGATCACACCCCTTTCTTACCCTTCTTGCATGTTTTGTAAAAGTCAGTCACAATTCTTCATTGAAATTAAAGTCATAGAATATTTACATGTGCAATATGAAGTTTTTGTAAATTAAAAGTGACTTATACCTGTCAAAAGTATACATAAAGTACTACACTTCCTTCGATTTCTGTCCACTTTCTCATAATTTACAATGCATGCCCAAGTAATTAATGCAAATTAGTGAGGTTTTTACTTCACAAGACTAAGTACAGATGACACTGTTCAGTTGCGAGACATAAGATGCCACCACATAACTGCTATTACTTAGTGTTCATCTATATTGCCGTGATGAGTGCAGTATAAGAACTTGTAAGACAGGGAACGTGCCCTGTTCCTTTAGAGCCTCACCTCCCGTCCAAGACGCTGCTGGAGTTTGCTCAGCTCATACTCTTTCTTCAGGAGAGAGAGGGCCTTATAAAGCCGTTTGGGAATCTGAAAAAAAACAACCACCCAGCAACAAACTATGTCTTCAGACTCATCACAGGCCTGTCAGCACTTGACGAGAAAGGCTACTGCCTAACGACAGAGGCTGATGAGCTGTCACAATGTTCTCCCATGAACCTACAATTCTCCAGCATCCATAGGTCTGGTGAGACTGGTGCAAAATAACTTCTCCATTCACAGGCTGGAAATAAGCATGTACAGAAGCACATCCAATGGCTTCAATGCATAAGATAACATGACACAATCAATCTGGACAGCGAACATCTAGCAATATGGAACTTGATGGGAAAACTCAGCTGTTTGCCATCAAACCAGATGCAATATATTCCTCTCCAACCAGTGGGCAAGCCACCCCTCACTGATTCTACAGTCATTCAAATGCAGGAAAGAAGATAAAGATTTGTTTTACCTCTCATAACTCAGGCTGATCACAAGGGATGTATTTTCAAAGATACAGAGCTAATGCCCTCCTGCAGTGTTCCACCCCTCCCGCAAGGATACAATGTGATAAAAAGGAATAACACTTGGCAAAGGAATCATAGAATCATAGAATATCAGGGTTGGAAGGGACCCCAGAAGGTCATCTAGTCCAACCCCCTGCTCGAAGCAGGACCAATTCCCAGTTAAATCATCCCAGCCAGGGCTTTGTCAAGCCTGACCTTAAAAACCTCTAAGGAAGGAGATTCTACCACCTCCCTAGGTAACGCATTCCAGTGTTTCACCACCCTCTTAGTGAAAAAGTTTTTCCTAATATCCAATCTAAACCTCCCCCACTGCAACTTGAGACCATTACTCCTCGTTCTGTCATCTGCTACCATTGAGAACAGTCTAGAGTCTATTTTGTACCTTGGGGAAGTTTTGACCTAAGCTCCATTTTGTGAGACCACGGGATTATTCCAGTCTATGATCCATTTTAAACAGGTTTCGTTTCTTTTACCTAATACAGTAAGTGTCATGAGATGCCCACTTAGCATCACCATTCCAATTTAGCTTGCAATGGAGACCATCTCTGGGTGTGTAACACACACACAGATTTAATTGTCCACTGAAATCAAGCCATAACCAAATGCAAAGCTAATGTGTCCTCAGTGTAGACACTAGAGAAGTCATGACAAGTAATGATGCATCTGCTTTGAAAGAGGCAGCTATACGAGGGGATTCATCAGTTAAAAGTTTTTTCATCTTACATTGGTTTCTTCCAGGATATCCTGCAGCTCATGCGACTCGGCCCCCGTTAATGCTGCACCCATGTCACTCAGATAGATTGGGTTATCTACTACTCGTTGCCCTGCCTGCATCATCTGAAGCACCGATTCTCTGAAAGGTCAATTAGAAACAAGAATCAAAATGTCTAATAAAAAGTAAATGGTTTCTTTGATTTAATATTCTAAGAATACAGTACTCTCCCATTTTCCCACATGGCCTAGGGAGCAGCTGAAACTTTTGGATAATTTCGCCTTCGGCTAAACAGGCATGCTATTTTAATGCTTTAGATGCAACATAGGGCTACATGGGGACACTATTCAGAAAATTGAAATTATACCGTATTAGAAATTCCTCAATACAACCAACAAGACAGGAGAGACGAAACAGCAATTCAGCTTTCCAGCTCAACCAGCGCTCATGGGGTGACTAAAGCGAGGAATTATTGGTGGCTCAGCCCAGTCTTAATGCAGGCAGGATCTATGGAAGTGTCCCCCACCCAGCTCTGCAGCACCCCTGCATCTCAGGAATCCTAAGCCTAGCTTGGCAGTTGTGGCAAGCTTTTGTTGTAACATGTCTTAGGCTAAGACCCATGTCAGGTGACCAAGCTACATTTGAACCCAGGTCACCAGTTAAAGTTAGTGTTTTTAGCCCATGCACTCATGAGCCTCCCTCCTAGACATTTAAGTTTCATATCATGCCCTTTATTATCATCTTGTTCATTAAATCTACTTCCATCCTGAAGCTAAATCTTATGTGGGAAACTCTCCAGTTACTGCCGTCCTTTGGTTAGGCTACAGCACGCAGACATTTACTGAGTCTAGAAAAAATGGCTTCAAAGTACCAAACATGCCTGAGAACTGCTGAAAGCCAGAGATAAAGCAGCACAGGGTAAAGGTACCTGTAGAGAGGGTTCAAGGCAATGATGTCCCGGATTGTTTTGACAATTTCTGCAGTAAGCGCCTATTAAACAAAACAACAGTCTGAAACCCACAAGTTCTGAGTGAAAATGCAAGCACAACATTGCTCCCTCCTCCCATGTCAGGGCCAAGAAACACCAGTAAGCTGGGCAGAAGTCCCTGCGTCCATTTAACTCTGGTTGTTGTTAAGGAAGCTTGCCCTCCTCCATTTCCCATCGTTCTGGGAGGTGGGGAAGGATGGCTTGGAGACTGGGCTCTTGCATGGAGTGAACTCTCCCACACCCTCAGGTTGGCCCTTCAGACATGACCCTTGAAAGAAGTTATAATCATTCTTCAGCCAAGCTAGTTAAAATAAATGCCCATCAGGATACAAGCTATTACATGGGATGCACGCACAGCATAATCCATCCTTACAGTGATGTTAATTAGGGGCCAGGCATTCTGAGCAATAGAGATGTTGCACTGAGAAGGGTCATCGTAATGGGATTAACATGCAGATACATATATTAGGACTATGAGAACCAGGCACCTTCCATGGGGTGAGATTATGAACAGACAGTATAATAAACCTGTAAACAACACATGCACGATATCCCCAATAGCTCCGGCACAGATCTGGATACACACACTTGCAGCACTAGGCTTGTGTGATTTCTTCACTTACTTTAACTTCTTCTGTGATCTGAAAATCTTCGTGGAGAACATTATCCACTTCTACCATGAGCACCTCTTCTGGCGAGGCGGCCACAGGTTCTAGCACCAGCTCCACAGTCTGGTCCTTTGGTCCCTCCTCTTCTTCAGCCTCTCTCCTGGCGCGCTTCAGCTTCCTTCTTGCTTTCTGTTTGTCCTCAGGCTCAGACTCCTCAGGCTCAATCTCTAGTTGCTTGTTTATACGAATTCTGAAGACCGAGAGAAGACAGCTGTAGCACCGCAAGTCTAACATTGGTGTGTGCAACTACCCTTCTGGGGCAGGGTTACTTGCAGTCTCTGGATTATATATTATGCTTAGGTGTCACTCTCTCTCGTGTCTCCATCAGGAACACTGAAGATTGATTTAACATAACTAAGAATCAGGCAGCTGTGAACCCATATGGGATTTGCAAAGCAAATACTAGAAAGAATAAACTGAAGCATGAAAAAGGTAAGCTGGCTGCTGTGTTAGCTCCTCTGTATTTCTGCCCTACATCAAAGTGGAATTAGATTTTAACATTTTGTTTTGAAGAACCAACCCCTTAAAGAAAGCACAGCTGGATTTGAAACTGTGACCCTTGGCTCCCTCATCACATCCTGGTCTAAGTATAAGGATGGACACACTTAGACTGAAATCTTCTCATCTGAGGGACCATCTCTGCTATATATCTTTGGAGAGCTCAGCACAAGGGAGCGGGTGCCACCACAAAGCAAAATCAGTAAAAAAGTAACTTGAGATCTCAAAGATCAAAAGGCTTTTCCAATCTGGTTGTCTATTTTACTAAATTTATAGCACTACAAAAATAACATCTGTTATAATAGTGGGATTATTCCCTCTGGACTAGGCAGTCCATTACCCTTGCCAGAGGATATCACCCAGACTGTGCTCCCTCAGACACGAACCCTATCAGTTAGATCAGAAACTTCCAATCTCAGGAGTGGGAGATCTTCTGGAGACATGTACCCCCATTCCATCAGGAATAGAGTGGGGCAAAGTGCAGCACAGATTGTAAATACAAGATTTCGATTTTAAGCGAACACTTAGCTGATAATAGCAAGCTCCCCAAAGAGACCTCAGATGGCACCCCATGACCCTCTTCTCCTCATTACAAGTGCAATAACAAGAGCTGAAGGATGTGCCTGCCCACCAAGAATGGCAGACACATGCCTGGGCTCTGCAGCAGATGAAGTTACCTTCGGTGCCCCATGACAATCATGCGCAGCTTGTCTCCAAGGTCCTGCATTTCATGGATCTGGACAAAAGTGCCTGTCTGGTAGATTTCATTCAGGTTTTCCACCACGTCAGATTCATTGCTGATAAAATTTAAAGGTAAACATTACGTAAACATGAGACAGACAAGGTAGGTGAGGTAATATTTTTTTTAGACCAACTTCTGTTGGTGGAAGCTACAAGCTTTTGAGCTACAAAGAGCTCTTCAGGTGTAGGGAAGGAAGCAGTGTGTCTGAGTTAAATTTGGAACAGACAAGCCAAAAGGGTAACATGTTGGAAGAACTCACGTTACATTGTTATGCATAAAGGACTTGAGTGGGCAATTAAGGGTAGCAGGCAGTGTGGCATGTTACAAATAGCTGTAATGAGCCATAAAACCCTGTTAAATCCATGGCTTTTGGTTCTAGCAGAATTATGAATTTAAATTCCCAGGCTCACCTTCTGAAGATGTTGAGCAGGTTTCCCTTGAGGACAAGTATTGAAAGATTAGATATGGGATGTCACTTTGTGAACAACATTTGCCCAAAGGTGATATGGTGTTTTTGGCAACTCTCTCCCTGAAACCCAGCACCTGGCCCCCATGTATTCTGTTGTTTTTTGGGGGGTGGGGGAGCGGTCCTTCTGAAGCATCAGAGATGGCCACATCTGGAGATGGGACACTGGGTGGGGTGGGCCAGGGCTTTGAGGTGGCACAGAGCATTCTCTCTCAGATGCTGGCTGGCTGGTTCATGCTCAGGTCTAACTGATTGCCATATGCCCCAGGTCAGATGGGCAGTTTTTCCACTTTCCTCTGAGGCATGGAGCACAGGCCACACTTGCTGGGATTATTTAGATATATCTCACTTAAACCCTGCCATTGCAGAGGCCTTGGGCACTGGGGCACCTCGGTCCTGCCTACTCTCTACTGGGGCACATAACAGCTTAGTCTTCTGTGGGATGTAACTTTTGCATCTAATTTTAGATGCAAGGTTTAATGTGCAGGTGCTGGTGGCCTGTGATATACATGAGGTCAGACTAGAGGATCTGGCAGTCCTTTCAGACCTTAACCTGTACTTACCCATTCATATGCTCACGCATGTATTCCCGTATGCTGTGCTAGACACACTTAAAAGCTGTGACACTGCTCCCCATATTCTTCATAGTGATATTAGGGTGCTATGATTGTAGCATAATTATTTTATGCAAGATAAGTCACGTGAGGTGCCACTGGACAAGTTATTTGCTGAATATGATTGTCCTATTTGTATGCATGTATCATTTTTGTATCTGAAGTTATAAATACTGACTATGTATCTGTACTTCAAATGTAGTTACACCTGGATAACACTCACTAGACAAGATGCTTTCAGTCTACACAGTGGGCGGGGAAGGGCCTATTCAGGACAGTGGGCCACCAGAAAGAACAATAGGGCCTTAGGAGAAGCTTATCTCCCACCTGGTGAGCCTTCCCTAGAACACTACAGACAGCCTGTGAGTGATGGCTGCTATGACTCTACAAGGACATATGACCAGACCACATGACTCTGGACTCTATTTGGGGTGTCTATTTTTCCCCACACACTGGTCTGGGAACTGGTTTTGGAACAAAGGGTTCCTGCCATATCTAAAGCTATATACGGTAGGGAGTGACATTGTCAGGGTTCCCTCCCCACTCAGAACTTTAGGGTACAGATGTGGGGACCCGCATGAAAGACCCCCTAAGCTTATTTCTAGCAGCTTAGTTAAAAAATCCCCAGGCACAAATTCTCGCTTGTACCTTGGGTTTAAGTAATGCTGCCACCACCAAGTGATTTAACAAAGAACCAGGGAAGAGGACCACTTGGAGTTCCTCTTCCCCCAGCAATCCCCCCAAGCCCTTACACCCCCTTTCCTGGGGAGGCTTGAGAATAATATCCTAACCAATTGGTTACAAAATGATCAAAGACCCAAACCCCTGGGTCTTGGGACAATGGAAAAATCAATCAGGTTCTTAAAAGATGGATTTTATTTAAAGAAAAGGTAAAAGAATCACCTCTGTAAAATCAGGACGGTAAATACTTTACAAGCTAATCAGATTCAAAACACAGAGGATTCCCCTCTAGCCAAAACTTTAAAGTTACAAAAAACCGGGATAAACCCCCCACTAGCAAAGGGAAAATTCACAAGTTGAAAACAAAAAGGTAATCTAACGCGCCTTTGCCTTATTTACTTACTCTTTTTGTAATATCAGAGACTTGTACAGGATGGTTTATAGGAGGAGGTTTTTTGACCTGATGCTTCTCTGCTTTTCCCGGAGAACACACCACAAAGCCCCCCCCAGCCAAGATTTGAAAGTATCTTCTTTCCCCATTGGTCCCTTTGGTCAGGTGCCAACCACGTTATTTGAGCTTCTTAACCCCTTACAGGTAAGGAGGAATTCTAGGTTACCCTTAGCTGTATGGTTATGACAGACATCATTTAGGCCTCTTCACTCCCCACACAAGACGACTTCGGAAACACCTGAGGAACAAAGACTGAACTGGGAGAAGTGCTGAACCGAGGCTAAAGGGATTTCTAGCCTGTGTACAAAACACCTGGGGATTCCAATCTGCAAAGCAAGTTTAGTTTATGCCTTAAGAATCTACAAGTCTGCCTGTACCAACAGTTAGGGTGAGAATCTGCTAATTCATGTCCAATCTATTTAGTATATTAAGCTTAGTTTGCATTTTTTGTTTATTTGCTAGGTAATCTGCTTTGATCTGCTTGCTATCACCTAAAATCTATCTTCTGTAGTTAATAAACTTGTTTTTGTTTTAATCTAGACCAGTGAGCTTTGACTGGAGTGCTTCAGGAAAATCTCTGCTTGGTTACAAGTGTGCATTGTTCTCTTCACATTGAGGGAGAGGCGGACTGGGTATTAAACCCATATACTGGCCAGATTTGACCAGGGCAGGACAGTACTGCTCTGGGGTCCCAGCCTAGGATGCTGGTGGTTAGAGAACCTGCATGAAACTGCAGCTGGGTGTATCCCTACCTGTGTGAATGCTGGTGAAAGTGCAGGCTGGAGGGTATTGCAGCTTGTCACAGGCTGGTGGGTCAGGGGGCTCAATGGTACCCCAGTTCCAGATGACAGCCCGGGGGGAACCTGGCACACAAGCTATTACACATGTATACTTGCATCCACTCTGCCACTTTTTTGCTACACACCTTTAGCATTAGAATTTCAGGGGTAATAACCCAGGGTTATATGCATCACAAGGAGACCCTCTAGGAACCACCCTGCAGTGTGTTATTGGTCCTGTCAGCTACTTTCACACATTTGTTGATGTCAGTGACCACTCACCCTTTTCTCCTGGCCAACTCAGAAGACATGGAGCAAGTGACTGACAATGCATTTCTGTCCTGCTCCTTTTTTCAGGACAAACATGTGCATTGCAGCACGCAACTGGCAAGAATCTCAGGTGAATGTACTCAGACCTTTCTCACACGCCAAAGATGCGTGACCAGAAAGGTGACTGATGCACTGTCACCCTGTGAGACAAAGAAGCAAGAAACTGCCAGTGTCGTGACCGTATGTTCAAGGGTGGACTGCTGCCTCTGGACCAGAAAAACCAGCAAAGCGTGGTGGGGTCACATTGTCTTGAAAACTTGGGATCATGACCAGTGGCTGCAGACCTTCAGAATGAGGAAGCAGATGTTCATGGAGCCCTTTGAGAGCTGGCCCCAATCCTACAGTGGCAGAACTCTGTTCCAGAAACCCATACTGATGCAGAAGCAAGTGCCAGCTTCCAGAGAGCAGTAGTCAATGCTGGACAGCTACCAGTCAATCACAAACCACTTCAGAGTGGGGAAGTCCACTGTCAGGCTTGGGGTAGTGCAGATTTGGGTAGCTATCAACCCTCTCAAACCCATGGCCAGAAATTATAGCGGGGGTCCAGAGAATAGGGTTTGCATGGAGGCCATTGACGGCACTCAAGTCCCCAAACTCTGCCCACCAAAAGGAGTGAGAGAGAATGTCAGTTGAAAAGATTACTATTCAGTCATTCTTCAAGGCTTAGTAGATCACCAAGGCAGGTTCGTGCACACTAATGTCAGACACACAGGAAAGGTTCATGATGCCAAGGTGTTGAGGAGACTGAGATTGCACTTGAAGGGGTAGTAAAGAACTTTATTCCCCAGAAATGACATGGGTCTATATGGTATCTCTGCGCCCAGAGTTATTCTGGGGGACCCGGAGTACTGCTCCTACCCTGGCTAATGAAACCCTACCCTAACCAATCCAGTTGAATTCAACTTCAAACTAAGCAGCTGCAGGAGGATAGTGGAGTGCACCTTTAGGTGGCTGAAGTCTTGTTAGCTATGCCTACACAACCGACTGGATGCCAATGTGGCCAATGCCATCCTCATAATGTGGCCAGCTGTGTGCTTCATAACATTTGCGAGAATAAAGGAGAGTACTTTAGGACAGAGTGTGCACAGGACAGGACTGGCGTGCAAACCCTTTACAGTCAGCATGATCCAGTGAATGTTCATGCTGGTGCTTGATCACAGCAAGCCAGGGAAATCCAGGATGCAAATCATGCCTGTATCTTGGAACAGCAGGCAGAGTCACCCAAACTAAGCACCAAACCCCGTACAGGTGCTGTAAAAAGACAACAGGGACCATTCCCATTCACTTGTGTTTCAATTAGCAGTTTAGTTCCCCTCCTGCTGATGGTCATTAGTCGTTCATTTAGGTAATGACTTGTTATGGGTAGTTGGGACAGGGCACCTCCACAGTTATAACATCTTCTGCTGTGTGACTGTTCTGTGATGGGTGTCTGCCCAGTTAAAGTTGTCTGAGAAAGAAGGGTAATGAAACAATCATTCCTGAAATGCTGAACAGTATCTATATTGTGAGCGTCAACAGCTAAGTTGTGTTATGTGGAGGGGATTTCTTACACCCTTTAAAAGGAAAGAAAATGATAGAATGCTGTTATTCATTGTTCTTTCATTTTGTATTAATGGTCACAACTGTTAGCCAGACCACAGTTTAGGTGGGGATTAGTCAATGCTTGTAGGACCTGGAGAATAGTTGATGAAGGGGTTGGGAGGGGCTTTTACTACTGGCATCTGTGAGGTGTGCTGGGATAAGGGCACTTCCATGGGGTTACTGATAGTTGGCCTGTAAGTGCCCTTATCCCAGCACACCTCACAGATGCCAGTAGTAAAAGCCCCTCCCAACCCCTTCATCAACTATTCTCCAGGTCCTACAAGCATTGACTAATCCCCACCTAAACTGTGGTCTGGCTAACAGTTGTGACCATTAATACAAAATGAAAGAACAATGAATAACAGCATTCTATCATTTTCTTTCCTTTTAAAGGGTGTAAGAAATCCCCTCCACATAACACAACTTAGCTGTTGACGCTCACAATGTAGATACTGTTCAGCATTTCAGAAATGATTGTTTCATTACCCTTCTTTCTCAGACAACTTTTGCAGCCTCCGAGAAAAAAGCACCTGCTGAAAGCGGTAGGTAGCATGAAATAATAGTTTTTAAACATTTACTTCTTTAAATTTGTGATTGGGACGGTGGGTGCATTTATTTCAGGGAGTAATGTTAACCATTATGTCTTCTTTCAAGGCTGGCCATCATTTCGATGAAACAGGTCTGAAAGTAAACAGACTGAAAAAGGGAGGTGTCTTTCCAGTCCCGTAGTGGGGACCTAGCAATCTCTGCCAGAGAGATGTTTGAGCTGCTTCTCACCTCTCTACATGTCGCTGAATGGAAGGGATGGTGAGCTGGAAAGGTGGACCAAGCCCATTTGCACTGCCATTGAACCTTAAGAACCAGCTGGAGTTTCTGCTGCACCAGAAACATGCAGATGTGCACTTATGGGACTAGAAGGCAATCTGAACAGAAATAGACTATATTCTAAGATAGCTGATGGAGACTGTGGAGAGGGAGAAGAAAACCACTGTGAATGCCGAGCCACCACCAAGTGGGCCCCTGCAATTGCAGGTTCATTAAATCTGGGCCCCTTTGTTCAGCAAAGAGTCGAGACAGGAATGGAGAAAAAAAATCACACAGCAATTTTACTTTGGAAAGGTCATGGAACAATCAAGACCACAAGCCACTTGCCTCCCCACTGCAAAGGTACGCTGCATTGTGTCTGTGCAGTCACCAGAGCAGAACTCCCCTCCACCCACCTTTCCTCCAGCTTGTGAAGCATGGCTCCAAGCAGGGAGACCCCAGACACCAGGACAGATAACCGCTGTCCCACTCCTCGGAAAAGCAATTGTTCCCCTTCCTTCTCCTTCCTGTACGTAACTAACCAGCCCTGACACTAACCCACCCTGGTATGGCTCCTGTTTGTGGAGAGAAGGATGTTACTGTAACGGAAGTTTGATATCTTGAATGACAAAACAGTTGCAATTTTGAAGAACCATTAATCTTGTACAAATGCCCTGTCCTCCACCTTGACCTTTCTACCCCCATCCTTGCTGTCCGCCAGTTAGCTGATGAACTCTCAGACCCAGGGGCAATACGATAGTTTGCTGATAATCTGTTCAATAACTTCTGCCATAAGCTTTATGGTGATTCATGGTAATTCAATAAAATGTTGAACGTCTTGGTCGGGAACCATTTTGGGGTTGGGAGGGGAGTAGCCTTCCAGTCCTGCATGCAGCCCTGGAGAAAGAGGGAGAGGATATTGGCGGGGTGGGTGGGATTTAAACTTACCAGCCTGGGGTTCTGGTTCCTGGTGAGTCTTGGGATCCTCTTCTGGCTCATCCAGAGGGGCTTGCTGAGCTGGTTCCTCAGGCAGAGATGCAGGATAACTTGCTCCTCCTCCGGGTCTACTGGGGCTGCCACCTCCACAATCCCCATTGCCTCCTCGCCCTGGGTTTAGATGATGACACCCATGGACCTGTGTCCAGTTGCCAGTATAGACCTGGCTGTAAGACGATGTGGCCCGTGAGGTTGAGGAGGGGGTTGAGAGTCACCTCAGGCTCTGTACTGGGGGCCCTAGAAAGCACTGGGTCCAACTCCTTGAAGAAGGGGCATATTGGAGAACTCCTGGAGTGACTGCTGGAGTCTTTTGCCTTTCAGTTCCATGGCCTGACACGTTTTATCTGTTCCCAGCATTGAGCTAGTCTGGTGAATAGCTACCTGCACCAACCTCTCTGAATCTTCCTGGTAAAGACGGATGTTCTTGGTGCTGTGGGAGAAGGTGTGGACAGTGAACTCCAATCACACATTGATGAGCAGGTGTGCTCAGCTGAACAGGTGGCAACTCTTGGAGCAGATTTCATGTTCGGTTATAGTGGTGAAAACAGTTCTGTGGAAAACTGTTCTGTAGTGGTCCGCACAGAACTGTTAATAAAGGGGGGGGGGGGGGTTCGGGACCTTTATAGATCTGGGTAAGGGTCAAGCAGGAAAGGGTTAGTGCATTGTGGGAATGGGAATGGAGAACTAGGATCCGGTACACACCTCTTACCCCCATTCACACTACAAAATTACATGGCGTGTTCATGCTCATCGTGCTAATGTTCTTAGAATCATACAATATCAGGGTTGGAAGGGACCTCAGGAGGTCATCTAGTCCAACCCCCTGCTCAAAGCAGGAACAATCCCCAACTAAATCATCCCAGCCAGGGCTTTGTCAAGCCTGACCTTAAAAATATCTAAGGAAGGAGATTCTACCACCTCCCTAGATAACGCATTCTAGTGTTTCGCCACCCTCGTAGTGAAAAAGTTTTTCCTAATATCCAGCCTAAACCTCCCCCACTGCAACTTGAGACCATTACTCCTTGTTCTGTCATCAGCTACCACTAAGAACAGTCTAGATCCATCCTCTTCGGAACCCCCTTTCAGGTAGTTGAAAGCAGCTATCAAATCCCCCCTCATTCTTCTCTTCCGCAGACTAAACAATCCCAGTTCCCTCAGCCTCTCCTCATAACTCATGTGTTCCAGTCCCCTAATCATTTTTGTTGCCCTCCGCTGGCCTCTTTCCAATTTTTCCACATCCTTCTTGTAGTGTGGGGCCCAAAACTGGACACAGTACTCCAGATGAGGCCTCTCCAATGTCGAATAGAGGGGAACGATCACGTCCTTCGATCTGCTGGCAATGCCCCTACCTATACATCCCAAAATGCCATTGGCCTTCTTGGCAACAAAGGCACACTGTTGACTCATATCCAGCTTCTCGTCCACTGTAACCCCTAGGTCCTTTTCTGCAGAACTGCTGCCGAGCCATTCGGTCCCTAGTCTGTAGCAGTGCATGGGATTCTTCCGTGTTAAGTGCAGGACTCTGCACTTGTCCTTGTTGAACCTCATCAGATTTCTTTTGGCCCAATCCTCCAATTTGTCTAGGTCCCTCTATATCCTATCCCTACCCTCCAGCATATCCACCTCTCCTCCCAGTTTAGTGTCATCCGCAAACTTGCTGAGGGTGCAATCCACACCATCCTCCAGATCATTAATGAAGATATTGAACAAAACCGGCCCCAGGACCGACCCTTGGGGCACTCCGCTAGATACCGGCTGCCAACTAGACATGGAGCCAGGACTTCCCCCGATCGCCATGAGTTTTCAAAGATAATGGCCAACGACTCTGCAATCACATCCGTCAACTCCTTTAGCACTCTCGGATGCAGCATATCCGGCCCCATGGACTTGTGCTCATCCAGCTTTTCTAAATAGTCCTGAACCACTTCTTTCTCCATAGAGGGCTGGTCACCTCCTCCCCATGCCGTGCTGCCCAGTGCAGTAGTCTGGGAGCTGACCTTGTTCGTGAAGATAGAGGCAAAAAAAGCATTGAGTACTTTCACTTTTTCCACATCCTCTGTCACTAGGTTGCCTCCCTCATTCAGTTAGGGGCACACACTTTCCTTGACTTTCTTCTTGTTGCTAACATACCTGAAGAAACCCTTCTTGTTACTCTTCACATCTCTTGCTAGCTAAAACTCCAGGTGTTATTTGGCCTTCCTGATTTCACTCCTGCATGCCTGAGCAACATTTTTATACTCTTCCCTGGTCATTTGTCCAATCTTCCACTTCTTGTAAACTTCGTTTTTGTGTTTAAGATCAGCCAGGATTTCACTGTTATGGCAGGCGACCAGCTTGGCTTATTTACTATTCTTTCTACACATCGGGATGGTTTGTCCCTGTAACCTCAATAAGGATTCTTTAAAATACAGCCAGCTCTCCTGGACTCCTTTCCACCTCATGTTATTCTCCCAGGGGATCCTGCCCATCAGTTCCCTGAGGGAGTCAAAGTCTGCTTTTCTGAAGTCCAGGGTCCGTATTCTGCTGCTCTCCTTTCTTCCCTGTGTCAGGATCCTGAACTCGACCATCTCATGGTCACTGCCTCCCAGGTTCCCATCCACTTTTGCTTTCCCTACTTATTCTTCCCAGTTTGTGAGCAGCAGGTCAAGAAGAGCTCTGCCCCTAGTTGGTTCCTCCAGCACTTGCATCAGGAAACTGTCCCCTACACTTTTCAAAAACTTCCTGGATTGTCTGTGCACCACTGTATTGCTCTCCCAGCACATATCAGGGTTACTGAAGTCTCCCATGAGACCCAGGGCCTGCAATCTAGTAACTTCTGTGGGTTGCCGGAAGAAAGCCTCATCCACCTCATCCCCCTGGTCCGGTGATCTATAGCAGACTCCCACCACGACATCACCCTTGTTGCTCACACTTCTAAATTTAATCCAGAGACTCAGGTTTTTCTGCAGTTTCATACTTGAGCTCTGAGCAGTCATACTGCTCCCTTACATACAGTGCAGTTCTTGCTCCATGCACACCTCAAAACCAGTGTTTCTTTGGTTTAGATGTGGAAGGGAGGGGGTTCTGGCACAACCATGCACACAGAACCCTGTCCAGTCACCAGTGCAGACACAGCGTATGACATTCAGAGTCTTTGTCTGAGATATCCAGTCTGGAAAAGGAGGTGAAGGAGCAACAAACTGAGGCAACAGTGACTCCTTAAACTCCTTGTCCCTAGAGTCTGATACATAATGGTGTGAACAAAACAACTAGTATGTGGTCTCCACTCAAAGTTCTAATGAGTACATAGAACCTTTTACTTACCGTTGACCAACAGTTAAGGACTTTTCTACAGAAAGAAAGCCAAGACCCATAATTCTCTACCAGCAGTAGCAATGGTGGAAGATGTAGCACAGTGGTAACAAAGGGTAACAGACAGGGTTCAGCCCTTTTTACCACTATGCTACATCTTCCACCATAGTCACCACTGAGACAATTAATGGACTCAGCTTTCCTAGTGCACTCCCAGCACAATCATGCAACCTCATTAGTATTTATATACAGCAAGAGATATCACTTACTTGTCATCTTTCTTCAAAAAGACACCAGCATAAGGCTGGGCAAGGCGAACTTTTCTCCTCAGCAGCTCCACCAGCTTCTTATTTTTCACCTAGGATAGCAATGAGTTTTAAGTAAAAATTCAGAGCAGGCTTCGCAGAAGCTTTCAGCTCCTGTCACACAGGAAGGATGGGCTTGTGGTTACAGACCAGGACTGAATTAGGAAATCTAATCTGGGCTACCTTCCCAACTCTGGTACAGACATCCTGAGACCTTCAGCAAGCCACTCGAGTTCTTTCTGACCCATCAGTCACATACACAGCTGTGAAGCATGGCTGTTGGGTAACACTGTGATACACTAGCTTTTCTTGCCTGTACTGACACCCTACACAAGCAAGAAAAGCATGTTGGAGAACCTTGGGAGCTTCTAAACTAAAACATGGTTACAACATGGGTTCTGGTTTCCTGTAAAACATGAAATCAAGAGTAGGAATAAGTGGTCAATTTTCCCCATGGCTAAAGATTAACAGTGAGTACTACATAGCTCCATACGAGGTCCAGGCTTGTTTAACATTTATTTAAAACTCAGAAAATGGAATGAGCAGCAAGGCGGCAAAATTTGTGTCAATTTGTTCAAGTTAGAACATCAGAAACACTTAACTAAACTAGATGACTGGGCAACACAATGGCAGATGAAATTCAGTAATGGTAAGTGCAAAGTAACACACTAAGCTTTCTTGGGGCCCAGTCCAAGGCTGTGGAACAAACTCCCTCAGGAACTATTGGGCATCACAAACCTCTCCCAGTGCACTTCTTTGACCTGCCTTCTCTAACAAATATATAGCAACATATACACATACAAATTTTAAAATCAATGTACTCCCTGCACGGACTTGTCCGTCTGGGAAGAAGATGAGAAACACGTGACATGTTATTTACATTCCTTAATCCATTACTGAATGGTGCTCAAACACTACACTGATGAGCACAGTACAAGAACCTATAGAGAATGGAACAGACATCTTTAAGGCAAATTTGTTCTCTTGGCTATTTGGAATGTATCTGCCCTTTCTAGACGGACATTGGGCACAGTGAGTACTGATGAATATTGAGAACTCCAGCAAGGGAGGGAATTTCTCAGTGTATGTGTTAATTCAGATTCAAGCTAGGTAAAGATACTAAGGAAGTATGAGAAATTATTAAAAGGAATATAAATATTTAAGATTAGTAAACATTAAAGTTTCCCTAGGCAGGTTATTATGATACATGAACAAAATCTTTTTTTTAAAAAATTTCACTTCACAGCTTTTGTCTTACTACATCTTGAAAAAGGCAAAGAAACTTCCTCTCCTTCCAATCCTCTTCCCCCTAGATGTGCAAGGCATACTGCTCCAAGCAAATTCTCCTATTCCATTCCTTAATGGCTCCACGACCAAAACAAGAGCCATGAGCGCGCTCCAAAAATTAAAACAGCGCATGCAAAAGTGTGTAACTTCTGTTTGCCTTCTCTATACAACAGTCAGTTTTTAACATTCGCTGCAGAACAAGTGCTACTGAAAAACCAGTCATCACAACTCTCTCATTATAGTGCTCCTGAAATTGAAGTGTTGTGCAAATTCTACAATGAGCAATAAACTCTTGGTTGATCTAATGCAGTCCCTGTTTTGCCTTGATACTGCTATTTCTGTTAATCAACACTTCGTATTCTGTCCTGCTATCGATGCCAGTGTAGGAAGTCTGTGGGACTACAGGATTACAAAACCAACAAGAAAAATAAAAACCAGCCTTCAGAGAGCTTGAGTTTCAAAAAGATCAAGGCCAAAATCCCATCCTTGCCTGTAAATGACATTGAGCTGTTGAAGTGAAATATAGTCAGGGAAAGGGAATCAGCTTCAATCACTCTCCAAGCTATTCCACTCCAAATCTGTTCAGAATGGAAAACCTACAGTTTACAGCAGGTGTAGTCAATAGGCAGCCCATGGGCCTGTAGCCAGACAGCCAGCCCTCCCCAGACCAGCATTGCTGGAAACACAGGAGGAAGCCGGAACAGGGCACTTAACATATATTCCAGCACAGCCTTTGAAGCTGTGAAAAGCACAGGTGTGCTGCTACAATGTGCCTCTGGGAACAGATACTACGATTAAGCTCACAGCGGGCAGAGGCCCTGTGACAGACATGGCTCTTAGCCCCTACTAAATAGCGTGATGCACACACACCAACATCCTAGGTGGGAAAATATTTACCCTGATAAAAGAAATGTCCAGTAGTCGAAACTTATTGTTTCTCTCCCTTGCAAGTGTAAACTACTCTTGCGAAAGCTGGCATCACCCAGACAGACCAGCCTCAATTTGGCATAAGAAAGGAGAAAGAGAATAAAGGAGTACAGAGGTATAAGTAGGGGACCTACAGCACCATGATTTTTGAGTGCTTTTCACTATCTATCTGCTGGTCAGATAAGTGACAGCCTCCCAAGGCTTCTGCAGCTAAGCCTTGTCCCTTATTCGTCTTTCCGCGGAATTGAGTGACCGATCCTGGCTTGGCACCGCTGGAATCGAGAGATGCAAGGAGGGTAAGAAGCACCCACACCTGATCTCCTATCTTTAGTGTACACATATTTTGAAATAGAGCTCTATACTTTGTTTTCTTTCTTTGGGATTGTGGCTTCAGTTTTGTAACTTGTTTGTGTGTGTAACATCTCTACATTTAAATAAGTAGGCACTAGCAATTTTGTAACCACATGATTAGAATCTAGCTTAATAAATTTTGGTAACCATTTGTGCATAAGCCTGACTTGTTTTCTCTGGTTTACTGTAAAGCAGCCAACACAATTAAAGAACCTCAGCCATTTTGGCTCTAAAGCCTGGCCATTAGGTGAGAGTACTAAGAGCCTAGTGTTGAGTTGTGCCGCCTCCACGGGGCAAACTCTTGGGGCACCTGTCTGTCAATCCTGGCTGCCTGCTGCGAAGGAGCTCTGAGCTCTAGCAGTTAAAGTCACGGATGGTTAGGACCTTGGGGCATCCGTCAGCCTAGCCCGGGCTGCCCGCCGCGAAGGGACAGTGCGTCCTAGCGGTTAAAGTCACGGATGGTATAAACGGGCATAGCTGGCACCTCACCAAACATCCTTGGCCGTCGGCTAACAGGGCCATATCCAGACCAGACACTTTTAAATGGACTGCATGGACTGAAGCCGAGCAGAAGCAGGCAGAAAGAATGTTGCACAGGCAACCTAAATATTGGCATTTTTTTAACTTTTAAGTACTGGAATTTGCAACGTAAATAGGCTTCTTCTACCAGTTATGATTAGGGCTCCATGTCTGTCACAGAGGTTGCAGAATTCACGGATTCTGTGACTTTCTAAGACTTCTGCAGCAGGAGCAGCCACAGCTTGGCAGCCCCTGGCAACAGTCCTGGGGGTGGCCGGATCAGCGGCAGCTCAGCGGCCCCTGATGTTGCTGGCCCTGGCCCTGCCCCTCCAAAGTGCCCCCAATCAGCGGCTCTCCCCCGGGGTTTTCCTCCAGAGCAGTGGTGGCGCACCCCTGCCAGGGGCGGTGGCTTCCCCCCACCACCCGAGCAGCAGTGCTCCCCCCAGACCCTCCCAGGAACGGCAGCTCCACCCCTCCAGCTGGTATTTATAGTACAAGTCATGGACCATGATTTTTTATTTATTGCCTGTGACCTGTCCATGACTTATTAAAAATACCCATGTCTAAATCGTAGCCTTAGTTATACCTTTTTTTTTTTTTTTTTTTGCACAAGACCCCCCCAGCCTCATTCAGTGAAAAGATGGAACATGCCTTGGGAATTACATCAACTCTGTGTAATGACTGAGGCTGTTTGCAGGATCTCAGTCTCATTTGCTCTAGAAGCTGAAAGGTTTATACTAGGGCTGTTGATTAATCAGCTTTAACTCACACGATTAAAAAAAATTTATCTTGATCAATCACACTGTTAAACAATAAAATACCAATTGAAATGTATTAAATATTTTTCTATTTTTTCTACATTTTCAAATATATTGATTTCTATTACAACACAGAATACAAAGTGTACAGTGCTCACTTTATATTTTTTATTACAAATATTTGCATTGTACACAAGAAAATATTTTTCAATTCACCTCATACAAGTACTGTAGTGCAATCTCTATCATGAAAGTGTAATTTACAAATGTAGATTTTTTTGTTACATTACTGCACTTAATGTAAAACTTTAGAGCCTACACGTCCACTCAGTCCTACTTCTTGTTCAGCCAATCGCTAAGCCAAACAAGTTTGTTTATATTTACAGGAGATACTGCTGACTAGTTCTTATTTAGAATGTCACGTGAACGTGAGAACAGGCATTCACTTGGCACTGTTGTAGCTGGCTTCACAAGGTATTTACGTGCCAGATATGCTAAACTTTTGTATGCCCCTTCATGCTTCAGCCACCATTCCAGAAGACGTGCTTCCATGCAGATGATGCTCGTTAAAAAAAATAATGCATTAATTAAATTTGTGACTGAACTCCTTTGGGAAGAACTGCATGTCTCCTGTTCTGTTTTACCCACATTCTGCCACATATTTCGTGTTATAGCAGTCTCAGATGATGACTCAGCACATGTTCGTTTTAAGAACACTTTCACAGCAGATTTGACAAAATGCAAAGAAGGTACCAATGTGAGATTTCTAAGGAGAGATACAGCCTTCAACCCAAGGTTTAAGAATCTGAAGTGCCTTCCAAAATCTGAAAGGGATGAGCTGTGGAGCATGGTTTCAGATGTCTTAAAAAAGCAACACTCTGATGCGGAAACTACAGAACCCAAACCACCAAAAAAGAAAATCAACCTTCTGCTGGTGGCATCTGACTCAGATGATGAAAATGAACATACGTCAGTCTGCTCTCCTTTGGATCATTATTGAGCAGAACCCATCATCAGCATGGACACATGTCCTCTGAAATGGTGGTTGAAGCGTGAAGGGACACATGAATCTTTAGCTCACATGGCACGAAAATATCTTGCAATGCCGGCTTATAACAGTGCCATGTGAACACCTGATCTCACTTACAATGTCACCTGAAAAGAAGACGTGGGCAGCATTTTCTCCTGCAAATTGTAACCAAACTTGTTTGTCTGAGCGATTGGCGGAAGTAGGACTGAGTGGACTTGTAGGCTCTAAAGTTTTAGATTATTTTTGAATGCAGTTATTTTTTGTACATAATTCTACATTTGTAAGTTCAACTTTCATTACACAGAGAACTTGTATTAGGTGAACTGAAATATACTTTTTTTTGGTTTTTTACAGTGCAATTATTTGTAATCAAAATATAAAGTGAGCACTGTACACTCTGTATTCTGTGTTGTAATTAAAATCAATATATTTGAAAATTTAGGAAACATCCAAAAATATTTAAATAAATAGTATACTATTATTGTTTAGTCGCGTGATCAATCGCACAATTACTTTTTTTAATCACCTGACAGCCCTAGCTTATACAGAACAAAGCAAGGGACTGCACAAAGAGAAAGGATCGTCCAGCAGTTAAACAGGTGAATATCACACAAGAGAACTCAATTTTATCCCTGCCACAGAGTTCCTATGTGATGTATATAAGTCACTTAAGCCAAACTTTCACAGGTTGTCACTAATTGTGTTCTTCATTTTCTGGATGCCCAACCTCTGATACCAGAGGCCTGATTTGCAGAAGCATTGAGCACCCACAATTGCAACAGAAGTTGTTTAGACCTGTGGCTGCTCAGTGCGTCTGGCAGTAAGGCAATGTGATCAGGAGGAATAAGCTCACGGTTGGGAATCACTGACATTGTGTGGCCTCAGGCATCTGTCTCAGGTTCCCCAGCTGTACATTAGTAAGGCACCCAGCTACTACAGTGATGAGCACCTTAGAAGAGACAACGAAGAAATGAATAATTACATTTTTGGAGTAGGGTTCTATTTGTGTTAGTAAATAGTTTGAAGCTACACACTGAATGTTGAGATGAGGACAGAAGGAATACTTAACAGACGCCTCATCCCCAGAGCACCATCCATCCAGTGCACTGAATGAATGAGGTATGGAACCTAGTATAGCATCACGTAATTAAAGGCTACCATTAATGCATATATACAGGCTTATCAGAATTTGATTTTTTAAAATAATTTTGAGGCATGATAATGTTCTTTAAAAAGAAAAGGAGGACTTCTGGCACCTTAGAGACTAATAAATTTATTTGAGCATGAGCTTTCGTGAGCTACAGCTCATAAACCTATGTTTAAGTTTTTTTTCTATTTGTATCTATGTCAATATTCACAGCTACACAAAATTATGGATTAAGTGTTTTTTAAAATGTTTATATACACATGTGGGAAATTACAAACGAATCAGACAATCCAGGAATCGGAAAATTACTTAATGATAGTAGACACTGAGCTTTTTAACCATTAAAACACAAACTGTCATGACGTGTTAGAATATACAAAGTAAATATCCTTAAGTCAAACCAGTAAATTCTCAAGCAGCAATTTTATTGCTTTTTCTATTAGTAAATTTCTATCATCATCATCCATGGAATTATTTTCTCATAGATTTGAGTGGGTGTATGGTGAACTTGACATTTACCAACACTTATTAATAAAAATTAAATCCTTCCAGACCTACCGATTTTCAAGGGGGCAGAATGAATGTTGCACAAGAAACCCAAATTCTGGCATTTCCTAATATTTGAGTGTTTAACTTTGAAACCCAAACATTTTAATATAGTATTTATGAACATAATTATGATAACCATACAAGAATCAAAACTTACATTGGTCTGACTCTTGATATTTTTACTCCAAGATTAGCATCAATAAAACTGTCAATACAGCACTACCAGGTGCTAAGAATCAATATTTACACATTCCAAATGCTTAATATCCACAAAATAAAGTCCGTCCATCCATCCTCCCTCCTGACTCAAACAGCATATTCAGTTTCAGATTTAGATGTGCCGTTAAACACCTGCAAATCGTGTGATAAGGGTGCCAAACCATACAGCTGTAGAAAAAAGTAGGACATATTCCAAAGTGAACATGGCCAGGCATATAACTAGAAAGGCCACTATCACGGTCAGCATGCCCCAAAATGTGACACACCCTCTCTCTGAGAGGTTTCAGAGTAACAGCCGTGTTAGTCTGTATTCACAAAAAGAAAAGGAGGACTTGTGGCACCTTAGAGACTAACCAATTTATTAGAGCATAAGCTTTCATGAGCTACAGCTCACTTCCTCTCTGAGGTTTCTTTGGTGTTTTTTGACTGAAAAAGATGCAACCATAGAAGTAAGTAATTGTCAAGATTCCTTCCCCGCTCTGAACTCTAGGGTACAGATGTGGGGACCTGCACGAAAGACCCCCTAAGCTTATTTATTGCTTACTAACTCTTTACAGGAGTTCTGACCTGCATTCCTGCTCTGGTCCTGGCAAAAGCATCACACAGACAGAGAGAACCCTTTGTCTCTCCCCCGCAAGCTTTGAAAGTATCTTATCTCCTCATTGGTCACTTTGGTCAGGTGCCAGCGAGGTTATCATAGCTTCTTAACCCTTTACAGGTGAAAGGGTTTTTCCTCAGGCCAGGAGGGATTTTAAAGTGTTTACCCTTCCCTTTATATTTATGACAGTAATAAACTATGGAAATGAGACTCATCACTGCCACTTTAAGGACATCAGGAATACATCATGTTCACATACATGTGAACATGTGCACCCAAGGCTGAATCAAGGACACAATCACTATGGTAATAAAAACAGATGAAAAGAAGATTTACAGTCAGCGTAAGCACTGACATTCAAGGACAGCCTAAAATTTACTTGGTAAATCTAGCTGCAGTGCAATCTCCAACTGCCACAAGTTGGTTTTACATAGTGGTAAACAAGATGAACAGCTGGAACTGGGAAGACATAAAATAAACTAACTATGCAAGTCCTCTGCCTCTCGGTCCAAGAGGCTAAGCAAAGTTCTCTCTGGACTCCTGTTTTTGTGCCCTGCCTAGTCACATGGCCCTAGTGTACCCCTCTCCTTCCTTTAACCTTCTTTTGACTTACTCAAGGCCACATTATAGCTCTGCCACAGACTTGCTAACAGAACCCAAGAATCCTGGCTCCCTGTCCCTACTAATGCTTCCAGTCTTGGGCTTGTCTACAGACAAAAGTTCTTCTGCTTTAACTATATATGAGACAGCAAATAAGCTATGCCGGCCCCTAAAATGACCCATTACCCCAGTATAACTGCAAGCATACTAGGGGTTGTACCAGTATAACTATTTCATTAAAGAATCACACCCCTAACCGAGGGCATGGTTATACTGGAAACTTCAAAGTGCTGTCGCAGGGGTGCTCCCACGGCTGCGCTTTGAAGCACAAGTGTGGCCATTTTTCACTCCCCTGAGCCAGCAAGTTAGAGCGCTATAAAATTAAGTGTAGACAAGCCCTGGGTTACTCTACCAAATCTGTGCATAGACCAGGGCACAGCATCAACTGCAACAGGGGACACCTTAGAGACTAACCAATTTATTTGAGCATGAGCTTTCGTGAGCTACAGCTCACTTCATCGGATGCATGTAGCTCACGAAAGCTTATGCTCAAATAAATTGGTTAGTGTCTAAGGTGCCACAAGTCCTCCTTTTCTTTTTGCGAATACAGACTAACAGGGCTGCCACTCTGAAACCTGCAATAGGTGGGCTCCCAGAAAGGCATGGTCATCTTCTACATGACTGGGATGCAGCAAGGGTGGGGTTTTAATATGACTTTGCCAGTCCACATCCTCCCATTCTAGGCCAGCAGAGAGCTCCTCTCCCTCCGTGTGGATCCAGAAGCTTTAGCTCACATTGCAGGGTCACAGGCTTCCGGGCCAGGCAATCTGTCTCCCCAGAGCTGGCAGGGTGCAAAGGAGGTGGGAGGGTCTGTGCCCCTGCAGCACGGTCCCTTTACCTCCACGCACTCGGCAAAGGGGTAGAGAGGAGCTAGGGCCGACCCAGCGCCAGGGGGTGTCCGTGGCTCTGCCGGGAAAAAGGATGCAGTGCGCAGCCCTGGGAGAGGAGAAAGGGTCCCAAGCACTGCGATGAAATGGAGAAGGGGGCAGCGGGCGGTGAGCAGGGCACACGGGAAGGCGTCCCAGACCCCAGGCATGAGAGCCGGGCAGGCGCAAGGGATGGGGGGAGCCGGGCGGCTGTCGGCCAGAGGGGGCGCGCCGGCTGCCCGCGGAGGCCGGCCCCCGTTACCTCCAGGATCTTGATGAAGCGCGGGAAGACGGGGTTGCGCGTCACGGCGATGAGCGGCACGTTGGGGAAGCGCTCGGGGATGAGCAGCGGGGTCAGCGCCGTCATGGCCGGGGGGGCCCCGGCGGGATCGGCACCGCCGCCCCCGCCGTCCTCGGCTCCGCCGCTCTCCAGCCCGTCCCCGCCGCCCAGGCTGCCCAGGCCACGCAGGCGTCGCCGGGGCCCGACGCTGAGGCCGGCGGGGGGAGACGGAGACGGGGCCGGGCCCCGCGGAGCCCACAGCGCCCACGGGGAGGCGGAGGAGCAGGCCGCGTACAGCCGCCGCCGCGCTGGACCGAGCGGGGCAAGGCCCCCGGGCAGCCCCGGCCGCCAGCAGCGCCACAGCCGCAGGTAGCGGGCCGCCGCCATGCCGCCGGCGTGCGCTCCGCGCCACTCCTCAGCCCCGCCCCGCAGGCGGTCGCGCACATATGACGAATGCACGCGTCTCCCACAGGGCCCATCGCTGCGCGTGCGCAGAAATGCCAACTCGGGTGACGGCGCCAATGCGCAAGCGCCGGGAGGGAGGTAGCGTGGTACGGTGGGCCCTGTCCCCGTCACCTGATCCGTCCCTTGTCGCCCAGTTCCAGCTTCTGACGAAGAGAGATCAGGGCACCTCGTGGGCGTTGACTCCCGCGTCACCCGCCCCCCGCAACGTCCTTGGGCCACTGCCTGGCCCCGCCCCCCAGCTCCCTCAGGACCCGCCCCACCTGGCCCCGCCCCCGAGCTCCTTCAGGACCTGCACCAGGTGGCCCCGCCCCACAGAATCTTGGGAGATCAGGGCTGGAAGGGAGCTCAGGAGGTTCTAGTCCAGCCCCCTGCTCACAGCAGGGCCATCCCCAACCAAACCATCCCAGCCAGGGCTCTGTCAAGCCGGGCCTTAAAAACCTCTAAGGAAGGAGATTCCACCCCCCCCTCAGTAACCCATTCCAGCGCTTCACCACCCTGCTATTCAAATAGTGTTTCCTAATATCCAACCTAGACCTCCCCCACTGCAACTTGAGACCATTGCTCCTCGTTCTGTCGTCTGCCACCACTGAGAACAGCCTAGAGCCATCCTCTTTGGAACCCCCTTCAGGTAGATGAGAAGGATGTGAAAAAATTGGAGAGAGTCCAGCGAAGGGCTACAAAAATGATTAGGGGACTGGAACACATGAGTTATGAGGAGAGGCTGAGGGAGCTGGGATTGTTTAGCCTGCAGAAGAGAAGAATGAGGGGGGATTTGATAGCTGCTTTCAACTACCTGAAAGGGGGTTCCAAAGAGGATGGCTCTAGACTGTTCTCAATGGTAGCAGATGACAGAACGAGGAGTAATGGTCTCAAGTTGCAGTGGGGGAGGTTTAGATTGGATATTAGGAAAAACTTTTTCACTAAGAGGGTGGTGAAACACTGGAATGCGTTACCTAGGGAGGTGGTAGAATCTCCTTCCTTAGAGGTTTTTAAGGTCAGGCTTGACAAAGCCCTGGCTGGGATGATTTAGTTGGTGTTGGTCCTGCTTTGAGCAGGGGGTTGGACTAGATGACCTCCTGAGGTCCCTTCCAACCCTGATATTCTATGATTCTATGATAGTCTCCATATGCACATGGTGTGAGAGCAATTTGAATATTAAAGTAAGCTATTTATTGGGAGGCTGAATCTGAAAGAGCTCCTTGACCAAACAGTCCTAAACTTCTAGCACTATTTCCTCCCTTGGCTCTGGTGAGGCATACAGTCAATCTGAGTATACCTGTGGATGCCAGAACACTGAAATAAGAGCTCTTAATGAAAAAGCTCACTACCCAGGGCAAAACTTCCCAAAGGAGTAGTAGTGTGCACAAGTTTCAGAGTAACAGCCGTGTTAGTCTGTTTTCGCAAAAAGAAAAGGAGGACTTGTGGCACCTTCGAGACTAACCAATTTATTTGAGCATGAGCTTTCGTGAATTACAGCTCACTTCATCGGATGCATACTGTGGAAAATACAGAAGATGTTTTTATACACACAAACCATGAAAAAATGGGTGTTTATCACTACAAAAGGTTTTTTTCTCCCCCCACCCCACTCTCCTGTTGGTAATAGCTTATCTAAAGTGATCACTCTCCTTACAATGTGTGTGATAATCAAGGTGGGCCATTTCCAGCACAAATAACTTAGGCTTGAATAGAGACTGGGAGTGGCTAAGTCATTATGCAAGGTCACCTATTTCCCCTTGTTTTTTCCTACCCCCCTCTCCCCCCGCTCCGTTTCTCAGTTTCTCAGACGTTCTTGTTAAACCCTGGATTTGTGCTGGAAATGGCCCACCTTGATTATCATACACATTGTAAGGAGAATGATCACTTTAGATAAGCTATTACCAGCAGGAGAGTGGGGTGTGAGGAGAGAAAACCTTTTGTGGTGATAAACACCCATTTTTTCATGGTTTGTTGTATAAAAGCATCTTCTGTATTCTCCACGGCATGCATCCGATGAAGTGAGCTGTAGCTCACGAAAGCTCATGCTCAAATAAATTGGTTAGTCTCTAAGGTGCCACAAGTCCTCCTTTTCTTTTGGTGTGCACAGTGGCAGGCATTCTTGGCAATCTGCCAAGGCAGGAGTTGAACTCACTATCCTTGAGTATTGCTCAAGGTCAAGGGGTGAGCCTTTTGCCCTGAGTGCTCCAATAACGCTGAGAGCAATCAACCTCTATGCACATTTTCCATTGCACGTATGCAAATCACTCTCTGCTGTATGTTGCCCAGATGCTAGTTTGTAGTGCTAACTTTAAGCGTTTTATTGCTCCCCTGGAAGGGCAGTGGGTGCAGGGCATGAGCTCAGATCCAATCCCATTGAGTGAGAGCAGTCTGGGGAGGCCCAGTACCAGAGTTGGAGACTGCAGGTATATGCAAGAAAACATTCTAAGAACTGGACAATTTAATGGTCACATTTTAGGGGCACTTTATCTTTAAAATTGCTCAGATTACCTCAGCTTGGACCAGTAACTTTCTCCCATGCCCTGCTGAAGCACGGTTGTCAATTGGTATGGAATTGTAAAAGGCAGCTGGAAAAGGCAGCTTTTAAACGGTAAACTAGTCTCAGCCTTAGCTCTAGTAGCCCATTGATAATCAACACAAGGGATTGATGTTACTTAGACATTAAGCATCACCTAAACATGAGAGTGAAGTCCTGGCCCCATTGAGGTCAGTGACAATGCTTCCATTGATTTTAATGGAGCCAGGATTTTACTCTGTGTCTGTCGGCAGAGTGATGGACAGCACAAAGGCATAGCCAGGTTGAAGTAGGTTCCCCTTTGTGCATACACAGCTCTTTGTCCTGGCTGTGGAAACCTAAGGCACCACCACAAATTCCCCTTTGGTGAGGGGCTGTGTTGCTGTCCTGTTTGGCAGGCCCTTATGGCCAAGGAAAAGCTCTTGCAACAGCGCTGGGACTTTATGCTGTTGCCGCAGGGGTTCTGTCAGTTTTTCCAAAGGCTCTAAAATCTGCACACAGGCAGTTGCCTAAGAAAAGGCTTCTTATGTGACTTTGGACATGTTACTGAGACCTGCATAGAGCATCACCTGCAGCCCAGGAGGATATGGGAGGAAGGATGGGCTTGTGTGTAAGGCCCTGCCCTGCTCAGGCACACTGGCATCTCTTCCTCACATCATGGGACCTTGGCCAACTTTCCCTATCTGGTGGCTAGTTGGACTCTCCGGGGGCTTCTGGTGCTGAGCATAGGATTCAGGAGGCAATTGCATGGTGCAGTGTCTAAAGCTCGGGTGGAGCAGGCGTTTGCTTGGGAGGGGGTGAGAGACATTGGGGGATATTTGGGTAGGCAGCAAGCCTGGGGGGCACAGTGCTGAGCTTCCAGGGTGACAGTAGCTATGACCATGTGAGCAATGGGAATGAGGGGGAAGAGAAACCCTGCAAACCCTCCCTCCAGTCAGGAGCATTCTGAGGCCCACACAGCCCTGAGACAAGGAGTGGAGCTGAGAATGGGCAGGCTCAATGCATGGCTTGGGCACACAGCCCTGAGATCCAGTGGGGAGCAGAGAATGGGAAGATTTGGTGCATATCACAGGAGTGCAGGGCTGAGACTTACTAGGGCTGGCTAATTCTGTGGTGAGGAGTGGCCCTGAAGCCTATTTTGACTGGTACAGGGTTTTGACCAAACTGGGTTCTGAGGAGCTTTCAAAGGCTATGTTACATCAGACAGAGCGGAGCAGAGGAGGAGGGGTTGGGTACATTATGGGCTCAGGGACAAGTGTTGTAATTGTTGTTTTGACTGACAATAGTGAGTACACTCCAGGAATTTCTGGAGCTGCAATAGCAACACAATTCACTGCATTCCCGTCCCTATGCAGAATTTGCCAAAATATGTTACAGTCCCCACAGATGCCTCTCAATGGTGCCTACAGCTTAGAATGGGGTGGGTCACGTAGGTTAGTGACATGGGACCTCTTCTTGCTGCTGCTCTCTTGTTCTGTGGAATCACAGCATTTGCTATATCTATATAGAAAGGCTCTAGCTGTCACAGCTGCAAAGAAAACCTTCAGCACGTGAACTGAATGTGGCAACTTCCTGAGTCTGGAAGGGAGCCTGAACCAAGAGATATGAGGAACTGCTCCAGTTAAGAGGAACTGCCCCTAGCATTAGCTCAGATGCCCAATGATGATACTTTAGGCTTGGATTTTTCAAATGAGCGTAAGGGAGCTAGGCACTGAAATGTCAATGGAAATTAGGTGCCTAACTCCTCTAGCCCTTTTGAAAATCCAACCCCCCCATGCCAGCATAATTATTTTATTGCTGCTCAAAGCATTTCAGGTGAAGGCTGATCACAGATCAGTGCAATGGTTTGTAGTAAATTGTATTTATAGCTGCATAATGTATGTTCAGATTGTCCTGCCAGGAATGCAGGGAAAGGGGAGCCCCACAGCCCTGTTTACCCATCAGCAACGGGCTGCAGCTTCCTGAGCTGGCCAAGTAACCTCTGCTAGCTGGCAGCAAGTACCAGTCGTGCTGCTACAGCACAGAGGGGCTGGCGGGAGGGCTGATTCGTGTGCTGGCTGGTGCAGAGAGATGGGCGATTTGATTAGGGAGGGGTGAGGTACTTCTGGATTCCCAGTGCCTGTTACTGTCCCCACAAGGATAAGCAGAAAGGGTGTGCGGCTGTGCTGTGTGGGAAGTGTCACCTGAGCTCTGCATTTCCTGCTTTGCTAATGTTTGTGTTTATTCTTTTCTTGTAATGCCAATATTCTTTTGGGGCCTGAACTATGATTTTCCTGGTGCTCCAACACTTGACCCTGGGGAATTAAACTCTCCCATTGTGGAAGGGCATGAGGAGCACAGCACAATTATCATTCGTTATGAGCCTCCCAAGAGATGATTGTGGCCAGTGATCAGGAGTTCCAGTGCCAGTGACCGGAGAGGCCAGTAAGTGACAGTCAGCAGGACAACAGTGGAGTTGACACTCTACACCCCAGGGGAGCACCCTGTAACTCCCATATTCCTCATTTGTATATAATTGTTATATTGCATATAAAGCAGGCCGTGTGAGGTATCAGGGGACAGAGAGAAATCTGATGAGGTTCAACAAGGACAAGTGCAGAGTCCTGCACTTAGGACGGAAGAATCCCATGCACCGCTACAGACTAGGGACCGAGTTGCTAGGCAGCAGTTCTGCAGAAAAGGACCTAGGGGTTACAGTGGATGAGAAGCTGGATATGAGTCAACAGTGTGTCCTTGTTGCCAAGAAGGCTAACGGCATTTTGGGCTGTATAAGTAGGGACATTGCCAGCAGATCTAGGGACATGATCATTCCCCTCTATTCGACATTGGTGAGGCCTCATCTGGAGTACTGTGTCCAGTTTTGGGCCCCACACTACAAGAAGGATGTGGAAAAATTGGAAAGTGTCCAGCGGAGGGCAACAAAAATGATTAGGGGACTGGAACACATGACTTATGAGGAGAGGCTGAGGGAACTGGGATTGTTTAGTCTGTGGAAGAGAAGAATGAGGGGGAATTTGATAGCTGCTTTCAACTACCTGAAAGGGGGTTCCAAAGAGGATGGATCTAGACTGTTCTCAGTGGTAGCAGATGACAGAACGAGGAATAAAGGTCTCAGGTTGCAGTGGGGGAGGTTTAGGTTGGATATTAGGAAAAACTATTTCACTAGGAGGGTGGTGAAGCACTGCAATGCATTACCTAGGGAGGTGGTGGAATCTCCTTCCTTTGAAGTTTTTAAGATCAGGCTTGACAAAGCCCTGGCTGGGATGATTTAGTTGGGGATTGGTCCTGCTTTGAGCAGGGGGTTGGACTAGATGACCTCCTGAGGTCCCTTCCAACCCTGATATTCTATGATTCTATGACAGGTTGTGATCTGCCAAAAGTAATTGTTCTATCTAAATATGTGTATCATTAATGCATATGAAGTTATGAGAATGTGTTGTATGGTTGTCACTAAAATATGCTGTGGGTTTTGGAAGCGCCCAGATACTAGCTCCCCTAAAACAATAACCAGGGGGATAATCAACACCCAGGAGGGTGTTGAACAACCGTCAACAGCCATTGTCCAGCAAGGGAACTACAATGCAATGACTCACCTTCACAAGGCCACAACAAGGGAATTACTCAACCTTGCTGGGTGACTCAGCAATGCCCACCAGACTTGCCTGGACTTGTGCTCTCCAAGCACATGGACTGAGGGTATAAAACAGAACACAGTGGCCTTTTCTCCTCCCCACACCTACACTGCAAGCAACAAGGATGCTCAGAAGACTGATGATTTCAAAAGAGGAGACTGCCCCAGGTTTAAGGGAGAAACCTGTATATTAAAGACTGTAAGATCCAGTGGGGTGAGAACAATGCTTGATCTAAATACTGTCTAGTGTGATAAGGGTTAAGGTTTAGACTGCAAGCTTATATTTTATTTTATTTTGGTAACCACTCTGACTTTTTGCTTATCACATGTGTGACTTATCACTTATAATCTATCTGTTGTAATCAATAAACTTATTTTACTGTTTATCTTTACTAGTGAGTTTGCCTAAAGTGCCTGGTAAATCTGCTAAGGTTTACAAAGGCTGGTGTATATCCACTTTCCATTGATGAAGTGGTGAACTAATTAATAAACTTGCAATCTCAAGAAAGGGTCTTGAGCAGTGCAGGATGGTATATTTCTGAGGTACAAGGCTGGGAGCTGGGGGGATTTGGCTGGTGCCTTTCTCTGTGTGATTCATGAGTGGCTCTGGGAGCATTCATGCAATCCAGCTCGGTGTGCAGCTCCACATGCAGTTGTGCTGAGTGATAACAGTGCCTGGAGGGGTTTGCTGCTTGTCACTAGCAAAGCTTGTGAGAGACAGCCCAGGCTGGAGAGTTAAGGGGGCAAAGCGGTCCCACAGTCCCAGGCTGCACCCCGGGGATCCCGTCACAAGTCTAATAAGGGACTTTTAGGAAAACAAGCAGGAAGGAAACAGAATGGCTCACGATAAGCCCTTTTCAGCAAACACGGGTGGTTTGTTAAGAGACAAGGCCATTATGAGGGAAAAGGCCTGGGAACCAGAAGATCCAAAGGACAATAGCAGTTTAAAAAGGGACTCTCAGGAGAGGGGTTAGCACTCCAGGGGCAGTTGCCTGAAGAAGCTAGGCCTGCCTAGCACACCATGAGGGGGATGCTGGACTTCAGTAAGACAGAGATTTGTGTAGACTATTTGTTTTTTTTTAAATCCTTTTTCTGGATTGAGTTATTTCTACTGTTAAAGTAACACTACTCTGGTCTAAGCAGGCTGGTCACCACTGGCTCCAGACGCCTGCAGGTGTCCAAACTCAGTCAGACCTGGTGGATATGCACAGTTGATGCACAGGGTGCTGCGGCCCAAGGCCAGCTCAAAGAGTGGGGGAATGGTGGAATTCCACCCCAGGAGAGATGAGGGCCTGAGGCCTGACACCTGAGGGGCTGCACTTAAAGAGACCAGTAAGTGGTCAACAGTCCAGCTAGCCCTGCAACTGTGACAGGATCACATTAGTACATTTTTCAGCAATTTGCTCACACACATTGTTAGGGGGCTTATTCCTTCACCCACTTACTTCCCTGGTCCTTCTCGCATGAACAGAGAGCAACAATACCCGAAGTCCGAAGGTGCAAACAATTCGATGTTTATTGGGGTGAACTTCCAGCAAGCTTAAATACAAGTTCCTTTTTTCCTTATTTTCGAATCCCAACTTACTTCCAAATAAATTGGTTAGTCTCTAAGGTGCCACAAGTACTCCTTTTCAACTTACTTCCTGTTTGCCCCTAATTTATATAGTAATATTCTTAGCTATACCTTAACCAATCATTCTACTAAAATTTAACTAACCAATCCTAACATGGATTAGCTAACCAATTATATCCCACCACCTTAATTAGTTTACACCCAGCAAAATTAATTATACAGCAGACAGAAGCAATCACAGAACCAGACAGAGACCATGCCAATAAACAATAGCAAAGTGGGAACTATAATGACAAAACAATACAGAAGTGAGGATTTCACAACTACATCTGTAAAGACATAAGAGTTTCCCAGCTGTGTCTATTGATAAGTGAGTTCTTACCAGACAGAAAACTATCAACCTCAATTTCCTTTTACAGCTTCTAGGCACTTCCCTTTCTCTGGAGGTGATAGGCACTATAAGGACAGGATTAAATTCCTAACAGCCCAATAGCACCTTATTTCAATGTGACTAGTTTGGAATGTGAGGATGTGACCATTCACTTCCCAGCTTATGGCTGTCTCTGTCGCTTAGCCAAAGGCCTTAGCCTAAGAACAGGGCCTCAGACTGTCACAGTAAGAGAAGGCCCTTACACTGGCAGACAGTGATTTTGATTCTTTCTTTTATACCTCTAACTAGCCAAGTGATAGGAATACACCTAAATTCTTAGAGTACAGGCCTTTACAGGCAGGCCTGAATATCTATATCCTAACACTCCACCCCTTTTTTTTCTTTTTCTTTTGGGATCCTCCTGCCCAGGTATCCCTGGAATAGCATAGGACATATGGCGACACATTTCCTGATAGGTCCAGGCATCGAGGTGGAAGGTGTCGATGCTCCATCTGTCCCACTGCCCCTTGTGTAGTACCATGCCCTGCACCTTCTCTCGTACGGGCATACTACACCTATTCCAATTAGTGTTCCAGACTTCCCAGCGTAGTGGGCCCGAGAAGGTTGGGTCCGGGTTGTCTAGTACACATAGGTGGGGGGGGGCTTACTACATTACTTATAAGTTATAATTAGTGGCTGTTCTCTAGGGGGCTGTGCCCCCCTTGATCGTTTCCATATGCAATGTAACACACATATAGTTAACAATACACTAGCTGCTATGATACTCCACAGCAACACCGAGAGTCCTGACCTCTGCAGTATGGTCCAACATCCTGGCCACCACCAAAAACACTGCTTCTCCTCCTTTGATAAGGTTAAAATTTTGTCAGCGCCATCCTGTAGTGTGTATTGTAAGTGTGTCCAACTGTTGTCGCTTGCAGCAAGTTGCTCTTGTAATCTTTGTGTACTTTTGTCCATATTGTGTGTCCATTGAATATCCACAGTGAAATTTGGTATTGTCCAAACCAATTCAACTACTTGGTACGGTATCGGGTAGTAGGTGCTGGTTCGATTGTTTACAACGATTGAGTCCACTGATCCATTGGTGCACCATAGTCCAGGTGGCAGAGTATAGAAGTTCATAATTTTGTCATACACTGGAAGGATTTTGCCTCCTAGTGTTATATTGCAGGATTGCATACATTTCCAACAGAATACACCATACCCCATATACATTACCCCTAAATGCCCCCCCTTTGCAATAGGCCATTGATCCTGCTCCTCCATAGTCATAGGAGAGGGGCACATCCATATTCCTCCTCTGGATATACAACTGCTTAATGTGATGACAGTCCAATTTACCCCATTCCATGCCCCCCACCTATTCCCTAGTGGCTCCCAACGTGCTCCCCCTTCCCTACTTACTCCCATAGGGTACAAGGGAACCACCTTATTTGCATTTCCTTCCCATGGTATCATAGTAACAATTACACAAGAACTGTCCCCACAGGTCGGGGATGTTATTTTCCAGGTAGATGGGTATGTTTTTGCAATTGTGGATAAATATGGGCTAGCTTCCCGATTCAATACTGAAGGCCATTGTTCTGACCAAGCATCTCTCATAATATCCATTAACATTATTAACTGAGCATTTTGAATACCTATGCACACTTCTCCCCATGTTAGTCTTCTGAAGCCATCTTCTACCCATGTCACCAGGTCCCCTGCCCAATGAGTTAACTGCAAGTTTACCTCTACTGCTGTCCTCCACCCTGTGGCAACTGCTGATAGTTGCTGTGCCATTAATTCATTAATTTGTTGTTGAAATTTCACATTTTGGCTTACTAATTGTTTGGTTACCCACTCGTCCCCCAGATTCCATGTACCCAGCATAGTGTTCCCCGCTGCCCACAATCCCCTTTTCCGACGACGATTCCAGGTGTGTCCCCTCACCCATGCATTGAATTGTTGTTTCAATCCTTTTATGTACATACTACAATTAGGATGGATTTGGTCCACCCACCATTCCTTGGGGCGTACCACCCATGTAATAGAGTGAAAGGACACGTTAAAAAGTGCTGGCTGCACCTGCTCCCACAATGGCTCCCAGACATTTGCTCGTCGGGGAATATTCTTGGCTCCAGGCTGTGGCCACTTTAAATTTGGATTCTTCCAACTTGGCATCCATATCACCTGTAGGGTTACATTCTGTAAAATGGTTAACTCATCGTACACCCAGCGTCCCAAAGGGGATTTTACGCCTAATGTAATATGTACATAACAATCACACCTTTGGGGATTATCTTCCATGGAAGTACCATTGTGGTTACATATGGTAACATCACACCCTAAATGTGGGGCCCTATTTTCCCAAGAGGGTTCATTTGCTCCAGGAGACCAGAGAGTTATATTCTTTGGACCCTCTGTAACAAACCACATAGCTGGGTAACTGTGTTTTCCACTACCATTAATCATGGCAGCACCCAGGGAGTACCATGCGATATTTCCTGATAAATTTGATATTCTCCACCTGGTTGGGATTCCCCCATCTAATCCATAAACCATATACCGACACTGCCAAATTCCTGTTGGAGTATTAGTGGTACATCTTTCTATGGGGAGATTCTCATAGTCTTCATTAGCTTTATTACCACAGGTTGCATGTGTAGCCGTCCATGTGTTTCCTCCTTTTGACACTTCACATTGTGGGATCTGAATAGAATTTGTAAATGTGACAATTGTGATTAGCACTAGTAATTGTTCCATCCAGGGCCAGGGAATTTTCATCCTTTTCTCCTTTTTGAATTAACCTGTAATACATACATAACAAAATTTACATGTCCCCTTTCCCTATCCCCTGTTTGTACCTTTTTATTTGCGTGCAGTGAACCCACTCCCGTCCTCCATTCTCTGTACCCAGTAATAGCAGACTGGGCCCTAATTGGTCAAGGACAAGATAGGGGCCCTTCCATTTAGGAGCTGGGAATGGATGGTGTTGACCTGGAATCTTGTACATCACTAGATCTCCCACCATGGGTAGATCACGCTCCCCAGGCAGGTCGTACCACGCTCTGACTCTTGCTGCTCCTTGCTCGTCTCGCCAGGCCACCGCCTGCTGTACTTGTTTTACATGGTCAATTAAAGTTAAAATCCATTCTTGTGTTAGGCCGTGTGTAGTGACTTCCCCAGGTACTGGGGTAAGTAGATTTTCCCACCGTTCCATAGGCCTTCCCATGAGAGCTTCATATGGAGAAAATCCTGTGCCCTTTGATTCTCGGGCCCTTATTCTCATTAAGACAAAGGGCAGTAACTGTGACCAGTTTTTTCCTCCAACTTCCACTCCCTTTCTTAGCTCACTTTTAATGGTGCGGTTCATGCGTTCCACCTGCCCCGCAGCCTGGGGGTGGTAAGCAATGTGGAACAACTGTGTGATTCCAGTGAGGGCTGATAGCTCCCCTAACAGATCTGATCGAAAAGCAGCTCCTTGGTCTGAGTCAATCACCTTTGGGACCCCCCAGCGAGTGAATACCTCATTTACCAGTATTGCAGCAGTTACCCGGGCTGTTTGATACTTTGTGGGGAAAGCTTCCACCCACCTGCTGAAAGCATCCACTACCACCAACATGAATCGGTTTTTCCTGTGATCTGGTGGTAGGGGTCCTGTGTAATCAATCTGTATCCTTTCCCATGGTCCCCTTGGGGCTTGTCTCATTAATTCTCCCCTTAGCACCTTGTGAGGTGGGCTGTGCCTGGCACAGTCCAAACAACGTTCCAGATGTATTTTAAATCAGCTGCCATTCCTGGCCACCAGCACAACCTTTTTAAAGTTCCCAGTGCCTCCTCAAACCCGGGGTGTCCCCCTGCCAAGCTCCCATGCACCCAGCTTAAGAAAGCCGTCCGACTTCCCTGAGGGCACAACATGACCGGTCCCTCAGTTGTTAAGACACACCAAATCCCTTCCATTAGTTCCACCTTTGGCACATGCCTGTCCCCAAGTTTCATGATGCCTTCCAGTCCTGGGTCAGATTCCTGCAACTCTCGAATTCGCCCTCCCCGATCTGTATCCACCCCGCTTCTTGTTAACACTGCTACAGGCACACTCTCTTCTGGCTCCCAGGGCCATGGGGGTGCCTCTGTTGCAGCCCGCTTGGCCTCTACATCGGCCAGATTATTCCCTTTGCTTAGGGGTCCTGTTTTCTTGTGTGCCTTTACCTTCACCACATTGATCCGTGTAAAACAGTGACTCAGCTCCTCCACTCGCTTCCACCAGGTAGCATGCTTGATTGTGGAGCCGTCTGTCGCCCTGAAATGATTATCTGCCCACCATCTCAGCATTAATGTGGCACCACGAAATACATAATCTGAATCTACCACCACCCAACATTCTGCCTCAAATTTGGGATCCACTTCATTTAAAGCTGTTAGCAAGGCTGCCAGTTCTGCCTCCTGAGCTGACTTTGCTTCTAGTGAGAAACCAATGGTGCTGACTGTCTCATTGCCTCTGATTCCCACAACAGCTAAGCCTGCAGTTTTCCGTCCCCCTTGATAGCTACAACTTCCATCCAAAAACCATACCAGTGTCCCCTCCTTTACCTGATTGGGATTAGCTGCCCGAAACACCTGATGTTGGGTTTTACCTGGGCTGGCTTCACATTGGTGCGGGGTGCCAGCCAGATGTAATCCAGCTACCCAGACTATGGGTTCCTTTAACACCTCTGCTTTAATGTTTTCTGCCTGTAGAGCCAGCAACCATTTAGCAATACGCTGCCCACTCACTTGTCCCTGTAAAATAGTGTGCATGTTTAACAGCCGCAGGGGGTCATGATGAGATCGGATTATTACTTTCTGCATTCCCGTAAGGTATTTAAATTTCCCTACCCCCCAGTAGGAGCACAACAGCACCTTTTCACACCATCCATACTTCAATTCCACAGCACTCAAAAGTCGAGAGGCAAAGGCCACAGGTCGGTCCTTTGCTCCATACTCCTGTGTTAATGCACAACCAATGGTAGTGTCCGATACCAAAGGGTACAGATAAAAGAATTTCTCCCCATCTGGGGAGGCCAGCACTGGAGCACTGGCCAGGTTTTCCTTTAGCACTCTCACTGCCTCAGTACACTCTTCTGACCATTCCCAAGTTGAGGCTCGGGTTAGGTCAAATAGAGGCTGGGCTATTTCTGCATAATTGGCCACAAAATCCCTGCAAAATCCAGTTAGACCCAGAAAACTTTGCAAGCTTTTAACATCCGTAGGCAGTGGCAGGGACTGGATCAGTGGCACCCGTCCCTTATCGATTTCCCTTCCCATCTGAGACACTTCCACTCCTAAGTAGGTCACTCTTGTCTGTCCCATCTGAGCCTTTTTCCCATTGACCTTCAATCCTGCTCTTGCCAAAGCTTGCAAGACCTGCTCAGTTAGTTCCCTGTCTTCTTCCTCTGTCCCTGACATTAGCAACAGGTCGTCTACATATTGTATGCACCTTGCTGAATCCACCCCCTCCAGAGCCTGTCTCATGTATCTGTGAAAAATTGCAGGGGAGTCCCTATATCCCTGGGGTAGGACTGTCCAGCAGAATTGTCTGCCCTCCCATGTGAATGCAGTTTTATACTGACACGAGGTAGCTAGTGGCAGAGACCAAAATCCATTAGCTATGTCCAAAACAGTGAAAATTCGGAATTGGGGTCCAATACGGGCCAACATTTCAGGATACGCTGCCACCACTGAGGCTGGCGAATTGGCCAGAGCATTTAGTGCCCTGTAATCCACAGTGAGGCGCCAGGTACCATTTGGCTTCCTCACGGGCCACACAGCAGCATTACAAGGGGATGCAACTGCCCGAATCAGTCCCCTCTGTTCCAACTCCTCAATAGTTGCCCCCACCTCTGCCAATGCCTCCCGAGGAATAGGGTACTGTTTCTGTGGGGGAGGGTCCCCTCCCTCCATCAGTACCTCCATGCTGCCCCTCCCACAATCCAGGTTATCCTTAGCCCACACAGGGATGTGTTCCCACCCAGCCGGGGGGGTGGGAGGGCATGTGCCGCTTTAATGGTCATAGTGGCTATCCCCATGGGAATGGTATAGCCCTGACCGTCCTGTGTTTGCCCCAGTAAACACACCCAATTGGCTAAATCCAGTACAAGTCCCAGTTTGTGTAAATCTCCTGCCCCCAACAGATTAAGCATATCATTACAACCCCACATAATCTCCCCTTCCCCCCAGATTCCTTTGATTTGTCCCCTCCTCAGGGTTAACTGTGTCTCCCCTCCTGTTGCCCCTACAATTGTCACAGTCCCTTCTGAGGGTCTCCCCTGCCCCCATGTGGTTAAACTGATGGCTGCTCCAGTGTCTATCAAAAAATCCCTCATGGGACTCCCTTCGATTGCCCCCTGGAGCGTGGGGCGACCAGATGCATCCCGTCCTAAACTGAGAACATGGACAGGACGCCTCCCAGGGCACCCCTAAGTTGCAGTACCCACCTCTGTCCCTCCCACTGGTTCATGGGGGGACCGGGGGTCCTGGCACCGAACACATTCCTGTCTCCATGCAAAATTGTATGTCTGGCATTTCAGGCAGTCCCAGTCCCTTGGCCTCCGGGACCACTTTCCCCCTGATCTGGTAAGATCGTGGGTAGTCAGTTTAGCCTGCAGTCTCTGGATCTCTTGCTCTATAGCTGCCCGCTCATCCCTGACTACCCTCCCAAAGCCACGAACTCTCCCTCTACCTCCTCCTCTCCAGGCTGACCCACTCCTTTCCACCTTGTATTGATCCCCCGCAGTAATAGCATGGACTGGCTCTTCCCCCTGATGCATCTGCCTCCACACATCTGCCTGTTCCAGAAACTGGGGTAGCTGATTGGGAGCAAGTTCAGGGTGCTGCAACCTTAAATGCCCCACGAACTGCGGATTGCTCAGCTCCAACCATTTCTCCAGCAATTCCACACCCCTGCCCTGCTCCACACCCCCACCAGGTCCCGGTGCCCCTGTCTGGGGCATCACCCATGGACCGTCCAGGGGATCCACCCAGCACCGTGCCCAGGCCTGTATGCGATTAAGTGTATCCCGCCCTGTTTCCCCAGGGACTCGCTTCATCTTATTCATCCCCGCAGTACGAGAGTACACCCCAAACAAGTGTTTTGCCACCTGTCCGGGAATTAGAAATGGGTGTGCCACTCCTGCCACATCGATTCCCAAGGTACCTCGTCCCAAAAGACTACGCCATAAGATCACCTGGTCCTCACGAGTTAGACCCTCCATCTCCCTGCCCACTTCCACTAGCCACAGCACAAACTGATCCCGATCATCCCGGGGTACCTTTCCCAAACGGCCCAGTACTGCCTCCCGGTCCTTCAGGGACAAGGGGCGGATTTCTGCCTGTTCTACTACTTGTGGGGCATGGTCCCCCCACCCCGCAACCGGGGCCACTATTCCTGCCTCCTGCAGTTCCTCCCGGGTAGCCTCTCTCGCAGGGGCTGTAACTGTGGATCGCCGGCTTACAACGTCCCCTGGCAGTGGTGGGTACAGTGTTATTTCAGGGTAGGGTGGTGGAGTTGTCTCCTTCAGTTCCATTAGTGGGGCGGATGGTTTGAGGTCCCCAAATCCATTGCCCCCATGTTTACAATAATACAATTCCTCCTCTAAGTCTCCTACTCTCCCCAGCAGTTCGTCCCTCTCTCTCCGGATTGCCTCACAAGACTCCTCTGTCCGTGCAGCATCCCGTGCCTTCAAATCCGCTACCTCTACTGCTAACACAGATTTTTCTGTTAAAATCCGTTGCTGATCCACAATCTCCTCCAAATCCTTAATGTGTTGGAGGAGATCAGCTTCCCTTTTTACCCAGTATGCCATCCCAGCACACAAACCTTGAAATACCATTCCCTTTTTCCTACACTCCTTTCCCTTGGGGTCTCCCAAAACCTCTCCCATCTCCTTCTCAATCTCATCCCAGGTGAACCCCTGCACCTGGTATGGGCCCTGATTCTTCCTTATGCATTTGTTCAAAAAATCCGTTACCCCAGCTTGCCAGAACCCGCAACTACCATCACGAGAGTTCGCCATACCCCCTCCAAGCAGCTGCGCGGACTGTTGGGGAGGGGGACTTACAGGCTGCCACTCACCTATCCAATGCGATGTATCCAAGTCCCGGCACCAAGATGTTAGGGGGCTTATTCCTTCACCCACTTACTTCCCTGGTCCTTCTCGCATGAACAGAGAGCAACAATACCCGAAGTCCGAAGGTGCAAACAATTCGATGTTTATTGGGGTGAACTTCCAGCAAGCTTAAATACAAGTTCCTTTTTTCCTTATTTTCGAATCCCAACTTACTTCCTGTTTGCCCCTAATTTATATAGTAATATTCTTAGCTATACCTTAACCAATCATTCTACTAAAATTTAACTAACCAATCCTAACATGGATTAGCTAACCAATTATATCCCACCACCTTAATTAGTTTACACCCAGCAAAATTAATTATACAGCAGACAGAAGCAATCACAGAACCAGACAGAGACCATGCCAATAAACAATAGCAAAGTGGGAACTATAATGACAAAACAATACAGAAGTGAGGATTTCACAACTACATCTGTAAAGACATAAGAGTTTCCCAGCTGTGTCTATTGATAAGTGAGTTCTTACCAGACAGAAAACTATCAACCTCAATTTCCTTTTACAGCTTCTAGGCACTTCCCTTTCTCTGGAGGTGATAGGCACTATAAGGACAGGATTAAATTCCTAACAGCCCAATAGCACCTTATTTCAATGTGACTAGTTTGGAATGTGAGGATGTGACCATTCACTTCCCAGCTTATGGCTGCCTCTGTCGCTTAGCCAAAGGCCTTAGCCTAAGAACAGGGCCTCAGACTGTCACAGTAAGAGAAGGCCCTTACACTGGCAGACAGTGATTTTGATTCTTTCTTTTATACCTCTAACTAGCCAAGTGATAGGAATACACCTAAATTCTTAGAGTATAGGCCTTTACAGACAGGCCTGAATATCTATATCCTAACACACATAAAGGCAGCAGAGCTGCAAAGTCCACCCCCATGGTCCTCCTGAGCTGAGGAAACTAGGAATGTATAGGAGCATGTCATCTTACATTATCAAAGAAAAGGCAAGTTCCTAGTTCTTTTTCTCGCAAAGAGCCTTGAAAATCTAAACCTATGTATGCCTATCGCTCGGGGTCGCAGTTTTGGGCATCTGAGAGTTAAGGTTCACAGTCTCAAGCTTTTTTCTGCAACCAGGAGGCCTAGAAGCTTACTTTTTCTTTTAAATGAAAACTGAGATTTTGACAATCATATGGCTGCAGGAGCTGGGCCTTTAAGAAAAACACCGGCTATATCTCAAGACTTACAATTAAATCGTGAGAGTTGGCAATACTGACTCGTGCAATAGGAGGCTGAGCCACACGCACACTTTTCATGCAAAATGAGTCAGTTATGTTTGAGGCACAGGTCAACAAATTTCCTCCCTGACCTGCTTTGAAATCTGAATGATCAGGATGGACAGGAGTCATTTTTCAGAGTAACAGCCGTGTTAGTCTTGGTTTTGAAGTGAACAGAGGGTTGAGCCATTGTTTCACAGGACCACCCCAAAATGCTCTGACTGGCATTATAAATTCAGCCTTGTATATTACGGTACTGGGACATGTCTTTTCATAGAGGAGTGTGGACGCTAAACAGGTCCTCCCTCCAAACACTTTCATCCGCCAGCCAGTAAGTGGAGCTACGCACAAGCTATTACTTCTTGGACAAGGTTTGCAGAGATGGAAAGACTATTCTTGACACCTGAGTGCAAGGAAGACAATTTGTAACTGCTTGTAATGAGGAATGTGGCAAGGGCTAGAGTTCAGGTGAAAGCTTCAGGGAAGAGGCTTGCTGGTGAGAATTTACATCTCATGCAGGTCCCCCCGACATGGACAAGTGAACACCAAGAGCTGTAATGAATGATACCAGAGGCATTGTCTCTAATCTCAGGCACTGAAGCTTGTCAGGTCATGCTTCCAAGGCAGGACTCATGGAAAATTTCCTTTTATTTTTCAAATACACAAACTCTCCACCATTAAAATCTCTAAAACTCAAAGCATAAAGAAGCAGCCCTCAAGCATAAACACAGCCAACTTGTGAGCACACTATGAACATACTATCAAGCAACAGTTTCCAGTTGTCAATTTCTTCCATCCCTATGTGCAGCCGTGGACAGACAGGCCATTGTTCCAGAACTGGATCCGCTCCTGGAACAAATGCCCATTTTACACATTTCCTCCGGTGTGTAAATTTGCTTTCTCCACTGCAAAATGTTGCCTTTGTCCTGGAAATTCTGTGTTTCTCCATTTTAACAAGATGTGTGTTGGCCAAGCAGTTCTTTACGTATTTAAAGCAGTGAACAAAGTCCTTGTTCAAACCCACACATTTGCACACCCAATAGTTAGAAACAAGACTGCACTGCAGTCACATGGACACAGACATGTGACTTGTTTAAAATACAAAAACAACTGGAAGGTCCCTATAGGAAGAAGCATCACTTAGGTAACAGAGACAGACCAGTCGGAATACCCTCAGGTACCTGTTGACAATAGGATTTTAACCACAAACACTTTCAGTATCAAATTTTCAAGGACTGGGGCAAAGCTAGATCTTCGGCTTTAGAGGGCGTTGTTCAAAATCTTATGTTTTGTTGGCTGGAGAGCCTTAATCTATCCCACTTGGTGTAACAAACACAACAGGAGCATGGGATATAACTGGGCATCCCAATTCCCAGTAAAGAACTATGTCCTGCCCTCTCCATACATTGCAAAATCCTAGAGATGCCATCAGCTGACATGACATAAACTGAATATACATACGGAGCTCCTTCCTAGCAAGGCTGGTCTTGGGCGTCCCAGTGTCAAAACCACCTCCCGATGGCATCTGTTTTAAAGGAGGGAGTTAGTTGGTTAATTGAGTCAAGCACCAGAATGGAGTGTGCAGTCTTACAGAGAGGGAGCTCTGTATTTCTAGCCTAGAGTCACAAAGGTGCTTACGTGGCGACGGCTGGTTGTAGGTGCCTCTATCCCAGTTTTAGGCTCCACTGCGATTCACAAAACTCCCACTGAACTCTGTAGGTGCCCAAATTCACTCAGTGCCTAGGTTTTTGCAGTAAAAGGTTCCCTTGGAGCCTGCGTTTGTGCCTCAGGGCATGTGCAGTGCTGCCTCCTTCTAGGTGCCCAGGTGCCTACCTAGTGCTTAACCCTCAGAGTGATTTGCAGACTGGCATTCGCCCACCTAACTCCCATGCAGGGATCGATCCGATCAGCATCACAATATCTAAGTATCTTTGTGAATCTGCACCTCTCTTCATTCCGGAAGTAGCAGCAAAAAAATGTAAGAGAGAGAGATGTACACACAGTTCTGACCATTTTTTACCCTTTGGATAGTGTAAACATAAAGACCTACAATCTTAACCATGTCGTTAGCTGGCAACCTGAAGAAAAATGCCAGGGTTGGGGCAAAAAGGTATCAAGGTAAAAAAGATCTTTCTTCAGCTTGAATTTTGAAATCCTCCCGGTGAGCCAGGTTTGCCCTGGCTGACGACAGGCCGCTGCTCAGCTGCTGCTCCTTCCCGAGTCGCCTTCACAAAGTAGGCAACTGCAAGAGGCAAGGCTTTAAGCTTACTGCTCTGTGGGAGCCTTGCCTGTCAGGTTGTATTTGTGCAATGGGCTCCCCTAGCACAAGATACATGTAAGTACCTGCTAACAACAACTGGGCAGATGAGAGCCACAGCGGGTTTTACCTTTTGCCTCTGAAACAAAACTATCTTTGGGAAAATGAGAAGAATTTACTTTTTTTATATGTTCTGAATAAAAGGACCCTCTAATGAAGAAAGTACATGCAATGCCTTGGTTACCCTCATTACTACCTGAGAGCCACCCTCACCAGAGCACATTGCGCCCTGCATTACAGATGTGAGAAACATCAGGGATAGGAAAAAGCTGCCTGGCCCCAACTTCCTGCCCATTTTTAAACGTTCTAGTGATTTGCTCCCTCCTGCTCCCCAGACACAAAACGAGGAGTCTCCTGACTGCAGTGAACTATTTGGTTCAGCTGCCTTCTTTTCTGATTTGTTCTGTGTGTTTCTTACTTTCACTTGAATAAATCTGCCAAAGTTTCTTATTTTCCCACCTCTACATTGCTGCCTCATAGCACTGGGCAGGGCGTGTGATGGCTCGTGCAGTAAGAACTGTAAACCAGAGTCTAGGACGAAAGGTGCTAACAAATTACTGACCCCTAGGTCCCTATTTAATAGGTTTGGACACCATCAACAAAATGAAAAAAAAATCTCTGCGGACTCTGGGAATAGAATGCCGCTATTCAGCAGAGCGAGTAACCACGGGAACAGATTGCCACGGAGGTGGCAAGTTCTCTAGAACTTGGAGGACTAGCCGCACTTGAATAGCACTAACCTGAATCCATGTTACAGAGTGGTCTTGTTAGCAAATTAGACTCACTCAGGTTTTAGTCTATACCTCTTCTGCGGCAGTCAATGCAAGTTAAAAACACCACTGCTCTTGAGTGAAAGGTATGGGGGTGGACAGGATTCAAGTTAGGAGCAACACTCAGATTATAACTTGAGTTGATTTTGCAGTGAAGACAAGTCCTTGAAGTCTCTAAATCAGGACTGCGCAGAAGAATCTGCTCCAGTTGAGCCACGGATTATGGGCTTGATGCAGGAATCACCTGGTCATTCTCTGGTCTGTTCTTATGCAGGAGTATCAGATTATTTTAACATAATGGTCTCTTGAGGCCCTGAAATTCATACAATGTAGGGTTGTTGTAAATCTCTACTAGGATCACCTCAGCAGCAGGACAAGCCTGAATGCCTAAACCTTTCATCCTCTCCTAAATTCTTTGTTAATGTCTCCTGCAGGGAATGAGCTTGCTGGGACTGTAGCCAGAAATGCACCCAGTATCCCGTATCGGGCTTATACAGTCACATGACTCTCTCATTCTAGAGTCTAGCCTTCCGCCTTGTTGGCGCTGTTACTGCAGCTTACATAGCTGTACAGAATCAAGGAATGTGGAGCATGACAAAAAGCATGACACATCATGAATCAAACATTCTTGCTTTTGAAGTTTGGGTGAAGGTTTGGGAGGTTTCTGAATTGAGCTGGAGCAAAACTTTTAGCCAAACATCCAGTCTTGATTTAAAAATTGCCAGTGAGAATCCACCACAACTGTTAGTAAATTGTTCCAATGGTTGTTACCAATTACCATGTTAACTCAGAATTATCATAGAGTCATAGAAGATTTGGGTTGGAAGAGACGGCAGGAGGTCATCTAGTCCAATGGTTTTCAAACTGTGGGTCGCCGTTAAGTCCCGTCGGTGGTGCTGCCCAGCTCAGACAGGCTAGTCCCTACTTCTTCCGACACTGCGCTGCATCCCGGAAGCAGCCAGCAGCAGGTCCGACTCCTAGGTGGGGGGGCCACGGGGCTCTGCGCGCTGCCCCCACCCTGAGCATCGGCCATACACTTCCATTGGCCAGTTCCTGGACAATGGGATCTGGGGGCGGTGCCTATGGGTGAGAGCCACGCGGAGCCCCTTGCACGCCTCCACCTAGGAGCCAGACCTGCTGCTGACTGCTTCTGGGGCGCAGCGTGGTCTGCGGTGCCAGGACAGGCAGGAAGTCTGCCTTAGCACCCCCACTGTGCTGCTGACCAGGAGCTGACCGAGGTAAGCCCGCACCCCAATCCCCTGCCCCAGCCCTGAGCCCCCACCAAACCTGGAGCCTCTTCCTGCACCTCAAACCCCTCATCTCCAGACCCATCCCACAGCCCTTACCCACAGCCCCTCATCCCCAGCTCCATTAGGTCATGGGCATCAACAATTTTCTTCAACTGGGTCACCAGAAAAAGTTTGAAAGCCACTGACAGCCCCCTGCTCAAAGCAGGACCAACACCAACTAAATCATCCCAGATTGTCAAGCTGGGCCTTACAAACCTCTAAGGATGGAGATTCCAATTCTGGTCAGGTGTCTGCCTTTCCATAGTTAAGGCTGCAGCTAAGTTTCTGTGTGAAGCTGAATTTTACCCCTCTATAAAATGAGTGATTGTTACATAGCACTTTCTATCTGCACTTCTCAAGTGCTTTACCAAGGTAGGTCAGAATAATTTTTCAAATGGGAAGACTGAGACAAAGGGGGAAGGTGATGCGTCCAGGAACACGCAGCAGGTCAGTTGCAGATCTAGTCTGGTACTCTGTCCCCTAGCCCATATGCATGATCAATCTACCTTCTGGGTGGGGAAGTTAAGAAGGGGATGGTACTGTAACTCCTACTTTCCTGACTCCCTGGGCTTGTCAGTCTGTGACTTTGTTGGAGCCTGGGGGTGTTACATTCTAGTTTCCTTAGCTTGGGTCTTCACTGTGTTAAATGGCAGTTCACAGGCCCTGGCACAGCCACCAGGAGATGGCTCAGCTATGGGTGTTCACGCCACCACACTGTGTAAATAGCAAATGTGTGTAATGCACCGGATTTTCCGACAGAGTTCTTCTGGGCTATCCTTATTTAGGCACTGATTTAAAAAATGGAGTGGGAGCCCTACAGCCTGCACTGTGCCAGTCTATCACTGTCATGAGGGACCGGTCTGCAGTACAGAATCGCTCCAGCAGGACATGAATCAAGTTACTGCCAGAGGAGCAGCAGCCTGCTTTCAAATGATTGAAATATCTGCACAATTCTCTTACAAAAATAAATCAGAAAAATAAGACCCAACTGTCTGAAGCTGCCAATGCTTCCAAGCCCTGCCCAAGGTGCTGATTGCCCAGCTCCCATGAAAGGCAGTGTGCTGGCTCTGCAGAGCAGGGGACGACAAATCCCGTCAGCCCCCTTCTCACCACACGTCCCCTTACGCCTGGCCAGGTAAGGGGAAAGACCCTCAACCAGAAGTGGCCAGGCTTTGTTTAGGAGGGGGAGCTGTATGGCAGCAGGGAGCTGGAGAGAAGCCCAAGGAACTGTGGACAGCTGTGTGTGAAACAGGCTGTGACTGCCGGATGTCACAGGTGGGTGCAGGTGTGTGTGGGACGTATGTGGGAGCAGCAGTGGCTGGGCACGGAGCCAGCGCAGAGAGGCCTCAATGAAAGACACTAACTGAGCCTGGCCTGGAAACCTGCAAGCTTCAGTTTGCTGGAGTAGAGACTGGACTGGAGAGGGCACCCTAAGCTGAAAGAGCCCTGGCTCTGGACTGGCCAGACCCCAACAGGAACCGCTATTACACACCTTGAACTGTAACTGCTTGAGCCTCTGCACCTAGGGTATTTGCAGCCCTAGCAAAACTACCCCTTCACTCAGCACATGTGTCTGAGGGGTTATTGGGACCCACGGCCTGCAAGTAAGCCAGTCTCTGGCAACCTCACAAGTGCAGCTGGCCTGTGCAGGCTGCCTGTCTGTCTGCGTCAGCGGATTGGTGGGAGAAGTCAGTAGACTGGCTCTTATGCCCAGCAGCAGCACTTCAGCAGCTACTCAAAGCATTTGCCTACGGCTGCAATAGCTCCTGGGCCTGCTATTCCCAGCCCTGCTCCTGCCCTGTTCCACCCTTGGCCTCTGCCCTGCTCCTGCCTTGGCCCCAGCCTTGTCTCTCTCCAAGTACAGCGGCTCTGACCCTGGGCTGCGATTCCTCAGTACCGACTCCTGCCCTACCCACTAGGCCCTAGTCCTGCTCCCATCACTAAGCCCAACCACCCGTCTTCTGGTCACTGACAGCCCAATACAAACAAGAGGAGAATTAGAGCTGAGACAGAGAGTGCAGACTCTACAAAGGCCAATATCTCTCTGACAGAGCTAGCTGGCGTCCGACAGACCATGCTGGCCTAGGGTGCTGGCCTGCATGTGCAGAATGCAGTCCTTCAAGCTCAAGCCACACTGCCTTCAGCTCTGGCCCCTCTTCTCCATGAGTCTAAGCTCCCCCATCTGACAAATTCAATGGCCATCACAACAAATTTCGTGGGTTCCTAAATCAATGTTGGCTCCTATTTCTGATATGCTCAGAGATGGGGGTTGGACTAGATGGCTTTGAACACGGGGTTGGACTAGATGATCTGAGGTCTCTTCCAACCCTAATCTTCTATGATTCTATGTACCCCACTGACCAACCCTGAGTGGGACAGATTATCAGGCTGCTTCCTGAGGAGGCCCTAGCTTGGCATCTTCATTCCTGGAGCCATTCTGGGACAATGTGCGGACTTCATTCAAGCTATGGTGGTGATCTTCAAGTGTGCAGCTGAAGCTGCACTTCAGGTGTCAGCAGGAATGGCAGACGGTCCTGGAGTGCCAATGCTTGGCAGCAGACTTTGAGTAGAATGAGGCTGACCAGAGTTATCATTTCCAGCCTGGCCTAAAATGACACTATGAAAGATGACCTGGCATGGGTGGGATCACTGACCCACCTGGATGGGTTAGTCGACCTATGCATCAAGATCAACAGACTGCCTGACCGAATGCTGCCAAGAAAATATATAGTCCTCCCAGCATCCACCAGCCCCGCTGGCTCCAGCCCCGCCTTACCAGTCCTTTCTCCAATGCCCAAACCCATGCAAGTTGATCAGGTCCAGCCCTGTCTCCCCAGCATGGAGAACAACTGAGTTCCATAAAGCCACAGTGGAATTCTTGGGATATATCATTTTGCATGCGGGACACACCATGGACCCATGTCAGGTGGCAGCACTATCCAACTGGGCCATGCCTAAGGAGGTAGCAGGATGCAGCAATTCCTGGGGTTCGCCAGTTTCTACAGGCAATTTATTAAAGGATTCTCTAGCCTGGCAGCATGGTTAATGGTTTGCCCCAGTTTGCCTGGTCCACAGAGGCTCAGTTGGCCTTTGATCGACAGAAGTTTACCACAGCACTCATCCTGATTCACCCAGATCCCATTAAACCATTTACAATCGAGGTCCACACCTCAAACTTTGCCAAACTCAATATGCCCCCCACCCCTACTCCACCCTTGTGCCTTTTATTCTCAGAAGCTAACCCTGGCAGAAAAAAGCTATGATAGTCTGGACAAGGAGCTACTGGCTATCAAGGCAACTTTTGAGGAGTGACACGACCCCCTAGAATCATAGAATAACAGGGTTGGAAGGGACCTCAGGAGATCATCTAGTCCAACCCCCTGCTGAAAGCAGGACCAATCCCCAATTTTTGCCCCAGATCCCTAAATGGCCCCCTCAAAAATCAAACTGACAACCCTGGGTTTAGCAAGCCAATGCTCAAACCACTGAGCTATCCCTCGACCCTCTTGACCTTTAGAAGAAGCCTGATTTCCCATCCAAGTCCTGGAGTACCTACAGACTGCTAGATGCCTTAACCAATGCCAATCAATTCTTTCTCTGTGCTCGTGTGCCCACCTCTAGCAGCTTCTCAGATGAACAGAAGTCATTCAACCCCTTCCTGGTTCTGCCAGCCTGGCCCATATTCACAGGTAATGATATTTTGTCCCAAACTAAAGAGTAAAAGAAAAGTCAGAATGTCCTTATTGTCCACAGATTCCCAGCCCCTTGAAAGCCATGCAGCCCCAAGAGCTGCCTGTAACAAGGTTGTCAGGATACTGCATGAGATAGGCCCTCAGGAACCCTGGGTTGCTATGATGTCACTGCTGCTATTCTGATATAAATATAATTGCCACTTGAGAAGTCGGGGAGTTCTTCTGGCAGCTCCCCCCTGATTCCTTGTGTGCCCCTTGCTAATGTAAACCGGGTTCCCAGTGGTGATCCTCAGACCTGTGGAGCCTGACCTGCTGTTTGGCTCTGCATCTCTGCAGGAGGACATTAAGAATTTTGTGACAATGCTTCTATGCAGCCACAGTGACAATCAAATCACTAGTCTAGCTTCAGTTATTGGTTGGGTAATGCTTTAGCTGAGAACCAGGGGAGCTGCTAGGCCAGGGGTGGCCAACCTGAGCCTGAGAATGAGCCAGAATTTACCAATGTACATTTCCAAAAAGCCACCATTAGCTCCACTCCCCGCTCCCAGCGCCTCCTTATCAGCTGTTCCGTGGCATGCAGGAGGCTCTGCAGGGGGAGGGGGGAGGAGCGAGGGCACGGCAGGCTGAGGGGAGGGGTGGGGTGGGAAGGGGTGGAGTGGGGGCAGGGGCTGTGGCGGAGCCAGGGGTTGAGCATTGAGGACCCCCCAGCACACTGGAAAGTTGGCGCCTGTAGGTCCAGCCCCGGAGTCGGGGCCTAGACAAGGAGCCGCCTAGTAACTTCTGAAGAGCCACATGTGGCTCCGGAGCCCCAGATTGGCCACCCCTGTGCTAGGCCAACTCTACCTTTGAATGTAACATACTCAGGTCTGATTCCTGGATCACAATAGAAACTAGAAAGCCAGGACTTCACAAGAAAAATGCTGCTATATAGTGACAGGTAAGTACCATGGAAGCAACCAAATCCTAGTTGGTTACTGCAAAATACCAACTAATTCTAGGAGCCAGTTGCTGCCTATTGTCTTGGTCCTTAACCCTTCATATGCCAAGCATACAAAGAAAGGCAAATAAAAATTTGAAGAAAGATGCTAATGAAACACCTGGTGCCTCAGACAATGTCTAGAAGTGGGAGACAGAGGCTGCTCCAGTTTTCTGCCTCAAAGTGCAGAGGAGGAACAGTTACTAATCTAAACACTATCATCCTCCCACTCCTAGTCTAGTCCAGGGTGGGGAAGTGGACCACAAAGGCAGGACCTCTCAGTCCTGCTTCTCTTATATGAGGGTCACAATGAACATCTAACTGTCTAGGTAAAGAAAGGGTTAAATCTTTGTTTTCTCTGTAGCTTAGGTTTAAAAGAGGCAGGGCTGGGAGGCTGCATGGGGAAATGTGTGTAGGGGGAGGAGAGTTTGCTTCTGCTTGGCTCTTTCTCCATCCCCCGCCACTGAAAGTCTTGACCTTTTTAAAGGCTCAATCTGAACCCTGCTCCCTGGCGTCACATGATTGTCTCACTGCTGCGGTGCTTGTGGGTGTTCGCCTGGTAGATCAGGTGGTAGGGCTTCGCATTCTCCTCAATCACAGACTTCCCGAGCTCGCTGTCCTGTGCGTCCAGCTCATGCCGAGACAGGTGCTCCACAATCCCAGCTCCCAGGGAGTCCCCCAGCACATTGGTGGTGGTTCTCAGACGGTCCCTGGAAAGCAGCAGAGAAGAGTGACCATGAAAAACAGGATGAGTCTTTCAGGGAAATGTCATCACTTTTTGGTACCAGAGCTAGCTGAAAACTGTCAGAATTTCAACAGAAAAAGGGACACATTTTCCACAAACATTTTCAGGGAAATGTTCCCCATTTTTCAAGCAGCTCTAGTGCCTGGTGCTTTAGACAAAGGGTCAAAATGAAATTTGTGCTGAAAATCTTCCTAAGGCAGATCTAGGCAGCTACGGAATGGCCCCCCCAACTTGGGACACCTGAAGTTCGGTTTGACTCAGAGAAGTGATTTTAAAAAGAGTCCTTCTTATTCAACTGATCTACCCCCGCCTCTCACTTCCGCCCGACACTTCCCTGGAATGTCAACAGGACCAGTACAGCTCCACCGGTTTCAAAGGGATTGCTCTCAGTTTACAACTGGTGTGAGAGGGAAATCAGGCTCTGTGCATCGCTCTCAGTTCTGCTGCCTTTAAGGGTCTCAAAAAACTTGTGACTGGTTTTCATCTGGCAGAGCCAGCTGGGCTGAGATAGAGTGAACTGCAGCCTGGCATTGACAGAACTTCCCATCACTTCACACTTGTGCAGTCCTGCTCCAAGCACCGGGGCCCCACAGCTCTCCTGGAGGGGTAATTTGGCCTGCAGAACCTTTTCTACTGGTGATGGTGGAACAGAGCCTGTCCCACAGGGCTCAGAGCTGGCAGCTGGCTTTGGATCGGACTCACTGAAAGACAAACAAGGACACCCCCCACCCCACCAAGCTGTCTCTGAGCAGAACTGTGCTTTAAAATGAGCCTGAACAAAACCAACCAACCAAACTGCCCCCACCAAGAGTTTGACATAATATGATTGAAAATCATTTCCCACCAAATTGCTCTGGTTTCTTTGCCAGTAGCTGTTATGTCATCGTTCTACTTATTTATACACACACAAAAAGGTAATTGTGAAATAATTAAAGTGGCCACACACAAAACACACCTGACACAAAACCATGGAGTGAGGAGTGAAGCCACTGACTGGTACACTCCCTCTACACCCACTGGCACGGATGGGACTGTCACATCTACCCCAGAACCTTAATGCTGCCCTCAGGGATGGCAGCCACCTACCCCACGAGCACTGTTGCCAATAGGACCTGTTTCTTCACCGTTTCACCTTGTGCTCCTATTCTTCCAGTTCGGTTGACTGTGGGAGGCACATCTAGGCAGAAGTCATTTATCCTTGAACTTGCTCTGCTTACTTGTAATTCTTATGACCCCACACAAACCCCCTTCTTGGCCTCTGTGTTGGTGACAATCAGATTGTCCCTGCTGATCCTGGTGTGTACTCTACGATTGGGGTGGGCTAGGTGCCCCCACGTTATGTAGGATGCACGCCTATTACAGTACCAGTTCAGGAATGAAAGGGATGAAAACTGATTCTTGACAAGCAGGGGCCCAGAGGGTGGATCGAGCCTGTGTCATGTTCTGACTTGACTACACCTCGCTATAGAGATGACACTATATGTTACATATGTTGCAAAATGTGGGGGTAGGAGGATGGAATCCCTCTGGGTTAAGGCTGCGCCACGTGGCGTACGGTAATGAAAAGGTGTGTGTCTGTGGGTGGAGTAGAGGGCATGTACTGCTAGGTGCTTTAACTTTTCATTTCCTTGCCTTTGTGGTTTGTCAGGTAACTTGCATGTGTGGCAGCTGGAACTGGTTCCCAGCAGAGGGGTTCGTGCATGAATTGCCTCAGTTTTGGAATGTTTAAGCACTTGCATGACGTGAGTGGGCCAAGCGTTGTGTGAGGGCAGGGGTTCAGAGGGGACAGGGAGGGTGCTGGGCCTGTGCACGTAGGAGTGGGTGGAGCTTTGCTGGGGGATGACCCCCGAACTGTGCAAACACAGCTCTGAGGGCCTGCTACAGTCACCCTGGCACCAGCCTACGCCCTGCCTTGCTCTAACCCGACCCTGTGAAGCAGCGAGCAGAAAACGCTTCAGCACCAGTTAACTGAGTGAGTTATGAAAGGACCCAAGGAAAGGAACAGAAGCAGGCTGCTGCAGCATGACCTCTGGCCATGAGGGGGTGCTCAGGAGGCAGCTGATCCCTTATACGGTGTAATCATTTAAACACAACAGCCAACATCATTTCATCAGCTCCCTATTTTCCTTCGCCTTCCTCAGCCAACTCCAGGCCTGAGACCCTTCGCCAGCCTCCGTCCCCTGCTCTGTGTTGCAGGGGTGCACGTTCTGGCACTCACCCGTAGCCATTTGCCTGCAGCCCTGGTCAATTTTCTTCTTACCAACGCAATCCTAGACTTGGGAGCTGCTCTTTCAGTCTATTCCTGTGTTAATTTTTAATGCCCATAGTTAGCGTGACCCGCTTCAGTCTGCATCACAATGAACGCAGAATACACAAATATTGCTGCTGTCTGCCAGGGCCACACTCCAGCCCCGGTGGAACCGTCCCAAAAGTGGGGGGGCAGGAACCCCGCTCCTTCCATTGCCCCGCCCCCGGCCATGCTGGAACCCGGAGCGGGCTGGGAGCCGTAGACCCTCCAACTGCCCGGTGTGAGGGGGCCGAGAGCAACCCCCGGTGCAGGTGGAGGGTTTGTGGCTCCCCACAGTTGCCTGCATGGCTATTACTCTGACCTGGCTCCGGCCAGGGGCTAGGGCCTCAGAGCCGCAGCCAGCCATTGTAAGAGCCGTGTGGCCAGGCAGCAATGAGGAGCCTCCACCTGCCCTGGGCTGGGGGCCTAGGAGCAGGGACATGGGCTGGGGGCTTCTCTTGGTCCCCCCCACCCCAATCAGGTGGAGTGTCAGTGGCATGGCACCCCCCGCTGCCCAGGCTCCTCAGCCGGGCTCCAGCTGGCAGCCTGGTCAGAGGGTGGGGCTCTAGGGGGAAGAAGAGGAGCAGGGTTGGAGGTGGGGGCAGGGCTAATCTGTCCACTTTCAAAAAGTGGGAGGATCATGGCCCCCTGGCCCTCCCTATTCTGGCGCCGATGCCACACTCCTGCCCCCAGGGAGCCCTGTGCCTCCTTGAGACACAATCCCTTCCCAAGCTCCCTGCGTGCAGTACTGCCCCAATGCAGGCCTGCACCTTTTGGGGACAAGCTGGCCCTGAAGGTCTAGGAAAAGTCTTTAGGACTTGGCCAGTTAGAGCAAATGGAGCCTACTCTGCTCAGTGACCCAGCTGCTCTGAACATGGTCACTTGTGCCTGGAGTCTCTGGGATATGTGCTGAGGAGCCCTGGCTGGACCCCACATGTAAAGGAGTAGGCTGCAAGCCTAGTGATACAAGGTGGTCCTAGAGCCTTCACTGTGCTGTTTGGACCAGGCACTGAGCACAGCAAACTCCCGCACATAGCAGGAAGGACCTGGCTCTGCAGCTGGAGCAGAGCTCGCCATTGTGCAGGGCACTTACAGAAACCAGTCCACCGCAATGATGAGGGTGATGTCCTCAGTTGGCAGCCCCACCGATGTCAGCACAATCATCATGGTCACCAGGCCTGCCTGGGGGATGCCTGCCGCTCCAATGCTGGCTGCAGTGGCAGTGATGCTGGGGAGGATAGGAAGCACAGTGATCAGCAGGAGAAAGAAAGGTGTGGGCCATGCCCTGCAAAGGGGCAGGTCTTCATTCAATCAGTGTACACTTCTGCTCCCGCTGAAGCCACCAAGATCTTTGCCTTTGGCATCAGTGGAGCAGGTTCAAGCCCTAAATTTGGTTCCACACTTATTTTTATTTTATTCTATTTTTTAATTGCATGAAAAAAAACTATATTAAAACGTTAAATATGCAAAGTCACACACTGCAAAGGTAGGAAATGGCAGATCTCTGGTGGCCTGTGCAAACCTAGTGCTGCCACCTTGTGTCTAGGCATTATGGTACATTCCTTAATTCTATAACCATGCACTATGTTTCCACAGGACTGCACCTCATTCAGCACAAAGGACGGACAGTGCTCAGTGAAGGAGGCAGCTTGTTCAGTATTCCTCAGTCAGTTTGTAGCCCCTGCCTTATTTACTGCCACCATCCAAACCCTGCACTGCATGTGTGATGTGGAGTCTAACTACTTCTATGGGGAAAAAATATACAATACTAGAGGGTTCTTCACCTTAGTGGGCAAAGGTAGAAAAAAAATCCAATGGCTGGAAGTTTCAGTTAGACAAACTCAAACTGGAAATAAGGAACAATTTTTAATATTGAGAGTAATTTACCATGGGAACAACTTACCAAGGAACGTAGTGGATTCTATTACTTGCAGTCTTTAAATCAAAATTGGACGTCTTTCTAAAGGATCTGCTCTCGTTAACCCAGAAGCTGTGGCCAGAATTATGGAGGAGGTCAGAACTGATGGGCAAAATGGACCCCTCTGGCTTTATGTCTATGAATCTATAAGATTAAAGAGCTCTCTGCAATCAGAAATCTTCTCACCGGGTAGGAACGTACAGACTGTGATCAAGTCACCTCTTACCCTTCTCTTCAATAAGCTAAATATATTGAGCTTCTTTAGGCTGTCACTGCAAGGCAGGTTCTACAGACCTTGAATCATTCTTGTAGCTCTGCTCTGAACCCTCTACAATTTTTCCAACATCCTTTTTCAGGCATGGAGGCCAGAACTGGACACAGTGTCCAATAAAGGTCTCATCAAGAACATAAGAACAACCATACTGGGTCAGACCAAAGGTCCATCTAGCCCAGTATCCTGTCTTCCAACAGTGGCCAATGCCAGGTGCCCCAGATGGAATGAACAGAACAGGTAATCATCAAGTGATCCAACCCCTATCGCCCATTCCCAGTCTTTGGTAACCAGAGGCTAGGGACACTACCCCTGCACATCCTGGCTAGTAACCATTGATAGACCTATCCTTCATGAATTTATCTAGCTCTTTTTAGAACCCTGTTATAGCTTTGGCCTTCACAACGTCTTCTGGCAAAGAGTTCCACAGGTTGACTGTGCGTTGTGTGAAGAAATGCTTCCTTTTGTTTGTTTTAAACAGCTGACCCAGGCACACACAGCTTGGGCTAAGGAGCTGTTTAATTGCAGTGTAGACTTCTGGACCTGGGTTGGAGCACAGGGTCTAGGACCCTGCAGCCCCGCAGCAGTCTGGAGTCAGCTGGCACAGGCCAGCCCAGTGTGTCTAACTGCAGTGTAGACATACCCTTAGAAGGAAACTTTCCCAGATAATAGGGATGCAGATATCACAGCTTGTTTGGATGTATAAATGGGAACATGGGGTAGGAATAGGGAGATGGTAATATCTCTGCCTACAATACTGATGAATGAGGATAATCAGTGAGACAGTAATACCAGGGTACAAAATATATTGGAAGGACAGAACAGATCATGCTGGTGGGGGAGTGGCACTATATGTGAAAGAAAGCATCGAATCAAATAAAGTAAAAATTTTAAATGAACCAAATTGTACCACAGAATCTCTATGGATAGCAATCCATACTTGAATAATAAGAAAATAGCAGTAGGGACATATTACTGACCACCTGACCAGGATGGTGATTGTGACTGTGAAATGCTCAGGGAGATTAGAGAGGCTATAAAAACAAAAAAACTCAATAATAATGGGGGATTTCAACTATCCCCATATTGACAGTCACCTCAGGACGGGATGCCGAGATAAAGTTTCTTGACACCTTAAATGACTGCTTCTTGGAGCAGCTAGTCCTGGAACCCACAAGAGGAGAGGCAATTCTACATTTAGTCCAAAATGGAGGACAGGATCTGGTCCAAGAGATGAATATAGCTGGACTGCTTGGTAATAGTGACCATAATATAACTGAATTTAACATCCCTGTGGCAGGGAAAACACCACGGCAGCCGAGCATGGTAGCATTTAATTTCAGAAAGGGGAACTACATGAAAATTAGGAAGTTTGTTAAACAGAAATTAAAAGGTACAGCACCAAAAGTGAAATCCCGGCAAGCTTCATGGAAACTTTTTAAAGACACTGTAACAGAGGCTCAACTCAAATGTATACCCCAAATTAAAAAACATAGTAAGAGAATCAAAAAAAGAGCCACCGTGGCTAAACAACAAAGTAAGAGAAGCAGTGAGAGGCAAAAAGGCATCCTTTAAAAAGTGGAAGTTAAATCCTAGTGAGGAAAATAGAAAGGAGCATAAAGGCTGGCAAGCAAAGTGTAAAAATATAATTAGGAAGGCCAAAAAAGAATGTGAAGAACAGTTAGCCAAAGACTCAAAAACTAATAGCAAAATTTTTTTAAGTACATCAGAAGCAGGAAGCCTGCTAAACAACCAGTGGGGCCCCTGGACGAACAAGATGCTAAAGGAGCACTCAAGGATGATAAGGCCATTTCAGAGAAACTGGTGTCCCTAGCCTCTGTTTGCCAGAAGCTGGGAATGGGCGACAGAGGATGGATTACTTGATGATTGCCTGTTCTGTTCATTCCCTCTGGGGCACCTGGCACAGGCCGCTGTCGTAAGACAGGAGACTGGGCTAGATGGACCGTTGGTCTGACCCGATGTGGCCGTTCGTATGTTCTATGGCAGAGGTAGGGAACCTTTTTTCTACCACAGATCACTGACCCACAGAAAACAATCAGTCGCGGGTCACATAATAGTAAAAAGCAAGGGTCTGATCTAAAGCCCCCAGCCACGCCCCTTCCACCTCCCTGCCAGAGTCCTGTGGCCCCCACACCACCCCATGACCACCGGCCCCAAACCCCGCCCCACGCTAGCCTCCCAGCCCCAGAGGGGTGCCGGGAGGGCAGATGGCGTGGGCCCCAGCCCTGCCCAGGCCTGGAGCGCCTGGAAGTCAGGCAGCACACAGGCCTGCCTAGACCCAGAGTGCCAGGAGGGCAGGCGGGCAGCCCTCCAAGCTCTGGCTGGAGCACAGGGGGACTGGAGGAGCTGCACGCTGCACGGTAGTGAACAGGCGGGGAGAGGGCCTGGGCAGGGTGGAGTGTGGCCCACGCCTGGCTGTTTGGGGAGTCACAGCCTTCCCCAGCCTATAGGATACACGGGTTGGATGAAATTAAGCAACGGGCCAGATCCGGCCCACAGGCCATAGGTTCCCCACTCCTGTTCTATGGCATGGGGAAGCCAGAGGTGTCTAATGGCAGTGTAGACATACCTGAAAGGGTCTCAACTTTTAAGGCAGGCCCTGAAGGGAAGCAGTTTCATAGATACTAAGGTCAGAAGAGACCATTATGATCATCCAGTCCAACCTCCCGCACAATGCAGGCCACAGAATCTCACCCACCCACTCCTGAAATAAACCTCTCAACTATGTCTGAGCTATCGAAGTCCTCAAATTGTGGTTTAAAGATTTCAAGGAGCAGAGAATCCTCCAGCGAGTGACCCGTGCCCCATGCTACAGAGGAAGGTGAAAAACCTCCAGGGCCTCTTCCAATCTGCCCTGGAGGAAAATTCCTTCCCGACACCAAATATGGCTATCAGCTAAACCCTGAGCATATGGGCAACATTCACCAGCCAGATACCCAGGAAAGAATTTTCTATAGTAACTCAGATCCCACCTCATCTAACATCCCAGTTTCCCTGGCTTTGGGTTATGATTCCAGGGCGAGAAATGGCTCAGAAGGGACTTATGGACAGAGACTGGTCAGCAGCTGGAAAGATGTGTGATTATATAAACATGCAGCCTGTAGAGGGGCTGGAGCGATGACCTTTGGTGCGGAGTTCAAACTCCACGAAGTGCAGGACTGCTCAGGTCCTGGTGCTATTTCATCCCTTTCTACAGACAAGAGCCACAGCACAATCCACCCAAGCTGGGACTGAATGGAACAACCTAGCCTGGGGGAGTCAAACTCCCAGCCCCTGCTGTGGGGTGAAGAACCCTCCTGCAGCCTTTGAGGAAGGCAGGAGTTCTCCTATGCTCTGATCTAGTCCAGTGCCAGTTCACAGAGCCAGTGTCACCCAAAGAGGCAAGTAGTGCGAGCAATACATTCAGTGTATCACAAAGGTGCTCAAATCCCATCAGCCGCAAGCTCAACAGCTGGCCTCGGTCACCAGGCAGGCTCCTGCCATCCCTGTGGGCAGTGGCTGGTCAGGCATGCAGCACAGTGCACACTTGCAATGGCCATGAACGCAGGCTGCTTCCTGCATCCATACTCTGGTCTACTGTGTCCCAGCAGCAGTATGTGCCCTCCCCTGCACTTACCCATTTCAAAGGGAGATTTCAGGGCTCTGAGGGATGGAGCAGCCAGGAATGCCTAGGAATTCCACCCCCGCTGGGACATTCAGTCATAACTGCAAAGTGTTCCCGTGAGTTTGCCTGTTCCAGCGCAGGCATGCTGGCTGCTTGCTTTGTAACTCGCCATCTAGCCGGGCACTCCAGGGCAGAGCTGAGATCTGGGGACCCTCAAGCTATAGTTTGGGCTTTTGGCCCTTTTCACAGGTAACATCAATCAGGGAAGTTCAGTTTACAACCTGCTCACCGAGTTCAGTGATTAGCGAACATTACTGCTGCAGAGACAAGGCGTGGGAGGGAATAGCTTTGATTGGATCAGCTTCTGCTGGGGAAAGAGACAAGCTTTTAAGCTGCACTGAGCTCTTCTTCAGGGCTGGCCCAGCTTGTCTCCTTCTCCAACAGAAGCTGGTCCAAGGAAAGATATATTCCAGGTGAGCCCTGAGTGGGCCTGACTGTTATAAAAAGCCAGTCAGCTGCGAACCAGCTGAGCAGCGAACAGGAGAGAGGCTAACAGAGGGAGTTCACCTGGGGAGAGCCCACTGAGGCTTACATCTTGCTGTCTTCTCTGAGTAGTTACTAAAATTCCTGAGGAAACTCGTAGAAGGAAGGTAATATGGATGGTGAGCGTTCAGCTGTTGTGACCTACACTGGATGTGCCATGTTTGTCTTTCTTCCACAGGACAGAAGCCACTTTGTCTGTACGAAGTGCAAGCTGGTCTCCATATTGGAAGAGAAGGTTCAAGGTCTGGAGCAACAGGTATTGACCCTGCGTTGCATAAGAGAAACTGAAGATTTCCTGGACAGACGTCAGGATATGCTTCTAAGGACACAACATTCTGAAGATTCAGAGCAGGTTGCGCAGCGGGGACAGACGGACGGTGAAGAAATTTGGCAGCATGTGACCTCCAGAAGAAGAAAGGGGAGCGTCCATGTACCAGCAACGCAGATGCAGGTAAACAACCTTTTTCATGTTCTCCCCACAGCTACTAATGCAGAGAGTGGACTACATCTGAGGGAAGGGAACAGAAGGAGACTCCGCCGATTGGAAAGCATGAGATGCACTGTCCTAGGGTTGGGGGTTCCACGACCACCACTCCCAAGAGAAGGAGAAGGGTGGTGGTGGTCGCGGACTCTCTCCTCAGGGGGACTGAGTCATCTATCTGCCGCCCCGACCGGGAAAACCGAGAAGTCTGCTGCTTGCCAGGAGCTAAGATTCGCGATGTGACGGAGAGACTGCCAAGACTCATCAAGCCCTCGGATCGCTACCCCTTTCTGCTTCTGCACGTGGGCACCAATGATACTGCCAAGAATGACCTTGAATGGATCACTGCAGACTACGTGGCTCTGGGAAGAAGGATAAAGGAGTTTGAGGTGCAAGTGGTCTTCTCGTCCATCCTCCCCGTGGAAGGAAAAGGCCCAGGTAGAGACCAACGAATCGTGGAAGTCAATGAATGGCTACGCAGGTGGTGTCAGAGAGAAGGCTTTGGATTCTTTGACCATGGGATGGTGTTCCAAGAAGGAGGAGTGCTAGGCAGAGACGGGCTCCACCTAACTAAGAGAGGGAAGAGCATCTTCGCAAGCAGGCTGGCTAACCTAGTGAAGTGGGCTTTAAACTAGGTTCACCGGGGGAAGGAGACCAAAGCCCTGAGGTAAGTGGGGACGTGGGATACCGGGAGGACGCACGAGCAGGAGGATGCGAGAGGGAAGGGCTCCTGTCTCATACTGAGAAAGAGGGACAATCAGCAAGTTATCTCAAGTGCCTATACACAAATGCAAGAAGCCTGGGACACAAGCAGGGAGAACTGAAAGTCCTGGCACAGTCAAGGAATTATAATGTAGATTCATAGATATTTAGGTCAGAAGGGACCATTATGATCATCTAGTCTGACCTCCTGCACAATGCAGGCCACAGAATTTCACCCACCACTCCTAAAAAAGACCTCACACCTATATCTGTGCTATTGAAGTCCTCAAATTGTAGTTTGAAGACCTCAAGGAGCAGAGAATCCTCCAGCAAGTGACCCGTGCCCCATGCTACAGAGGAAGGCGAAAAACCTCCAGGGCCTTCCAATCTGCCCTGGAGGAAAATTCCTTCCCGACCCCAAATATGGCGATCAGCTAAACCCTGAGCATATGGGCAAGATTCATCAGCCAGATACTACAGAAAATTCTTTCCCGGGTAACTTGGATCTTACCCCATCTAAAAACCCATCACAGGCCATTGGGCCTATTTACCATGAATATTTAATTACCAAAACCATGTTATCCCATCATACCATCTCCTCCATAAACTTATCGAGTTTAATCTTAAAGCAAGATAGATCTTTTGCCCCCACTACTTCCCTCGGAAGGCTATTCCAAAACTTCATTCCTCTGATGGTTAGAAACCTTCGTCTAATTTCTAATCTAAATTTCCTAGTGGCCAGTTTATATCCATTTGTTCTTGTGTCCACATTGGTACTGAGTTTAAATAATTCCTCTCCCTCTCTGGTATTTATCCCTCTGATATATTTATAGAGAGCAATCATATCTCCCCTCAACCTTCTTTTAGTTAGGCTAAACAAGCCAAGCTCCCTGAGTCTCCTTTCATAAGACAAGTTTTCCATTCCTCGGATCATCCTAGTAGCCCTTCTCTGTACCTGTTCCAGTTTGAATTCATCCTTCTTAAACATGGGAGACCAGAACTGCACACAGTATTCCAGGTGAGGTCTCACCAGTGCCTTATATAACGGTACTAAAACCTCCTTATCCCTACTGGAAATACCTCTCCTGATGCATCCCAAGACGACATTAGCTTTTTTCACAGCCATATCACATTGGCAGCTCATAGTCATCCTATGATCAACCAATACTCCAAGGTCCTTTTCCTCCTCCGTTACTTCTAGTTGATGCGTCCCTAGCTTATAACTAAAATTCTTGTTATTAATCCCTAAATGCATGACCTTACACTTCTCACTATTAAATTTCATCCTATTCCTATTACTCCAGTTTACAAGGTCATCCAGATCCTCCTGTAGGGTATCCCTGTCCTTCTCTAAATTAGCAATACCTCCCAGCTTTGTATCATCTGCAAACTTTATTAGCACACTCCCACTTTTTGTGCCCAGGTCAGTAATAAAAAGATTAAATAAGATTGGTCCCAAAACTGATCCTTGAGGAACTCCACTGGTAACCTCCCTCCAACTTGACAGTTCACCTTTCAGTAGGACCCGTTGTAGTCTCCCCTTTAACCAATTCCCTATCCACCTTTCAATTTTCCTATTGATGCCCATCTTATCCAATTTAACTAATAATTCCCCATGTGGCACAGTATCAAACGCCTTACTAAAATCTAAGTAAATTAGATCCACTGCGTTTCCTTTATCTAAAAAATCTGTTACTCTCTCAAAGAAGGAGATCAGGTTGGTTTGGCACGATCTACCTTTTGTAAAACCATGTTGTATTTTGTCCCATTTACCATTGACTTCAATGTCCTTAACTACCTTCTCCTTCAAAATTTTTTCCAAGACCTTGCATACTACAGATGTCAAACTAACAGGCCTATAATTACTTGGATCACTTTTTTTCCCTTTCTTAAAAATAGGAACTATGTTAGCAATTCTCCAATCATACGGTACAACCCCTGAGTTTACAGATTCATTAAAAATTCTTGCTAATGGACTTGCAATTTCTTGTGCCAATTCTTTTAATATTCTTGGATGAAGATTATCTGGGCCCCCCGATTTAGTCCCATTAAGCTGTTTGAGTTTCGCTTCTACCTCAGATATGGTGATGTCTACCTCCATATCCTCATTCCCATTTATCATGCTACCATTATCCCTAAGATCCTCTTTAGTCTTATTAAAGACTGAGGCAAAGTATTTGTTTAGATATTGGGCCATGCCTAGATTATCCTTGACCTCCACTCCATCCTCAGTTTTTAGCGGTCCCACTTCTTTCTTTGTTTTCTTCCTATTTATATGACTATAGAACCTTTTACTATTGGTTTTAATTCCCTTTGCAAGGTCCAACTCTACTTGACTTTTAGCCTGTCTCACTTTATCCCTACATATTCTGACCTCAATAAGGTAGCTTTCCTTACTGATCCCTCCCTTCTTCCACTCCCTATATGCTTTCTGCTTTTTCTTAATTACCTCTCTAAGATGCTTGCTCATCCAGCTTGGTCTACAACTCCTGCCTATGAATTTTTTCCCCTTTCTTGGGATGCAGGCTTCCAATAGCTTCTGCAGCTTTAATTTAAAATAATCCCAGGCCTCCTCTACCTTTAAACCCATAAATTCTTCAGTCCAATCCACTTCCCTAACTAATTTCCTTAATTTTTGAAAGTCAGCCCTTTTGAAATCAAAAGCCCTAGTTGCAGATTTATTTTTGTTAATCCTTCCATTCAATTTGAACTGAATTAGCTCATGATCACTTGAGCCAAGATTATCCCCTACAACCATTTCCTCTATGAGGTCCTCATTACTCACCAAGACCAAATCTAAAATGGCATCCCCTCTAGTCGGTTCAGCAACTACTTGCTGAAGGAATCCATCAGCTATCGCATCTAGGAAAATCTGAGCCCTATTATTATTACTAGCACTCGTCCTCCAGTCTATATCTGGGAAGTTAAAGTCTCCCATGATCACACAGTTTCCATTAGTATTTACTTTATTAAAAACATTAAAAAGGGCTCTATCCATATCCAAATTAGATCCCGGCGGTCTATAGCACACCCCAAGCACCATCCCAGGGGAGGCTCTAATAGTTTTCTTCCCCAATTTAATTGTTGCCCAGACAGACTCAGTCATAGCCATTTCATCGCTTCTTATTTCTTTACATTCTATCTCATCATTGATATACAGTGCTACTCCACCACCTTTACCTTTATTTCGGTCTTTCCTAAACAGCACAGACCCTTCAATACCTGTAGCCCAGTCATGACGACTATTCCACCAGGTCTCTGTTATACCTAGAATATCTGGTTTCACTTCCTGTACCAGTAACTCTAGTTCCTCCATTTTGTTACCTAGGCTCCTTGCATTAGTGTACAAACATCTTAATTTTTGCTGTTTGGCCTCACTCACATTCTGAGCCCTATTAGGCACGGTTATTTTACTACCAGTATAACCTATTAGACTTGTATCTACACTGCCCTTCCTCCTACCTACAGCTGTATCCACTCTTACTTCATTTTCTTTCCACTCTACGCTAAATTCTGGCATGGAGATTACCTGGACATCTCCCAACCATCTCCCCCAAATTCCTAGTTTAAAGCTCTCTTAATCAGTTGTGCCAGCCTCCATCCTAGAAGTCTATTTCCTTCCCTACTCAGATGAAGTCCATCCCGAGAGAACTGTCCTCTATCCATGAATGCCTCCCAATGGCCATACATCCCAAAGCCCTCCTTATAGCACCACTGCCTAAGCCATCTATTGATAGTCATAATCTTGTCACACCTTTGTTGCCCTTCTCTAGGAACAGGCAGAATCCCACTAAAGATCACCTGAGCCTCAATTTCCTTAAGCGTCCTCCCCAGCCTAGCATAGTCTCCCTTAATACTTTCCAGCGAGAATCTAGCCGTATCATTTGTTCCCACATGAAGGATAATTAGGGGATTCTTTCCCGCTCCCTTTAGAATCCTTTTCAACCTCAGGTCTACATCCCGTATCTTAGCACCTGGAAGACAGCACACCCTCCTATTTTCTGGATCAGCTCTGGTTACAGGCCTATCTATTCTTCTCAGTAAAGAGTCCCCAATCACATAGACCTGCCTTTTCCTAGTGACGGTGCTATTCTCCAGTCTATCCCCTGTTCCCTCTGACTGCAAGTTTTTTCCATTCCCATTCTCCCTTGTAATCCTTTTTAACCCATCCTGTATCCTCCTGGGGCTCATATTTGGTGTAATCTCCATTAACTCTTCCCCTTTTCCTATAGGACTAACCGCTCTTCTCTTCTTCCTTGCCCTGTCACCTTCAGTGACTACCTGCTGAGCCCCTTCTTCATTTTCCAACTCTGCAAACCTATTCTGAAGCTCTATTTCTCCTTCACTAGCCCGTCTTTTCCTCTGCCTAGTTCTTTTAGTCACATGCTTCCACTGACCACTTTCCTCACCCAGTCTCCCCTCAGAATTCCCTAGTCCTGCTTCCATCTGCAAGTCTGAGCTTTTCCCTTCAGATACCTCATGTCTTTGCTCCATAATCTGCTCAAACCCCTTCCTAAACTCTACCAGACTTTCCACCTGCATCTCCAAACCTCTGATCTTTTCCTCCATCAGCTCTATCAGACGGCATTTCATGCAGAGAAAACTCTTACCAGGTGCCCCCTCCAGGATCATGTACATACCACAGCTTCCACATCCAGTCATCTTCATTGTGTCATCTGCTACATGGGTCACTCCCACTGCCACCTCTGAATCTGTCATAGCCTTCCCACCTAAATCCTGTTAATCTGGGAAACACAAACCACACCAAAACACCACCACCCACAGCAAAACCAAACCCCACACAAGCACCACAAGTCAAACTCCCACTCAGACTCCCCTGTTTACAGCTCTGTTTGCTAGCTCCTGTGCTGCTGCCTGACTGGCTGCTACCTTTATAGGACCCCTAGTCAGTGAAGCCCCGCCCCCTAATCAGGGCTCAGCTTCTCTCCCAGCACAAAGCCCCTACAAGCCTCTACACATACAGATACTACCAATACAAAACCAAACAAACACAAATACCTTCTCCTCCAACAGAACTCCCACTCAAACTCCCCTGTTTACAGCTCTGTTTGCTAGCTCCTGTGCCGCTGCAGCTGTCTGTGCCGCTGCCTGACTGTGATTGGAATAACAGAGACTTGGTGGGATAACTCACATGACTGGAGTACTGTCATGGATGGATACAAACTGTTCAGGAAGGACAGGCAGAGCAGAAAAGGTGGGGGAGTTGCATTGTATGTATGAGAGCAGTATGACTGCTCAGAGCTCCGGTATGAAACTGCAGAAAAACCCGAGTGTCTCTGGGTTAAGTTTAGAAGTGTGAGCAACAAGGGTGATGTCGTGGTGGGAGTCTGCTATAGATCACCGGACCAGGGGGATGAGGTGGACGAGGCTTTCTTCTGGCAACTCACGGAAGTTGCTAGATCGCAGGCCCTGGTTCTCATGGGAGACTTCAATCACCCTGATATCTGTTGGGAGAGCAATACCGCGGTGCACAGACAATCCAGGAAGTTTTTGGAAAGTGTAGAGGACAATTTCCTGGTGCAAGTGCTAGAGGAACCAACTAGGGGCAGAGCTCTCCTTGACCTGCTGCTCACAAACCAGGAAGAATTAGTAGGGGAAGCTAAAGTGGATGGGAACCTGGGAGGCAGTGACCATGAGATGGTCGAGTTCAGGATCCTGACAAAAGGAAGAAAGGAGAGCAGCAAAATACAGACCCTGGACTTCAGAAAAGCAGACTTTGACTCCCTCAGGGAACTGATGGGCAGGATCCCCTGGAAGAATAACACGAGGGGGAAAGGACTCCAGGAGAGCTGGCTGTATTTTAAAGAAGCCTTATTGAGGTTACAGGGACGAACCAGACTGATGTAGAGAAAGAATAGTAAATATAGCAGGTGACCAGCTTGGCTTAACAGTGAAATCTTTACTGATCTTGAACACAAAAAAGAAGCTTACAAGAAGTTGGGGATTGGTCCTGCTTTGAGCAGGGGGTTGGACTAGATGACCTCCTGAGGTCCCTTCCAACCCTGATATTCTATGATTCTATGATTGGACAAATGACCAGGGAAGAGTATAAAAATATTGCTCGGGCATGCAGGAGTGAAATCAGGAAGGCCAAATCACACCTGGAGTTGCAGCTAGCAAGAGATGTGAAGAGTAACAAGAAGGGTTTCTTCAGGTATGTTAGCAATAAGAAGAAAGTCAAGGAAAGTGTGGGCCCCTAACTGAATGAGGGAGGCAACCTAGTGACAGAGGATGTGGAAAAAGTGAATGTACTCAATGCTTTTTTTGCCTCTGTCTTCACGAACAAGGTCAGCTCCCAGACTACTGCACTGGGCAGCACAGCATGGGGAGGAGGTGACCAGCCCTCTGTGGAGAAAGAAGTGGTTCGGGACTATTTAGAAAAGCTGGACGAGCACAAGTCCATGGGGCCGGGTGCACTGCATCCGAGAGTGCTAAAGGAGTTGGCAGATGTGATTGCAGAGCCATTGGCCATTATCTTTGAAAACTCATGGCTATCGGTGGAGATCCCAGAAGACTGGAAAAACGTTAATGTAGTGCCCATCTTTAAAAAAGGGAAAAAGGAGGATCCTGGGAACTACAGGCCAGTCAGCCTCACCTCAGTCCCTGGAAAAATCATGGAGCAGGTCCTCAAGGAATCAATTCTGAAGCACTTAGAGGAGAGGAAAGTGATCAGGAACAGTCAGCATGGATTCACCAAGGGCAAGTTATGCCTGACTAATCTAATTGCCTTGTATGATGAAATAACTGGCTCTGTGGATGTGGGGAAAGCAGTGGATGGAGTTCCTTGACTTTAGCAAAGCTTTTGACACGGTCTCCCACAGTATTCTTGCCAGCAAGTTAAAGAAGTATGGGCTGGATGAATGGACTATAAAGTGGATAGAAAGCTGGCTTGATTGTCAGGCTCAACGGGTAGTGATCAATGGCTCCATGTCTAGTTGGCAGCCGGTATCAAGCCGAGTGCCCCAAGGGTTGGTCCTGGGGCCGGTTTTGTTCAATATCTTCATAAATGATCTGGAGGATGGCATGGATTGCACTCTCAGCAAGTTTGTAGATGACACTAAACTGGGAGGAGAGGTAGATATGCTGGAGGGAAGGGATAGGATACAGAGGGACCTGGAAAATTGAAGGTTTGGGCCAAAAGAAATCTGATGAGGTTCAACAAGGCCAAGTGCAGAGTCCTGCACTTAGGACGGAAGAATCCAATGCACCGCTACAGACTAGAGACCAAATGGCTAGGCAGCAGTTCTGCAGAAAACAATCTAGGGGTTATAGTGGAGGAGAAGCTGGATATGAGTCAACAGTGTGCCCTTGTTGCCAAGAAGGCCAATGGCATTTTGGGATGTATAAGTAGGAGCATTGCCAGCAGATCGAGGGACGTGATCGTTCCCCTCTATTCGGCATTGATGAGGCCTCATCTGGAGTACTGTGTCCACTTTTGGGCCCCACACTACAAGAAGGATGTGGAAAAATTGGCAAGCATCCAGCGGAGGCAACAAAAATGATTAGGGGACTGGAACACATGACTTATGAGGAGAGGCTGAGGGAACTGTGATTGTTTAGTCTGCGGAAAAGAAGAATGAGGGGGGATTTGATAGCTGCTTTCAACTACCTGAAAGGGGGTTCCAAAGAGGATGGATCTAGACTGTTCTCAGTGGTAGCAGATGGCAGAACAAGGAGTAATGGTCTCAGGTTGCAGTGGGGGAGGTTTAGGTTGGATATTAGGAAAAACCTTTTCACTAGGAGGGTGGTGAAACACTGGAATGCGTTACCTAGGGAGGTGGTGGAATCTCCTTCCTTAGAGGTTTTTAAGATCAGGCTTGAAAAAGCCCTGGCTGGGATGATTTACCTGGGGATTGGTCCTCCTTTGAGCAGGGGGTTGGACTAGATGACCTCCTGAGGTCCCTTCCAACCCTGAGATTCTATGATTCTATGATATTCCCTCTCCCACCTTATCTCTGTAATAGCCTGGGACCAACATGGTTGCAACAACACTGCAAACTGCGGTCATTGTCAGAGTCCCCTCCACCCTCAATCCCCCAACCCCCAACCTTTGCTGCTTGGCTCTCATGGGCTCATTCTGCTCACCATGGGGAGAGACTTCATGTACCCCAGTCTGAAAACCACAGCCTGATCTCTGGCCTGGGGCAGAACCGCCTCCCAGAACATGGCTGGCAAAAGTGGGGCCCTCTCTGAATTTGTTGTTTCCCCCTCTTCTCAGTCCCTTTTCAAAGCAGAACCAGTGCCTGATCCCTTTGGGGTCAGCCGTCAAGCCCTGCAAGATCCCCGATGCCTGACTCCCTCTGAATGGCAGAGGTTCTTGGGCCCAGTCACCTGATTGTGATGATTTGCCCGAAGTCGAGCTCGTAGTTGTTGACTTGTGCGATGAAGATGGCTGCCAGGGCCTCGTATAGAGCTGTGCCATCCATGTTAATGGTCGCGCCTACGGGCAGAACGAACCTGGTGATGCGCTTGTCCACCCCGTTGTTGTCTTCCAAGCACCTGAACGTAATGGGGAGTGTTGCCGAGCTGAAAGGAAACCCCAAACACCATGAAAGAGCCACACCCAACCTCTGCACCAGGGAGGGGGCCCTGGCCGGAGGCGTTTTGTGACCCCACTCACTCAGCAATAGACCCTGAAGGCTACTGGAGCCTACGCTGGGGGGAAGGACCAAGGGCTTGGCCCCTGGCATGGTGCCTCCAAGAACCTCTGTATTGTAGAGTGAGGCAGAAAGGTGGAAAGGGACTTGCCCAAAGTGACATGGAGAGTTAAGCTCAGAGCAAAGAGCAGAACCCAGGTTTCCTGACTCCCAGAGCTCTAACCACCAGACCATGCTGCCTTCCTCTAGGAAATAGCAAAGGCCACGCACTCCAGCATGCTTGGCCCTTCCCTGGTTTGTTATTATCCCACATCCCTGCTTTCTTGCCCTGCAAGGTGTAGAGGGGGAGGTCAGAAGTGGCTGCTGGGAGTCAGTGCAGACTGAGTGGGTCTCTTGGTGGTATAGTGCACTTTGAAGCTGCCTGAGAGTGTCAGGACTCCCAGCCCTGCTGCTGGCTGGGAGTGACGGTGTCAGGCCAGGAGTGGGGCCTCGCAGCAGGTTCCGCAGAAAGCTGTTTGTACTGCAGGAGTGTGGCACCATCTTGAGCTTCTTTGCACCAGTCTTAGACAAGGGTCTTGAGGCCCTTCTCCCCAATCACTGAGAAAGACTAGACAGCCTTGTCTGAGTGTGTATGTGTGAGTGTGTGAGAGCACATGTGAGTGCATGTGTGTGAGTGCGCATGTGTGAGTGCGTGTGAGAGCGGGTGTGTGAGAGCGCATGTGAATGTGTGTGAGCATTTGTGTGTGTGACTGCGTGTCTGTGAGAGCGCATGTGTGTGTATGAGAGCACGTGTGAGCGTGTCTGTGAATGTGTGTGTGAGAGGCAGGCTGAGCAGTCTCCCCCAGGCCAGGCCAGTGGTATATGAGTTTGGGCCCTGAGCTCAGGCGTGCAGTCCAGGACCAGCGGCTAAGTCCCCACCATCTCCTCCCCAGACAGATATGTTCGCCTCCTTGGTGGCTGGCACATACACTAATGCACGTAGATGGAGGCAGCCTGCCCTCATGATCACAGCTCCAATCCAGGGCCAAAGAAGGCCATGGGACTTTGTTGGGCTTGGGACTGGGTTCTAGGGCAAGAAGCTGGGAATCCCACCCCACAGCCTTGCGGTGGCAAGAGTTCAGCACTCACTGAGAATAACGAGAGCTTCTGAGCATGTGTCCCATGATGTCTAATTAGCTCCCCAGCCCTCCCCCACAGGTAGGGTTGCCAACTTTCTAATTGCACAAAACCCTTCATCAGCAACACCCTTGCCACGCCCCTGCCCTGCCCCACCCCTGAGGCCCCACACTCCACTCACTCTAGCCCTCCTCCCTCCTTCGCTCGCTCTCCCGCACCCTCACTCACTTTCACTGGGCTGGGGCAGAGGGTTGAGCTGTGGGAGGGGGTACAGGCTCTGGGCTGGGGGTGTGGGCTCTGGGGTGGGGCCAGAAATGAGGGGTTCAGGGTGTGGGAGGGGGCTCTGGGCTGGGGCAGTGGGTTGGGGTGCAGGAAGGGGTGCAGGGTGCAGACTCCGGGAGGGAGGAAGGGGGTGGGAGTGGGTTCTGATCTGGGGCAGAGGATTCGGGCTCCAGCTGGGCAGCGCTTACCTCAGGTGGCTCCCAGTCGGCGGCGCAGTGGGGCTAAGGCAGGCTCCCTGCCTGCCCTGGCTCCATGCTGCTCCTGGAAGTGGCCGGCATGTCTGACCCCTGGCGGAGACACAGCCAGGCAGTTCTGCACAGTGCACACTGCCCGCATCCACAGGCGCCATCCCCACAGCTCCCACTGGTGTGGTTCCTGGCCAACGGGAGCTGCGGAGCTGGCGCTCGGGGCAAGGGTAGTGCACGGAGCTTCCCTGATCACCCCTGTGCCTAGGGGCTGCAGGGACATGCTGGCTGCTTCCAGGAGCTGCATGGAGCCAGGGCAGGCAGGGAGCCTGCCTTAGCCCCACTGTGCTGCTGACCAGACTTTTAACAGCCCGGTCAGCAGTGTTGACCGGAGCCGCCAGGGTCCTTTTTCGACTGGGAATTCCGGTTGAAAACCAGATGCCTGGCAACCCTGCCCACGGGTTGCTGTGCCCCTGCCCAGCGCAGTCTGCCTGGGGAAGCAGCATACCTTGAGGAGGTGCCCAGTGCGGTGATGAGGGCCTGCAGAAGGCCTGTGATGAACACCCATGGGTTCTTGTGGGTGACAATGAAGTACAGCAGCGGCAGGACACACAGGGAGTGTATGAGCAACCCCACGATGACGGTGAGCGTGTACATTCCCAGCTGGCCCCCCATTACTGCTAAGTTGTCCATCTCCAGAATCTTGCCAGCGATTAAGAATAGGATCCCGACGGGGGCGTACCTGTCACAGAACACAGGGACCAGGGCTTAGAACTGGCCTCCAGAATCGCACATAACTGCATCGGCTCTCCCACGCTGTACAGAGCCACAGGAGGTTGGGGCACCCAAAGACACAGGCCACGCATGAAGTCGCCAGACGGGGTTTTAGCTGCCCCCTCCTGGAAGCTGCAGGGACAGCAGAGAGCTGACCTGTGGATTCAAATGACCAAGCAATGTCTGTCTGTCAATGGCCTCAGTCCCCTGCTGGCTGCACAGGCTGGGGCACTGGGTGGGATTGCTCCTCCACTGAAATCCACCCCTCTGTGATAGCACTGGCCTCTGCATGACGGGCTCTCCAAATCCCTTTCTGTCCCCTCCCAGCCAGGCCCCTCCACCTGGAGGGCAGTATTAACTCAGGGCGAGGTACAGGCAGGAGCATCATGGAAACACTGGCTATGCAGATATTTTCATGTAAACCCTTCTTGAAATATCGGTGGGACTCAGGGGAGCAAATGTTGCTAGCAATGCTGAACTTGGGTCCAAGCAGAGAAGTAAAAGGAGAGGCTGGTCAGGAAACATTTTGTCTGAAGTATGTTTGCATCAGCCCTTACATCCTCTCCTGCGTTGGGACCTGCCCTCTCTGCTCCTCCATTTCCGTCTCACCCCACAGAACTTCCTAACTAGGGCTCCCAGCTCCGATCCCATCCCGCGAGTGCAGGGCTCCCAGCTCCGATGCCATCCCGTGAACACAGGGCTCCCAGCTCCCATCCTATCCTGGCAGCGCAGGGCTCCCGGCTCCGATATACCATTCTGAGAACGCAGGGCTCCCGGCTCTGATCCCATCCCGCGAGCACAGGGCTCTAGGCTCTGATCCCATCCCGCAAGCGCAGAACTCCCGCCTCCCATCCCATCCTGCGGGAGCAGAGCTCCCAGCTCTGATCCATCCTGCGGGTGCAGGGCTCCCATCCCACGAGCACAGGGCTCCCAGATCCCATTCCATGAGTACAGGGCTCTCAGCTCCCATCCATCCTGCGGGTGCAGAGCTCCCGGCTCTGATCCATCTAGTGAGTGCAGGGCTGCCTTTCAGCGGGAGGCGCCCTAGTGCTGAGATGGAGGCGGTCACAGGAAGGTAAAATTAGGGAAAGATAAAAGAGAACCATGCCTCCATGGACACACCCTTCAGGTACTCAGGGTCCCACTCAGGACTCCCGGCTCCCAGTCAGAGCTCAGACTGTGGCTTTGAGGCTTACACTCGTGGCTCAGGGCTCACCCCTAGGGACTCCCATTCAAGTGTTCGTATTCAAGAGGCTCAGGGCTCACACTCAGCCATGTGGGAAGTTTGGAACAGTTCAGGCATCTTGGCTTTCCTCTGCCCCTCCCGGCCTCAGCGTGAAAGCACATTCCCAGCAGGAGGCAGCAGCTAGGGCTCCCCGGAGGCAGCCTGTCCTTGGGAGATTTGACCTGATTTGAATAATGTGCCAGACCTTTAGGGGCTTGTCTGCCCCTGTGCCCCTTGGCAGCTCCCTTGACCATAGCTCTCCCCAACTCACCCTGGCCCTTGCATAGTAGAAATCTCCTGCAACTCAGGTTGCAGTCATTGAATGTGCCCTTTCCTTCAGCTGGGCATGCATGAGAGCAAAGCATTTAGAAGCCAAATAACTTTGATGTCAGTGATCAGAGGAGGGAGTTGTTGGTTCTAGCCCCGCATGAGCCAGGGACAGGGAGAACAGGCTCCTCACAAGCTGTACTCACTAGCTTGACTTGGTGCATTGCTGTTTAAGGAGGTGGCTCAGTGTTGCAGGTGCTGCAAGGAGCCTTCCCTTCTGAATCACTATGATGGTCCCAATGCAGTGGACAAGCGGCCATTTCCCAACAGACACCATCACAGAAAATAGTCTCAGCAGAGAGACCCGGCCTGCCAGTCCAGCACATTCCATCAGTTCATGGGAAAGGGAAAACGCCACATCCCACCCGTGACAGGAAACACTGTGCTATTAATCCTTCCATGCAAAGCCGTCACAGGACTGAACAGATGGTCAAACTGAGTCACACAGAGGTTATGTGGTTTGCCCAGCATCACAGAGTGACCCAGTGACAGAGAGGAAGATAAAAAACAGGAGTCCTGACTCCAGAGTTGGCTTTCGATCAACATTTTTAGTGGTCCATGAGTTTGGGGTTCTGAATTTTGTAAGACAGATCTGCCTCCTTCAATCTCCATTTTTCAACAGTCTGAGGGTCCCTTCCCCACAAAATACCCACCAGCCGAGGGTGCCCTGAGCTAGGAGCCAGGAGTGTCAGGAGTTCAAGGCTCAGAATCTCCAGTCAATACTGTCACCTATTCATAGCTTCCAAGACCCAGAAGAGACCTTTGTGATCACCTAGTCTGAATCCCTGGATAGCACAGGCCAGAGACCTACCCCAGGAGAACTCCTAGAGTGGGCCCCTTAGAAAAAATCCAATCTTGATTTAAATATTGTTTATGATGGAGAATCCACCATGCCCCATAGTAAATTGTTCCAATGGTTAACTACTCTTACCATTAAAAATGTGTGCCTTATTTTCAATCTGAATTGGGCTATCTTCAATGTTCAGCCATTGGATAGTGTTAGATCTGTGCTTGGCTGAAAAGCCCATTATCAAATATTTGTTCCCCATGTAGGTATTTAGAGTGTAATTAACTTGCCCCTTAACCTTCTCTTTGTTATAATTGACTGAGCTCCTTGAGTCTATCACTACAAAGCATGTTTTCTAATCCTTTAGTCATTCTCATGGCTTTTCTCTGAACCCTCTCAAATGTACCAACATCCTTCTTGAATTGTGAGCACCAGAACTGGACACAGAATTCCAGCAACAGTCACACCAGGGCCAATACAGAAGTAAAATAACCTCTCTACTCCTACTTGAGATTTCCCTTGCTTATGCACCGAAGGATTGCATTAGACCTTTGGAGTGCAGCGTTGCACTGGGAGCTCATGTTCAGCTGATTGTCCACCTCTACCATGACCCCTGAATCTTTTTCAGAGTCACTGCTTCCCAGGATAGTGTTCCCCATCCTGGAAGTAGGGCCTCCATTCTTTGTTTCCAGATGTACACAGGTATATTTTGCTGTATTAAAAGTATATTTTGCTTCCCAAGCAATCCAGATCTGACCTCTACCATATTTACCACTCCCACAATTTTTGTGTCATCCACAAACTTTATTATTGATGATTTGATGTCTTCTTTCAGATTATTGATAAAAATGTTAAGTAGCATAGGGCCAAGAACTGATCCCTGTGGGACCCCACTAGAAACACACCCACTCAATGATTCCCCATTTACAATGATATTTTGAGACCTATCAGTTAGTCAGTTTTTAATCCATTTAGTGTGCACCGTGTTAATTTTACAACCACCTAGATTTTTAATCAAAATGTCCTTTGATAACCAATATGGCCTCTTCCTTGACAGGGGGATTGTGGCTTTTGGGGCAACTAGGGCTATGTTTACACTAGCACTTGTGTCGGTAAAACTTTGAGTCCGGGGTATGAAAAAACACCCCCTGACAGACATAAGTTTCACAGACAAAAGCGTCGGTGTGGGCTGCGCTATGTTGGCAGGAGACACTCTGCTGCCGACAGAGCTACTGCCACTCGTTGGGGTGGTTTAATTACGCTGGTGGGAGAGCAGCCACACAGGAGACCTTACAGCGGTGCCGCTGCAGCGATAGGGCTGTGCCCCTGTAAGGTCTGTAGTGTAGACACAGCCTCATAAAGTGGCCTTAATTCACAGTCATTCACTTTGTTCTGATTCAATTCTTCCTCCCAGCTGACTTGGCTCATAATTGTTTTCAGCTTTGTGAAACTGGCCCTTTTAAAGCACCAAGTATTGATATCACTGGACTCCATTCTGTTTGTACATTATAAATGTGATAAGTCATGATCACTTGTGCCTAAGCTACCATTCATTTTTAGTTCTGTGCTCAGTTCCTCTTTAGCTGTCAAGACAAGGTCTAATATAGACTTCCCCCATGTTGGATGCAACACTTTTTGAGTTCACAGCCCTTTTTGCTGGGCAAGGCTTCAGACCCCTACCTTAGGAAGACCAGTATCATCCCCCCATTTTACAGCTAACAGGACTCCTGGCAATTAGAAACAGATGCCAGATCTCTAATACCCAGATCCAAGATTCAGTCACTCCTCCTTTCAACTAGAGTCTGCTGAACCTATGCACTTGGCTCTCTGGCTGCAGCAACTGCTCTAACCACTCCTGTCCCAGGCTCAGAAACAGAACCCCGGAGTCCTGACACCCAGTATTCTACTGCTGTGTTGCAAGCAATGTATTGTCCACTGATAAAACGTGTGTCACACACCCCTCTATTGGCTGAGCCATACAGAGGATAACAGCCTACTACTGCTACCAGCAACACTTTTAGCTCAAGGGGCAAATATATGTTAAATGCCCCAAAACTTCATTACTGCAGAGTTAAAGTTGCCCAGTGGTGCCTCCTGCCCTTCCAGAATGTGGACAGTGGCTAAACCAAAACCTCTGAAAATCAGAAAATACAAAGTTAAGGTACATGCCAGCCCTGCAATGCAACCTTAACTGTGCCAATTCTGGAGCTGGTAACAGCCACTGGGAATGGGTTAAAGGTTAACAAACTACCAAGGAAAGTGGTGGATTCTTCACCTCTTGATCTCCACAAATGCAGACTGATCACCCTTCTGGAGGGTGCTGTAGTCAGACACAAGTTATTAGTCTCAGTACAGGAGTATCTGGATAAAAAGGCAGGACATTGACACAGGGCAATCTGGATTGCTTGGGAAGCTGGGCACAGGCAAACAATACATATTTTTAAAGTACCTACACGGGAACAGAAATTTGATACCAGAGCACTCTGCACTCTAGCAGAGAAAGGTCTAACATGTTAATGGCTGGAAGCTGAAGCCAGATAAATTCAGTCTAGCAATAAGACACACATCTTTAATAATGAGGGTAGTTAACCATTGGAACAACTTAATGAGGGTTGTGGCATGTGTGACGATGCACCCCATAATGCTTTACGGAAATATGCGCATGAATGTAAATATGACATGGCTGGAATATGTTTTATGCTACATATGCCATGTAACATCTCTCTGCAAAGGTTATGATCTACTGAATACATTCATCCTATCTGTATACATGTATCATTTTTGTATTTGAAGTTATAAATATTGGCTATGTACTTGTTTAATTTTAAATAGCCTCAGTGAAGCAGTTGGTTAGCTTCCTGAGAAAATACTATTCTCAGTAAGTGCCCAATCAAGAAACACTTAAGTCAACAATGAATGTGGAGATGCCAATCCACATCTGAGCTTTCCCAGGAATGTGGCTTGGCTGGTAAGGAACTCAGTCTGCATGGACATGTGACTTGCCAATGTGACTCCAAAACTCCATTTTGTAGCTGGATTCTACACAGGGGGAGGGAGGGGTGTCCACCCACAAGAGAAAGTCTATTTAAACCCCTGGGAGACCCCTCCATTTTGTCTTCAGTTGGCTCAAGAGATAGCCTCTCCACCTCAAAGGATACCTGAAAGAAACCAGGACTACAGGAGGTGTAAGTGATTGCTGGACCCAGACTAGAAGGAGACTAGTCTGTAAAAGGAAGATTACTGGAATTCCTCTGAGGGTGAGGTTATATCTGCATTCAGTTTTCTTACTGTATTAGGCATAGACTTGCATGTTTTATTTTATTTTGTTTGGTAATTTACTTTGTTTTGTCTGTCATCACTTGGAACCACTTAAATCCTACTTTTTGTATTTAATAAAATCACTTTTTACTTATTAATTAACCCAGAGTATGTATTAATACCTGGGGGGGGGGGGGTGCAAACAGCTGAGCATATCTCTCTATCAGTGTTATAGAGGGCGAACAATTTATGAATTTATCCTATATAAGCTTTATACAGGGTAAAACAGGTTTATTTGGGGTTTGGACCCCACTGGGAGTTGGGCATCTGAGTGTTAAAGACAGGAACACTTCTTAAGCTGCTTTCAGTTTGTGGACGTGGTTCAGACCTGGGCCTGTGTTTGTAGCCGGCAAGCATGTCTGGCACAACCAGGCAGGGTTCTGGAGTCCCAAGCTGGCAGGAAAGGCGGGGCAGAAGTACTCTTGGCAAATCAGTGGCCAGCCCCAAGGGGGTTTCTGTGATCCAACCCGTCACAGCATGTATCTTAATTTTGTATTTCCTAGTTTTCAGAGGTTTCTGTTTAGTCTCTCTCCACACTCTGGAAGGACATGGGGCACAGCTGGCCAATCGTAACACTGCATTATGGCTTTTGAGCGTTTAATTTCTTTGCTTTTAAAAACAATATTTTCTCTGCACCCCCATGTACTCCCACCCTCTCCACTGTCTCTGGCTCTGAGGCAACGATTACCCTGGCCACAGAACACATTGCTCCATATTAGTCCCTTTGCTGCCCCTGCATCGCTTCCTGTCTCCGCCTCTCCAGCACACCCTGCTTCACCCTCCTTCCCACAGAGAGGCAGGCATCAGGACAGGACCCACATTGAGGAGTTGTGGGTGCAGGGGTGAGGATGCAGCAGCAGTTCAGGGACTAGCATGGAGTCAGTGGGGACTTTTTTTGAAGAGGTGGACAAACTTGGGGGGCAATGGATGTGAGAGTTTTGGGAGACTGACAAAACCAGCATCCCCCTCTGCACAGCTCTGACCCCCTCCTTTTCTCCCCACTCTTCAATGCACTGTTCTAATACCCCCACCGCTCCAAAACCCCATATTCCCTGCAATTGTTCAGATTCCTCCCCACTGCTCCAATGCCGCTCCATCTCCAACATTCTCTGCACTATGCCATTGCAGTCTGACATCCCCTGCAGCTCTTAGCCCACCCACTGCTCCGGACACTACACACCAGCTCCACTCTCCTTCTTGCCACTCCATGCCCTGGTAAGCTTGGAGGGCTTCTGAGAAAGGAAGGTAGTGGGGCTGAGAGAAGTGCATGAACCAGCTGGAGGCAGAAGATTTGAGATGCAGAATCCCTGCCCCAAATCTGGTCCTAGTGTTCAGGGAAGAGGCTCTGCACATCTATCTGCAGCACAGATGGCTGAGAGGTGTGAAGTGGCCCATTCACCCAAAGAGATGCTCTTGGAGACTAGCTGGAGGAGCCAGGAGGACATTAAGCTAGCAACACAAGGGGAGGATACTAAGAAGGCAAATGTGGTACAAACTCAAATGCAGTATGCTGGGAACAAATTGAACTGATGTGGCAAAGAATGAGAAGAGAAGAAATTTTTCAGTTGTTTTAATGCAAAGCTAAGAGTCTGGGTACCAAGCAAGAGGAATTGGAAATTTTCATTGATAGAGAAGAAATTAGATATTATTGAAACCTGGTGCGACAATTCACATAACTGGAATGTTAAAATCACTGCTTATAACCTGTTTAGAAAGATTTGAGTGGGCAAAAGACACCATTACTAAGAGGTAATGTGTTAGAGGTATCAATGACTCAGACCTAGGGATGTTGTATGCATATGGATCAAAGTGCTATTAGCAAAGCCCAGACCACTGAATCAAACCAGAGAACAGCATGAGTTACTTCTGTCTGTACTGTGTGTTCAGAAAAATTGTGTTGTTATGAGGGACTTCAATCTGGGAGACATATGCTGGAGGTTGCATTCAGCCAGCAGTGAAACATTGTTAGAGTTTCTAAAAAATATAGAAAATAATTTTCTAACACAAAAGGTATTGCATCCAACATGAAGGAATGCTATACTGGATACAGATGAATTAATCACAGGGTTGGGAGCTGGTGGTTGTCTAAGGACCAGTGATCATGACCTGGTTACATTCAATACAGGTAAACAGAGGACAGGCCCAGCCTAATTCCCCAACACTGAGGAAAAAGTCTGAGCAAAATTGACTGCGAGAAAAAATGTAGACAGAAAAATGTGGATTACAATGGCGAGTTCTCTAAGAAGCGTTCATTAGATGCCCCAAAGCCACAATTCCACACGAAAGAGGACAACTTTGGCTAAAAGCCCATCCATGGTTCAATGGGGACATGAAGGCAGCAGTTAGAAATAGAAAAGCATAATATAACGAATGGAAAAAAGGGGAATAGATAAATACAACAAAGGGTAGAAAATTAATAAGGAAAGTAAAGACTTCAGGGAAAAATCCATGGCTGGCAGGGCTAAAGAAAATCAGTGGGGCCACTAGACAACCAAGGTGTAAAGGAGCGCTGAAGAAAGACAAGGCCATTGTGGAGAAGCTAAATGAATTCTTTGTATCAGTCTTCATTGCTGAAGATGGGAGGCAGATTCCCACACCTGAGCCATTCTTATTAGATGACATATCTGAGGAACTGTTGCAGATTGAGATGTCAGTAGAGGAGGTTTTGGATCAAATTGTTAAATTAACCAGTAATAAGTCACCAGAACCAGATGGTGTTAGGATATAGATATTCAGGCCTGTCTGTAAAGGCCTATACTCTAAGAATTTAGGTGTATTCTTATCACTTGGCTAGTGATAGAGGTATAAAAGAAAGAATCAAAATCACTGTCTGCTGGTGTAAGGGCCTTCTCTTACTGTGACAGTCTGAGGCCCTGTTCTTAGGCTAAGACCTTTGGCTAAGCAGCAGAGGCAGCCATAAGCTGGGAAGCAAACAGTCACATCCTCACATTCCAAACTAGTCACACTGAAATAAGGTGCTATTCGGCTGTTAGGAATACAATCCTGTCCTGATAGTTCCTATCACCTCCAGAGAAAGGGAAGTGCCTAGAAAATGTAAAAGGAAACTTAGTTTGATAGCATCCTGTCTGGCAAGAACTCATTTATCAATAGCTGGGATGTGAAATCCTCACTTCTGTATTGTTTTGTCATTATAGTTCCTACTTTTCTATTGTTTGTCTGTATAATCTCTGTCTGGTTCTGTGATTGTTCCTGTCTGCTGTATAATTAATTTTGCTGGGTGTAAACTAATTAAGGTGGTAGGATATAATTGGTTACAATATGTTAGGATTGGTTAGTTAAATTTCAGGAAAATGATTGGTTAAGGTATAGCTAAGCAGAACTCAAGTTTTACTATATAATCTGTAGTCAATGAGGAAGTGACTGGGTGTGGGTGGGGGTGGGCATGTGGGTGTGTGAGATGGGAACAGGGAATGGGGGTAAGAAAATTGGAATCATGTTTTGCTAAAGGGGGAGATGGGAACAGGGAATGGGGGTAAGAAAATTGGAATCATGTTTTGCTAAAGGGGGAAATGGGAACAGGGAATGGGAGTAAGGAAGTTGGAATCATGTTTGGCTAAGGGTAGGAATGGGAACAGGGACACAGGTGTAAGGCTCTGTGGTGTCAGAGCTGGGAAGGAGGATACTAAGGAAGGAAACTGGAATCATGCTTGCTGGAAGTTCACCCCAATAAACATCGAATTGTTTGCACCTTTGGACTTCGGGTATTGTTGCTCTCTGTTCATGCGAGAAGGACCAGGGAAGTAAGTGGGTGAAGGAATAAGCCCCCTAACAGATGGTATTCATCCAAGAGTTCTGAAGGAATTCAAATGTGAAATTGCAGAACTACTAACTGTGGTCTGTGACCTATCGCTTAAATCAGCCTCTGGACCAGATGACTGGAGGGTAGCTAATGTGACGCCTTTTTAAAAAGGGCTCCAGGGGCGATCCTGACAATTACAGGCTGGTAAAGCTAACTTCAATGCCAGGCAACTTAGTTGAAACTACAGGAAAGAACAGAATTATCAGACACATAAATTAAGACAATTTGTTGAGCAAGAGTCAACAAGGTTTTTGTAAAAGGAAATCATGCTTCATCAATCTATGAGAATTCTCTGAGGGAGTCAACGAGCCTGTGGACAAGGGTGATCCAGTGGACAGAGTGCACATAGACTTTCAGAAAGCCTTTGACAAGGTCTCTCCCCAAAGGCTCTTGAACAGAGTAAGCTGTCATGGGGTAAGAAGAAAGGTTCTCTCCTGGATCAGTAACTGGTTAAAATATAGGAAACAAAGGGTAGGAATAAATGGTTTTCAGAATGAAGAGGTAAATAGCAGTGTGCCCCAGGGATCTGTACTGGGACCAGAGTTGTTCAACATATTCATAATTGATCTGGAAAGGGGGGTAAATAGGGAAGTGGCAAAATTTGCAGACAATACAAAATTACTCAAGATAGTTGTCCAAAGGTGACTGTGAAGAGCTACAAAGGGATCTCACAAAACTGGGTGACTGGGTAACAAAATGGCAGATAAAATCAATGTTGATAAATGCAAAGTAATGCACATTGGAAAACATAATCCCAACTATACATATAAAATGATGGGGTCTAAATTAGCTGTTACCACTCAAGAAAGAAATCTTGCAGTCACTGTGGATAGTTCTCTGAAAACATCCACTCAATATGCAGTGGCAGTCAAAAAATTTAACAGACATGTCAGGAACCACTAGGAAAGGGAGAGATAATACGACAGAAAATATCACAATGCCACTATACAAATCCATGGTAGGCCATCACCTTGAATACTATGTGCAGTTCTGGTTGCCTCATTTCAAAAAGGATATATTGGAATTGGAAAAGGTACAGAAAAGGGCAACAGAAACGGTTGAGACGGAACAACTTCCATACAAGGAGAGATTAAAAAGACTGGAAATGTTCAGCTTGGAAATGAGACCAATAAGGAGGGATATGATAGAGGTCTAAAAAATCATGACTGGTGTAGTGAAAGTGGATAAGGAAGCTTTATTTACCCCTTCACATAACACAAGAACCTCATGCTCTGAGTGTCCCTAAGCCTCTGACTGCCAGAAACTGGGACTGGACGACAGGGGATGGATCACTCAATCATTGCTCTGTTCTGTTCCTTTCCTTTGAAGCGTCTGGCATTGGCCATAGTCAGAAGACAGGATCCAGGGCTAGATGGACCATTGATCGGACCCAGTATTGCTGGTCTTATATTAAGAAGAAATTTAAGTATATTAGGAAAAAAAGGACTCCAAGCAATGGTATAGGCCCACTACTATTAATGGTAAACGTTAATAACGATGCACAAAGGCAGAAGAGTTTAGTACGGAAGCTCACTGTGAATGGGCAGGCAGCAGATGGATAGGAGGGGGAGCGAGGGGAGCTACTTAGAATTGGTGGGGGGAGGGATGGGAGAGGGGCAGCTGGCAACAGGCTGGGAAAGGGTGTCCCAGCAGTTCCTACTGGCATTCCTACAGCAATTCCTTGGCAGCTGGTGCCCAGTGCCCTGTGCTCCTTCCATTCCTCACCCTACTCTGACAGCTGGCACATATGTTCCTGCCCCTCTCTGGGCCAAGTGTCTCCACCAGGACCCATGGAGGCTGGAAGGCAGGGACAGGACTGGTGTTCCTACCTGCTCCTCGTGGCCAACCTGATCTCAGAGGAAGCTCCAGCCCCTCTTCCCAATCCCACCGTCATTTCCATGAGATATTTTGGGGGGAAACATTGGAAGGGGCAGAAACATACATGAGACCCCCCCAAATATTTCCCTCGAGGGGGCACTAGTCCCCCACACCCATTGTTCCGCTGCCCCTGGTTCAATAAGTATTTCTATTCTGTATTTGGAAAGAGGCAGGATGATGTACTCATATCACATAGGGATGATGAAATCCTTTCAACCGGATTAGTAAATTAGGAGGATGCTAATATCTACCAGGGATAAATATTTTTAAATTAGCGGGCCCAGTTAATTTGCACCCTAGAGTGCTTAAAGAGCTGGCTGAGGATATTTCTGGCCTGCTGATGTTAATTTTTCATAAATTTTGGAAAACCAGGACAATTCCAGATCACTGGAAGAGTGCTAATGCTGTGCCAATATTCAAAAAAGGCAGGTGTGATGACCTGGGTAACTATAGGTCAGTTAGCCATGAAGGCAAAATAATGGAAAAACTGATACAGGATTCAATCAATAAAGAATCCAAGAACAGGAATACAATTAATGCCAGTCAACATAGTTTTATGGAAAATACGTCTGGCAATTTTGTTTCCAAATATGGCAAACAATACTGATTTCATTCTTTGAAGTGATTACAAGGTTGGTTGATAAAAATAACTGCATAGATATAATATACTTAAACTTTGGTAAGACATTTGAGTTAGTACCACATGACATTCTAATTAAAAATTAGCACTGTACAATCTCAACAGAACAATTGATTATGTTCAATTGATTAAAAACAAAGTAGTTGTCAGTGTGGATTCACCGAAAGGGGATGTTTCTACTGGTGTTCCACAGGGTTTGGTACTTGGCCCAACACCATTCAACATTAACTAAAACTCCTGGAAAACAGCTGGGAGGAAAGCTCTGTGTGTGCCACACTCACAGCTTGCCCCTTTAGGTAACGTCTTAGTGACCCCCCCACTTCAGCTCTCTGGTCCTCCAAGGAGGCCTCAAGCAGCATCAAGGAAGTCATGTCCTGGCCTCCTTGATATATCTATGATAAAAACAACAAACAAAACCCAACACACACTTGTGAATTAAAATCCCATCCAGGCACTAAGGAGCAAAATGGGGGCCACACCCATTTATTTTCCCTGTGTATCTCACCTTTAAAATTACCCCCATCTCTCATCAGGTCTCCTTGCCCCACCCACCCTGCTCCTCACCAGATGATAATGGCCACCAGCCTCATGATGGCTTCGTTGAGGCAGTTGAAGAACTCCTGCAGGGCCCGTCCCTTCTGCTTCAGGCTGCCAATCACCAGGCCAAAGCACACGGAGAACACCACCAGGCCCAGCGCATTCACCCCGTTGGCAGAGCCGGGGATAGGGATGGTTTCCTCGAAGCTCAGCACTTCCTGGAGGCTCCTAAGGGTGCGTGTGACGTTCTCCAGAGTGCCGGTGACATTCTCAGGCATGGAAGCCTGTGAGCTGGCCGTGGTCCCTGCTGTGTCATTGCTGCTGCGGAGGATGGTTCTGGCGAAGACCCTGGTGCTGTATTGCGTCTTGTACTGAAATGATACACCATTGTCAGCCGTGCCCACAAGCCTCTGCACAATAACCCTGCTCTTCTCCACAGGGCCTGAGCCTGAACTCCCAGGGACTTGGCTGACAACTGTTTGGGCCTAATTCCCTGGCTCAGTGCAAGGATTCACAGACGTCTAGATCATAGAGCGTAAGGCTATAAAGGACCATTAGATCATCAGGCCTGACCTCCTGTAAAGCAAAGGCCCTTACATTTCACCCAGTTCCCCCTGCGTTGAGCCCAATAACTTGGGTTTAGCCAATGCAGAATTTCCAGAAAGCATCCGGTCTAGAACTGAAGACATCAAGAGATGAGAATCCACCTTTTCCCTGGATAGCTGATCGAACTCTAAGGTTTCAGAGTAGCAGCCGTGTTAGTCTGTATTCGCAAAAAGAACAGGAGGACTTGTGGCACCTTAGAGACTAACAAATTTATTTGAGCCTAAGCTTTCGTGAGCTACAGCTCACTTCATCGGATGCATTCAGTGGAAAATACAGTGAGGAGATTTATATACACACAGAACACGAAAAAATGGGTGTTTATCATATACACTGTAAGGAGAGTGATCACTTAAGATGAGCTAATACCAGCAGGAGAGCAGGGGGCGGGTGCGGGGGGAGAGAAAACCTTTTGTAGTGATAATCAAGGTGGGCCATTTCCAGCAGTTGATAAGAACATCTGAGGAATGGGGGGGGGGGGAGGGAAGAGAGGGGAAATAGTTTTACTTTGTGTAATGACCCATCCACTCCCAGTCTCTATTCAAGCCTAAGTTAATTGTATCCAGTTTGCAAATTAATTCCAATTCAGCAGTCTCTTGTTAGAGTCTGTTTCTGAAGTCTTTTTGTTGTAATATTGCGACTTTTAGGTCTGTAATCGAGTGACCAGAGAGATTGAAGTGTTCTCCGACTGGTTTATGAATGTTATAATTCTTGACATCTGATTTGTGTCCATTTATTCTTTTACGTAGAGAGGGTCCAGTTTGACCAATGTACATGGCAGAGGGGCATTGCTGGCACATGATGGCATAAGTGATCACTCTCCTTACAGTGTGTATGATAACACCCATTTTTTCATGTTCTGTGTGCATATAAATCTCCTTACTGTATTTTCCACTGAATGCAACAGATGAAGTGAGCTGTAGCTCACGAAAGCTTATGCTCAAATAAATTGGTTAGTCTCTAAGGTGCCACAAGTACTCCTTTTCTTTTTGTGAACTCTTTAAGTCTCTCAGTGTCAGGCATTTTCTCCAGGCCTCAAATGAAATGTGTGGATTTTTTCTGCACCCTCTCAATTTTTGAAACATCCTTTAAAAAATCTAGATCCCAGACCTGGACACAGCATTCTAGGGCCAGTCTCACCACTGCTAAACACAGGTAGAAACATCTCCCAACTCCTATTCACTGCACCCCTATTTATCCATCCAAGGGTCGCATTAGCTCTTCCTGCCACAGCATTGCACCGGGAGCTTGTGTTCCATGGCTTGTCCACTATGACCCCTAGATCCTTTTCAGAGTCACTGGATACAGGGTCCGGCCCCCCATTCTGTAGGTGTGGCCTGCATTCCTTTGCCTAGATGTCTGACTTTGCATTTGGCTGTATTAAAACACATATTGTTTGAATGGGACCAGCTTACCAAGCGACCCAGATGCTGTGCTACTTACACTCAGGGAAAGAAGTCTCTTCTTCAGCTCCGCAGGGGATGGTGCAATGGCTAGCACTGTGAGTGGGGAATCCCATTTGGTGTCATTTTACACCCAACTGTTACCGTTGGGCCAGATATTCATACTTGTGCTATGGGCCCTTTATATTGCTCCTGAGGTGCTATAAAGGGGCAGGGGAACAGCCCTGGGGGAGCTCCCCTTGTTCACAGGCAGTACAGGGCTGGCATATAAGGGGCCCCACACTGCCCCTTGGCAGGCCCCTGAGAGGAGCAAGCCAAGAGCAGGAAGGGTAGTGGCCAGAACAGTCTGTGCTCCAGCAATTCCGGGCTGTTTACTAATCTATAGACAACTGAGTAAGGCTGCCTGGGAGCTGCTCTAATTTATACTGGTGGCTGCAGTGGTCATTGGAGCAGTGCACTCTGGGAGGTTCAAAGGTGGCCTAAACCCATCCCTGCATCTCTAGAGGGGGGCAGTTCAGAATGCAACCTCTTCTGCACAGGCATAAAGGACAATCAGAGTGCTGGGCAGGAAGAAGCAGGCATGGGGAACCGGTGTCCGTACCTGTTTGAAGCAGGCTTCTACTAGGTTCGGCGGGAACATGTTCCTGAAGCAGATAAAACAAGAAGAAGGTTACGCTGCCATCTGGCTGAGAGCCAGGTGAGCAGGCCCATTGCCTGATACTCATGGTTAAGCACTGGCTGTAGTCGGGATACTCAAGGTTAGTAAGAGCTCAATGCCAATAGCACTGAGTTTTCTTTCAGGTTATTCAGCGCCCTTCCAGATGCAGCCAAGCAAGGAATTGCTCTAGCCCCATGGCTTGAAACATTTAAACGTGGCTGTGCTCCCAAGGGGAAGCATATGGCCCTGGGAGGCTGATCTGTGTGAGCTAGGTTTTATGCAGCTATGGATAGGGTCCTAAGATCATCAAAGTGAGAGAAGGAAAAGACCAGACCATCATCTCCATCTCCATTCTCTGGCACAGTCCAATTTTAAGTGTCCCAAGCTGCGCAGCTTCCACTGCTTCCTGCAAAATGAGTTCCCCTGACTGATACATCTCACTGTATCTCAGCCCAAATGGTGCCTTTCTCTATCTCATCCATCATTCCTCCAGGGCTGTAAGCACTTACAAGCTCCTGGCTTCTCAGTAGCCCCCCCTCTGCCCCGCAGGCAGACAGAGCTCCAAGCAGTTCAGGGAGTCTCATTGTGTTTAGAAGAAGTTGACCCAGAATGTCATTTCCCTTTTCTTTTAAATGAAAATTCTGGACTCCTCCTACTCCATGGAAAATGTCAGAATTTTGAGGTTTTGTTTCAATGCGGAACAATATTTTTTAATTTTGGAATTTCCTGTGGAATGGGAATCCTGGGTCCCAGCCAGCCGACCTGAACTCCCTCCTTTTCATCACTGCCTTTCTAGTAGTAGGATGCACAGAACTGAAGGCCATATTCCAGGCGTACCACGCTGGAGCCATCGAGAAAGGCCCTATGATTTCCATCCACTGGGACATGATGCCATTGTATCATACAGCATCAGACTGCACTGGGCTTTTTGCAGCCATATCCTGCGGCAGTGCTTTGAAGTGCAAGTGTGGTCGCGCTCCTGGTAATCCACCCTGACGAGGGGATTAGCCCCAAGCACTGGGAGAGCGGCTCCCAGCCCCCGGAGCCTGTCTACACTAGCGCTTTAAAGCGCTCAGACTTGCTACGTTCAGGGGGCTGATTTTTCACTCCCCTGAGCCAGCAAGTTAGAGCGCTATAAAATGTAAGTGTAGCCAAGCCCTAAGTGCAAATTCATGTCTAATTCGCTGTCAGCTCTAAGCCCTGTTGGCTGGTTTCTTGAGTGTCCTGTGCCTTGTAAGCCATTTACACCAGGGCAAAGTGGAGTGTGAAGTGGGTGTAAATTGCTACCACATCAGAATAGTAGGACTTTACACATACTAACAATTGTTCTGCTTAGCTTCTGAAGCCAGGGCAGGAAGCAACAGGCTTAAATTGCAGCAAGGGCGGTTTAGCTTGGGCATTAGGAAAATCTTCCTGTCAGGGTGGTTAAACACTGGAATAAATTGCCTAGGAGGTTGTGGAATCTCCATCTGTCATAAATGTAAAGGGAAGGGTAAACCCCTTTAAAATCCCTCCTGGCCAGAGGAAAAATCCTCTCACCTGTAAAGGGTTAAGAAGCTAAAGGTAACCTCGCTGGCACCTGACCAAAATGACTAATGAGGAGACAAGATACTTTCAAAAGCTTGGAGGAGGGAGAGAAACAAAGGGTCTGTGTCTGTCTGTATGCTGCTTTTGTTGGGGACAGAACAGGAATGGAGTCTTAGAACTTTTAGTAAGTAATCTAGCTAGGTATGTGTTAGATTATGATTTCTTTAAATGGCTGAGAAAAGAATTGTGCTGAATAGACTGACTATTTCTGTCTGTGTATCTTTTTTGTAACTTAAGGTTTTGCCTAGAGGGGTTCTCTATGTTTTGAATCTAATTACCCTGTAAGGTATCTACCATCCTGATTTTACAGAGGTGATTTCTTTACTCCTTTTTACTTCTATTTCTATTAAAAGTCTTCTTGTAAGAAAACTGAATGCTTTTTCATTGTTCTCAGATCCAAGGGTTTAGGTCTGTGGTCACCTATGCAAATTGGTGAGGATTTTTACCAAACCTTTCCCAGGAAGTGGGGTGCAAGGGTTGGGAGGATTTTGGGGGGGAAAGATGTGTCCAAACTACGTTTCCCAGTAAACCCAGTTAGAGTTTGGTGGTGGCAGTGGTTATTCCAAGGACAAAGGATAAAATTAATTTGGGGAAGTTTTAACATAAGCTGGTAAAAGTAAGCTTAGGAGGTTTTCATGCAGGTCCCCACATCTGTACCCTAGAGTTCAGAGTGGGGGAGGAACCTTGACACCATCTTTGGAGATTTTTAAGAGCAGGTTAGACAAACACCTGTGAGGGATGGTCTAGATGATACTCAGTCCTGCCATGAGTGCAGGGGACTGGACTAGATGACCTCTTGAGGTCCCTTCCAGTCCTATGTTTCTACCTTGCACTGGTGTAAAGACTGCACAAGGTACAGGGCAAGGGAGAGTAAGGCCCTAGTTTTTCTCAGTAGCTCCTGCTTCCCAACTGTCCCTGTGTCTGTGCGGGGAAAGGGGCTGCCTCAGATTAGACAGATTAGGCTGACCCTATTTTCAATCTCCTCTTTGCATTTTTCTCTCACCCCTGCTATTTGCAGCTCCCTCCATGAGGATTTCATAGCCTCAGGGTATTTTGTGAGAAGCTCTTTATTCTCTTCCCAAGCATGATTAAAGAGATTTGATATAACTGGATGAGGAGAACGAGGAACATAGCTGTATTATTTTTATGAATATGATATGCACCTCAGTTTACCTGCTTGATATTATTCTGTCTGCCTACACAGAGTTACATCAAAGGAGGCTGTTAGGGAGAACAAACATGACCTGAGAAGGTGACAGAGCTAAGATACGTCCAGAGAGAATATCAGGGGCCCTTCAGAGAACAGTGGGGGAGCTATTAATTGGGAAATGTCACCTTTCTCCAGGCCAGAGCCTATGATCAAAAGGACACTGAACCATTAAAGACCCTGCCTAGCAAGGAAGAAGTGGGGTGACTGGGTAAGATGCTAAGAGAATGGTGCGGGGCTGTCTGTCTCTCCACACTTGCAAAGAGAGGACAAAGTTTAGCTGAGCCCAGATGTGTATAGACTTTAGCTGTGGTAACCCTTTTCTCTGCTTGCTAGATGCCTTTGTGTGAATGAACTGTACACTGGTTTTGAAGGCTGTTTTGGGGTCACTTTAATCAACTGTGGGTCAAAGGCTCCCAGAGGGAAGTTTTCTTGCAGGTGCCAAATTTAGCTGAGCCTGTTGTGTTATCATGGTGGAGAAACTGATGGTGGGCTACAGCCAGAGAGCCAGCCTCAGAGTGGGGAGTAGCAGGGTCCAGCCTGGCAGGAGACAAGGATTTCACTCGGCAGGGTCTGCAAAGGGATGTAAATTGTAGCTCGCCCTGTAACCATGACTCCAGTCTTAAGACCAAACCCTGCAGTATCCCGGAGACCCCTCCCCATGCTCTGCTGAAATATGGTGACCCATGATAGAGAAACTGCTTGGCCTCATGACTAGGGATTTCTCCCTCCCTTCAGTGTATTGCAGCGGTTCTCAAACCGGGGGGTTGGGACCCCTCAGGGGGTCGCGAGGTTATTACATGGGGGGTCGTGAGCTGTCAGCCTCCACCCCAAACCCCGCTTTGCCTCCGGCATTTATAATGGTGTTAAATATATAAAAATGTGTTTTTAATTTATAAGGGGGGTCGCACTCAGAGGCTTGCTATATGAAAGGTGTCACCAGTACAGAAGTTTGAGAACCACTGGTGTATTGGAACAGAAACTCCAGCTTTCTATAGAGAGCCTTTCAGAGTCCAGCCATACACCCAAACATACGGAACAAACAAACAAAAAGCCCCAGCCAGAATAAAAAGAACACAGGCGGAAGTGCAGCAGCAGAGTGGGGCTATCAGATGTGCCTCGCACAGTGGGCAGGTGGTGTATGTGTGCATGCAGTTCAAGCAGCTCTTTGCCCTCGGAGATTGCTTACAGGCTCTGGAGACCAGAGTGGCTGACCTGGAGGAGCTGACAGAAACAGAGGTACACAGAGGAGACTTCCTGGGACACAGCAAAGCGGGCCCAGCCCCCATCTGGCAGCCTCTGTGCTGTTGGGGAGGGTGAAAGTCTCAGGCAAGGAGAACATCAAACTACAGTGGAGGGAAACCATCACATACTCGTGACCCTCCTTCCAGATGATGTCATGGTAACCTCTCACACTGAGGACACCCCTCTTGGGGAGGGGACTGAGTTACTAGGAAAGGACAGGTAATATAATAGGGGATTCGATTATTAGAAATATAAGCAGTTGGGTTTGTGATGACCAGGAGAACTGCCTGGCGAATTGCCTCATGGGTGTGAAAGTTGCAGATTTCTTGAGACATCTAGACAGACTTATGTGCAGTGCTGGGGAGATGCCAATGGTCATGGTACATGTTTCAGTGACATAGGGAAAGGCAGGAGAGCAGTCCTGGAGGACAAATTTAAGTGGCTAGGTAAGAGATTGAAGTCCAGGATCTCCATGGGAGTATTCTCTAAAATGCTTACAGTTCCACGTGCAGCGCCAGCTAGACCGACAGAATTGCAGGGTCTCAATGTGTGGATCAGATGATGGTGTTGGAAGAAAGGATTTAGATTTATTAGGAACTGGGGGATCTTTTGGGAAAGGAGGAGCCCATACAGGAAAAATGGGTTCCACCTAAACAAAAATGGAACCAGATTGCTGGCATGTCAAATTAAAAAGGTCATAAAGGAGTTTTTACAACTATGGACTGGGGAAAGCTGACAGGTGAGGAGGACACACAATTCAGACAGACACATCCCTTAGGGAAGGATTTATTAAAGGAGATATTCCATAACCTAGTAAAGAGAAGAGGATAGAAGCTGATAAAGTACAGGTAGGAACTGAAGAGAAACAGTCAAATGAAAGAGTCCCATTCAGTTACAACCCATGAAGGCAGACAACTAAATATTGCCAGATTTTATAAGGGCTTGTATACAAATGCAAAATTCTAAATAGTAAGATGGGTGAACTAGAGTGCCTGGTATTAAAAGAGGATATGGACATGATAGGCATCACAGAAACTTGGTGGAATGAAGATAATCAATGGGACATGGTAGTACCAGGGTACAATATATGTAGGAACAATAGAGTAGGTTCCACTGGTGAAGGAGTGGCACTATATGTGAAAGAAAGCATAGAGTCAAATATAGTAACAATCTTAAATGGCTCAAACTGTACTATAGAATCTCTATGGATAGAAATTCTGTGCTTGAATAATAAGACTACAGCAGTAGGAATATACTACCAACCACCTGACCAGGATGGTGACGGTGACTGTGAACACTTAGGGAGCTTAGAGAGGCTAAAAAAACAAAACAATATTAATGGGGAACATCTACTATCCCCATATTGACTGGGAACATGTAACCTCAGGCTGGGAGGCAGAAATAACATTTCTAGACACTATTAATGGCGGCTTCTTGGAGAGGCTTGTCCTGGAACCCACAGGGGAGAAGCAACTCTTGATTTAGTCCTAAGTGGAGCACCGGATCTGGTCCAAGAGGTGAATATTGCTGAACCACTCGGTAATAGTGATCATAACGGAATCAAATTTTACATCTTAGTAGGGGGGAAAACACCAAAGAAACGTACCACAGCAGCATTTAACCTCTAAAAGGATAACTACATAAAAATGAGGAGGCTATTTAAATGGAAATTAAAAGGAACAGTTGCAACAGCCTGTAAGCTGCATGGAAACTTTTTAAAAATACCATAATAGAGGCTCAAACTAAATGTATACCCCAAATGAAAAACAAACAAACAGTAAGAGGACTAAAAAAATGCCACCATGGCTAACCCACAGAGCAAAAGAGGTGGTTAGAGACAAACAGACATCTTTTAAAAATTGGGAATCCTATCCTACTGAGGAAAATACAAATGAACATAAACTCTGGCAAGTCAAGTGTAAAAGTACAAGTAGGCAAGCCAGTTAGGCAGAACTGCAGGGTCTCAATCCATGGGTCTCAATGTGTGGATGAGACGATGGTGTAGGGAGGAGGGGTTAAGATTTATTAGGAACTGGGGAAGCTTTTGGGAGAGGGGGGGCCTATACAGAAAGGATGGGCTCCACCTAAACCAAACTGGAACCAGATTGCTGGCGCTTAAAATTTAAAAGGTTGTAGAACAGCTTTTAAACTAAGGGCTGGAGGAAAGCCGACAGGTGCGGAGTTCCATGTGGTTTGGACATTACCTATGTCCTAATACGTAGGAGAGGATGGAAAATGATAAAATACAGGGAGGCTCTGATGAGAAACAGTCAAATGAAAAAATGTCCCATTTAATTATGACATGCAATAGGGGACAGCCAAAAAATGACAAGTTTTTAAAATGCTTATATACCAATGCTAGAAGTCTAAATAATAAGATGGGTCAACTAGAGTGCCTCATGTTAAAGCAGGATATTGATACAATAGGCATCACAGAAACCTGGTGGAATGAGGATAATCAATGGGACACAGTAATACCAGGGTACAAAATATACTGGAAGGACAGAACAGGGAGTGCTGGTGTGGGAGCGGCACTATATGTGAAAGAAAGCGTAGAATCAAATGAAATAAAAATCTTAAATGAACTAAACTGTACTACAGAATCTCTATGGATAGTAATTCCATGCTTGAAAAATAAGAAGATAGCAGTAGGGCTATATTACAGACCACCTGACCAGGATGGTGTTAGTGACTCTGAAATGCTCAGGGAGATTAGAGAGGCTATTACAATAAAAAACTCAATAATAATAATAATGGGGCATTTCAACTATCCCCATATTAACTGGGTATATATCACCTCAGGAAGGGATGCTGAGATAAAGTTTCTTGACACCTTAAATAACTGTTTCTTGGAGCAGCTAGTCCTGGAACCCATAAGATGAGAGGCAATTCTTGATTTATTCCTAAGTGGAGCACAGGATCAGGTCCAAGAGCTGAATATAGCTGGACCACTTGGTAATAGTGACCATTACATAATTAAATTTAACATCCCTGTGGCAGGGAAAATTCCACAGTGGCCCAACACTGTACTATTTAATTTCAGAAAGGGGAACTACACAAAAATGAGGAGTTAGTGAAACAGAAATTAAAAGGTACAGTACCAAAAGTAAAATCCCTACAAGCTGTGTGGAAACTTTTTAAAGACACCATAAGAAAGGCTCAACTCAAATTTATACCCCCAATTTAAAAAACATAGTAAGAGAACCAAAAAAGAGCCACCGTGGTTAAACAACAAAGTAAAAAAAGCAGAAAGAGTCAAAAAGGCATCCTTTAAAAAGAGGAAAATAAATCCTAATGAGGAAAATAGAAAAGAGCATAAACTCTGCCAAATGAAGTGTAAAAATATAATTAGAAAGGTCAAAAAAGAATTTGAAGAACAGCTAGCCAAAGACTCCAAAAGTAATAGCAAACTTTTTTAAAAATACATCAGAAGCAGAAAACCTGCTAAGCAACCAGTGGGGCCACAGGACAATCAAAATGCTAAAGGAGCACTCAAAGACAATAAGGCCATTGTGGAGAAACTAAATGAATTCTTTGCATTAGTCTTCACTGTTGAGGATATGAGGGAGATTCCCAAACCTGAGCCATTCTTTTTGGGTGACAGATCTGAGGAACTGTCCCAAATTGAGGTGTCATTAGAGGAGGTTTTGGAACAAAATGATAAACTAAACAGTAATAAGTCTCCAGGACCTCATGGTATTCACCCAAGAGTTCTGAAGGAACTCAAATGTGAAATTGCAAGCCTACTAACTGTCATCTGTAACCTATCATTTAAATCAGCTTCTGTAACAAATGACTGGAGGATAGCTAATGTGATGCCAATTTTTAGAAAGGGCTACAGAGGAGACCCTGGCAACTACAGGCCAGTAAGCCTCACTTCAGTCCTGGGCAAATTGGTTGAAACTATTGTAAAAAACAAAATTGTCAGACACATAGATGAAAATAAGTTGTTGGGAAATAGTCAACAGGGCTTTTGTAAAGGGAAAGCATGCCTCCCCAATCTACAAGAATTCTTTGAGGGGGTCAACAAGTATGCAGACAAAGGCAATCCAGTGGATCTAGTGTATTTAGATTTTCAGAAAGCCTTTGACAAGGTCCCTCTCCAAAGGCTCTTAAGCAAAATAAGCAGTCATGGGATAAGACTGAAGGTTCTCTCATGGGTTGGTAACTGGTTAAAAGATAGGAAACCAAGGGTAGGAATAAATGGTCAGTTTTCAGAATGGAGAGAGGTAAATAGTGGTGGCCCCCAGGGGTCTGTTCTGAGCTCAGTCTTATTTACCATATTCATAAACGATCTGGAAAAAGGAGTAAACAGTGAGGTGGCAAAATTTGCAGATGATACAAAACTACTCAAGATAGTGAAGTCCGAGGCAGACTGTGAAGAACTGCAAAAGGATCTCACAAAACCAAGTGACCGGGCAACAAAACCAGGAGGAGGGATAGCTTGCTGGTTTGAGCATTAGCCTGCTAAAGCCAGCGTTGTGAGTTTAATCCTTGAGGGGGCCATTTATGGATCTAGGTCAAAACTTGGGGATTGGTCCTCCTTTGAGCAGGGGGTTAGACTAGATGATCTCCTGAGGTCCGTTCTACCCCTGATAATCTATGAAAATGGCAGATGAAATTTAATGTTGATAAATGCAAAGTAATGCACATTGGAAAACATAATCCTAAGTATACATATTTTGACAGGGTCAGGCCAGATGGCTACAGGAGACTATTTTTTGAAGCAGATAGACTAGATGACCTCCTGAGGTCCCTTCCAACCCTGATATTCTATGATTCTATATATTAGTCCCAGATTAAGCAGGTCCATTTTCCCTGGATAAGATAATTGGGGCAGTTTTTTTGAAACAAAAAGGAACTTCCTGGAACAAATTCAGGCAGACAGGCTAATTAAGAAACCTGGAGCCAATTAAGAAGCTGCTAGAATCAATTAGGGCAGGCTGGCTAATCCGGGCACCTGAGTTTAAAAAGGACCTCACTTGAGTTTGTGGTATGTGTGAGGAGCTGGGAGCAAGAGATACTAGGAGCTGAAAGTGAGAACGCAGACTGTTGGAGGACTGAGGAGTACAAGCATTATCAGACACCAGGAGGAAGATCCTATGGTGAGGATAAAGAAGGTGTTGGGAGGAGGCCATGGGGAAGTAGCCCAGGGAGTTGTAGCTGTAGCTGTCATGCAGCTGTTCCAGGAGGCAGTCTAGACAGCTGCAGTCCACAGGGTAGAGGGTGGGCCTGGGTTCCTCCCAAACCTCCCAACTCCAGGTCAACTCCTCCTGTGTCTGATCAGAACTATGGGTTCCACCAGAGGGGAAGGTCTCTGGGCTGTTCCTTGACCCACATGGTGGATCAGCAGAGACTGCAGGGATTGTTCTCCTTCCTTTTTCTTATGCTGGCCAGTGATGAGGTTAGCTGAGTGAACGGCAGGCTTGAGCCACTAGCAAAAGTGGCCAAGCTGAGGGCTGCCGTGAATCTCTGATGCAAGCAATAAGCACAGCACCCACCAAGGCAGAGGAGGAACTTTGTCACAATATACAACGACGGGGTCTAAGTTAGCTGTTACCACTCCAGAAAGAGATCTGGGAGTCATTGTGGAGAGTTCTCTGAAATCATCCACCCAATGTGCAGTGGCAGTCAAAAAAGCAAACAGAATGTGGGGGATCATCAAGAAAGGGATGGATAATAAGATAGAAAATATCATATTGCCTCTATAAATCCATAGTATGTCCACACCTTGAATACTGCATGCAGATGTGGTCGCCCCATCTCAAAAAAGATATAGTGGAAAAGGTTCAGAAAAGGGTAACAAAAATTATTAGGGGTATGGAATGGCTTCTGTATGAAGAGAGATTGGTAAGGCTGGGACTTTTCAGCTTGGAAAAGAGGCAACTAAGGGGGGATATGATAGAGGTCTATAAAATCATGAGTGGTATAGAGAAAGTAAATAAGGAAGTGTTATTTACTCCTTCTCATAATACAAGAACAAGGGGTCACCAAATGAAATTAATAGGTAGCAGGTTTAAAACAAACACAAGAATGTAATTTTTTCATGCAATGCACTGTAAACTTCTGGAACTCCTTGCCAGAGGGTGTTGTGAATGCCAACACTAGAACGGGGTTCAAAAGAGAGCTAGATAGGTCCATCAATGGCTATTAGCCAGCACTGGCAGGAACGGTGTCCCTAGCCTCTGCTTGCCAGAAGCTGTGATTGGGTGACAGGGCATGGATCACTTGATGATCACCTGTCTGTTCATTCCCTTTGGGGCACCTGCCATTGGCCACTGTCAGAGGACCGGATACTGGGCTTGATTGGACCTTTGGTCTGATGCAGTGTGGCCATTCTTATGTTCTTATAAGCATTTAAAGGACAGCTAACAAAAGAAACAAACTACCATTTTTTTTTTAAGTACATCAGAAGCAGGAAGCCTGCCAAACAATCAGTGAGGCCACTGGATGATCAAGGCGCTAAAGGAAGCACTCAAGGAAAACAAAGCCATTGCAGAGAAGATGAATTATTTGCATCAGTCTTCACTGCAATAGATATGGGGGCGATCCTCACACATGAGCCATCCTTTTTAGGTGACAAATTTGAGGAACTGTCCCATATTAAAGTGTCAATATGGGAGGTTTTGGAACAAATTGATAAATTAAACAGTAAAAAGTCACCAGGACCATGTGGTATCACCCAAGAGTTCTGAAGGAACTCAAATATGAAATTGCAAAACTACTAACTGTGGTATGTAGCTGATCACTTAAATCAGCTTCTGTACCAGATGACTGGAGGGTAGATAATGTGACGCCAATTTCTAAAAAAGGCTCCAGAGGCGATCCTGGCTATTACAAGCTGGTGAGCCTAACTTCAGTACCAGGCAAATTGGTTGAAACTACAGTCGACAAAAGAATGATCAGACACATGAGATGAACACAATATATTGGGGAAGAGTCAAACACAGCTTTTATAAAGGGAAATCATTCCTCACCAATCTACTAGAATTCTTTGAGGGGGTCAACAAACATGGACAAGGGTGATCCGGTGAATACAGTGTACTTGGACTTTCAGAAAGCCCTTGACAAGGTCCCTCATCAAAGGTTCTAAAGAGAAATAGGCTGTCATGGGAAACAGGGAAGGTCCTCTCATGGATCAGTAACTGGTTAAAAGAAAACAAAGGGTAGGAATAAATGGTCAGTTTTTCACAGTGGAGAGAAATAAATAGCAGGGTCCCCCAAGGGTCTGTATTGGCACTAGTGATGATCAACGTATTCATAAATGGTCTGGAAAAAGGGGTAAACAGTAAGGAGACAAAGTTTGCAGATAATACAAAACTACTCAAGATAAGTCCAAAAGCTGACTGCAAAGCCTTACGAAGGGATCTCACTAAACTAGTGACTGCAACAAAATGGCAGATGAAATTCAATGTGGATAAATGCAAAATAATGGACATTGGGAAACATAATCCCAACTATACATATAAAATAGGGCTGTCAAGTGATTAAAAAATTAATCGTGATTAATTGCGTGATTAATCACATTGTTAAACCATAATAGAATACCATTTATTTAAATATTTTAGATGTTTTCTACATTTTCAAATATATTGATTTCAATTACAACACAGAATATGAAGTGTACAGTGCTCACTTTATATTTTTTATTACAAATATTTGTGCTGTAAAAAACAAAAGAAATAGTATTTTTCAATTCATCTAATACTGTACTGTAGTGCAATCTCTTTATCCTGAAAGTTGAACTTACAAATGTAGAATTATGTACAAAAACAACTGCATTCAAAAAAAAAATCTAAAATTTTAGAGCCTACAAATCCACTCAGTCCTACTTCTTGTTCAGCCAGTCATTCAGACAAATACGTTTGTTTACATTTGCTGGAGATAATGCTGCCAGCTTCTTGTTTACAGTGTCACCTGAAAGTGAGATCAGGTGTTCACATGGCGCTGTTGTAAGCTGGCATTGCAAGATATTTTCATGCCACATGAGCTAAAGATTCATACGTCCCTTCACGCTTCAGTCACCGTTCCAGGGGACGTGCGTCCATGCTGATGACGGGTTCTGCTCGATAACGATCCAAAGCAGTGCAGACCGATTCATGTTCACTTTAATCATCTGAGTCAGATGCCACTTCAGAAGGTTGATTTTCTTTTTTGGTAGTTTGGGTTCTGTAGTTTCCGCATCAGGGTGTTGCTCTTTTAAGACTTCTGAAAACTTGCTGCACGCCTCGTCGCTCTCAAATTTTGGGCGGCACTTCAGATGCTTAAACCTTGGGTTGAGTGCTGTCGCTATCTTTAGAAATCTCACATTGGTACCTTCTTTGCGTTTTGTCAAATCTGCAGTGAAAGTGTTTTTAACATGAACAACATGTGCTGGGTCATCAGTCAAAACTGCCATCATGTGAAATATATGGCAGAATGCAGGTAAAACAGAGCAGGAGACATGCTATTCTCCCCCAAGGAGTTCAGTCAAAATTTAATTAACGCATTAATTTTTTAATGAGCATTATCAGTATGGAAGCACATCCTCTGAAATGGTAGCTGAAGCATGAAGGGGCATACAAACATTTAGCATATCTGTCACATTAATACCTTGCAATGCCAGCTACAAAAGAGCCATGTGAGCACCTGTTCTCTCTTTCAGGTGACATTGTAAATAAGAAGCTGGCAGCATTATCTCCTGTAAATGTAAACAAACTTGTTTGTCTTAGCAATTGGCTGAACAAGAAGTAGGACTGAGTGGACTTTGTTTTGTTTTTGAGTGCAGTTATGTAACAAAAAAATCTACATTTGTAAGTTGCACTTTCACAGTAAAGAGATTGCATTATGGTACTTGTATGAGGGGAATTGAAAAATACTATTTCTTTATAATTTTTACTGAGCAAATATTTTTAATAAAAATAATATAAAGTGAGCACTGTACACTTTGTATTCTGTTGTAATTTAATATATTTGAAAATATATAGTTAATAAATTTCAATTGGTATCCTATTGTTTAACAGTGCAATTAAAGCTGCAATTAATTGCAATTTTTTTAATCACAATTTTTTTAGTTAATCGTGTGAGTTAACTCTAACTAATTGACAGCCCTAATATAAAATGGAGTCTAAATTAGCTGTTAACACAGAAGAAAGATCTTGGAGTCACTGTGGATAGTTCCCTGAAAACATCTGCTCAGTGTGCAGTGGCAGTCAAAAAAAAAATCTAACAATGTTAGGAACCATTATATACAAAATTAAGGGGTCTAAATTAGCTGTTACCTCTCAAAGAGATCTTAGAGTCATGGATAGTTCTCTGAACACATCTGCTTAAGGTACATAGTATTAGGAACCATTAAGACAGAGAGAGAAAATAAGACAGAAAATATCACAATGCCACTATATAAATCCCTGGTATGCCCACGCCTTGAATATTGCATGCAGTCCTGGTTGCCCTATCTCAAAAAGGATATATATTAGAAGAGCAACAAAAATGATTGGGGAACTGGAATGGCTTAAACAGACTAAAAAGACTTGAATTGTTCAGTTTAGAAAAGATACAACAAAGTGTGGGGGGGATACTCACATGACTGGAGTACTGTCATGGATGGTTATAAACTGTTCAGGAAGGACAGGCAGGGCAGAAAAGGTGGGGGAGTTGCACTGTATGTAAGGGAGCAGTATGACTGCTCAGAGCTCCGGTACGAAACTGCAGAAAAACCTGAGTGTCTCTGGATTAAGTTTAGAAGTGTGAGCAACAAGAGTGATGTAGTGGTGGGAGTCTGCTATAGACCACCAGACCAGGGGGATGAGGTGGATGAGGCTTTCTTCTGGCAGCTCGCAGAAGCTACTAGATCACACGCCCTGGTTCTCATGGGTGACTTTAATCTTCCTGATATCTGCTGGGAGAGCAATACAGCGGTGTGTAGACAATCCAGGAAGTTTTTGGAAAGCGTAGGGGACAATTTCCTGGTGCAAGTGCTAGAGGAGCCATCTAGGGGGAGAGCTTTTCTTGACCTGCTGCTCACAAACTGGGAAGAATTAGTAGGGGAAGCAAAAGTGGATGGGAATCTGGGAGGCAGTGACTATGAGTTGGTTGAGTTCAGGATCCTGACACAGGGAAGAAAGGTAAGCAGCAGAATATGGACCCTGGACTTCAGGAAAGCAGACTTCGACTCCCTCAGGGAACGGATGGCCAGGATCCCCTAGGGGACTAACATGAAGGGGAAAGGAGTCCAGGAGAGCTGGCTGTATTTCAAGGAATCCCTGTTGAGGTTACAGGGACAAACCATCCCGATGTGTCGAAAGAATAGTAAATATGGCAGGCGACCAGCTTGGCTTAACGGTGAAATCCTAGGGGATCTTAAACATAAAAAAGATGCTTACAAGAAGTGGAAGGTTGGACATATGACCAGGGAAGAGTATAAAACTATTGCTCGGGCATGTAGGAATGAAATCAGGAGGGCCAAATAGCACTTGGAGCTTCAGCTAGCGAGAGATGTCAAGAGTAACAAGAAGGGTTTCTTCAGGTATGTTGGCAACAAGAAGAAAGCCAAGGAAAGTGTGGGCCCCTTACTGAATGAGGGAGGCAACCTAGTGACAGAGGATGTGGAAAAAGCTAATGTACTCAATGCTTTTTTTGCCTCTGTCTTCACAAACAAGGTCAGCTCCCAGACTGCTGCGCTGGACATCACAACATGGGGAATAGATGGCCAGCCCTCTGTGGAGAAAGAGGTGGTTAGGCACTATTTAGAAAAGCTGGACGTACACAAGTCCATGGGGCTGGACGAGTTGCATCCGAGAGTGCTAAAGGAATTGGCGGCTGTGATTGCAGAGCCATTGGCCATTATCTTTGAAAACTCGTGGCGAACGGGGGAAGTCCCAGATGAATGGAAAAAGGCTAATGTAGTGCCAATCTTTAAAAAAGGGAAGGAGGAGGATCCTGGGAACTACAGGCCAGTCAGCCTCACTTCAGTCCCCGGAAAAATAATGGAGCAGGTCCTCAAAGAATCAATCCTGAACCGCTTACATGAGAGGAAAGTGATCAGGAACAGTCAGCATGGATTCACCAAGGGAAGGTCATGCCTGACTAATCTAATTGCCTTCTATGGTGAGATTACTGGTTCTGTGGATGAAGGGAAAGCAGTGGGTGATGTATTGTTCCTTGACTTTAGCAAAGCTTTTGACACGGTCTCCCACAATATTCTTGCCAGCAAGTTAAAGTATGGGCTGGATAAATGCACTATAAGGTGGGTAGAAAGCTGGCTAGATTGTCGGGCTCAACAGGTAGTGATCAATGGCTCCATGTCTAGTTGGCAGCCGGTGTCAAGTGGAGTGCCCCAAGGGTCGGTCCTGGGGCTGGTTTTGTTCAATATCTTCATAAATGATCTGGAGGATGGTGTGGATTGCACTCTCAGCAAATTTGCGGAAGATACTAAACTGGGAGGAGTGGTAGATACGCTGGAGGGCAGGGATAGGATACAGAGGGACCTAGACAAATTGGAGGATTGGGCCAAAAGAAATCTGATGAGGTTCAATAAGGGTAAGTGCAGGGTCCTGCACTTAGGACGGAAGAACTCAATGCACAGCTACAGAATAGGGACCGAATGGCTAGGCAGCAGTTCTGCGGAAAAGGACCTAGGAGTTACAGTGGACGAGAAGCTGGATATGAGTCAACAGTGTGCCCTTGTTGCCAAGAAGGCCAATGGCATTTTGGGATGTATAAGTAGGGGCATAGCGAGCAGACTGAGGGACGTGATCGTTCCCCTCTATTCAACATTGGTGAGGCCTCATCTGGAGTACTGTGTCCAGTTTTGGGCCCCACACTACAAGAAGGATGTGGATAAATTGGAGAGAGTCCAGCGCAGGGCAACAAAAATGATTAGGGGTCTGGAACACATGACTTATGAGGAGAAGCTGAGGGAACTGGGATTGTTTAGTCTGCAGAAGAGAAGAATGAGGGGGGATTTGATAGCTGCTTTCAACTACCTGAGAGGTGGTTCCAGAGAGGATGGTTCTAGACTACTCTCAGTGGTAGAAGAGGACAGGACAAGGAGTAATGGTCTCAAGTTGCAGTGGGGGAGGTTTAGGTTGGATATTAGGAAAAACTTTTTCACTAGGAGGGTGATGAAACACTGGAATGTGTTTCCTAGGGAGGTGGTAGAATCTCCTTCCTTAGAAGTTTTTAAGGTCAGGCTTGACAAAGCCTTGGCTGGGATGATTTAATTGTGGATTGGTCCTGCTTTGAGCGGGGGGTTGGATTAGATGACCTCCTGAGGTCCCTTCCAACCCTGATATTCTATGATAGAGGTCTATAAAATCACACAACAGACAATCTGTGGGACTGATTGTCAGGGGATGTTGTGAAGGCTAAATGTATAACTTGGGCTAAATGTATAACTCAAAAAGGAGTTCATGAGGATAGGTCATCAGTGGCCCTTAGTTAAAATGGCTAAGGATGCAACCTCTTGCTCTGGGTGCCCCTGTATCTCTGACTCCAGAAGCTGGGACTGGACAACAGGGGATGGATCACTTGATAAATTGCCCTGTTCTGTTCATTCCCTCTGAAGCATCTGGCACCAGCCACTGCTGGAAGACAGAAGTCTGGGCAAGATGGACAATTGGTCTGACTCAGCATGGCCATTCTTATGCTCTTACTGTATGTGAGCTCCAATGATCCTACAAGCCTCAAGGCCAAAAAGACAATAGTTTAGCTAAACTAATCAAAAGATAAGGCTCAAAAAGCCTTAGCATAAACAGCTAACCAGCAGCAACCCTAGATCATAGAATATTAGGGTTGGAAGAGACCTCAGGAAGTCATCTAGTCCAATCCCCTGCTCAAAGCAGGACCAACACCAACTAAGTCATCCTAGCCAGGGCTTTGTCAAGTCGGGCCTTAAAAACCTCTAAGGATGGAGATTCCACCACCTCCCTAGGTAACCCATGCCAGTGCTTCACCACCCTCCTAGTGAAATAGTGTTTCCTAATATCCAACTTAGACCTCCCACACTGCAACTTGAGACCATTACTCCTTGTTCTGTCATCTGCTACCACTGAGAACAGCCCAGCTCCATCCTCTTTGGAACCCCCTTCAGGTAGTTGAAGGCTGCTATCAAATCCCCCCTTAATCTTCTCTTCTGCAGACTAAATAACCCCAGTTCCCACAGCCTCTCCTCATAAATCATGTGCCCCAGTCCCCTAATTATTTTCGTTTCCCTCCACTGGACTCTCTCCAATTTGTCCGTAGTGGGGGGACCAAAACCAAGATCATGAGATCACACGATAGAATGCTGTAATAACCCAACTGCTGATAGATGACCACACGATGCCAGTAGATATCAGCTTTAGATATTTTTAAGTTAGGAACATCAGCGGATGTCTGACCACCAGAAGGTCATGGTAACTAACTGAAGTATATGCTAATGAACTTGAGGTAAAAGGCCTACTAACGTATGGGAGAAGGGCACCTCAGCATTACTAGGTGAGGAAATACAGATAAGGAAAAGGGGTTGAAACCCCTACTGAATATGCATTAGGCATAGGGGTGTCAGCATAACCTGTTATAAAAGTTTTATCCCAGCCTGCATGCCTTGGGAGATGCCAGGACAATGGCCACTCCTGGTGATGATGATGGTGAGGATGAGGACTAACACTTCAGGTTTTTCTGCATGTCAGTATATATGGTGTGAGTATATAGTTTCTCAGATACTCATTTTATGTTACCCACTGGTGATCAGCTGTTCAGCGGTGTGCAGGAGGTGCTGGGCGGGGGAAGGGGAGGAGCGGGGCAGAATGAGGAAGGGGGTGGAATGGGATGAGAAGAGGCTGGGAAGAGGTGGGTCAGGGGTGGGGCCTTTGGGGGAAGGGGTGGAGTAGGGGCAGGGCCTGGGGCAGAGCAGGGGGGGTTGAGCACTCCCAGAGAACTCTGAAGTCAGCGGCTCGGTCTCCTTTCATAGCTTATTCAGAGCATGTTCTCCATGTGCAGTGCAGGGGTTTGAATGGCTTTCAGTGCAGGATGGTGATCGTATCACAGGTGCATGTTCTTACCACACACCAACTTGTTTGCTCACCTCACCAGGTCCATGAAGGCATCAGTTGTTTGCACCTGCTCAATCTTGCCCTCCCGGTGCAGTTTGTCCTTGGACCCTTTGCCTGGATGGATGATGATCACCATAAGGATGCCGATGAAGACCGCGATGATGGTGGTCACCATGTAGTAGACTACGGCCCGCATCCCCATCTTCCCAGAGGCTTTGCCATCCAGCGAGGCCATGCCTGGGCAGCCACACGCAAAACAAGACAAGAGTGTCTACCTCTTACATTAGTGAGGTGAGGGGCTGGAGGGAGATTTTGAGGGTGCAGGGGAATGTGGGATGCAGGAAGCAGATTTTGGGGGCTCTAAGGGGATGTGGGGTGTGGAAGAAGGCTGTGGGAGTGCAGGGGACTATGGATTGAAGAGGAGGAATCGGAGGTTGGGGGGTTGGAAGGCAGGGTTTGGGGGGCAGAGATGTGGGAGCAGAGGAAAGTGAGGTGCAGGAGGCAGACTTTGTGGGGAGTAGGGGGTGTAGGAGGCAGATTTTGGAGGCTGCAGAGGAATATGGGATGTAGGAGGCAGGCTTTGGGGTATGTAGGGAAATGTGGGGGCAGAAAGCAAACTTCGTGGGGCATAGGAGGCAGACGAGAAGCATGAGGAGACTAGGGGGTGCAGAGAAATGGGGTGACAGAAAATGAGGAGATAGGATAAGGGAGTGAAAGGTGGGGGCAGGGGGTCTGGAGACAGGAGCCCTTGGGGGCCCTTGGGGGGTGGGGAGGAGGGATGTGAATGATGAGGCAGAGCAGGTGGGCAGTGAGGATAAGGAGCCAGAACAGTGATTGGGGAGGGGACTGGAGGGGCTGGAATAGCTGCTGTGTTAGCGGAGGGGAAAGGGAGCCCCCTCCAAGCAGCCATTGGGCAACCCACAGTTTTGCCTGGCTATCTCAGGTGCACTGTGACCCTGCAATGCTCACACACACACTTCAGGGGTGGACACTTCCTCCTAATGCCTGAAGGCAAATGAATACCTCCAGCCCCTCCCTGACCCCCAGTGCATCTTTAAGTATCAGGATTGCAGGGCCTGGATCATGGTGCCTGAGGGCTGGCAGGACTACCAGGCTTGCTCCTCACCCTTCTCAGAAAGGCGTAAGACCTTCTGCCACCCTGACCTCCACACCAAGGCAGCCAGGGGACAGACGGGTCAATCCCACTTCCCATAGCCCCAACCAAGGCCTGGACCTGCAGCGGGAGCTGGGTCATTGGCTGGCAGCACCTTTGCAGGGTGCTGCATGGCCTGTAGGATGCAGATGGCTGCAAGCACCAGGAAAGGTCCCTCACCCGTGACCAGGCTGGAGACAATGAGGGGAAGAACCAGCATCTGGAGCATCCGCATCAGCAGCTCTCCTGGGAAGGAGAAATACTTGATCTGGCGATAGGTCATCTTGTAGGGTCGGAGCGCAAAGGCCAAAATGATCCCTGAGAAACAAGGGATAAGAAGGGAAATCTGTGCAATCGAAGGGTTAAACGCAGCCCCCTGTGAGAGGCCTGTCCTGTTAGCCATTGCCTCGGTGAGCAGGAACGTGCCAGGCATGGAGAATGGCCCTTTCCCCAGGATAAGGATTCCTGGGACCCTCCCTTATTACAAGGGATATTGCTCATATAAACAGTGAGCTCCTAGTCTGGTAAACAGGAGCCACACCATGAGAGTGCATCAGCCAGCCAGCCCTCATCAAGGGGGGAACAGCACTACTCTACACTTCCCTGCTGCACTTCTGGGTTGTATTTCCAGCCATGTAGCTCACCAATGCAAACACTTCAAGGCTAGAAGAGTCCATCTGACCTCCTGCATATCACAGGCTAGAAATTTCACCCCGTGATTCTGCAGCGAGCCAATTGAAATGATTGAACTAGAGTGGATCTTTTAGAAAAAGATGTCCAGTCTTGATTTAAAGAATCCAAGTGACAGAGATTCTACCATGTCCTAAGGCTGGCCTAAGGTGAGTTACAGGACTGCTCCTTGCCTCAGTTTCCCCTCTGGGCAGCGGGGATAGGGAGATTTACCCTGTTGGGGCTGGGAGGCTTCCTGAGGGACTGTCAGTAAAGCTCTCAGAGAGCCTTGTGCAGCGGAGGTTTAGTGTCACTTTCCGTAGTTCCCTCCTGAGGCTGGCTGTTATAAGCCCCCGCATGCTGGAACCATGCTGCTTTGCACATGAGCAGTGACTTGTGCCTGAGGTTCTCTGTTATCCTCACTTTCCCAGTAGCAGCAAACCCCCTTAGTGGAGACACAGCTTATAGCAGCAGAGGGCTTTTTAGCTAGTAAAGCTGTACAGTTCCCCAAGGGAAATGATCTAAATAAGTCCTTTTGCTGGAATAACTGTATCTAAATGAGCACTTTTTCCCTCTACAAACTGTTGTAAAGAATCACCCCTGCCCACCATCCTTACACCAGCAAACATTCCTAGTGCAGAGCCAGCCAACTCTGTGAGGTGAAGCCCGGCTTTGCATTCCAGGTGAGAGCAGTGTCCAGTACAATAGGGCCCTGATCCCTCACAGGCATCTGTAGATGCTCTTGCAATGCAATGCCTGATAATGGAGGCACTGAGAGATGAAGGGACTTGCCCAAGGGCACAGAGTGTGTTTGTGGCAGAACCCTGACCTCAGCACACTTCTTTAATCGCTCTTTGTGCTAGCTTAATGAATCTCCCCAGGCAGCACAGCACCACCCTGCAGGCCCCAGGCTCCCTACCCAGTAGGACAGCAGTGATGGTGAAGAGGACGAAGGCATTTCTCCTGAGGAAGCTCTTGGCGCTGTCTTTGGTGATGCTGTGCATCCGCTTCTTGGCCCGTGCTGCCTGCTCCTGCACTGCCTGTTGGAAGCGCTGCACCCGGTTGTTGGAGCTGAGCCGCTTGGCTGACTCCTCATTCAAGAAGAGGCTGTTCACATGGCCCCGCTGCTCACTCATAATCAGATCAAGCTCCTGGTCCAGAAGACACCGCTCTTGTCTGTGGGAGGAGAGAAGCAAAGTGGAGAGTCAGAAGGCAGCATGAAATCTCCCTAACCTTGACAGTGCCCCCCTGGCCCTCCAGATATAACTACTCAGGCTGATTGGGAGGCAGTTCTGGAAAGCCCCATAAAGAAATCTGATGAGGTTCAACAAGGACAAGTGCAGAGTCCTGCACTTAGGACGGAAGAATCCCATGCACCGCTACAGACTAGGGACCGAATGGCTAGGCAGCAGTTCGGCAGAAAAGGACCTAGGAGTTACAGTGGACGAGAAGCTGGATATGAGTCAACAACAGTGTGCCCTTGTTGCCAAGAAGGCCAATGGCATTTTGGGATGTATAGGTAAGGGCATCGCCAGCAGATCAAGGGACGTGATCGTTCCCCTCTATTCAACATTGGTGAGGCCTCATCTGGAGTACTGTGTCCAGTTTTGGGCCCCACACTACAGGAAGGATGTGGAAAAATTGGAGAGAGTCCAGCGGAGGGCAACAAAAATGATTAGGGGACTGGAATACATGACTTATGAGGAGAGGCTGAGGGAACTGGGATTGTTTAGTCTGCGGAAGAGAAGAATGAGGGGGGATTCAATAGCTGCTTTCAACTACCTGAAAGGGGGTTCCAAAGAGGATGGATCTAGACTGTTCTCAGTGGTAGCGGATGACAGAACAAGGAGTAATGGTCTCAAGTTGCAGTGAGGGAGGTTTAGGTTGGATATTAGGAAAAGCTTTTTCACTAGGAGGGTATTTAGTGAAAAATATTTTCCACTGAATGCATCCGATGAAGTGAGCTGTAGCTCACGAAAGCTTATGCTCCAATAAATTGGTTAGTCTCTAAGGTGCCACTAGTACTCCTTTTCTTTTTAGTTTAAAAGCTACAATTCTATTGTTTCTCCCAAGCATCAGGGGAACAGCAGCCCCTCTGAGGGGAATGCAGGTACTGGTTTAGGTGTGCCTGAGACTGGATGGACATTCTCACTCCTTTTCAAGAGAATTTGAGAGCTGGACAATGCTGAGATTTCTCCTTCTCCATCCAGCTGATATTTTTTTTTAAATATACAAATGATTCCATAGAAGCCCAGGGAGCAAACCAAACTTCCCAAAGTGGTGTTGCAGAAACAATTTTGTATAAGGAAAAACAGCCCCTGTTATTTTCGTGGACATAGAGGGAAGAAGCAAAAGCCCTCTGTAGCTTTCACAGAGTGGGAAAGTTGTGATTTTTTTCAATTGCACAGCTTTCAAACAGCATGTCTGAGGCTATGTATACACTACAGCTGGGATCTATGCTCTGAGATCGATCCACCTGCGGTCCATTTACTGGGTCTAGTAAAGACCTGTCAAATCGACAGCAGATTGCCCTCCAGTTGACCCCTGTACTCTACCTCCGAGGAGAAGAGTAAGGTAAGTTGACGGGAGGTCAATCTCCCACAATGTAGACCCCGTGGTAAGTTGACCTAAGGTACGTCGACTTCAGCTTTGTTATTCACGTAGCTGGAGTTGCGTAGCATAGGTCGACTTACCGTGGTAGTGTAGACAAACATCTTCATTGCTTCTTTCACCCCTAAAACAAGCTGAAAGAATTCTTCCTGGTTGTATTTTCACTGGCACGCTGGAGTCCTTTCTTGTGTTTACAGATCTTAAGGTCAAAAGCACCTCTTTCTCTCTAGAGAGGCAAATAATGGACCTACTTCTGCTCTCAGTTACACCAGTGAAAATGTGGAGCAAATCCAGAAAAGTCAATGGAGTTAACTTTGATTTACACCAGTGTGACCAAGTGTGCAAGCTCATTCCTTGACTTTATAAAGTTTCATGATTCCCTGAAAGTGACAGTGAGTGCATGAGAGTTTGCGTGTTGTGGGACTGGGATTGTGTGCTTTTTAACTTTAATTAAAATTTGTATTGTTTTGTGAGTGTGTATGTGTCTGTGTGTGAATCTGAGTATGACAGTGTAAGTGTGTGAATATGTGTATATGAGCATGTGTGATTGCAAAGTGTGTGTGAGTGAGTGTGTATGCACAATTACACTATTATCCCTGAAAAGAGTCTGATGGATGGAAAAGGTGAAATTTTATCTATGTCCAAAATGACAAATTCACCCCAAATGAGAAAATTTCTTTTATCATGTGGCTCAGTTGTTGGCCTCTTCCACAACCCAGCCACTCATTCCCCCTCATCGGTGCTGCTGTTGTGTGAGATTATGTTCCTTGCTATTTGGAAAAATTGGAACAATTGCACTTTTTAATTAGTCCTCAGTTAGAGTGATTTTTAAAGCTCCTCTGGCTCCCCAAATGCAACCTTCTTCTTCTAATGCTGGGAAGTGCTGAGTCCCAGATCAGATGTTATAGGCAAGGCTAAGGTTGCCCAACATTCCCCATCATAAGACCCTGTTTTCAGCTGCATATATCTTTGTCAAACTTGAACCATTTTGGATTAAATTTTATATGCCAAGTGTCTACCTCAGGCTGAATTTTTTGGAAAATGTCAGCCAAAATGCTGCCACCTTTTTGAAAAACAAGGTTAGTGAAAATATGTTGTTTTCCCCATGTCAAAAAATTCTGGTGACCTTTTCTTTAAGAAGTCTAAGTCAATGTTTTGGAGTTAATAGATAGATAATAGAACAGAAAATATCATATTGTCTCTATATAAATCCATGGTATGGCCACATCTTGAATACTGCATGCACCTGTGGTTGCTCCATCTCAAAAAAGATATATTGGAATCAGAAAAGGTTCAGAAAATGGCAACAAAAATTATTAGGGATATAGAACGGCTTCCGTATGAGGAGAGATTAATAAGACTGGGACTTTGAAAAATTTCAGTTTACACATGCTCAGTAGAGGGTGGCTAGAGCTTTGAAGTTAAATCCCCTGAAAATTTCATCCATACAGAACATGGCCCTCGTGGGGGAGGGACAGCTCAGTGGTTTGAGCATTGGCCTGCTAAATCCAGGGTTGTGAGACCCATCCCCAATTTTTGCCCCAGATCCCTAAATGGCCCCCTCAAGGATTGAACTCACAACCCTGTGTTCCTGTAGAACCCAATGTGGCTGGAACATTAGACTGGAAGAGTCTGCAACAAAACCAGTATGCAGCATTCTGGGTTTTTGAGTACATAAGCCATGGCCTCTGCACTTTGTCACCATTGGGGATTTCACACCAGTAATGTGTTGGATGGAAAATTCTGTTTTCATTGTCTTTAGGGAACATGACGTTTTTCACTTGCTGTGGCCCATGCAGTACAAGGAAGTCCCTCAGGCTACTGCTCAAGTGGGTCCACAGTCCTGGATCATCTAGACTTAAGGAACTAAACTCAGCAGCAGCTGTTTCTTGCGCCTCCACCACACTCTTCTCTGAGCTACACTTTTCTTCAGGACTGTGCATGGTTACATCCACTTGAGATAGAGATATGGGTGCTGCAGTAGCTGCCAGGTCACCTGCACTAACTGGAAGATCAGGCATCTCCTCACCACTCACATCCTCACTGGGGCCAGAAGGCTCACTGTGAACATTTGTGTCTACATATCTCAGGAGAGCTCCTTCCTGCTTAGAGAGAAAAGCTTCCTTTGCTTGCTTGCTTTTTCTGAATGCTGCCCCAGAGGGGCGTTTTCTTCTTTCACTCATGACTGCAGTTCTGTGCCAGCTATAGTGGCTCTCAACACTCAATTGAAGGGGACAAATAAGCAGGCTGGTACCAGGGCCTGAGAGAGGGAAGATATCAGCATCTTAAGGGCCTCACTGGCTCCTACTACTTCAGTTGATTGCCTGTTCTCCTTAAGTGGCTTCAGGGAAGCAGCAGGAAACAAGAAGCTCCCTGAGAAGCTGGTGTTAATCAGTCCAGGCTCCTGGGGGTGCTAGAGAGGTACATAAGATGCTTCTTCTCCTCTCTCTCCCTGGAGCTCCTGCTGCTTTCTGTTATTCCCTCTCCACTTTTCTCCTGCCTGCCTGTTCTGTCTCTTGTGCCCTCCTTCCTCCAGCACAGCACTCCACCATCTCTATGCATCTAGAGCAGAGAGAATACATATGCACATGCAGCAGACACAATTTTCTACTCTCTGTGTCGTAGTGACACCCCCTCCTCCCCACCGGCCCAAACACCCTCCTTCTTCTGCCGTGCTGTAGACACCAGATCCCACTTCTGAAACCAGTTGTGACAAAGTTCCTGCTCTACCTTTGTGGGTCTTGCGCTTATTGGTGGATTTGCTTGCCTTGGAGCTTCATGGCAGCCCTCAGTTTGGCTGTTTTCATGAACCTATGTCTGACCAGGAGTTGGGAGGTTTGGGGGGAACCCAGGCCCAACCTCTACTCTGGGTTCCAGCCCAGGGCCCTGTGGAATGCAGCTGTCTAGACTGCCTCCTGGAACAGCTGCATGACAGCTGCAACTCCCTAGGCTACTTCCCCATGGCCTCCTCCCAACACCTTCTTTATCCTCACCACAGGACCTTCCTCCTGGTGTCTGATAAGGCTTGTACACCTCAGTCCTCCAATAGTCTGCGTTCTCACTCTCAGCTCCTAGTGCCTCTTGCTCCCAGCTCCTTACACACTGTCATAAATATAAAGGGAAGGGTAAACACCTTTAAAATCCCTCCTGGCCAGAGGAAAAGCCCTTTCACCAGTAAAGGGTTAAGAAGCTAGGATAACCTCGCTGACACCTGACCAAAATGACCAATGAGGAGACAAAATACTTTCAAAGCTGGAGGGGGGAGAAACAAAGGGTCTGGGTCTGTCTGTGTGATGCTTTTGCTGGGGACAGAACAGGAATGGAGTCTTAGAACTTAGTAAGTAATCTAGCTAGATATGTGTTAGATTATGATTTTTTTAAATGGCTGAGAAAATAAACTGTGCTGAATGGAATGGATATTCCTGTCTTTGTGTCTGTTTGTAACTTAAGGTTTTGCCTAGAGGGATTCTCTATGTTTTGAATCTAATTACCCTGTAAGGTATTTACCATCCTGATTTTACAGAGGTGATTCTTTTTACTTTTTCTTATATTAAAATTCTTCTTGTAAGAAACTGAATGCTTTTTTCATTATTCTTAAGATCCAAGGGTTTGGGTCTGTGTTCACCTGTGCAAATTGGTGAGGATTTTTATCAAACCTTCCCCACGAAGGGGGGTGCAAGGTTTTGGTGAGGATTTTTGGGGGAAAGACGTTTCCAGACGACTCTTTCCCAATAATAAACCCTGTTAGATGTTTGGTGGTGGCAGCGAAAGTCCAAGGGCAAAAGATAAAATAGTTTGTACCTTGGGGAAGTTTTAACCTAAGCTGGTAAAAGTAAGCTTAGGAGGTTTTCATGCAGGTCCCCACATCTGTACCCTAGAGTTCAGAGTGGGGAAGGAACCTTGACACATGCGCACCAGAAACTGAAGTGAGCTCCTTTTTAAACCCAGGTGCCCTGATTAGCCTGCCTTAATTGATTTTAGCAGCTTCTTGATTAACTGCAGGTGTTCTAATCAGCCTGTCTGTCTTAATTGTCTCCAGAAGGTTCCTGATTGTTCTGGAACCTTCCCTGTTAGGAAACGGAACGTCTTTTGCTTGCTCCTCAGCTATCTGCTTTCTGTTCTTTCCTAAAGCCCCCTGGCCCGGATTTTTCTTACTTTTTGCACCTGCCTTAGTCCCCCCCCGACCGGGCCAGACGCTTTTTTGATTTTTTTTTTCATTTTTTGTTGTTTTTTTTTTCCGTCTACGTCCTTCGCCAGCCATCCCCCCCCCCCACGCCTGCTTTCGGGCGCAGCTATTTGCCTCAGCTGAGCCCCCGGAGGAGGGGGGGGGGGAAGATTGCCGATTTTGCTGTCCGGAGGGGGGAGTGGAAACCCCCAGACCCAGCCGTTTTGCCAGCAGCTCGGACCTTACAACATTCTTAACATGCCGGAGGCCTTGGAACACAGCCAACACAGCCGGAGACGGAGATTTCAGCAGACAGAAGAAATATTATAAATCATCGTGACGAAGGCCGTAAGATTGAGTAACTTTCTGAATTATACTCTCGTGGGGGGGAGTTTGACTGTGATTACTTGCGTTTGTGGCGGCACAGGGGGTGTGGTGTGGAGACCCCCACCCCCGATCCATCGGTGCCCCTACCCCCCCATCGTTATTACAACTGTCACGGCCCCCCCGCAGTCTGTCCCTGCTGGCAACCTGCCATCTCCCTTCGGATCCAGCTGTTTGCTTTGAACTTTGCCTTCCGGACCAGACCTAACAACCGACCAACCGAGACTCTTTGGACAAACGTGTGTGGGTCTGCACCCCCCCCCCCCCGGATTGCTTATCCCACAACTTGCCCCTTTTACTGGACCCCGATTTTGTTCCCCCCCCTCCTCCCAGCCCCCCTCCCTCGGCATTTTTTTCCCTTCCTGTCCGCAGCCAGCGGAAGGAGGGGCTATTCCGCCTTCTCCCCCCCCCCTCCTTCCGGTGTCTCCCTGTCTCTCCCTGCTCACAATGGCGGGGAACGAGAGGGGCGAGACTGCTTTAATAAAATTAGTTGTTCCTTCCCCACCACCACCCCTGCCCAACCCCCAAGGTCCCCCCCCTACTACTATTGTTAAGGTACTTGCCACCCCCCCTGCTGGGGCACCGGTAGCAGGAGGCACCAGGGTGATTGCTGCTGCTGCTGCTGCACCCACCACCCCCCCAGATACTAGGAAACCCCCCCCCGGTTCGCAAGAAGGGCCAGGGCGGGTGGAAGGGAAAGGGCCCCACTAAAACCACTGAGCCCTCCATGGCGGGAGCTGCCCCCACCGCTGCAGCCTCGTCATCAACCGTGGCGCCCCTCCCAGCGTTTCCCTCCACCAGCTCTGCGATTGTCCCTCCCCCGGCCCCCAGGACGTATGCCCGGGCGGCAGCGGGCTCCCCGCTGCCTGCCGCCTCGTCATCTCGCCCCCCCCTGCCTCCGCCACCATCACCAGCGGCCGAGGCCCTTTCCCCGCCTTGACCAGGAAGCACGGCGTCCGTTGCCTCCTGGTGCCCGCCTCGCCCCACATGGAGACATACGTGCGGGCGTTGGCGAAGGTGGTGGGACCCACGGCTATTGTGGCGGCCTCCAAGATGTATGGGAAGGTCGTTTTCTTCTTAGCCTCGGAGGATGCCGCCCAGGAGGCGGTGGAGAGGGGCCTGGCGGTGTGGGGGGTGTTTGTCCCCCTGGAGCCGCTACAAGACCTGGGCATTCGCCTCGTCCTCACCTCCGTCCCTCCCTTCTTACCCAATGCTGCCCTGTTACCCGCTCTTTCCACCCTGGGGAAACTTGTCTCTGTCATCAGCCCTCTCCCGTTGGGCTGCAAGGACCCCACCCTCCGTCACATTTTTTCGTTCCGCCGGCAAGTGCAGCTTCTACCACCGGCAGGGGCGCGTGACGGAGAGGCGCTTGAGGGGTCCTTTCTAGTCCCCTACGAGGGAGCCCGCTATCGGGTCTTTTATTCTACCGGAGAGGCCCGGTGCTACCTCTGCCGCTCAGCGGGGCACGTCCGCAGAGACTGCCCTTTGGCTCGGGGGGAGGGGCACCCGAAACCCCCGAGACCCGGCAGGACATTGGCCCCGTCGCTGCCAATGCCCCTGGCTGCCCAGTACCTGAAACCAACCCTCCTCCTACTCGACCCATCGCTGCTCCCGTCCGGGCCCAAGAGATACCTTCCCTACAATGCCCGGGCGAGCAAGGGGTTTCCACCCTTGCTAGTACCAACCCAATAGAGCCCATGGAGGAGGGTGTGGCAAGGATATTATCGGGTACAAGAGAGGGCCCTCCCCAAGGAGAAGCCCCCACCCCTCACATTGCCCCACCGCTACCTCCCCGAACCCCTAAACCGTCGCCTCCGCCCCCCGACACGACCCCTGCTAACCAGCCCCCAGATGATGCTATGGAGGGCTGGACCCTAGTCCAGGGGAAGCGAGGCAAGCGGAAGGCTCGAGCTCCGCTGCATCCACCCGACGCGGAAGCCCCCCGGAAGACCAGGAAAGGAGGCACTGCTATCGAGCCTCCCGCCACGGCCGCGAGCGAGATCCATCCGCCGGTGTCGGGAGGTGAAGACGGACTGGCATTGGAGGGCAGAATCCCCCCTCCACGGGAGACCCTCCACTCCGAGACTTCTGAGGACACCCCTTCTGCCTGGATGCTACCCGAACCCCCCACGGACCCTGAGGCGGCCGTTGAGGCGGGCCCTAGAGGAGAGGCCCCCGGGGTGGCAGGAGTTGGCCTCTCCCCCGTGTATGCGGAGATTGAGGCCCTAGATTTGACCCCGGTCACCCAGGGAGGGGATGATTTGCTGCCGGCTGACCTCGAGCTGGGCAGCCTTACCCCAGCCTCCCTTTCCCCATGCTCCCTCCCCCTATTTGCCTTCCCGGGTGAGCACCCTGCAGAAGGCGGTCCACCACCTGATGCCGTGACCGCTAAAACCACCATGGAGCCAGCACCTAGCATTATTGGGAGCCCCTCCCCTTCCCCCTTAACCCTTTACTCTGCTCAGGAGGCACTTTCCTTTAGCTGCTCGCCTCCTGCACCCCAGAGCCTTACCCCTGCCCCTGCCCCCACCCCTGCCCCTGCCCAAGGTCCCTCCTCCTGCAATGTTAACGCCGCCCCTGGGGTTATTTCCTTTCCGCCTTTTGCAGACTCCCCCCAGGGAGCAGTCTTTGCACTTTCTAGTCGCGACCCGTTAGGAGTGGCAATTTTTCCCCTGCCATCCCCCTCCACCCCAAGGCGTGAAATGAATTTAATAACCCCAGCCTGTCAGACGCCCCGTCGGTGGTCCGCACCCTGTCTACCTGCCTTAGCGGACCACGAGGCTGTATTAAGAGACCCATCAGGGAATACCTCGGGAATTGTAACCCCACCCCCCCATGAGCTGCGGCATGCACTACGGAAGTTCCTAGAGCACTCCCGTGGCACCCGCAATAGGGCACAGCTGGCTCTTCGGCTATGGGGGGACTTTGATCAACTCCTCCAGGCCACAACGGCCCTTATAAAGGAGGGCAGGGGGCAAGGAAAGCGCGGTGCTGCGGCCTACGAGCGAGCCCGCAGCTTCCGAAGCGATCTACTCACCCACGGGATGAGTCATGGGTTGCTGTGCAACCCGCCGGGGGCCCTGAACCCCCCCGCCAATACGAGACCCCCACCCCCCCCAGCCCTCCGTATGACGCCTCTTCTTATTGCGACCCTGAATACCAGGGGCTGTAGGATGGCTCTCCGCAGGTCCCAGGTGCTCTCTTACCTTCGGGAGGGGAGGTACTCTGTAGTTTTCCTGCAGGAGACCCATACAGACCCGGCCGCCGAGGACAGGTGGCGGCTGGAGTGGGGGGACGGGGTATACTTTAGCCACTTTGCGACCTGGCAGGCTGGAGTGGCAACCCTATTCTCCCCCAACCTACAGCCTGAGGTGCTAGGGGTCAATGAGGCCGTGCCGGGCCACGTGCTGCACCTTCGAGTCCGTATGGAGGGGCTCGTGGTTCATCTTGTTAACATCTATGCCCCGCAAATGAGCTCCAGGCGGCCACAATTTTATCAGCAGGTGTCCGACTTTCTCGGCACCCTGGATTCGCATGAGTGCCTGGTCCTGGGAGGGGACTTTAACACCACCCTCGAGGAACGGGACCGCTCAGGGGCCGAACCGAGTCCGGCCGCTGCGAATATTCTCCAAGGGATAGTCGACCATCACTCCCTAGTGGACGTCTGGCGCGACCATCACCCAGATGACACCTCCACGTTCACCTTTGTCCGGGTGGAGGCCCATCGGTCACACCACTCTCGGTTGGACCGTATTTACTTATCCCGTTTCCATCTTTCACAGGCCCACTCCTCCGCCATTCGGCCGGCCCCATTCTCCGATCATCATTTAGTCGCTGTAACGGTTTCCCTCCGTGCAGAGAGACCGGGGCCGGCCTATTGGCACTTTAATAACAGCCTGTTGGAGGACGAGAGCTTTGTGATGTCCTTCCGGGAGTTTTGGCTGGCCTGGCGAGAGCAGTGGCGTGCCTTTCCCTCGGTGCGGCGATGGTGGGATCTCGGGAAGGTGCGCGCCAAGCTCTTCTGCCGTGACTACACTCGGGGCACCAGCCGACGGCGAAATGCGGCAATAGAGCAGCTGGAACGGGAGGTCTTAGAGATGGAGAGGCGCCTGGCCGCCGATCCCGAGGACCCGTCCCTCTGCGGAGCGTGCCGGGAGAAGCGGGAGGAGCTCTGGGCCCTTGAGGACCACCGGGCCCGAGGTGCCTTCATTCGATCCCGCATCCGCCTCCTTCGGGAGATGGACCGCGGCTCCCGCTTCTTCTATGCCCTGGAGAAAATGAGGGGGGCCAAGAAACACGTCACCTGCCTTCTTGCGGAAGACGGCACCCCCCTCACGGGTCCGGAGGAGATGTGGGGAGGGCCCGTGACTTCTACACAAGCCTTTTCTCCCCGGACCCGACCGATCCTGACGCTTGCGAGGTGCTCTGGGAGGAACTCCCCACGGTCAGCGTGGGCGACCGAGACCGACTAGAGCTGCCTCTCACCCTGGCCGAGTTCTCGGAAGCCCTCCGTCGCATGCCCACCAATAAATCTCCGGGCATGGACGGGCTGACCGTGGAGTTTTACCGCGCGTTCTGGGACATTCTCGGCCCAGACCTAGTCACCGTCTGGGCTGAGTCCTTGCAGAGCGGGGTCCTCCCTCTGTCATGCAGGCGAGCGGTGCTCGCTTTGCTGCCGAAGAAGGGGGACCTCCGCGATCTACGAAACTGGCGTCCCGTCTCACTCCTTAGCACGGATTACAAAATCGTAGCGAAAGCAATCTCGCTGCGGCTAGGGTCCGTGATGGCGGACGTGGTCCACCCAGACCAGACCTATACTGTCCCGGGTCGCAGCATTTTCGACAACCTCTTTCTAGTCCGAGACCTTTTGGAACTCGGGCGGAGAGATGGTCTATCGTTCGCCCTCCTGTCTCTTGATCAGGAGAAGGCGTTCGATAGAGTAGACCATGGGTACCTCCTGAGCACTCTGCAGGCGTTGGGATTTGGACCTCAGTTTGTGAGTTTTCTCCGGGTGCTGTATGCCTCCGCGGAGTGTTTGGTTAGGCTCAACTGGACCCTGACTGAACCGGTCAGCTTCGGGCGAGGAGTGCGGCAGGGGTGCCCCCTCTCGGGCCAGTTGTATGCTCTGGCGATCGAGCCTTTCCTCTGTCTCCTCCGCAGGAGGATGACAGGGTCGGTGCTGCGGGAGCCGGAGCTGCGGCTGGTCCTGTCGGCGTACGCCGATGACGTACTCCTCGTGGTCCAGGACCCGGGCGACTTGGCGCGAGTGGAGGCATGCCAAGCCATCTATTCGGCAGCCTCCTCCGCCCGAGTCAACTGGGTCAAGAGCTCTGGCTTGGCGGTGGGGGACTGGCGGCAGGTGAGCTCCCTCCCACCCGCACTTCAGACCATCCGGTGGAGTGCGTGTCCACTGCTCTATCTCGGCGTTTACCTTTCCGCCACGCATCCTTCCCCGCCGGAGAACTGGCAAAATTTAGAGGGCGGGGTGATAGAGCGGATCCGGAGATGGACGAGGCTACTCCGATGTCTCTCCCTCCGAGGGAGAGCACTGGTGCTTAACCAACTAGTCCTGTCCACGCTCTGGTACCGGCTCAACACCCTGGCCCCGGCCCCGGGTTTCCTGACCCACCTCCGGAGATTGATTCTAGAGTTCTTCTGGTCAGGAATGCACTGGGCCCCTGTTGGAGTTCTTCATCTACCCCTGAAGGAAGGAGGGCAGGGCCTGAAGTGTCTGTACACTCAGGTCCGCGTTTTCCGCCTCCAGGCCCTGCAGAGGCTCTTTTATAGTGCAAGTAGTTCGGCGTGGAGCATACTGGCGCACGCCTTCCTGCGCCGTTTCCAAGGGCTTCAATATGACCGGAAGCTCTTTTATCTTTCTCCGAGGGGTTTTCCGCGAGACCTCTCCGGGCTGCCGGCCTTCTACCAGGACCTCCTCCGGACCTGGAAATTGTTTCTAACAACCAGGTCCGTGGCGGCCACCGTGGGGGCAGATCTCCTCACGGAGACCCTGCTACACAACCCCCAGCTCCATGTGCAGGTGGCGGAGTCCCGCTCGGTGCGCCAGAGGTTGGTCCTGGCGGAAGTTACGAGGGTCGGAGACCTCCTGGACTACGACCGGAGAGACTGGCTGGATCCCCTGATGCTCACTTGGCGCATGGGGCTCTCCAGCCTCCGTACCCCCCGGCGCGTACTTCAGGAGGTGAAGGCCGCCTTGACCCCCGCTGCTCGGGCTTATGTTAGCCGAGCATTGTGCGAGGGCGCACCCTGCCCATTCCTTACCCCAGGCCCGCCGGACCTTTCCATCTGGCCCCCCCCCGTAGATCCCAACAAACCCCTCACCCTTTCACTGCAAGCCGGCTGCACGAACTGCAGCCGGTTAGCTTTCAAATTGCTTCACGGAAATACTTATATACACTTACGCTTCATACCCTTCACGCCCACACCCTGGTGTCCCGCCCCGATACAAAGTGGCGGGATCTCCTGCCACCTTTGGAGGGTGAGCAACCTCGGTGGGCCAGCCTGTATTCCACCCTGGTCCCAAGGCCCGTCGGGGACATCAGTTGGCGGCTCCTTCATGGAGCTGTGAGCACGGGCGTGTTTTTGACACGGTTTACCCCCATTCCGGACACTTGTCCTTTTTGTAATGTGAGGGAAACCCTGGCGCACGTGTATTTAGAGTGTGCCAGATTGCAGCCCCTTTTCCGGCTCCTCACAAATATTCTATTACGCTTCTGGCTTCATTTTCCCCCCCACCTTTTTATCTATACACTTCCCATCCGTGGCCCCACAAAGTCGCGGGATCTTCTGGTCAACCTCCTCCTAGCTTTGGCTAAAACAGCCATTTATAAAACCAGAGAGAGGAGGTTGGCCCATGAAACGTCCTGCGATTGTGGGGCCGTTTTCCGATCCTCAGTACACTCACGTATCCGGGCGGAGTTCCTCTGGGCGGCGTCCACCGACTCCCTTGAAGCCTTCGAGGAGCGGTGGGCGCTGTCTGGGGTTCTCTGCTCGGTGACCCCGTCCGGTTCCCTCCGTCTGACCCTTTGATTGAGGGGAAGAGCGAGAGACGCCAGCCCCAGCCGTTGCCGCTGTGGATACCATCATTCCTGTCATCTAGGAGGGGTCCTATAATACATGGGTGTCTACCCCCCCTCCCTAAACTGCCCACCCCGCAGCCGTGCCCATCTTACCGGGCACTCTCAGGAGAGGGAGGATCGGTGACACTGGGCGCGGCACTGGGTAACTCGAGGGGGTGGAAGACCACAAGTGTCGAGGAAGCCCCCCCGCTCTGGGCCCAGGCTAGCCTGAACACTTCTCCCTCCTGAAAGCTGCTGTGTTATACCTTCTGATTGCGTTGTTTGTTGCATAGTTGTTTTGTTTCCTTTGGTAATTCTGTAAGCGTTACCAATAAATTTTCTTTCTGTTTCAAAAAACAAAACAAAACAAAAAAACCTTCCCTGTTACCTTACCCAGGGAAAAGGGACCTACTTAACCTGGGGCTAATATATCTGCCTTCTATTACTGTCCTGTAGCCATCTGGCCAGACCCTGTCACAATTTATAAATTTTCATGAAGCTATGAATGCTGTGGTGCTTGATGTGCACTTACAAGTACTGTTTCCCTTGACTACTGCTGTGCGTTCTGCAATGTGTTGTGAAATTATAAAGAAATATATTCTGGAAAAACAGAACTTGATTCAGTGGGAAACAAAAGAGAAAAAAATCAATGTGAAAAACAAAACCATAGGCAATATAATACAAATTTTTAACATAACTAAACATCATGAAAACTTAAAATTAGAAAAGAAGTATTTCAGAGTAACAGCCGTGTTAGTCTGTATTCGCAAAAAGAAAAGGAGTACTTGTGGCACCTTAGAGACTAACCAATTTATTAGAGCAAAAGAAGTAAACATTTATGTCCATTTGAATGTAATCCATTGTGGCTACACATACACCAACCATGATTCTCACAGGTCAGTGTATGTGAAGCTGTGGTTTGTCTTGTTGTCCCTTGGCATGCAGTGGTCGGGGTAAGGATGTGTCCTGTGATACCATGTGGTATGTTGGGGTGTATAGGGAGCAGCGACCACTGAGTTCTCCAAAGACAAAGACAAAGGCAGAGTATCCTGGATTCTTGGACCTGCAGGTCCAAGGTCTGCAGCGTTTGGGTTTATTGCCTGAGAAGATCCATTATGTCTTGATGCATTTCCCTTTCCTTGTCCTGCTGGGACTCCTGAGCCTTTCTCCAGGCTGTCAGTCATGTTGGCCCTCCAAGCCCTTTTTTCATGGTCCGATGCAGCACTGGCTGCAGGATCTCACAGAACATGGCCTCCCTAGACCTCTTTCTCCTCCTTATCAGGGCCATGTGTTCTGCAGGTGTGGAGGGGGCACCCATCAAAGCAGCCTTGCCAGAAGCTGCTAATAAAACCAGGGAGATGTACCATTGTACTTACAGTCACAAGGGAAAGAGAAAGGTAAGTTTCTAAACTCCCTTCCCTTAGCCCCATAGACACTTTTAATAAGAATTGCTTATTGACACTTCAGCTTTGGAGTGCCTCGGCACTATTCTCCAGCCCTGGCCATGGTGAGTATGGACCACCATGGGAAAGGGGGGACAGATTTTCTGTTGCGTAAAGCTATAAAATTTCAGCCCCTATTCCATGGGTACAAGTATAGGGTACTGGCACTGAATATTGGCACCGTTCTCCACAGGTGGGGGTGATTTTACCTGATATCTCACTCCTGAGGTTACAAAGCCACAGAGAGCACAGCTGCTACTGGCATCCCGAAGACTCCTGGTCCCATATGCTGCAAGCCTGGGTACTGTGATGGTACCAGATGAATTCACATGGGAAAATGTCCTACCACAGAGGAAGAAATAAGGCAGCCCTCCCTAGGAGCCTTCAGGAGAGGACTGCAGATTTTCTCCAGGAAAGTTTCACTGAGATCTCTCAGGAGGATAAACGGGCCACCCCAATGCATGTAAACAAAGTGCTCTGCGTGGCCCTCCCCGCTGCCTCACCCAACAGGGAATGAAAGCGGATGCCAACTCTACCTCTGTTTGTTGTGCAACTAACTCTTTTCATTTGAGTCAACCAATGAAAAGTCGACACCGTTATTTCATTAGCTTGGGGATGGGCCAGGCGCCATCTTTAAATCAGATCTATTGTTGCACTCCCTTGCCTTGTGGTATCCCTGGCGAAGACTGCTGCTGCTCCTTGTCATACCCCTTTGTCTGTCATCCCTGTGCAAGCTGCTCGTAGATGTCCATGTTTCTGTGGCTGGTCTGTAGCCATGCTTCCACAGCTGCTTCTCCCACAGGCCCAGGAGATCCAATGCTTCTTGTCTACTGCAGGAAGGAACATGTCTAGCACATGGAGCCAGCATGGTTGGTTGGGCAGTTGCACACAACAAGGATGAGCTGCTAGGTGAGCTTGCCAAGGTGGGTAATCAGGAAAAGGCATTTCTAAATACACAGAGGGTTTTAAAAGAGTGTGGTGGGGTGGAGGTGGCTTCCAGACTCTGTGAGCTCTGGACAGTGGAGTTTACAATTGTGACCAGAGTGGTCACTGTCGCAGGGAGTGGGACAGCTGCTGGAGGACTGTTAGGGTCGACACAGGTCATGCAGTGTCTACACTCACACCGCATCAATCAAGACTCTTCGCTGTTCAGGAAGGTGGTTTTACTGTGTGGCTGTAACAGGGTGCTTATGTTGACCAGTGAAAAATCTGAGCATAGTCCCACGCACAAATAGACCTGGCCTCAGAGAAAATTTCTGTCGCTCCTCCCCAGTGCTTGAGAAACCTCAGATGTGTATCAAGCATGCTGTAACGGGGTGGCACACACCTCTCGCAAATGCCCCCTGGTCGAGTATGTGCACTTGCAGTTTCTCCGTTTGTGGTAACGGTGTGTCACTCGTCTCTCATGTGTACCCCCTTGGTCAATGGTTTCTACGATGGGTGTTCAGAGGGGTAGAGGGACTCCTTTGGAGGGACATGGCCCCAAGATCTTTTGAGGGGGGCAGGGAAAAGAGCTCAGACATCCCCAGAAAGACAAGGATCCTTCATATCCTGGCTCACATGAAGGGGAGCTGGGAGGAGGCTCAGACGCCTCAAGAGGAGTAGTGTGTCCCCACATGCTGGTGCACACCCACCCACAAAGGTAGGATGAGGGGCTCAGTCCCCCCCCCAAGCGAGGCTGCCTTGCCCAGATCGTGCCACGCATATGGAAGAGGAGAATGTGGGGCTGCCATGTGCCCCAGCCCCTATTCTCCCAGTGAGCCCCTTCCCTCACTGCAGTGCCAAACCCAGAGCCTCCCAACCTCTCTCCCCTTCCCTGCCACTCACTCCGATTTATCCCATTCCCCATAATCCCCCTCCCAAACCCCTCTTCTCCTATAGCCCCCTCCTCTCCTGTCTGTAATCCCCTGCCCTTGCCAGCACACATTCTCATCTCTTCTTTGTTTTTCAAAAATACTTTCATTACATTCCCTGGAAACAAGAAGAACCTTCATGGAGACAGAGATTAGCACCATGCCATCATGCCTCCACGAGAGTTTGGCCCTAAGAGGGACCTGAATGGACACTGGCTAGGTTGGGCAGGAGCAAAGAGTACTGCTTATCCCCTTAAACGATGCAACTCGAGTGCAGCTCTTCATGCTACAACCCCCCCTTTCTCCTGCGTCTGCATATACTCAGTGTAATCGGTTTAGCTCAAGAGCATTAGGTTAGCACCTAAAATAAGAACTAAATTCCTTGGTGAATGCTGTTCTGAACTGCTTTCCCCCGAAGAGGCACGGGGTGCCAGACCCTAGACCAAAGTCTATGGCAGCAGTTGTAGATCCAGTTCCTGGGACCCAGCCAGAACCAGCCCAAGGGTCGTAACTGGCAGAGCAGTCAACACCAGAGCCCATGCTTACAACCCCACCAGAGTCAGGGGAGCCAGCACCAAAGGGCGCCACATAGCCTGCACCTGCAGCAGCAGCTAACCCACGCAAAAAGCTCAACCGGAGCCTAAAATACAACCTAGTGCACCAGCGGACAGCGGTACACAATCAACAGAGACAACCCCATCACCTGCATTGCTTCCAGTGGGACCAAGCCCAAGTCCACAACCCAGCGAGGAACTAATGTCTCCGGCATCAAGGGAGCAGTTCCAGGCAGAGCAGGAAGCGGATGAAAGCCTCATGGGAGCTTGGACGGTGGCACAGAGCAATCCACCACCTCTCAGCTCTTCCAACAGGTCCAGGTTTGTTGTAGAAGGAGGACTCTTATACAAGGAAACCCTTTCTGGTGGGCACAAGAAGGACTGGCATCCTCAGAGACAGTTGGTAGTTGCAACTAAGTATAGAGAAAAGCTCTTGAGCTTAGCACATGATCACCCTAGTGGCCATGCTGAGGTGAACAGGATGAAGGACCATCTGGGGAAGTCATTCCACTGGGAGGGAATGGGCAAGGACGTTTCTACCTATGTCCGGTCTTGTGAGGTGTGCCAGACAGTGGGAAAGCCCCAAGAGCAGGTCAAGGCCCCTCTCCAGCCACTCCCCATAATTGACGTTCCATTTCAGCATGTAGCTGTGGATATTCTGGGTCCTTTCCCTAAGAAGACACCCAGAGGAAAGCTGTACATACTCACCTTAATGGATTTTGCCACCCAATGGCCAGAAGCAGTAGCTCTAAGCAACACCAGGGCTAAAAGCATGAGCCAGGCATTGGCAGACATTTTTGCCAGGGTAGGTTGGCCCTCAGATATCCTTATGGATTCAGGAACTAACTTTCTGGCAACGACGATGAAATGTCTTTGGGAAGCTCATGGGGTGAGCCACTTGGTTGCCACCCCTTACCACCGTCAAACGAATGGCCTAGTGGAGAAGTTTAATGGGACTTTGGGGGCCACAATACATACATTTGTGAATGAGCACTCCAATGATTGGGACCTAGTGTTGCAGCAGTTGCTCTTTGGCTACAGGGTTGTACCACATCCCAATTTGGGATTGTCACCCTTTGAACTCATTTATGGCCATGAAGTTAAGGGGCCATTACAGTTGGTGAAGCAGCAATGGGAAGGAGTTACATCTTCTCCAGGAACTAACATTTTGGACTTTGTAACTGAAGGGCCATGTGTATGTAAAACTTAACCAGAGTCTCTAATAAGAACTTTTACATAGGCCTGAATTCCACAGAGTGGTCTGCAGCCTAGGGCCTAGTTAACAATGAACAATACTAGCTAAGAAAAACAGGAGACAACCTTGCTTTGTTTCTACTAGATGAGCGGAGTCAGCATAACTCCAGATGGTGAGCCGTAATTGGGTGCCCTTATCGTGAGTTACAGACACACAAAGCTCTGAGTAGGGCCTCAAAGTCTACTCCCCAGTGCAGGAAGGAGATAGCGGATACCCTCCCCACATGCCTACTAGAGTTCAGGGAGAGGCCCAACATTTCAGTATGAGATATGGTATCCTCCCACTTCACAGATGTATCCTTCTTCATGGATGCCAATCCTAGTTCACGGCAATGGAAGGGTAAAACTATAAGACTATAAACAATTGTTATTGTTGCATACTAATCACTGTCTTTTGCTTTAAATCTCCAGGAATGTACTTGTTGGTTAACCGGGAGAGCTGCTACCTCATTCCCCTGGACCCCAAAATTAGGATTTAACCTATATATTTTAATAGGAATAGTTTGAGGGAAATAACCTGTGTATTAGCAATATGTTAACCTGAACCATGGGTGGAGCCATCATGTAATTTTTTAGACTATTGGCTTATTGTGGTTATCTTGTCTTGCTGCTAGAACCTATCCAGGGGCTCGGGAACTCCCCCCGTCGCTTCTCTCCACCCATGGCACCCTATATAATCTATTGTAATCAATTGTTGGGCAGTGTCTCTGAGCCTAATAAGCAAAGTGACTTTGCATAATAAAGCCAGCGCTTTGCATAATAAACCTTTGTGCTTGACTCTACACAGTGTCCTTTCCTGTTCCTTCAGTAACCAACCTGCAAAACACCCTCAAAGACTCTCTAGCTCTTGCTTGAGAAAACCTACAGGATGCTCAACAAGAGCAAAAGGCCTGGTATGATAAACATGCCAGAGAGCATAGGAGCTGACTCCATGGGTGCTCCAGTGCTGGAGCACCCGCGAGGAAAAATTAGTGGGTGCTCTGCACCCACCGGCAGCCAAGCTCCCCTCACCCTCTGCCCCACCTCCACCTCCTCCCCTGAGCGCACCACATTCCTGCTCCTCCGCCTACCTCCCAGTGTTTCATGCCCAGCCACCACCAAACAGCTGTTTGGCAGCGTTAGCACGCTCCGGGAGGGAGGGAAAGGAGCAGGAATGTGGCGCACTCAGAGAAGGAGGCGGGGAAGAGGCGGGGCTGTGATTTGGGGATGGAGTTGGAATATTGGCAGGGAGTGGGCGGAGTTGGGGCAGGGACTTTGGGGAAAGGGTTGGAATGGGGGCAGGGAAGGGGTGGGAAGAGGCGGGGCAGGGGCAGGGCCTCATGGAAGGGGTGGAGTGGGGGCGGGGCTGGGGGCAGAGGGGAAGTTGGCGCCTATGCCAGAAAGCATTCCTTCAGAGTAGGTGACCAAGTCATGGTCCTGAAAATGCTCCAGACCAATAAGATGGAAACGTTGTGGGAGGGGACATTTACGGTCCGAGAGCACCTGGGAGCTGTTAATTACTTCATAGCATTCCCAGACCCTACCCTAAAACCTAAAGTATACCATGTTAATTCTCTAATTCCCTTTTATTCCCGAGAAATCAAGGTTCTCCAATTTACAGCCCAGGAGAGAGACGATGCGGAGTGGCCTGATGGAGTCTACAATGAAGGAAAAAGCAACAGTGGCATAGAAGAGGTGAGCCTTTCCATGACCCTTGGGTGTAAGCAGCGACAGCAAATCCAGAAAGTGTGCACCAGCTTTGTGCCAATGTTTTCAGCCACCCCAGGATGGACAGAACGGGAGTACCACTCCATTGACACAGGTGATGCTCACCTAATTAGAGCCCAACCCTACCGGATGGCTCCTCAAGCCAAAACCGCAATAAAAAGGGAGATCAAGGACATGTTACAGATGGGTGTAATCCACCCCTCTGAGAGTGTATGGGCCTCTCCAGTGGTTCTGGTTCCCAAACCAGATGGGGAGATACGTTTTTGCATGGACTACCATAAGCTAAATGTTGTAACTCACCCAGACAACTATCCAATGCCACGCACAGATGAGCTATTGGAGAAATTGGGATGTGCCCAGTTCATCTCCATCTTAGATTTAACTAAGGGGTACTGGCAAGTGCCGCTAGATGACCCAGCCAAGGAAAGGTCAGCCTTCATCACCCATGTAGGGCTGTATGAATTTAATGTGCTCCCTTTTGGACTGCGAAATGCACCTGCCACCTTCCAGAGACTGGTAGATAACCTTCTGGCTGGATTGGGGAATTTGCAGTCGCCTACCTTGACGATGTGGCCATATTCTGAGATTCATGGGCAGAACACCTGGAACACCTCCATGCTGTCTTCCAGCGCATAAGGGAGGCAGGATTAACCGTTAAGACCAAAAAATGTCAAATAGGCCTCAACGGGGTAACGTACCTTGGACACCATGTGGGTCAAGGAACTACCAACCCCCTACAGGCTAAAGTAAATGTTATCCAAAATTGGCCTGTCCCTAAGTCAAAGAGGGGGGGGGGGCGCACACAATGGACGACCGCTAACCCACCTGCCATGCTGGTGGGGCAGTGTAGCAAAGAGGCGTGGTCATCCTCAGAGATTGACAGTGAGGGACAGCCAGTCGTCTGTTGGTGGGCAGAACCACGAAGGCCATGCTAACCACACGGGAAGCAGAGGGGCGGGACAGGAACAGGAAGTATAAAAGGAGGGCCCTGTAGCTCAGTTGAGCAGCAGCTGCCAAAGGAGATGGATGTGTTCTCCCCACTGCTGATGCAGGAGCTTGTAGAAGATTTCAGTTACCCTCATAGGCGCCAACTTCTCCTGACGCCGGTGGGTGCTCACGCCCACCTGCCCCCGGCCCCACCCCAACTCCACTCCTGCCTCGCCCCCTCCCCTGTCCTACCCCCATTCCAACCCCTTCCCTAAGTCTCCACCCCAACTCCACCCCCTCCCTGCTCCCATTAGACTCCTTCCCCAAATCAACGCCCCGGCCTCGCCTCTTCCCCGCCTCCTTCCCTGAGCACGCCGCATTCCCGCTTCTCCCCCCTACCTCCCACAGCTTGTTATGCCGCGAAACACCTGTTTCGCAGTGGTAAGTGCTTGGAGGAGAAGCAGGGATGTGGAGCACTCAGGGGAGGAGGCAGAGGTGAGCTAGGGCTGGACGGGGAGCTTGGCTGCTGGTGGGTGCAGAGCACCCATCAATTTTTCCCCACAGGTGCTCCAGCCCCGGAGCACCGATGGAGTCGGTGCCTATGGTTACCTTGAGGACTTGCCAGAGCTACCAGACCCAACCAATGCTGAGGAGCTGCTGTGCTTGCCACTGGCAGTATACCCTGAGGAGACACCAGACTCTCACCACACCGAGGTACCAAACCTGGGGAGAGTAGGAAGTAGCCCAGAAAAACTAGACAACCATCGAGTAGAGTGCTGGCCTGATACAAGGTCAGCGTGTTGCAGGCGGATACCCGCTGAACACAAAGGCATTGCTAATGCTGGGCCCTGCAGGGCACTGCGGGTGGCTGAGGCAGCCCTGCTCTGGCTGCACAAAGTTCCTCTCTCTTTTTACTTTTAAAGTTCAGCTGAGCCCTGGTAACCGAAAACTCAGTCCACAGCCTGGTTACTGCAGAGCAGGCGTCCTGCACACCGCCAGTAGGACATTGGGTGATGTCGGGGGTGGGGAGAGACAGGCTTCTGTAAGTTCAGCAGTGCAAGTCACCTTGTTACCTTCTGCCTCAACCTTGCTGGAGCTAATCTGGGCATGTGCTCCCTGACACTCCAGCCTGTTAGCCACCCAAACAATCTCCTCAAAAGCTTTGCCAGCCTTTCCCCTGCCCTGCACTCCACTCCCTGCCCCTTCTGGCAGAATCTTCTCTGCAGCATCTCTCCCCTGGCACTGGACACTCAGAAATGATCTAGTTTGCTATCTCCAAAGAGAAGTGCACACACCAACCTGTCAGCTGAGTGGAGGAGTCACTTTACTCTAATCTTACAGCACGGAGATGAATGTATAGTAAACCAAGAATAAATTTAGTTATAAACAGCAGAGATGTGAGTGATCCTGACTAAAGATAGTAGGAACAGATATGGTTACAAATGAAATGAAAGTATAACATCTTTCTAGGAGACTAAACACAACTTTGGCAAGCTACAGTCCTTTGGCTAAAGCACGCCATGGTGCTTTTAGTGTAGACCTGGCCTAAGAATAAACTCTGGGGTCCTGACTCCCAGTTCTTGCATAAACCATGCATCCTGAAATATACAACATTCAATGGTTTCTCTGAAACTCCATGGTCTGGAACTGGGCATCAGTTTCACAACACCATCAGGCTTTTTGCAAAATGTCTAGTGTTTCCTGAATTAGGCCAGGTTGGAGGTACCATAAAGAACAGTCATTCTCAGGTACTTCAGTGCTTCCACTAGACATGAAACTGGAGAAGAACAAACATGAACAGGGAAAACACAAAGAGGGCGGTGTCCACCATTTTTGTGGAGGACAGAAAACACATGAGAAATTATTAAAGATTTGCTCCTGGTTACTTACTGCTTCATCATCCTAGCTTCCACCCAACCTGCCAGAAAGAGATCATTTACACAGACTCGCTTCAACAACATGAAACGAGGGAATGATGTGGGGGAAATAGCTGCATTGCCAAATACACAGAGGGAGAATGGAAGTGAGTCAGTAAAGAGGACAGGGAACATCACAATCCTGAGCCTGTCTGAGGGCTTCTCTACCCAGGCAATTTACAGCGCTGCAACTTTCTCGCTCAGGGGTGTGAAAAAACACCCCCCTGAGTGCTGCAAGTTTCAGCGCTGTAAAGCGCCAGTGTAGACAGTGCCCCAGCGCCCGGGGCTGCGCCCCTCGTGGGGGTGGGTTTTTTACAGCGCTCAGAGAGCTCTCCCCCAGTGCTCTGCCGTGACCACACATGCCACGTTAAAGCGCTGCCGTGGCAGCTCTTTAGCTTTGCCAGTGTAGACTAGCCCTGAGTCTTTGAGTTTCCCCTGAGCTGTAGCCTGTGCTTTGTGCAGTGCCTCAGGGAGTGCTGTGTTATCTGGCTGCTGCTGTCTCCTCCCAGAATGAAAGTGACATTGACTGAGTTTTGCAAGGTCAAAAATGGAAGTTTCCATTCCTTTGTCCACAAAGTTATTTCTGCAATAGCAAAGTCAGCCTCCATGGTTGGGCTGAGCCTAGGGGAAAGAGCAGTTGGGGTCCTTTTGAGTGCATGCAGTGAGCAGGATTCTGTCTCCAGCCTTCAGAGTAGAGTTATGGTGCTCCCTCCCTGGGTCTTCCCTAGAAGGGGAGGTGGGGTCACTGACAGCTGGAGTCAGAGCTTTTGGCACAAGAGGCTGTATGAGGGGAGATTGGTCTGAATCATCTCCCCCTGATTGTACCTGATTCTCTGACACATCACTGAGAATATCTTGTTTGAAGGGGTGAGCGCTGGCAGGTGGAACTGAGCCCTTCTCCCTACACAGCCTGCTGGATAGAGACGGATCCATTCCCACAGCCCTGGCCTTCCGGGCCCCTTTCCGATTGACACCACAGGCTCCTGCAGTTGACAGCACAAGCCTCCCTGGGCAGCCACATGAACAGGCTCCCTTCCCTCAACCCAAGTCCGACCTCCCCAGAGCATTCCACTCCTGAGGCCCCCCTGCCTGTGAGTAGGAGCATCCCTCCAGGACCAACCCCTGGTTCTAGGCTCAGCTGCCTGCAGCCCTTACTGCAAGGGGGCTTCTTATGATGTTCCAGTCCCCTAGGGTCCCTGCCCAGAAGTCCTATCCCTGCTCCTGGATCCACCCACTAGCATCAACCCTCTTTCCTCAGGCTCAGCTGCCCTGAACCAGGCAGGTTCTTCCCCTAGGTCCCAGGGGCCTCTGCATAAACTCCTACAATTCAGCAGGGTTCCCCAGCTCTGGCCAGGCGTCACCAACACTTTCTTCGGTTTTTGTTCTTCCTAATGGTACCAGCTATCTTCTGTTGCTCCTATTGCTCCCTCTTCTGATTTTGTCTTCTCAGGGAGCTCTGACCTGTTCATTTTCCCCACTGTCTCCCTCCCTCACCATATATAAGGCCCAGGTGCCCTGTCTGAAGCTCTGTTGGGAGGAAGTTAATCAGTACCAGGTGCACTGGACCCTGCTCCCTCTTAGGGAGCCCGTCACCCTGTAACACCTTCCTACAGAACCAGATAATTATGTCCCTGCCTAGGCATTCTCTGTGAAGGTGCTGAAAGCCTACAAGCAATAGGATTTGAGTATGTTCTATAGCACCTGATTGATTTCTTCACTGTTACATACACCAGGCCTTTTCCTTATGGCTGGAAGTCAGCGGAGTTATCTCGGGGATGAATTTTGCACTGTAGGTTTAGGTAAAGAGAAAGTTACAGCAAAATACTCTGCCACTGTAAGGCCCAAAGCAAAAGCCGGAGGCTGGTCTAAGCCAGAATCCCTAGGCGGTTGCAATTTAGCTCCATGTGCACCCTGAATGCCCCCCAGTGGTAGTTCAAATAACTGTTACAAAACGGGGTTAGCACAGACTTTGTGTCATGGCTGTTCTGCACACAGCAGCCACAGGACACCTCATGGTGACAGTGCAGATAAAACTCAGGCTCTTCTGTTCCAAAAGCTCAGCCCCCTGCCACTTCTGCTAAGAGAATCTCTGCTAGCTGTCAGCAGCGTAGGGCCTACAGTGCACAGGTGAGCAGGTCTGGTCCTGTCCAACAGGGGGCATAAAGACACACTAGCCATTCTGTTACACTGTAGTACTTCTTATTACAGGAAATGAGCTATTGTTCTCTGACCCAGGTGTGAGAGATATGGCAATATCCTGGCCAAACCTTATGGAATTAAGTTTAAGTATTGGGGGAGTCCATTGTATTGAAATGCAAATGTTTGTGTACTCTTGTGGGATTGTATAGAACTTCTTTAAGGGGAAGGCAGGACTGATGCAATCTCTAGGAGATATTAGGAACTTATAAGGACGTTTTGGAACAATATGTGGGAAATGGATTTCCCAGGCAATACCTAGGGGTGAGGGGTGTGCAAATGATCCCCCTCAAATTCATCCTTTTAAAACTGTACTTTGAGCAAAGACTGGCTGATTACCTATTCACACTCTTCAAAGAGTCAGCAAGAGTAACAAGTGACTCTCTTACTCATGGATGTTCCTGTTCAGGGCCAAAGGAGTGAAATCGGAACTTGAAACAACACAAACTGGGGGAGGGATATCTCAGTGGTTTGAGCACTGGCCTCCTAAACCCAGGGTTGTGAGTTCAATCCTTGAGGGGGCCATTTAGGGATCTGGGGCAAAAAATTGGGGATTGGTCCTGCTTTGAGCAGGGGGGTTGGACTAGATGACCTCCTGAGGTCCCTCCAACCCTGATATTCTATGAATACCTCTGGAAAGACAGTTTGCCAGGCTGAAGTTTGGGGATGGGGATCTCTGGTAAATTTATTAGCATGTGTGTCAGTTCTTTTACTGTTTTAATATATTTTCTCTGTGATGCTTTTACCTTCAAAATAAAATATGCTTGCTTAGGAAGAACTGGGTAGTACTGTAGCCCTGTGACAATTACACTGCATACTGTCTCTGAAGAGAAGGCAAAAGAAGCCTGCCTAGGCTGCCTTTCTTCACAGTATAGTCAAGGGACTGTGCAGCCTGGAAATACCCTGGTCAGAAGGGAAAGAGATGAAGGCAGGAGAGCCAATGGCTGGGGAGCTGGAAGCCCAGAGTGGCTGGCCTTGATGGACACTAGAGGAGGAATTCTGATGCAGTTGCCCTGAGCTGTGACACCAGAATCTACCCACACTGCTCAAGGAGCTGGTCAACCAAGTAATCCCATCTGTATCCAATATACCACCTCTTTGCTCAGACCAGAGAGCCATATGGTCAGGGCTTGCATCAGCCAAGTCTCATTCAGGCAGGCTTTTATTATACAGTCCAGCAGTGGTCTATGGTAGGTGATGGACTTCCCCTGGAGCAAATCCAGAGGCAATAGAGCAGAGCCAATCATGCAGAATACCAGTATTCTTTAATCAGGCAGGGATTCAGACATTCTCTTTCATCTCTAATGCAAGTGGGAACAACTCACCCAAACCACAGCCTCAAACGTCAATCAGTTCTCTTGGCTACCAGCACTGCCCAGCCACCTGGCAGGCAGCACACAGCACTAATCAGCCCGAACGTAGAACTGGTGGGAGCTGATACATCAGTCTCCACAATCTGTTCTGCTTGCTATGAAGAGGTGTGAACAGCTGGGATTCTGGGTGTGGGTGGGAGTGGAAGTGGGGAGTGATCCTTTTATGGCTGGCTTCCCTGGGGTTGAAAGTTTCTGCGTAGATGCTGGTGTAATAATTGGGCCTACACATTTACCCTGATTGGGAGTTCAATAAAATAGCACAAGAATCATCTTGTGTCACTCCATGTTGATGGGAGAAGAAGCAAAGGGGGACAATTGCTGACTGAGAAAAAGGAAAGAACTGAGCTTCACCATCATAGCTGCAGTGCCCTCCAGCTCCTGGGATCCACCATGACCTTGTTGGACCTTTGTTGTCCTGATCCTGAGAGCTGTGCTGCCAGATCGGGCCTGAGAGTGGGACGAAGATGACATCACCAGCTCTGCCTAACTCTCAAACACCACCTGGGATCAGACTTTGTGTCTCTCCTCCACGCCACCATGCGTCCTTTTCATTCCCTCCCTTATTTCTTCTCTTTCTAGCCCTCTCCTTTGGCCTCTGTCTGACAAGAGCCTGGCTTGGGCAGCCCAGGCTGCATAGTTTGCAACACTGCTGTAAGCCTGTGACCAGAGAGGCAGCTCAAAGCGATGCCCTAAACAGCCCGGTGCTGGTACAAGTTTGCCAGGTCTTGGAGTAGCTCATCACACCATGGGCTGGGCCTGTGTTTTTCTAGCAGGGAGGTGACAAGTGGGAGTCAGACCAGAGACAGAAGCTGCGTTTTCGATCTGTACTGGGCTTGTCTCCCCCTCTTGTGTGGGTCTGTCTGTTTTTTTCTGCTAGGAAATGGGATTGGACTTCACCACCATCACTAGCTCCAGCCCATCTCCACTAACCTCCTTTCTTCCCCCGGAAGGACAGTTAGCACCACCTGTGATACCATTTACAAGCCTGTCTAAAGACTCTCTCCAGCTAGAGGGAAAGGGAAAGGGGACGCTGTGACAAAGAGAGCCCGATTTAATACCTTACATTTCAAATGCTCTAACTGTTTTCCCTTCTATTCCTTATCTTTGATGAATGGTTACAAGGTGTTTGCTGTGGAACTAAGCAGGCTGAGGCCTCTGGATACCAAACCCTGAACTTTGCTTAACACTGTTTGATTTTGGACAATAACCAGGCTAACACCTTTGACTCTTTGTCCCTCATCCCATACTGCCTCCAGCCTTGAGAGGTCTGTTTCATTTAATGCAGCTGCTTCTAGACCATAGAGTAATATTGTTAGTACACTGGGTTGATACATTTTAACTTTGGTACCACTGTTTTTATCAGTCCATAATTTCATCAACTTCTGTGCATCACTTGTAGTTAAAACATACTTCCTTTAAACCGCATCCTTGATGGAACCATTGACACTGATCAAGCTTCCCAGATTTTACTTGCTCTACAACTTCACTGCTGCTGCATTTCAACACTACCTATTGTCCCTTTCCAAGATGCAACCACTTCATTGTCTTGGCATTTATTGTAAGTCCAAGTGAACTACACCAATGTTCCAAGTTAACAAAGAATATCTTCATTAATTTAAATGTGTCTACGCATTGTATGATGTCTTCTGCATAAGCTAAAGCGCTTAACTCTGGATCCCCTAATGCCACACTCTCCACCCTATCTTTCTTAACGTCCTATTTAAGAACATGATGAAAAATTATGGTGATTCCTGGCCCATTGTCTTACAGCAAACTTTTGACTTGAACCAGTTGCTTATCTTTCCACCAATTCTTATGGCACTACAGGAGTCTCCATACATAACTTTTAGAATTTCAGTTATCCTGTCTCGAACTCCATATAATCTTACTACAATGCTTCCCTCCAAACAGAATCAAATACTTTCATGAAGTTGATGAAAACAGCAAACATCTTTAATCCTCATCACTTTTATCCCATCCACTGTCAGAGTCTGATTATTTAATCAATGCAACTTCAGCCTGGTCTGAAGCTCCACTGTTCCTTGCCTACGACTGCCTCTGAAAATGGCTGGGATCCGATAACAATCACTTTCATCATTATTTTTCCTGGTACTGGTACTAAGCTTATACTGCAATAATTATTCAGCTCAGGAGGATCTCCTTTCCTCACGGTTGGTTCAAATATTGCCTTTAGTCACTCAGCTGATACTTCTATTTGCTCCCAGGTTTCAGAGTAGCATCCGATGAAGTGAGCTGTAGCTCACGAAAGCTGATGCTCAAATAAATTGGTTAGTCTCTAAGGTGCCACTAGTTCTCCTTTTCTTTTTGGTATTTGCTCCCATACCTTCTTACATATTTTTTCCCTACTGCTTTAATAGCACTTGTCCAGTGGCTTTTAGCGCTCAGCTGTTCTAGTCTCCCCAACCCCACAGGCCCCTCTATTCCATCTGAATGCACATACCAGTGCTCGGCAGGAATCGGCTCTGCAGGCCAAGGAGCTCACAGCAGCAGAGCTTTGGGGTAGGGGTTGCTAGGAGGCACTGCAGAATCACAGGGCCTCCATGCAGGTTGCCACCAAGGGATAAATCACCACCCCCACAACCCACCTGTTCCACAGTGCTACAAGTTCTCTAACCCATGGGAAAAACCACAGAGGATGTTTTTCAAAGTGCTATAAAATTCACACGCATAATCAAATTATCTTGAAAGTTGATGTGCCTCAAAGGGGCGCGGAGAAGGGTTAGTGCTGCAAATTTGGGATTCCTAAATCAAGATATTCCTGAGATACAGCACCCAGGGAAACGGGTTTGATCAGTAAATTTTCTGATGTTTGTAACTTTTTGTGCACATCCCTGTGGCTCAAACTATGGCACTGCACCAGCCTAAGATTATCCAATTGGATTTGAAATCAGCTTGTGTCTGGCACCCAGATCCATGGCAGAGAATCAATATTGGAAAAAGTTATTAGCAAGTCTGTCCACCTGAATAAATTGGCAGGCATCTGGGAAAGGGATCTGTGCCTGTGTCACAAGCCAGGCTGTGCTGTGGCCACAACTGTGTAGAGGCAGGTCAGCGTGTGCTACTATCCCTTGGCAGCTTAGGGACCAGGCAGTAGACCTCAACTTGAACCTTCAGGGAGTGAGAGTTCAAGTCCTCCCTCAGTAGATTCCTGAGAATGTCAGATGTATACTGTACTATTCTCTACTAGGGATCAGTTGAGAACTTTGCCCCAGATGCTTGTTATGGAGGAGTGTATGACTTCCAAAGTTCAGGGAGAGTAGAGCTCGCTGTTGAACAGCTGATTTTTCCAAGTGCTGTAAAAGCCATGTGCAGTGGGAGCTTGTCTTGAAAATAGGTATACAACAGGAATCATGATAAATGTTGTGGTACAAATTTGGGGTCATTTGTGGGAGGGATTCCTGGCAAACAGCTCCCAGCCTCCAAAAAAGAGCTGCTTTAAAAATTTTCAAAAAGAAAAGGAGTACTTGTGGCACCTTAGAGACTAACCAATTTAGGTGCCACAAGTACTCCTTTTCTTTTTGTGAATACAGACTAACACGGCCGTTACTCTGAAACCTTTAAAAATTTTCTGTCTCACAACTTTTTTTAACAGAGCTACAGAAATAAAATAAAATAATAAATAAGGCCTCCCCCCTCATAAAATGTATGTCACTGCCCTGCCCCTGAGCTCGGCTATTTAGCAGCACCAAGAAGCAGTTTAGAAATATTTCAAAAGTTATAGCACTTCGAGAGCTTTTACAGCCAGTTCTCATCTCTGGAATTTCTTGTTTCTTCAGAAAATCCTCGGTAAGTAACACAGCTTGAGTAATGTACTCACTTGATGCCTTGGGGGAATAAATGACCAGCGGCTCATGAGTCTGAGAATCATGGGGTTTACGTTGACCTGGGAGAAACTTTTTCAGTAAATAGAGAATTCACTGAAAAATGCATTTGATATGAACTGGCTACACACTGTCACCCAAAATATTTTGTGAGACTGAGCTGGTTAAAAGAGGAGGTGCCTTCTAACCTTTAGCTTCTCTTCCCCCCCACCCCCACACTGGGGAGATAGAATTTGAACACAGACCTGCCTCACCCCTCAGATGAGTGCCCAAATCACTGGGCTAGGGCATATTCTGCAGCACCCTCTCAATCTCTCCTGTGGAAGCTGTTCCACTGTGTATAAATAATTAAATTGTCCTTGGAGAAGGGACCTGAGTCGCCCACATCCTCAGTGAGTGGGCCACCAGCAGGCTATAGAATTATTCTCACTTACTGTCTCTAGAGCCCAATGACTATTCCTTGTCATTCATTGTGGTCATTCATAATGACTATTCACTCTGTGAAGTGCCACTATGAATGACAATGAATAGTCATTTCAGCTGGAGAGACTAAGGCCTTGTCTACACTACCGAGTTTTGTCAATGCAAGTTAAGCTGATGTCCAGCCACCGCTGTAATTAAACCGTCGTTGCATGTCCATACTATGTTGCTTCTGTTGGTGGAGCGCATCCACAATAGCACCTAGAATCATAGAATCATAGAATATCAGGGTTGGAAGGGACCCCAGAAGGTCATCTAGTCCAACCCCCTGCTCAAAGCAGGACCAATTCCCAGTTAAATCATCCCAGCCAGGGCTTTGTCAAGCCTGACCTTAAAAACCTCTAAGGAAGGAGATTCTACCACCTCCCTAGGTAACGCATTCCAGTGTTTCACCACCCTCTTAGTGAAAAAGTTTTTCCTAATATCCAATCTAAACCTCCCCCACTGCAACTTGAGACCATTCCTCGTTCTGTCATCTGCTACCATTGAGAACAGTCTAGAGCCATCCTCTTTGGAACCCCCTTTCAGGTAGTTGAAAGCAGCTATCAAATCCCCCCTCATTCTTCTCTTCTGCAGGCTAAACAATCCCAGCTCCCTCAGCCTCTCCTCATAACTCATGTGTTCCAGTCCCCTAATCATTTTTGTTGCCCTTCGCTGGACTCTCTCCAATTTATCCACATCCTTCTTGAAGTGTGGGGCCCAAAACTGGACACAGTACTCCAGATGAGGCCTCACCAATGTCGAATAGAGGGGAACGATCACGTCCCTCGATCTGCTCGCTATGCCCCTACTTATACATCTCAAAATGCCATTGGCCTTCTTGGCAACAAGGGCACACTGCTGACTCATATCCAGCTTCTCGTCCACTGTCACCCCTAGGTCCTTTTCCGCAGAACTGCTGCCTAGCCATTCGGTCCCTAGTCTGTAGCTGTGCATTGGGTTCTTCCGTCCTAAGTGCAGGACCCTGCACTTATCCTTATTGAACCTCATCAGATTCCTTTTGGCCCAATCTTCCAATTGGTCTAGGTCCTTCTGTATCCTATCCCTCCCCTCCAGCGTATCTACCACTCCTCCCAGTTTAGCATCCTCTTGCATCCACACAGAGAGCAGTGCACTGTGAGTAGCTATCCCACTGTACAACTGGCCACAGGGTGCTCTGAGAAAGGTTTGCAGTGCCACATGGGGCAGGTACAGTGTCACATGATGAAGGTTTCTCAATTCCATCATTCCATGGGAACTCTACTAGATTGCCAGCTGGTTTTCAACTACCCTGGTAACCTGCAAGCCAGCCAACTCTGTCAAAAAGCCTGGATCCTGCACTGCTATTCAGCACTGTGCTATGCGTCATGAACACAAGGCTACAAGAGGAGCCCAGTGGGCGGCTATTGAGGCGGGGGATGCCTTGAAGGAGCATATTAACACCGAGCCACAGTAATGTGTGTTGCTGTAGCGTGCTGAGCTTGGCATTGTTTGTTTGCACCGTGCTAGGAACCGTGTAATGATTGCTGTGTGTGCCCGAAAAGTAACACATTGTAAATCACGTTTCAAAGTAGCACTCGGTAATATGACCAACTGATAGTGCTGAACACTAACACAAGAAGCCCACAGAAGTGGGGGCGGGGGGGGGGGAAGAGTGTGTGACAGTGAGTGTGTGTGTGTGAGAGAGAGACAAAGACTGTGTGTGGTGGGGGACAATGAGTGTGTCAGCACGCTGTCTCTTTAAGTTCAGACAGCAGCCGGAAGCAACCAATCCTGAGGCAGAAGCTGGTGCACAGACAGCAGGTGCCCACCTGTCCCCACAGGCCAGCTCAGCAGAGACCTACACCGGTGAGGGGAGGGGGACAGCTCAACATCAGCCCCTGTCCTTCCTCCCTGACTCTGCACAGCACTAGTCTCTTCCTCCACCCCTCATCAGCAGCCCGCCCTGCCTGTCTGCTGCTGGCTCCATGTTAATGTGTTGATTTTGTGATTCCCTCCAAGTTCTCCCATAGACTCCTCTCCCCACAGACCAAGGAGATCCACCCTCTCCCCTGTAGTCCAGGCAGGAGTGCGTTTGCTCAGCTTGGCAGTAGCCATGTGAGCTCTCCATGCTGAGCAGTTTCAGACCTTCCTGGGGCTTTGAAAGGGGAAGGGTGCATGTCTGTAGCTGGATGCAGGGCAGCAGAGTTCAGAACAGCGAGCAGAGTGGTCACGGTGGGCATGGTGATGTAATGAACATAGTGTCTACACTGACACTTTGTCGATCTAACTGCCACAAAAAGCTCTACGTCTCTCTTCGTGGTGGTTTTGCCAGCATAGCAGGAGAGTTAAATCAGCTGGAGGAGCATTGTAGTGTGTACACCTCCACTGTTCTGCCAATGAAAGCTGCCTTTTGTTGACAAAACTGTGTAGTGTAGACAAGGCCTAAGGCTTGGTCTACACTACAAAGCTAGGTCGATAAAAGGCAGCTTATGTAGACCTATGTCAGTGTCTACACTATATTCTTGCTCCCGCCAATGTAAGTGCCCTAATACACTGACAAAATAACTCCACCTCCATGAGAGGCATAGGGCTTATGTCAGTGTAGTTAGGGAGACAGTGTCTGTGTAGACACTGTGTCCCTTACAGCGGCTGTTGGCTGTCATTCTTGTCAATTTCATGGCTTCTGCAGTGGCTATAAGTCCATCTAACATAGGTTGACTTAACATTGCAATGTAGACGTGCCCTAAGAATGACTAAGCCAGATGGTTAGGAGACTCATCTATGATTCTGGAGACAAGTTCAAGTCCGGCTCCAGTGACTAGTTAATTAGTTAAAAAGTGGAATAGCTTCAACAGGAGAGATTGAGAGCTGCTTCTCCTCCCCCTCCCACTCCCATCATCATCATCATGTTCCCATTACGCCTCTAGCGTTTAGGGCAGCGACGAAGCTCCTCCACTCCTGTCTGTTTCTGGCAAGTCTTTCAATGGTTCCCCAGCTGTGCCCCAGGTTTTTCAGCTCAGCTTCCACAGCTCTTCGCCATGTTGTTTTTGGGCAGCCTTGTTCTTGCTTGCCTTCAGGTGTCCATCTTATTGCCACTCTGGTGATGGAATCAGTTTCCATCCAAAGCACATGGCCAATCCATTTCCAATGCCTCCTGGCAGTGATGATGCTCTTATCTTCTTGGTTGCACTGTGTCAATAGATCTTGGTTTGAGATTGTTCTGGGCAAAAAGATATGGAGAATTTTTCTGAGGCAGGTTGTATGGAATGAAGACAGTTTGGACATGTCATACTTTCTCATTCCCCAGCATTCTGCACTATAAAGTAATGTTGAAAGTATGCAGCTCTGATAAATCTTGAGTTTGGTTTGATGTTGTATTTTGATGATTTCCAGACTGTATTTAAGCTCCTGAAGGGGTTCCTGGCTTTATTGATTTTGTTCCAGATGTCCTGGCTGATGGTGCTGCCCAAGTATATGAATGTTTCTACATTGGTGAGAATATAATGCTAGTAAATAGACATAACTATGACAGTTGACTTGACGGAGACTTGGTGGGATAATACGCATGACTGGAATATTGGTACAGAAGGATACAGCTTGCTCAGGAAGGACAGGCAGGAAAAAAAGGGAGCTGGTGTTGCCTTATATATTAAAAATGTCTTCCCCTGGACTGAGGTTGAGATAGAAATAAGAGACAGACTTGTTGAAAGTCTCTTGGTAAGGATAAAAGGGGTAAAAAATAAGGGTGATGCTATGGTGGGGTCTACTACAGACGCCCTAGCCCGGAAGAAGAGGTGGATGAGGCTTTTTTTAAACAACTAACAAAATCATCCGAAGCGCAGGACTTGGTGCTGATGGGGGACTTCAACTTCCGAGACTTCTGTTGGGAAAATAACACAGCAGGACACAGATTATCCAAAAAGTTCTTGGAATGTATTGGAGACAATTTTTTATTTCAGAAGGTGGAGACAGCTACTCGGGGGGGGAGGCTGTTCTAGATTTAATTTTGACAAATAGGGAGGAACTGGTTGAGAGTTTGAAAGTGGAAGGCAGCTTGGGTGAAAGTGATCATGAAATGATAGAGTTCATGATTCTAAGGAATGGTAGGAGTGAGAACAGCAAAATAAAGACAATGGATTTCAAGGAGGCAGACTTTAGCAAACTCAGGGAGTTGGTAGGTAAAATCCCATGGGAAGCAAGTCTAAGGGGAAAAACAGTTGAAGACAGTTGGCAGTTTTTCAAGGAGACATTATTAAGTGCATAAGAGGAAACTATCCCACTGCATAGGAAAGATAGGAAGTATGACAAGAGACCACCATGACTTAACCAGGAGATCTTCAATTATCTAAAACTCAAAAAAGAGACCTACAAAAAGTGGAAACTTGGTCAAATTACAAAGGATGAATATAAACAAACAACACAAGTATGTAGGGACAAAATTAGAAAAGTCAAGGCACAAAATGAGATCAAACTAGCTAGGGACATAAAAGGAAACAAGAAAACATTCTACAAATACATTAAAAGCAAGAGGAAGACCAAGGACAGAGTAGGCCCGTTACTCAACGAGGGGGGAAAGACAATAACAGAAAATGTGGGAATGGCAGAGGTGCTTAATGACTTCTTTGTTTCAGTTTTCACCAAGAAGATTGGGGGCAACTGGACATCTAACATAGTGAATGCCAGTGAAAATGAGGTAGGATCAGAGTCTAAAATAGGGAAAGAACAAGTCAAAAATTACGTAGACAAGTTAGATATCTTCAGATCACCAGGGCCTGATGAAATGCATCCTAGAATACTCAAGGAGCTGACTGAGAAGATATCTGAGCCATTAGCAATTATCTTTCAAAAGTCATGGAAGATGGGAGACATTCCAGAACACTGGAAAAAGGCAAATATAGTGCCCATCTATAAAAAGGGAAATAAGGACAACCCGGTGTGGCAAATTGCCGGCAGTACTTTGATAGGTCTCGCACTTTCTCTTCTTGGGGACGGTTCAGGGCACCGTTTCTCACCCCTGAACTGGGGGTATTAACTGCCCCACGAGTGTCCTAGAGGAGGGGAGTGGAGAGGGAGGGACCTGGGTCCGTCTTCTACTCTGAGTCCCAGCCCAGGGGCCCTAGGGATAGTGGTAAACCGCTTGAAATAGCGGTTCCCTTCCCCTGGGCTACTTCCCTCTCCTGCCCTTCAGCTTGTGGGGCTTCCTGCCCTCCCTCTGCACGAACCAGGTGTCCCTTTACCTAGGGTCTTGGTCTTCTTAGCCCACCGCAGCATTTCTCCAAACTCTCTTCTGCTTCCCTCCAAACTGCTCTCTGCTCCAACACCAATCCACTCTGCTTCAACTCCTCCAAACTGCTCTCTGCTCCAACACCAAACCACTCTGCGTCAACTCCTTCCCCTGGCAGGGGGGTTTTATCAGGTGACTGGCTTCAGGTGCTTTAATTAATCTATAGCAAACTTTCTTCCCTCTACAGGGAAGAAGGCTCCCTTCTAACACTCGCCTGCTGCCCTCTGGCCTGGGCTTTCCTTGCTTTTTGCCCCTGCTTCAGTTCCCCCCCTCCCCCCGACCGGGCCAGACGCTTTTTCTTCGTTTTGTTTTTTTTTTTGCTGTTTTTTTTTTTGCTGCCGTTTGAGTGCTGGTCGGCTGCCAGCTTGCCTGCCAGCCCCCCCCCACGCCTGCCCTCGGACGCTGCTACTGTTTCAGCTGCAACCCCCCGGAGGAGGGGGGGAGGACTGCCGACCCGCTCCCCGGAGGAGGGGAGTGGATGCCCCCAGACCCAACTGTTTTGCTGTTTCTTTGTGGCCCGCAATTAATGGTTTTCTTATCTTTGCTTGGCATTTTTGGAATGCTCCACAAAGACCAGGAGAGAAGACAGCTGACAGAGACATTGCTCAGGGAAGCTACAAATCATCGTGGAGGGGGCCATAAGACTGAGTAACTTTTGAACTGTACTCTCATGTGGGGGGAGTTTGACTGTGTCTTAACTGCGTTTGTAGGGGCACAGGGGGTGTGGCACGGAGCTGCCCCCCGATCCATTGGTGCCCCCCCAACATTACTACAACCGTCATGGCCCCCGCGCCGTCCGTCCCTGCTGGCAACCTGCCGTCTGCCTCTAGCTTCAACTGCTTGCTTTGAATTCCATCACCCGGACCAGACACAACAGCCGACCAAACGAGACTTTTTGGATAAACGCGCGTGGGTCCGCGTTCCCCCCCCCTGCACCCCCAGACTGCCCACCCCACAGTTTGCCCCACTATCTGACCCCAACTCCTGTTTCCTTCCCCTGTCCAGTCCGACCCATTTGCCCCCCCCACCTGCAGCCCAACAGGGAGAAGTGGTTAATCTGCTTCCCCCTCCCCCCTCCTCCTTCTGGTGTCTCCCCGTCTCTCCCTGCTCACGATGGCGAGGAATGAGAGGAGTGAGGCCCCCTCTAACAACCTCAGTTGCCCCTCCCCCATCTACCCCCCTGCCCAACCCCCAAGCCTCCCTCCCCACCACTGCTGCCAAAACACCTGCCACCACCTCCGCTGGGGCATCGGCAGCCGGAGGCACCAGGGCGACTATTACCGCTGCTACGCCCACCGCCCCCCCAGATTCTAGGAAAGCCCCCCCGATTAGCCGGAAAGGCCAGGGTGCAAAGAAGGGGAAGGGCCCCACCACAACCACCAAGCCCTCCATGGCAGAGGCTGCCCCCACCGCTGTGGCCTCATCATCGACCATGGCGTCCCTCCCCGCTGTTCCCTCCACCAGCTCTGAGAGCGTCCCTCCCCCGGCCCCCAGGGCGTATGCCTGGGTGGTGGCAGTCCGCCCCCCCGGCCTGCCGCCTCATCATCTCGCCCACCCACCGCCTCCGCTACCATCAATAGTGGCCGAGGCCCCTTTCCCACCATGACCATGAAGCACAGCGTCTGTTGCCTCCTGGTGCCCGCCTCGCCCCACGTGGAGACATATGTGCAGGCGTTGGCGAGGGTGGTAGAATCCACGGCTATTGTGGAAGCCTCCAAAATGTACGGGAAGGTCGTCTTTTTCTTAGCATCGGAGGCTGTCGCCCAGGAGGCGGTGGAGAAGGGCCTGGCGGTGGGGAAGGGCCTGGCGGTGGGGGGGGTGTTTGTCCCTCTGGAGCCGCTAGAAGACCTGGGCGTCCGCCTAGTCCTGACCTCCGTCCCTCCTTTTCTACCCAATGCCACCCTGTTACCCGCTCTCTCCATCCTGGGGAAACTCATTTCTGTCATCAGCCCTCTCCCGTTGGGCTGCAAGGACCCCACCCTCCGTCACGTCCTTTCGTTCCGCCGGCAAGTGCAGCTTCTACCGCCGCCGGCGCGTGATGGAGAGGCGCTCAAGGGGTCCTTCCTAGTCCCCTACCAGGGAGCCCGCTATCGGGTCTACTATTCCACAGGAGAGGCCCGGTACTACCTCTGCTGATCAGCGGGGCATGTCCGAAGAGACTTCCCGTTGGCCCGGCAGGGAGGGGCACCCGAGACCTGGCAGGACATCAGCTTCGTCGTTGCCGGCGCCCCTGGCCGCCCGACATCTGAAATCACCTCTCCTCCTGCTCGATCCACCGCTGCTCCTGCCAGGGCCCAAGAGACACCTCCCCTACAACGCTCAGACGAGCAAGGGAGCCCCGCCCTTGCTGTTAACAATCCAGCAGAGCCTATGGAGGAGGGTGCAGCAAAGATATTACCAGGCATAGGAGAGGGCTCACCCCAAGGAGAACCGCCCCCCCCATGCTGCCTCACCGTTCCCCCCCCAAGCCCCTGAGCCATTGTCTCTGCCCCCCGACACGACCCCTGCTAACCAGCCCCCAGATGATGCTATGGAGGGCTGGACCCTAGTCCAGGGAAAACGAGGCAAGCGGAAGGCTCGAGTTCCGCTGCACCCATCCGATGCGGAGGCCCCCCCGGAAGACCAGGAAGGGAGACACTGACACTGAGCCTTCCGCTATGCCCACGAGAGAGATCCGTCCGCCGGTGTCAGGAGGGGAAGACAAAATAGCACTGGAAGGTAGAATCTCCCCTCCACGGAAGACCCTCCCCTCCGAGACCCCTGAGGAAGCCCCTTCTGCCCGAATATCACCTGAACCCCCCGCAAACCCCGAAGCAACCGTCGTAGCGGGCACCAGAGGGGAGACCCCCGGGGTGGCAGAAGACGACCTCTCCTCCATGTATGAGGAGATCGAGGCCCTAGGTTTGACCCCGGTCACCCAGGGAGAGAATGACCTACTGCCGGCTGGCCTCGATCTGGGCAACCTCACCCCAGTCCCCCTTTCCCCATGCTCCCTCCCCCTAACCGCCTTCCCGGGCAAGCACCCTGCAGAAGGTGGTCCCCCACCTGAGGCCATGGCTGCCAAATCCACCACAGAGCCTGCGCCTAGCATCTCTGGGAGCCCCCTCCCCACCCCCTCAACCCTCAAATCTGTTCGGGAGGCACCACCTCTCAGCTGCTTGCCTCCCAAAGCCCAGAGCCTCACCTCTGCCCCCACCCCCACCCCTGTCCCTGCCCAATCCACCTCCTCCTGCAATGCTATTTCCGCCCCTGGGGTTATTTCTTTCCTGTTTTTTGCGGATCCCCCCCAAGGAGCAGACTTTTCATTTTCCTGCCGCGACCCATTAGGAGCTGCAATTTTCCCTCCGCCATCCTCTTCTACCCCAAGGCTTGAGATGGACCTAATAACTTTAGCCTCTCAGATGCCCCGTCGGTGGTCCGCACCCTGCCTGCCCGCCTCAGCGGACCACAAGGCTGCACCAAGAGCTCCACCAGGGAATAACCTGGAAATCGCAACCCCCCCCCATGAACTGCGAAAAGCGTTGCGACAGTTTTTAGAAGACATCCGTGACTCCCGCAACAGGGTATTGTTGGATCATATTAAAGAAGTTCTGTATTAAAATCACAAATGAGTTTGATTCCCCATAGTTTCAATTCCAGGGTATTACTAATTAAGAGGTCTCTTGGTTTTTGGTGCTGTTTCTCTCCCTCTATGTGTGAAACTTGCAAGCTGCTAATTGTGTTAGTACATTCTAAGACAGAGTCCTGTTCTCAAAGCAATTAACACAGAGAGAGACTCAAAGCAATACTCTGTAACAACAGAAACAGCACCCAGAGACTCCCCGCCCTTTTGTTGTATTAACAATTGTGATTAAAATAGAGATAGAGGATGTATGTGGATGGATGCTTGGTGTGGATAATAACTGAATGATCAGGGAGGTGCCAGCCTAAGAATCCAGTGTCCATTGGCTGAAGAAGGCGTCAAGTGGAAATAACCAGAGGACCCCCCGGAGGGCAGACTGGAATCCACCCAACAGCCTCAGGAATGGGAGAACCAAAGAACAAGATAACATCTTGGAGCCGTCAGGAATGTGCTATCTGCTGATCGATTCAGCAACAGCATGATGTAGCAATTCCCATAGACTGGCATAGGAAAAAATTCCTATAAAAATAGACTCTAAAAAGTGAGAATTTTGGGGTCTGATTCTGCAAACCAACTTCCAGGAGCATCAGATGAGCATCTGACAAGGCCCTGCTCCCTCCTCATGTCCAGGCCACCTGGCCAGTGGCTTGGCATGAGCAACTCTAAGGCTGGTAACTATGATAACAACCTTGCAGAACCTGTGTGTGTGGGTGTGTATGTGTGTGTGTGTGTGTTTGTATGAATGAATGTGTGAATAAATATGAGATTGAATGGAATGTTATAGCTATAACTAACTGCTTACTATGATTCTTTCTGTATTCACAATAAATGTGGTATTTTGCCTTTTTCCCTTTAATAAGATCCTGCTGGTTTTTATTTTATTGGTACAACAGTATAGCTAGCTCTTCAGCTATGGGGGGACTTTGATCAAATCCTCCAGGCCACAAGGGCCCTTATAAAGGAGGGTAAAGGGAAAGGAAGGCACGGTGCCACGGCCTACGGGCAGGCCCGCAGCTTCCGTGACGATTTACTCACTTACAGGATGGGTCACGGATTGTTGCGTGACCCGCTGGGGGCTGCGAACACCCCCGCCAACAAGGAACCCCCACCCCTCCAGCCCTCCGCATGACGCCCCTCATTATTGCAACCTTGAACACCAGGGGCTGTAGGATGGCTCTCCGCAGGTCCCAGGTGCTCTCTTACCTTCGTGAAGGGGGGTACTCTGTGGTTTTCCTGCAGAAGACCCATACGGATCCGACCGTCGAGGACAGCTGGCGGCTGGAGTGGGGGGACGGGGTCTACTTCAGCCACTTCACGATTTGACAAGCTGGAGTGGTGACCCTGTTCTCCCCCAACCTACGGCCCGAGGTGCTAGGGGTCACTGAGGCCATGCCGGGCCACCTGCTGCATCTCCGAGTCCGTATGGAGGGGCTCGTGGTCAACCTCGTTAACATCTATGCCCTGACAACGAGCCCGAAGTGGCCGCAATTCTATCAGCGGGTGTCCGACTTCCTCAGCACCCTAGATTCTCACGAGTGCTTAGTCCTGGGAGGGGACTTTAACACCACCCTCGAGGAAAAGGACAGCTCAGGGGCCAAGCTGAGCCCGGCTGCTGCGAACATTCTCCGAGAAATAGTCGAACATCACTCCCTAGTAGACGTCTGGCGTGACCACCACCCAGATGACACTTCCACGTTCACCTTTGTCAACGGGTGGAGGCCCATCGGTCACACCACTCTCGGTTGGACCGTATTTATTTATCCCGTTTCCATCTTTCACAGGCCCACTCCTCCAACATTCGGCCGGCCCCATTTTCCGACCATCATCTAGCCACCATAACACCCTCCCTCCGTGCAGAGAGGCCGGGGCCGGCCTATTGGCACTTTAACAACAGCCTGTTGGAGGATGAGGGCTTCGTGACGTCCTTCCGGGAGTTTTGGCTGGCCTGGTGAGAGCAGCGGCGTTGGTGGGATCTAGGGAAGGTGCGCGCCAAGCTCTTCTGCCGTGACTACACCCGGGGCACCAGCCGACAGAGAAATGCAGCGATAGAGCAGTTGGAACGGTAGGTCTTAGAGATGGAGAGGTGTCTGGCCGCCAGCCCCGAGGACCCATTCCTCTGCGGAGCGTGCTGGGAGAAGCGGGAGGAGCTCTGGGCCCTCGAGGACCATCGGGCCCAAGGTGCCTTTGTTCGATCCCGCATCCGCCTCCTTCGGGAGATGGATCGCGGCTCCCATTTCTTGTACGCCCTGGAGAAAACGAGGGGGGCCAAGAAACACGTCAACTGCCTTCTAGCAGAAGATGGAGCCCCCTCACGGATCCAGTGGAGATGTGTGGGAGGGCCCGTGACTTCTACAGAAGCCTTTTCTCCCCAGATCCGACCGCTCCTGGCGCTTGCAGGGTGCTCTGGGAGGAACTCCCCACGGTCAGCGTGGGCGACCGAGACCGACTAGAGCTGCCTCTCACCCTGGCCAAGTTCTCGGAAGCCCTCTGTCGCATGCCCACCAACAAATCTCCGGGCATGGATGGGCTGACCATGGAGTTCTACCGCGCGTTCTGGGACATCCTTGGCCCAGACCTAGCCACTGTCTGGGCTGAGTCTTTGCAGGGCGGGGTCCTCCCTCTTTCATGCAGGCGAGCAGTGCTCACCTTCTTGCCGAAGAAGGGGGACCTCCTCGATTTACAAAACTGGCATCCCGTCTCACTCCTTAGCACGGACTACAAAATCGTAGTGAAAGCAATCTCGCTGCGGCTAGGGTCTGTGATGGCGGATGTGATCCACCCAGACCAGACCTATACTGTCCCGGGTTGCAGCATTTTTGACAACCTATTTCTAGTCCGAGATCTTTTGGAACTCGGGCGTAGAGAGGGTCTGTCGTTCGCCCTCCTGTCTCTTGATCAGGAGAAGGTATTCGATAGAGTGGACCATGGGTACCTCCTGGGCACTCTGCAGGCGTTTGGATTCGGACCTCAGTTTGTGAGTTTTCTCCAGGTGCTGTACACTTCCGCGGAGTGTCTGGTTAGGCTTAACTGGACCCTGACCCAACCGGTCAGCTTCAGGCGAGGAGTACGGCAGGGGTGCCCCCTCTCGGACCAGCTGTACGCTCTGGCGATCGAGCCCTTCCTCTGTCTCCTCCGCAGGAGGTTGACGGGGTTGGTGCTGTGGGAGCCGGAGCTGGGGCTGGTCCTGTCGGCGTACGCCGATGACGTGCTCCTTGTGGTCCAGGACCCGGGGGACTTGGCACGGGTGGAGGCTTGCCAGGCCATCTATTTGGCAGTCTCCTCCGCCCGAGTCAACTGGGTCAAGAGCTCTGGCTTGGTGGTGGGGGACTGGCGGCAGGCGAGCTCCCTCCGACCCGCACTTCAGACCATCCTTTGGAGCACGGGTCCACTGCTCTACCTACGCGTTTACCTTTCTGTCATGCACCCTTCTCTGCCGGAGAACTGGCAAAATTTAGAAGGCGGGGTGATAGAGCCGCTCCGGAAATGGACGAGGCTACTCCGATGTCTCTCCCTCCGAGGGAGAGCACTGGTGCTTAACCAACTAGTCCTGTCCACGCTCTGATACTGGCTCAACACCCTGGTTCCGGTCCCGAGTTTCCTGACCGACCTCCGGACATCGAATCTAGAGTTCTTTTGGTCAGGAATGCACTGGGCCCCTGTTGGGGTTCTTCATCTACCCCTGAAGGAAAGAGGGCAGGGCCTGAAGTGTCTGCACACTCAGGTCCGTGTCTTCCGCCTCCAGGCCCTGCAGAGGCTCCTTTATAGTGCAGGTAGTTTGACGTGGAGCATATTGGCGCACGCCTTCCTGCGCCGCTTCCAAGGGCTCCGATACAACCAGCAGCTCTTTTATCTTTGTCCAAAAGGTTTTCCGCGAGACCTCTCTGGGCTGCCAGTCTTCTACCAGGACCTCCTCCGGACCTGGAAACTGTTTTCAACGACCAGGTCCGTGGCGGCCACCGTGGGAGCAGATCTCCTTGCGGACCCCCTGCTACACAACCCCCAGCTCCGTGTGCAGGCGGCGGAGTCCCGCTCCGTGTGCCAGAGTTTGGTCCTGGCGGAAGTCACGAGAGTCGGAGATCTCCTGGACTACGACCGGGGAGACTGGCTGGATCCCCTGACGCTCACTCGGCGCATGGGGCTCTCCAGACCTCGTACCCCCCGGCGCGTACTTCAGGAGGTGAAGGCCACCTTGACGCCCGCTGCTCAGGCTTATCTCAACCGAGCCCTGCGCGAGGGCGCACCCCGCCCACCCTCTACCCCAGGCCCGCCGGACCTTTCAATTGGGCCCCTACCCCGTAGATCCCAACAAACCCCTCACGCTTTCACTGCGAGCCAGCTGCATGAACTGCAGCCAGTCAGCTTCCAAATCGCGCCATGGAAATATCTATACACACTCACGCTTCACACCCTTCACGCCCACACCCTGGTGTCCCGCCCCGATACAAAGTGGCAGGACCTCCTGCCACCTTTGGAGGGTGAGCAACCCCGGTGGGCCAGCCTGTATTCCACCTTCGTCCCGAGGCCCGTCGGGGACATTAGTTGGCGGCTCCTTCATGGAGCTGTGAGCACGGGCGTGTTTTTGACACGGTTCACCCCCACCCCGGATACTTGCCCTTTTTGCAACGTGAGGGAAACCTGGCGTACATATATTTAGAGTGTGCCAGGCTGCAGCCCCTTTTCCGGCTCCTCACGAATATTTTATTATGCTTTTGGCTACACTTTTCCCCTCACCTTTTTATTTACACACTCCCCATCCATGGCCCCACAAAATCGCGAAATCTCCTGGTTAACCTCCTCCTAGCCCTAGCTAAAACAGCCATTTATAAAACCAGAGAGGGGAGGTTGGCTAATGAAGCGTCCTGTGATTGTAGGGCCATTTTCCCGATCCTCAGTACATTCACGTATCCGGGCGGAGTTCCTCTGGGCAGCGTCCACCGACTCCCTTGACGCCTTCGAGGAGCGGCGGGTGCTGTCCGAGGTTCTCTGCTCGATGACCCCGTCCGGTTCCCTCCGTCTGACCCTTTGATTGAGGGGAAGAGCGAGAGACCCCAGCCCCAGCCGTTGCTGCTGTGGATACCATAATTACTGTCACCTAGGAGGGGTCCTATCACACATGGTATGCGTCCCCTCCCACCCCCAAACCACCCACCCTGCAGCCTTGCCCATCTTGTCGGGCACTCTCAGGAGAGGAATAATCGGTGACACTGGGCGTGGCACTAGGTAACTCGAGGGGGTGGAAGACCATGAGTGTCAAGGAAGCTCGCCCGCTCTAGGCCACCAGGTAACTCAGGAGGGTGGAAGACCACGAGTGTCAAGGATGCCCCCCCCGCTCTGGGCCCAGGCTAATCTGAACACTTCTCCCTCCTGAAGGCTGATGTGTTATACCTTGTGTTTGCCTTTGTTTTGTTGCATAGTTTTGCTTTATTTTTTTTTTTTGGTGATTCTTTGTAAGTGTTATACAAATAAAATTCTTTTCTGCTTCAAAAAAACAAAACAAAACAAACAAACAAAAAAAACACTCGCCTGCTGCCGGTGTATCACACCGGGGAATTACAGACCAGTCAGTTTAACTTCTGTACCCAGAAAGATAATGAAGCAAATAATTAAGCAATCAATTTGCAAACACCTAGAAGATAGTAAGGTGATAAATAACAGTCAGCATGGATTTGTCAAGAACAAATTGTGTCAAACCAACCTGATAGCTTTCTTTGACAGGGTAACAAGCCTTGTGGATGGGGGAAAGCAGTAGATGTGGTATATCTTGACTTTAGTAAGGCTTTTGATACTGTCTTGCATGACCTTCTCATAAACAAGCTAGGGAAATACAACCTTGATGGAGCTACTATAAGGTGGGTTCATAACTGGTTGGAAAATCATTCCCAGAGAGTAGTTATCAGTGGTTCACAGTCATGCTGGAAGGGCATAACGAGTGGGGTCCTGCAGGGATCGGTTCTGGGTCCGGTTCTGTTCAATATCTTCATCAATGATTTATATAATGGCATAGAGAGTTCACTTATAAAGTTTGCGGATGATACCAAGCTGAGAGGGGTTGCAAGTGCTTTGGAGGACAGGATTAAAATTCAAAATGATCTGGACAAACTGGAGAAACTGTCTGAAGTAAACAGGATGACATTCAATAAGGACAAATGCAAAGTACTCCACTTAGGAAGGAACAATCAGTTGCACACATACAAAATGGGAAATGACTGCCTAGGAAGGAGTACTGTGGAAAGGGATGTGGGGGTCATAGTGGATCACAAGCTAAACATGAGTCATAAAATCATAGGATATCAGGGTTGGAAAGGACCTCAGGAAGTCATCTAGTCCAACACCCTGCTCAAAGCATGACCAATCCCCAACTAAATCATCCCAGCTAGGGCTTTGTCAAGCCTGACCTTAAAAACCTCTAACGATTCCACCACCTCCCTAGGTAACCCATTCCAGTGCTTCATCACCCTCCTAGTGAACAAGTTTTTCCTAATATCCAACCTAAACCTCCACCACTGCAACTTGAGAACATTACTCCTTGTTCTGTCATCTGGTACCAGTGAGTCAACAGTTTAATGCTGTTGCAAAAAAAGCAAACATCATTCTGTGATACATTAGCAGGAGTATTGTAAGCAAGACACAAGAAGTAATTCTTCCTCTCTACTCCATGCTGATTAGGCCTCAACTGGAGTATTGTGTCCGGTTCTGGGAGCCACATTTCAGAAAATATGTGGACAAATTGGAGAGAGTCCAGAAAAGAGCAGCAAAAATTATTAAAGGTCTAAAAAACATGGCCCATGAGGGAAGACTGAAAAAATTGGGTTTGTTTAGTCTGGAGAAGAGAAGACTGAGCGGGGACATAACAGTTTTCAAGTACATAAAAGGTTGTTACAAGGAGGAGGGAGAAAAATTATTCTCTTTAACCTCTGAAGATAGGACAAGAAGCAATGGGCTTGAACTGCAGCAAGGGCAGTTTAGGCTGGACATTAAGAAAAATTTCCTAACTGTCAGGATGTTTAAGCACTGAAATAAATTGCCTAGGGAGGTTGTGGAATCTCCATCTTTGGGGATTTTTAAGAGCAGGTTGGACAAACACCTGTCAGGGATGGTCTGGATAATACTTAGTCCTGCCTTGAGTGCAGGGGACTGGACTAGATGACCTCTCAAGGTTCCTTCCAGTTCTATGATTCTATGATCCATCCTGATGAGGCAATATTAAAGGTCATGATATCAGTCTTATTGCAGTTGATTTTCAGCCCAATTTGCTGGCTGAATGTGTTGAGTTGAGTTGTTTTTTCTTGTATATGGTGTTGGGTATATGACAGGAGAGCGAGATCATCTGCGAATTCCAGGACTTCAAGGGATGAGAAGGGTGTCCATTTAATGTCTCTTGGCATATCTTCTGTTGTATGCTGCATTACCCTGTCAATGGCAATGTTGAAGAGGATTGCAGACATGACACATCCGTGATGTACTCCTGTTTTGACTTCAAAACTGAGCTCACTGTGATCAACACTGCATGTAAAGTTGGAATAGAAGCTTTTGATGATGTTGATGATATGGAGAGGGATTCCATATGCCTGCAGAATGCGCCATAGGCTGGTCCTGTGAATGCTAGCAAAACCTTCTCAAAATCTATGAAGTTTATGGAGAGGTGCCATTGCCATTCTAAACATTGTTCTATTATGTTTCATAGAGTGAAGATCTGGTCTGTGCTTCCACACCCTTTCCAAAAACTGGCTTGGTCTTTTCTGAGAATGCTATCAACTGCCTCTGATATATGCTGGACTATAATCTTACACAATAATTTGCTCGGCACAGATAAAAGGTGTGATACCATGCCAGTTATTACAATCACTGAGAATTCCTTTCTTTGGTATATTCACTATAACCCCATTGGTCCACAGCTTTTTCCCTTTCCCAGACTGATGTAAATAGTGTGACGGGGCAAGGCCAGATGGCTATAGAAAAGTAGTGGGAGATAGCTATATTAACTCCAGGCTAAACAAATCCCTGGTACCAGGATAAGTGAAATGGCAGCTGCTCCAGGTCAATTAAGACACCTGGGGCCAATTAAGAACTTTCCAGAAGGCAGGGAGAAGGCTAGGTTGATTGGGACACCTGAAGCCAATCAGGGACTGGCTGAAACTAGTTAAAAGCCTCCCAGTTAGTCAGGTGGTGGACATGTCAGAAGCTGTGGGAGGAAGTTGTGCTGTTGGAGACACTGAGCGGTACACACCATATCAGGCACAAGGAAGGAGGCCCTGAGGTAAGGGTGAAGTGGAGCTTGAGGAAGTGGGGGCTGCTGTGGGGAAGTAGCCCAGGGAATTGTATGTGTCATGTTTCTAAAAGGTCAGCTACCATAGCTGATACTATTAGGGTCCCTGGGCTGGAGCCTGGAGTAGAGGGTGGGCCTTGGCTCCCCCTTTTGCCCCCCTCCCCCCCCTGACTAATCACTGAGACTGGGAGACAACAGAGACTGTGCAAGGGAGGGTGGCTTCTCCTCACCTTCCTTGCTGGCTTATGATGAAAATGGATCAGTAGACTGTGACCCTTGTCTCTAGAGAGAGAAGGGTTATGTGGAAGGTCACAGTGATGCTCTGAGGCTAGCAAAATCTGCCAGGAAATGTGGGACCCATGGAGACAAGGACAGAGCTTTGTCACAATAGAAACAGAACCTGGCGGGCTCAACAGAGGGGCCAGGATAGATGCTGCTAACTCAGGATTTAGCTTGAACAATTCCTTATTCAAGTTATCCCTGCCAGGAGGTTTCCCATTTTTAAAGGATCTGATGGCTTGAATGATTACTTCCTTAGTTGGTGTGTCTGTGTTGATATCAAGACCTTCTTCTGCCTCCTGGATGTTTGCTTCCTCTTTAGGTGGCTCCCTGTCCTCTGGTGTCCCTGCCTTGTCATGGTGGGACAGCCTGCATGCTCTAATGATCCCCAGAGTCTGTTTGGGTGGGGGCTTTTTGCTCCTGGCAGGTTCAACCATAATAGGCAGGGGCATTGCCCCAAAACTGTATACCGGTCCCAGCGCTCCAGAGCCTGCCAGAGTCACTCTTCCCTCAGCAGCAATGCAAACAGGATCTGCCATCAACAGCCAAGTCCCCTCAGTGCCCGGAGGAAGGGGAGGGCAGCCAGGTCTCCAGAGGCTCCCTCCCCCATCTGGGCTCCTCTGCATCCCCACATGTCACTTTGAGCATGGCTGGGAGAACTTCTGGGTATGTGTGTGCATCCAAAGGCGAGTGAAACTTCCCCACAAAGGCTGGGTGGCCAGAACCTCTCTGGCTGGACCCCAGGGCCTCACAGGGGAGCAGCTGCTGCAGCCTGGGGCCAGGAGCAAGGGGAAAGCCCAGCCCCAAGTTGCCATGGAAACTCCAGGCAGGACATCAGAGGCTCACAGCAGAGCTGCAGCACCAGGAGCAAGGGGAAAGCCTGCCCCCAGGATGTCCTGAGCCGGGTGCCAGCTCCAGGAGCCATGCAGCTGCTCTGAGCAGGGAGACCATTGCCCAGAAGCTGGAAGGGAAGCCCTTGGCCAATAAGATGTGTCTGGACACCTTGGGGGAGTATGTGGGGCAGCACTGGGTACTGGGAGAACAGACCCTGCTGCTATCCCATCTAGGGGCTCATGAAATTTCCTCCTTCATCCTCTGGGCCCCCTAGGCTTTTTGTTTCTAAAATGATGTTCTGTTTAGAAATTTAGCTAGATTTAACAAAACAAAACCAACACCCAACCCTGAAATAAAACGTTTCCCTTCACTGGACCTGAAATGAAATTGTTTTGGTTTTGGCCACTAACCCCAAGAAATCACTTATTTGCCCAGCTCTACTGCTAAAGAACTTCGTTAATATCTGACAATGATAATTGAACATTTTCTGTTTATTTCCCTCAATTTTACATTTTTGTTTTCCTCTGAGTGCCAGACTGTGGCTGGAATCAGAACCAAAAATGACAAAATGATAGTGGGAGACAGACTGTTCTTGCAGTACTAGTGGCACCTTAGAGACTAACCAATTTATTTGAGCATGAGCTTTCGTGAGCTACAGCTCACTTCATCGGATACATAGTGAGCTGTAGCTCATGAAAGCTCATGCTCAAATAAATTGGTTAGTCTCTAAGGTGCCACAAGTCCTCCTTTTCTTTTTGCGAATACAGACTAACACGGCTGTTACTCTGAAACCTGTTCTTGCAGTATTTCTGACCAGGCAGGAAGCACCACAAATTTTGTTGTTAAGAAATTTCTAGTATGATTCTGCAGAACAAAGAGGTTTGGATTAATCTCCAAACTGAATTTCTGAACTAGCTGAGGTTTATCCCTCACAAGGTGTTTCCAGCAGTGGTTTTCCAGCCACTGTGTTAGGTGAACAACTTCAGATAAGATCGACCCCCTTCTCTCCTAAATGTTCCATCCTCCCGGGATCTGCTTCCTCAAATGCTGCATTCTGGGGTCCACCAGGAAAAGGGCAGTGGATCAGATTTGAGATTGGCTGGTTTAGGGTAATGCTAGCGGACTACAGCTAAGAGTTATCATAGAAGATTAGGAAGAGACCTCAGGAGGTCATCTAGAATCATAGAATATCAGGGTTGGAAAGGACCTCAGGAGGTCATCTAGTCCAACCCCCTGCTCAAAGCAGACCAATCCCCAAATAAATCATCCCAGCCAGGGCTTTGTCAAGCCTGACCTTAAAAACCTCTTAGGAAAGAGATTCCACCACCTCCCTAGGTAACCCATTCCAGTGTTTCACCACTGTCCTAGTGAAAAGTTTTTCCTAATATCCAACCTTAACCTCCCCCACGGCAACTTGAGACCATTACTCCTCGTTCTGTCATCAGCGACCACTGAGAACAGTCTAGATCCATCCTCTTTGGAACCCCCTTTCATGGAGTTGAAAGCAGCTATCAAATCCCCCTCATTCTTCTCCTCTGCAGACTAAATAATCCCAGTTCCCTCAGCCTCTCCTCATAAATCATGTGCTCCAGCCCGCTAATTATTTGTGTTGCCCTCTGCTGGACTCTTTCCAATTTTTCCACATCCTTCTTGTAGTGTGGGGCCCAAAACTGGACACAGTACTCCAGATGAGGCCTCACCAATGCCAAATAGAGGGAAACGATCACGTCCCTCGATCTGCCAGCAATGCTTATACAGCCCAAAATGCTGTTAGCCTTCTTGGCAACAAGGGCACACTGTTGACTCATATCCAGCTTCTCGTCCACTGTAACCCCTGGGTCCTTTTCTGCAGAACTGCTGCCTAGTCACTCGGTCTCTAGTCCTAAGTGCAGGACTCTGCACTTCTCCTTGTTGAACCTCATCAGATTTCTTTTGGCCCAATCCTCCAATCTGTCTAGGTCACTCTGGACCCTATCGCTACCCTCCAGCATATCTACCTCTCCACCCAGCTTAGTGTCATCTGCAAACTTGCTGAGGCTGTAATCCATCCCATCATCCAGATCATTAATGAAGATGTTGAACATAACTGGCCCCAGAACCAATCCCTGGGGCACGCCGCTTGATACCAGCTGCCAACTAGACATCGAGCCGTTCATCACTACCCGTTGAGCCTGAGAATCTAGCCAGCTTTCTATCCCCTTATAGTCCATTCATCCAATCCATACTTCTTTAACTTGCTAGCAAGAATACTGTGGGAGACCATATCAAAAGCTTTGCTAAATCAAGGTATATCATGTCCACTGCTTTCCCTTCATCCACAGAGCCAGTTATCTCATCATAGAAGGCAATCAGGTTGGTCAGGCATGACTTGCCCTTGATGAATCCACGTTGACTGGTCCTGAGCACCTTACTCTCCTCCAAGTGCTTCAAAATGGATTCCTTGAGGACCTGCTCCATGATTTTTCCAGGGACTAAGGTGAGGCTGACTGGTCTGTAGTTATGGTGTGAAACTGAGCTAAGGAAAATTTGGGGTGAATGGAGAGACCTATTATACTGCTGAATAGTATCCAAAAAGGCAATGAGAAGAGTCCTACCTAACATGAAACTGGATTAGATAAAGTACACAAGAATGCACTGGAACCAGAGGTGGAAGTGGGCCAGCATGGTGCACCAGTAAGAAGTGCCAGCCAGTAACATACACAGCCTATGTTAAAGCGCTGCCGTGGCTCCTTAGAGGTTTTTAAGGCCTGGCTGGGATGATTTAGTTGGTGTTGGTCCTGTTTTGAGCAGGGGATTGGACTAGATGACCTCCTGAGGTCTCTTCCAACCCTAATAGTATATGATTCTATGATTCTGACAGTGGGTGAAACAGCTATTTGCTAGTCAGAAGTAAACTACTGGAGAGCAGTGCTCCTGAGTTCTATCACTGGGGCTGACAGCAGAATGTGGTGCAGTGGTTAGAGCCAGACTAACTAGACATACATGTGGCATACCCAATGGGAAAGGCAGTGCAGCCAAGTAGCTAAAACTTAGCCTGGTCTTGCTGGAGACCTGGGTTCTCTTCCCAGGCACGTTTCAGTAACAATGTCCAGTTAACTGTGTGGACCTATTTGTAAAGTAGGGAAGGATAGGTTGGGTATGTGAAGCCTGCACTGGGCCTAAAAGGGCTCAAGGACAATCCTGGGCCAATCCCCCTCTTCCCAGGCCTGCAGAGTACACTCTGGCTGGAGAAGCAAATTAAAGACCCCAGAAGCCCAGGTTACGGGGGAGGTAAATGGGCTGGAGGAAAGATAAGCCCTCTCCTAGAACAAAGCCAGACAGAAAGCTGAGCCTGAGATGAGCCCCCAGTACTGAGGACATCCCCTGGCAGTGCCTTCTGCAACACCCTTTGGAGAACCTGGCTCAGTTTTGAACTCTGAAGTTCCTGATTGTTTGGACTGCAGGGGACTGCACCCCAAACTGAAGGCGAGTACAAGTAGGAAGTGACCCAGGAGAGCAGACTAGGAGTTTTGTTGTAGAGGACTCTGCTGGTACAGTCCCAAATAGGGCCTGGCCTGAGACCAGGTGAAGAGAGGCTCTGGGTCCCCCTACCACAGCTGGTTGAGACCAAGGCCCCAAAACCGACCGAGGCTGTGATTCTTCTGGCCTAGGGGCAGGAACCAGACGTTTCTGCCCCCTTTTGTCTGGGAGACAAAAAACTGGGTGCACTAAGCACTAGGCCACCTAGCTCTTCAAGGACTCTACTCCAGGGTATGAGGTTCTGGTCAATAATAAGAGCGTGGAAACAGAAAGAGCAGTCAGTAGAGGTGAGGCCTGAACACACAGCCTCCTGATTCCCAGCTCCACACTTTCCCTTAGTCTACAGAGTATTTGAAGGAGCAGTCTCTCTCTCACCTGTAGAAAATTGCCTGCCTTTGCAGCCCGTGGAACAGAACTGGATTCTGTTAAAATGTGGAACCCCTTGCAAAAGCTGGTTCACTTGAGAGTGGGCTGCAGTCATACCCCTTAAAAATGCAATGAAATAGTCTTGAGAGCTTATACAATGCCCCCATTGGGTAGGTAAAATGCACTTGCTCTCCCCTGTCTATGCATACTGCATTGGGCTCTGCTATTTCTGGTAATCTGCTCCCACATAACCGCAATACTCCCAAACTCAGTGATTTTGGAACTGAGAGACCCATTTTTGTAAGCAAGCCAAGGGGAGGCTGCTGGAGTACAAGTTCTCAGTTTGGAGCATGAGTTCTCAGCGCTGCTGGGTTTTGGTTTATTGCTGTTGGTCCAGGAAGCAGCACAGAGTCCTAGTTTCCAAGGCCAGACGGGACCAGTGTGATCATCTAGTCTGCGCCCCTGGATAAGCAGGCTTGGCAGGATTAGATTTTAATTGACAGATGTCAGAAAACATCTATTTCTGCTGACACACTGAAATCGATGAAAAATATATTGCTCAGTAACAGTCAACAGGAGTGCAACCTCCCCCCACGCCTTGGGTTTGCAAGGATCGCGTGTCCCCAGCCGCAGCCCCATTGTCACAGACCCGTTCCCGTGCTCTGACAGCGGCGATGCAGAGGGCTCCCTTTGCTGCTGCAGGGCCAGTGACACCTGATTCCCGCAGGCACACGGTGCAGGGATGGGTGCAGTCCTGGCCATGGAGAGCAGAGACTCTGGGCCAGAACTGGAAGGAGCAGAGACTCTGGCCCACTGCTGAATGGCTCTGTCCCAGTCAGCAGCCATTCAGCACCAAGTGGCCTCCCCCACAGCAGGGACTCCTCCTCGTGCCCACAACTGCAGGGTCTCTGTTATGTCCTGCCAGGACTACAGCCCTCCCTACACCCTTGTGACTGCAGGGATCCAGTGTCGCTGGCCCAGTGGCCATGCATGTAGCCCTTTGCAGCTCTGCTGTCATGGCCTTGCTCACTCACCAGTCAGAGGCGTAGAAGCCCTCCCCAGGCAGGAGCTGTTCAGCAGTGGGATGGCCTCCCCTGTGGACATGCCCCTGGCTGGGGGCTCTGCTCCACAGTCTCTTCTGCACCTTGTGCCCAGGTGTCTTGGGCCCCTGCCCTACCAGGGAGCCCCCTGCAGTCCTGCTCTTAGTGCTGGGAACCCCCTGCAGCCCCGCTGTCGGCACTACCCAAAGCCCAACCCCACCTCCTTAATTTCCAGCCACTGTACAAATAAAAATAGTTAAAAACTAATTTTTTTAAAAAAAATAACAATCCATATTAATTGTCAAACTCAGAAACAACTGGAACTCTGCCAAGCTCACGTGTAACACAGGCCCCAGAACTTCCCCAAGCTCATTCTGAGGGTAGATCTTTTAAAAAAAAACAGAGCAATAATGTCTTTCCAATTGTCTGTACAGCAAGGAAATCTCAGAAGTTTCACACCCCCTCAGATGGTGCTGGGTTCTGCCAGCCCCATTGGAGAGGAGCCTGTTCTGGAGCTACAACAGCGCAGGGCTCCCTAGCACAAGAAACTCCCCGAAGGGCCAGTGAAGACTCAGAAATAAATCCATTTGCAAACACTGAAATGCGTCAAAAGACTCCAACATACCTGCTGTTACGTGAGGGGCCAGCAATTCCTCTCTCACCCAAAATTCTGGTTGCAATGAGCAGGCTTTGGGATGGCCTGGGTCCCCTGCAGACCAGGGGTGGGAGCTGAGCCACAAACCAAGGATAACACTACAAATACCATGAGAGGCATGAACACACTCAAAGGCCTGGAAGGATCTGAAGGGACAAGTGCTTTACAGATGATGCAAGAGGACAGGCCTGTTACATAACCCATTTCATAAACCGGGGTTTAATTTCACTGAGCTGGCCTATTTCCCATCATCTCAGAAAGACTCCAGCTACAACACACGACTGACTAAGGACATCTCTGAGTGAGGCCAGCACAGAGTCTTGTGCATTCTATGAGTTCTAGGGTAAAAGATAAACAAAATCTCTCTGGACAGCCCCTTGTAAGATCCTGCTGCTTTTGGGGCAGTTGGTGTTAACCTCAGGAACTGGATCTTCACAGGTGAGTTTACAGGGACCTGATTCTTTAAAAAAGAACCAAGCAAGTTTCTCCACTGGCTGAGGTAGAGGGTTGTTAGGGGCCCTGTGCACTCTGCTCCTTGTGGGAGATGGTCAGCAGGGTTTGTACAATCCAAACTCAGAACTTGACATTCCATTTTAAAATGCCTTGGCAGAGCAAGCCAGGTATTGCTGATGCAGTGCAAGGTGGGAGGGTCACTGCTGGAGAAGTCAGGGTGCTTTTGAGGATAAGGCACTGGATACAAAGTTCGGAGAATTGGATTCAATTTGCAGCTCTGTTAGAGGCTTCCTACACTGCCTTGGGCAAATCACCAGCCATAATGAAAATTCCCTGTGCCCTAGTCTCTGATCTGTAAAATGGGATTAACAGAGCTTCCTTTAACTGTCTCTTCAGGGCGGAGATGGTCTCTTCTGCTGTGTTGGTACCGTGCTCAGCACAATGGAATCATGATCCTCGCTGGGGACTCTCTGCACTGTCATGATACCAAGAAAGAAAGATGGATTCTGAGGAGAGCTCGGCATGGTTGGAAGAAGAGAGATTTTAGCCAAACCTTGTACAATCTGTTTTGTGCACTGCTGCCCAAATCCACATAGAAACTGGATATGAGTCAACAGTGTGCCCTTGTTGCCAAGAAGGCCAATGGCATTTTGGAGTGTATAAGTAGGGGCATTGCCAGCAGATCGAGGGACGTGATCGTTCCCCTCTATTCGACATTGGTGAGGCCTCATCTGGAGTACTGTGTCCAGTTTTGGGCCCCACACTACAAGAAGGATGTGGAGAAATTGGAGAGAGTCCAGCGAAGGGCAACAAAAATGATTAGGGGTCTGGAACACATGACTTATGAGGAGAGGCTGAGGGAACTGGGATTGTTTAGTTTGCAGAAGAGAAGAATAAGGGGGGATTTGATAGCTGCTTTCAACTATCTGAAAGGTGGATCCAAAGAGGATGGATCTAGACTATTCTCAGTGATAGCAGGTGACAGGACAAGGCGTAATGGTCTCAAGTTGTAGTGGGGGAGATTTAGGTTGGATATTAGGAAAAACTTTTTCACTAGGAGGGTGGTGAAACACTGGAATGCGTTACCTAGGGAGGTGGTGGAATCCCCTTCCTTAGAAGTTTTTAAGGTCAGGCTTGACAAAGCCCTGGCTGGGATGATTTAGTTGGGATTGGTCCTGCTCTGGGCCGGGGGTTGGACTAGATGGCCTCCAGAGGTCCCTTCCAACTCTGTTATTCTATGATTCTATGGCACTGTGCGGGCAGGAAGGGACAAGCTGCTTCCAGCCACACAGGAGCGGTGGGGGAGAGATGAGCTCTGCAAAGACACGGGCCAGGTCTTCCCTTCCCTCTCCCCTACTCTCCTGAGGCTGGAAGCAGCTCCCATCCCTTCCCTCCCGCACAGTGCCAAAAGGCTGCTGCCGGCCACATTCTGATGTGAACCCTGGCACAAATCTGGGGAGAGGGGGCATGTGACCCTGTGTGCCCCCCGACTTGTTGCCTCTGGAAGATGTGGTGCCAGGTTCCAGGAGAGGCAGGTCTGTCCTGGGGGCCCAGTCAGGTATGAAGGGTGCAGAGCGCAGGCAGGGAGGTCGGGTCAGTGTGAGAGAGGTAGGTGTGTGTGTGTGTGTGTGACCCCTCTCCCTCTGTGTGTGTGTGTGGGGGGGTGTCACCCCTCCCTGTGTGAGCGCTAAAGTCTTAAACATACAAAGGTAAATGAAAAGAATCCAACTAGCAGTATTTCTTTTAACAGGGGCTCAGTCACCTTGATGTTAGTTTGAACATTTGCATGACTGATTGCCGTTGAACGCGCTTGAATACAAGTAATTTTACCAGGTGTCCTGTATTCAGCATAGGGAAATATGTCACCCTACCCATCCCTAGCCCTCAAACCTTGGCCCAACTTTCAAGCCAAACTTTGTGAGAATTTTGGTGACATTCAGATAACTATTTTCATTATCTTTCCTGTTTACTCTGCCTCTGCACTTCCTGTTCCCAGCTTGTACGCTGGGTGTGCAGTCACTCGCACAGGCAGTGTGGGATAGCTGTCCAGATTTTCCCAGCATGCTCTGATACACACACAGTTAGCAGGGTGGTAGGTTCAGGTGCACAAATACAATGGCACATGGCTATGTTGTGGTCCAGGCTCCTTTTCTCTCTTGCTCTTTAATTTTGTGCAGCGCCACAGTAATGGGCAGGCAGAGAAAACCAGTTGCTGTGTGCACACAACACAACTCCATTTGTTGTCCTGGGACAGAAGAGAGTGCCTCAACCTGGCTACTCCACAGCTGTCCTAGTGGCAATGGGGCAGCCAGCAAAGCAAATCCCCAGTGGCCCATGCTACGTCCCCTTAAAAAGAGAGGCTGCTCCTGGTGAGCAAAATCCTAGAAGAACTAACACAACAGGAGGCCTCACTGCCCTCTGACAAAGGGTTCACTGCCTGTAACTAAACTGTTGCCAGGCCTGACAAACTCACTACATGTAACACATTGCGTGTATCATAATATTTATCCAAATAGTATCTTGCAAGGTATCATATAAAAACTGGGAACATACTGGTCATGAATATCATTGCATGATGTATGTACAGGTTGTGTATTAAGAATTATTTATGCCTGAGGAAAATAAATTACTAAAATGTGTTTAGACAAAGCACAATCCAAGTGGAGCTGATGAACAAGACTGTCCTAGACAAAGGAATATTCTTTTGTCTGTTTGCCTCTGTCTCTGTTATAAATTAAGCAAGGTGATCCCAAGGAGAATGAAAGTATATTTACACCTACACATTTAAACCAACTGAAAAAGCAGATTGTCCAGAGGATGAGGAAGACAGCATGGTGTCAGCTTCCTGGAGCACATGCAGCAGGGGAAAAAATCCTTATCTGGAGATACACTTCAGAAGAATCCATTTGAAAGATTTACTGGACTATAAAAAGAAGGAGAGAGAACCCCTTAGTTATCTATCACCCAAGGGACAAAAGAAGCCAGTGCTCTTGGAATCTGTGAAAGACAGATCCTTCAGCCATGTGGGTTGAAGATGCTGAGAACTGACTATAGGTTCAAAACTGCCTGCAACCGGGATTGTAATCTTAAATTTTAGACTCTACAAAGCGTGTTTGTACTTCTGTTTTATCTGGAACCATTTTTGTCTCTATTACTCTATCTTAGTGTCACTTAAATCCATGCTCTTTATTAATAAATCTATTCTTAGTTTGACTATAAACCATTTCAGTGCTGTATATCAAAGTGAAGTGTGTGTCCTCAGCTAAGCTAATAGGCTGGGGTGCGCACTGTCTCTCTGGAGGCAGTGCCCCTTGGTAAATTTCTGTGAGTGTCCAGTGAGAGGGACTGGACACTGCAGAGAGACATCCTGGGGCACTGAATGTTACTTGCAAGGGAAGGTTTAGACTGGCAGAGTCTCAAGGAGTTGGCTGGTGATGCAGACAGATGGGTGTGGCAGGGAGCGGACACACACTGTAAACTCCGGCAAAGAGGTAATACAGTAGCTTACGGTTCTGGGTGCCCTTAGGAGAGCACCACAATTCCAGCGGGGCTTTTCCCCCTTTTAAGGCCCGTGAGAGACTAAATTTGAATGTGAGGGGTCAGTTTCTTCCCCCATGCGCTCACTGGGGTGACTCAGTGAATGCCCTTCTCCTTTTGTTCGTGTGTGTGTGTGTAACTCTCCAGCGAGGCACTTGCTGGAGGAGGCGTTGTGCTGCACAATCACCAATACCAACCACGGCAGCAGTTCCTTGCGCGCCAAGCCCTGAGCAAGGCTGTGGCACAAGGACAAACCCAGAGGTCCCAGGCACAGAGGGGATCAGCTACCAAGCAACATGAGCAAAAAGGGGGCAGCAATTCAATCAATCAATAAAAACCTTTGGAGCCTCAGCCAATAACTCCCTTTCCATAGCCTTGTCCAACTGGAAGCAAAGGACAGACACACAACTGGCCCAGCTGGTCATTCTGGTCAGGCAGGGACACAAGGTGAGAGGGGACTGCTGAGTGCTTTGCCCTACGTGTTACATATTGAACTAAGTGCTTGTATTGCATCTTTTGGCATATCGTAGACCAGAGGGAAGCCCAGGGACTTCCCCTCACCGACACCCTGGAATAAGTGAGAAGGGCTTGTTGCTCTCATTGTAACAAAACCATGAACGATTATGATATGGAGCTGATTGACAACACTTTGCATTTACATCTCAAAGCACTTTCCAAGGGCTGGTGAGTATCATTATTTCCATTGTACAGGGGGAAAAGGAGGCACCAAGAGAGGAAGTGTCTTGAGAAAGGTCACCCAGGGAGCCGACAGTAATGCCAGAATCAGAACCCAGGAATCCTGGCTTTCCAGTACTTTGGGCAGCATGGGCACTCCGGAGTTTGTCAAATTCTCCCACCAATGCTTGAGCACTGGGGTGGGAGTACTAGGGCAAAGCGGACCACCTCTCATTGCTCTGAGCAGGTTTATACAATGGTTAAAAGCCTGGTGGCTCACGTACCCTCATCTTCCCATTATTACTCGCACCAGCAGGGGTGCACCCGAACTAGAGCAACAGGGGGAGAACCCTGAGTGTAGACAGGGCACTACTCGAATTAGCAGACCATACAGCCTCTTCCCAAGAAGTGCCAAAGCCAGCCCAATTTGAAACGCCCATTGCAAAACCTCATTCAAGATAATCAGAGTGGGTGGGATTCAATGAAAGAAACGGCTCGGCATCCTGAAGCAGCAATCCTTTAATCTAATGTGTGTGAAGCTAGCAGGGAAACCTGTGCTCTCACTCCGGCTGGAAGGAACCCCCCTTTGCACCACCCTGCCTCATTTGCCACCAAAGAGCTCAGCCCTGGGAACAGGTCCCAGAGTCAAGTGAGTCCACTGAGCCCACCTCACCTCAGTGACACACAGCCCTTCCCAGACTCCTCTCCTCTCCACTCCCACTGCCTCAGCTTTCTTTGGAGCTAGGAAGTAGCCAGAGACCTTGGGAATAATCAGCACATTTGAGACCACTTCTCCCATCTCCAGAAAACGCTGCTATTGTGTCCCACACAGAACCAGCATATTCTGTGGGGGCGGCCATGAAACCCCTCCCAGGCAGCAGCAATGAGGCACCCTAAAGGAGTGCGAGAGGGGGAGTATGGGACCCCAGGAGACTAGTGGGGTCAGCATACAATAGGTAGATACTAACTTACAAGGCGAAAGAGAGGTACCCCCTGCATGGAGCAGGGGGTTACAGAGAGAATGTGTGTTGGCTGCTTCCCTGGGGACGGAAGTTAACTCCTCTGGGAACACTGGAGATCTCCGGGCAGAAGGGACGGGAGTTCTCCAGCGCCAGGGGCAGAAGGCAGAGGGGAGGGAGTTCTCCAGTGCTGGGGGCAAAAGGCAGAGGGGAGGGGAGTTCTCCAGCACCATGGGCAGAGGGCAGAAGGGGGGGAAGTTCTCCAGCACCAGGGACAGAAGGCAGAAGGGAGGGGAGTTCTCCAGCGCAGGGGGCAGAGGGGAGGGGAGTTCTCCAGAGCTGGGGAAAGAGGGCAGAAGGGAGGGGAGTTCTCCAGCACCGGGGGCAGATGACAGAAGGGAGGGGAGTGCTGCAGCACCGGGGGCAGAGTGGAGGGAAGTTCTCCAGCACCAGGCCCGGGCAGATGGCAGAAGGGAGGGGAGGTCTCCAGGCCGCGGGGAGAGGGCAGAAGGAAAGAAGGGGCAAAGGCAGAAGGGAAGCGGTGTTCTGTCCCCACAAGGAGAGGCCAGGCAGACAGGGCTACTGCCCTAGCGAGATAGTTACCCTTGGAGCTCTGGTCAGTTGCCTGGGAACTGGTGTGGACAGCAAATGATTCCTGCACTTTGGCACTAACTTGCCCTTCTTGGGAGTCTCAGGAAAGAGGCTGAGGGGCTCTGCTGGGCTGTGTCTGGGCCACTGCGTACCCACACTTGCCCTGTGGTGGCTCTGTGGGGCCACGTTTGAGGCTCACTGGAAAGAGCAGTGTCTCTGCTGTGTGATGTTTGGAGCAGCTCCTTTCCGCAGTACAATGATGGGGGAGCTCGGCTGGCTCTGAGCTGGGCATGAACCTACCCAGCAGGGGTGTCCTGTCTGCGAAGGTCTAGGAAATGCCTCCTTTCCCTTGTTTACTCTTTCCTCTCCATACCAAACAATATCGCCTCTTCTGTTTGCCTCTAAGAGAGTACTGTACAACAATCCCCACCTAGACCTTCCCCAACACGTACAGCGTGGGTAGCAATGGTTACCCCACAAGCAGGGAAGCTGCGGCACAGAGAGGGTAAGGGACCTGCCCAAGGTCACTCAGTGAGGCAGTGGCAAAGCTGGGAAGAGAACCCACAGGGAACCAGATGGATCAGGGAGCTAGGTTCCAATCCAGACCACTTTGTAATGACTGAACATTGGTTCGCTCTGATCCAGGGTCTAAGTCCAGTTCCCAGAAGGCAGGCATCTACAAAGAAAATAATCTCCCACCTCAGACTGACGCCCCCTAATGGAATCTGCTTCACCCTAGTCTCTAGCCCCACAAAATACAGCCCAGTAACATAAGCCCTCCACAGAGCCAGGGCAGAGTGCTTTCCCAGGCACTCTCTTCAGGTTAGCTCCCCTTTACAAAGAACACTGAGAGAGAAGTTCCTTCACACACACACCTGGGAAAACCCTTGCCTTCTATTACTGCATCCCCACAGTGTCCGCCAGACCCCTGCAGCTTTCCCCTGGCACGTGGGGAAATCACAGCTTTCACTGGCAAAACAACTCACCTGAAGCAGGTGTCAAAGGGCAGCAGGACTCTGGTCTGAAAACGCGCCTGTGTTCTTGGGGGTTATTGCGAGTCCATTTGTTCTTTTCTTCTTTGTTCCTCCCGCACAAAGGAAGAAGGCAAAATGTTCTTCTTTGGAAGGTCCAGCGTTAGCCCAGAACTCTCAGCAGCCTCCTCTGAAAGGAAAAGGATGACTGTATCATTCCTAAGATACATGGAAGGGGGTGGGGGTAGCAGGGAGGAGGAGACTGCAGGATCTGAACTGATTGTGGGGGAGCTGGGGACTCAAGGCACCTGTCACCAAGATGCTGCGTGGATTCCACACTGCAATTAACACTGCCAATGCTGGGCTGGGTTCCTCTGTCTCCGCACACAAGCTACAGAAAAGAGTTAGTGACAGTGAAGGCAGCGGAGCAAGAACAGTGCAAGGCGTTCCCAGGAGGCACCAGCTTCTATCCCACCCCATTTCTTTATTCTGCTGCTTTCTGGTAGGCTGCCTTGCATTCAGAAAGCCACTTGGATCCCACAGCTGGAGAGTTACCAGATAAGGATCCCAGATTTTCTTCTCTCATCAGCCTGATCTATGCAAACAGGACCTCCAAAGGCCAGATGCACCTGCACAGCTTAGCCCAAGGCCTGTAAATGTGAATTTTCTGCCCTTGTCCTAACATGTGGGATCTACAGTAGTGTGTGTATCAGCTATGTCACTAGCCAGATGCCATTCATTTCATGCAAAGGAAAATATATCATCAATACATTTTAGCTGTGAGTCAAACTCTGCCTTCAGGGAAACAGGCACAGCTCCCGCTGGCTTTCATCACTGCTTTATTAAACACAGATTCCTAGAGCTCCCTTTCCCATGGCAGCTGGGCACTCTAAACACGGAGATAAAAGTACTACCTCAAGCATACAGTTTAGGGGACAAGAGAAAGCACTTCCCAGCCAATCACAGCTCCTGCAACGAGGCACAGGGAGAGCCGTATCTCCCAGACACAAGTTTTAGGGCTGGAAGGTCAGCAGCAGCAGCTCCATGTCTGCAGTGTGCTGCAGGAGTGCACGTGATCACATGTCCCTCTAGAAGCTGGCCCAAGTGGAGATAAGAGCCTGAAGGCTAGTGGAGTTCTCTTGTAGCTCTGGGGCTTGTGCTGAATGCTCTGGGTTCAACATCCAGCTAAGTAGTTACAAAATCACACCCTAGGTGGGAGATGAACTCCTGTGGGTGATTTGACTCGTCTGGTTGGGAGGAGGTAAACCACTGGCTTAGTGTGTGTGCCCATGGCCTAGCCTCCCACCATTCGCCTGCCAGCAAGCACCAACTCTGCCTCACACGAGCCGAGACCCAGCCTGGTCCATCCGATCTTGGTGAGTTACTGAAACTATAATCTATGCTCAATGGGAAGGAGAAAAGTTGAGCTGAACAGCAACACTGCAGCAGCAGACACCCTGCAGCTTCATGTAAACACTGAGCAGGAGGAGAGGCAAGAAGAGCCCCTTAGAGGCACCTCCTGGGATGCCTCCAGAAAGCCCAAGCAGCTGTCCAGCACTGCCCACTCAGAGGCCTGAGTCTCACTGACAAAGCTCCTGTGTGCTCTTGAGGTGGAGGTACTGAAGGGCTCATTCTGTCACCCCTCTTCCTCTCTCCCTGTGCCACGGACACAGCTCCCTGCTTGAGACAAGCCGCCCAAATTACACTTCACATTGTCTCCCAAGAGAGGCATCTGGTCTCACATGATGAAAATAAACCTGCTGCTGGCTCTCGAGCTCTCAGAGCTGCCAACATCACCCAAATCAGGCACAAGGGAGTAGCAGGCAGGCAGGCAGCACCACAACCAATCTGCTCCTCTGTATGGGAGCAATTCTGCTGGACACTGCACCACTGGGTTCAGGCCCAGGCCCTTCAGAGCTGAATAACTCTTAAAGCCATCTCACTACAGAGCCATCCATCATGTTACTGGCCCAGCGCAATATCCAGAACATACATTAACCTGTATAAAACCCTGGACATTTCCAAGCTCTAAGAGCTCCCCAGAACTGCCACCCCACCCCAATCCCCCATCTCTCTTTCTTCTTTGGTTTCTGGTGTTTCTCTAAATCTCCGAATTTTCTAACTTTCCTCTAGGTGAGGAAGCCAGGCTTTGTTCCCTGGCACCTTTACAAGGCTCTCCGGGAGCTCAGGAGTTGTCCCATTCTCCACCCCGGGTGCCACAGAGAGATGGGCCAAGACCTAAAGTTCCCGGAAGCTGTTAGGAACAAAAGAGCTTCACAGCTGTTTACAGTCTGCTCCCAACACTTGCAGCTCCACATTATGACAGTGACTATCATCAAATCTCATGCTTCAGGAATACCCCAGGGCACAATTGGCCAGATGTATTCCAGGCTTTTTTCCCCCACCTTCCTCTGAAGCATCAGGGACTGTCACAGCTGGAGACAAGAGACTGGATGGGGGGGCGCCAGGCTCTCAGGTGGTAGAAAGAATCTTCTTTCTAGGTGCCGGGCTTGTGTGTCTGCTCACATGCTCAGGGTCAGACTGACTGCCACTCATGGAGTTGAGAAGGAATTCTCCCTCAGGTCACATTGGCAGGGACCCTGGGGTTTTTTGCCTTTCTCTGCAGCTTGGGACATGGACACCTGCTGGGATCACGTGGGCATGTCTCACCTAGACACTTGGGCAATGGTGACACATCAGTCTCCACACTGAAATGTTTTAACTAAAACCACTGGCCACAATATGTGGTGTCTGGATGAAATGTATTGGCCTGTGTTTTACAGGAGGTCAGACTTGATCTAACAGTCCCTTCTGGCCTTAAACTCTATGAAACTCCTGGGCTTGTTGATGAAGGAAGAATGGACACAGCAGAACCTAAATTGCCACCAGGCTTCTGCTGGCATCTCAGTACCTGGGAGAGCTGCCTAGGGCCTAGATGGATGCTGCAGACTAGGGGTGGGATTGAGACCTGAAAGGCCTGACTGCACTTTTGTAAACCCTCCAGTTTCCTTTTATCTTCTAAGGCCTGTTCTTGTTACTGAATGAATTGTTCTACCTGTGATGAGTGGCTAGAAGGGAGAAGTTTCCCCTCCATGCTGCCAGTCCCCTTCACTGAGCAAAAGCAGCAAGATCTGGCATCAAACAAAAAGGTGTTATGTGATCGAGCAGCCTCCAACCTGGACAGGCTGCTCTCCAGCGCTGTGTAACCAGGCTGGACAGCTAGCCTGTGGTGGCTGAGGCTTCTTCCACAGGATATCAGAAACAGACCAGGTGCCCAGAAAACATACACTCTTGGTGCGACGCAGGACAGCCCAACGTTCAGTCTGTATCGTGCTTCCTAAGCATGTGTTGAGATATGTCGATAGAACTGAGCAATTGTTCTTGCTGAGGGAGGAGAGAGCAGGTGGCAGGCAAGAGTGTGCCTGGAGCCAACTGGCCTGCTCCTTGGCTCTCAGAGGAGCCTGCACACCCACCCCATGAGGGCAGCAGGGGTAGATGTGAGGGGGGGGAACACAGAAGTTTAGTAGAAAGGAAATCAGACAAGCAGTCCAGGGGCTGGGAGGTCACCTTTTGCACAGCAGTTTATGCTTCTTTTCTCGGTTATCTCTGCTGCAATTAGAGATCTCTGCTGCAATTTCTCAGCTATCTCTGCTGCTGCTCTAGCCCAGTGGTTCTCAACCAGGGGTACACGTACCCCTGGGGGTACGCAGAGGTCTTCCTGGGGTCCATCAACTCATTTAGACATTTGCCTAGTTGTACAACAGGCAACATAAAAAGCACTAGTGAAGTCAGTACAAACTAAAATTTCATACGACTTGTTTATACTGCTCTCTATACTATACACTGAAATGTAAATACAAGATTTATATTCCAATTGATTTATTTGATAATTATATGGTAACAATGGGAAAGCAAGCAATTTTTCAGTAATAGTGTGCTGTGACACTTTTTAATTTTTATGTCTGATTTTGTAAGCAAGTAGTTTTTAAATTAGGTGAAACTTGGGGTTTGCAAGACAAAGGGGCACACTAATCTGGAAAGGGGCACACTAATCTGGAAAGGTTGAGAGCCACTTATCTAGCCCACAGGGCTGACTCCTTGCTTCAGCAGCTGGCCTGGGAATAAATAATTCAGAAGCCAGGAAGGGGAAAGCAAAAAACCCTCATGAGGGGAACCTAAGCTGATCTTCTCTAGCTGTTATGCCTCATAGGTCACATGACAGTGGAGCAATTCTGACTCTATCCAGCAGGGGACAAAGGTGACATGTATGCTAGGCAATACCTGACAGTGTCTTCTTGATTGGATACATCTATTATTAGTAATTAACATTTAACTAACATAGGACTTTTCTTGACTTTAGCAAAGCTTTTGACACGGTCTCCCACAGTATTCTTGTCAGTAAGTTAAAGAAGTATGGGCTGGATGAATGCACCATAAGGTGGGTAGAAAGTTGGCTAGATTGTCGGGCTCAACGGGTAGTGATCAATGGCTCCATGTCTAGTTGGCAGCCGGTGTCAAGTGGAGTGCCCCAAGGGTCGGTCCTGGGGCTGGTTTTGTTCAATATCTTCATAAATGATCTGGAGGATGGTGTGGATTGCACTCTCAGCAAATTTGCAGATGATACTAAACTGGGAGGAGTGGTAGATATGCTGGAGGGCAGGGATAGGATACAGAGGGACCTAGACAAATTGGAGGATTGGGCCAAAAGAAATCTGATGAGGTTCAATAAGGATAAGTGCAGGGTCCTGCACTTAGGATGGAAGAACCCAATGCACAGCTACAGACTAGGGACCGAATGGCTAGGCAGCAGTTCTGCGGAAAAGGACCTAGGGGTGACAGTGGACGAGAAGCTGGATATGAGCCAGCAGTGTGCCCTTGTTGCCAAGAAGGCCAATGGCATTTTGAGATGTATAAGGAGGGGCATAGCGAGCAGATCGAGGGACGTGATTGTTCCCCTCTATTCTATGAGGTGAGGCCTCTATGAGGTGAGGCCTCATCTGGAGTACTGTGTCCAGTTTTGGGCCCCACACTACAAGAAGGATGTGGAGAAATTGGAGAGAGTCCAGCGAAGGGCAACAAAAATGATTAGGGGTCTGGAACACATGACTTATGAGGAGAAGCTGAGGGAACTGGGATTGTTTAGTCTGCAGAAGAGAAGAATGAGGGGGGATTTGATAGCTGCTTTCAACTACCTGAGAGGTGGTTCCAGAGAGGATGGTTCTAGACTATTCTCAGTGGTAGAAGAGGACAGGACAAGGAGTAATGGTCTCAAATTGCAGTGGGGGAGGTTTAGGTTGGATGTTAGGAAAAACTTTTTCACTAGGAGGGTGGTGAAACACTGGAATGCGTTACCTAGGGAGGTGGTAGAATCTCCTTCCTTAGAAGTTTTTAAGGTCAGGCTTGACAAAGCCCTGGCTGGGATGATTTAATTGGGGATTGGTCCTGCTTTGAGCAGGGGGTTGGACTAGATGACCTCCTGAGGTCCCTTCCAACCCTGATGTTCTATGATTCTATGATAATTGTCTTTTGCCACCACCCACTGCTCACATTAAATTTAAATCTCAGTTTAGCCCTTTACAACCTGCTCTATTTCCCCCCTTCAGACTAAAAATAGTGGCCGGTTTGGTGTCTGTCTCCCACATGCCGAGAATGACTGATGTCTGACAAATTTCACTTACAGCGTCTTTCCTCACACCAGCCTTGCCCTGTGATACCCAGACTCAGATATTATTGGGGCTTGTGCCTGGGACTATCTCAAGACACCTCAAAGTTACAAAATAGGTTCCTGGTCTCTTTAAACTGAATCCAAGCTGCTAGTGATAATAGCAGGCCTGGATTTTGCAGTTCACTGGGTTCCAGCTGTGCAGTGCCTTCCCGCAGTGAATAGCAGGACTGCTTTTGTCACTTCCCATCTGGGCTACAGCAACCCCATGTACTTGGAATGCAACCACAAGCCCTCAGAAAACTCCACTTAGTGTAGAATATGGCAGTGTGTCGCCTCAGCAACACAAAGCATCGTGAACACATCAGATCTAATCTCCACTCTCCAGGCTGGCTCCCCATAGGACACGATGTCAAATTCAGGGCCTTGGGACTCATGTGGAAGGCACTCAACAATGGAGCTGGTTGAGAATTTTTCAGTGAATTTTTTTTTTGAATGCTGATTTGTCTGAAACTTTTCCAGGAAATGTATCGGGTTTGGCAAAACAGGTGCCAGGAAGGTTTCTCAGAGGTCCAGGATAGAGCTGGAGAAGAGAGAGACAGACAGACCATCAGCCAGACAACTTTTTGGTATCACATGGGTGGGCAAATTCGCATCTTTTTTTGAAAGGTCCATGCATACACATTACAAAAAAACGTGGTGGACCTTTCTGCATTGTAGCTTGAAGGTGGAGTTAGGCCTGTTTCTATTGGAAACCATACATGTGAAGGTAGGCAAAGGGTTAAAAATGGGTATGGACCATACTTTGACTAAAAATCTTCACCCAATTTTAGGTAATTTCTTTCTAGTTAAACTAGTGAAATTTTAATGACATTGAACAGTCTCATTTGCATAACCGTTGCCATGGCAACCAACCACAACCGGGGGTCAAGCTTCACGTGAAAAACTATTTTGATTCTGCAGGCATTAACATAATTATTTTCAACTTCAAATCAACTTTTAGGTAGTTGTTGTGTACAATAAGGTACTGTGACCTAAGATTTATTTTTTCCTCAGTTTGGGATGCAGTTGTGATTCTTGAATGAAAAATAGAAACCAATTCAGAGGTTCCCAAAAAGGGTCCACGAACAGAGCAAAGGTCCAAAACCACATGTGAGATATGCAATGTGGAAGCTCCTTACACAGAACTGACCAAACCAAGATACCTAGAATTATGGAAGAATCTTGTGAGAGCCACAGAGATCCAAAAATGTACTGCCATCATGCAATATAAAGACACCAGTGAAGAACCTACACATTTTATCTCCTAAATTGTGGAAAGATCTTCACACACAAGAAAACATGGCAACAGCTTAAAAAACAAGCAGAACCTTCTAGCTGTAACAAAGGAATTGGCCATGAATCATGCAAATCAATAAGGAGAATAAGAGCATCGTCCACCACAGTGTATGGAAAAGTCCATATACTCTGTGATAAAGTATCCAAATATGTGAAAGGGACCAAGTCCTGAGAGCCATCGTGTCAAGCAGTAGATCTCAGGTCAGAAAGGAATGTACAGAAAAGAGCAGAAGAGGAGATGGACAGAAAGATATCAACTGTTAGACCAAGGGAACTAGTAGCAGCAGAGACACAGATCTTGTTATAGAGCCTACACAAGACCAACAGAAAAGTGTCATCAAGGTCATGACAATAGCATATGATATGCTATTCAGTTATATCTGCACTGATTTGTTTTCAAAGCTTCCTGTTGTAACAATGGTGAATATCACACAGGCACTGGTGGCCAATATGAGCTCTCTTGACATTGAAAAAAATCAAGCCACAAAGAAACACATTTGGAGAAAACTGGAAGCAGAATTCAGAAGTGTTGTTTACCCCTTCACAGACCACAAGAACCAGGGGTCACCCAATGAAATTAATAGGTAGCAGGTTTAAAACAAACATAAGGAAGTACTTCTTCACACAATGCGCATTCTGCCTGTGGAACTCATTGCCAGTGGATGTTGTGAAGGCCAAAAGTGTAACTGGGTTCAAAAAGACTTAGATGAGGTCGTGGAGGATATCTCCATCAATGGCTATTAGCCACGATGGTCGGGGCACAACCCCATGCTCTGGGTGTTCCTAAACCTCTGACTGTCAGGTGCTTTGACTGAACAAGAGGGCGATGGATCACTCGATAATGTCCCTGTTCTGTTCATTCCTTCTCAAGCATCTGGCACTGGCCACGGTCAGAAGACAGGCTGTTGGGATAGATGGACCATTGGTTTGCCCCAGAATGGCCATTCTTATGTTCTTAAAATAGCACTTCCTTTATCCAAATGCCCAGTTAGCCAAAAGTTTTGGATGTCCCGCAGGCCATTTGGATAAACAGGAGTGCAGTGTTACTGTATGAATATCATATATGACTTGATCAGAGAGCACAGCTGTATTTGGCTATTAGACTTTCCTGAATGAATTTGTCTCGCCAGTAGGGAAAATGGTGCAGAAAAGCAATACAGTGGCCCTAGATAAGCAACCTCTCAACACACACTTGGGGGCAATTCCAAGACAATGGCTGAGCAATTAGCCATGAAGATGCTATTCCAAGGCTCCAGCCATTTGTTACACAGCTGTTTGCCAAGGCTGGGAACCTAGAGGTCAAAGGGACACTAACCAGCTAAAAGAACTCTTGGGGTGGAGTGTGAGTGAGCTGTTCCCCGTAGAACAGACTGAGATATGGAGCCAAGACAGTTTGCAGAAGCATCTGAGGGAATGGAAAACCTCAGAGACAGACAGGCACATGGATAGACGTATTAAGATCTGTTCTCTCTGAAATACTTTGATTCTAAGTAAAACAATATTCTGCTTTAAGGAGGCTGTCTGATCACTGCCTACCACTGTCATTGCTCCAGAGGAACTGAAATACAAAGGCTGAACCTAGGTCTACTGAGGAAACCATGGTTAGCAGCAGGGGAGAACTGCCTGGTGACCCCCAGACAAGTGCTGGCTCGAGACCAGAGACCTGAAAGGTGGGTGCACTTGAAGTGACAAGGAAGGGTCAGTGGTGACAGGTTCATCCATCTTGGTTAGGTTTTTCACAGTCTCATGAGCCACCTGGTCTCAGTACAACTGGGATTTCCATGGCACATGTACCAAACCATAGATCTGCTCCCCTTTCCTCATGCACCCCAGGAATCAGCCCCACCCCCATGCATCTGCGTCCTCTTCCATTAGCTCATCCACCTTGGCAGGTATCAGTGGCCTGGAGATGGGACACTAGGAATGTGAGAAGTCTCAGACTCAGTCCTGCCCTGAGCCCAAGTGCTGGGGGAGTCTCCATGTTTGAAACCTAGAATTCGAGACATTAGCATCATCCTGGTGTTTACCCATTGCGGTTTGTGTACCCTGCACGCCCTGGGACTCAACCCCATAACTATCCGAGGGCTGAGTGGGGATGGGACAGGCTGCGGGAGCTTTAACTCTTCATGCACTTTGTGAGGGTCCAATTTAAATGTAACTTGGCAGCATTCCAGGTTACAGTTAACATTCCACACACTGGGGCTGGGCAGCTCCACCTGACATGGCTGCTCCTCCATGCCTTGCCGTGGTGGCTGCTTCCACATTAACATATTCTTCACTAAAAGAAAAGGAGTACTTGTGGCACCTTAGAGACTAACCAATTTATTTGAGCATGAGCTTTCGTGAGCTACAGCTCACTTCATCAGATGCATACCGTGGAAACTGCAGCAGACTTTATTTATACACAGAGAATATGAAAAAATACCTCCTCCCACCCCACTGTCCTGCTGGTAATAGCTTATCTAAAGTGATCATCAGGTGGGCCATTTCCAGCACAAATCCAGGTTTTCTCACCCTCCACCCCCCCACACAAATTCACTCTCCTGCTGGTGATAGCCCATCCAAAGTGACAACTCTTTACACAATGTGCATGATAATAAAGTTGGGCCATTTCCTGCACAAATCCAGGTTCTCTCACCCCCTCACCCCCCTCCCAAAAACCACACACACAAACTCACTATCCTGCTGGTAATAGCTCATCCAAAGTGACCATTCTCCTTACAATGTGCATAATTAAGGTGGGCCATTTCCAGCACAAATCCAGGTTTTCTCACATCCCCCCCACCTCCATACACACACAAACTCACTCTCCTGCTGGTAATAGCTCATCCAAACTGACCACTCTCCAAGTTTAAATCCAAGTTAAACCAGAACATCTGGGGGGGGGTAGGAAAAAACAAGAGGAAATAGGCTACCTTGCATAATGACTTAGCCACTCCCAGTCTCTATTTAAGCCTAAATTAATAGTATCCAATTTGCAAATGAATTTCAATTCAGCAGTTTCTCACTGGAGTCTGGATTTGAAGTTTTTTTGTTTTAAGATAGCGACCTTCATGTCTGTGATTGCGTGACCAGAGAGATTGAAGTGTTCTCCGACTGGTTTATGAATGTTATAATTCTTGACATCTGATTTGTGTCCATTTATTCTTTTACGTAGAGACTGTCCAGTTTGACCAATGTACATGGCAGAGGGGCATTGCTGGCACATGATGGCATATATCACATTGGTGGATGTGCAGGTGAACGAGCCTCTGATAGTGTGGCTGATGTTATTAGGCCCTGTGATGGTGTCCCCTGAATAGATATGTGGGCACAATTGGCAACGGGCTTTGTTGCAAGGATAAGTTCCTGGGTTAGTGGTTCTGTTGTGTGGTATGTAGTTGTTGGTGAGTATTTGCTTCAGGTTGCGGGGCTGTCTGTAGGCAAGGACTGGCCTGTCTCCCAAGATTTGTGAGAGTGTTGGGTCATCCTTTAGGATAGGTTGTAGATCCTTAATAATGCGTTGGAGGGGTTTTAGTTGGGGGCTGAAGGTGACGGCTAGTGGTGTTCTGTTATTTTCTTTGTTAGGCCTGTCCTGTAGTAGGTAACTTCTGGGAACTCTTCTGGCTCTATCAATCTGTTTCTTTACTTCAGCAGGTGGGTATTGTAGTTACCCAGGAACTTATCCTTGCAACAAAGCCCGTTGCCAATTGTGCCCACATATCTATTCAGGGGACACCATCACAGGGCCTAATAACATCAGCCACACTATCAGAGGCTCGTATACCTGCACATCCACCAATGTGATATATGCCATCATGTGCCAGCAATGCCCCTCTGCCATGTAAATTGGTCAAACTGGACAGTCTCTACGTAAAAGAATAAATGGACACAAATCAGATGTTAAGAATTATAACATTCATAAACCAATTTCTGTTAGCCGACGGCCAAGGATGTTTGGTGAGGTGCCAGCTATGCCCGTTTATACCATCCGTGACTTTAACCGCTAGGACGCACTGTCCCTTCGCGGCGGGCAGCCCGGGCTAGGCTGACGGATGCCCCAAGGTCCTAACCACCCGTGACCTTAACTGCTAGAGCTCAGAGCTCCTTCGCAGCGGGCAGTCAATACTGACTGACAGGTGCCCCAATGGCAGCACTAAGAGCCTCTCCACACCCGTGACTTTAACTGCTAGAGCTCAGAGCTCCTTCGCAGCGGGCAGCCAGGATTGACTGACAGGTGCCCCAAGAGTTTGCCCCGTGGAGGCGGCACAACTCAACGCTAGGCTCTTAGTACTCTCACCTAATGGCCAGGCTTTAGAGCCAAAACGGCTGAGGTTCTTTAATTGTGTTGGCTGCTTTACAGTAAACCAGAGAAAACAAGTCAGGCTTATGCATAAATGGTTACCAAAATTTATTAAGCTAGATTCTAATCATGTGGTTACAAAATTGCTAGTGCCTACTTATTTAAATGTAGAGATGTTACACACACAAACAAGTTACAAAACTGAAGCCACAATCCCAAAGAAAGAAAACAAAGTATAGAGCTCTACTTCAAAATATGTGTACACTAAAGATAGGAGATCAGGTGTGGGTGCTTCTTACCCTCCTTGCATCTCTCGATTCCAGCGGTGCCAAGCCAGGATCGGTCACTCAATTCCGCGGAAAGACGAATAAGGGACAAGGCGTAGGGACCCTCTTAGCTGCAGAAGCCTTGGGAGGCTGTCACTTATCTGACCAGCAGATAGATAGTGAAAAGCACTCAAAAATCATGGTGCTGTAGGTCCCCTACTTATTCCCAGAAGTTACCTACTACAGGACAGGCCTAACAAAGAAAATAACAGAACACCACTAGCCGTCACCTTCAGCCCCCAACTAAAACCCCTCCAACGCATTATTAAGGATCTACAACCTATCCTAAAGGATGACCCAACACTCTCACAAATCTTGGGAGACAGGCCAGTCCTTGCCTACAGACAGCCCCGCAACCTGAAGCAAATACTCACCAACAACTACATACCACACAACAGAACCACTAACCCAGGAACTTATCCTTGCAACAAAGCCCGTTGCCAATTGTGCCCACATATCTATTCAGGGGACACCATCACAGGGCCTAATAACATCAGCCACACTATCAGAGGCTCGTATACCTGTACATCCACCAATGTGATATATGCCATCATGTGCCAGCAATGCCCCTCTGCCATGTACATTGGTCAAACTGGACAGTCTCTACGTAAAAGAATAAATGGACACAAATCAGATGTCAAGAATTATAACATTCATAAACCAGTCGGAGAACACTTCAATCTCTCTGGTCACGCAATCACAGACATGAAGGTCGCTATCTTAAAACAAAAAAACTTCAAATCCAGACTCCAGCGAGAAACTGCTGAATTGGAATTCATTTGCAAATTGGATACTATTAATTTAGGCTTAAATAGAGACTGGGAGTGGCTAAGTCATTATGCAAGGTAGCCTATTTCCTCTTGTTTTTTCCTACCCCCCCACCCAGATGTTCTGGTTTAACTTGGATTTAAACTTGGAGAGTGGTCAGTTTGGATGAGCTATTACCAGCAGGAGAGTGAGTTTGTGTGTGTATGGGGGTGGGGGGGATGTGAGAAAACCTGGATTTGTGCTGGAAATGGCCCACCTTAATTATGCACATTGTAAGGAGAATGGTCACTTTGGATGAGCTATTACCAGCAGGATAGTGAGTTTGTGTGTGTGGTTTTTGGGAGGGGGGTGAGGGGGTGAGAGAACCTGGATTTGTGCAGGAAATGGCCCAACTTTATTATCATGCACATTGTGTAAAGAGTTGTCACTTTGGATGGGCTATCACCAGCAGGAGAGTGAATTTGTGTGGGGGGGTGGAGGGTGAGAAAACCTGGATTTGTGCTGGAAATGGCCCACCTGATGATCACTTTAGATAAGCTATTACCAGCAGGACAGTGGGGTGGGAGGAGGTATTTTTTCATATTCTCTGTGTATAAATAAAGTCTGCTGCAGTTTCCACGGCATGCATCCGATGAAGTGAGCTGTAGCTCACGAAAGCTCATGCTCAAATAAATTGGTTAGTCTCTAAGGTGCCACAAGTCCTCCTTTTCTTTTTGCGAATACAGACTAACACGGCTGTTACTCTGAAACCTGTCATATTCTTCACTGTCGCTTGGCTGCTCTATTCTCGAGGATGGGATGTGAGAGCTCATTGGTCTAGAACGAAGACACAGAATCCAGCTCCAATCCAGCCCATGTTTGGGATCACTGCTGCCATCAGGGAGCTCTTTGGGGACCAATTTGAAATGAGCTAGTGCGGCTCAGTCCAGTTCCTAGTGGGACAGGTGTGAACTCACAAACATCTCCTCAATAGAAAGGGCAAGGACCAAATGGGCTATGGAGCCTGAACACCCCTGCTCACCCTGGTGAGTCACTGGGGGGTAGTTAGCGCTGTTAGCAGAGGACTTCTTTCCTATGCCAAAGGGAGACAGTCCGCACGGTTGGGAGGGAGGGTCAGTGGGTGAATGTGACACAATTTACAGGGCTGGGGCAGCGTGGGGCACCAGCCTGGGCTGTTCTCAAGGTGCCCTTCCCAAGCGCTTCCAGCCTAATGCAAGCTCACTCAAAGAGCAGTGCAATTTTCCAGTGACACACTCCCTAGCATGGCTGCTTACTGGTACCCCGAGAGCTCCAGGGCATGAGCTGTGAGATTCCTATGGGGCTGCTTCTAACTTCTTCTAGGTCAGGAGCAATCACTGAAAGTAGATCAGAGAGCTCACAGCGGAGGTGGCCTGATAGCACTAGTGCTGGGAACAGACCTCCCCTCTGGCTCAGTTTCTCTAATGAGCTAGGAGCCAGTTGGAGCTGCTCCTCTTGACAGCACACAGCACCATTTAGAGCTGCTTTAAGTCCATGTGACTGTTTAGGGCCTCGTGGGCAAGCCTGGGCTCAGGGTGGCCTCCTCTACCCCAACAGGGCCAGTGAGACTAGAATCTGGAGTCTGGGCATTTGGGGTACAACAGATCAGAAGTACAACAGATCAGAAGCCAGCTTTGTCATCTTCCATAAGAGGGGCTTGGCAGGGAAACCCCCCTGAAGCCCCAGATTTGCCAAGAAAGCTCCAGGCTCCATCATATCCAACCCACCAAGGTTTGGGGTTTCATTTGGGTCAAAGGTTCTGGGTTTGGCCATGTCTGGAGGTCTGATCTATGCTACGAGGAAAGCCAGCTCGTAGCATGCTCATTTCACCAGTAACAACAAACATACTTGAGTTATGGCCACATAGCAGCTTTTTTCACCACCTGGCCAAGTGTGAACCAAAAAGCAATGTTTGTGCAGCTACCACATTGCCTGAGTGTGTCAGTGTCAACTGGGCAAACCCAGGCAGCTATCCCACAGTGCCTGGGCAGAGAGGAGAACACCCAGAAGGCTTCCACAAAGAGCAGCACCATTACTGTGTGCTCTAGGATGTCCTCATCATCCTGCTGTAGAGAGACTGAGGACAGGCCAAACGGGTGACACAGACACAGTTGGGGGGATCTGACTTCTACAGAAGTGCCCAGGAAATAGGGTACAAACAATCAGCAGTGGAAAAGACCAGAAACTAGATTTTTTCACATGAAAGAGATTATTTGGAAAGCTGCAAAAACCAACAATCCCATAAAATCATTGAATCCAAGACTGCTTGTTTGTTCCTTTTTGTGCCTGCAATTGTCTGCTGGCCTTGGCTTGGGGATCATTAACCCACAGCCAGACTTTGGCAGCCCTTCTCTTCTTGTGGGAGATGCTGGTTTTCAATTTGGGCAGTGTACCAGGGCCGGCACATATTTTTCTGGTGAGCTGCCAGATCTCAAGGATTTTGACTTTGCTCCTGATCTGGCACAGCATGAGAAGCTGGATTGTTATCCATGGATACAGTCAGAGCTGCTTGCTGGTGAAGTCCAGCCAAAGTTAATTGGCTGTTGGGTAATGAGAGGTGGCAGCTGCTGAGGCAATGGGAATTGCTCTGCAGGACAGTAGCAGAAAGAATTGTTAAGGTGGCTGGCATGGGGGAAGTGGGTGGCAACATCAAACGGTTGATAGTGCCAAAGGGGAAGAAAGAGACTATTCCAGGCAGCAAAGTAACAGCAACTGATATTTCTACAGCTAGAGAGTAATTACATAAGGTCTGTGGAGCGATGTAGAGAGTGGAAGTGCCATACAAGTGACTTAGGATACAAATATGTAAGGACTTGACTTATTTACACTTTAAGGGATTTGCCATTTGCCTTTTGCTGTGTGCTACAGGACATGGTGGGCACAGGAGGAAAATGGCCAAGGTACAAACAGATCATAAAACTTTGGAAGCCACATTACACACACCATTGTGCAAAACACTGCCTAGATGTCAGAAAACGATTATGAGACCCCATTACAAGTGGGAAAGAATGCTAGATTACCAAGTAGAAATGACCTAGCAATTTCCCAAGGCAACAGCTATATCCACCACAAGATCATACAACAAACACCCTGAGAGTCAGTCCTAGAGGAGGAACAGAAGGCATCTAACCAAACAGAGAGGACATGGACTCTTTCTTGAGGACATCCAGAATGCTACTGATAGTACTGCCATGCTGGTAGAAGTAACACATGCCCATCCAGGCATACAAAATCACTGAATAGAAAACACTTCTTAAGCAATGTGAGGTCTCCAACCAAGGCCCCTCAACAATACACAAGGCCAGATTCTGATCTCAGTCATAAATCTGTAGCGATTCCACTGACTTGGTGGGATAACTCACATGACTGGAGTACTGTCATGGATGGTTATAAACTGTTCAGGAAGGACAGGCAGGGCAGAAAAGGTGGGGGAGTAGCACTGTATGTAAGGGAGCAGTATGACTGCTCAGAGCTCCGGTACGATACTGCAGAAAAACCTGAGTGTCTCTGGATTAAGTTTAGAAGTGTGAGCAACAGGAGTGATGTAGTGGTGGGAGTCTGCTATAGACCACTGGACCAGGGGGATGAGGTGGATGAGGCTTTCTTTCGGCAGCTCGCGGAAGCTACTAGATCGCATGCCCTGGTTCTCATGGGTGACTTTAATTTTCCTGATATCTGCTGGGAGAACAGTACAGCGGTGCACAGACAATCCAGGAAGTTTTTGGAAAGCGTAGGGGACAATTTCCTGGTGCAAGTGCTAGAGGAGCCAACTAGGGGGGGAGCTTTTCTTGACCTGCTGCTCACAAACCGGGAAGAATTAGTAGGGGAAGCAAAAGTGGATGGGAATCTGGGAGGCAGTGACCATGAGTTGGTTGAGTTCAGGATCCTGACACAGGGAAGAAAGGTAAGCAGCAGGATACGGACCCTGGACTTCAGGAAAGCAGACTTTGACTCCCTCAGGGAACGGATGGGTAGGAACCCCTGGGGGACTAACATGAAGGGGAAAGGAATCCAGGAGAGCTGGCTGTATTTCAAGGAATCCCTGTTGAGGTTACAGGGACAAACCATCCCGATGTGTCGAAAGAATAGTAAATATGGCAGGCGACCAGCTTGGCTTAACGGTGAAATCCTAGGGGATCTTAAACATAAAAAAGAAGCTTACAAGAAGTGGAAGGTTGGACATATGACCAGGGAAGACTATAAAAATATTGCTCGGGCATGTAGGAATGAAATTAGGAGGGCCAAATCGCACCTGGAGCTGCAGCTAGCGAGAGATGTTAAGAGTAACAAGAAGGGTTTCTTCAGGTATGTTGGCAACAAGAAGAAAGCCAAGGAAAGTGTGGGCCCCTTAATGAATGAAGGAGGCAACCTAGTGACGGAGGATGTGGAAAAAGCTAATGTACTCAATGATTTTTTTGCCTCTGTCTTCACAAACAAGGTCAGCTCCCAGACTGCTGTGCTGGGCATCACAACATGGGGAACAGATGGCCAGCCCTCTGTGGAGAAAGAGGTGGTTAGGGACTATTTAGAAAAACTGGACGTGCACAAGTCCATGGGGCCGGATGAGTTGCATCCAAGAGTGCTAAAGGAACTGGCGGCTGTGATTGTAGAGCCATTGGCCATTATCTTTGAAAACTCATGGGATCGGGGGAGGTCCCGGATGACTGGAAAAAGGCTAATGTAGTGCCCATCTTTAAAAAGGGGAAGAAGGAGGATCCGGGGAACTACAGGCCAGTCAGCCTCACTTCAGTCCCTGGAAAAATCATGGAGCAGGTCCTCAAAGAATCAATCCTGAAGCACTAACATGAGAGGAAAGTGATCAGGAACAGCCAGCATGGATTCACCAAGGGAAGGTCATGCCTGACTAAACTAGTCGCCTTCTATGATGAGATTACTGGTTCTGTGGATGAAGGGAAAGCAGTGGATGTATTGTATCTTGACTTTAGCAAAGCTTTTGACACGGTCTCCCACAGTATTCTTGTCAGCAAGTTAAGGAAGTATGGGCTGGATGAATGCACCATAAGGTGGGTAGAAAGTTGGCTAGATTGTCGGGCTCAACAGGTAGTGATCAATGGCTCCATGTCTAGTTGGCAGCCGGTGTCAAGTGGAGTGCCCCAGGGGTCGGTCCTGGGGCCGGTTTTGTTCAATATCTTCATAAATGATCTGGAGGATGGTGTGGATTGCACTCTCAGCAAATTTGCGGATGTTACTAAACTGGGAGGAGCGGTAGATGCACTGGAGGGCAGGGATAGGATACAGAGGGACCTAGACAAATTGGAGGATTGGGCCAAAAGAAATCTGATAAGGTTCAACAAGGACAAGTGCAGGGTCCTGCACTTAGGATGGAAGAACCCAATGCACAGCTACAGACTAGGGACCGAATGGCTAGGCAGCAGTTCTGCGGAAAAGGACCTAGGGGTGACAGTGGACGAGAAGCTGGATATGAGCCAGCAGTGTGCCCTTGTTGCTAAGAAGGCCAATGGCATTTTGGGATGTATAAGGAGGGGCATAGCGAGCAGATCGAGGGACGTGATCGTACCCCTCTATTCGACATTGGTGAGGCCTCATCTGGAGTACTGTGTCAGTTTTGGGCCCCAATCTACAAGAAGGATGTGGAGAAATTGGAGAGAGTCCAGCGAAGGGCAACAAAAATGATTAGGGGTCTGGAACACATGACTTATGAGGAGAGGCTGAGGGAACTGGGATTGTTTAGTCTGCAGAAGAGAAGAATGAGGGGGGATTTGATGGCTGCTTTCAACTACCTGAGAGGTAGTTCCAGAGAGGATGGTTCTAGACTATTCTCAGTGGTGGAAGAGGACAGGACAAGGTGTAATGGTCTCAAGTTGCAGTGGGGGAGGTTCAGGTTGGATATTAGGAAAAACTTTTTCACTAGGAGGGTGGTGAAACACTGGAATGCGTTGCCTAGGGAGGTGGTGGAATCTCCTTCCTCAGAAGTTTTTAAGGTCAGGCTTGACAAAGCCCTGGCTGGGATGATTTAATTGGGTATGGGTCCTGCTTTTGAGCAGGGGGTTGGACTAGATGACCTCCTGAGGTCCCTTCCAACCCTGATATTCTATGATTCTATGACTTCAGTAGAATTACTCAAAGGCAAGGAATGAAGCATCATAGCTACTGTTAATGAAGGCTGGAATGGTGTGGAGTCCAGGACTAAAGCTTAGTGCTCTTGCTGAGCTGGAGAACTGCAGGCAGGACTGGGATACCAAGACTGATGCAAATCTTGATTGAGATATATTGTCAGAGCTAGGGAAACTTGGCCAGCCCTCTTGCCTGGCTGTAGCCAGAAATTCCATTGGGTCACTGTAGCAAACGGAACGTTCTCACACACACATATTTTTAAAAAGAAGCCAAACAACAGAGCTAGCACCTCTGTCAGGTCAGATTACAGTTGTCCAGACACCATGTGACCAATGGGAATGGCTATAACCAGAGCCCTGTAATTTGCACAATGTGTTGCATCAGAATATTGGGGGAACGTCACCTCCTGCTGGAAAGCAGCAGCAAGCCATGCACAGAGCTTCAAAGCTACAGCTCTCCGCGATGTTGGTCATAGATGATTCAGGATATACTTGAACTTGCTATCCAAATTAATAAAAGGAAGGACCCCTGGTTTGAGTTTCTACTACAGGCGTGGGCACTAGGATCAGTCATGAGTCACAGGGGGATAGGTCAATTCATGCATAAGCCAGTGTAACCCACACACCTTCTGGGTGTGGGGTTCTGTCCCATCTAGTGGCACTGAGACCGCTTAGAGAGAGAGAGAGAGATTAATGAGTCTGCTCTACAGCCTTAGCTAAAACAGCTAATGCTTATGCAATAGAGGCTTTTAGCTCATGCAGTAGAGGCTCATGCACTAAGCTCCAGAGGCCCCAGGTTCGATCCCGCCTGCCAACGACCGGGGTCTGTCGGTGTTACACCAGCATGGCAAAGGTGCTATAATATGACAGGCCAGTCTGTGCCCCAATGTACTCTGCTGGGAACCAGTGACTGCTGACCCACTGCACTGTTGCCACACCTCTAGGACCTGGAGAGACCTTATGTGGTACTGTAGAACTAAGCAGCACAGAGACTGGGGATCCCAAGAGAACTACAGGGTCTGCTTTTGTCCCATAGTCTCAATAAAGAACCCTGTCCATATTCATTAGAATTGAGGCTGTACCACGGGCGATACTATAGCTAGGAACTTTTTTAAGACAATGAGATTTTTGCAAGAGCAAAAGTGTGTGGTTTGTAATAAAAAGGGGCACATTTCCTGTGCTGGGTTCAGACGCTCAATAAACCTGTCCGTTTTACACTGGCTGAGAGTCACTTCAGTCTAGAGAGCAGGGTTGCATCATTCCCTCTGGGAGTGGAGGCCACAGGGTCTAGAGGGAGTGGACTCCCTGAGGAGGCCCACGGAGAGAGACAGGCATGATGAGGGCTCAGAGAGGTGTGGTTCCAGGAGGCGGAGGGGCCTACGACTTAACACCTGAGAGAGAGTGGACCCCCGAGAAGGGCTGTCGTACTGAAGGGGGTTTCTGCTGGGGACTATACGGAGCTGGGAGAGAACATGAGTCCTGTGAGTCCTTGGCAACATGGTAGCAGAGGATGGTTGGTGGATGCACCCTGTAGACGGTTAGCTGTGAGAGGAGGCGCTTTGCAGTGAGTGGCTGTCAGCAGTAAAACAAGGGAATTGAAGGAACCAGCAAGGAAATGGCCTAGAACCAGCTCCCTACAAGGGTCCCTGCACATCTGTGCAGGGAGAGAGCGCTGAGCGTTAGAAGGCCCACCCAGGAGCTGCTGATTGCCTGGCTGGTAAAGAATGATCAGCCCGAGGAGCAAGTTCCAGATCCCAGGAGGGCTTCCGAGATGTCTGGAGAGCCTGAGAGTGGCAGAGGATCATAGAATCATAGAATATCAGGGTTGGAAGGGACCCCAGAAGGTCATCTAGTCCAACCCCCTGCTCAAAGCAGGACCAATTCCCAGTTAAATCATCCCAGCCAGGGCTTTGTCAAGCCTGACCTTAAAAACCTCTAAGGAAGGAGATTCTACCACCTCCCTGGGTAACGCATTCCAGTGTTTCACCACCCTCTTAGTGAAAAAGTTTTTCCTAATATCCAATCTAAACCTCCCCCACTGCAACTTGAGACCATTACTCCTCGTTCTGTCATCTGCTACCATTGAGAACAGTCTAGAGCCATCCTCTTTGGAACCCCCTTTCAGGTAGTTGAAAGCAGCTATCAAATCCCCCCTCATTCTTCTCTTCTGCAGGCTAAACAATCCCAGCTCCCTCAGCCTCTCCTCATAACTCATGTGTTCCAGTCCCCTAATCATTTTTGTTGCCCTTCGCTGGACTCTCTCCAATTTATCCACATCCTTCTTGAAGTGTGGGGCCCAAAACTGGACACAGTACTCCAGATGAGGCCTCACCAATGTCGAATGTGAATCGGATCCACCGGACAACCCAGTTCCCCAGCCAGGAGCAGGGCTTCCCAACCTGGGTTCCCCCCAACGAATGTGAAGAGATGGAAACTGGTGCTGAGAGTGAAGGAGCTAGAGCCGGAGGAGTGGAGGCTAGCTGACCACTCAGAGCAGTGAAAATATGAGCTGGAGTTGGAGAAGAGGCGGACCAAGAGGACCTGCTATGGGGTAAGTGGGGAAGGACCCCAAGGTGCCAATTTGGCAGGAAGCCTAGATTCCAAAATGTGCCCCCATGTAATGGGGGAGGGATATCGATGCCAACCTCACTGCCTCTGAGAAGGCTGGTGATTTGAACCAGGTTGACCCCACGGACAGGCACAGCTGTCTCACCCTGCTGCTTGGTCCCAAGGCCATAGGGGTGTTCAGCCAAATGGACAGTGCAGAGACTGGGGACTATGAACATTCAAACAGGCTTTGCTGCGTAAGTTTGAATGGTCCCCTCAGGCAGACAGGAAAAGATTCTGGGGTGTATGAGAAACCCTGGGCATCACGTACAAGGAGGTCACCATCCTGCTGGGAGACTCTCTCTGCAAGGTGGGAAAGGGTGCCGGGCCACTCCCGCAGACGATGTGTATAATCTAGTTGGACTGGGGCAGCTGTAGGACATCTGCTCTCAGAAGCCCAAAGCCCTGCGAAGTGCAGGTACGCTGGCAGCCTTGAAGTTATGGACAGCAGGTAGGGTGGAGGAGAGAGAAACATGCCAGGGACCTCTTAGAGGTGAGACTTCAGGAAGCCCAATGCAGGGGTGCCCCCGAATGCCAGAACAGGCAGACCCCTTCCCTGGAACCTGAGATGTCATTACTTCAGGGAAAAGGATGCAAGGTGGTGTAATTCCCAAAGACACAGGAAATTTTTGCCCACGAGAACCCTCAAAGGGTTAATGGGCAAAGGGAAGACAGCCTGTAATGCAGGTTCAGAGAGCAAGCTCGGAAGCGGTCACCCAACCAGCTCCTGGGGCAGAGCTAGCTAGGAGAGGGGGAAAAGGCAAACGGGCTTCCACTCCAAGCCCAGCAGATGTCTGCTTGTGACTCCTGGGCTCAGGCCCCTCTGATCCCCAGTTGGAGCGGCAGGAGACATTCACAGGGTGAAGATATTCTGGGACTGAGATTCTTGTGGGTGTGGTGCAACCCCACCAGCTGCTGAGGGGCCATGTAGATTGGGGGAAGTTAGCCATTCACCTCTTTCTCAGACACAGGAAGGATGGAGGGACTGGTAGCTGGGGTCCTTCAGCACATCAGCTTTGACGTACTCTTGGGAAGTGACTGTGTCTCTTTAAGACAGGATCCGGACCCTGTGCCAATAACAGCCAAAGAGCTGAACCCAGAGATCAGATGGTGGAGAAAGCAGGAGCTAGTGAGCATGTGAATGACCCACAAATGGCCAGGTCAGCAGGGAGGAGGGTACTTTTCCCCTTGGCTAGTAGCACAAGGGAAGAACTGCAAAAGCTCCAGTTATCTGCCTATCTATAGCCAGCCCTGCACAGGGTAGAGGTAGCTCACATTGGCTCCGATGCAGCAACCAAAGCAGTGGTCTCGCTCCCTACCCTCACCTGGACACAGGCGCTGGGGGTGGTTGGACCCCCAGTTAAGGTTCTATAGCGAGGATACATCTGAATGGGGGCCCCAAGTGATTGGGGTGCATGATCAGCTACCTGCAGAGGTGCTGTTGGGGGATGGACTGAAGACCTGCCCAGACAGCACCCTGATCCTTGCCTGTGGCTGAGATCAGGGAGGGTCACTTGGTCTGGCACCAGCAATCCACTCAGCAGGGGAGCATGGAACCTCCAATGGCGGGAAGTGAGTTGCCAAGGACAGGGCTTAATAGGGCTGAGACCAAGGCCTTGTCCCGAGGTGGGAAAACTAAGGCACAGCAATGAGGGCTGGGCCCCCGAACCCAGCAGCTGAATTCTAGACCTGGCCGCAGAAGGCTCCCCCCTGGAAGAAGCGGGGGCCTTGTGGGCCCCAGTGTTGTGAGATCCTGGGGAAGGATCCAAGTGACAAAAGTGACTCAGTACCAAGAAAAGGCTCCCTGAGGGAAAACTGAACTTGGGGGATCAGAGGGTGCCTGGTGGTCCCCCAGAAGTACAACTGGAGGGATGTCCCTTCTTTTAAACATCATGGGGGGTTAGCACACCCGGCGAGAGCTGCTGCATAACGTTTACTGCCCCGGAAATTCATAGGGGTCCACCCTTTTGAGTTGGTGTATGGAAAGAGAAGGAGGGGACCTCTGGACTTGATGAGAAACAAATGGGGAATTGGTGGTGGATTCTGAACTATCGTTCTGGGGAAAACTCACTGAGCTCACGGGTTTGGCCAGGAAGAATCTAGCTGGGGCCCAGGAACTGCAAAAGGGCTGGTACAACAATGTCCCTGATCAGGGACTGGAAGAGGGGTCTCAGCTCAGTGCGAAGGATGCCTGGAAAGAGCCCTGTGAAATCAGCAACCAGCTGAAGGAGGTGAGTCATGTGCTGGAGCTGCCCAATTGGGCAATTGTACCATGTTGAAATCATGAAGCCATACGTTGACAGGGAGACTGTTGGTGTGGCAGTGAGTGTGGGCAGGGAAAGGAGAAGGGGAAAGTGAATCTCTGTCCTAAGCCAGGAGCCGACCTCCGGCTGGAATACCTTCCCCTCTCTGACAAGCTAACCCCTGCCCGCCAGCTGAGATCAGAGGGGCTGCGTTCGTACCCGCAGCCGGGTGCCAGCCAGCCTGGGCTCACTAATCTAGCTGTCCCTGCACAGGAGGGGAGGTGTTCCCTGTTCATAGTCACCGGGGAAACAGCCCGGGATCCGGAAGAGAGGTCAGTGACATACTGACGTTAGGGGTGATCCAGCCATCCTCCAGCCCCTGGGACTCACCAGTGGGGCTGGACCCCAAGTAAGATGGGTCGATCATTTTTAGTGAACTATTGGAAGCTCAATGCCATCACCATGTTCGATGCCTGCCCCATGCCAAGGGCTAACAAAATCCTAGACAAGGTGGGCCGAGCATCGAACAGGGTGACAGCACTGAGCTTCCAATAGTGCACTAAAAATGATCGATCCATCTCTACTGCGAATCTCACCAGGGGCTACTGGCAGGTGTCTTTGGACCCAGTTGCCAGGTTGAAATCTGCTGCCATGAGCCCTAGAGGGCTCTGAGTTCCTGGTCCTACCTTTCAGCCTCAAGGGGGCACCTGCCACCTTCCAGTGCCCGGGGGTCAATTACTGAGGGGGGTGGAAGACTGTGCCTGGCTACATTCATGATATCTGTGTCTTCAGCCTGACCTGGGAGAACCGTGTGTCCCAGTGAAGAGGGGGGTGGGATGCCTCCAGAATGCAGGACAGATGATAGAGGCCGGAAAGGGTAAGATGAGGATGGCAGAGGTGTCGTACCTGGGCCACAAGGTGGGAAGCGGCTGCCTAAAGCCAGAGCCAGCCAAGGTGAAATGGAATCACCAGAAACAAACCAAATTTCTGTGTGGCTTAGTGTTGTGGTATGACATACTGTTTGAAATAAATGTTGTAAGCAAGAGACTCCAAGGTGTTGACCTTGATATATCTGGAGCAATGGAACAACTGAACAAAGCAAAGTCATACCTACAGTCTTACCAGTCAAATGAGGGATTTCAAAACGTTCTGAAGAGTGCACAGAAGTTGGCAGAGGAACGTCACACAGAAGGTATTTTCCCACCCATTCAAGAATACAAGAGTCACCGAAGAAGACAACATTTTGATCACGAGGCACGGGATAATCCCATAAGAGACCCCAAACGACAATTCAAAGTTGAATTCTTTAACCAGGTGCTAGATTGTGCAATACAGTCAGTTGAAGAACGTTTCATAGAGCTCAAGGAACACAGCAGTATATTTGGGATGTTGTATTATATTCCAAATCTCCTCACTATACCCGAAGAAGACCTACAACACCAGCAATGCAGGGCACTACAGACAGTGTTGATGACACATGATGACATGCACGAAATTGACGCGAGTGATTTGGGGGGAGAGGGATAGCTCAGTGGTTTGAGTGTTGGCCTGCTAAACCCACGGTTGTGAGTTCAATCCTTAAGGGGGGCATTTAGGGATCTGGGGCAAAAATTGAGGGATTGGTCCTGCTTTGAGCAGGGGGTTGGACTAGATGACCTTCTGAGGTCCCTTCCAATCCTGATATTCTATGAACTGATAAGGTGATGAACTGAAAGCCCTTTTAAGACACATTTCAGCAGGATAAACTCCAAAGGCTGTTCTGGAAAATATGTGCACAAATAAGATGACCACCATCTTTCCAAATGCTTTTGTTGCTCTGCGCATACTTCCAACACTTCCTGACCCAGTTGCCAGTGAAGAACGCAGCTTCTCCAAGCTGAAGTTAATAAAAACACAACTATGCTCCACAATGACACAGGAGAGGCTGGTCGGCCTTGCAACCATCTCCATAGAGCATGAGCTGGCCCAGACTGTGGACCTTCAGCAGGAAGCAGTTCAAATCTTTGCAACCAAGAAGGCATGGAAAGCACCACTTTGATTATTCAAACAGATAAATATGCCAGTGTTTACTATGCAGACAAGAAAAGTTACATTTGCTGTTCAGGCGTTTGAAAGTGAAAGTGAAGTGTTACTTAAAATGTTTGAACAAGGCATTTTAAGTTGTTAGTTCTCCTATATTGGGGTAGGTAGCAGAGCAGGACCATGAGAGGAGTAGAGCAGGAAGAAGGCAGAATTGAGACCTTTCAAAGTTTTGGCCCAAACAAGGGGGTATGGGGGCATCATTTGAGCTCCCCACCTCAGGTGGCAAAATGTTCTGGGCCAGCCCTGACCTGCTGACCAATGATGCCCACTCCAGCTTGGCAACCAGCTGGTTCTGGCCAGTGGGAGGACAAAGGGCTGAGAAGAGAGGACCCTGGTGACCTGACTAACCAGTTCCAGCCAGTGGGAACAAAGGATGGAGGAGAGAGGGCCCCAGTGACCTGTTTACCTGAGACAGAAGACAAAAGATAGGGGAGGAGCTATTGGGGAAGATGATATCGGATGATTGGCTGGAAGGAGGGGCTATTGGACTAAGGGGAGAGAGCAGCAAGGGCTCACCTGGATGCAGGAGAGACCTAGATGTACTGTGCTGAGGGATGCTAGGCCTGAGGGCCCGGAGAGCTTCCTGTGCTGGGTTCAGATGCTCAATAAACACTTCTGTTTTATGCTGGCCGAGAGTCACTGCTGTCTAGAGATCAGGGTTGCATTATTCCCTCTGGGAGTGGAGACCCCAGGGGTCCAGAGCGAGTGGACTCCCCAAGGGGGCCCACGGCAAGAGACAGGCGTGATGAGGGCTCAGAGAGGTGCAGTTCCAGGAGGTGGAGGGGCCTACGGCTTAACCCCAAGAAAGAGTGGACTCCCGAGAAGGGCTGTCGCACTGAATGGGGTTCCTCCCAAGGTCCGTGGGGAGCTGAGAGAGAGCACAAGTCCTATGAGTCCATGACAAGGGGGCCTCAGAAAGAAAAAGACCCATGCTCTAGGCTGATGGGGGAGAAAGAGTGGGTGCATGCAGACTGGGAAGTGCAGACTCCCACCCCCACCCCGACTCAGAGCCTATGAACTCCACATGGATGGAGCTGCACAGATGAGGGAGTGTGGGGGGCAACCATTCACCATTGGACTGGGCAGATCTCCAGTGGCACATCCCCAGAGCAGTTAATGCTGCAAGAAGCGATGCTAACTCCCTCCACAACCATGAGCAAGGAAGCACTGCACAGCCTCAGGGCTCCTAAGAGATAGGACTGGGGGAGCAACACCCAAAGCAGGGCAGGGAAGGACCACCCAGCGGTGAGCTCTGCTTGGATGAACACCTTGGAGGAAAGGCTGCAGTGCAAACTCCCAGAGAGGAACCCTATGGGGTTTTTCCCCACCCTTGGGCTTTGGCACCAAAAGGAAATCAGGGGCCTAAGCATGGTGAGACCCACAGAACCCTGAGCTCAGGTCTTGGCAGATATGTAAAGGAGGAAGTGAATTTCAAACAGAGACTCTAACAATGTGCTTATATGTCCTACAGCTCTGCTGACTCTAGAAATGTGCCAGGTGGCCTCAACCACCAGCCCACAGGGTCAGCAGAGCTTGGATAGTTAAGCTGGGCTCTCCCTCTCACTCATCTTCAGCAATGAAGATCTGGGAAGCAAGTTCTCTATGTCTTTGCTACCCCACTGCCTGCTGATCTCATCCTCGTTTATAGCCTCCCTCTCTACATGCTGGCAGCACAGTAACCCCAACTGCACCTGGCAGGGTGCACAGTCAGCCAGGGTGGGATTTGGCCAGCACTGAGGCTATGCCCACAGTACATCTTATGTGGGCATAATTTACACTGAGCGACATAAATTACACCGACCTAAGCGCTGGAGTGGATAGCGCTATGTTGGTGGGAGAAGCTCTCTCGTGGAGGTGGCTTTATTATGCCAACGGGAGAGCTCTCTCCTGTCAGCACAGAGTGTCTTCACCAGAAGCACTGGAGCACTGCTAAGTATGTACACAAGCCTTTATGGTACACCTGAGATTACGGTATAATTTCCAGCTCAGGTCGACGTTCATGTCTCTGATCAAGCTAGTGAACTAAAAATAGCAGCGTAGCCATGGCAGTGGGATAGGCTAGCTGCCCAAGTACATATGGAAGATCTTGGATGGGATTGTAGGCAAGCAACTAGCTGGAAATTACGCCTCCTGTTGCAGGGTAGATATACCTTTAGTTACTGATCATGAATCGAGAGCAGGCAAGAACCTAGCTTGACTGTCAGAGCCCAGGCTGAACTTGCAGCTCAAGAAAGCATCTTTTTATTTATAAATCAAGCAGCCATGGCTACTGAGACGCAATGGACATGAAGCCGACACCATTTTGCTCAGTAGAACTGCACATAATCCCAACTATACATAAAAAATGATGGGGTCCAAATTAGCTGTTACCACTCAAGAAAAAGATCTTGGAGTCATTGCGAATAGTTCTCTGAAAACATCCACTCAATGTGCAGCGGCAGTCAAAAAAGCTAAAAGAATGTTGGGAATAATTAAGAAAGGGATAGATAATAAAACAGAAAATATCATATTGCTCTAGATAAATCCATGGTACACCCACATCTTGAATACTGCATGTGTTTGCCCCATCTCAAAAAAGACATATAGGAATTGGAAAAGGTTCAGAAAAGGGCATCAAAAATGAGTAGGGGCATGGAACAGCTTCCATATGAAGAGAGATTAATAAAACTGGGATTGTTCACCTTGGAAAAGAGACAACTAAGGGGGGATATGATAGCAGTCTATAAAATCATGATGGGTGTGGAGAAAGTAAATAAGGAAGTGTTATTTACTCCTCATAACACAAGAACTAGGGGTCACCAAATGAAATTAACAGGCAGCTGGTTTAAAACAAAGAAAAGGAAGTATTTCTTCACACAACACACAGTCAACCTGTAGAACTCTTTGCCAGAGGATGTTGTGAAGGCCAAGACTACAACAGGGTTCTAAAAAAGAACTAGATAAACTCATGGAGGATAGATCCAGCAATGGCTATTAGCCAGGATTGGCAGGATTGGTATCCCTAGCCTCTGTTTGCCCAAAGCTGGGAATGGGTGATGGGATGGATCACTAGATTACCTGTTCTGTTCATTCCCTCTGAAGCACCTGGCATTGGCCACTGTCAGATGACAGGATACTGGACTAGATGGACCTTTGGTCTGACCTAGTATGGACGTTCTTATGCACTTTGGGCCTGATTCTCCATTACTCTGCATCTTAAGGTGCAGATTTATCTAAACTGGACCTTTTCACCTAAACAGAGCCCTAGGGTAAAGCAACTATCTGTAGCCTGGAGCAAATGCATGGGGAGTGTTCACACCAGCCTACACAATTGTGCTTGCTTCTGGCGTTAACTGGCAATCCAGGAAGTTGAGGTAAAAAGGCTAGCATGGTCATGCCCTCATTTACTTCAGTGCAAAGTGGGAGGAAATGTTGCCATTCTGATTCAGCAGTGCTTTGTCATCATCCTGCACTCACTTTTTGCTGGTATCAGTGAGTACCCGCAGAGCAAGGAAACGGGGAATCAGGTTCCCGAATCTATATATGAATTTTTATTGTGATTTTACAGTAAATGCACATGAATTCTGCTTATTTGCAATAGGCTGGGAGTGCTACTGGATAGAACACTGGACTGGGATTTAAGAGATCAGTGTTCTGTTCCTGGCTTTGGGCTACTGGGTGACCTTGGCTGTTACTTCACCTCTCTGAGCCTCAGTTTCCCCATATGTACATGGGGATAATACTGACCTCTTTTGAATAGCATTTTGAGGTCTACTGATGAAAAGCACTACAGAAGAGCTAGTGACTATGATTATTTCAGATCTTCACTGGGTTTTATAAATTATTTTTGTTTTAAAAGGCTCCAATTCACATAAAGGTGACTAGCTGGAGCGGGGAGGAATTGATTTTCCCTTTTTGCTTCTTTACAATGAATAAAAGCCTGAAATGTTTTTGTCAAAAACAAAAAATGCATCTGCTTATTGTTTACATGAGGAATTCAGGTCTTGTCCACCCTGAAATTCTGCCTGGTTCCTGGAGAATGAGGGATTTATAAGCCACATGCAACCTGCAACCAAAACAACTACATCAGTGCAGTGCAGAGTTAGCAATCGGGGTGCAGATCTGTCGGACTACACTTCTACGCTGGACTAAGCACCTCCTATTTTTATTTACCTTAAGCCTGTAAAAAACTGACAAAAGTTATGTTGAAATGGGATCTGAAATCAGCCTGTCCTCACAAACTTGCACCAAATATCAGTTACAGGTTGTGCAATAAGAAGCCCCAATGGAAGTTGCGCAATTGAGAGGGAAGGGAGTTTTTGTCAGACACCTGGGTTCTGTCTGGGTTTGTTAACCCCTATTTAACCCCAGGGCCTCCCAGTGAAACCCTAGTTAAAGATTCAGCACCTTCCGTCACAACGTGAGAGCTCAGGACAAAAACTCTGGAGGCCCCCGACGTGAACCGTTTCCTCGCGAGCCCGGGATGAGCCCCACATCGCTGGCCCTCCGCACACAGCGCTGCCTGTGGCCAGCCCGGACCCCCCACAGGCCCCTGCAGAACAGCTCCTGGGGCTCCGCACGCCCTGAAGCCCGGTCAGCCGCTGTTAAAGGGCTCACTTGGGGCTGACGCCTCCAGCCACCGGTTACTCGGACAAGGCCCTGCACAGGTGCAGCCACCGCGAGCGCCTGGTCTAGCGCGAGCATCTGCCTGACCCGCGCCGAGCACCCGCCAAGCCTGGGGGCAGCCAGGGCCCGAGGCCGGCCCCGCTCTGTGGGGGACAATGACCCCGAGCCGCAGCGGCGCCGAGCCGGGATCCAGCCCGCGAGGCGCGGCGCCCCGGGCCCGGGGCCGCGGTCCCCAGCCGCCTCCCCGGCGGCGCCGCGGGCGGCAGGCAGCAGAACCGCCGCGGGGGGACAGCGGCGCGCCCAGCCTCTTGGCGGGAAAGGGGGAGCCGGGCCGCAGCTTGTGCCCCGCCCGCTCCAGCGGCCGCAGAGCCCCGGCCCCAGGCCCCCGGCCCGGCCCGCAAACCCGCCCGGCCCCGGCCCGGCCCCGGCCCCGCCCTGCCCCGGCCCGCAAACCGGCCCGACCCGGCCCCACCCCGCAAACCGGCCCGGCCCCGCGGTACTGAGGGAGCAGCGAGCGCGGAGCCAGGCCCCCGCCCCGCGCTGCCAGTGGCCGGGCCCCGCTGCCGTGAACCCCGGCGCCGCTGAGCTCTTGCTGCGGTGCCCGCGCCCCGGGGCCGCCGGGGAGAGGAGGCTGTGGGGGTAGGAGGGGACCAGGAAACACTGGAGTCTAGCTGATGGGGTGGATGGCGGGGTCCTGGACTGGTGTCCCCAATAGGGTAAAATAAAAAATGGCTGAAACTCCTGTAGCCCTCCTGCCCCAACCCCTGGGCCATTATTTTTGTTTCTTGCACATCCTGGATTTGTCTTCAAGTGAAAATACCAGAACACCATGGGAGCTGCCTTTCCCACAGCATTGGGCACCCAAGATCAACCAGCAGAAGTGGGAATAGCAAGAGAAAGTGATATGTCCCTTCTCCAGGTGTCCCTTCACGCTCATAATCAGGCCTGGCCCTTCAGCATTCAGTCCAGAGGAAAGATTATTGCAGGGCCTCAAAGCCCCACTGCCTCCAGCAAGACCAGGCCCTAAGGCAGGGATGGGCAAACTACGGCCCAGGGGCCACATCTGGCCCTTCAGACATTTTAATCTGGCCCTCAAGCACCCACCAGGGAGCAGGCTCAGGGGCTTGCCCTGCTCTGTGCGCACTGTGGCTCTGTGCAGCTCCTGGAAGCAGCAGCATGTCCCCCCTCCGGCTCCTACAGGTAGGGGCAGCCAAGGGGCTCCACACGCTGCCCCTGCCCCAAGTGCCACCCCCGCAGCTCCCATTGGCTAGGAACCACGGCCAATGGGAGCTACAGATGGGGCAGCGCACAAAGCCGCCCGGTTGTGCCATCACATAGGAGCCAGAGCAGGGACATGCCGCTGCTTCTGGGAGCCGCTTGAGGTAAGCACTGCCTGGAGTCTGCACCCCAACCCCCTCCCATGCCCCAACCCTCAGCCCTGATCCCTCTCCTGTCCAACAAACCCCTTGGTCCCAGCCCAAAGCACACTGCTGCACCCTAATCCCTAGAGCCTGCATCCCCAGCTGGAGCCCTCCCCCTGCATGCCAACCCCATGCCCCAGCCCGGACCCTCTTCCCGCACACTGAATTCCTCATTTCTGGAGCCTGCACCCCCAGCCGGAGCCCGCACCCAACACCCAATTTCCATACCCAGATGTGGTCCTTGGGCCAAAAAGTTTGCCCACCCCTGTCCTAAGGGTATGTATACGCTGCAATTAGACACGTGCTCGGCAATACAGCACTTGAGTTAAGGGGCTGTTTAACCACAGTGTAGAATTTCAGGCTTGGACTGAAGTCTGAGCTCTGGGACCCTCCTACCTTACAGGGTCCTAGAGCCCAGACTCCAGCCTGAGCCTGAATGTCAATAACGCAATTAAACAGCCCCTTAGCCTGAGTCAGCTGGCAGAGGCCAGCCACAGGTTCTTACTTGCGGATAGGCATGCCCTTAGAGGGTAAGGTTCAGTTAGCCACCACCTATCATGTTCCAGAGACAGTACATGGAAAGTGTCATGAACTCCTGCCCAATCTCTCTTCCTGGGAGGGCCTGGGGTTTCCTGCTCGAGATAGGTGCCTTGGTGGTTCACATTTCTTTTAACCATGTACCAGATGGGCCTGAGCTGCAAGATTTGGATCTAGGTTCCATTCCAGATTGCTGCAACTCCCTGACCCCAGGAATGTCTAGATTTGGGATTCAAGCCTGGGCCCATAACTAATAATATCTGCTCCAAAGGCTATCTGGCTGCAGCTCCCTAGTCCAGCAGGACTTTAGGGCACCCATTGGGCAATGAGTTTCTTTTTCCCCTAGGGCTACTTGAGGTTGATAGTGTTCCAGCAAAGTCGATCCTCACTCTTTTTAACTGATTCTAACCATTTGCCCTCTTTTATAAATGTGCATCTATAGAGCAAGGTCACTGTGCTTCTACAGCTCAGCTAAAATGTCTTCCTGCACTGGCTGTAGAATTGCCATTGACTCCATTAGATAACATGCACATAGGTCTGAGTCTGAGCTAACATGCTTTCCTTCTGATGCAGGATCAAACCCTACAGCAGCACTTTTGGGATAAGGGCATAATAAGCCTGCAGTGCATCCTGCATAGCATTTCCTGGAACAGCAAACACTACACAATCACACTCATCATTGAAAGTTCAGTCCAGGTGTAGTCTCCAGCCCAGTGAATTGTGACAGTGTCCTTAGGAGACATCTGTCTAGGGCCAGGTGATGTACCCTTGTGTAGCACACGGGAAGAGAATGCATTTGTAGCAGGGTGCCTTCCACTATATTGTGAGGCACAAATCTTTGGACCTAGGGATGACAGCTAGCAGAGGAGTCCTCCAGAGCCTCCATTTGCAGAGTGGATTTTGGCTTTCCCGAGATCTTAGCTTTTCTCTTATCCACCTATTGAACTGGTTCACAAGTGTGTGCCCTACTATTCTTTGCAAGCTGGAGTCAGAATGATAAGATGGTAAATTTCTTTGCATACAGCCTATGAAAAGCACTTACATCTTAGTCCTGCTTTGTTGGTACATTCACAGTAGTAGGGTATCAATGCTGGCAGTGTGACAGTGACGGCAATCTGAATGGCATAGCCAAGTGACTATGGATTTGTTATGGATTCATGGATTCCAGCAACAAAAGGGACCCTTGTGATCATGTAGTCTGACCTCCTGTGTAACAGAGAGCTGAGAAATTCTCTAAAATTATTCCTAGAGGAGAGATTTAAAAAAATCTCCAATCTTGATTTAAAAATTGTCAGTGGTAGAGAATCCACCACAACTCTTGGTAAATTGTTGCAGTGATTAATTACCATCACTGTTACAATGTACATCTTATTTCAAGTCTCAATTTGTCTAGGTTCAATTTTCAGCCATTGGCTCATGTTTGATCTTCCTCTGCTAGAGTGAAGAGCCTGTAATTAAATATTTATTCCTCATGTAGGTACTTATAGACTAATCAAGTCACCCCTTAACCTTCTCTTTGGTAAGCCGAATAGATCAGTGTAAGTCATGTTTTCTAATCCTTAATGGCAGTTCTCTGACCTCCCTCTAATTTATCAACAGCCTTCTTGAATTGTTAACACCAGAACTGGAGACCGTATTCCAGCAGTGGTCACACCAGTGCCAAATAGAGATAAAATAACCTCTCTATTCCTACTCAAGATTCCTGTGCTAATGCATTTAAGGATCACATTAATCCTTTTGGCCATAGCATCACACCAGGAGGTTATCTTCAGCTGATTATCTAGCACAATCCCCAAATCTTTCAGAGTCATTACTTCTCAGGATAGAGTAACCCATCCTGTAAGTAAGTATGCCCTACATTATTTGTTCCTAGATGTATACATTTAGCCATATTAAAATGTATATTGTTTACTTGAGCCCTGTTTAACCAAGTAATCCAGATCGCTCTGTATCAGTGACCTGTCCTCTTCATTATTTACCACTTCTCCAATTGTGTCATCTGCAAACTTTCAGATGGTGTGTTTTCTTCCAGGTCATTGATAAAAATGTTAATTAGCAAAGTGCCAAGAAATGATCCCTGTGGGACCCCACTGGAAACACACACACCTGATGATGATTCCCATTTACAATTACATTTTGAGACCTATCAGTCAGCCAATTTTTAATCCATTTAGTATGTGGCATGTTAATTTTATATCATTCTAGTTGTTTACTCAAAATGTTGAGTGGTACCAAGTCAAATGCCTTGCATCAACACTATTACCTTTTATGCCATTAAATAATTCTAAAATCTTGTAGGAATTGAATTGTATTCACTTTGACTTTGCAGAACACTGCCAGTCTCTAACAGGCAAGGCAATTCCCCCAAACTGTGGGGCTGGAGTGGACAGTTTGTTTGAAGCAACAGGAATCAAACCTCTTTTGCGAAGCTGCAGCAACTGCTCCAAGACCTAGTTTTCAATTACTCATCACTTCCTAAAGCTTTTTTTCCTTTCAGGCAGAAATCTTCCAGGGTTAGGGTTAGATGGTCTGGAACAACAAAACCTAATGTCTGTGTCCAATAGTGAAATTTCATTGAAAACCAGGCAAAAAAATAAAGTTTCTTCCAACTTTTTTATTAGCCCTATAGCAGAAACAGTTAAGAGCAAAATTTGGAGCTCTGGCCTGGAAATAGCCTTCGGTAGAAGGCAGTACCTTTAAGTGTTACAGTGAAATAGAGTAGATTGTGCTGGTCAGGGAAAATGGTACTATATGTGAAAGAAAACAGTCAAATAAAGTAAAAATCTCAGATGAGTCTAACTGTACCATAGGCTTGCTATGGACAGCAATTCCATGCTTGAATAATGGAGTGTAGAATTAGGAATATACTATCTACCACCTGACTAGGATGGTGACGGTGACTGAAATGCTCAGGGAGATTAGAGAGAGGCTATTAAAATAAAAAAAAAACCTCAATAATAATAATGGGGGATTTCAACTATCCTGATCTTGACTGGATACATGTCACCTCAGGAAGGGATGCAGAGGTAAAGTCTCTAGATACTATAAATGGCAGCTTCTTAGAGCAGCTTGTACTGGAGCCCACAAAGGGGGAGGAAATTCTTGATTCAGTCCTAATTGGAGCACAGAATCTGGTCCAAGAACGGAATATAACTGAACTGCTTGGTAGTAGCGACCATAATGCAATTAAATTTAACATCCTTATGGGGGGCAGAATGCCAAAGGAACCCACCATGGTAGCATTTAAATTCAAATGGGGAACACCACAAAAAATGACAGGTTTCAGAGTAGCAGCCATGTTAGTCTGTATTCGCAAAAAGAAAAAGGAGGACTTATGGCACCTTAGAGACTAACCAATTTATTTGAGCATAAGCTTTCGTGAGCTACAGCTCACTTCATCAGATGCATTCAGTAGGAAAAAAAAATGCATCCAATGAAGTGAGCTGTAGCTCACGAAAGCTCATGCTCAAATAAATTGGTTAGTCTCTAAGGTGCCACAAGTACTCCTTTTCACACAAAAAATGAAGTTAAAGGGAAATTAAAAATGAACACTCGCAAGGGTGAAATGCCTGCAAGCTACATACAGACTATTTAAAAAAAAAAACCCACCATAATAGAAGCTCAAACTAAATGTATACCCTACATTTCGAAAAGAAAAACAGTAAAAGGACCCAAAATAATGTCAATATGGCTAAACAGCAGAGTACAAGAGATAGAGGCAAAATGGCATCCTTTAAAACTTGGAAGGTAAATCCTACTGAGGAAAATAGGAGTATAAACTCTGGCAGGTCAAGTGTAAAAGTATAAGAGCAACTAGCTAAAGACACAAAAATCTAACAGCAAAAGTTTAAGTACATCAGAAGCAGGAAGCCTTCCCAACAGTCAGTGGAGCCACTGGATGATTGAAGTACTTAATACCATTAGGGAGAAGCTAAATGAATATTTTGCATCAGTCTTCACTGCAAAAGATATGGGGGAGATCCTCACACCAGAGCCATTCTTTTTAAGGAACAAATCAGAAGAACTGTCCCAGATTGAGGTGTTAGTAGAGGAGGTTCTGGAACAAATTGATAAACACAAAATAAGTCACCAGGACTAGATTGGATTCACCTGAGTTCTGAAGGAACTCAAATATGAAATTACAGAACTAAATATGGTATGTAAACTATTGCTAAAATCAGCCTCTATACCAGATGACTGGTGAGTGGCCAATGTAACTTGGATTTTTAGAGGTGATCCTGGCAATTACAGCTGGGTAAGGCTAACTTCGGTACCAGGCAAACTGATAGAAATAGTAGTAAAGAACAGATTTATGAGACATATAAAGAAAACATGATATGTCAACACTGCTTTTATAAAGGGAAATCATGCTTCACCAATGTATTAGAATTCTTTGAGAGTGTCAATAAGCATGTGGACAAGGGTGATCCAGTAGATCTAGTGTACATGGGCTTTCAGAAAGTCTTTGATGAAGTCCCTCACCAAAGACTCTTAAGCAAAGTAAGCAGTCATGGGATAAAAGGGAAGATTTGCAGTGGGGGAGGTCTAGGGTGGATATTAGGAAACACTATTACACTAGAAGGGTGGTGAAGCACTGGAATGGGTTACCTAACGAGGTGGTGGAATCTCCATCCTTAGAGGTTTTTAAGGCCTGGCTGGACAAAGCCCTGCCTGGGATGATTTAGTTGGTGTTGGTCCTGCTTTGAGCAGGGGATTGGACTAGATGACCTCCTGAGGTCTCTTCCAACCCTAATATTCTATGATTCTAAGGTCCTCTCATGGATCAGTAACTGGTTAAAAGGGTAGAAATAAATGGCCAGTTTTCGCAATGGAGAGGGGTAAATAGCAGAGTCCCCCAAGCATCTGTATGGTACCTGTGGTGTTCAACATAGAATCACAGAATATCTATGTTGAACACCACAGGTACCATACAGATGCTTGGGGGACTCTGCTGTTTACCCCTCTCCATTGCGAAAACTGGCCATTTATTTCTACCCTTTTAACCAGTTACTGATCCATGAGAGGACCTTAGAATCATAGAATATTAGGGTTGGAAGAGACCTCAGGAGGTCATCTAGTCCAATCCCCTGCTCAAAGCAGGACCAGTTCCCAATTTTTGCTCCAGATCCCTAAATGGCCCCCTCAAGGATTGAAGTCAACCCTGGGTTTAGCAGGCCAATGCTCAAATCACTGAGCTATCCCTCCCCACCTAGGAGGGAGGGATATTCATATCTGATCTGGAAACAGGGGTGAACAATAAGGTAACCAGATTTTCAAATGATACAAAAATTACTCAAGATTGTAGTCTGTTTTGGACTTAAGAAACAAAGGTATCTCAAAAAACTGGGTGACTGGGCAACAAAATGGCAGATGAAATTCAGCGTTGGTAAGTGCAAAGTAATGGATATTGGAAAAAAAATAATCCCAACAATACATACAAAATAATGGGATCTAAATTAACTTTTACTACTCAAGAAAGTGGTAGTAATTGTGGATAGTCCTTTGAAAACATCTGCTCAGTGTGCAGTGGAAGTCAAAAAAAAGCTAACAATGTTAGGAACCATTAATAAAGGGATAGATAATAAGAAAATGTCATAATGCCACTATATAAATCCATGGGACACCCACACCTTGAATACTGCATGCAGTTCTGCTTGCCCCATCTCAAAAAAAGATTAAAATTGGAAAAAGTTCAGAGAACAACAAAAATTAGGGGTATGGAACAACTTCCATACTTTGAGACTAGGACTGTTTTGCTTAGAAAAGAGATGCATAAGAGGGGATATGAAAGAGGTCGATAAAATCATGAATGGTGTGGAGAAAGTGAATACGAAAGTGTTAATTATCACTTCATGTACAAGCCAGGGGTTACCCAGTGAAATAAATAGGTAGCAGGTTTAAAAAACAAAAGAAATACTTCTTCACAGAATGCACAGTCAACCTGTGGAACTCATAGTCAAGGTATGTTGTGAAGGCCAAAAGTATAACTGGGTTTAAAAAAAAAAAATAGATAAGTTCATGATGGATAGGTCCATCAATGGCAGGTCCCTAAACTTCTGATTGCCTTGAACTGGGACTGAACAACAGAAGTATGGGCTGGATGGATGCACTACAAGGTGGGTAGAAAGTTGGCTAAATTGTCGGGCTCAATGGGTAGCAATCAATGGATCCATGTCTAGTTGGCAGCCGGTATCTAGCAGAGTGCCCCAAGGGTCGGTCCTGGGGCCAGTTTTGTTCAATATCTTCATTAATGATCTGGAGGATGGTGTGGATTGCACCCTCAGCAAGTTTGCAGATGACACTAAACTGGGAGGAGTGGTAGATACGCTGGAGGGTAGGGATAGGATACATAGGGACCTAGACAAATTGCAGGATTGGGCCAAAAGAAATCTGATGAGGTTCAACAAGGACAAATGCAGAGTCCTGCACTTAGGACAGAATAATCCAATGCACCGCTACAGACTAGGGACCGAATGGCTAGGCAGCAGTTCTGCAGAGAAGGACCTCGGGGTGACAGTGGACGAGAAGCTGGATGAGTCAGCAGTGTGCCCTTGTTGCCAAGAAGGCCAATGGCATTTTGGGGTGTATAAGTAGGGGCATTGCCAGCAGATTGAGGGATGTGATTGTTCCCCTCTATTCGACATTGGTGAGGCCTCATCTGGACTACTGTGTCCAGTTTTGGGTCCCATGCTACAAGAAGTATGTGGAGAAATTGGAGAGAGTCCAGCGAAGGGCAACAAAAATTATTAGGGGACTGGAACAATTGAGTTATGAGGAGAGGCTGAGGGAACTGGGATTGTTTAGTCTGCGGAAGAGAAGAATGAGGGGGGAATTTGATAGCTGCTTTCAACTACCTGAGAGGTGGTTCCAGAGAGGATGGCTCTAGACTATTCTCAGTGGTAGAAGAGGACAGAACAAGGAGTAATGGTCTCAAGTTGCAGTGGGGGAGATTTAGGTTGGATATTAGGAAAAACTTTTTCACTAGGAGGGTGGTGAAACACTGGAATGCGTTAGCTAGGGAGGTGGTGGAATCCCCTTCCTTAGAAGTTCTTTTAAAAGGTCAGGCTTGACAAAGCTCTGGCTGGGATTTGTCCTGCTTTGAGCAGGGGGTTGGACTAGATGACCTCCGGAGGTCACTTCCAACTCTGATATTCTATGAACAGGGGATGGATCTCTCAAAATTGCCCTGTTCTGTTAATTTCCTCTGAAGCACTAGGATACTGAGCTAGATTGATCATTGATCTGACCCAGCATGGCCGTTCTGCATTTTCTTATGCTAATTAGTTGCAATTTGACTGAGCCTTTAAGACTTGTCTGCTGTAGTTACACAGTACATTTTACACAGGGTTTTTAAACTAAAGCTCCCAACTGTCACTATCAAGGTTGCACAGAGATCCCAGGAATCATATTTTCTTAACATAGTTTTTGGGGAAGAATTAATGAGGCTTTTCCAAAGATCCTCTCTACCCCAAGTTGTTCATGGGTTCTCTTTGAAGATGCTGCTTCCCTGAGCAGTGTCCCTGCCGGTCCAGACTCTCATACTGTAAGGTGATAGTTCAGACTTCATGGCTCTGCTCGGTTTGATTTGGGCTTTATTCTTGTCACCAAATTTTGGCTAACAGTAAATGATCAGACCCTCAGATTTATATCTGGTTGGGAAGGTGGTGCTTCCAGCAGCAAAGCACTGTGCTGGGGTACTGAGTTCAGTACTTACTTACACCCTAATGAGCCACCTGTAGGCCTTGCTTCAGCCCTATGCATGGCTAAACATATGAATCAAAGTAAGCTGTAGGCCTTGTTAGAATAGTAGCACTAGGTACCAGCTAACCATATGAATACATTCCTAAGTGGCTAGCACAGGAACACAGATCCCTTGTAAGAGAAGGATGGAATGACAGGATAATGGATGAGGAGGTTACTTGAACTAGCAGGTCCAAGGTAAAAGGACGGTAACTAGTAATATCTGCAATGTAGTGCGTAACTTATTACCATTTATAAAAGGAGAGTAATAGGAGGAGGGGCAGCTTTGTATTAGGCATGGGGACATCACTATATTGATTGAACTGATATCTTCTGTGGAAGAGAACACCCAGGGTTCACCGCAGGGGAACACCCAGCACCCCCATGTTCATCCTTATGATTGTGTGGTATCTAATGCAAAGTTTGTCATGTTGGGTGTCTTCAGAAGGCTTATGATGCACTGAGCACTGTTATACTCATGTTATAGGTAGTAATTTCGTGAGTATAATTACGAGGCTGAGAATGTGTCCTCATGGCTTAAAGCAAGCCCAGGCAAAAACCCTCCAAGAGCAGAGGGACAGTTCACAGCTCATCAGGTCATGTATGGGACAAACCCAGCCTAGCCTCACAGGAACAAGGGACACTGGCCTAGGCAACAACAAAGGATCTGTTGGACTCTCGAGTGAGTCACCCCCCTCTTCCTTTGGGCAGTTTGGGACTGTGATGAGGTAATGCTCACCTGACTCTGAAGGGGGGGGGCAAAGCCAAGAGGGAAGAAAGAACATGATAAAAGGGAGAGACGTTTGACAGGCTCCTCTGCTCTTCCACCTCCATCTACAGATATCACCACCAAGCCTCTGAAGTGCTAATCAAAGGGGAGAGCCTGGCTGAAGGACAACCAGCCAGCCTGTGGTGAGAAGCATCTAAGTTTGTAAGGGCATTGAAAGCGTTAAGATCAGCTTAGAATACATTTTGCTTTTATTTCATTTGACCAAATCTGACTTGTTGTGCTTTGACTTATCACTTAAAATCTCTTTCATGGTTAATTCGTTTATTCTACCTGAAGCAGTGCGTTTGGTTTAAAGCATGTCAGACACCCCTTGGGATAACAGGCCTGGTACATATCAATTTCTTTGTTAAATTGATGAACTCATAAGCTTGCAGCATCCAGCAGGTATAACTGGACACTGCAAGATGAAGGTTCCTAGCATTGTATCTGGGACCAGAGACATTGGCTAGTGTCATTTGGTTGCAAGTAGCTGGGAGAAGCTTAGATACCAGAGGCTGTGCATGAACAGCCCAGGAGTGGGGGGGGGGGGGAGAAATGGTTCTCCCAGCAGAGCAGGGTAAGGCTGGCTCCCAGAATCAAGGATTGGAGTGACCTAGCAGATCACTGGTCCAGATAATGCCGGGGAATATCACACCTTGTCGTCATTAGCATACATGTTAGCTAGTGTACTCACAGACTGCTATACGGGGCACTGAGACTGTGCTTTGTTGATAATAAGCCTGGCTGAGCCTTCACCACTGAGCTGAACCTGTGGTCTTTTATGATTAAGATCGAAGTCTGCTGAAATCAACAAAGCTTCAGGAACAGCATGGGAACACTACCACCCACATTACTATCTGCAGCTCCTAAATGTTCCTCGGAAGTCTTTCATCTAAGTAATGAATGTACCCCACCTTCTAACAAGCTCTGAGGAGATGTGACTGCAGTCACTGAACAAATGAGATGCAGAGCTCTGCTGGTTCACCTTGGGTTGAGTACATCATGGACACAAACTGTAATCACAACCCAGGAGCTGCAGCAAATCTTATGCTCCAAGCCACACTCCATAAGCCAAGCCCCATCCCTCATTTGAATTTGGTGAGCACAATAATTGTGGCTGGTTTCTATATGCCATATAGGGCAGTGCAGCTGTTTCAGATGGAATGACTGGCATGGTAAGACTACAGTGCAGCTAGTTAGAGTGATGAGGCTTTTATGAGAAGCATTTCTAGGTAATGAAACCCCCCATACAGTGCCCCAGGGTACTGCTGCCCTTCCTGGATCTGTCAGATAATGTGTGTAAAATTCTTTGAATGTAACTCACTGTAGTAATGCCAGTTACTGTGTGGCAACTGTCCTGTCTGCAGTAGCGGGAGGTGGATACCTACTCTGGGAGTGGTAGGGATAGGAGGGAGCTGAGGGGTTACAATGACCAGCTAGCATGTTCTGACACAATATGCTCTCTCTGCACTAGCTACAAAGTCCCCTGAAAAACAGTATTAGCTATTTGGATTTTTGCTATCCTACAGTGAGAGGGCTCCCATCCAATGCCCTGGCCTGAAAAAAATAAATAGACCTGTTATAATAATTGGGCCTACAAGTTTATTTTAATTGGAATGAAAAGTGAAAGTTCATAAAATCTCAGTAGCCTACAACAATAAATGTCAATGGGAAGAGTTGCAAAAGCAAGACAAAAAAATTCAATTAGTCCAAACAAAAATGCCTCCTGCTATAATTCAAGAACTATTAAACTGGAAAACAATGAAATTAGTTTCAGAAATTAGGCTTAACTGGTGGACAAAATGAGGAGGATGGGCAAGTTCACCCATGCCTGCCTGCGGTCATAACCTCTCCCACCCACAAAAAAAACAAAAGCCATCTATACACAAAAAAGCCACACACTTTGGAAAGGCAAAGGAAAACAGCGCTGACTGGAAGATGGGGAAGGAATGAGCTTCACCATCATGGCTGCCACCCCCACTGTCTCCTGGGACCTCAGATGGCCTCATATTGAGAGCTGTCCTGAACAGGCTGGGCCAGAGAGAGCCAGAGACCACCACCAGCTCAATCCTGAACATAACCTTTCCTTTCCCAAACGTGTGGATGAGGGTGATCCAGTTCATGTAGTGTACTTGGACTTTCCGAAAGCCTTTGACAAGGTTCCACACCAAAAGCTCTTAGCAAACTTAAGGCGTCATGGGATAAAAGGGAAGGTCCTTTCATGGATCAGTAACTGGTTAAAAGACAGGAAACCAAGGGTAGGAATAGACGGTCAGTTTTCAGAATGGAGAGAAGTAAATAATGGAGTCCCCTAAGAATCTTTACTGGGACCAGTGCTGTTCAACATTAATAAATGGTCTGGGAAAGAGTTGAATTGAAAGGTGGCAAAATTTGAAGTCCAAAGCAGACTGAAGAGTTATAAAGGGATATCACAAAACAGGTTGATGCAGCAAGAAAATGGCAGATGAAAATCAATACACATTGGAAAACATAATCCCAACTATACATATAAAATGATGGGGTCTAAATTAGCGGTTACTACTCAAGAAAGATCTTGGAGTCATTGTGGATAGTTCTCTGAAAACATCTGCTCAATATGCAGTGGCAGTCAAAACAAGTGACCAGAACATTAGGAACAGTTAAAGGGATAGATAAGACAGAAAATATAATGCCACTACGTAAATTCATGGTACGCCTCACCTTGAATACTGCATACAGTTCTGGTTGCCCCCTCTCAAAAACAGATTGTGACCAGGGTGCTAGTGGGGAGCCAGCTGTGGTCACTCAATTAGGGAGACCTGCAAAGAATGGGACAGACAATCCTCAAAGCTGGTGGATATTCCAATATCTAGATTTACCAAGCCAGCAAAAAACAGCTTCCTTATTACCTTACTGGTTACTTAGAAGTCCAAACCCAGTTCCCTTAAAGTGATCCAGCTTTAGGCCTCCATCCAGGTATCCTCATCAAATATGATGAAAGTTTCTGTAAATCATATAGGATAAAAGATTCTACTAATCTCAAAGGATCGGACACATTACCTCCCAGGTTAATGAATGTTTCAGATCACACCCAACAACTAACCTAAATTTATTAAAAAAAAATGAGAGAGTATGGTTAAAAGATCAATATACATACACGAGTTCAATTCATTGGAGTTCAGATTCACAGCAGAGATGGTGAGCTTTATAGTTGCTAAGAGTTCCTTTAGAATTCGCTTCATAGTCCAAATCTCATATTCAGGGCATCCCAGCATAACTGGGACCTCAATCTTCCCCTGAAGAAGCTTAAGCAGATCAGGACCCCAGGATCTTTTATACAATTTCATGTCTTTTGACAGGTTGGGATTTCCTCAGGGAACAAAAGGTAATTAGGATGCCTTTGAAGGAAGTCCGTCACTAGTACTTAGCTACATGAATTAACCTAAGACCATTTGCTTGTTCCTCCACCATTCACAGTACATTGCAAAGAGAGATGAATACTGAGATATCCAGTGTTTACACTTCATTTATATGATAAGATGTTCTTTTGACTTCTGAATTATCAGAATATAGCATAGACAGGGACTGTTGATTATGTTGTCCACCCCATTCATACATATGTAAATAATGTTTGTGTATTTATTTTGCAGGATGTTTAACCCTTTCTAGCCATGCATTACACAGATAAAAATATAGAAAAGGGCAACAGAAATTATTAGGAATATGGAACAGCTTCCATATGAGGAGAGATTAAAAAGCCTGGGACTGTTCATCTTGGAAAGGAGATGATTGGGGGGGGGCAGGGGGAAAATGTGATAGAGGTCTAGAAAATTTTGAATGGTGTGGAGAAAGTGAATAGGGAAGTGTTGCTGACCCCTTCACATACCACAAGAACCAGGGGTCATTCGATGAAATTAATAGATAACAGGTTTAAAACAAACCAAAGAAAATACTAGGTCACGCAGTGCATGTCAGCCTGTGGAACTCGTTGCTAGTGCATGCGGTGAAGGCCAAAACTATAACAGTGTTCAAAGAAAGAATTAGATAAGTTCATGGAGGATAGGTTCATCAATGGCTATTAGCCAAGATTGTTAAGCCTCTGGGACTGGACAACAGGAAATGGATTACTTGATAATTGCCCTTTTCTGTTCACTCCTCTGAAGCATCTGGCATTGGCCACTGTTGGAAGACAGGATGCTGAGCTAGAGGGATTACTGGATTGACCCAGCATGGCCATTCTTATGTTTCTCTACTTTATTTCTTCTATCACTTTTTCCTTTTGTCTAATTAGACTCTATCTTAGCTGGCCAGGACGGTATATTTTACAACAGTGCTGTTAACTTACAACCTAGAAGAGGCAGCTAAAAAACACTGCCTGAAAAGCCTGGTGCTAGTACAAGTTTGCCAGCTCTCAGAGTGGCTGATAAGACCATGTGCTGTGTTTTTCCAGCAGTGAGGTTGCAAGTGAAAGTCAACATGAGAGACAGAAGCTGCATTTCCTGTCTTTGCTGTTCTTTTCTCTCCACGTTTGTATGTGTCTCTTTTGTTTTGTCTTAAGAGACATGGGATCAGACTTTAAACACAACATCAACTCCAGCCCATCTCAATTAGCTTTCCTTTTCCTCAAAAGGACATTGTGACAGGGCCACTCACCTCATGCGAGGTCTGCACTCTCTCAGCTTTGTTCTGCTGGTGGTGACCCCTGCTGATAGTTAACCTTCTCAAGCAGGTGTCACTGCCTCAGCCCTCCGACTGAGTCGCATACAGTCCATAGGAGCATAAACAAATTAGACACCTCCCAGGGCACAAGTCCAGCAGGGCCTTTCACGGTGCCCTTTGTAACATCTCAGCCTATAGCCCTGTCTCCAGGCTCAGTTCATCTAACAGGGCTTATCACAGTACCCTGATTAGCCTCGACCCCTCCTGAGCTAGCTTCCAATGGTAACTGCTGTTACAGAGCAGCACCCCAAGGCCCCTGCCTGGTGACTCTTCACTCCATAGCAAGCCTTCCTGACCCCATTCGCTTCAATCCCCTTCCCAGGGGAACAGTTCAATTAAATACTGACCCTCTTCAGGGTCTTCTGCCCTCTTCTCTGGGCTTAGGCCACTCTGCATTGGCCTGTCTGGGGTAGAGCCAGGCCCACCCACTTCTCCAGGTCCCAACCCAGGGACCCTATAAGTCGCATCCACCAGCTGATTCCCTTTAATTGTTTGCTGCTGCATTTCCATTGGCCACTTACTTTCTTAGCCCCAGCTTCACCCTTACCTCAGGGCTAAAGTCTTGCTTGAATCCCAGTCACCAGGCAGGAGCAGTACTGCAACTCCTGCACCTAGCCAGGAGCCCCCTTGCTCCCCTGGATCCAGCCAGCCACTGATCTGCTTAGGCCCTGCAGTTCCTTTTAACTGGGCCTGCTGGGATATCATTGGCTGCTTCCCTGTAGCCTTTCTAGGCAGGCCTGGAGGACCCACCTTCACTGCTCCTTTTCTGGGGCAGGATGTGGTAGGACTTGCGAGGCCTCCAGCAGGGGGCCTCAAAGAGCCTGTTACACTCTGCCTCTGACACCGCCGAGAAGACTGTCAAACCGGGAATCTTTCCCTTCTACAGACTCTCTCCAGCTAAAGGGAACGGCAACAAGGGATGTTGTTAAAATGAAAACCTGGATTTATTTACATCACCAGTTCTCAAATTTTAGCAACCCAGGGACCTTTATTTTGATTTAAAATTTTTCACGGCCCCCCTATCAGCCCCAGACCCTGTCCCACTCCACCCTTTCTCCCAAAGCCCCACCCCTGCCCCTCCTCTTCCCTGCCTCTTTTTTCTGCCCCCTCCCCCGAGCATGCCCCATCCCCGCTCCTCCCCCTCCCTCTCAGCGCCTTCCTAATCTTCTATGACTCTGTGATGCAGCCCTCAGCTTTGCAGAGCTGCAGTCTAGTCTGTTAAATGGGAGAATCCAAAGGCAGCTCTCCTGAGCCCCATGTCCTAACTGAAGCCTTATGGCAAGGCTTTGGTGTAGATGGGAGCTTCACCACCTCTCCCCAGCCAGTGCCTGGGTTATTAGATTCTACCTGAAATAGATTTCAATATGTCCATCTCTGTCCTTGAAGACGAGTCCTGCTGAAGCATGTCAGTCGGTGCCAATGCAGGATTCTTCCAGGCAGATGCATGTTGCATGAACCCACAGACTGGCTACAGCGTGAATGCGCCAGTCACTCACTGGATGAACTGAACACTCGTTTCCAGATTCCTGAATGTGAGAAATGGCTCAGCATCGGAATTCCTTCCATATCTTGTGTTGTGTGCCCTCATATGGGCATGGGGAGCCCAGCTCAGGTGCATGGGCAGCGGGTATAATAGGCCAGGGGAGTCCCCTGTGCCGCCACTGTGGATCTTCCACCAGACACTTGGGCCATGGTGGCCCCACCTCTTCCCCTCCCTCCCGCTCCGCCCCTTCCCCAAGACCCCGCTGCTGCCTGCTGCTGCCTGGTGAGTCTTCCTCCCCTCCTCCACCCCTCTGGAGGTCCCCCTGCTTGCCATCCCACGCAGGGCTGCGGGGGTGAGGAGGGATGCAGTGAGCGGAGGGCGAGGAGGCAAGTGGTGGGCAGGGGACTGAGGAGGGACGAGGCAGGCCAGGGGGTGAGGAGGTGAGTGGCAGGGAGATGAGGAGGGATGGGGGCATTGTGTCTAATCCCCAGGGGCAAATGTGAACCAGGGGCAGGGACACTACCCCAGGACGCCTGCCCTGCCAATGCGCTTCATGGCGGAGCTAGCTGGGTATCAAGGTGTCCTCGCACCTCAACCCCTGAAAGGGGGAGGGACACTAGCAGGCAAGGGGCAGTGCCCAGGATCCTCCTGGTGCGATGATTGCCCCCACGTATTGGCAAAGGATGAATGGGGTGCGAGTGACTGCCCTGGGCTGTCTCCCCAACAGGAACCCTGGATATAATTTGACTAATAAAGTTGCCAACTGGTCAGGGCCGGCTCCAGGCACCATCTTCCTAAGCAGGTGCTTGGGGCGGCATTTAGAATGGGGCGGCAGCCCGTGTCCCACAGCAGCAATTCAGCAGCAGCTCCGCTGCTCTTCCCACCGTGGCGGCTTTTGGGCTGCAGTTCTGCCGCTGTTGCAGCGGTGGCAATTCAGCGGTGGCTGCTTGGGGCAGCCAAAGTGGTAGAGCTGCCCCTGCAATTGGTTAAAACCCTCCCATGTGCCCTTGCCTTCTTCCATGCAGTGAGCACACCCAAGCCAGGGTGCGATCTGGGGGCTGGTTCGCTCCCAGATGTTACTAGAAGATCCAGAAGCAGTTACAGCTAGATCAGCTTTTCTCCATCTGCAGTCAACTGGGACCTGCATCTTCCAGATTCAGACCTTGCAGCTGCCTTGTAACCTCAAAATCAGGTACTGCAATGCATTCAAATGCATTTAGCCACAGCTACACTCTGTTTGGGAACTGCAGCTGGGCCAGAATTCAGTAGTTTGCTTGCTGAATGGCATCTCTTTTCATGATGATACGAGTCCTGCACTGGCTTCTTTTTGGTTTCTGGATTGATCTGTAGATGTTGGTTTTGACCTATAAAGCCTGAAATGGCCTGGGACCTGCCTACCTGAGAGACATCACTTTCCCATGATGGGTTTCAGAGTAGCAGCCGTGTTAGTCTGTATCCACAAAAAGAAAAAGGAGGACTTGTGGCACCTTAGAGACCAACAAATTTATTTGAGCATAAGCTTTCATGAGCTACAGCTCACTTCATCAGATGCATTCAGTGGAAAATACAGTGGGGAGATTTATATACATAGAGAACATGAAACAATGGGTGTTATCATACACACTGTAACCAGAGTGATCAGGTAAGGTGAGCTATTACCAACAGGGGAGAAAAAAAACACCTTTTGTAGTGATAATCAAGGTGGGCCATTTCCAGCAGTTGACAAGAACAGGTGAGGAACAGTGGGGGAGGGGCAGAAATAAACATGGGGAAATAGTTTTATTTTGTGTAATGACACATCCACTCCCAGTCTTTATTCAAGCCGAATTGAATGGTGTCCAGTTTGCAAATTAATTCCAATCACTACAGAAGTTTTTATTTTATTTTATCTTCTCCCTTCTGCTGGTAATAGCTCACCTTACCTGATCACTCTCATTACAGTGTGTATGGTAACACCCACTGTTTCATGTTCTCTGTGTATATAAAATCTCCCCACTGTATTTTCCACTGCATGCATCCGATGAAGTGAGCTGTAACTCACGAAAGCTTATGCTCAAATAAATTGGTTAGTCTCTAAGGTGCCACAAGTCCTCCTTTTCTTTTTCCCAGGATGAGCTGCTGCAGCTGCAGACAGTGGAGGTGCCTGAGCTAAAGCCACATCCATATAAGATGGGGTGGCTGGCAGGGCATCTCTGAGAGGGCTCTGGGCCTTTGGATCTCAATTCCATCCTAAGTGCTAACTGCCCGAGTCTCACTGTCAAGGGTATGCTATGAGGCTCCCGTTCCCTCCCTTGCCCATTTGGAGAGAGGTGATGGGTGGCTGGTGATGGAAGCTTTAGGCGTTGTGTTGAGAGGTCAATGAGAATTTAGAATCATAGAACTGGAAGTGACAAAAGAGGTCATCTAGTCCAGTCCCCTGCACTCAAGGCAGGACTAAGTATTATCTAGACCATCCCTGACAGGTGTTTGTCTAACCTGCTCTTAAAAATCTCCAATGATGGAGATTCCACAACCTCCCTAGGCCATTTATTCCAGTGCTTAACCATTCTGACAGCTACGAAGTTTTTCCTAATCATAGAATATCAGGATTGGAAGGGACCTCAGGAGGTCATCTAGTCCAATCCCCTGCTCAAAGCAGGACCAATCCCCAACTAAATCCTCCCAGCCAGGGCTTTGTCAAGCCTGACCTTAGAAACGTCAAAGGAAGGAGATTCTACCAGCTCCCTAGGTAACACGTTCCAGTGCTTCACCACCCTCCTAGGAAAAACTTTTTCACTAATACCCAACCTAGACCTCCCCCACTGCAACTTGAGACCATTGCTCTTTGTTCTATCATCTGCCACCACTGAGAACAGCCTAACTCCATCCTCTTTGGAACCCCCCTTCAGGTAGTTGAAGGCTGCTATCAAATCCCCCCTCACTCTTCTCGTCTGCAAACTAAATCAGTCCAGTTCCCTCAGCCTCTGCTCGTAAGTCATGTGCCCCAGCCCCTTAATAATTTTTGTTGCTCTCCGCTGGACTCTCTCCAATTTGTCCACATCTTTTCTGTCGTGAGGGGACCAAAATTGGATGCAATACTCCAGATGTAGCCTCACCAGTGCTGAATAGAGGGGAATAATCACTTCTCTTGATCTGCTGGCAATGCTTCTACTAATACAGCCCAATTTGCCGTTAGCCTTCTTGGCAACAAGGGCACACTCTTGACTCATATCCAGCTTCTCATCTACTGTAATCCCCAGGTCCTTTTCTGCAGAACTGCCGCTTAGCCAGTCAGTCCCCAGCCTTGTAACAGTACATGGGATTCTTCCATCCTAAGTGCAGGACTCTGCACTTGCCCTTGTTGAACCTCATCAGATTTCTCTTGGCCCAGTCCTCTAATTTGTCTAGATCACTCTGGACCCTATCCCTACCCTCCAATGTATCTACCTCTCCCCCCAGCTTAGTGTCATCCACAAACTTGCTGAGGGTGCAATTCATCCCATCATCCAGATCATTAATGAAGATGTTGAAAAAAAACTGGCCCCAGGACTGACCCCCTGGGGCACTCCGCTTGATACCAGCTAGACATGGAGCCATTGATCACTACCCGTTGAGCCCGATGATCTAGCCAGCTTTCTATCCACCTTATAGTCCATTCATCCAGCCCATACTTCTTTAACTTGCTGGCAAGAATACTGTGGGAGACTGTATCAAAAGCTTTGCTAAAGTCAAGGAATAAGACATCCACTGCTTTCCCCTCATCCACAGAGCCACTTATCTCGTCATAGATAACTATGGGGGGAGGGATAGCTCAGTGGTTTGAGCATTGGCCTGCTAAACCCAGGGTTGTGAGCTCAATCCTTGAGGGGGCCATTTAGGGATCTGGGGCAAAAATTGGGGATTGGTCCTGCTTTGAGCAGGGGGTTGGACTAGATGACCTCCTGAGGTCCCTTCCAACCCTGATATTCTATGATTCTATAGAAGGCAATTAGATTAGTCAGGCATGACTTGCTCTTGGTGAGTCCATGCTGACTGTTCCTGATCATTTTCCTCTCCTCTAAGTGCTTCAGAATTGATTCCTTAAGGATCTGCTCCATGATTTTTCCAGGGACTGAGGTGAGGCTGACTGGCCTGTAGTTCCCAGGATCCTCCTTCTTCCCTTTTTTAAAGATGGGCACTACATTAGCCTTTTTCCAGTCATCCGGGACCTCCCCCGATCCCATGAGTTTTCAAAGAAAATGGCCAATGGCTCTACAATCACATCCGCCAACTCCTTTAGCACTCTCGGATGCAGCGCATCCAGCCCCATGGACTTGTGCTCATCCAGCTTTTCTAAATAGTCCCGAACCACTTCTTTCTCCACAGAGGGCTGGTCACCTCCTCCCCATGCTGTGCTGCCCAGTGCAGTAGTCTGGGAGCTGACCTTGTCCGTGAAGATAGAGGCAAAAAAAGCATTGAGTACATTAGATTTTTCCACATCCTCTGTCACTAGGTTGCCTCCCTCATTCAGTAAGGGGCCCACACTTCCCTGGACTTTCTTCTTGTTGCTAACATACCTGAAGAAACCCTTCTTGTTACCCTTCACATCTCTTGCTAGCTGCAACTCCAGGTGTTATTTGGCCTTCCTGATTTCACTCCTGCATGCCTGAGCAATATTTTTATATTCTTCCCTGGTCATTTGTCCAATCTTCCATTTCTTGTAAGCTTCTTTTTTGTGTTTAAGATCAGCAAGGATTTCACTGTTAAGCCAAGCTGGTCGCCTGCCATATTTACTATTCCTTCTACACATCGGGATGGTTTGCCCCTGTAACGTCAATAAGGATTCTTTAAAATACAGCCAGCTCTCCTGGACTCCATTCCCCCTCAGGTTATTCTCCCAGGAGATCCTGCCCATCAGTTCCCTGAGGGAGTCAAAAAGTCTGCTTTTCTGAAGTCCAGGGTCTGTATTCTGCTGCTCTCCTTTCTCCCCTGTGTCAGGATCCTGAACTTGACCATATCTAAGCAGGAAAGAGCTCTCCTGAGATACATAGAAACAAATGTTCACAGTGAGCTTTCCGGCCCCAGTGAGGATGTGATTGGTGAGGAGATGCCTGATCTTCCAGTTAGTCAAAGTGCAGGTGACCTGGCAGCTACTGCAGCATTCGTATCTCTATCTCAAGTGGATGTAACCATGCACATTCCCAAAGAAAAGTGTAGCTCAGAGAAGAGTGTGGTGGAGGCGCAAGAAACAGCTGCTGCTGAGTTTAGTTCCTTAAGTCTAGATGATACAGGACTGTGGACTCACTTGAGCAGTAGCCTGAGGGACTTCCTTGTATTGTATGGGCCACAGCAAGTGAAAAACTTCATGTTCCCCAAAGACAATGAAAATAGAAGTTTCCATCCAACACATTACTGGTGTGAAATCCCCAGTGGTGACAAAGTGCAGAGGCCACGGCTTATGTACTCAAAAACCCAGAATGCTGCTACTGTTTTTGTTGCAGACTCTTCCAGTCTAATGTTCCAGCCACACTGGGTTCTACAGGAACAAAGGACTGGAAAAATCTGGCTAGAAATCTGGCATGCCATGAGAAGGCAGCAAATCACCAGAGAGCATTCCATAAGTGGAAAGAGCTTGAGATGAGACTAAGGTTAAAGGCCACCATAGATAATCAGCATCAAGAGAAGATTGCATCAGAGTCTCTTCACTGGCAAAATGTTCGGAAAAGGCTCATTGTTGCTGTGAGAATGCTTGCTACCCAAAACCTAGCACTGTGTGGCACTTCAGATCAGCTGTATGTGCCAAACAATGGAAACTTCCTAAACTTCTGGAGCTGATGGCAGAGCTTGATGCTGTACTCCAGGAGCATCTAAGAAGAGTCACCACCCAAGAAATGTACACACACCACTACCTTGGAAAAACAATTCAAAATGAGATCATACAGTTACTGAAAACAAATGTCAAACAGAAGATTGTGACAGATCTGAAGTCAGCAAGATATTACTCTGTTATTCTGCACTGCACACCTGACATCAGCCATGCGGAACAAACAACTTTAATGGTGCGTTTTGTAACAACAGAACCTAGTGACAATGTCCCTGCAATGGTGACTGTCAGAGAGCATTTTCTAGAATTTATTGACATTGATGATACTACAGGAGCTGGTGTGACAAATGTGCTTCTTAAAAAGCTGGAAGAGACGGGAATTGCGATAGCTGACAGGAGAGGTCAGGGCTACGATAATGGTGCCAATATGAGAGGAAGGAACAGAGGAGTGCAGACATGGATCCAAGAGTTAAACCCTGGAGCTTTTTTTCTCCCATGCAGTTCTCATTCATTGAACTTGGTGGTCAGTGATGCAGCATCAGTTTCTAGTGAGGCTGCTGAATTTTTTAATGTAATTCAAAGCATCTATGTATTTTTCTCTGCATCAACTCATCCATGACAAATTTTGAAGCAACATCTGGGAACATCCCCTCTGACACTGAAACCACTGAGTGCCACATGATGGGAAAGTCAAGTGGAGGCAATAAAGCCTATCAAACACCAATTTGGGAAGATAGATGATGCCATAGTTGCCATTATGGAGGATAATGCTATGACAGGAACTGTTCGTGGGAGAACAGTGGCAGAGGGAAATGGAATCACCAGAAACATACCTAACTTCAAATTTCTGTGTGGCTTAGTGTTGTGGCATGACATACTGTTTGAAATAAATGTTGTAAGCAAGAGACTCCAAGGTGTTGACCTTGATATATCTGGAGCAATGGAACAACTGGACAAAGCAAAGTCATACCTACAGTTTTACTGGTCAGATGAGGGATTTCAAAACATTCTGAAGAGTGCACAGAAGTTGGCAGAGGAACTTCACGCTGAAGCTATTTTCCCACCCATTCAAGAATACAAGAGTCACCGAAGAAGAAGACATTTTGATTACGAGGCATGGGATAAGCCCATAAGAGACCCCAAACAATAATTCAAAGTTTAATTCTTTAACCCGGTGCTGGATTGTGCAATACAGTCAGTTGAAGAACGTTTCATACAGCTCAAGGAACACAGCAGTATATTTGGGATGTTGTAGGATTTTCCAGAAAAGGAATAGTGATCAGGAACAGTCAGCATGGATTCACCAAGGGCAAGTCATGCCTGACTAATCTAATTGCCTTCTGTGATGAGATAACTGGCTCTGTGGATGAGGGGAAAGCAGTGGACATGTTGTTCCTTGACTTTAGCAAAGCTTTTGACACAGTCTCCCACAGTATTCTTGCCAGCAAGTTAAAGAAGTATGGGCTAGATGAATGGACAATAAGGTAGATAGGAAGCTGGCTAGATTGTCGGGCTCAACGGGTGGTGATTAATGGCTCCAAGTCTAGTTGGCAGCCGGTATCAAGCGGAGTGCCCCAAGGGTCGGTCCTCGGGCTGGTTTTGTTCAATATCTTCATAGATGATCTGGAGGATGGCGTGGATTGCACCCTCAGCAAGTTTGCAGATGACACTAAACTGGGAGGAGAGGTAGATACGCTGGAGGGGAGGGATAGGATACAGAGGGCCCTAGACAAATTAGAGTATTGGCCCAAAAGAAATCTGATGAAGTTCAACAAGGACAAGTGCAGAGTCCTGCACTTAGGACAGAAGAATCCAATGCACCGTTACAGACTAGGGACCGAATGACTAGGCAGCAGTTCTGCAGAAAAGGATGTAGGGGTTACAGTGGATGAGAAGCTGGATATGAGTCAACAGTGTTCCCTTGTTGCCAAGAAGGCCAATGGCATTTTGGGATGTATTAGTAGGAGCATTGCCAGCAGATTGAGGGACATGATCGTTCCCCTCTATTCGACATTGTGAGGCCTCATCTGGAGTACTGTGTCCAGTTTTGGGCCCCATGCTACAAGAAGTATGTGGAGAAATTGGAGAGAGTCCAGCGAAGGGCAACAAAAATTATTAGGGGACTGGAACAATTGAGTTATGAGGAGAGGCTGAGGGAACTGGGATTGTTTAGTCTGCGGAAGAGAAGAATGAGGGGGGATTTGATAGCTGCTTTCAACTACCTGAAAGGGGGTTCCAAAGAGGATGCATCTAGCCTGTTCTCAGTCGTAGCAAATGACAGAACGAGGAGTAATGGTCTCAAGTTGCAGTGGGGGAGGTTTAGGTTGGATATTAGGAAAAATTTTCACTAGGAGGGTGGTGAAGCACTGGAATGGGTTACCTAGGGAGGTGGTGGAATCTCCTTCCTTTGAAGTTTTTAAGGTCAGGCTTGACAAAGCCCTGGCTGGGATGATTTATTTGGGGATTGGTCCTGCTTTGAGCAGGGAGTTGGACTAGATGACCTCCTGAGGTCCCTTCCAATCCTGATATTCTATGATTCTATTTCTCACTATACCTGAAGAAGACCTACACCAGCAATGCAGGGCACTAGAGACAGTGTTGATGACACATGATGACATGTGCGATATTGATGCGAGTGATTTAGGTGATGAACTGAAAGCCCTTTCAAGATACATTTCAGCAGGATAAACTCCAAAGGCTGTTCTGGAATATATGTGCACAAATAAGATGACCACCCTCTTTCCAAATGCTTTTGTTGCTCTGCGCATACTTCCAACACTTCCTGACCCAGTTGCCAGTGGAGAACACAGCTTCTCCAAGCTGAAGTTAATAAAAACACAACTATGCTCCACAATGACACAAGAGAGGCTGGTCGGCCTTGCAACCATCTCAATAGAGCATGAGCTGGCCCAGACTGTGGACCTTCAGCAGGAAGCAGTTCAAATCTTTGCAACCAAGAAGGCATGGAAAGCACCACTTTGATTATTCAAACAAATACAAATGCAAATGTGTGGGGGGGTGGAGGGTGAGAAAACCTGGATTTGTGCTGGAAATCACTTTAGATAAGCAGCAGGACAGTGGGGTGGGAGTAGGTATTGTTTCATATTCTCTGTGTATATATAAAGCCTGCTGCAGTTTCCACGATATGCATCTGAGGAAGTGAGCTGTAGCTCACGAAAGCTTATGCTCTAATAAATTGGTTAGTCTCTAAGGTGCCACAAGTCCTCCTTTTCTTTTTGCGAATACAGACTAACACGGCTGTTACTCTGAAACAAATGCCAATGTTTACTATGCAGACAAGAAAAGTTACATTTGCTGTTCAGGCGTTTGAAAGTGAAGGGTTACTTAAAATGTTTGAACAAGGCATTTTAAGTTGTTAGTTTCCTATATTGGGGTAGGTAGCAGAGCAGGACCATGAGAGGAGTAGAACAGGAAGAAGGCAGAAGTGAGACCTTTCAAAGTTTTGGCCTAAGTGAGGGAGGAATGGGGGTGTTCTTTGAGCTCCCTGCCACAGGTGCCAAAATGTTGTGGGCCGGCCCTGTGAGGCATATGTTATACAAAACAATCTTGCTCAGTGTCTGGCTACAGTACTGAATCCTGACACAGCAATATTTAATAAATCAAGTACTGTCCATTCAGCAGGTTATCTAGAAGACAGTATGTACAAGAAACAACACGATCTACAACATCTACTGGTATATCACGCAGCAATGCAAATCTGAAGAGCATGAAACACGGCTTGTTATGCCAGGAATGTTGCTGACATCACAACTCCAGTGCATGGCCACAATGATTCAGGCCAATCTAAGGGAACAGAGAACCTAATTTCTCCTGTCTCCTAACCAGCAAAGCCTACCAGATGGTGACAAACAGCAGGAAGGGTAACCTATAACATGAATGGACAGTACTGTAAAGTAACAAATTACAAGAAATTTATATATGAAGGCCTCATTTATGATGCCACTACTCCAAATTCTTGTTTACTCCTCATGTACTTAGCACTGTGGGACACACTGTAATAATGCCTAATCTAGTTTTTCCAAATGAATCTAAGACTACACCTCTCAACTATAAAGTCCTTGACCTAACATTCCCAGGCCCATTATATGGAACTAAGGACAACTGGAAAAGGAAACTGTCCACAGGTCATATGAAGGAAAGTGCAGACCATTGGACACATGGGGCTTGTATATATGGAGGGGTAAAGCAAAATGGCCAAAACAGTGTTTAGCCCACGGGTCATTCTCAGTTCATACATCATGCTTTTCTGGGATGATATGTAAACATCCTCCCCAAAAAAGGAGAGGAATGTAGGCCTTGCTGGAGCCCTAAGTACAAGTCATAGTATGAACTGAAGGCTGCGAACCAGAGTAGGCCTGGTTTTGGCAAAACAACAATGTGCCAGGTGTCAGTGAATCACGTAAGCACATTCCTGCCTGGAAAGGACTGTGCTAAAATACCTAAAATACTATGTAAACACATTCTTAAGAGGTGGAACAGGAACACACTGATCCCACATAAGATAAGGAGGGAATGCCAGGATAATGGATGGTTTCAGAGTAGCAGCCGTGTTAGTCTGTATTCGCAAAAAGAAAAGGAGGACTTGTGGCACCTTAGAGACTAACCAATTTATTTGAGCATAAGCTTTTGTGAGCTACAGCTCACTTCATCGGATCTTTTTGTACAAAAGGTCTCCCCCACTCTCCAGCTGGTAATAGCTCACCTTACCTGATCACTCTCGTTACAGTGTGTATGGTAACACCCAGTGTTTCATGTTCTCTGTGTATATAAATATCCCCACTGTATATTCCACTGAATGCATTCGATGAAGTGGGCTGTAGCTCATGAAAGCTTATGCTCAAATAAATTGGTTAGTCTCTAAGGTGCCACAAGTACTCCTTTTCTTTTGCAAATACAGACTAACACAGCTGCTACTCTGAAAAGAGTTATGAATGTAAGCTCTGAGGCTCATCTTTTGAAGGTATTGTGCAGGTTTCTTTTGAGGACAAGGACTGAGAGGCCAGATATGGAGTTATCGCTTTGTGAAAAGTGTTTGCCTGTCAGTGATATAGTGTTTTTGTCTTTCATCATTTTTCTGTGAGATTTCATTTGAGAGCATAGTGATGGTCTCATTTCACCCACACAGCTATTTTGGGGGCACTTAGTGCACTGGATGAAGTACATCACATGTTGTGATAGGCGTGTGTAGGACTCATGCATCTTGAAAGGTGTGTTGTGGGGGGTATTGACCATCATAGCAGTGGAGATATGTCTTGCAGGCTTTGCATCTGTTGTTATGTCAGGGGCTGGTGCTGCTTTGAGTTCCTCTGGTCACCTTTCTTTGTCCTACTGCCATAGAGGTGTTAACTGTCCACTTCATCTTGAATGGTCTCTTGCGACATGTGTTAACCCCTTGTATTTAGCTCTGACACTCTGGGCACCTTTCCCAGATCTGAAGAAGAGCTCTATGTAGCTCGAAAACTTGTCTCTCTCTCCAACAGAAGTTGGTTCAATAAAAGATATACCCTCACCCACCTTGTCTGTTTAACATCCTGGAACCAACACAGTTATAACAACACTGCAAACAAGTATTATTATTGTTACTAGCATACTGACAATCACCATATTATACAAAAGCTTTCAAGGGTTGATTCACTCAGAACTATAAACTCTGATCAGTAAAAAGCCTGAAAAGTGTGGGTTTCTTAAGAGCTTCCCTGTGGAAAATGATTTAATTTGTCAAAGTCACAATGACTTCTAGGCTGTGTCCTCCTAGAAATGCTGACCTCCTAACAGAATAGTTCTAATCAGAAACTGGGGCATTAATAGTATCTTAATAGCATGTTCCCAAAATAGACTCTTGACACCAGGGACATGCCATTCTTCTGGCACACAGCTGTCTTTTGTAATTAATTTCTGCAAGTCACAGGGAAGAGGCCTCGGTATGAAGGTAGGTGGAGGTCACTCTGTAGGGAAATCATACAATTCCAGGACCTCATTTACCCTGCTCTAAAAAGAGTAACTCAGTTTATACCCATGGAATTACTCCAGATTTACACCAGGGTAAATTAGATCAGAACCTGGCTTCAGACAAAAAGTGCTGCAGGGACAGAAAGTGATAATGTCCCTCTAATCTGAATGATGCCAATGAAGTTTAGGCTATAACTAGAGCATGATTAGATAACACAGTCTGACCTGCTGTTTTCAGAGACTAGTGATTGCAAACTTTAGGAGGTAAATTTCTTTCTCAGGCCCAAACCCCGAATTACAACTGACAGTATCCTGGCACAATGTCTCTGTAGCTGCTAAGTGGTGCTAAGGTAAAAATATGATTCAAATGCTATGCTCCTAATTAGGTCACATCATAAATTAGAATATTATCACACATTTATTACAGGTGGCACAGACAGCAATGCCTATGCTTAAGGTGACCCAAAACTTCCCCTGAGAAACTTCACCTTGTTTTGAGTTATCATTTTGCCAAACTTTAACCATTTGTGCTGAAGTTTTCCATGCCATGTGTCTGCCTCTGGCTGTGAGGGTTTATTTAGAAAATTTCAGCAAAAATGGTGCAGCCATTTCAGAGAATGAGAGCAAGGGAAAATGTTGCTTTGCCCATGTTAAAAAAAATTTACAATTCTTTTGTAGAGGAGCTCTAGAGCATGCGGACCATCCGGGTAATCTGATCGTGGGCTGTGAGACATTTTGCTGATGTTGACCATCCCCAGGTATGGCCCCCCCAGCAGCTCCCAGTGGCTGCGGTTCGCTGTTCCCAGCCAATGGGAGCTGCGGGAAGCGGCAGCCACCATGTCCTTCTATTGTTTTTCCCCTTAGACTTGCTTCCCATGGGATCTTACCTACCAACTCCCTCAGTTTGTTTGCTAAAGTTTGCCTTCTCGAAATCCATTTTCTTTATTTTGCTGTTCTCACTCCTACCATTCTTTAGAATAATTAACTCTATCATTTCATGATCACTTTCACTTAAGCTGCCTTCCACTTTCAAATTCTCAACCAGTTCCTCCCTATTTGTCAAAATTAAATCTAGAACAGCATCCCCACTGAGTAGCTGTCTCCACCTTCTGAAATAAAAAATTGTCTCCAATACATTCCAAGAACTTATTGGATAATCTGTGCCCTGCTGTGTTATTTTCACAACAGATGTCTTAGTAGTTGAAGTTCCCCATCACCACCAAGTCTTGTGCGTTGGATGATTTTGGTAGCTGTTTAAAAAAACCTCATCCACCTCTTCTTCCTGGTTTGGTGATCTGTAGTAGACCCCACCATGACATCACCCTTGTTTTTACCCCTTTTATCCTTACCCAGAGACTTTCAATAGGTCTGTCTCCTATTTCCATCTAAACTATAGTCCAGGGGTAGACATTTTTAATATATAAGGCAAAACCTCTTCCCTTTTTTCCCTGCCTGTCCTTCCTGAGCAAGCTGTACACTTCTATACCAATATTCCAGTCATGCGTATTATCCCACCAAGTCTCTGTGATGCCAACTATGTCATAGTTGTTTATTTACTAGCATTTTGAGTTCTTCCTGCTTATTCCCCATAATTCTTGCATTAGTATACAGACATCTAAGATACTGATTTGATTCCACTCCGCAGTTCTGTCTTGTCTCTCCTTTACTCCTGCTATAACAGCCCATGCTCCCCCCAAATTTCAAACCTTCTCCCAGGTTTCCATATTCTTGACTTACCTGGGGGCTTTGGTCACCTGCCCCCTTCGAACCTAGTTTAAAGCCCTCCTCACTAAGTTAGTCAGTCTGTATCCAAATATGCTCTTCCCCTTCCTTGATAGGTGGACTCCATCTCCACTGAGCAGTCCTTCTTCCTGGAACAGCATCCCATGGTCTAGGAAGCCGAAGCCCTCCTGGCGACACCATCCTCGCAGCCAGGCATTCACCTCCAGGATGCATCTGTCTCTGCCTGGGCCCCTACCCTTGACCGGAAGGATCACAGAGAACACCACCTGCGCTCCCAACTCTCTCACCCTTACTCCCAGAGCCCTGTAGTCACTTCTTATATGCTGAGGGTCATACCTCACAGTATCATTAGTGCCCACATGGATGAGTAGCGTGGGGTTGTAGTCAGAGAGCTGGATGATTCTCGACAATCCCTCCGTAACATCTTGGATATGGGCCCCTGGCAGGCAGCATACCTCCCAGGTGCCTCCGTCCCCCTCAGAAGAGTGTCACCAACCACCACTACCCTAAGTTTCCTCCTGGGAATGGTAGCTGTGATCCTCCCAGCCTTGGGGGTACATGTCTTCTCCTCCTCCTCCTTTGAGGGTGATTCCTCATCACTTCTGATCCACTTAAGCAATTTCATCCACTAGATTGGTTGTCCTTTCGAGAATAGAAACTGTAGGCCCATATCTTAGTTTGAAACACATAGTGAGGAAGGGGATACTGAATGCTCAGAGGTCAGACCCAGGAAGGTCAAACCTGTGTAAACTTCTTTCCCTAGCGACAGTATGCTCAGTGAGAGCAGGCATCCTCCCCCAGAGTCCTGACTGGCTTCATATGAAGTAGTTCCAGAACATCACCCGGTGACTCCGTGACAACTGGTGGCAGAGGTGGAATAAACTGCACCCCGTGGACAGAGTATCTGCAGTAAGTGACTGGGGAGCAGAAGAATGAAGGGGAATTAGCGAGAGACAGGTGTGCTGAAGGCTCAGAGAGGTGTGGTTCCAGGAGGCGAAGGAGCCTATGGTTTAAGCCTGAGAGAGAGTGGACTCCCGAGAAGGGCTGTCACACTGACGGGGTTCCTCCCAGGGACCGTGAAGAGCTGAGACAGCATAGACCTGTGAGTCCATGACAGCTTGGGACAGTGAAGAGGCCTATAACTACCTCCTTAAGAAGGACATTGTAGAGTTGTGCAGAGAGGGCAGCGCATTGGAAAGCTCATCAAAGCACAGCTAATTGCTCAGTTAGAAGAGGATGATAGCTCTAAGGAGCCGGTTCCTGACCCAGCTGGGGCTGTGAGCAGCCAGGGAGCACCAGGGCTCACACCAGTTTCAGACTGAGCTGGGGCCGTGTGAGAGGCTGGGATCAGCTGGGCATCCCCAAGACTTCTGTACCCGACCAGCAGGGGGTCTCCACTGGGTTCCCTGTCAGTGGATCTGAGATGGATGGAATTGGAGCTGAGATCAAAGGAGTCAGAGGACTGTGAGAGACAGGGAAGACATGAAGCAGACCAGCAGGAGAGACAGCAACAGCATGAACTGGCAATGGCTGAGCTGAGAGTCAGAGAGACCTGTCCAGGGGTGAGTGGGGATGGACCCCAGGATGCCAATTCTGCAGGGAACCTCGACACTAAATTGCTGCCCCAGGTTAAGGAGGGGGGAGATATAGATGCCTGTGGGAAGGCTGGCAATTGGAACCAGGCTGGCTCTGCGGAAAGGCTCTGGTGTCTAGCTCCCTTCCTGGGTCCCAAGGCCATAGAGCTGTTTAGCCAAATGGGCAGGGTGGTAGACTGGCTCACTCCTGCCCCCAACATATATGTCTGTGTGGACTCTCCTGGGCTCAGGCCCCTTGGACCCCCACTGGGAGCAGAAGGTGATGGTCAATGGGGAGACAGACATTCCTGGGGTGGCGAGACCCTGGGATAGAGAGAACTGTTGTCAGGCCCCAGGTGGTGCAGCCTTACCGGATGCTGAGGGGCTGGGTGACCTGGGTTACGGTCCCAGGGATGAAGCCCCTCGCCGTACCTATGGCCCAGATCCCTGTGCAGACACAGGAGGGGTCGGGCTGGCTGGTCATTGGGGTACCCCAAGATATTGGCTGTGAGGTCCTGTTGAGGGATGACTGTGTCTCTTTGGGACAGGATCCAGGGCCTGCTCCTGTAATGGGCGAGGATTTGAATTTGAATCCAGGGAACCAATTGGCTGAGACTGAAGCAGTCAGTGAAAATGCAAATGACCTGGCTAGTGGGGAGGAGCTGCTAAGCTCAGGTGCCCTGCCTGTCTGTAACCAAAGCCTGGAGCTGAGTGGGACAGAGGGATACTCCTCACCCACCCTGCGCACAGGGGAGGTGGCTCATGCTGGCTCTGATGCTGTGACCAAAGCATCAGGCTCGCTGCCTGCCCTCACTGGGACAGCAGGGGCTTGGTGAGGGCTGGATGGGAGGGGAAGGCCTCCCCCAATGGAGAATCAGTGGTGGAGCATGTACTGACTTTCTGGGAAAAGCTCGCTGAGCTCAAGGGTCCGGCCAGGGAGCACCTAGTCAGGGCCCAAGGGAGGCAGAAGGTCTGGTATGACCGCTCAGCCTATGGCACCAGGGACCAGGTGAGGGTTCTCATCCCAGTGAGGAAGAATAAGCTGCCAGCTGCCTGGCATAGGCCCTTCAAGGTCATCAAGCAGCTGAATGAGGAGAATGATGTGGTGGACCTGCCCAATCAGGCTCGGATGAATGGACAATAAGTTGGATAGAAAGTTGGCTAGATTGTCAGGCTCAACGGGTAGTGATGAATGTCTCCATGTCTAGTTGGAAGCCGGTATCAAGTGGAGTGCCCCAGGGGTTGGTCCTCGGGCCGGTTTTGTTCAATATCTTCATTAATGCTCTGGAGGATGGTGTGTGACTGCAGAGCAAGGGTACAGGGCCCTCTGGCTACCCCAGGTGCCCCGCCCAGGTGGACTCGCTACGGGAAGCACACGGTGTGAAAGGGGATGCTGATTGCTCCAAGGTCAGACCCAGGAAGGTCAAAGCTGTGTAAGCTTCTTGCCCGGGCAACAGTCTGCTCAGAGAGAAGAGGCTCACCCAGAGTCCTGACTGGCCTCATATGGAATAGTTCCAGAGCATCGCCCAGGGGCTCTGTGACACCTCCAAGAACATAAGGGGATTTTATGGGTTGCTGTATGCCTAATGGCAGCTAATCCTCAACAGGAACCCTTATGTGGTGTGTCTCTGCTTTGGCCACAGTGGGTTTCAATGGCCTGGGTTCTTAGCTAGTGACCAGTGGTGCCTCCACTTGACTGCTTAAGGGAGTCAGGAACCCACCTTCCCTCCATATACGGTTTCAGTTATCCCCGACCCAGTACTTACCCCTATGACTAGCCTGATGCCTTGTACATATACTCTTCTGAGACCTCTGTAATGGATGAACCAACAATCAAGGTACACTTTATTTACACAGGGAAATACAGAGGAAGCATATAAAGGGAAGGGAAAGATGGATTTGGAGTGGGGACATCAGTAACACTATACAACCTGCAAGTAACAACTCCCAGAGTGGATTTCCCTAGATTCAGGAGTCCACTTTAGCCCACACCAGTGGGCCCTGAAATGTGGGGAAACCATGTATCTTGATGAGGCATCAGAGACCTGAAGGTGCTTGAGTGCAGTGAGATGATGAGGGCACGGAATCACCAAGGGGGCAGCAGAAATACGTGTTACTCCCAGTGAGAAAGTCCCCATGGCATAGGGGGCTTCCTCAGTGTTTCCAAGACCAGTTGCTCTCTCCCACAGCAGTTTGGCAAACCACTTTCAAGGCAAAATAGGCAACACCCCAGGCTGGAGGAGACAGTCAGGGGAATGGTCTGGGCTCCCCTCAGGCCTTGTCACAGCTGGGTTTTGAGTAGCCAGATCTAGTAGTGTGAGCCAGAGTCTCCAGTCACAAGACAGAATCAGCCAGGACAGGGTATCAAGAGGTCAGAGTCAGGAGACAGACTGGTGGTCAGAACCACAAATCAGATGCCAGGAGTCACACCAGGTCAGGTCATCAGGAACTCAAGCCAGAGGAGCAGGAAGCACACAGTCCAAAAGAGGGTGGAACCCAGTTCTTGAAATAGCTTCCTGCTCCTGGTGCTGGCTTAAGTAGAGCCAGCAGGCCAATCAGCTGTTCCAGGACTCCACCAATAGGACTACAGGCATGGAGCCTGAAACTTGGCCTGGGATTCTTGGGTCCCAGGTGAGTAAGCATCAGCAGGCTGTGAGATGAAGGGCTAGTGAGTGGCTGCTCCTGTTAACCCTGCAGGTTAACCCTCTGGGTTTGAGACTTGTGGGTCACGACATCACCCCCTCCTCTAGCGGCACCCTCTGGGCAATGTGGGTTCAGGTTGCTCAGGGTAGCTCCTATGGAAATCCCAAATCAGGGAGGGAGCATGAACATTTTCCACTGGCTCCTAAGTGTGTTTCTTTGGGACATAACCTTCCCACTCAATCAGGTACTATAATTTTCTGCTTGATCTTGGAGTTGAGGACTTCCTGAAGAATGTATTCCTCTTGACCCTGGTGGGGGTAGTGATTGGGTTCTGCAGGAAAATTTGTTCTCAGTGTATTGTTTTAGAAGTGAGACATAGGACACAGGGATTGGGGGGGCTCTAAGGGTTCAAGTGAACAAGTTTGGAGCCCCCCATTGACTTCACAGGGGGCACTCTGGCAGTTCCCCACTTCCCCGGGTGAAGCCTCTTTGCTCCATTCCAGAAGGGGCACTCCCGTCTATAGTGTCCTTCTCACCCACAGCCATAAGAGCTTTTAGGCCCCGGCACCGGCCTCCAGCCCCAGGTGCCCGGTCACTGATGAGATCCATGTGCCCTACCATGAAGCAGCTGAAGCAGTCCCGCTTGCTGGGTGATGAGCCGGACCACACAGGCTCTCCAATAATAGTCCATCTCTGGTCTCTATCCTGTGTATCTCCAAAGTCTCAGATCCAGGCAATAGCCCCACAGTCCTTCTTCTCCCCCTTGTATCAGGGTGACTGTGTATGCCCACATTCTCCACTACGTGTAGCAAAGCAAGGTCAAGGTGGCGCCTCCTGCTGGTCATCTTGGGAATTAGCTCTTTCCAGCCTTTGGAGCACCCTCTTACAGCAGGTGTCTCGCCTGCCTCAGGCCCCATGTCCCTCCCAGACCCCGGTGCCCCTTTTCTTCAGGGTTCTGCCCCAGCAGTACCCCCACTCTCTAAGTCTCCCCTCCCAGGGGAACCCCCAACCCTTCAAGCCCACCTTGCCTCAGTGACTACTGCCAGGCATCATCTAGCCCCCTTTCACTGGGGCAGACTGCAGTCTGTAATGGCCACTCATCATTGGCAAGGGGTTAGGACCTGCTGCCTTTGCCTATCCTCAGGCTGCCCCAGTACCTTTTGGGGCCTTTAACAAGGCCTGCAGCCTGGGGGTTTACCAGGCTGGAGCGCCCCAGCTCCCTTTGCCCTTCCCCAGCACTGCTCCACTTCAGGTACCTTGCTCCCAGGCAGCTAGCCCTTCCCACTCCAGGGCTAGAGTGAGACTTCTCCAGTTCCTGGACCCCAGCCCTCTTATAAGGACCAGCTGGGCCCTGATTGAGCTGGCCACAGCTTTGGCTGCTTCCCCAATCAGCCTATCTGGCTGCTTTTAACCCTGTTCTCCAGGAGTGGGACAGCTGCCCCACTACAGTACCGTACCATAAACTGGTCCAATAGGTCTTGTAGCATATCATTAATGAAATGCTGGAATGTTGCTGGAGCATTAGTCAGTCCAGATGGCATAACTAACTATTCAAAGTGGCCGTAGTGGGCCTGAAAGGTAATCTTCCATTCATTGCCTTCTCAGATACAGATGAAATTGTAAGCGCCCTGGAGATCCAGTTTAGTGAGTATGCAGGTAGCCCCCACACAGTTGTGACATTACCCAGGGTACAATCTGGACTAATGGACAGCTGTGTCTGCTCAATTCTTCAACCTGGGGTGCCTTTTACTGTTTCACTCTGACAGCAACCACTGCTGATCTGCTCACACACAGGCTCCAGCATGTAAATCACGCCCAGCTCTACTGTATGAATTCTATGGCCAGATGCTCATGAATTACATTACAGGAAACACCAGCAAACTCCCAGTCCCAGACTTCCCCCAGAAATGCATGTCTTGTACTGCCCAGCACTTTCCTGGACAACACACGCTCATATAAAGTTAGGTTTCAGAGTTGCAGCCGTGTTAGTCTGTATTCGCAAAAAGAAAAGGAGTACTAGTGGCACCTTAGAGACTAACCAATTTATTTGAGCATAAGCTTTCGTGAGCTACAGCTCACTTCATCGGATGCATATAAAGTTAGTCATTTATTAATAGAAAAGGATATGCACAAATCTTATTATCGAAATTGGAGTTTCCCAAACATTTCAATCCAAACACACTGGTTTAGAAAAAAACAAATTTATTAACTACAGAAAGATTTTAAGTGACTACAAGTAATGAGGCATATAAGTCAGAATTGGTTACAAGGAAATTAAAGGCAAAATGCAACTAACACCTAACTTAACAAGCTAAGTGAATACAAAGCAAACGTTTCTATTTCACCACATGTTCCAGCAGTCCTACTGGCTGAACCTCTTTCAAGTAGGATCTCTTCCCCAGCCAGTGCTGCTTCCTTTGTTCTTCAGGGGTTGATGATGCCATGAGTAGAGAGCAAGGGAGAGATGATTTGGGGCATCTGCCCTCTCCTCTTATATCCCTTTCTCTTGCACAAGAATTATCTCCACTTGACATTCAGGAGATAGAAAATCTGTGTGGCCAAAAACCTTGTGACCCGAGTCGCAAGGGGGCCACAATGAGATTGTCTGCCCAATTCTTTGCAGTTTGCCCTAATTGAGCAATCTCCAAAACAGGTGGTTATTCTTATACTTGGGTTCACCAAGCCAGCAACAAAACAGCTTCTACAATACCTTACTGATTACACAGAAGCCATTCTTATACTTGGGTTCACCAAGCCAGCAACAAAACAGCTTCTACAATACCTTACTGATTACACAGAAGCCAAATATACAGTTCCCTTCAAGCAACTCAGCCTTGAGCTTCCACCCAGATAGTCAAGTCAAATATGATGAGAATTACTGAAAATCTTGTTCATCATATAAAAAGTTATACCAATCCCAAAGGATCAGACACATTACCGACCAAGAAGAAGAGGACTTGTGGCACCTTAGAAACTAACAAATTTAAGTCGATTTGTGGGTGAACTCCTGGGCCTGGTTCTCTTGGAGATATTTTCTCAGTGCCTCCAAGTCAGGCTCTGACATGGTGTATATCCATCCAAATGGTATCTTCACCCTGGCTGAAGATCTGTGGGGCAATTTTTCTGCATTCTTCTCAAAGACGATCGTTGAGTCATGGTACCTGGGGAAGTGGGCAGAGCCATAGTACCTCAAGTAGGTGTTTCAATGCAGGCAACCATCCCTACTTGAGCCTTCTTGGGTACGGAAGTAATGGTCGCTGGTCTCTGGCCATGCTGTTGGTAGTGTTCGGAAAGGAAGGTGACTTTCTATTCTCACCAGTAAATGAGGAGGTATGAAGGCTCATCCAGGAGATGCCAAGGATCAGGGGAAAATGCAGGTAATGGATCACATAGAATTTTATTATTTCTCTGTTTTCCTGAATAACGGTCTACAGGGAGACAGTCTCCTCCACACCTGGACCTGAGGACAGCAGGGAGCAACCAATAGCTTTGATCGTGTTGGGTTGGTTCTTGCATATCTGGGGGATCTGTAGGGCCAGAGTTGTAGATGCATCCATGAAATTGTCTGCTGCTCCTGAATCAATGAGGGCCTGCTGGAGGGGAATCTGTCAGGGGTTTCCCAGGATGTGCTGCTGGACAGATACCTGAAAATGGGAAGCCTGTGGATGGGGCTCAGGATGTGTCTTGAGGACCAGAGTATAGGGAATTTCTCTTCTCTCAAGGTCCAGACCAGGTCGCTGCACTGGGCCTGGATTGACTTGTTTCTCCATGTTCTTCAGCATTCACACTTGGCAGGCTGAGATGAAGTGGTCAGGGTAAGGGGGTGGGGGGCGCAAGGTAAAAAGTTTTGGGACCACTGCTGTAGAGGGTATAGGTGAACACATTTCTCAGAGAGGATTGACATTTCCTCTGCAAAATTACACATTCCGTTTTGGAACAAGTAGGCAGATTAAATGTTCAGTTCACCTTACCAAACCCCTTTTGTTGCCATCAGTACATATGCCTATCTCATCACTGTGCTGAAAATGGTTGGGTATGTGGGGTGAAAACAGACCTTTGGACTTTCTGTATGCCTGGTGTAGCACTCACAGCTAGCATTTGAAAGCAAATCTAGGGGAGAAGTCACTCTTCTCTACTGGAATGAAAAAAATCTGAAAAAATTGATAGATAAGAAATATTACACCAATAAAGACCAAAAAACAGATCAGCAAACCCATTTCACACTTCATGGAGTGCCAACTTCAGAACCCCTTACTTTTGTCTTCCACATTATAGTGGTTTTGCTGAGAGCACTCAAAAACAACAGCTGGGGTTGGTTCGCTACCCGGTGTGCTTCACCCAATAATCACAACAGGGTGGAGAAGCAGAAAAGTTTATTTGAAGCTTCAGAAAGGTACAGGGAGAATAGAATCTCAAATCCTGCACACAGAGCAGGAAGTTACACAGGCTTTTATACATCCTTTCCTCAGCATACTTAACCAATAGCAAGCTGCCCTAAGTATCCATATAGCCAGCCAATCCAGTTCCCAGCTAGTTCCCTTGTTTTTTGTATCATTTGTTAAACTATACACAAAGCTGCTTTATTCAGCATTGTTCTTCCATATCTGTCCTGTTTGGCCTTGTTTAGTTTCAGGCAGTCTGACTCTGCAACATATTGTTGCAGATCCTCAGCATAACTGCTGTGAGTGCCTCCAGGCCGGGGGGGCAAGGACACTTGGGCCTAGTGCGAGGGGGCTTCATCGGCACTCGTGGTCTTCCATCCCCTCGAGTTACCTAGTGGCCATGCCCCAGTGTCCCCAACAACTCCCTCCTTTGAGAACTCTCAACAGCCTTGGCTCTGAGTTTTCTCACTTGGGCTACTTATTTCTTTATAATAGGACTTTGCATAAGCACTTTGTGATAGTCCTGAAGAGAATGACTTATTAACTTTTGCAAAAGGGCCCGGACACATGATACTGCACAGCATAATACCATTAATACAAGCAATACAGGAAAGAGAAATTTCAATAACCACCCAGGCTAAATAAACCACCAAGCCAAGACGACAAACCCCAGCCTGAAAACAAGGTTTGCAACCAATCGCTCTCTGGGGCAGTATAGGCAACCTGTGGTCCGGCTCGGGCATGGGCCTCAGCCTGTACCACCTTTTCATAGATTTCATAACTGCTATCATTTACATACACACAACATCGGGGCCCGACGAGGGCACAAACCCCTCCTTGGGATGCCAAGGGATAGTCCAAAGCCAGCCTGTTTTGGAGGGAAAACATCCTGAGCTGCTGTACCTCTTTATTTAATGTTTTTACTGCTGACCCTAAATTACTAACCGAGTCCTCTAACTCTAAGGCAACTTTCTTAAGTACCATTTGCAGCCTTACAGTATAGCGGCCTATGCATGCCATGGCTGGCCCGAAAAACAGTGGCGCTATTCCCAGTACAGAGCACCCTACAAGCTTCTCAGTTGTGAGGGAATTCTTCATCTTGCCCTCCAATGCCGTAGTCAGTCGCCGCAGGGTCTTTTCTCGTGACTTAACAGAGGTGTCTCGGGCATTTCTAATCTTTCCTTTGGGCAGTGTGGCAGTTATTGACAGATGAGGAACTTCATGAGCTATATAACAGCTACCTGTCCAGTTGGCTGGCAGCACCTTATAAGCCTTTCGGCCACATACAAAATAGTGACTCTGTAGGCCCCACTAAGGACTGTTTCTTAAGGGGATTCCTGGGATATTTAAGGCTATTTTGGCTGTTTTTCCAAACAGTTCATATGCCCCTAAGGGGGCATCCCATCCTCCTGATTGGGTACAAGTGAGGGCGTTTCTAATTGTGCCGTTCAAATTACACTCGCCATCGGGACCACTACAAACCCACCATTGGCTTGCTACATTGGAGATATTAACTGGATGGCAAGTTATATTTCCAAACCCTTTTTTTGTGGTAAGAGTATTTGTAAGAGTTTCCCTAAAAGGGGAGGAACCATTACACCTACACTGCTGGCCTCCCCTTTTTGTCTTTATCCAATACGCATCAGCCCACTGTGCAATAACACAGGAGCTCTTTCCCACAGGACGCCCATAGTGATCAGATTGACTTCGGGTAAAACATAACACTCCCTCAGTGAGTACTGCAACTGAATACTCCTGGTCCTGATAGGTGGCTTGCTGTAAAGAAGTCTTATTCCAGAACGGCGAGTCCGTTCTTTCCTGCTCTTTGGTGGCGGCTAATTCTGCTAGGGTCAAGGGCAGCATGTCAAGGGGCATTCCCGTTTTGGGGGACAGTGGAGTTGGAGCACATACCCAGCAATCAGTCTGGTTTGTTAAAGTAGCAACATGGTGCACAAGCGAAACAAAGGAGTTATGCTCCCAATATGCACAATTTGGAAATACCAATACAGAGAATAACAATGTTACCCAATTAATTATCACCAGAGTCTTCCCAACCCAGGGTCTCCAGTACCTGGGTGGGCCCAGTTTAGCATTAAGGTGCCCGCTATTTGTGTCTTTTAAACAGTAGCTTTAGCCTGAGATTGTCACTAGATGAGGAGTCAGCAGGTTGGATGGTCCACTGTCCTGCTGACGAGGGGGCAGTTACTGCCTTCAGACGAGAGCGATGGATCCAGTTCTTGTGTCCCTCGATCTTTGCCGCTGTATGGGAGACCAGCAGGACGGTATAGGGTCCTTTCCACTTTTCCTGGAGAGGCTCATCTTTCCAGGTACGAACAAGCACTGAGTCACCGGGCTGTAAGGAGTGGACGGGAGTGTCCAAGGGGAGAGGCTGGAAATCCTTGATATACCTATAAAGAGACAAGAGAAAAGCAGACAGGGAACACATATAGTGTGACAAAAAACCATTACCCAACTCACATTTCCCTGACAGAACCGGGGTGCCATTCATAGGCCATGCCCTTCCAAACATAATTTCAAAGGGACTGAGCCCTAATGTACCCTTTGGGAGAACACGGATATGAAGTAGGACGAGGGGCAAAGCATCAGGCCATCGCAGTGAGGCTTCTTGGCACACTTTTGAGAGTTTAAGGGTCTGATTGGTACGCTCCACTACCCCACTGGCTTGCGGTCTCCAGGGCGTATGGAGTTTCCAGGGGATCTGTAAGGCATGTGAGATGCTTTGAATGATTTTTGACGTGAAGTGTGTCCCGTTGCCAGATTCCATCCACGGGGGAGTCCAAAGCGAGGAATGATCTCCTTAACAAACTTGAGGGCCACTGTTCTGGCAGTGCAGTTACGGCATGGGAAGGCTTCTGGCCATCCGCTGAACTGATCCACTATAACAAGGAGATATTTGAACCCTTGAGTCCGGGGAAACTCAGTAAAGTCTATTTGCCACACTTGTCCGGGGCCCGGAGTGGGTTCCAGGGCAGCTGGTGACACAGGATGTCCCGGTCGGGGGTTATTTTTTTGGCAGACTAAGCAGTCCGCTTGTACCTGGGCAGCCAGGGGTCGGAGTCCGGAAGTGATAAAATATTTTCCCATTAGTTGGATAAGTGATTCCCTGACAGCATGAGTGGTTTGATGTAGTTTCTGCAGCACCGGCCGGATCAGGCCCTTTGGTAGGAGGACCTTCCCTTCTGGGGAATGGAGCCATCCCTCCTTTTCCCGGAGACCGAGTTTGTCAGTTAGCTGTCTCTCCTCCCCAGAGTACTGAGGGGTTGGAAGCTCCCCTACTGATGGGATAAGGGCATGCATATGTGCGTTCTCAGTCTGAGGGGATGGCAGGGTGGCAGCATGCTTAGCCTCTCTATCTGCCCGGGCGTTACCTCTGGCCACATCTTTATCCTCCTTTTGATGGGCTTTACAGTGTACCACCGCCACTTCCGAGGGAAGTTGTACGGCTTCTAGGAGCCGGAGGATTTGGGGCCCGTACTTGTCTGGGGAGCCTTGGGCTGTCAGCATTCCCCTTTGCTTTCATAGGCCAGCATGAGCATGCAGCACACCAAAAGCATACTTTGAATCGGTAAAAAATGTTGACCCGCTTTCCTTTTGACAGTTCAAGTGCACGGGTCAGGGCTATTAGTTCGGCAAGCTGGGCAGAGGTCCCAGCAGGCAAACCTTCAGCTTCCACAGTGTCATGGAGGGTCACAACAGTTTAACCCGCCCTCCTTTGCCCATCTATTACAGTACTGCTACCATCAGTGTACCACTCATAATCTGCATTTGGGAGGGGTACATCCTTTAAATCCGGACGGCTGGAGTACTGGGCATCTATGATCTCTAAACAGTCATGTTTCTGTTCCTCTGTTTCTGGCAAGAGAGTGGCTGGGTTAAGGGAGTGGCAAGGCTGTAAGGTGACTTCAGAGTTCTCTAACAGCTTAGCCTGGTACCGAGCAATCCGAGCCTGGGTGAGCCAAAGCCCTCCCTTTGCATCCAATAAGGCTCGGACCATATGGGGAGTATAGATTTGAATAACCCCTCCCAATGTTAGCTTCTCAGCTTCCTCAAGCACTAGGGCAGTAGCTGCGACCACCCGTAAACATGCCGGCCAACCCTTTGCAACCTGATTCAGCTGCTTAGAAAAATAAGCCACAGGACGTCTCCATGCTCCTAACAGCTGTGTGAGCACTCCTAGGGCCACCCCCTTTCGTTCATGTACATACAACTGAAAAGGCTTAGAGAGATCCGGCAGGCGCAGAGCCGGGGCTTCCATCAATTTTCTTTTCAGGATTTTAAATGCCCTGTCAGCCTCTGGGGTCCAATAGAAGGGGTCATGATCTGCTCCTTTTACACAGTCGTACAGGGGTTTAGCCCACAATCCAAACTCTGGGATCCATATCCCGCAAAAGCCTGCCATACCCAGAAATGCCCTGAGCAGCTTACGGTTACTTGGGGTAGGAACTTGACAGGTAGCTTCCTTTCTTTCGCTTGAAAGTTGACGCTCCCCTTGCCTTAGCTGTAACCTGATCCCTCTCCAACTCAGACAACAGGGTTCTCAGGGGGATATTACAGTTGTCTCAGTCCGGCTTGTGACTACTGAGGCACCCCTCTAAGACTGAAATAAACCGGCTTGGGTTCATGGAGAATTCCCCAGCCTGTGTTTTAAAAGCTGCTAAGTTTATTGGATTCAATGGCACATGGGTGTAAGCTTGCATAGTGGTAGCTTGACGTCCCTCTGCCCTTAGGCAAGCCACAACAGTCTCGGTAATCAAAGGATTACCCACCGAGGGGGCAATATCTGTAACCCGAGGCATCCTACCCTTATAAGCTGGAGGTGTGGGGGCCGAAGGGACACCGGCTCTGCCATTACAGTAGGGGTGGGGGTCTGGGGACTAACATTAGCTACTACCGAACCAGTCGGAGTCAAATTACAGCTCTGCAGAATTACAGCTCTGTTCTATCTCTTAAAGCCATAAACACTTGTGCATACAAATGTTTATTCCATTTACCCATTCACTGACAAAACAAAACTAATTGGAGGATCGTGTTGTAATTAATTGACCCTCCTGGTGGCCACCACTCCTGGTCCTCTAGTTGATATTGAGGTCAGTCAACTGTACAGAATTGTTTTAATTGGCTCTTAGTCATCGGATCTGCACCAAATACCTTCCAGTTTGCTAGAATGCACTCTACAGGCGTACACCGTGCCCTAACCCCTGAGCTCTGTCCCTGTCCCATACCTACAGGGTAACTCTGGGCGTCCCCAAGTTCCAACAGAGCATACAATCCGGATTTCAAAAGGTTCCTACCTTATCCAAGGGACTGGTTCCTCACTGTCGTCCGCAGCTGCTCCTACCCCATGTCCAAGGGACCGGTTCCTCACCGTCGTCCACAGCTGCTTCTCCACTATATGAGTGCGTTGCACTGTTGTGTCCTCCGGGGTCGATCAAATCGCGTCTCCTCCGAGGCCGCTGATGAACTCACTGGTGCGCGCTGGGCGTCGGTTCTCGCTGCAATCCTCGACCTCCAGGAGGGGTCCGGGCAAGGCTAAATAGCAGCCTCGTCGCCCACCTAGGGACACCAAAAGCTGTTGCCGGCACCCAGTGCCGAAGGGCAAAACAAAAGCTGGGGTAGGTTCGCTACCCGGTGTGCTTCACCCAATAATCACAATGGGGTGGAGAAGCAGAAAAGTTTATTTGAAGCTTCAAAAAAGTATAGGGAGAATAGAATCTCAAATCCTGCACACAGAGCAGGAAGTTACACAGGCTTTTATACATCCTTTTTCCCAGCATACTTATCCAATAGCAAGCTGCCCCAAGTATCCATATAGCCAGCCAATCCAGTTCCCAGCTAGTTCCCTGATTCTCTGTATCATTTGTTAAACTATATATAAAGCTGCTTTATTCAGCATTGTTCTTCCATATCTGTCCTGTTTGGCCTTGTTTAGTTTCAGGCAGTCTGACTCCGCAACATATTGTTGCAGATCCTCAGCATAACTGCTGTGTGTGCCTCCAGGCAGGGGGGGCCAAGGACACTTGGGCCTAGTACACAAAACTGCTGCGAGTGCCTCCAGGCCGGGGGGGGGGGGGGCAAGGACACTTGGGGGCTTCATCGACACTCGTGGTCCTCCATCCCCTCGAGTTACCTAGTGGCCATGCCCCAGTGTCCCCAACAGTTACAAAACAATATCTATTCCAGCATCCTACAAGATACACACTAGGAACTTTCCAAACATTCACCTTAGAGCTAAAATTTCATAAGCTTGGTCAAAAGTAACTGAAAAACAATTGAGCAAACTCCCTTTATGAGAGTGAGGGTAACTCAGAAAAATGGCTGAACTCAGACACATCAAGATGGCTGTGTGACTAGGCCCCAGTGAACAGGGAGAGCCTTTGCTAAGTTTGAAACTGAGAGAGATTTTTTGTTAAATATCAAAGTTCTCAATCTTTGAAGGTATGGAACTGAGCATGTTCAGAAAAAAATTACACTAAGCTAGTGTTGTAGTAGCCAGGCAAGGTACTAACAAACTTCAACAGGACTTGATTTTTTAAAGTGGAAACCTCTTTATCAAGCTGCTGCTCAGTAGCTCTCCCTCAGCCTCTTCAACTCCTCCTCCCTCCTTCCTGTTTCCTGTCCTTTCAGACTCCCGACAGTCAGTGCTCCCAATTCTAATAATTACAAGCAACATCTAAACACCACAGCTAGATACTTAGAAGAGACAATTGACATGCTCATGTTGTTGGGGACACTGGGGCGTGGCCACTAGGTAACTCGAGGGGATGGAAGACCACGAGCGTCGATGAAGCCCCCTCGCACTAGGCCCTGGTGTCCTTGCCCCTCCCCCCCCACGCCCCCGTGTGGAGGCACTCGCAGCAGCTCTGCGTACTAGGCCCAAGTGTCCTTGGCCCCCCGGCCTGGAGGCACACACAGCAGTTATGCTGAGGATCTGCAACAATATGCTGCGGAGTCAGACTGCCTGAAACTAAGCAAGGCCACACAGGGCAGATATGGAAGAACAATGCTGAATAAAGCAGCTTAATGTATAGTTTAACAAATGATACAGAGAACCGGGGAACTAGCTGGGAACTGGATTGGCTGGCTATATGGATACTTGGGGCAGCTTGCTGTTGGATAAGTATGCTGGGAAAAAGGATGTATAAAAGCCTGTGTGACTTCCTGCTCTGGGTACAGGATTTGAGATTCAAATCTCCCTGTACCTATTTGAAGCTTCAAATAAACTTTTCTGCTTCTCCACCCCGTTGTGATAATTGGTGTAGCACACCGGGTAACGAACCAACTCAAGCTGTTGTTCAGCCTCTCGGCACTGGGTGCCGGCAACAGCTTTTGGCGTCCCTGGATGGGCCAGAGGCTGCAATTTAGCCTTGCCCGGACCCCTCCTGGAGGTCGAAGATTGCAGCGAGAACCGACGCCCAGTGCACACCAGTGAGTTCACCGGGGTCTCGGAGGAGACGCGATTTGATCGACCCCGGAGGACACAACGGTGGAACGCACTCATATAGTGGAGAAGCAGCTGTGGACAACGGTGAGGAACCGGTCCCTTAGACATGGGGTAGGAGCAGCTGCGGACGACAGTGAGGAACCGGTCCCTTGGATAAGGTAGGAACCTTTTGAAATCCGGATTGTATGCTCTGTTGGAACCTGGGGACGCCCAGAGTTACCCTGTAGGTATGGGACAGGGACAAAGCTCAGGGGTTAGGGCATGGTGTACGCCCCTAGAGTGCATTCTAGCAAACTGGAAGGTATTTGGTGCGGATCCGATGACTAAGAACCAATTAAAACGATTCTGTACAGTTGACTGGCCTCAATATCAACTAGAGATCCAGGAATGGTGGCCACCAGGAGGGTCAATTAATTACAACACGATCCTCCAATTAGTTTTGTTTTGTCAGTGAATGGGTAAATGGAATGAACATATGTATGCGCATTTGTTTCTGACTTTATGTACTCGACCAGATATTTTACAGCACTGTAATCTGACTCTGACTGGTTCGGTAGCAGCTAATGTTAGTCCCCAGACCCCCACCCCCACTGTAATGGCAGAGCCGGTGTCCCCTTCGGCCCCTACACCCACACCTTGTAAGTCCCCTGAGCAGACGCCAGGTGGATCCAAATGATCAAAGGGATATGACCCGCCTTACCTCCTATAAGGAGTTGCTTTTGCATGGACTCCGTCACTCGGCTGTCCGACATAATAATTGGGCAAAGCCATGTGAAGTAATGCAGGATTTAAAAGAAAGCCCAGGGGCCTTTCTACAGCGTATTCGGGACACCATTCTACAGAACACTAATGCAGCCCCGATGATCAGGCAACTGAGTCAATTATTAAGGGAATTTTTAGGAGCAGAGCAGCCCCTGATATTAAGAGAAAGTTACAAAAAAAGGAGGATTTAATGGGCATGACCCTGGCACAAATCTTAGAGACTGCAAACCGAGCTTATAGTCTGAGAGAGACAGAGAAGGAGAGAAAGCAAGTGAGATTGATGGTAACAGCAGTACAGGCCGGCACTAAGAGAAGTGGCCGGGGAGGAAGGGGCCGTGGACGCGACCGTCTGGGACGGCAGAAGAGACAACTGGGTCACAAGCAGTGTGCCCTGTGTCGACAGGAGGGACACTGGAAAAATGAGTGCCCAAAGAGGAAAGAAAAGGGGGGTTCCCCTATAATGGTAATGGCAGAGCAGGAATAGGGGTGTCAGGGGAGACGGACCACTCTACCCCTGGAACCCCGAGTAAAGATGCGGGTGGGAAGCTCAGAAATAGATTTTTTAGTGGACTCTGGAGCGGCCCGAACTGCCGTAAATCAGCCTCTTCAGTTGCCAGTAGCAGATTCCCTTACTGTGGTGGGAGCCACAGGCAGGGACACCAAGTGCCCAGCGTATGCCCCAGCGGAATGCACTTTGGGAAACAGGACTATATCCCACAAGCTGGTATACCTCCCTGAGTGTCCAACACCTCTGCTGGGACGGGATCTGCTTTGTCGCCTTGGTGCCACCCTGCATTTTACTGAGGACGAAATAACCCTTACCTTGCCCCCCGAGAATGCATGGATCATGACCCTTGCAGTTGAGCCCTCAGCCATGCAAGCCCCAGAATGGAGCCCATGGGAAGACCAGGTGTACCCCCTCATGTGGGCATCAGGGATTCCAGGAAAGGCCACCCACCAGACCCCCATTACTATTCAGCTCATACCACGGAAAGGCCCAGTGCAAGTAAAACAGTATCCAATCAAGAGGGAAGCCAGAGAAGGTTTACAGGAAACTATAGATCGACTCCTAATGTATGGTATTCTCCGGGAATGTCAGTCAGCCTGGAACACTCCCATTCTACCCGTACAGAAGCCTGATGGCACATATCGGCTGGTACAGGACCTAAGGGCAGTCAATGAACGGGTTAAGACTCTGCACCATCTTGTCCCTAACCCGTATACCTTATTGGCTTCTATAGGGGGACAGTATACCCATTTTTCAGTCCTTGATCTGAAAGATGCTTTCTTTACCATCCCAGTTGCCACCTCGTCACAGGAGATCTTCTCCTTCGAGTGGGAGGACCGAAAAAGGGTAAAAAGCAACTTTGCTGGACAGTGTTGGCCCAGGGATTTAAAATCTCCCGCACCCTCTTTGGCCAGGCTCTGGCCAGGGACCTAGAGGAGTGGGATAATGAGGCCCTCCTTTCGCAGTATGTAGATGATTTGTTAATTGCCACTGTGGGCCAAACCCCCTGCCTTAAAGCCACCGTGAGCCTCCTGAATTTTTTTGCACACCGGGGATATCGGGTAGCACGGAGTAAGGCTCAAATTGCCCTCCCAGAGGTACAGTACCTCGGGTTTCACATACGGCAAGGGGAGCGTCAGCTTTCAAGCGAAAGAAAGGAAGCTATCTGTCAAGTTCCTACCCCAAGTAACCGTAAGCGGCTCAGGGCATTTCTGGGTATGGCAGGCTTTTGCAGGATATGGATCCCAGAATTTGGACTGTGGGCTAAACCCCTGTACGACTGTGTAAAAGGAGCAGATCATGACCCCTTCTATTGGACCCCAGAGGCTGACAGGGCATTTAAAATCCTGAAAAGAAAATTGATGGAAGCCCCGGCTCTGGGCCTGCCGGATCTCTCTAAGCCGTTTCAGTTGTATGTACATGAACGAAGGGGGGTGGCCCTAGGAGTGCTTACACAGCTGTTAGGAGCATGGAGACATCCAGTGGCTTATTTGTCTAAGCAGCTGGATCAGGTTGCAAAGGGTTGGCCGGCATGTTTACGGGCGGTTGCAGCTACTGCCCTAGTACTTGAGGAAGCGGAGAAGCTAACATTGGGAGGGGTTATTCAAATCTATACTCCCCATATGGTCCGAGCCTTATTGGATGCAAAGGGAGGGCTTTGGCTCACCCAGGCTCGGATTGCTCGGTACCAGGCTAAGCTGTTAGAGAACTCTGAAGTCACCCTACAGCCTTGCCGCTCCCTTAACCCAGCCACTCTCTTGCCAGAAACAGAGGAACAGGAACATGACTGTTTAGCGATCATAGATGCCCAGTACTCCAGCCGTCCGGATTTAAAGGATGTACCCCTCCCAAATGCAGATTATGAGTGGTACACTGATGGTAGCAGTACTGTAATAGATGGGCAAAGGAGGGCGGGTTATGCCGTTGTGACCCTCCATGACACTGTGGAAGCTGAAGGTTTGCCTGCTGGGACCTCTGCCCAGCTTGCCAAACTAATAGCCCTGACCCGTGCACTTGAACTGTCAAAAGGAAAGCGGGTCAACATTTTTTACCGATTCAAAGTATGCTTTTGGTGTGCTGCATGCTCATGCTGGCCTATGAAAGCAAAGGGGAATGCTGACAGCCCAAGGCTCCCCAGTCAAGTACGGGCCCCAAATCCTCCGGCTCCTAGAAGCCGTACAACTTCCCTCGGAAGTGGCGGTGGTACACTGTACAGCCCATCAAAGGGAGGATCAAGATGTGGCCAGAGGTAACGCCCGGGCAAATAGAGAGGCTAAGTATGCTGCCACCCTGCCATCCCCTCAGACTGAGAACGCCCATATGCATGCCCTTATCCCATCAGGAGGGGAGCTTCCAACCCCTCAGTACTCTGGGGAGGAGAGACAGCTAACTGACAAACTCGGTCTCCGGGAAAAGGAGGGATGGCTCCATTCCCCAGAAGGGAAGGTCCTCTTACCAAAGGGCCTAATCCAGCCGGTGCTGCAGAACCTACATCAAACCACTCATGCTGGCAGAAAAGCACTTATCCAGCTAATGGGAAAATACTTTATCACTTCCGGACTCCGACCCCTGGCTGCCCAGGTACAAGCGGACTGCTTAGTCTGCCAAAAGAATAACCCCCGACCGGGACATCCTGTGCCACCAGCTGCCCTAGAACCCACTCCGGGCCCCGGACAAGTGTGGCAAATAGACTTTACTGAGTTTCCCCGGACCCAAGGGTTCAAATATCTCCTTGTCATAGTGGATCGGTTCAGCGGATGGCCAGAAGCCTTCCCATGCCGTAACTGCACTGCCAGGACAGTGGCCCTCAAGTTTGTTAAGGAGCTCATTCCTCGCTTTGGACTCCCCTGGTGGATGGAATCTGGCAACGGGACACACTTCACGTCAAAAATCATTCAAAGCATCTCACATGCCTTACAGATCCCCTGGAAACTCCATACGCCCTGGAGACCGCAAGCCAGTGGGGTAGTGGAGCATACCAATCAGACCCTTAAACTCTCAAAAGTGTGCCAAGAAGCCTCACTGCGATGGCCTGATGCTTTGCCCCTCGTCCTACTCCATACCCGCGTTCTCCCAAAGGGTACATTAGGGCTCAGTCCCTTTGAAATTATGTTTGGAAGGGCATGGCCCATGAATGGCACCCCGGTTCTGTCAGGGGAATGGGAGTTGAGTAATGTTTTTTTGTCACAGTATATGTGTTCCCTGTCTGCTGTTCTCTTGTCTCTTTATAGGTATACCAAGGATTCCCAGCCTCTCCCCTTGGACACTCCCGTCCACTCCTTACAGCCCGGTGACTCTGTGCTTGTTCGCACCTGGAAAGACGAGCCTCTCCAGGAAAAGTGGAAAGGACCCTATACCGTCCTACTGATCTCCCATACAGCGGCAAAGGTCGAGGGACACAAGAACTGGATCCATCACTCTCGTCTGAAGGCAGTACCTGCCCCCTCGTCAGCAGAACAGTGGACCGTCCAACCTGCTGACTCCTCATCTAGTGATGATCTCGGGCTAAAGCTACTGTTTAAAAGACACAAATAGCGGGCACCTTAATGCTAAAATGGGCCCACCCAGGTACTGGAGACCCTGGGTTGGGAAGACTCTGGTGATAATTAATTGGGTAACATTGTTATTCTCTGTATTGGTATTTCCAAATTGTGCATATTGGGAGCATAACTGCTTTGTTTCGCTTGTGCACCATGTTGCTAATTTAACAAACCAGACTGATTGCTGGGTATGTGCTCCAACTCCACTGTCCCCCAAAACGGGAATGCCCCTTGACATGCTGCCCTTGACCCTAGCAGAATTAGCCGCCACCAAAGAGCAGGAAAGAACGGACTCGCCGTTCTGGAATAAGACCTCTTTACAGCAAGCCACCTATCAGGACCAGGAGTATTCAGTTGCAGTACTCACTGAGGGAGTGTTATGTTTTACCCGAAGCCAATCTGATCACTATGGGCGTCCTGTGGGAAAGAGCTCCTGTGTTATTGCACAGTGGGCTGATGCGTATTGGATAAAGACAAAAAGGGGAGGCCAGCAGTGTGGGTGTAATGGTTCCTCCCCTTTTAGGGAAACTCTTACAAATACTCTTACCACAAAAAAAGGGTTTGGAAATATAACTTGCCATCCAGTTAATATCTCCAATGTAGCAAGCCAATGGTGGGTTTGTAGTGGTCCCGATGGCGAGTGTAATTTGAACGGCACAATTAGAAACGCCCTCACTTGTACCCAATCAGGAGGATGGGATGCCCCCTTAGGGGCATATGAACTGTTTGGAAAAACAGCCAAAACAGCCTTAAATATCCCAGGAATCCCCTTAAGAAACAGTCCTTAGTGGGGCCTACAGGCTCACTATTTTGTATGTGGCCGAAAGGCTTATAAGGTGCTGCCAGCCAACTGGACAGGTAGCTGTTATATAGCTCATGAAGTTCCTCATCTGTCAATAACTGCCACACTGCCCAAAGGAAAGATTAGAAATGCCCGAGACACCTCTGTTGAGTCACGAGAAAAGACCCTGCGGCGACTGACTACGGCATTGGAGGGCAAGATGAAGAATCCCCTCACAACTGAGAAGCTTGTAGGGTGCTCTGAACTGGGAATAGCGCCACTGTTTACCGGGCCAGCCATGGCATGCATAGGCCACTATACTATAAGGCTGCAGATGGTACTTGAGAAGGTGGCCTTAGAGTTAGAGGACTCGGTTAGCGATTTAGGGTCAGCAGTAAAAACATTAAATAAAGAGGTACAGCAGCTCAGGACGTTTTCCCTCCAAAACAGGCTGGGTTTGGACTATCTCTTCTCATCCCAAGGAAGGGTTTGTGCCCTCGTCGGGCCCCGATGTTGTGTATATGTAAATGATAGCAGTTATAAGATCTATGAAAAGGTGGTACAGGCTGAGGCCCATGCCCGAGCCGGACCACAGGTTGCCTATACTGCCCCCGAGAGTGATTGGTTGCAAACCTTGTTTTCAGGCTGGGGTTTGTCGTCTTGGCTTGGTGGTTTATTTAGCCTGTTATTGAAACTTCTCTTTCCTGTATTGCTTGTATTAATGGTATTATGCTGTGCAGTATCATGTGTTAGGGCCCTTTTGCAAAAGTTAATAAGTCACTCTCTTCAGGGCTATCACAAAGTGCTTATGCAAAGTCCTATTGTAAAGAAATAAGTAGCCCAAGTGAGAAACTCAGAGCCAAGGTGGTTGAGTGTTCTCAAAGGGGGGAGTTGTTGGGGACACTGGGGCATGGCCACTAGGTAACTCGAAGGGATGGAAGACCACGAGTGTTGATGAAGCCCCCTTGCACTAGGCCCAGGTGTCCTTGGCCCCCCCTCCCGCCTGGAGGCACTCGCAGCAGCTCTGCGTACTAGGCCAAAGTGTCCTTGGCCCCCCCGCCTGGAGGCACACACAGCAGTTATGCTGAGGATCTGCAACAATATGCTGCAGAGTCAGACTGCCTGAAACTAAGCAAGGCCACACAGGGCAGATATGGAAGAACAATGCTGAATAGAGCAGCTTTATGTATAGTTTAACAAACGATACAGAGAACCAGGGAACTAGCTGAGAACTGGATTGGCTGGCTATATGGATACTTGGGGCAGCTTGCTATTGGATAAGTATGCTGGAAAAAAGGATGTATAAAAGCCTGCTCTGGGTACAGGATTTGAGATTCAAATCTCCCTGTATCTATTTGAAGCTTCAAATAAACTTTTCTGCTTCTCCACCCCGTTGTGATAATTGGTGTAGCACACCGGGTAACGAACCAACTCAAGCTGTTGTTCAGCCTCTCGGCACTGGGTGCCGGCAACAATGTGGATAGCTAAATTTCCAGCCACACTGTGCATGGCCACTGCTGCCAGCATTGCCAATAATAATAGTAAGTAATGCTTAGAATTAAGGTTGCCTAATACTTGCTATTATAAAAACCTGTTTTAAGTTGTTTATAAGCTTGTCAAACTTCAACTGTTCTGGTTAAAATTATGCATGCTTGGTATCTGCCCCTTGCTGAATTGTTCTGGAAATTTTCAACAAAAATGGCTCAGCCATTTCCAAGAGCTAGGTTTCAGAGTAACAGCCGTGTTAGTCTGTATTCGCAAAAAGAAGAGGAGGACTTGTGGCACCTTAGAGACTAACCAATTTATTTGAGCATAAGCTTTCGTGAGCTACAGCCGAAGTGAGCGGTAGCTCACGAAAGCTCATGCTCAAATAAATTGGTTAGTCTCTAAGGTGCCACAAGTCCTCCTTTTCTTTCTGTGTATATAAAATCTCCCCACTGTATTTTCCACTGCATGCATCCGATGAAGTGAGCTGTAGCTCACAAAAGCTTATGCTCAAATAAATTTGTTAGTCTTGAATGTACCACAAGTCCTCCTTTTCTTTTTGCGGATACAGACTAACACGGCTGCGACTCTGAAACCTCATTTCTGTGTTGTACTATCATTGTAGTCCCCATTTCCCTACTGTTTGTCTGTATAATCTCTGTCTGGTTCCGTGATTGTTCCTGTCTGCTGTATAATTAATTTTGCTGGGTGTAAACTAATTAAGGTGGTGGGATATAATTGGTTAAATAATGTTACAATAATTAGGATTGGTTAGTTAAATTTCAGGAAAATGATTGGTTAAGGTATAGCTATGCAGAACTCAAGTTTTACTATATAGTCTGCAGTCAATCAGGAAGTAAGCGGGGGAAATGGAAACAGGGAATGGGGGTGGGGAAATTGGAATAATGTTTTGCTAAGGGGGGGAAATGGGAACAGGGACACAGGTAAGGCTCTGTGGTGTCAGAGCTGGGAAGGGGGACACCAAGGAAGGAAACTGCAATCATGCTTGCTGGAAGTTCACCCCAATAAACATCGAATTGTTTGCACCTTTGGACTTTGGGTATAGTTGCTCTCTGATCATGCGAGAAGGACCAGGGAAGTGAGAGGGTAAAGAAATAAGCCCTCTAACATGGACTCCTAAACAATTTTGAATGGAGGTGTGGACCCCTTTGGAAATCTTAGGCATAGTCTGCAGCCCCTGGGGGTCCGCGGACCACAGGTTGAAAACCACTGTTTTAGAGACTCCATGCTTTAGAGCAGAGACTTCACGTTTGGCAGTGGGGTTGCTGTGGTGCATGGACACTGCTGAAGGTCTGAAATCTCACCCCAGACCTGAGTACATTTGTTGCCTTGGTGCCCTGCCTCCAGCGGAGTGTTCAGCCGCCAGTATTTTCAAAAGGCAGTTGCAACAATAGTTCATGGTACCAGCTGCTCTTGTGCCTACATGCTGCTATATGCCAATAGCCCTCTACTCTTCTGGAAGCCAAGCACCACGCAGGAAACTGTCATCTCTGTGGTGAACACTCATTCACTGGAAGACCTAAACAGACCCAAGAAACATACAAGGAGACATCAGAAATATAAAGGATGGGCTGGGTAAAGCATCACATCACTTATATCATGCATGCTCCAGCCAGTTGATGGACCGGAATGTGAATAAGGCCATTGCAGCATAATTTGCCCCCAAAATTATATATCTCAAATAAAAATGCAAAAGCACATCGGGAACCTTCTATTGGCAATGGCATCTTGGATCAGCAAATACCATGCTGACTAAGGACAAGCAGGCATAGTTATGGCGAGCTTATACTATGATAAGCTATGACCTGTGATCTGCACATGGGCCATGGTATGGAGAGAGGATGAAAGATTGTCCTTGGTACTTGCCTGTCACACAAACTGTACCTCTTGTTGCAAGAACAGTGTCAGGAACAATATACGAGGGATGTCACCTACAAATAAATCTGCACAACATTCACCTACCCACTAAAACACCACATGCCAAAAATCACAAGCCATCTCTGAACTTCAATTATTTAGAAAAATGAGGGTAGCCCACATCATGGCAAAATTAAAGCCAGAGGGTGGGACAGGGGATGGAGAACTTTACCTGATTCACTGAAAGATGTGTCAGCAACAAGGATATATTAAAAAGTTGCTTGTTACAGCATGGGGACTGGATGAAGAACAGAATGAGAAATCATAATTTTCTTTGACACTAAACAGTGACTGTGCAACTTTCTAAAATCAAGCCCACCTACAGCGCTAGGCCCAGAGCCTTTTAAGGCCTGGAACACACTACAGAGTTATATCGATGTAAGGCAACTTACGCTGACATAATAATGTCAGTGTCTACACTACAATGTTCCTCCCACTGACGGAACTTGCCCAGTACGTCGACTTAGGAACTCCACCTCTGTGAGAGGTGTAGAGTTTAAGTCGAAGTAGTTAGATCAACATAGTGACAGTGTAGACACTTCATCGCTTATGTTGACTTAATTGGCCTCCAGGAGCTGTCCCACAATGTCCATTGTGATCACTTAGGTCACCGTTTTCAACTCTGCTGCCATGAGCAGTCAGTGTGGTGCGGAGCCACAGACATATCGCTTTTACGTGGCGCTGCATGCTATCCACTGCAAATGTACCTCTTGCTACGATCTCAGAATGATATTCTCCCCCCTTTTCCCCTGTGCTTTAAATTTTACAACCCCTTCCCAAGACACCCGGCACTAGAGTTGCACAGTAGAATAGCTACCCACAGTGCATTGCTCTCTGTACTGCTACTGTGAACGTACTTGGCTGACACAAGGAGTGTAGTATGGACATGCACAACCAACTTAGTTCTTGCAGTGGCTGTATGCCACAGGGAAGTGTTTTACATGATGGTTAGGATGTCAACTATGATCCAAAATCCATTTGAATGACAAAAAAGAAATAGCTGATACCAATGGCTGAGTCCAGCCCCCATCCAATCCCTTGCCTGCCAATGCTCTGGGCCATCAACTCCCAAATGGCCTTTCATTCTCCCTAAAATAGAGCATTTCCCTCTAATCCTGAAAAGCAAAGAGATGCTTGGGATGTGCAGTTTAATAAGAAAAGGAATTATATTCAGTGGCTCTTGTTTTGGCTTATTTAAGGCCATTTTTAAAGGTCTTTCCCACGGGTGAGGAAAAAGGTGGCTGCATTCTTGCAGGGTCCTTTAAAATCCCACTCAGCTCTGCAATGTTTAGAACTTGTTCAAAATGCTACCAGCGTGAGAGACAGCCCTGGAGATACTTGCATCCACAAGAAAAAAAATCATGTCCCTTTCCCCTAAATAAAAGTGTTCAGCTACTCCAGCCGTGTCAAGTGCGAGTCCATCTTCCTCCCCAGTGAAGAGGTTGCTCCCTCCCTTGCATTTCGCAGCCCTGATTGCTGCTTTTCTGCTCCAGGTACATCCCCCTCCTCCCATTGTATTGGTGTCAGTTTCCTCCTGTTGACACTGGAATATTGTGAATGGGCAGGAAAAGCAAATGCCACCTTCTTTTATTTTCCTTTAACTTTCCCTCCTCCCCAGCCTGGTTGTGTGTGTGCCTCTCCCTCCTCCCAGTCCATGTCTGCTGCTGATCCCTGCTGGTGAAGGGAGGAGAGGAAAGGTGATGGTCCAAAGGGGATCCTCGGCTCTGGGCTTAAACTTCAGAGCAGAGGGAGGCAGAGTGAAAAGGAGACTAGGAGAGAGATTGCAGGGAGTTGCCAGGGCAGGGCATGTGGGCAGAAGAGGGGAGAGGTGCAGGTACAGTGTGGGGCTGCTCGGAACAGCTGCTGTACCCCAGGGCCACCAGCCTGCTCCCCAGGAAGCCCTTGCGTGTTTGCTGCTTGCTCACTGAGCCAGACAAAGAACCCTGCGCCCCGCTCTTTTCCCTTCCCAGCCCGGCTCCCCCCAGCCATCCACAGCCAGGTTCCTCCTCCATCCCTCCGCTCCCCAAAGTCCTGTGCCCAGGTCTACCCTCCCCCCACCCCGAGCTTGGCTCCCCCTCCCCCTCTTCCCAACCTCCGGGTATCCCCCCGCTCTGTTCCCAGCCTTGCCTCCCACCCGCTGCCTGGCCCGGCTCTCGCCAGCTATCCCCAGCCCAGTTCCTCCTCCACCTCCCCACTCCCCAAAGTCCCGTGTCTGGCTCTACCCCCTGAGCTTGGCTCTCCCTCCCTTCCCAGCCTCCAGGTATCCCCCCTGCTCTGTTCCCAGCCTTGTCTTCCTCCCCCGTCCCTGCCTGGCCTGGCTCCCCCTGCTCACGCACATGCAAACTTTTGCTCCTGGCCCCGTGAGGCCCTGCCCAAGCTGGAGCCCTCAGCTGGCCAGCTGAGGAGTGAGTGGACGGAGGAGAGGGGCCAGGGCGTCAGGTCGGGGAGAAGCCTGCCGGGCTGGCCCAGCACAGGGGAGGGGCCAGAAAAGAGAGGAGTCCCCGCTACAGCCAGCGAATCAGGGTGGTGCCCCAAATTTTTGGATGCCCTACACAGCTGTGTATGCTGCGTATGTCTAAGGATGGCCCTGGACAAATGGCTGGCAAGGGCAGCCGGCAGAGCGGAACGGCGGCTGGCGAGGCAGCGAGTGGAGCAGAACGGTGGCAGCTGGCAAGGCGACCAGCCAGAGCAAGTGCTCAGATGGCAGAGCAAGCAAGGTGCCTTCTTCCCGAGCTGGGAGGGGAACTCACACAGATGCACCTCTGAACCCTGGGTCCTCACTGACCAAGGACAATGACTGTGAGTGGGGTACGGTGAGGGAGCAGAAGGGGGCACAGAAAAGCAACTGTTGCTTTTAGGACTCAGATACCCAAGGTGGAAGGCTCTGCCCCACGCACTCTGGGGTGGGCGTCCTGCTTACAACGTTATGATTATGAATCCCGCTTGCAGCATTTCTCCTAATTAATGTCGGTGGTTTCCCTCCTTCCATTAAAAGTTTCTTTTCTACACTCAAACTCTGTGCTCGCGAGTGGAGAAGTATTGCCTCTCAGAGGCTCCCAGGGGTGTTGTGTAATTGTCCCAGGTCACTGGGTTGGGGCTCGAGCCGGTTCTGTGTTGTTTTGTTGAAAAGGAACCCTAGATACTGAACCCAGTTCTGGTCACTGCTGGCTCCACCTGGCAGAAGGGTTACATCACGATGAAAGGGGAGTGAATGCAGTGATCAGAGAGGCTTTGCCAGGTAGTGAGACATGTGCCTTCGCGGCATCTTTGTAACCAATGGCTGAGTAAAGGTAAGTGATGAGGCAGAACCAGGCTTCTCTCATGTGCTGCATGCAGACTAATCAAGATGGAGACACATTAGCACAGAGATGACTGGCCTGTAACTAGTGGCGGATGTTGCCTCCCAATTCAGTGGGTGTATATCACATCCAGCCCTGCTTCCCCTCCCCTCCCCTCCCTCTCCACCCTCATCCAGCCCTGCTCCCTCCCTACCCTCCTGGGGGCATGGGGAAGGAGTTACCATTGCAGCCTGGAACGGGCAGGGACACATGCAGTAGGCACTCCTGCCCTGGTGGTGGTGGTGGCGGGCAGCAGCACAGGTTCGCCAGATCCCTCGCCAGATTTGGACTGGCTACAGAGCTTCCATAATGAGGACAGATACAAGGCATGTGCTCTCTTTAAGCTACTTTAATGCACTGCAACCTATGGGTGTTACCAGCTCAGATAAGGTGTGTTACACACAGTGCCTCCTAGTGGCTGAGCTGTATAATATTCCATTACATCTCCCCCTCTTAGCTTTACATTCCATTTACAATATTTACACATCATGCTATCGTTAAAGTTCAGTATCAGTCTGTTAAGTATCTCTGAATCATACTTGTTTTCTAAATGCACACCCTGAACACATAACAGCTTGGTCATCTGGCTTTCCATTAGTTGCAATGACTGGCTGCAGGAGGTTTGGAATCTTGCAGTTCTCTTCTCTCCACCACCTGTAGAGATTGCTCTGTTGCTCTGCTTCTGAGGAGCAAACCAAAGATGTCAACGGTTCTGTCAAACACTCCACTGTCAGTCTTGATCACATGTGATCTGGGCAGTGAATTCTTTTTTATTTTTTAACAACAGCTGGAGTTCTCCATTCTTTTTCTCCATTCAGTTTGACACAAACACAATCACCAGGGTCTAGACCCAAAAGTTCTCTAACTAAATTATGTCTGTTGTAAAATATTCATAAGCTCCTTTTGCCTTTTTATTCAATTTGGCTACTCTCTTTATGTCTGACCACTTTGGAGAAAGATTAATTTCCAAAGTTGGAACAGTAGTTCTGAGATGTCTTCCCAACAGGAGTTCTGCTGGACTGTATCCAGTAGCTGTTATTGGTGTTGATCCATAGCTCAGAAGAGCTAGGAATGGATCTTTCTGCTGTAGGATTTTCTTGTCTGTCTGTACAACTCTCTCCGCCTTTCCATTCACTTGTGGGTAATGTGGACTGTTAGTAATATGATTTGGAATTACTTAAATTCTGCTGTGGTGAATTGTGGTCCATCATTTGTCATTAGTTTTTCTGGAATACCAAAATGAACAAAAGTGCCCTTCAGTTTCTTGATAACACTACATGTTATATCTTTCAAGCATACTATTTCTATATACCTGATAAAACTATAACCAGGTAGTGATGTCATAGAATCATAAAAGATTAGTGTTGGAAGAGACCTCAGGAGGTCATCTAGTCCAATCCCTAATCCCAAATAAATCATCCCAGCCAGGGCTTTGTCAAGCCAGGCCTTAAAAACCTCTAAGGAAGGAGATTCCACCACCTCCCTAGATAACCCATTCCAGTGCTTCACCACCCTCCTAGTGAAATAGCGTTTCCTAATATCCAATCTAGACCTCCCTCACTGCAACATGAGACCATTGCTCTTTGTTCTGTCATCTTCCACCACTGAGAGTAGCCAAACTTCATCCTCTTTGGAACCCCCCTTCAGGTAGTTGAAGGCTGCTATCAAACCCCACCTCAATCTTCTCTTCTGCAGGCTAAACAAGCCCAGTTCCCTCAGCCTTTCCTCATAAGTCATGTGCCCCAGCCCCCTAATCATTTTCGTTGTCTTCCGCTGGGCTCTCTCCAATTTGTCCAATTTCTGTAGTGGGGGACCCAAAACTGGACGCAATACTCCAGGTGTGGCCTCACCAGTGCCGAATAGAGGGGAATAATCACTTCCCTCGATCTGCTGGCAATGCTCCTACTAAAGCAACCCAATATGCCGTTAGCCTTCTTGGCAACAAGGGCACACTGCTGATTCATATCCAGCTTCTCATCCACTGTAATCCCCAAGTCCTTTTCCGCAGAACTGCTGCTTAGCCTGTCGGTCCCCAGCCTGTAGCGGTGCATGGGATTCTTCCGTCCTAAGTGCAAGACTTTGCACTTGTCCTTAGAATCATAGAATCATAGAATATCAGGGTTGGAAGGGACCTCAGGAGGTCATCTAGTCCAACCCCCTGCTCAAAGCAGGACCAATCCCCAATTAAATCATCCCAGCCAGGGCTTTGTCAAGCCTGTCCTTAAAAACTTCTAAGGAAGGAGATTCTACCACCTCCCTAGGTAACGCATTCCAGTGTTTCACCACCCTCCTAGTGAAAAAGTTTTTCCTAATATCCAACCTAAACCTCCCCCACTGCAACTTGAGACCATTATTCCTTGTCATGTCCTCTTCTACCACTGAGAATAGTCTAGAACCATCCTCTCTGGAACTACCTCTCAGGTAGTTGAAAGCAGCTATCAAATCCCCCCTCATTCTTCTCTTCTGCAGACTAAACAATCCCAGTTCCCTCAGCCTCTCCTCATAAGTCATGTGTTCCAGACCCCTAATCATTTTTGTTGCCCTTCGCTGGACTCTCTCCAATTTATCCACATCCTTCTTGTAGTGTGGGGCCCAAAACTGGACACAGTACTCCAGATGAGGCCTCACCAATGTCGAATAGAGGGGGACGATCACGTCCCTTGATCTGCTCGCTATGCCCCTACTTATACATCCCAAAATGCCATTGGCCTTCTTAGCAACAAGGGCACACTGTTGACTCATATCCAGCTTCTTGTCCACTGTCACCCTTAGGTCCTTTTCCGCAGAACTGCTGCCTAGCCATTCGGTCCCTAGTCTGTAGCTGTGCATTGGGTTCTTCCATCCTAAGTGCAGGACCCTGCACTTATCCTTATTGAACCTCATCAGATTTCTTTTGGCCCAATCCTCCAATTTGTCTAGGTCCCTCTGTATCCTATCCCTGCCCTCCAGCGTATCTACCACTCCTCCCAGTTTAGTGTCATCCGCAAATTTTCTGAGAGTGCAATCCACACCATCCTCCAGATCATTTATGAAGATATTGAACAAAACTGGCCGCAGGACCGACCCCTGGGGCACTTTACTTGACACCGGCTGCCAACTAGACATGGAGCCATTGATCACTACCCGTTGAGCCTGACAATCTAGCCAACTTTCTACCTTATAGTGTTGAACCTCATCAGATTTCTTTTGGCCCAATCCTCTAATTTGTCTAGGTCCCTCTGTATCCTATCTCTACCCTCCAGTGTATCTACCTCTCCCCCATTTTAGTGTCATCTGTGACCTTGCTGAGGGTGCAATTAATCCCATCATCCAGATCATTAATAAATATGTTGAACAAAACCGGCCCCAGGATCAACCCCTGGGGCACTCCGCTTGATGCTGGCTGCCAACTAGAGATCGAGCTGTTGATCACTACCTGTTGAGCCCAACAATCTAGCCAGCTTTCTATCCACCTTATAGTCCATTCATCCAATCCATACTTTTTTAACTTGTGGGAGACCATATCAAAAGCTTTGCTAAAGTCAAGGAATAACATGTCCACCGCTTTCCCCTCATCCACAGAGCCAGTTATCTCATCATAGAAGGCAATTAGATTAGTCAGGCATGACTTGCCCTTGGTGAATCCATGCTGACTGTTCCTGATCACTTTCCTCTCCACTAGATTCCTTGAGGACCTGCTCCATGATTTTTCCAGGGACTGAGGTGAGGCTGACTGGCCTGTAGTTCCCCGGATCCTCCTCCTTTCCTTTTTTAAAGATGGGCACTACATTAGCCTTTTTCCAGTCGTCCGGGACCTCTCCCGATCACCATGAGTTTTCAAAGATAATGGCCAATGGCTCTGCAATCACATCCGCCAATTCCTTCAGCACCCTTGGATGCAGCGCATCCGGCCCCATGGACTTGTGCATGACTAGCTTTTCTAAATAGTCCTTAACCTGTTCTTTCACCACTGAAGGCTGCTAACCTCCTCCCCATACTGTGTTGCCCAAGACAGCAGTGCGGGAGCTGACCTTGTCTGTGAAGACAGAGGTAAAAAAAAGCATTGAGTACTTCAGCTTTTTCCACATCATCTGCCACTAGGTAGCCTCCCCCATTCATTAAGTGTCCCATACTTTTCCTGACCTTTTTCTTGTTGCTGACATACCTGTTGAAAACCTTCTTGTTACTCTTCACATCCCTTGCTAGCTGCAACTCCAGGTGTGATTTGGCCTTCCTGATTACACCCCCAGATGCTCGAACAATATTTTTATACTCCTCCCTAGTCACCTGTCCAAGTTTCTACTTCTTGTAAGCTTCCTTTTTGTGTTTAAGCTCACCAAAGATTTCACTGTGAAGCCAAGCTGGTCGCCTGCCATATTTGCTATTCTTTCTGCACAACAGGATGGTTTATTCGTGTGCCCTCAATAAGGCTTCTTTAAAATACAGCCAGCTTTCCTAGACTCCTTTCCCCCTCATATTAGCCTCCCAGGGGATCCTGCCCATCCGTTCCCTAAGGGAGTCAAAGTCTTCTTGTCCTCTGACTTTGCGTATGTAATCCCCAAGGAGCTTACCTAGATTCCTGGGGCTTTGTGTGCTCGTAGCTCAGGGAGAGTTGCACTGTCCCTGGTAGGGAGAGGGAGCCAAGGCAGACTCAGAGTCTGCCCAGCAACCAATAGGGAGTGAGATGCCCCTCATAGGGAGCTGAGATGGGGGGAGAAACCATTTTTGGGCAGTCTGGTGCCAGCCATGGAAACGGCAGGCCTGGCTGTGTGGGGAGCTGGTGAGTCCCAGGCCTGCATGCAGGGTTCCCCCTAGAACTGGCCTCTCGGGAACTGAAAGCAAAATCCCTCAACTTGAGCCTTTCCCTCTCCCAGGTGACTCCCTGTTTGTAGAGTTTTGCTGGGAAAACTTCTCCCAGCCAGGCTGAGTTAGCCCCCAGCTCCCTAGGTGAGATCAGTCACCACATGGCACCACTGCTCTGGCTGCTAGTCCAGGGCTGCTGTCTGCTGGGAGTGTGTCTGGGCACTGGGGTGGGAGACTAAAGTTTGGGTTTTAATAGAGTTTTGTAATCTGCACCTTGAACCCTACATCTCTTGGTGGTGAGGGGAAATCCTGGGACCAGAAGTAGCCTGACTCCGGCATGAAGAGGCTCCCTGCCAGCAGAGATCAGCCCTTCTGCGGTGACTGAGGAGTCCAGAGTCATCTCTGAACCTGAGTATCATTCAGGGAGTTTGTGAGTGCACTAGTTTTTAGTTAGCTAGTCAGGAGAACTGTTTGGGAGAATCCTTACTCCCTCAACTGTGTCCTCAAGCCAGGGGGTAAGGGTTTGGGGATTTTATTACCTGCTGCCTATTAAACCTGAGGAAGGACTTATCACCTGTGATGTTATATGATTAAAATATGACCATGTAGATCAGTGGTGGGCAACCTGCAGCCCACGGACCGCATGCAGCCCATCAGGGTAATCTGTTTGTGGGCTGCAAGGCATTTTGCTGATGTTGACCGTTCACAGGCACAGCCCCCCGGCAGCTCCCAGTGGCCGCAGCCTGCCGCTTCCTGCAGCTCCCATTGGCCGGGAACGGCAAACCGCGGCCACTGGGAGCTGCAGGGGGCCGTGCCTGCAGACAGTCAACGTCAACAAAATGTCTCGTGGCACACAAACAGATTACCCTGATGGGCTGCATGCAGACCATGGGCCACAGGTTGCCAACTACTGGTGTATATCATTTTTGCTACCACTGTTATACAATTGCAACAAATCTTATACAAAGTATGTCATATAAGGTGTCAATGGAAAAGTTATGATTTGCTGAATATGATTATCCTGTTTTTATATGTATATCATCTTTGTATCTGAAGTTATGAATATTGACTTTGTACGATATTTCAAATGTGTTTGCTCCTGGGATGACACCCACCAGGTAGTGACACCCACATCCAGTCTAGCCAGCACAGTGTGAATGGACCATTCAAGAATGTGTCCATTAATGAACACAATGGGCCATGGAAGAAGCTTATCCCCACCTGATGGACTTTCCTGTAGATGTTTTAGCCAGAATATAGGTAATGGATCCTGCTATGACTCATTGAAGCATGCAAGGTCATGTGACTTGCTCATGTGACCCTAAACTCCATCTTGTGCCTATACTTTTCCACTGACTGTACTAAGAGCAGACCGGCCACATGGCAGGAAGTATAAAAAGCCCTGGAAGCATCTCCATTTTTGCCTCTTTCCTGTTCTGATCTCTGGACTATGGAGTTACACTAAAAGAAGCATTCTAAACGATGGACTGAGAATCTTCCAATCTTTTGGCTGTTACTGGAGACATTATAAACCAGCAGTTTATTCCATCACTGCTCAAACATGATCCAATAACCTTGCAATGGTTGTATGTATTTGATTCTTTTGACCATGTTAACTCTCTCCTCTTTCTTTTCCCTTATAAATAAACCTTTAGATATTAGATACTACAGTATTGGCAAGAGCGTGATTAATGGATAAGATCTGAGTTATATATTGACCTGGGTATGCGGCTGGTCCTTTGGAATCAGAATCCTTTGTCTGATTAAATTAGTTTAAAATAACCTTTCTGTGATGTGTCATTCCATATTCTTTATGAAAATATGCTTATGATATGAACATGACATAAACTGAGATATACTTCATGCAAGATGGCTCATGTGAGATATCATTGGAAAGGTTATGATTTTCTGAATGAGATTATCCTATTTGTATGCATGTATCATTTCTGTATCTGAAATTAGGGATATTGACTATGTATCTGTATTTCAACTGCTACTTTGGGTGACGCTCCTTGCTAACACTTCAGGTACAACAATGGAAAAGGCAGACAGGGCGGATGGCCCATCAGCAAGGACAATGGACTGTGAAAAGCTTGAACCTTCCTGTGGACGCTCCATACTGCCCCTAACTCCTGGATGCTGTAATCCTGCAGAGTCAGGTGGTCTGGTCATCTGATACTAAAACATTACCTGGGACTTCTTGTAACTTTCCACTGTAAGGGAAGGGGAGTCAAACTAGGGAAACAAAGGACTCCCATGTTATGCAAATCCTATTTAAGGGTGGGGAGTGAGGTAATCCAGGTCATGAGTTCTCCCCTGCAACCCCACCCAAGATGACTGCTGGAAACAACTAAGACTGAACTGGGGGAAAGAACTGGACCCAGGCTGGAAGGGCATCTGGCCTGTGAAGAAGATTTTTAGAACCACATTTAGGGTGAGAACTTACATGTAACTAGTTTCTTTAGTGTATTAAGGTTAGGGTGTGTCTTCACTAGCAATGTTAAAGCGCTGCCGTAGCACTGCTTTAACGTGGCTCTGTAGTCACGGCACCAGCGCTGGGTGAGAGCTATCTGAGCGCTGTAAAAAACCCACCCCACGAGGGGAGTAGCTACCAGCACTGGGAGCACAGCTCCCAGCGCAGGTGCACTGTCTACACTGCCATGTTACAATGCTGAAACTTGCAGCGCTCGGGGGGGGTGTTTTTTCACACCCCTGAGTGAGAAAGTTGCAGCTCTGTAAGGTGGCAATGTAGACAAGGCCTTAGCTTGCATGCTTTGTTTTATTTTCTTAGTAATCTGCCTTGTTCTGTCTGCTACCTGCTTAACTACTTAAAATACATGTATTATAGTGAATACATTTATTTCTGGTTTATAATATAACCCAGTTTAGGTGATTTCTAACTGGGGGGAGGGGCAGAAGTTGTGAACACCCTCCTCCACATTGAGGGAAGAGGAGAATTTCGTATAATTTTGGGTTTGTACTCCAAGGGGGAGTGGACATCTGGGTGTTGTGGTGGGCCTCTTAAGCTGAGCCTTCCCAGAGTGGATCTCTGGCTCTCTGTGCAGCTGGGTGTGGCCCTGTCTGTCTGCTTGGCTGGAAAAGTCTGGGGAGCCTACCCCAGCAAGACCAGGTAAAAGGGGGCCCAGACTGGCAGAACAGTCTGACTCAGTGGCATCCCAGCACACCAGGTGACATCCCAGGGGGTCCAGCCCATCACACTCATCATTAAGTCTTGTGTCTAGGTGGTGAAACAAGGGCTGGGGTACCTACGGAGACTGCATTTCTGACTTCTGGTTAGCCAGTGTGGTGAGACAGAAGTTTACTGTTGTTGCTGGTTTGGTATATTTTATGGAAAAATAACCACTAATTTAGACGAGAGTCTGCCGTATTTCTCAGCAGTTTGTCCTGGAATCCTCAGCTCTGACCCACTGAGGCACAGTGACACCACCTTATCCCACTTCAGAGTCCTTTGGGCTGTACTGAACCCAGTCAGCCACATTGCTAACTGCTGCACAGATGATATCGTGCTCAGAGCTCATCAAGGGCCCCAACAAAGTACGCATACCAAGGGAACACTAACTTTACATTTGCTATAGCAGGTCACGTGACTGGGGAACTTCACAGGTATTATCAACATGGGCACCGGAGACCATGAGAATAGTGTTTTGCCCTGTTATAGTTATCTTCTGTTTAATATAATTACTGTGTTGAATATATTGTATGTGTTTGTGTTATTTCTTGGGAGTCTCCAACTATTTGGCAAGTAAGTGGGGGTTATCCTGTGGTTAGAATTTTCCTCCCAAGCTGTCCTGGTGACCCTGCCAGGAAAGAGTGAGGGGGTGGAGGCACAGCCAAATAAATGGAGAGGGGGTACTACACATAAATCTGCAGCTAATCTCTTCCAAGGTCTGTGTGGTGGAAGTATTGTTATTAAAGGTTCTTTGAGTTGGTCTATTATGTTCATATGCAGATACTTTATTCTTTATGTGCTTACTGATGCCCATCCACCACACTGACTGGCCTGTTCACAGCATTTAGTTAGTCCTTGATGTCCTTCATGGATGAAATTTAGGATTTCTCCTCTCATTGGGTTTGGAATTATGTTGCAAACACTTTTAATTATGAGTCAATTTGACTTCCTTAATTGTACGTCACTTCCCTACTATACTTTAGATTCTTTGGCCAACTGGCCTTAGTGCAACTAAGAACTTCCTGAAGTTGTATGTCTGTCAAGGTTGCTTTCTATAGCTTGGCAAGTCTCTTTTCTGACACTGGTATGTAGTCATCCACAGCATCTACATAAACTTTTACTTCATCTTTGAGCTCAAAGGTAGTTGAGTGTGATGATAGGTTCTGTGACAGAGTGTCTGCTAGTGCCAGATTTTTCCCCTTGAACATATTTAGCAATTGGGTTAAATCACATTAACCTTAGCAAAAGACATTGGAACCTCAGCAGTGTTTGATCTAGGTCTTTTCCATGGATGAGGATTACAAGCAGTTTATGGTCTGTTATCAGAGTAAATAATCCAGTCCACACAGAGATCTGTAAAAGTTCTCACATGCCCATACGCTTACCAGGCACTCCTTGCTAATCTGTGCATATGGTTTTTCTGCTTGTGTGAGTGTGTAAGACCACGATACAACTGGGTTCTACGCCAAGCCATATTGTTGGAACAATGTGCTGTCTATAGCTGCCTAGGCTATAGCTGCTTGCATCCTCACTGACCATTGAGGGTTTGTTCACATCATAGTACTTGAGAACTGGAGCTGTTGAGACCATTTTTTTTACCTTTTTGAAGGCAATTTCTTGATTTGGCTCCCATTGCCATGATGTGTTGGACTTCAACAGTTCACTCAGTGGTTTGTTACTGTAGAATGGTCTTGTAGTTATTGACCAATGTAATTTATCATCCCCAGTACACAACTCAATTCTGGTACACTCATTGGTGCATTCATAGAATCATAGAATATCAGGGTTGGAAGGGACCTCAGGAGGTCATCTAGTCCAACCCCCTGCTCAAAGCAGGACCGATCCCCAATTAAATCATCCCAGCCAGGGCTTTGTCAAGCCTGACCTTAAAAACTTCTAAGGAAGGAGATTCAATTCTCAAATCACTTTTACTTTCTCTGTACGATGACAGATTCCATCTTTGTTTATTGTCTGTCCCAAAAACTCAATTTGGTGTAGGTGGAAGACACTTTTCCTTCTTTAGCTTCAGTCCAGTCTGATTGATCAATGACCTTCATTGAGGGTTTTGTTGTGTTTTTCCCTAGATGACCTTTCAAAATTTCATCCACGAAAACTACAGTTCCATTTGTGTTCCTTAACAATTCTGCCATCTTTCTTTGGAAAATTTCAGGTGCACTAGTAATCCAAAAGGTAATCTTCAAAAACAAAATCTCCCAAAGGGTGTGATAAATGTAGCCAGTTTAGCATAGTTTGGCTAAAGGAATTTTCAAGAATCCACTAGGAGGAAATAAAGACAATGGATTTCAAGAAGGCAGACTTTAGCAAACTTGGGGAGTTGGTAGGTAAGATCCAAGGGGAAAAACAGTTCAAGAGAGTTGGCAGTTTTTCAAAGACACATTATTAAGGGCACAAGAGAAAACTATCCCACTCATTTAGCACAAAATCAAGACTAGAGAACAAAATTAATCAAGGAACCAAAGGACACAAAGAGAAGATATTCTTTAATTGCATGTACACCAGTGCAAGGAGCCTGGATAACAAACAAGAGGAACTGGAATTGCTTATTTATGAGCATAAATTCAATCTAGTTGGTGTCACTGATATGTGGTGGGATGGTTCCCATGACTGGAATGTTAAAATCAAGGGTTATAACCTAGTTAGGAAGGATCCAGTGCGTAAAGGGCTGGGGAGGAGGGGAGTGGCACTATATGTCAAAAAATGGCATTAACTGTTTCTGAGTCACTGATCACTTGGAAGAAAATGATTTTGAACACTTATGGATCAATGTCCTAACAGATAAATCACAAGATGGGGTATTAGGTGGTGTCTGCTACAGACCACCAAATCACACTAGGGAATAGGATGTCTTTGCCAGACTTTAGCCATTAAGGTTGAAATTTTGCATTCTCAGTGTCTGCCTCAGACTGAATGTTTTTTTCCCCAGAAAATTACAGTGAAAATGATTCAGCCATTTCCAAGAATAAGGCTAGCAGAAATATGCTGTTTTGCCAGTGTTAAAAAACTGAAAATCTTTTAATTGAAAATCTCTAGCTCCCCCATGCTTTGGAGCAGCGACATGAAATATGGCAGGGAGTGGCCTGTGTGTCAGGGATGTGCTATTTTCTGTCCCTGTGAAAATCCATTCAAATATGGCCGAGTTATACTTTTTATAAACTTTTGACCCCTGATGACCTATGTGGTGTCAATATGATGCTGCATGATGGCATTTCTGCTTTTTTTTTCCAGTTTGCTTTTTAAAAAACCTAGGAAATTGCACATCAAAAACTAAGTTAAAATAACACTATTAAAGTTGTAAATTCAGGCATTCAAAAGTTAGAAAATGCCAGAATTAAGGCATAAGCCTGCCCATAGCTCAAGGCCCTCCCGCTTAGCCTCAGGGGAGGAGCCAGTGGACCCAGGCTACAAATGAATATGGGGATGACAACAAATGAAAAATCAGGAAAGTCAGGACAAGTTGACAAGCCTTTTGGATGGGGTGAAGCAGTAGATGTGATACATCTTGACTTTAGTAAGGCTTTTGATAGTGTCTCACATGACCTTCTCATGAAGAAAACAGAGAAATATAGCCTAGAGATTAACCTACCATAAGGTGGTTGCACAACTGGCTGGAAAACCATACTCAGAGAGTAGTTATCAATAGTTCAAAATTCACCTGGAAGGGCATATCAAGTGGGGTTCCACAGGCATCGGTCCTGGGTCTGCTTCTATTCAATATTTTCATAAATGATTTGGCTAATGGCATAGAGAGTACCCTTATAACATTTGCAGAGGATACAAAGCTGGGAGGGGTTGCAAGTGCTTTGGAGGCCAGGATTAGAATTCAAAATGATTTTGACAAACTGGAGAAATGGCCTGGTAATAAATTGTTCTCCTTAACCACTGAGGGGAGGACAAGAAGTAATGGGCTTAAATTGCAGCAAAGGAGATTTAGGTTAGGCATGAGGAAAAACTTCATAACTGCAAGGAAGCACTAGAATAAGTTACCTAGGAAGGTTGTGAAATCCCAGTCATAAAAGATTTTTAAAAACAGGTTAGACAAAAACCTGTTAGGAATGGTATAGGTAGGACTTAGTCCTGTCTCAGTGCAGGGGACTGGACTACATGACCTACCGAGGTCCCTTCCAGTCCTACATTTCTATGATTCTTTGATAATGGTTGAGTGTGGGGCAGGGCATGGGCAGTGGATGTGAGAGAACATGGTGATAACAGGTGGGATATGGGGCTGGGTGCGGGTGATGGATGTGAGGGAATGAGGTGATGATGGGCTGAGTGTGGGACATGGATGGTGGATGAGGGGAAAAGTGGTGATGATGGGCTGGGTGTGGTGGTGGTTGAGAGGGAATGTGGTGATGATGGGCTGTGGATATGGTGATGGTGAGTTGAGTGGGGGATGGGGGGTGGCGAATGTGGGGGAACGTGGTGATGAGCTGAGTGTGGTGTTGGGGACACTGGGCATGGCCCCTAGGTAACTCGAGGGGATGGAAGACCACGAGTGTTGATGAAGCCCCCCTCGCACTAGGCCCAAGTGTCCTTGGACCCGCACCCCAGCCTGGAAGCACTCGCAGCAGTTATGCTGAGGATCTGCAACAATATGTTGCAGAGTCAGGCTGCCTGAAACTAAACAGGCCAAACAGGGCAGCTATGGAAGAACAATGCTGAATAAAGCAGCTTTATGTATGGTTTAACAGATGGTACAGAGAACCAGGGAACTAGCTGGGAACTGGATTGGCTGGCTATATGGATACTTAGGGCAGCTTGCTATTGGATAAGTATGCTGAGGAAAGGATGTATAAAAGCCTGTGTAACTTCCTGCTCTGTGTGCAGGATTTGAGATTCTATTCTCCCTGTACCTTCTTTGAAGCTTCAAATAAACTTTTCTGCTTCTCCACCCCGTTGTGATTATTGGGTGACGCACACCGGGCAACGAACCCCTGCTGTTGTTCGCCTCTGGCACTGGGTGCCGGCAACAGTGGGGTGCAGGCAATGGATGAGGGGGAACATGGTGATGGGGAGCTGAGCCTGGGGCACAGACAGTTTATGAGGGAACATGGTGGTTCGGGGGGGGGAATGAGTGTGAGATGCAAGTGGTGGATGTGGGGGAACGTGGCAGTGAGGCAGGAATGGTGGATGTCGGGGAATGTGGCAATGGGGCACTGAGTGTAGGGTGGAGACGTTGGATGTAGGAGAATGTGGTGATGGTGGGCTGAGTACGCATAATGATGTGGGGGAACACGGTGGTGAGGAGTTGAGCAGGGCCAGGGTGGTGGATGTGGGGCACATGGCTGTGGAGGAAGGTGGCAGTAGGGGGCTGAGGTGGTTGGGACAGTGGATGTGGGGCATGTGGCTGAGAGGGACCGAGAGTGGGCAGGGAATGTAGGGAAACAGCGGTGAAGGGTTGAGGGGGGCAGAGGCAGTGGCTGTGGAGGAAGGTAGCGGCTGTGGAGGAAGGTAGCGGTGAGGGGCTGAGGGGGTGGGATGGTGGATGTGGGGCATGTAGCTGTGGATAAAGTTGGCAGTAGGGAGTCAGATGGTGGATGTGGGGAGCGCGGCAGTGGGAGAATTGAGGGGCAGGCAGGGGCAATGGATGAGGGGGAACACGATTGTGAGGGACTGAGCGGAGTAGGGAGATGGCTGTGGAGGAAAGGGGTTGGTGAGGAGCTGAGGGGGGGCAGGGTGCTGGAGCTGGGGGTGAGGTACCGAGGGGGGCGGGGAGGTGGCTGTGAAGGAAGATGGCGGTGAGGAGCTGAGGGGGGCGGGATGCTGGACGTGGTGGGGAGGTACCGAGGGGGGCGGGGAGGGTGGCTGTGGCGGAAGGCGGGGGGCGAGGTACTGAGGGGGGGGACAAGGAAGTTGGCCCGGGAAGAAGGTGGGGGTGAGGAGCTGAGGGCGGCGGGGTGCTGGAGGTGGGTGGGGAGGTGGCTGTGGAGGAAGGTGGGGGTGAGGAACCAAGGGGGGCGGGGTGGTGGTGGTGAGGAGCCGAGGGGGGCAGGGGTGCTGGAGGTGGCAGTGAGGAGCCAAGGGGGGCGGGGTGCTGGAGGTGGTGGTGAGGAGCCGAGTGGGCAGGGAGGTGGCTGTGGAGATAGGCGGGGGTGAGGTACTGAGGGGGGTGGGGAGGTGGCTGTGGAGGAAGGCAGGGGTGAGGAGCCGAGGGGGGCGGGGTGCTGGAATCATAGAATATCAAGGTTGGAAGGGACCTCAGGAGGTCATCTACTCCAACCCCCTGCTCAAAGCAGGACCAATCCCCAATTTTTGCCCCAGATCCCTAAATGGCCCCCTCAAGGATTGAACTCACAACCCTGGATTTAGCAGGCCAATGCTCAAACCACTGAGCTATCCCTCCCCTCTGGAGGTGGGGGTGAGGTACTGAGGGGTGCAGGGAGGTGGCTGTGGAGGAAGGTGGCAGGGAGGAGTGGAGGGGGGCGGGGTGCTGGAGGTGGCGGTGAGGTATCGAGCGGTGCAGGGAAGTGGCTGTGGAGGAAGGCGGGGGGTGAGGGTACTGAGGGGGGTGGGGAGGTGGCTGTGGAGGTAGGCAGGGGTGAGGAGCCGAGGAGGGAGGGGAGGTGGCTATGGGGGAAGGCGGGGGTGAGGTACCCAGGGGGTGCGGGGAGGTGGCTGTGGAGGAAGGTGGCGGGGAGGAGCCGAGGGGGGCGGGGAGGTGGCTATGGGGGAAGGCGGGAGGTGAGGTACCCAGGGGGTGCGGGGAGGTGGCTGTGGAGAAAGGCGGGGGTGAGGTACCGAGGGGGGCGGGGTGCTGGAGGTGGGGGTGAGGTACCCAGGGGGGCGGGGAGGTGGCTGTGGAGGAAGGTGGCAGGGAGGAGCCGAGGGGGGCGGGGAGGTGGCTATGGGGGAAGGCGGGAGGTGAGGTACCCAGGGGGGCGGGGAGGTGGCTGTGGAGGAAGGTGGCAGGGAGGAGCCGAGGGGGGCGGGGGTGCTGGAGGTGGGGGTGAGGTACCCAGGGGGGCGGGGAGGTGGCTGTGGAGGAAGGTGGCGGGGAGGAGCCGAGGGGGGCGGGGAGGTGGCTATGGGAGAAGGCGGGAGGTGAGGTACCCAGGGGGGGCGGGGAGATGGCTGTGGAGGAAGGTGGCAGGGAGGAGCCGAGGGGGGCGGGGAGGTGGCTATGGGGGAAGGCGGGAGGTGAGGTACCCAGGGGGGCGGGGAGGTGGCTGTGGAGAAAGGCGGGGGTGAGGTACCGAGGGGGGCGGGGTGCTGGAGGTGGGGGTGAGGTACCCAGGGGGGCGGGGAGGTGGCTGTGGAGGAAGGTGGCAGGGAGGAGCCGAGGGGGGCGGGGAGGTGGCTATGGGGGAAGGCGGGAGGTGAGGTACCCAGGGGGTGCGGGGAGGTGGCTGTGGAGAAAGGCGGGGGTGAGGTACCGAGGGGGGCGGGGTGCTGGAGGTGGGGGTGAGGTACCCAGGGGGGGCGGGGAGGTGGCTGTGGAGGAAGGTGGCAGGGAGGAGCCGAGGGGGGCGGGGAGGTGGCTATGGGGGAAGGCGGGAGGTGAGGTACCCAGGGGGGCGGGGAGGTGGCTGTGGAGGAAGGTGGCAGGGAGGAGCCGAGGGGGGCGGGGTGCTGGAGGTGGGGGTGAGGTACCCAGGGGGGCGGGGAGGTGGCTGTGGAGGAAGGTGGCGGGGAGGAGCCTAGGGGGGCGGGGAGGTGGCTATGGGAGAAGGCGGGAGGTGAGGTACCCAGGGGGGCGGGGAGATGGCTGTGGAGGAAGGTGGCAGGGAGGAGCTGAGGGGGGGCGGGGAGGTGGCTATGGGGGAAGGCGGGAGGTGAGGTACCCAGGGGGGCGGGGAGGTGGCTGTGGAGAAAGGCGGGGGGTGAGGTACCGAGGGGGGCGGGGTGCTGGAGGTGGGGGTGAGGTACCCAGGGGGGCAGGGAGGTGGCTGTGGAGAAAGGTGGGGGTGAGGTACCGAGGGGGGGCGGGGTGCTGGAGGTGGGGGTGAGGTACCCAGGGGGGGCGGGGAGGTGGCTGTGGAGGAAGGTGGCGGGGAGGAGCCGAGGGGGGCGGGGAGGTGGCTATGGGAGAAGGCGGGAGGTGAGGTACCCAGGGGGGGCAGGGAGGTGGCTGTGGAGGAAGGTGGCAGGGAGGAGCCGAGAGGGGCGGGGTGCTGGAGGTGGGGGTGAGGTACCCAGGGGGGCGGGGAGGTGGCTGTGGAGGAAGGTGGCGGGGAGGAGCCGAGGGGGGCGGGGAGGTGGCTATGGGAGAAGGCGGGAGGTGAGGTACCCAGGGGGGCGGGGAGGTGGCTGTGGAGAAAGGCGGGGGGTGAGGTACCGAGGGGGGCGGGGTGCTGGAGGTGGGGGTGAGGTACCCAGGGGGGCAGGGAGGTGGCTGTGGAGAAAGGTGGGGGTGAGGTACCGAGGGGGGGCGGGGTGCTGGAGGTGGGGGTGAGGTACCCAGGGGGGCGGGGAGGAGCCGAGGGGGGCGGGGTGCTGGAGGTGGGGGTGAGGTACCCAGGGGGGGCGGGGAGGTGGCTGTGGAGGAAGGTGGCGGGGAGGAGCCGAGGGGGGCGGGGTGCTGGAGGTGGAGGTGAGGTACCCAGGGGGGCGGGGAGGTGGCTGTGGAGGAAGGTGGCAGGGAGGAGCCGAGGGGGGCGGGGTGCTGGAGGTGGGGGTGAGGTACCCAGGGGGGCGGGGAGGTGGCTGTGGAGGAAGGTGGCAGGGAGGAGCCGAGGGGGGCGGGGTGCTGGAGGTGGGGGTGAGGTACCCAGGGGGGCGGGGAGGTGGCTGTGGAGAAAGGTGGGGGTGAGGTACCGAGGGGGGCGGGGTGCTGGAGGTGGGGGTGAGGTACCCAGGGGGGCAGGGAGGTGGCTGTGGAGGAAGGTGGCGGGGAGGAGCCGAGGGGGGCGGGGTGCTGGAGGTGGGGGTGAGGTACCCAGGGGGGCGGGGAGGTGGCTGTGGAGGAAGGTGGCGGGGAGGAGCCGAGGGGGGTGGGGAGGTGGCTATGGGGGAAGGCGGGAGGTGAGTTACCCAGGGGGGCGGGGAGGTGGCTGTGGAGGAAGGTGGCAGGGAGGAGCCGAGGGGGGCGGGGTGCTGGAGGTGGGGGTGAGGGTACCCCAGGGGGGCGGGGAGGTGGCTGTGGAGGAAGGTGGCGGGGAGGAGCCGAGGGGGGCGGGGAGGTGGCTATGGGAGAAGGCGGGAGGTGAGGTACCCAGGGGGGCGGGGAGGTGGCTGTGGAGGAAGGTGGCAGGGAGGAGCCGAGGGGGGGCGGGGTGCTGGAGGTGGGGGTGAGGGTACCCAGGGGGGCGGGGAGGTGGCTGTGGAGGAAGGTGGCGGGGAGGAGCCGAGGGGGGGCGGGGAGGTGGGCTATGGGAGAAGGCGGGAGGTGAGGTACCCAGGGGGGCGGGGAGGTGGCTGTGGAGAAAGGCGGGGGTGAGGTACCGAGGGGGGCGGGGTGCTGGAGGTGGGGGTGAGGTACCCAGGGGGGCAGGGAGGTGGCTGTGGAGAAAGGTGGGGGTGAGGTACCGAGGGGGGCGGGGTGCTGGAGGTGGGGGTGAGGTACCCAGGGGGGCGGGGAGGTGGCTGTGGAGGAAGGTGGCGGGGAGGGAGCCGAGGGGGGTGGGGAGGTGGCTATGGGGGAAGGCGGGAGGGTGAGGGTACCCAGGGGGGCGGGGAGGTGGCTGTGGAGAAAGGCGGGGGTGAGGTACCGAGGGGGGCGGGGTGCTGGAGGTGGGGGTGAGGTTACCCAGGGGGGGGCGGGGAGGTGGCTGTGGAGGAAGGTGGCGGGGAGGAGCCGAGGGGGGGCGGGGTGCTGGAGGTGGGGGTGAGGTACCCAGGGGGGCGGGGAGGTGGCGTGTGGAGGAAGGTGGCAGGGAGGAGCCGAGGGGGGCGGGGTGCTGGAGGTGGGGGTGTGAGGTACCCAGGGGGGCGGGGGAGGTGGCTGTGGAGAAAGGTGGGGGTGAGGTACCGAGGGGGGCGGGGTGCTGGAGGTGGGGGTGAGGTACCCAGGGGGGCAGGGAGGTGGCTGTGGAGGAAGGTGGGCGGGGAGGAGCCGAGGGGGGGCGGGGGTGCTGGAGGTGGGGGGTGAGGTACCCAGGGGGGCGGGGAGGTGGCTGTGGAGGAAGGTGGCGGGGAGGAGCCGAGGGGGGTGGGGAGGTGGCTATGGGGGAAGGCGGGAGGTGAGTTACCCAGGGGGGCGGGGAGGTGGCTGTGGAGGAAGGTGGCAGGGAGGAGCCGAGGGGGGCGGGGTGCTGGAGGTGGGGGTGAGGTACCCAGGGGGGCAGGGAGGTGGCTGTGGAGGAAGGGGGCGGGGAGGAGCCGAGGGGGGGCGGGGTGCTGGAGCGGGAGGTGAGGTACCCCAGGGGGGGGGCGGTGAGGTGGCCTGTGGAGGAAGGTGGCGGGAAAGAGCCGAGGGGGGGCGGGGTCTTTAGGGCCTCGGCCGCGCTGTGGTAGCGGTGCCTCTGGGCGTGGCTGGAGCAGGGCAGTCACACGCCTGAGCCTCTGCGCCCCGCCCTGGCCCGAGGGCAGAGGCGGGGAGGGATATTATGTGGCTTGGGGGTTTAGGAACTGTGGAGTGTGTATTTGTGCGCATGCTCCATGTTCCTCTGAATGCGGAGTCGGACTCCACGCCTCCCTCAGAGTCTCTGATATTCCTGTAGCGGGTGGGTTTGGCGCAGGCGCACTATTTTTCTAACCGTGAGCAGCGGAATGAAGAGAACTGTTGTTGTCAGAGCATGCGTACTACGACAGTGAGGAGCCATGTCCAACGGAGCATGCGCTGTGTCTCCTGTCTTGACTGGGGCGCGGGACACGCCGCGCATGCGCTCCATCGCTGTGTCTGTTGTAAGTCGGTGTCCGGCTTGCCGCGCGCTGCACTCTGGGAGTGATTGAGGAAGTAAAATGGCGGATTTAGCGAACGAAGGTAGGGGGGACGCGGTCGGGATCGCAGCTGTGCGGAGGAAAGAGTCTGGGCCGGGTGGGCTGTGGGCTGCAGCCGGCCTGGCATAGCCTGGGGGGGAGCTCCATGGGCCCTGTCGGGGATTTCCTCCTCCCTGCCGCCTCCTCCAGTCCCGGCTACCGCGGAGGGAGCCACTGGACAAAGGGAGCGGCTGGGCCTAAGTGGGGCCGGTTATTTCCCTGCTCTCCCGCCCACGGGGGAGGTCGCTGACATCCGCCATGGGGCAGGCACGTGGGCCGGGCCTGTCAGGGGTTGGCTCTTGAGGAGGCGAAAGCATGGGGGTGACGGAACTCGGGGGGTTGGGAGTCGGCGTGGGTACAGGCCTATTGGTGTAGGGTGTGCGGGTCAGGGGCTGTCTACTGAGTCCTTGTCTGCCGGCCTGCTGGTACGGAAGTCCCCTTGAGGTGAGTGACAGCCGTGTTAGTCTGTATTCGCAAAAAGAAAAGGAGGACTTGTGGCACTTTAGAGACTAACCAATTTATTTGAGCATAAGCTTTCGTGAGCTACAGCTCACTTCATCGGATGCATACTGTGGAAAGTGTAGAAGATCTTTTTATATGCACACACAAGATGAAAAAATACCTCCTCCCACCCCACTCTCCTGCTGGTAATAGCTTATCTAAAGTGATCACTCTCCTTACCATACACCTCTTCTACACTTTCCACAGTATGCATCCGATGAAGTGAGTGAGCTGTAGCTCACGAAAGCTTATGCTCAGATAAATTGGTTAGTCTCTAAGGTGCCACAAGTACTCCTTTTCTTCTTGAGGTGAGTGTTATTTATTACTGTCCCAGGAGCAAAGCTGTTCTTTTGCTACTAAAACCCCCGATGTAGGATGATAACTACATCCCTTTGTAGAGAGTCTAGCTTGCTTGGTAGGTATGCATGTGTACATTCAGAAAGTGAACAAAACATACATGTATGTTTCCATTAGTCACCCAGTTTAGTTCATGGTGCAAAGTTACATAGCAATGTAAAAGAGACCCTTGAGAGCTGCTGCTTGCTTAATTATCACTTGAACCCCAAAAATTTGAAAAGAAGCAAGCTCAGTACTTCTCACCAGTTTGGGATTAGGTGCCTCCTGATATTTCACCCCTTTCTAGGCAGTGTTCAGGTACCACGTCCCTATGCCCCGTCCCTGGCCTGTCTATATAGTAGTGCTGTGAAATCTTCATTTCAGCTGTTGTTTTCAGTGCTGTGTCCACGCTTATGTCTAGCACTTAAGAAATATGCTTTGTAAGGTTAGGGGAAATTTAGGCATCTTTTGTATAGACATAAATTTGTGAGGGCAAGGGAATTGGTTTTATCCCTTCTTCCCAAGGAGTTTTAGGAAAGGATGGGAGTATGCCCTCTATAGGTCTTAGGGTTTGTCTGCACTGGCACTTTCATTTCTAAAACTTTTGTTGCTCAGGGTGTGTGAAAAAACACCCGCCTGAACGAGAAAACTTTTAGGAATGTAAAGTGCTGGTGTGGACAGCGCTTCATCTGCGGAAGCGTGCTCCCAGGGACGAAGATACCCGCCCCCTCTACCCCCCCTTTTTGGAGGTGGTTTTACTCCTGGCGATAAAGAGCAACCACACAGCACACTTTATAATGACGTGGCTGCAGTGGCAGAGCCGTACTGTTGTAAGGTGCGCAGTGTGGACATGGCCTTAATGTGTATCTCCAAAGTAGAAGATACATAGAAAACTTTAACATAACATAAACTGTGAAGCATTATGTCAGTGTGCCCTAGGGTAAGCACTAAAATCAAAGTTGGAAACCAAGCAAAAACATACAGATAATAGAGAGAAATGTATTTTTAATGTCTTGCACTGTGCCCTTCAGAGTAATGTAAAGAAGGTCGAGGCTTCTAGGGATAGAAAGTGTGTGTGCGTGTGTAGAAGTCACCTCTCTTTTTGGCATTTCAGGTAACTGAATGCTACGCAAATAAAAATGTAGGTTTCAATGGGTTTAATGTTAGTCTTAGCTAATTATATTTGTCTTTCTCATTTTACTATCTTTAAGGTAATGTTACTGCAAATAAGTAGTGTAGATACTTAATGTGGTTTGTTAAATAACCTTGATATGTGACACATCCCTGGGCCAGCTTCTCCAGCTGCCATACCTTGCTTTGCTTCTCCAGCTGCCATACCTTATTCCTTCTTTTCAGAAGATCATTGAATGAGTTGTTTGGAGTTCCTGACCTGCAGATCCATCCAGTGCAGGAAGTCAAACTAGATGATCATAGTGTCACTTATGGCCTTAGACTCTGTGAATCCTAGGTCCTCTCCAGTCTGGCTTCTGCCCCTTGCGCTCCATTGAAACCACTCTCCCCAAAGTCTTTGACCTCTTCCTAGTCAAAGCTCAAAACCAGTGCTTCATCCTCATTCTCAGTCTGTCAGCTGCTTTCAATACAGACCACGCTCTTCTTGACATCCCTTAACTTTTATAATATCTGGCCTCTCATGATTCTTCTCCTACTTCTCTAATAGCTTCTTTAGCATGAACTTTGGAGAATCCTCCTTATCTGCTCACTGACTTTCAGTGGGCAGGTTACAGGGCTCTGTCCTTGGTCCCTTCTCTTCTCCCTCTACATTTTATCTCTGGGTCATCTCATCCTCAAACACAAATTCAACTAGTGTCTCTATGTTGATGACTTGCAGATCTGCCTCTCTACTCCAGATCGGTCTCTCTCTAACCTCTTTTTTGTGGATGTCTAGCCATCAACTCAAGCTTAAGATGACTATAACGGAGCTCTTAGTCTCCACCACCACTACCTTTCTTGATCACTGGACAACACCATCCGACTGTCACTCAGGTCCATGAGCTTGGTATCATCTTTAACTTGGACCTCTGTCTAGGTCCTCATATCCAGGCTATATCTACATTTTGTCGGTTCTTTCTGCATAATGTCTCTAAGATAAGGCCTTTCCTATCCATCTGCACTGCTACAAGTCTCATCTTGATTAATGTCCTCTTCTCTGGCTTTGATGAATGCAATCTTGTACTGCTCACATCCATTCAGAATGCTGCTGCAAAAGTCATTTTCTTATCCTATTGTGCTCTCCTTGCATCCCTCGATTGGCTTCCTCTTCTTTGTTGCATTGAACAGAACTTACCTTTACTTTGAAGGCCTTTTATGGCCTCTCCCCACCATACCTATCATTTCTCATGCAGACTGAGATGTAGATTCCCAGCTCGGATTAGGCATGATGCCACCCTCCATCACCCACTCATTAAATGTTCAAACAAGCACCTTCATGCCTTCTTCCATATTTTTCCTCATGCTTGGAGGAACTCCCTGTAAAAATCCACAAAGCTCTGTCATTAACCTCATTCAAAACTCTCCGTAACGCTCTCCTTTCAGTGTACAAAAAACGTGACCACTTTTAGGCTGCTGGCATGCTGAGGCAACTGCCTATTGTGACCAATTTTGCCTTGTGGTTTCCTTGTACCCCTCTGTCTTGATCCATCTGTGTTCTGTTTTATACTTACATTGTAAGCTCTTTAGGGCAGGGACTGTCGTCTTATTCTGTATTTATACAGTGCCTAGCACAATGGGGTCCTCTTCCATGACTACCACGCCTAGGTACTACAGTAATGTCTCTCTTCTAAGATGACTGGGTTAGTGCTCCCTGACACTTGTTTTGATGAATTCTCCTCTAACAAACTTTCAAGATTGATTTATGTGAATATGCTTGTGACAGGAAGTTGAGTAGCTTTCCATGGTACTTACAGTTATGCCCTTTTGTTTCAGTTTAAACCAATTTTTACCAAAAAAAAATCCTGTTTTTATAAAAAGTATTAGTTTTTTAATTTTCACCCTACTTTTGTATCATTCAAATATATAAAAATAACATGTTTTATTAGGAAAATACAATACATTGCATGAGATATGTATTAGGACAATACATTAGTCTGTTTGTATATGCAAAGCTATCTGAAGTATCAGTCTGGAGCAGTGGTCTCTAGCCTTTTTACACACGATCACTTTTTGAATGAAAGGTCAACCAAGGATCCCCTTCCACAAGGCCTTGCCCTGCTCACTCCATTCCCCCTTCTCTCCATCACTTGCTCTCCACCACCCTCACTCACTTTCACCAGGCTAGGGCAGGGGGTTGGGGTGCAGGAGGGAGTGCAGGCTCTGGACTGGGGCAAAGGGGTTCAGTGTGTGGGAGGGAGGGGGCTCCTCGCTGAGCCTGGGCCGAGGGGGTTGGGGTGAAGAGAGAGGGCTGCATGCTCTGGGAGGGAGTTTGTGTGCAGGGGTCATATAGTCACACTGCACCTAATCTCCTAGAATCCATCGGACATTTCATGAGTTTTACTTTTTATTAGTGTCATTTGTGGTTTATAGATCCAAAATCCTTCAGGGATTGTCACAAATCAGTGTAACGTTCTCAACTATGGGGTGTGCATTGGCTGAGCCTAGGGCAGGGGGTTGGGGTGCAGGAGGGGCAAGGTGCAGGCTCTGGCTGGGAGGCGCTTACCACAGGCGACTTCTGATCCATGGCGCAGCGGGGCTCAGGCAGGTCTGCCGGTCTGCCTGCCTGCCTGCCCTGGTCCTATGTAGCTCCCGGAAGCAGCTGGCTGCTGGCTGGCACATCTCTGCAGACCCCTGTGGGGCAGGAGGGCAGCGGATCTCTGTGCGTTGCCTCTGTCCACAAGCGCCACCCCTGCAGCTCCCATTGGCTGGTTCCCAGCTAATGGGAGCTGCAGGGACGGTGCTGCAGTCACCTCCCCATCCTTCCTCCTTCCAGGGGCCATAGAGATGTGCCAGCAGCAAGCCACCGGACTTTTAGCAGCCCGGAGATCACAATCGACTGGCAGAGGGTCCAGGATCGACCAGTCGATCACAATCGACGGGTTGGTGATCACTGGTCTAAAAGATACACACAATAAACAGACACACAAGCGCTGAAGTATGTGCACATCTGAACTACCACATACACATTTTAAGCTGTTAGCAGAAAATGATTTAAAGATCTGAGCCACTAAAGTAGGAAGAAAATGAAAATCTGTATCAGAATAGTTTTCAGGACACAAGGAAGTATTCAAAAGTTTAAAAAAGAAACAGGAGAAAAGGGTGAAGTTGGGTGTATGCACTGTAAATGGTGTGGCCCAATTATTAAATGTAAATATTTATAGGCTATTAGTTCTAAGTCTATAATAGTAAACTGTTTATTCAAATGAAAGTTTTCTTTTCCACTGAATGCATCCGATGAAGTGAGCTGTAGCTCACAAAAGTTTATGCTCAAATAAATTGGTTAGTCTCTAAGGTGCCACAAGTACTCCTTTTTCTTTTCTTATAGTTTTCTTAAACTCAGAGGTGGCATTGTGTTCTGAGTTCTGTTTTAGTTCTGCAGCAAACAACATTGAATTCCAGTCATCAAAGCATTAATCTACTAAATTTTTTTTCCCCACTGTCCTTCCATCTACCAAAATAAACCCTGGTATTTACCCAGAAGAGTTAATAATTTTTTTCCACCGATTTTTACCTGTTATAATAAACACCGATAAATTCCTGCAAAAAAAATGAATAAAATAAAAACCGAAAATGAAGGGCCCTATTTATAGTTTAAACATATGTAGTACTAATAGATTTAAAGAGTAATTACTACTAGTATAATACCATTGTTCCTGAAAATGCTCCAGGAATCACTCTCTAAAGGACAGAAAGTATCTTACACTCAGGACCTTAGAGATTCTTTGGTTAGTTTCATGCTCTTCTCCAGAATAGGAGCTGACTTCTTAGAATAAGTGGCTGCACCTTAGTTGAGTCTGGATTGTTGCCTGGGTATTTACATCTTCAGCACTGGATATCTGCACCATTTCCATTCTCCAACTATTTTTTCAAATTCATGAATTTGACCTGAGCATGGATATTGGAGATCTTGATTGTTATGCACATATAATCACTGCACTTGGCAGTCAAAGAACTACAGATCATGATCATAGGCAAAGAGCAGAAGTTTTTTCATCTCTGAATAAATTAAAACATAGAACCAACAAAAATCTGTAACACTTGTTTTCAAAACTGTGATATTGATTTTGTGCCAAATCTGTGTTACAGTGATTTTATTTCTGTTTTGACTTTAAATGTGTAGTTTGACCTACCTTAAAGTTGCGATCTGATTTTTGTGGCGAGAGGAACAAAATGTTTGGAATCTAAATGTGTATCTGTTAAAACAAACCACTCTCCAAATGCTCAGTTGTCCTCTTACTGAAACACTCAAGAGACTGCTAGCTTTTGTAGGGCCTATGAACAACATTATTTTGTTCTTCTCATGCTGGCTTTGTACCAGTTAGCTATCAGATATGAAGTCAAATACTGAATTAGGGCTGTCAATCGCGATTAATTTTTTTAATCGTTTAACAGTGCAATGAATTGCGCTGTTAAACAATAATAGAATACTATTAGTTTTAATATTTTGGATGTTTTCTGCATTTTCAAATATATTTCAATTACAACACAGCATACAGAGTGTACAGTGCTCACTTTATATGTTTGATTACAAATATCTGTGCTGTAAAAAAGAAATAGTATTTTTCAATTCACCTAATACAAGTACTGTAGTGCAATCTCCTTATCATGGAAGCTGAACATAAAAATGTAGAATTGCGTACAAAAAAGACTGCACTCAAAACCAAAACAATGTAAAACCTAGAGCTTGAAAGTCCACTCAGTCCTACTTCTTGTTCAGCCAATCACTGTAAAAGTTTGTTTTATATTTGCAGGAGATAAAGCTGCCCGCTTCTTGTTTACATTGTCACCTGACAGTGAGAACAGGCGCTCTTATGACACTGTTGTAGCCGGCTGGCATAAACATACAGCTAAGGGTAGCATAAAATCCCTCCTTTACCTGTAAAGGGTTTAGAAGCTTAGGTAACCTGGTTGGCACCTGACCAAAAGAATCAATAAGGAGAGAAGTTACTTTAAAATCTGTGGGGGAAGGTTTTTGTTTTGTGCTTCTTTGTGTTGTCTCTGGGACAATGAGGAACCAGGACAGGGAAAATAGATCTCCTAAAGCCATACCTGAACTAAGCATCTAAGATTACAAATTGTAAGTAATAGGAAGGAAATGCGTTAAATTATCTTCTGTTTTAGCTTGTGAATTTTCCCTAGGATAAGAGGGAGGTTTATTTTTGTGTGTTTTGTTTTGTTTGGTAACTTTTAAAGTTTTGCCTAGAGGGGAATTTTCTGTGTTTTTGAATCTGATTAACCTGTAAAATTACCTTCCATCCTGATTTTATGGAGGTGCTTCTTTTACTCTTTCTTTATAATAAAGTTCCGCTTTTAAGAACCTGATGGGTTTTTAGTGCCCTAAAAACCCAAGGTGCTGGTCTGTGCTCACCTTGTTAACCTATTTGGTTGGTATATTATTCTCAAGCCTCCCCAGGAAAGGGGGTGAAGGGGCGGGGGGGGGGGGGATATTTTTGGGAACAGGAATTCCCAAGTGGTTCTTTTCCTTGAATCTTTGTCTAACTCACGTGGTGGTGGTAGTGGTAGCGATACCGTCCAAGGACAAGGAAGAATTTGTGCCTTGGGGAAGTTTTTAACCTAAGCTGGTAGAAATAAGCTTAGGGGGTCTTTCATGCGGGTCCCCACATCTGTACCGTAGAGTTCAGAGTGGGGAAGGAACCTTGACACCTTCATTGCAAGATATTTATGTGCCAGATGCACTAAAGATTCATATGTCCCTTCATGCTTCAACTATCATTCCAGAGGACATGCGTCCATGCTGATCATGGATTCTGCTCGATAACTATCTAAAGCAGTGCGGACTGATGCATAGAATGTCAGGGTTGGAAGTGACTTCAGGAGGTCATCTAGTCCAACCCCCTGCTCAAAGCAGGATCAATCCACAGCTAAATCATCCCAACCAGGGCTTTGTCAAGCCTGACCTTAAAAACTTCTAAGGAAGGAGATTCCACCACCTCCCTAGGTAACACATTCCAGTGTTTCACCACCCTCCTAGTGAGAGAGGTTTCCTAACATGCAACCTGAACCTCCCCCACTGCAACTTGAGTCCTTTACTCCTCATTCTGTCATCTGCTACCACTGAGAACAGTTTCAGAGTAACAGCCGTGTTAGTATGTATTCGCAAAAAGAAAAGGAGGACTTGTGGCACCTTAGAGACTAACCAATTTTTTAGAGCATAAGCTTTCGTGAGCTACAGCTCACTTCCTCAGATGCATATCGTGGAAACTGCAGCAGGCTTTATATATACACAGAGAATATGAAACAATACCTATTCCCACCCCACTGTCCCGCTGGTAATAGCTTATCTAAAGTGATTTCCAGCACAAATCCAGGTTTTCTCACCCTCCACCCCCCCACACAAATTCACTCTCCTGCTGGTGATAGCCCATCCAAAGTGACAACTCTTTACACAATGTGCATGACAATCAAGCTGGGCTATTTCCTGCATAAATCCAGGTTCTCACATCCCCCCCACCCCCATACACACACAAACTCACTCTCCTGCTGGATGTGAGAACCTGGATTTATGCAGGAAATAGCCCAGCTTGATTGTCATGCACATTGTGTAAAGAGTTGTCACTTTGGATGGGCTATCACCAGCAGGAGAGTGAATTTGTGTGGGGGGGTGGAGGGTGAGAAAACCTGAATTTGTGCTGGAAATCACTTTAGATAAGCTATTACCAGCAGGACAGTGGGGTGGGAATAGGTATTGTTTCATATTCTCTGTGTATATATAAAGCCTGCTGCAGTTTCCACGATATGCATCTGAGGAAGTGAGCTGTAGCTCACGAAAGCTTATGCTCTAATAAATTGGTTAGTCTCTAAGGTGCCACAAGTCCTCATTTTCTTACTGAGAACAGTCTAGATCCATCCTCTTTGGAACCCCCTTTCAGGTAGTTGAAAGCAGCTATCAAATCCCCCTCATTCTTCTCTTCTGCAGACTAAATAATCCCAGTGCCCTAAGCCTCTCCTCATAAATCGTATGCCCCAGCCCCCTAATAATTTTTGTTGCCCTCCCCTGGACTTTCCAATTTATCCACATCTTTCTTGTAGTGTAGGGCCCAAAAGTGGACACAGTACTCCAGATGAGGCCTCACCAATGTTGAATAGAGGGGAATGATCATGTCCCTTGATCTGCTGGCAGTGCTCCTACTTATACAGCTCAAAATGCCATTAGCCTGTTCACTTTCATCATTTGAGTCAGATGCCACCAGCAAAAGGTTGATTTTCTTTTTTGGTGGTTCGGGTTCTGTGGTTTTTGCATCGGAGTGTTGCTCTTTTAAGACTTCTAAAAGCATGGACAGCACTTCAGATTCTTAAACCTTGGGTTGAGTGCTGTAGCTATCCTTAGAAATCTTACATAGATACCTTCTTTGCATTTTGTCAAATCTGCAGTGAAAGTGTTTTTAAAATGAAGACCATGTGCTGGGTTATCATCCAAGACTGCTATAACATGGAATATATGGCAGAATGCCAGTAAAACAGCAGGAGGCATAGAATTCTCCCCCTAAGAGTTCAGTCACAAATTTAATTAATGCATTATTTTTTTAATGAGGGTCATCAGCATGGAAGCATGTCCTTTGCCTCTTCGTGCTTTGGCCATCATTCCATATGAATGTTAACATATCTAGTATGTAAATACCTTGCAATGCTGGCTACAAAATTGACATGCGAATGCCTGTTCTCACTTTCAGCTGACATTGTAGACAAGAAGCGGGCAGCATTATCTCCCGTAAATGTAAACAGATTTGTTTGTCTTAGCAATTGGATGAACAAGAACTAGGACTGAGTGGACTTGCAGGCTCTAAAGTTGTACATTGTTTTGTTTTTCAGTGCAGTTATGTAACAAATCTATATTTGTAAGTTGCACTTTCATGATAGAGATTGCACTACAGTACTTGTATGAGGTGAATTGAAAAATACTATTTATAATTTTTACAGTATATTATTTTTATTACAAATACTTGCAAAGTGAGCACTGTAAACTTTGTATTCTGTATTGTAATTAAAATCAATATATTTGAAAATGGAGGCCTTTTGTAGTGATAATCAAGGTGGGTCATTTCCAGCAGTTGACAAGAACGTCTGAGGAACGGTGGGGGGTGGGGGGTGAATAAACATGGGGAAATAGTTTTACTTTGTGTAATGACCCATCCACTCCCAGTCTTTATTCAAGCCTAAGTTAACTGTATCCAGTTTGCATATTAAATTCCAATTCAGCAGTCTCTCGTTGGAGTCTGTTTCTGAATTTTTTTGTTGAAGTATTGCCACTTTTAGGTCTGTAATCGCGTGACCAGAGAGATTGAAGTGTTCTCCGACTGGTTTTTGAATGTTATAGTTTTTGACTTCTGATTTGTGTCCATTTATTCTTTTACGTAGAGACTGTCCAGTTTGACCAATGTACGTAGCAGAGGGGCATTGCTGGCACACGATGGCATATATCACGTTGGTAGATGTGCAGGTGAACGAGACTCTGATATTGTGGCTGATACCTTCCACACAACCGTCCTCATGGCTGGACGTTATAAAACATTTACAACACACACTTTGTAGAGAAGCAAAAGAAAAAGGACACTAAACTATCTAAACTACTACATGCCACAAGGGGCCACAACAGTGGTTCCCTTAACCCACCCAACAATATTGTTAATCTATCCAACTATACTCTTAGCCCAGCAGAAGAATCTGTCCTATCTCGGGGCCTCTCCTTCTGCCCCTCCACCTCCACGAACATGATACAGTTCTGTGGTGACCTGGAATCCTATTTTTGACGCCTCCGACTCAGGGAATATTTCCAACACACCTCTGAACAACTTACTAACCCACAGAGAGCTTTCTACCAAGATTACAAAAAGAAGGTCGAAAGAACAGATTGGACTTCTATATAGAGCGCTTCTGCCGACGTGCACGGGCTGAAATTGTGGAAAAGCAGCATCACTTGCCCCATTACCTCAGCCGTGCAGAACACAATGCCATCCACAGCCTCAGAAACAACTCTGACATCATAATCAAAAAGGCTGACAAAGGAGGTGCTGTTGTCATCATGAATAGGTCGGAATATGAACAAAAGGCTGCTAGGCAGCTCTCCAACACCACTTTCTACAAGCCATTACCCTCTGATCCCACTGAGGGTTACCAAAAGAAACTACAGCATTTGCTCAAGAAATTCCCTGAAAAAGCACAAGAACAAATCTGCACAGACACACCCCTGGATCCCCGACCTGTGGTATTCTATCTGCTACCCAAGATCCATAAACCTGGAAATCCTGGACGCCCCATCATCTCAGGCATTGGCACCCTTACAGCAGGATTGTCTGGCTATGTAGATTCCCTCCTCAGGCGCTACGCTACCAGCACTCCCAGCTATCTTTGAGACACCACTGACTTCTGAGGAAACGACAATCCATCGGTGATCTTCCTGAAAACACCATCCTGGCCGCTATGGATGTAGAAGCCCTCTACACCAACATTCCACACAAAGATGGACTACAAGCCGTCAGGAACAGTATCCCCAATAATGTCACGGCAAACCTGGTGGCTGAACTTTGTGACTTTGACCTCACCCATAACTATTTCACATTTGGGGACAATGTATACCTTCAAATCAGCGGCACTGCTATGGGTACCCGCATGGCCCCACAGTATGCCAACATTTTTATGGCTGACTTAGAACAATGCTTCCTCAGCTTTTGTTCCCTAATGCCCCTACTCTACTTGCGCTACACTGATGACATCTTCATCATCTGGACCCATGGAAAAGAAGCCGTTGAGGAATTCCACCACGATTTCAACAATTTCCATCCTACCATCAACCTCAGCGTGGACCAGTCAACACAAGAGCTCCACTTTCTGGACATTATAGTGCTGATAAACGATGGTCACATAAACACCACCCTATACCGGAAACCTACTGACTGCTATTCCTACTTACATGCCTCCAGCTTTCATCCAGACCACGCCACATGATCCATTGTCTACGGCCAAGCTCTATGATACAACCGCATTTGCTCCAATCCCTCAGACAGAGACAAACACCTACAAGTTCTCTATGAAGCATTTTTACAACTACAATACCCACCTACTGAAGTGAAGAAACAGATTGATAGAGCCAGAAGAGTTCCCAGAAGTCACCTACTACAGGACAGACCCAACAAAGAAAATAACAGAATGCCACTAACCGTCACCTTCAGCCCCCAACTAAAACCTCTCCAACGCATCATCAAGGATCTACAACGTATCCTGAAGGACGACCCATCACTCTCAGATCTTGGGAGACAGGCCAGTCCTTGCCTACAGACAGCCCCCCAACCTGAAGCAAATACTCACCAGCAACCACACAACAGAACCACTAACCCAGGAACCTCTCATTGCAACAAAGCCCTTTGCAAACTGTGTCCACGTATCCATTCAGGGGACACCATCATAGGGCCTGATCACATCAGCCACACTATCAGAGGCTTGTTCACCTGCACATCTACCAATATGATACATGCCATCATATGCCAGCAATGCCCCTCTGCCATTTACATTGGCCAAACTGGACAGTCTCTACGTAAAAGAATAAATGGACACAAATCAGATGTGAAGAATTATAACATTAAAAAACCAGTCGGAGAACACTTCAATCTCTCTGGTCACTCGATTACAGACCTAAAAGTGGCAATTCTTCAACAAAAAAGCTTTAAAAACTGACTCAGAGAGACTGCTGAATTGGAATTTAATATGCAAACTGGATACAATTAACTTAGACTTGAATAGAGACTGGGAGTGGATGGGTCATTACACAAAGTAAAACTATTTCCCCATGTTTATCCCCCCTCCCACTCCCTACTGTTCCTCAGACGTTCTTGTCAACTGCTGGAAATGGCCCACCTTGATCATCAGTACAAAACGTCCCCAACAAACCCCCCCCCCCCCCCGCTCTCCTGCTGGTAATAGCTCACCTTGTTAGATCACTCTGGTTACAGTGTGTATGGTAACACCCATTGTTTCATGTTCTCTATGTATATAAATCTCCCCACTGTATTTTCCACTGAATGCATCCAATGAAGTGAGCTGTAGCTCATGAAAGCTTATGCTCAAATAAATTTGTTAGTCTCTAAGGTGCCCCAAGTACTCCCTTTTTTGAAATAAAGGCTATGTTAACATTGGCAAAGTCCTGTGGCACCTTACAGACTTACAGACGTATTGGAGCATAAGCTTTCGTGGGTGACTACCCACTGTGTCGGATGTAACATTAAAAGTTAACATTCTAACTTTTAAGGTGTTCTTTTTAAAAATAACATTTTGAATTGTTTTTTTAAACTTTTAATAGAAAGTAGTGAGGGTTGGGGAGGGGGGCGTCTTATGATCCCTACTTAAGGCTAAAAGTTGGCTTTCCCCCCCCCCCCCCCCCTTCCAGACATGTTACAGTTGCTTTATTTGATGTATCTGTGGCTTGGGCTGAAGCTGGTGTGGGTGTTTTTGTTTTTTGTTTTTTCTAAAGTATAGCAAAAACTAGCTGTGCTTTTAAAATAAGCTTTTGGTCTATGTTAGTGCTAAAAGGGAACAGAAGCTGAAACCAAATAGCCAGTTTATACTGGCAGCAAAGGCTTTTTTACATCTTGAATCATTGAATATGATTTGAAATACATTTTTATTTGAAAAAGAAAAAGGGGGACGTGAAAGAGCTACACTATTTCCCTATATTCTCATTGTGCGTATTGATCTGGGGTGGCTGGCTAATTCAGGTTGCAAGGAACAAGTCATTCCCCCCCCCCCCCCTAAATTTAAAGTAGTTGTTTAAACAGAATCAGCTGTTAACTCTGGTTCAGTTCAAGACACAAGAAAAATATTTTGTCAAGAAGAAAGGACTACATTATTTCCAACCTTTTGTGAAAGCAGTACAAATGGCAAGTTTGAAATAATTGTTTTACTAAAGTGATCAGATAGTCCTGTAGTGACAGTTGCCTGGCTTCTAACTGTTGCGTACAAGTTCATTTAAAAATAAGCTGCTCTGATTATCTTGTGTAGTATGAGAGTTCAAGTATGTTCTCCTGAGTGAGCTGACTAGCTGAAGCCTTTTTTCTTGTTTCTTCTCAACCAGCAATAGCTATCCAGTAATCAGAGGTGCCATTTGCACTTGTGTAAACTGATGATTTTGGTCTATATACATTGCAGTCTATAATAGAGAATATACATATGGTGCCTTTTGCATTCAAATCACTCATACATTAAAGGGAATGAATTGGGATACTAAACGGTCCCTGTACAGAAATTTAGGTCAGACTCTACAATTGATGTTTTTTCTTCCTGTTTGTTTTGGCACCACTTGGAACAAATTACTTGCACTGTAAACAGACACTAGCTACATTTAATTTCACTGAAAACAACTTTTTGAATCCAGAGGAACAAGTGGTGCCAATTGTAGCCCAATATGCTTTTCTTCCTACACACGCAGTTTCCTGACACCTCCTTTTAAATATTTTTTGATAATATCTCTTGTTTTTTCACCAGAATTTTAAGGAAGAGTAAAGAAAAACTTTCTTCGCTAACCCCAAATTAGTTAAAATGTAACTCATTCCTCTATATCCTAGTGCCTTCTCATTAGTATGGATAAACAAATTACATTATTTCATGAGTCCTACAACACTGTGGACAAATTGTGGGACAACAGTACTAGGATAAACAATTATTTTCCTTCTACAATAGAACCTCCGAGTTATGAACATCTTGGGAATGGAGGTTGTTCGTAACTCTGAAATGTTCGTAACTCTGAACAAAACGTTATGGTGTTTTTTTCAAAAATTTACAACTGAACATTGACTTAATACAGCTTTGAAACTTTTTACTATGCAGAAGAAAAATGCTGCTTTTAACCATCTTAGTTGAAATGAAACAAGCAGAGAAACAGTTTCTTTACCTTGTCAAATTTTTTTAAACTTTCCCTTTATTTTTGTTAATAGTTTACATTTATTGCAGTACTGTGCTGCATAGTATTTGTAAAAAGAAAAGGAGTACTAGTGGCACCTTAGAGGTTAACCGATTTATTTAAGCATAAGCTTTCGTGAGCTACAGCTCACTTCATTTCCACTGAACGCATCGGATGAAGTGAGCTGTAGCTCATGAAAGCTTATGCTTAAATAAATCGGTTAGCCTCTAAGGTGCCACTAGTACTCCTTTTCTTTTTGCGAATACAGACTAACACAGCTGCTACTCTGAAACCTGTCATCGAATTTGTGGGTTTTTTTGTTTTTTGTTTTTTTTCGTCTCTGCTGACTGTTTGTGTACTTCTGGTTCCAAATGAGGGTGCGTGTGTGTGATCAGTCAGTTGTAACTCTGAGGTTCTACTGTATTTTGTATGACTCTACCAGTCTACTGTCCTTACCTGATCCTTGTCTTGTTCCCCTAAATTCATTCTTCCCCCACCACAATTTTTCTCTTCTTTAGGCTTTATTTCCTCTTTTCATTTGTATATTTTCTTCTTCTTGTCTTTTTGAATCTCATCTCTTTTCTCCCATTCATCCCCTAATTTTGAGAACAAATTGCATACAGCACTATAAAGCTAGAAACACTTTGGCTGCAGTAAAGAACTGACTAGGATTGTGTGGTCTCTGACGTGTTATGTGGCAGTTCAGTCAAGTAGATGCATCTGGACTGTGTCGGAAATCTGCTATACAAGTTCTTACAGAGAAACTGTCACTTGTATCATGCATTTGTACAGTTGAGAAAATATGCATTGGCTTTGCTTGTAATTAGGAGGTAGTGCATTCCACTCTTATACAATCTGGAGTATAAGGCTCGGGAAAATGTGTAAAAGTGACTCTGGTTTTATATTTAGTTAGTTCCATTTTTGTAAATTAGAACCTTGTGCTGAAGATTTCACTTCTTTTTTGAGCAGAGGGAGCTTTATTTTTGTGGGGGGGGGAAGAGAACCTTTAAATTGTGTGTCCCCCTGCTCTCAGCAGGCACCAGTCATCTCTGGCAGAAGCCCCTGAAAACTGCACCTTAACTGTAAAAGAGCCGCATATGGCTCACAAGCTGTGGTTTGGCCACCCTGGACTATACTGTGATATCCCCTGCAAAAGACAGACTGCCTAAGCAGACCTGCTTTGCTTTTTCTCAGAGATGGTATACAGTATAGTTACCACACAGTTCTTTTTAAGCAAGCACATTTCTTCTTATGGTAAAAGCACTAGAGAAAGAGAGCATATTAAAACAATAAAAGAACTTACCTACATTCCCAGAGATCATCCTAACTCCAGAAAGGGCTCTGGCTGGTGAGCAATCCTTCAAACGGCATACAGGCGTTTTTCTGTGGTCACAAGTTCATAACTTCCACTCAGAACAAGCACACTCATTGCTCTGGGTGTGACTCTTTTTTGTCTTTTGTTCTTTGAAGCCACCTTGAATAAGTAATAAGTCAGACGAAGGTTGCCCCCTCTAGGCCAGGCTTCAAAAGGCTGAGTTCAGTATAACTGGAGGAGGTTCCCTAGAGAATTACTGGGAAACCCACTTAATTTGAAAAGTTCATTCTTGTTTTAGCCAACTGTTTAAAAGTTTTCTTTGATACTCCCAACATTTCCCAAGGCATGTTGAATGCATCCCACAATTACACACAAACATGCATTTTTAATATAATGGCTTCTAAAATACTTAATTCGGTAACGTTTGTCCAGGATATTGTCATACCTGTCCCGATAAGTAGTTACACATGGAAAAGATATCTGATTGTGGGGGCTTTTCAACTTTGCTGATCAAAGGCATAATAAGATGCAATGGCTGGAAGCTGAAGTTAGACTGGACAAATTCAACCTTGAAGTAAGATGCAATTTCTTAGTGGTAAGGGTAAATAAACATTGGAACAGCTTACCAGGGGAGGGAGTGTACTCTCCATCACTTGGAGTCTTTAAAATGAGATTAGATATCTTTAAAAAAGATGTGCTTTAATCCATTTTTCTGGGAGAATCGGCTCTGGAGTCTGTGGGTCCTCCTGTTCATCCCATTCCTACACGGGCCATGGATAGAATGGATTTACTTGTATTGCCCTCCGTGTACTCATAACACTTGCAGCTGTGCATTAAGATGATGATGATGATCAAATCTCATGCTTCTGGGCTTCAGCCACTTGCCTGAAGGGATTAGAAAGAAATTTGTTTCCCTGATATACAAATGGCTAGATGTATTATGGGTTGTGTGTGGTGGGTTGGTGGTTTTTTTGGCCTTCCTCAACCATCAGAGATTCTCCACAGATGGAGATGGGACACTAGACTGGGTAGACCAGTGCTCTTCAGTGGTACAAAAAGTCTGGCTATGTATGTTACTCACCTATTCATAGGGTCATTCTGATTGCCAGATTTGGGGTTGGGGAGGAATTTTCTCCAGGTACGTTGCCAGGGATCTTGTTTGTGTGTGTGTGTTCACGCCCCTTTCTCTGTAACAAGTGGTATCGTTTGCCTGCTGGGATCAGCTGGTAATATCTCACCTAATAAGTTCCCTGCCACTGCAGGGTCCTCTGGCATTGATTACACCTTGGTTTCTTCGGTTCTCTCCCTGTGACTGTTTTTTCATTTCTTGGGGACGGAAATATTTGGTCTAACAAAAGTCTGTGGACTTAATAAGTGGTATCTGGGTGAAATTTAATGCCTTGTGATATAGTAGAACCTCAGAATTACGAACACCTCGGGAATGGAGGTTGTTCGTAACTCTGAACAAAACGTGATGGTGGTTCTTTCAGAAGTTTACAGCTGAACATTGACTTAATACAGCTTTAAAACTTTACTGTGCAGAAGAAAAATGCTGCTTCTAACATCTTAATTTAAATAAAACAAGCACAGAAACAGTTTCCTTCCCTTGTCAAATCTTTTTTTAAACTTTCCCTTTATTTTTTTAGTAGTTTAACACAGTACTGCACTGTATTTGCCTTTTTAAAAAAAAATTATTTATTTATTTGTCTTTGCTGCTGCCTGATTGCATACTTCCAGTTCCAAATGAGGTGTGTAGTTGACCGGTCAGTTTGTAACTCTGGTGTTTGCAACTCTGAGGTTCTACTGTATGCAGTAGATCAAACTAGATATCTGATGGTCCCTTTTGACCTTAAACTCCATGAAACTATGACACTATACCCCATATTCGTCATAGTAATATTATATGATTGTAATAATTATGACGCACTTTGTACCAGATGGGTCATGTAAGGTGTCACTGGAAAAGTTATGATGTGCTGAATATGATTATCCTATTTGTATGCATGTATCATTTTTGTATCTGAAGTTATGAACATTGAGTATAGATCTGTATTTCAAACGGGTTACTCTGGAAAACACCCACAGCCAGCCTTTCAGGCACAACGGTGAAGAAGCTGGGACAGTGCTAATGGCTCATCAACAAAGACAATGGGCTGTAAAATAGCTTAGCCTTCCTGTGAATGTTTCTGCCAGCCTGTAAGTAAGGGTTGCTATGACTCTGCAAGGGCATGTGAACAGATCACATGACTCTGAAGTCCATTCTGGGTACCTGTATTTTTCCACAAACTGGTTTGGGAACCAAGTTTGAAGTAAAGGGTTCCTGCCATATGGAAAAGCTATATAAGGCAGGGAGTGACATCTGTTCTTCACTCCCCACAACTGAACACTTGAAAGAAGTTCCGAAAGAAAAGGATTTGGAATGGGTTGGGAGCCCAAGCTGTAAAGCAAGTGCATCTTGTGCCTTGAGAATGCAAGCCTACTTGTATCATCAGTCAGGGTGGATATGAATTAGCAATTTCTCAATCTTTCTAGTATTTTAGGCTTAGTTTGTGGTTTTGTTTATTTACTAGGTAATCTGCTTTGATCTGTTTGCTGTCACTTATCGCTTAATCTATTTTTTTGTAGTTAATAAACTTGTTTTTTGGCTTATCTAAATCAGTGTGCCTTTAAATTGAAGTGTCTGGGGGAAAATCTCAGCTTGGCTAACACAAGTTTGTTGCATATTCCTCTCCACATTGAGGGAGGAGCAAACTGGGAAATAAATTCACATGGGTCGGGGTTTTGGCCAGGGAAAGAGGGTACAGCTCGTGGGTCTTAGGCTGGGGAGCTGGGGGTTGTCTTAGCTGTAGCTTCTCTATTGTTGGTTCATGCAGTGGCTGGGTCAGCCTGCATGTAACTGCATCTGGGTTTGTGCCTGCCTGTGTTAATGCTGGTGGCAGTGTATTTGAAGACTGTTATCAGCTTTTCCCCCCTGGGTCTGCTTTTTTCAAGACTAATCATGTCCAGTTTTTTAACCTTTCCTTATAGGTCAGGTTTTCTAAACCTTTTATCATTTTTGTTGCTCTTCTATGGACTCTTGCCAGTTTGTCCACACCTTTTCTAAGTGTGACATCCCAAATTGAACACAGTACTCTAGCTTAAAGACTCACTAGTGCAGAGTAGAGTGGGGTCCTGTGGCTTAGATATGACACTCCTGTTAATACTCCCCAGAATATTAGCATTTTTTGCAAGTGCATCACATTGTTGATTCATAATCAATTTGTGATTCATTATAACCCCAGACCATTTCAGCAGTACTACGACCTAGCCAGTTGTTCCCAGTTGTGTCGCTATGCATTTCATTGTTCCCTCCTAAATGAAGTACTTTGCACTTATCTTTATTGAATTTCACCTTGATTTCAGACCAACTCTCAAATTTGCCAGTCATTTTGAATTCAAATCCTGCTCTCTAAAATGCTTGCAACCTCTCCCAGCAAATTTTATAAGCATCCTATCCACCCCTTTGTCCAAGTCCTTAATGAAAATATTGAATAGTGCAGACCCAAGTGCCACAGATATATCTTCCCAGTTTTACAGCGAACCACTGATAACTACTCTGAATACAGTTTTTCAACCAGTTGTGCCCCCACTTTATAGTTGTCACAGAGTCCCCGGGCAATGCTTTGGAACTGCTCCCTATGAAGCCAGTCAGGACTCTGGTGAAGTCTCCTCTCTGTGAGCAGACTGTCTTCAGGGCAAGAAGCTCACACGGCTTCCACCTTCCTGGGTCTGACCTCTGAGCATTCAGCATCCTCTGCCCCTCTGTGTGCTTCCCACAGCAAGTCTGCCCAGGCAGGGTCCTGGGGAAGCCAAAGGGTCCTGCACCCCAACTTCACAGTCAGACGTGACTCTTAACCAGCCAGTAAAAGAGAGGTTTATTAGATGACAGGAACACAATTTAAAACAGAGCTTGTAGGTACAGAGAACAGGACCCCTCAGCCAGGTCCATTTTGGGGAGGCAGTGAGCCAGCCAACCACGTCTGCACTTCACTCCCCATCCCCAGCCAGCCACAAACTAATTCACTTTTCAGCTCCTCCTCCTCCTCTGGGCTTTGTCCCTTTCCTGGGCCAGGTGGTCACCTGATTCCTTTGTTCTCCAACCCTTTAGCTATCACCTTGCAGGTGGAAAGGGCCCAGGCCATTAGTTGCTAGGAAACAGGGTGTCGGCCATTTATGTACACTGGCCAGCCCTTTGCTCTGCAACAATTACACCCCCTTATCCCACCACCTAAAGACTTAAGAAATGCATAGGGGAAACTGAGGCACTCCTACAGTATTCAGAGGAAACATTAAGAAAAGTCCCACTTCGTCACATCAGAAATTTAATCTAGACCATGTTTCTTAGTTTTGCTTACGAGAGTAGGATAGTGTCAAAAGCCTTCCTAAAATCCAAGTTATATCACATATACTGCTTCTTTCAATTCACTAGGCCAGTAACCCTGTCAAAGAAGGAAATTAGGTTGGACTGGCATGATTTGTTCTTGACAAATCCCATGCTGGCTATTCCTTATAGTTCTCGGTGTTTAAGTTCTAAATTAATTGTTTAGGACTACATTTATTTGAAATGCCTAAACTGCAAACAGAATTTAGGCATTAGCAGGCATGTGACAAAGCATATTTCTTCATTTTTTTTTATCAGACTGAGTAGAAATAATTAAAAAATGAAAATGGATTTTCACTTCACAGAAGAATGCAGTGTTTGAAACAGAGGTAGCAGTGTGGTATGTTGTGGTATGAAGAGTTTATCATAATGAATTTGGGCTGACTATTACTCATGAATTATGCAGTCTACTGTAAACCTGTGCCAATAAAATTAATAGAAGGTGCACATTTAGCTCCTTTTGTAGTGCCAACCGGATACTGCCCCCCATCTCTCTCTCTCTGGTCAGAACCATGGTAATTTTGGTGAAAATGTGAAATCTGTAAAAACCTGACTTCCCCCTAAAATTAAGCTTTTCTGGTTTTCCTATTTTCAACGGAATCTATATGGTTCTGAACTGAGTTAAGGGGTGATGCTGTCTAGTGTGGGTGAGGGCTGGCTGGCCAGCCCTCAAGCTCGGCCTATCTAAGTAACAGTATTTGACACACTAATTGGTAATATCCTTCATCTGTAAAGCCAGGTTGTCTGACTACTCATGAGTGTGGTCTCAGAAGGAGAGAGGTTTTTTTCCCAAATTTTATTTATATGTATATAAAATATATTAGGGTGTGGATTAATTGCAGTTAACTTATGCAATTAACTAAAAATATTAAATGATAAAATACTAATTGAAATTTATTACAATTTTTTGGATGTTTTTAAATATATTGATTTGTTACAATGCAGAATACAAAGTGTACAGTTCTCACTTTATATTCTTTTATTACAAATATTTGCACTGTAAAATGAAACAAAAGAAATAGTATTTTTCATTTTACCTCATACAAGTACTGTAGTGCAATCTCTTTATCATGAAAGTGCAACTTACAAATTTAGATTTTTCTTGTTGTTACATAACTGCTCAAAAACAAAACAATGTAAAACTTTAGCGCCTACGTCCACTCAGTCCTACTTCAGCCAATTACTCAGACAAACAAGTTCGTTTACATTTACGGGAGATACTGCTGCCCGCTTATTTACAATGTCACCTGAAAGTGAGAACAGGCATTTGCATGGCACTTTTGTTGCCAGCATTGAAAGGTATTTACATGCCAGATATGCTAAATATTCATATGCCCCTTCATGCTTCGGTCACCATTCTAGAGGACTTGCTTCCATGCTGATGATGCTTGTTTTAAAAATAAGTGTTAATTAAATTTGTGACTGAACTCCTTGGGAGAGAATTGTATATCCCCCCCAACTCTGTTTTACCCACATTCTGCCATATATTTCATGTCATAGTAGTGTAGGATGATGACACAGCATATGTTCATTTTAAGAACACTTTTACAGCATATTTGACAAAATAGAAAAGGTATCAATGTGTCTTTTCTAAAAATAGCAACAGCATTCTACCCAAGGTTTAGGAATCTGAAGTGCCGTCCAAAGTCTGAGAGGGACGAGGTGTGGCACATGTTTTCAGAAGTCTTAAAAGAGCAACGCTCTGATGCGGAAACTACAGAACCTGAACCACCAAAAAATAAAATCAACCTTCTGCTGATGGCATCTGACTCAGATGATGAATACGAGCTTGCTTTGGATCATCATCAAGCGGAACCCGTCACCAGCATGGGCGCATGTCCTCTGGAATGGTAGTTGAAGCATGAAGGGACATATGAATCTTTAGCACATCTGGCAGGTGAATATCTTGCGACGCCGGCTATAACAGTGCCATGAGAACGCCTGTCCTTGCTTTCAGGTGACGTAAACAAGAAGTGGGCAGCATTATCTCCTGTAAACGTAAACAAACTTGATTGTCTGAGCGATTGGCTGAAGTAGGACTGGTTGGATGTGTAGGCTCTAAGGTTTTACATTGTTTCATTTTTGAATGCAGTTATTTTTGTACATTCTACATTAGTAAGTTCAACTTTCATGATAGAGATTGTACTACAGACTTGTATTAAGTGAATTGAAAAAGTTTTTCTTTTTTTACAGTGCAAATATTTGTAATAAAAAGAAATATAAAATGAGCAGTGTACACTTTGTATTCTGTGTTGTAATTGAAATCAATATATTTGAAAATGTAGAAAACATCCAGAAATATTTAAATTGTATTCTATTATTTAACAGTGCGATTAATTTTTTTAATCGCTTGACAGCCCTTTTATTTTTATATATAATTATACAAACCCACCCACTCATCCCCCTCTCTAAAACTTCTTAAAATAGATTTCCTTGTAATAAAAGGTCACAGTTTAAACTTCTGATCTTGTAGCCTACCAGTACTAAAAGCTGTTGTTGTGTCCCCCCCAGGAAATGGAATGTTACTGACTTTCTGATCGTATAAAGCTCCCGCTTCTAGCTTTGATGGCTAAAGAGATATGGGAGGTTGTACCTGTCACTCTTCCAGGATGGAATATTGCTTAGTCTCAGCAGAGCAGTGCAGATTTATAGTTTCCAAGGCCAGAAGGGACCATTATGAACATCTGGTTTGACTTCCTGTCTAACTCTGTGAAGGGCCCTGGAGCTGGAGAAACCCAGAATGAGGCTCTAGAATGTTGGTGCTAGTCTGTTCTTAGTAGAGTTCCTCTGGCACAGAGTTACACAGCCAGGGTCCGTGAGAGCTTTAGTGGTTTAAATCACTGATCTGAAACATGGTTTAGGTCAGCACACAGAAAACCTTGATTTAAATAATCAATCTTTTTTTGCATTTGTACTGTTTAGTTATTTTCCTACTGAAAGGTTGATTCTTATTGCTTGGTAACCATTAAAACATGTTGATTTGCAACTAAAACAGCCATTTCATTCTTATGCTTGGTAACTAGGAAAATATGCCATAGATACATATTTATTTAAACAATTATATAGCTTAACATTTATTTATTCACATTCTTAACTTATACATTTTGTTACAAAATGGTGAGTGACGCCTTTCTATTTAGTAGATTTGTTTTTTTTTACTTGTGATTTGTGTCAAGCGCTGTTTGGATGGAAACAGGAATTCAATTATCGCGCAAAACATTTTAAAATTCTATTTTGATTAGTTAAATCACTTTCAATGTGCTGTATGCAAACTTTTTTCCTCTTATCAATACATCTTCGGTATTTAAAACCAACTGATTTCTAAAACAAAGAAGATATCTGTAGTTAGTGAATTGAACGGATTTTGTTTCTGGTCACCATTTCCTTCAAGACTCTAGAATTGGTAGATCTCATCCTCACACCTAGTTTTTATTCATAAAATGGAAGAGGAAAACAGGCTTTCCTGCTTTTTCAACTCAGTCACTTTCTGAGCTTTGAATGAACTAGTCATCGAACTAGTTGAATAAACTCATTTGAAGAAAATATTCTCTTTACACCTGTAGAAGAGGCTACTGCTGTCAAGCTGGTTTAGCACTTCAGTAAACTCTGGTACCATCCAGTGTTCAGCTAGTGGCTTCTGCCAGTTCAGTGGCTTGACTTTTTGTAAATCTGTAGCAGTAAACATATACTGCTTTAATGTTGTTGTTGTTGTTGTTTAATTGACTTTAATAGATAATCTAAATTTTAGTCTTTAATCTTAATTTCAGGTTACATTTTAAATTTATTTTTAAAAATTATTTAATTTAAATAAAGCCAATTTAAATATAAAAAGCCAATTAAAATATCATAGATTTTTATCCATCCTGAAACATTAAAAGGGGACTAAAAAATCCTCCTGTTACTGACCATAAAAAGGGTTAGTGCCCCATCAGCATCCTTCATATAATTCCTGCCCTTTCCTCTTTGATTCAAAGCAAGGAAGGCCCTGCTTCCCAAAAGGAGAAAGTCAGAGTCAAGTTCAGGAGATTGTCTGTCTCCTCCAGGAAACTGCCTGTCTAGGAAATGTAAGCAAAGTGGCAAATTTTTGCAGATGACAACAAAATTATTTAGGATAGTCAATACTAGAGAAAATTGTGCAGAATTTCAGAGGAACTTAACAAAGCTATGGGAATGGACAACACAATTCCCAATTAAATTAATGATTAGCAAGTATGAGGTCATATACCTTGGCAGGAATAATTTGAACTATAAATACAGACTGCTGAATTCTATATGTGCCAATACCATCCAGTAATAAGATCTCAATACTATTGTGAATGGCTCCACTGAGCATTGAGGTGTTCTCATGGGGATCCAAAATAGTAAGAGGGTAGAATAACTGCAACAGTAGTGCCCTCCCCTTGCATTGGCAAGGAGGTTCTGAGATTGACGGGGGAACAGGGAATTCTCACTCATTCACAGCAGACAGTGTGTATCTGTGAAGAGGTGCTTCATATTTGTCAGGTACCTTTTAGATGGAGACTCTGAAAGATGGATGCCCACCAAGCAGGGTCTAGGGACAACATTCTGGTAGACATTCCAGCACCTTCCCCTTTTACCAAGAGCTTCTGTGGGGCTTGATTTCTTTAGGTGTTGCCCCTTGATATTGAGACGCACCACTCTGTATGCTGAATGTAGGGTGTCTGGTAAACTTTTCAGAATGTACATTGTGTCGGTGGAGGTGAATGAACCGAAAATGAATGATGAGTGAGAGAAATTTGTGGGATTAAAAAAAAAAAACTCAGGGAGAAGCATGAGACAGCAAACAAGAGGAATGGAGTGTACAACACGGAAGCAAGGCAAAAGCAGACGTGTTACTGCCCCTCATTGTCAAAGTGGTTCCTCAAAGCCCCTCTTATGTTAATAGCAGCCCTCTGGGCTCCTCTAACAGCCCTAGATCTAGCTGTTCAAACTGGGCAGCCAAGCTCTCTGCCTGAGCAAACATTTCACCCTTCGATTCACACAATTATACAAAGTGCAGCCCGTGGCTATGACTACAGGAGTATTATCCTCTGTAAGGTCTAGCCTGCCATTTAAACACCTGCAGTGAGCTTTCAAATGGCCAAAGGCACATTTGACTACTATGTGGCATCTGCTTAGCCTGTTGTTAAAACGCTCCTTGATGATGTCCAGGTGCCCTGTGTAAGGTTTCATGAGCCATGGCTGTAAGGCATAAACTGGGTCTCCCAGGATTACTATGGGCATTTCTACGTCCCTCACTACGGACTTGTGGTCTGGAAAGAAAGTCCCCGCCTGCAGCTTTTTTACAGGCCACTGTTCCTGTTCGTCAGGCCCTACGCTACCAGCACTCTTCAGGACACCACTGACTTCCTGAGGAAACCACAATCCATCGGTGATCTTCCAGAAAACACCATCCTGACCACTATAGATGTAGAAGCCCTCTACACCAACATTCATAGAATCGTGGAGTATCAGGGTTGGAAGGGACCTCAGGAGGTCATCTAGTCCAACCCCCTGCTCAAAGCAGGACCAATCCCCAACTAAATCATCCCAGCCAGGGCTTTGTCAAGCCTGACCTTAAAAGCTTCTAAGGAAGGAGATTCCACCACCTCCCTAGGTAATGCATTCCAGTGTTTCACCACCCTCCTAGTGAAAGTTTTTCCTAATATCCAACCTAAACCTCCCCCTCCTTCCACACAAAGATGGACTACAAGCTATCAGGAACAGTATCCCCTATAATGTCATGGCAAACTTGGTGGCTGACCTTTGTGACTTTGTCCTCATCTACAACTATTTCGCATTTGGGGACAATGTATACCTTCAAGTCAACGGCACTGCTATGGGTACCCACATGGTGCCACAGTATGCCAGAATTTTTATGGCTGACTTAGGGGACGAGAGCTAAGGAGGCGTTGTTCTAACACCCCTACTCGCGCTACGTTGATGACCTATTCATTGTCTGGACCCACGGAAAAGAAGCCCTTGAGGAATTCTACCATGATTTCAACAATTTCCATCCCACCGTCAACCTCAGCCTAGACCAATCCACACAAGCGGTCCATTTCCTGGACACTACTGTGCTAATAAGTGATGGTCGCACAAACGCCACCCTATACTGGAAACCTGTTGAACGCTATGCTTATCTACTTGCCTCCAGCTTGCATCTAGGACACCACATGATCCATTGTCTACAGCCAAGCTCTGAGATACAAACGAATTTGCTCCAATCCCTCAGTCAGAGACAAACACCTACAAGATCTCTATCAAGCATTCTTAAAACTACAATGCCCACCTACTGAAGTGAAAAAACAGATTGGGAGAGCCAGAAGAGTACCCGCAAGTCACCAACTACAGGACAGGCCCAACAAAGAAAATAACAGAACTCCACTAGTCATCACCTTCAGCCCCCAACTAAAACCTCTCCAGCGCATCATCAAGGATCTACAACCTATCCTGAAAAATGATCCCTCATTCTCACAGATCGTGGGAGACAGACCAGCACTTGCTTACAGACAACCCCACAACCTGAAGCAAATACTCTCCAGCAACCACACAACAAAAACACTAACCCAGAAACTTATCCTTGCAACAAAGTCCGATGCCAACTCTGTCCACATATTTATTCAAGTGACACCATCGTAGGACCTAATCACATTAGCCATGTCATCAGGGGCTCGTTCACCTGCACATCTACCAATGTGATATATGCCATCATGCGCCAGCAATGCTCCTCTGCCATGTACATTGGCCAAACCAGACAGTCTCTACGCAAAAGAATAAATGGACACAAATCTGACATCAGGAATCATAACATTCAAAAACTGGGAGGAGAACACTTCAACCTCTCTAGCCACTCAGTAAAAGATTTTAAGGGTGGCAATTTTGCAAGAGAAAAGTTTCAAAAACAGACTCCAGCGAGAAACTGCTGAGCTTGAATTAATATGCAGACTAGATACCATTAACTTGGGTTTGAATAGAAACTGGGAGTGGCTGGATCATTCCACATATTGAATTTGTTTCCTTAAGTTCAGTATCCTCACACCTTCTTGTCAACTGTCTAAATGGGCCATCTTGATTATCACTACAAAAGTTTTTTTTTTTTCTCCTGCTGATAATAGCTCATCTTAATTAATTAGCCTCTTACTCCTTTTTTTTATGTTTTCTGTATGTATATCTTCTTACTATATGTTCCATTCTATGCATCCGATGAAGTGGGCTGTAGCCCACGAAAGCTTATGCTCTAATAAATTTGTCAGTCTCTAAGGTACCACAAGTACTCCTGTTCTTGTTCCTGAAGATGCGTGCATCATGCATCTTTCCGGACCAGCCTGCATTGATGTCCATGAAACGCCTCTGGTGATCCCCAAGCACCTGCAACACCATGGAGAATATCCCTTCCTACTGATGTATTCAGATTCAAGGTGGTCTGGCTCTCAAATTGGAATGTGTGCGCCATCAGTGGCCCTGCTACAGTTAGGGAAACCCACCTCTGCAAAGCCATCCACTATGTCATGCACATTTCCCAGAGTTACGGTCCTATGCAGCAGGATGCAATTTGTTGCCCTGCACACTTGGAGTAATACAGCCCCAACAGTGGACTTTCCCACTCCAAATTGATTTGTGACTGGCCAGTGGTAGTCTGGATTTGCCAGCTTCCACACAGTGATTGCCACACGCTGCTCTACTGGAAGGGCAGCTCTCAATCTGGTGTCCTTGAGCTGCAGGTCAGGGGCCAGCTCAGCACATAGCTCCATGAAAGTTGCTTTATGCATCCTAAAGTTCTGTACCCACTGGTTGTTGTCCCACACCTGCATGACAATGCGATCCCACCAATCAGTGCTTGTTTCCCTAGCCCAAAAGCAACGCTCTATCGTTTGCAGCTGCTCTGCGAATGCACAAAGCTCTGATAAGTTGCTGCCGTCCTCATTACACTCGGGTACCTGCGATTCATCCTCTGCTAACTTCGCGAGTAACTCTGCGAGTAACTGTGCTACCATGTGCTATGTCCTCACGACAGCTAACAGTTCATAGGAGAGAAGTGCAGGATCCATCCTCTCTCACTGCAGATGCTGGCGCGCACTATAAAAGAATGACAGCTGGAAAAACCGTGCGAAAGAAAGCCAGAGACCTTTGCAGGGGTGGGACACAAAGCGGTGTATGACAGTACATTTTGCACATCCCAGGATGCGCTGTGCTCCATTTCCGCATTCCCACAACAGCTAGCGACGGATGATGTCACCAGGCACTGTGGGATGCATATCCACAGTCATTGCTCTCGCTGTCAACAGAGGTGCCTCAAATGTGGACACAATCTGTCGACAGAGGGAGCAAATGTAAACACGCTTTGGCGACTTTGCTTTTATCGATTTTTTTTCCTTGTTGACATTACTTTCATCGACAAAACTTGCCAGTGTAGACAAGCCCCTAGTGAGTTACACTTAAAGATTATTAGAAAGTTGATGTTGTTAAATGAAGTACAGTGCCCAGTAAACTACTTGGTCCCCTGAAATTTCAAAACATGTGGCAGCACACAGGTATTTTTCATCGTGGCTACTAGGAGCTCAGAAAATTTAAAGTTCACCCTAAATCAGTGACAATGTATCCACAGAGTTAAACATTAGAATACCAAAATTTACGGTTATATATTTGGCAAGAGATGACAAAATGTGGAATTGTTTGACTGCAGTTATCAAAAGGCTTCGCAGGGGTGTCTTGGGTTGGGATTTTTAAACTCTCCTGAACATTAGAATGCCCATACTGCAGTGGTCCCCAAACTGTGGGGGTGGGGCCCGAACTAGCCCCCACTGGGGCCTGGGGAGGGCACACCCTCCAGTTCTGCTCCAGCCCTGGCTGCAGCTGCGGCCTTAGTTCCGCTCCTGGCCCACACCCGCAGCCCTGCTTCCAGCTTGTGGTCCTGGCCCCCACTCTCGGTGCCAGGCCTGGCTGTGGTTCTGCTCCCTGCCTGGGAGGGCCCGGGCACATTCCATTACTGGTAAGGGGAGGGAGTGAGAGGAAAAGTTTGGGCACTAATGCCATACTGAATCACACCAATGGTCCATCTAACCTAGTGTCATGTCTTCTGACAGTGGCTGATGCCTCCAGAGGGAATGAACAGAACAGGACATTGATCAAGTCATCCATCCCATGTCCAGTCCCAGCTTCTGGCAGTCAGAGGCTTAAAGACTTCCAGAGCACGGGACTGCATACCTGACCATCTTGGCTAATAGCCATTGATGGAACTATTCTCCATGAATTGATCTAATGCTTTTTTTAACCCAGTTTTGGGCCTTCACAGCATAAGAAAATAAGACTGGTGTCAGGTGTCTCAGAGGGAATGTCAGGTGTCATAAGTGTCAGGTGTCTCAGAGGGAATGAACAGAACAGGTAATCAAGTGATCCATCCCCTGTCGCTCATTCCTAGTTTCTGGTAAACAGAGGCTTGACAGAACAAGGAGTAATGGTCTCAAGTTCCAGTGGGGGAGGTTTAGGTTGGATATTAGGAAAAACTTTTTCACTAGGAAGGTGGTGAAGCACTGGAATAGGTTACCTAGGAAGGTGGTGGAATCTCCTTCTTTAAAGGTTTTTAAGGTCAGGCTTGACAAAGCCCTGGCTGGGATGATTTATTTGGGATTGGTCCTGCTTTGAGCAGGGGGTTGGACTAGATGACCTCCTGAGGTCCCTTCCAACCCTGATATTCTGTGAGCCTAGGGACACCATTCCTGCCCATCCTGGCTAATAGCCATTGATGGACCTATCCTCCATGAATTTACCTAGTTCTTTATTTAATCCTGTTATGGTCTTGGTCTTCACAACATTCTCTGGCAGGGCGTTCCACAGGTTGACTGTGCGTTGTGTGAAGAACTACTTTTATTTTTTTAAACCTGCTGCCTATTAATTTCATTTGGTGACCCCTAGTAGTTCTGCAGTTTCACATTTGAGTTCCTTCAGAACTCTTGGGTGAATACCACCTGGTCTTGGTGACTTATCGGTGTTTAATTTATCAATTTGTTCCAAAACCACCTCTAATGATACCTCAATCTGGGACAATTCATAGAATCATAGAATATCAGGGTTGGAAGGGACCTTAGGAGGTCATCTAGTCCAACCCCTGCTCAAAAGCAGGACCAATCCCCAGTTAAATCATCCCAGCCACGGCTTTGTCAAGCCTGACCTTAAAAACTTCTAAGGAAGGAGATTCCACCACCTCTCTAGGCAACGCATTCCAGTACTTCACCACCCTCCTAGTGAAAAAGTTTTTCCTAATATCCAACCTGAACCTCCCCCACTGCAACTTGAGACCATTACTCCTCGTTCTGTCATCTGCTACCATTGAGAACAGTCTAGAGCCATCCTCTTTGGAACCCCCTTTCAGGTAGTTGAAAGCAGCTATCAAATCCCCCCTCATTCTTCTCTTCCGCAGACTAAACAATCCCAGTTCCCTCAGCCTCTCCTCATAAGTCATGTGTTCCAGACCCCAAACAAAATCATTTTTGTTGCCCTTCGCTGGACTCTTTCCAATTTCTCCACATCCTTCTTGTAGTGTGGGGCCCAAAACTGGACACAGTACTCCAGATGAGGCCTCACCAATGTCGAATAGAGGGGGACGATCACGTCCCTCGATCAACTCGCTATGCCCCTACTTATACATCCCAAAATGCCATTGGCCTTCTTGGCAACAAGGGCACACTGCTGACTCATATCCAGTTTCTCGTCCACTGTCACCCCTAGGTCCTTTTCCGCAGAACTGCTGCCTAGCCATTCCGTCCCTAGTCTGTAGCTGTGCATTGGGTTCTTCCGTCCTAAGTGCAGGACCCTGCACTTATCCTTATTGAACCTCATCAGATTCCTTTTGGCCCAATCCTCCAATTTGTCTAGGTCCCTCTGTATCCTATCCCTGCCCTCCAGCGTATCTACCACTCCTCCCAGTTTAGTATCATCCGCAGATTTGCTGAGAGTGCAATCCACACCATCCTCCAGATCATTTATGAAGATATTGAACAAAACTGGCCGCAGGACCGACCCCTGGGGCACTTCACTTGACACCGGCTGCCAACTAGACATGGAGCCATTGATCACTACCCGTTGAGCCCGACAATCTAGCCAACTTTCTACCCACCTTATAGTGCATTCATCCAACCCGTACTTCTTTAACTTGCTGACAAGAATACTGTGGGAGACCATGTCAAAAGCTTTGCTAAAGTCAAGAAACAATACATCATCCACTGCTTTCCCTTCATCCACAGAACCAGTAATCTCATCATAGAAGGCGATTAGGTTAGTCAGGCATGACCTTCCCTTGGTGAATCCATGCTGACTGTTCCTGATCACTTTCCTCTCATATAAGTGCTTCAGGATTGATTCTTTGAGGACCTGCTCCATGATTTTTCCGGGGACTGAAGTGAGGCTGACTGGCCTGTAGTTCCCAGGATCCTCCTTCTTCCCTTTTTTAAAGTTTAGCACTACATTAGCCTTTTTCCAGTCATCCGGGACTTCCCCCGTTCGCCACGAGTTTTCAAAGATAATGGCCAATGGCTCTGCAATCACAGCCACCAGTTCCTTTAGCACTCTCGGATGCAACTCGTCCGGCCCCATGGACTTGTGCACGTCCAGCTTTTCTAAATAGTCCCTAACCACCTCTTTCTCCACAGAGGGCTGGCCAGATCTGTCACCTAAAAAGAATTGCTCAGTTTTGGGAATCTCCATGACATCCTCAGCCGTGAAGATCGATGCAAAGAATTCATTTAGTTTCTCCATAATGGCCTTATTGACCTCGAGTGCTCCTTTAGCACCTCGATCATCCAGTGGCCCCACTGGTTGTTAAGTTTCAGAGTAACAGCCGTGTTAGTCTGTATTCGCAAAAAGAAAAGGAGTACTTGTGGCACCTTAGAGACTAACCAATTTATTTGAGCATGAGCTTTCGTGAGCTACAGCTCACTTCATCGGATGCATACCGTGGAAACTGCAGCAGACTTTATATACACACAGAGATCATGAAACAATACCTCCTCCCACCCCATTGTCCTGCTGGTAATAGCTTATGTAAAGTGATCATCAAGTTGGGCCATTTCCAGCACAAATCCAGGGTTTCTCACCCTCCACCCCCCACACACAAACTCACTCTCCTGCTGGTAATAGCCCATCCAAAGTGACAACTCTCTACACAATGTGCATGATAATCAAGGTGGGCCATTTCCTGCACAAATCCAGGTTTTCTCACCCCCGTCCAAAAAACACACACACAAACTCACTTTGTTAAGCAGCCTTCCTGCTTCTGATGTACTTCAAAAGAAATTTGCTATTACTTTTTTAGTCTTTGGCTAACTGTTCCTCAAATTCTTTTTTGGCCTTCCTAATTGTATTTTGCCCTATCTCAAAAAAGATATATTGGAATTGGAAAAGGTTCAGAAAAGGGCAACACAAATGACACATGCTTGTTGACCCCCTCAAAGAATTCCAGTAGATTGGGGAGGCATTACTTTCCCTTTACAAATGCTGTGACTTTTCCTCAACATATCATGTTCATTTATGTGTCTGATCATTTTGTTCTTTACTATATTTTGAACCAGTTTGCCTGGTACTGAAGTTAGGTTTACCAGCCAGTAATTACCAGGATCACCTTTTTAGCCCTTTAAAAAAAAAAAAAAATCCGCATTACATTAGCTATCTTTTAGTCATCTGGTACAGAGGCTCACTTCAATCGTCAAGGGGCCCCACTGATTGTTTGGTAGGCTTCCTGCTTCTGATGTACTTTTTTTTTTTTTTCTATTAGTTTTTGTCTTTTGCTAAATCTAATTTACCAATTTTTTTTTGGTCTGCCTAATTATGCTTTTATTCTTGACTTGCCAGAATGTTTTTTTTCTATTTTCACAAGTAGGATTTGACTGCCAAGTTTTAAAGGTTGCATTTTTGCCTCTAGCTGCCTCTTTTGTTCTGTTTAGCCACTGTGGCAATTTTTTTTGTTCCTTTGACTGTTTTTTTTGGGGGTGTTTTTTAATTTTTTTTTTATTTGGGGTGTTTATATATGTTGAGTCTCTGTTGTAGTGTCTTTAAAAAGTTTTTCCATACAGCTTGCAAGCATTGCACTCTTGTGACTGTTTCTTTTCATTTCCATTTAATTAGCTGCTTCATTTTTGTGTAGTTCCCCTTATTGAAGTTAAATGCTACTGTCGTGGGATTCTTTGGTATTTTCCCCCCGACAAGGATGTTTGATTTAATTACATTATGGTCACCATTACTGGGTCGTTCAGCTGTATTCACCTCTTGGACCATATTCTGTTTGTTTCAGTTAGGACTAAATCAAGAATGGCTTCTCCCCTTCTGCTTTCCAGGACCAGCTGCTTCCAAGAAGCTGTCATTAATGGTATCTACAAATTTTTATCTCTGCAACCAGTCCTGAGGTGACATGTACCCAGTCAGTGTGGGATAGCTGAAATTCCCCATTATTACTGAGTTTTTTCTATTTTTGTAGCCACTAATCTCCCTGAGCATTTGACAGTCAACATCACCACCCTGGTCAGTTGGTAGCTGGTATATTTCTACAGCTATACTCTTATTATTCAAGCATAAAATTTCTGTCCATCGATATTCTATGGTACTTTTTGAATCATTTTACGATTTTTTTTACTCTATTTGACTCTTTCACATACAGTGCCAGTGCCACTCCTCTTCTCCAAGATGACTTACTCTGTTGTTCCTATATATTATGTACCCTAATATTATTGTGTCCCATTGATGATCTTCATTCCACCAAGTTTCTGTGGTGTCTGTCATATCAATATCCTCACTTAATCCCAGGCACTCAAGGTTACCCATCTTAGTATTTACACTTGCATTTGTATAGAAGCACTTATAAAAATGTGTCAATATTTAGTTGTCTGTCTTCATGTGATGTAATTGAATGGGACTTTTTCATTTGACTGTTTCTCTTCAGTTTCTACCTGTACTTTAATAAGTTCTATCCTCTTCTCTTTATTAGGATATAGACTAGTATCCCTGCTAATAGATCCTCTGTGAAGGGATGTGTTGGTCTGAACCATGTGCTTCTCTGCATCTGTTGCTTTCCCCCAGCCCTTAGTTTAAAAATTCCTCTGCTAACTTTTTAATTTTATACGCAGCAGTCTGGTTCTGTTTATATTAAGGTGGAGCCCATCCTTTCTGTTCAGTACTATAAACTGGATAGCCCTCACTCTGTTGCTGTAGTTGTGCCTGCATTCTATTTACTATTTCAGAGTGTCTTTTTTGTGGGGGAAACAGGGTGGGGAGCACAGTCCACTGGCTGCACTGAGGTGGGAGATCACCCTGAAGCCCCCACCTCTCTCCGTACAGGGACTCGGCAGCGAGGCTGCACCTGACCCTGACACAGTGCAAGGGCTGGGCCTGCCACAGAAACACCTCGGCGCCTTGCCCCTCTGTGCCAGGCGCACCAGGTGCTGCTCCTGCTGGGCTGAACCTGCCCAGCCAAGTGTGGAGGGACTTAGTGTGGGGGGATCCAGATGTGGGGTGAAAGGTTTCTGAGTGCTGCAGTCTGGGTGCGGGCGGCTCAGTGGGAGAGCTGGATGCACAGGGGCAATGGGACGCTGCAGGGGATCCAGGTAATGGTGGTTGGGCTGAGCGGGGAGCCTTGGGGATGGGGGGGGTCTGGGTGCTGGGGGAGTGGGGCTTTATGGGTCTGGGTGTGGAGGGCTTGTCGGTGGGGTCCAGGTGTAAGGGGGTAGGACTTGTCAGGGTGAGGGTACAATGGGCTTGCTTAATGGGAGAGCCCCAGCCACTGGTGAGGGGATGCTGCATGCTGGGCTCCCACTTCCCCCTGCGATTCCCCTATTCTTCTCCACCCCTCTCTGCTCACTCCCACATTCCCTTCCCCCTCCCCTATTCCACCCCTCTTCCTTCCCCCCTGCCATGGGCACTCAATGTTCCATGGAAAATTGAAGGCTCCCAGCACACAGAAGGGGAGCACAACTGGGACTAGGACCGAAGAGGCTGCATTCAGCTACAGAGTCAGCGGAGCCTGACACAGACTCCTTCAGCAGGGCAGTTGTGCATTTGCAGAAATGAGGGGTGGGGGCAGTGGCATGTAACCCTGTGTGCTCCCTCATGCCGTGCTTCTGTTTGGGGGGCAGTCCGGCACAAAAACTACACACATGGTCGCCGCTCCCCCTTGCGTGGCTTCCCTTTGCTTCCCTGCCGTTTTCTGCAGGGAAATGTAGAAATACTGGGGGAAGGGGGGAGAAGGGGCTTGTGTGCGTGGCATTTTCTGCAGGCGTAGAGTCCCACAGGATCCCCTCCCAGGAGTATATATAGCAAAAGCACTCCTATGCCAGTATAACTGCAGCTACATTAGGGCTTTTACTGGCATTGAAATGTAAAAAAAAAAATAAATAAAGTAAAAAAAAAATTGCATCCCTGTAGATCTGCCATTAGGCACTTTTGCAAATCCCACCTTAGTTATAACTAGTGTAACTAATACTTGAACTGGGACACATATGGCAATTTCCTGCAATATTCTTGAAAAACCTTACTGTATTAGTATCTGGAGTCCATTTTATTAAATGCAAAAGTAATGATTCCTGGGAGGTGTTGTGAACTTCAAAGGACTGTCTGAACAATGGGCCAGACAAGAATGGATGTTTGGACAAACAATGTTAACTGGTTTGCCTAGGGAATCTCTATGGGAAGGTGAGAGCAAATTTCCAACTCTGGTTATGCAAAAGCCCTTCTTTTTGTATCTACGACCCGAGGAGGGAACTATTTTCTACTGATAATTTGTTGGTGGAATCTCAAGATCCAAGGCCCAGGCTGTAAAGGAAACATTAACCTGTGCATGGTTGTGTTTATTCTGAGCTAAGGCTGTTTATGAATTTGTAACCACACACAAACCCATTGCTGCCAGAGCTCTTGCTGAAGTTTGGAGGTGAGCTCTGATAAGCTTATTAGCAAGTATTTAGGTTCTTTTATCATCTCTAAAATATTTTCACTATAATGGTTTCACCATAAGAATAAATGTGCTTGCTTATAAAGAGCTATTTGTAACTCATAACTGCTGGCAATTACATTATTCCTAACCTTTGAAGAGAAAGCAAAGCGCAGTTGTTGGCAGTTTTGGCAGTCGGATTGCTGGGAATATCAGTTAGGCAGGGAACTGTACAGCCTGGAAAAAACCCAATTAGAGGGGAGAGGGATGCGGCCCTCTACCCAAGATAGGTGACAGCTGAGGAGCCTGGTGTGTGTGCCCTTGAGGGACCAGAGAGGGGTATACAAGTGCAGTTGCCCTGAATTGTGAGGTGAACATTTTCAGAATTCATTCTTTTTCTGTGAAAAACATCACAGAGCATAACTTTGTAATATTTAATGCTGTTGGAAAAAACAATTTCTTTTTTTGCAGAAAAACCTGCCATTGCTCCACCCGTCTTTGTGTTTCAGAAGGATAAAGCACAGAAGGTAAGGAGCTATCACTGTGTATGTACTCATTTTATGGCATATGGTCATCCTGACTAATATTTCAGTAATTTGTATATGGTGTTACTCTTCTGAAGTTAAGGTGAGATACTAGATAGTTGTCATTAGGGTTTGAAATTCAAGGAAAAAATGTGGGAAGACAAAGATTATAGGTTAGTGGGAGGAAAGCAGGAGGGACAGAAAGTGGAGGAAATCTAGAACAATTTCAAAGCAGAATCTTAAACAAAGACAGATGGGAAAAAGGGGCAGACCTTATTACTATGTAGAAATAGAAATGAAAGCAAGAAAAAAGAATAACAAAACGAAAAGGAAAGTTAAAAGGAAAAAAACATGGTTCAAGTTAGTGCTAAAATTTAACATATTACGTACAACTACTGATTGATTTCTTGGTTAATTGCTCATCATTAAATTTAAGTTTGGGGAAATGGAAAAACGTTGCTGTCAGCTGTGTAACTCAGTGACCTCAGAGCATTTTGCATTTTAAATGCACTTAACATTCTTCAACTTGGAAAGAGAGACTGACACGGTTTTTCGAATGAATTCCGTGATCCATTAAGCTAGGTTCAAACAGAAAACCTTCCAGTATTTTAGTTAGTTGCTACTAAAAATTATTTTGTCAAGATGTGAAATCTACCCTCAGATGTCTGTTTTGAATCCAGTGCAGGTCAATAGTGAGTGAAAGATGTTACCAAATTATATGCAAAATGTTTTCTCAGTCCATTTCCAGCCATAAATGATACTCCTCATGGAAGTGTAAGCAGAGATATCATGAAGATTTACTCCTAAAGGTGCTTTATCCAGTTCAGTGTTGAACCATGTTGGCACAGGATTTGGTGGGAGAAGCTTAGATTTCTCTGCTGCCAGTATCCTAGAATATCAGGGTTGGAAGGGACCTCAGGAGGTCATCTAGTCCAACCCCCTGCTCAAAGCAGGACCAATCCCCAAATAAATCATCCCAGCCAGGGCTTTGTCAAGCCTGACCTTAAAAGCTTCTAAGGAAGGAGATTCCACCACCTCCCTAGGTAATGCATTCCAGCGTTTCACTACCCTCCTAGTGAAAAAGTTTTTCCTAATATCCAACCTAAACCTCCCCCACTGCAACTTGAGACCATTACTCCTCGTTCTGTCATCTGCTACCATTGAGAACAGTCTAGATGCATCCTCTTTGGAACCCCCGTTCAGGTAGCTGAAAGCAGCTATCAAATCCCCCCTCATTCTTCTCTTCCGCAGACTAAACAATCCCAGTTCCCTCAGCCTCTCCTCATAAGTCATGTGTTCCAGTCCCCTAATCATTTTTGTTGCCCTCAGCTGGATGTTTTCCAATTTTTCCACATCCTTCTTGTAGTGTGGGGCCCAAAAGTGGACACACTACTCCAGATGAGGCCTCACCAATGTCGAATAGAGGGGAACGATCATGTCCCTCGATCTGCTGGCAATGCCTCTACTTATATATTCCAAAATGCCATTGCCCTTCTTGGCAACAACGGCACACTGTTGATTTCTATCCAGCTTCTTGTCCACTGTAACCCCTAGGTCCTTTTCTGCAGAACTGCTGCCTAGCCATTCCGTCCCTAGTCTGTAGCGGTGCATTCTTCCTTGCTAAGTGGAGGACTCTACACTTGTCCTTGTTGAACCTCATCAGATTTCTTTTGGCCCAATCCTCTAATTTGTCTAGTGCCCTCTGTATTCTATCCCTACCCTCCAACATATCTACATCTCCTCCAGTTTAGTGTCATCTGCAAACTTGCTGAGGGTGCAATCCACACCGTTCTCCAGATCATTAATGAAGATATTGAACAAAACCGGCTCAAGGACCGACCCTTGGGGCACTCCACTTGTTACCGGCTGCCAACTAGACATGGAGCCATTGATCACTACCCGTTGAGCCCGACAATCTAGCCGGCTTTCTCTCTACCTTATAAAGAAAAGGAGTACTTGTGGCACCTTAGAGACTAACCAATTTATTTGAGCCTGAGCTTTCGTGAGCTACAGCTCACTTCATCGGATGCATACCGTGGAAACTGCAGAAGACATTATATACACACAGAGACCATGAAACAATACCTCCTCCCACCCCACTGTCCTGCTGGTAATAGCTTATCTAAAGTGATCATCAAGTTGGGCCATTTCCAGCACAAATCCAGGTTTTCTCACCCTCCGCCCCCCCCCCACAAACTCACTCTCCTGCTGGTAATAGCTTATCCAAAGTGACCACTCTCCCTAAAATGTGCATGATAATCAAGGTGGGCCATTTCCAGCACAAATCCAGGCTTTCTCACCCCCCCCCCTTCCCGGGGGTAGACACACACACACACAGATACTCACTCTCCTGCTGGCAATAGCTCATCCAAACTGACCACTCTCCAAGTTTAAATCCAAGTTTAACCAGAACGTCTTGGTGAGGGGGGGGGGGGGTTTGTAGGAAAAAACAAGGGGAAATAGGCTACCTTGCATAATGACTTAGCCACTCCCAGTCTCTATTTAAGCCTAAATTAATAGTATCCAATTTGCAAATGAATTCCAATTCAGCAGTTTCTCGCTGGAGTCTGGATTTGAAGTTTTTTTGTTTTAAGATAGCGACCTTCATATCTGTGATTGCATGACCAGAGAGATTGAAGTGTTCTCCATCTGGTTTATGAATGTTATAATTCTTGACATCTGATTTGTGTCCATTTATTTTTTTACGTAGAGACTGTCCAGTTTGACCAATGTAAATTGGACATTGGGAGACATTAGGAAACTCTTGGGAGACAGGCCAGTCCTTGCCTACAGACAGCCCCGCAACCTGAAGCAAATACTCACCAACAACCACATACCACACAACAGAACCACTAACCCAGGAACTTATCCTTGCAACAAAGCCCGTTGCCAACTGTGTCCACATATCTATTCAGGGGACATCATCACAGGGCCTAATAACATCAGCCACACTATCAGAGGCTCGTTCACCTGCACATCCACCAGTGTGATATATGCCATCATGTGCCAGCAATGCCCCTCTGCCATGTACATTGGTCAAACTGGACAGTCTCTACGTAAAAGAATAAATGGACACAAATCAGATGTCAAGAATTATAACATTCATAAACCAGTTGGAGAACACTTCAGTCTCTCTGGTCACGCAATCACAGACATGAAGGTCGCTATCTTAAAACAAAAAAACTTCAAATCCAGACTCCAGCGAGAAACTGCTGAATTGGAATTCATTTGCAAATTGGATACTATTAATTTAGGCTTAAATAGAGACTGGGAGTGGCTAAGTCATTATGCAAGGTAGCCTATTTCCCCTTGTTTTTTCCTACAAACCCCCCCCCCACCCTCCCCAGACGTACTGGTTAAACTTGGATTTAAACTTGGAGAGTGGTCAGTTTGGATGAGCTATTGCCAGCAGGAGAGTGAGTATCTGTGTGTGTGTGTGTGTGTGTCTCCCCCCGGGAAGGGGTGGGGGGTGAGAGAGCCTGGATTTGTGCTGGAAATGGCCCACCTTGATTATCATGCACATTGTAGGGAGAGTGGTCACTTTGGATAAGCTATTACCAGCAGGAGAGTGAGTTTGTGTGTGTGGTTTTTGGAGGGGGGTGAGGGAGTGAGAGAACCTGGATTTGTGCAGGAAATGGCCCACCTTGATTATCATACACATTGTGAAGAGAGTGGTCACTTTGGATGGGCTATTACCAGCAGGAGAGTGAGTTTGGGGGGGGGGGGGCGGAGGGTGAGAAAACCTGGATTTGTGCTGGAAATGGCCCAACTTGATGATCACTTTAGATAAGCTATTACCAGCAGGACAGTGGGGTGGGAGGAGGTATTGTTTCATGGTCTCTGTGTGTATGTAATGTCTTCTGCAGTTTCCACGGTATGCATCCGATGAAGTGAGCTGTAGCTCACGAAAGCTCATGCTCAAATAAATTGGTTAGTCTCTAAGGTGCCACAAGTACTCCTTTTCTTTTTGCGAATACAGATTAATACGGCTGTTTCTCTACCTTATAGTCCATTCATCCAGCCCATACTACTTTAACTTGCTGGCAAGAATACTGTGGGAGACTGTGTCAAAAGCTTTGCTAAAGTCAAGGAGTAACACGTCCACCGTGTTCCCCTCATCCACAGAGCCAGTTATCTCGTCATAGAAGGCAATTAGATTAGTCAGTGAATCCATGGTGACTTCCTGATCACTTTCCTCTCCTCTAAGTGCTTCAGAATTGATTCCTTGAGGACCTGCTCCATAATTTTTCCAGGGACTGAGGTGAGGCTGACTGTCCTGTAGTTACCCGGATCCTCCTCCTTCCCTTTTTTAAAGATGGGCACTACATTATCCTTTCTCCAGTCGTCCGGGACCTTCCCCGATCGCCATGACTTTTCAAAGATAATGGCCAATGGCTCTGCAATCAGATCTGCCAACTCCTTTAGCATTCTTGGATGCAGCGCATCCGGCCCCATGGACTTGTGCTCGTCCAGCTTTTCTAAATAGTCCCGAACCACTTCTTTCTCCACAAAGGGCTGGTCACCTCCTTCCCTGCTGTGCTGTATTTACATTCCAGTCCTGTATTTGTTCTGTAAGGAGAGAGCTAGAGAAACCTGTCAACCTGGCTGACAACTTGGTACTATTTAAAGTGGTTCCTATTTAAAGTCTGCCACAATTCAAATTTAAAAATCTGTCTTTTCTACAGATCTACTGTTTTCAAGTTTCACGTTCTCCAATCAAATAAATGTTGTTAATTCTTCCCAAAAGTTAGTTCTTATCGCTATCTGACTGTCATTTTATATGTAATCTAATCTGTAAAAACTCCCAGAATATTAAGACATGAATAGTGAACTACATCTTTACAGAAAGGTAATTTTCCTTAGGTTTGTGGTAAAACTTCAGTTTTGGCCTTTGTCACAATTCTTACCTGCTCAAGAAACATGAGTTAAGGATTGACTCTATTAGTTAAGGATAAATGAAGTGGTTTAATAGTTTTGTAGCCAAAGTAGAGATTATTAAAGTTAAACTCCAGTAATTTCTTCCAGTGCTAGGTAGCTCAATTATATTTAACCTCCTAATGAATATTATTTTTAGAAGTACCTGTCACTTGTGTGATACCCAGAATTATGAATGGTTTTGGGAGGGGAGATTTGGTGTTAGTGATTGCTCCCATTTTATTTCCCAGCAGTAAATTCAGTACACCTATGTAATGGCATAGTAAGTGTTAGTGGACAGATTAGTCTATGCAAAAAGTTGGGGACTTACTGTTTTAAGGCAACTTGTACAAGTTATTAAATAGTAGTGTATGTATTATACATATAAAATGTTAAATGGCCAAAATATATGTAAGGTAACTTAACTTTAAAACAGCCGTGAAAGTCTCCAGGCTTTGTTGGAAACTGAGGGTCAAATCCTGCTTGCTCTATTTGTGCAGATCCTTTAGGTGAAGTCTGTGGAACTGCATACGTAAGTAACAAAAGCATAACTTGACCCCATGTTACCAAAAAACTCAAGATGGCAACTTTGAATTTCTTTGTAATTGTTACATTGTGTAATATGCTTATTGGGATAACCTGGTTTCCAATTAAACAGTCATCTTATTCAACAGAAGTTGCCCAAGATTCACAAAGGCAGCATTTTAGCTGACACCCATCATCGCAATTTTAGTTAAAACAGCATTGTCATTGAGCAGCGGTTGACAGCATTTGCCATTAACTACCACTGGGCTTAGAAACCAAACTACCACTCAAAGAAACACCTCGGTTAAGTGGATTCCTTGATTACATGCCAAACCTGGCAATTCTTTATTAAGATTACTCAGGAAGAATTCCTATTAAAGTTGATGGGAATTTTGCCTGTGTGCATGTCTTTTGGGCAGGAGGGGAGGGGCAGAAGAGCAAGGCTTTATTTTAAGTGTACTGTAAAGAATTTTTAAAAAATTGGCACAATACACAGTTTTAGATAATAGAAAATAATAATTTATACTCTAGCAAAATGTGTTTGGCTGGAGGTAGTTTAAACTTCTGTTAGCTTTACAGTTAGGGTTGCCAACCCTCCCGGATTGTCCTGGAGTCTCAGGAATTAAAGCTCAATCTTTAATAAAAGATTGTCATATGATGAAACCTCCAGGAATATGTTCAACTGAAATTGGCAACCCTATTTGCAATCCTGGTCAAGTTGACCCTTGTCAGACACTATACAGAATGCTTCTTTTCTTCAGCAGGCTATCCTGGAACCATCAGTGGGAGAAGGAAAAAAGTAGCTTATCAAGGTGTGCCCCCATGTGACAGTCTAACACATCTGGGCCATGTCTGATCATTAATAGATACTTAGAATTATGGAGAATTCAGGTACTACTCCAATTTGCTGCAGAAAATGAAACTTGACTTTACAAGGCCTCCTGTTATTGTAGCTGGATTCTGTATCTTCAGCTGACTTTTCTGGAGATAGTACTCTCCATTATTAACCTTTAGGTAGGCTAGGCAGGATTTGATTTTAATCGGTAGTTGTCGGTAAATATGGATTTCAGCTGATATGCTAAAATCAATGAAAAAATATTGCTCAGTAACTTTGCTCAGAACCCTCTTAGGGTTCAAAAAAGAACTAGATAAGTTCGTGGAGGATAGATCAATCAATGGCCAGGATGGGCAGGTGTCCCTAGCCTCTGTTTGCCAGAAGCTGGGAATGGGTGACGGGATGGATCACTTGATAATTACCTGTTCTGTTCATTCCCTCTGGCATTGGCCATACTGGCCTAGGTAGACATTTGGTCTGACCCATTATGACTGTTCTTATGAGTCCCGCTGTTGCGGTCCTGCTCTCTTAGGGCAGCGGTTCCTGGGCAGGGACTGTTGAGCAGCACCCCACAGCGAGGGGCTAGTCTTTGTCCTTGCGTTCCTGGCCAGGAGTCCCTGTCCTGCCCCTCTAAGACTATTTTCCTCCCATGGTCAGATGTTGGCTGTGTGTGGGTTCTCTCTGCATGCTATACTGACTCTGGCCAGATAACCTGTACAGCAGGCTCCGATCGAAGTGCCCAATAACCAGAGACTTGGTTTGTAGCGAAGGAACTTGGTCAGGTTTATTGTCGATGAAGCATGGTATTGGTGCCTTATACTTACTACAAGTACACTCAGTGCATGTATGCGCGTGACAATGGACGCAGCTTAGTTAGTGGAGGGACTTTCCGCTGTCCCCTCAGCTGGCCAAAGACGCTCCCTCTGAGACTCCGTTTTATACATCAGTACAAACAAGTTACATACTGTCCCTCTGATGTAGTTAGTTGACACCCTCTGGCAGAGCCGGTTTCCACCTATCACCTGGTACATCTCTATCCATCACACTTTCATCCTGACCTTATCTTTAGGGTGGGTCAGCATGTTCCTGTTATCTTTGGGGAATGTGTTGGTATCGTGGTGTTCTGGTACCACCCTCTTGAAATGTGTTTGTGTGAATGCTCTGTGCCTACCACCTCCTAGGAATGTGTTTTGGCAATATCAGCCCTGTTCTTGCCAGATTCTGTGAGCAGGGCCTTATTTTGTTTTCTATCAGCAAAGGTTTGACCACTACTTTTAGCTCAGGCCTCTGATACTAGGGCTTATGTTTCAGACCCTCTTCCGACTACATTCCCCCACTTTCTGTCTTTTTATGGGGAGGATGTTTACCCATCATCTCAAAAAAGCATAATGCATGGACTGAAGATGACCCAGTGGGCTAAACACTGTTATGTGGTCACCTTACTTTACCATCCATACATTCATGCCCTATCTGTCCCGTAGTCTGCACATTCCCTTGTATGACTGATGGAGAGATTTTATTTTCCAATTGATTGTAGTCCCTTACGGCGGGCCTGGGAATGTTAGGCCCAGGGCTTTGATTGAGCCCAAGAGGCACTCCTAAATAATTAATATATATGAATAATATGGATATGGCGCATATATTTGTAGTGTACGTGGGTATATATGTAGAGTATGTATGTGTACATATGACACCACCTTATAGTCAAGCATAATAATCGTTTTCCAATCTGTTATTGGGGTTTGGCCCTAGTGGTACTGCAGATAGCAACACATCCTATTAGGCCATTTACAGTTACCGCCTGTATTATTTTTGGTAGTAGGCTGAGTGTTTTGAAGTACTGAGATAGGTATTACTACAGTGTGTTTTACAGTGCTATGTATATGAGAAGTACAAGAAATGTTGAGTAGTGACATTACAAATGAGGCCTTTACATATAAATATTTGTAGTTAGTTACTGCCTGGTACTGTCCATTCATGTTATAGGTTATCCTTACTGCTCGTTGTCACTCTGATAAGTTTTGCTGGGCAGGAATCAGGAACGGCTATCTTCTCTGCTGCATTGCTCTGTGATACCCCATTTGTTGATGTAGAGCCAGTTGTTCCTTATGGACACTGTCTTCCAGATAATCTGCTGAGTGGACAGTAACCAACTGATCAAATATTGCTGTGCCAGGGTTTAGTGTTGGTACCCAGACACTGAACAAGATTGTTTTGAATAAAATGTGTCTTGCTTGGGATGCAGAGTCACTGACCCCAAAGTATGACTGGTCCTACCAGGGAATTTGTTTACTACTGTGGAACTTAATTTCTTTACCAATTTGTTTTTCTTGCCTTCATATTGTTTTCTGCCGTTCGTGTGTCGGTTAAGCAGTTTAGCAATGTTATGCTCATTGTAAATGCTGTACAGCAGCAATACAACAGTACAGCAATAGTACAACAATATAGCAGTAATACAGTTGCTTTTACACAGCCGCTTTTACACAGCCAAATTCAAATTAAATGACAGTTGTTTCTAGCTGATTGCCAATGTCATTGTCTAACTGTGGTAGATTGAGGTGTAGTTGACCAGTCTCTTATTTATAAATCTCTTCATTTTTCTTTTCTTGATGCTTGGTGGTTTCTTCACTGTATACGGATACCTTCTGATACTTTTGTGGTGTGATATCTTCTGGTGTCTTTAGTCTGTAGGATGCAATCTTAAACAGCTTGAGGCTGAGTCTACACTTGCAGAGTTTTTGTGCTGTCAGTTTCACCGGTGAAAGAAAAGCGCTGGCTTGTGTGCTCACTTACTTCCACAAGCATCACTGTGTGTTTACATTTGCAGCACTTCCATGCTGATGAGAGCAGTGCACTGAGGGCACTATCCCACAGCGCAGCTCTCTCCGTTTTGACGATAGGTCTTGTGGGAAGGGGGGGAGGGGGAGGATGATTGTGGGGCATCCTGGGTCCCTGCACAGCCTCCTCTCCCCAAACACTGATCAGCACCTTTAGCTCAGCATTGCTCCAAGCCAGGGAGCAGTCATTGTCACCTGGCCAGATGACAAGTGAGCACCTGCCAAAAAAACAGGAAGGGAGTTTACAGGGGGAGGGGTGGATGTCTGTTTACCTGGCGTCAGAGCAGCAGAGCTGCTGGCCAGAGTGGTCACCTAGGCACTGTGGGATATCCTCCGGAGGCTAAAAGCTCTGTAAACAGGAAGAACGTGTCTTCACTTGCGCATCACTGGCAAGAGCTGTACGCCCCTCGTGCAGATGGTTTTCTTTTTGCAGTGAAACTTCAAACTTTCTGTGAAGAACATGAGAGCATAAGCTTTCGTGGGCTACAGCCCACTTCATTGGATGCATAGAATGGAACATATAGTAAGAACATAGATATATACACATACAGAGAAGTTGGAAGTTCCATACAAACTTCAAGAGGCTAATTAGGTAAGATGAGTTATTATCAGCAGGAGAAAAAAACTTTTGTAGTGATGATCAACATGGCCCATTTAGACAGTTGACAAGAAGGTGTGAGGATACTTAACTTAGGGAAATAGATTCAATATGTGGAATGACCCAGCCACTCCCAGTCTCTGTTCAAACCCAAGTTAATGGTATCTAGTTTGCATATTAATTCAAGCTCAGCAGTTTCTCATTGGAGTCTGTTTCTGAAGCCTTTCTCTTGCAAAATTGCCACCCTTAAATCTTTTACTGAGTGGCCAGAGAGGTTGAAGTGTTCTCCTCCCAGTTTTTGAATGTTATGATTCCTGATGTCAGATTTGTGTCCATTTATTCTTTTGCGTAGAGACTGTCCGGATTGGCCAATGTACATGGCAGAGGGGTATTGCTGGCGCATGATGGCATATATCACATTGGTACATGTGCAGGTGAACGAGCCCCTGATGACATGGCTAATGTGATTAGGTCCTATGATGGTGTCACTTGAATAAATATGTGGACAGAGTTGGCATCGGACTTTGTTGCAAGGATAGGTTCCTGGGTTAGTGGTTCTGTTGTGTGGTGTGTGGTTGCTGGAGAGTATTTGCTTCAGGTTGGGGAGTTGTCTGTAAGTGAGGGCTGGTCTGTCTCCCAAGATCTGTGAGAGTGAGGGATCATTTTTCAGGATAGGTTGCAAATCTTTGATGATGCGCTGGAGAGGTTTTAGTTGGGGGCTGAAGGTAATCACTAGTGGAGTTCTGTTATTTTCTTTGTTGGGCCTGTCCTGTAGTTGGTGACTTGCGGGTACTCTTCTGGCTCTCCCAGTCTGTTTCTTCACTTCAGTAGGTGGGCATTGTAGTTTTAAGAATGCTTGATAGAGATCTTGTAGGTGTTTGTCTCTGACTGAGGGATTGGAGCAAATGCGTTTGTATCGTAGAGCTTGGCTATAGACAATGGATCATGTGGTGTACTGGATGGAAGCTGGAAGCATGTAGGTAAATATTGTGGTCAGTAGGTTTCTGGTATAGGATGGTGTTTGTGTGACCATCACTTATTAGCACAGTAGTGTCCAGGAAATGGACCGCTTGTATGGATTGGTCTAGGCTGAGGTTGACGGTGGGATGGAAATTGTTGAAATCATGGTGGAATTCCTCTAGGGCTGCTTTTCCATGGGTCCAGACAATGAATAGGTCATCAACGTAGCGCAAGTAGAGTAGCGATTTTAGGGGACGAGAGCTAAGGAAGTGTTGTTCTAAGTCAGCCATAAAAGTGTTAGCATACTGTGGGGCCATGCGGGTACCCATAGCAGTGCCATTGACTTGAAGGTATACATTGTCCCCAAATGCGAAATAGTTGTGGATGAGGACAAAGTCACAAAAGTCAGCCACCAGGTTTGCCGTGACATTATCAGGGATATTGTTCCTGATAGCTTGTAGTCCATCTTTGTGTGGAATGTCGGTGTAGAGGGCTTCTACATCTATAGTGGCCAGGATGGTGTTTTCAGGAAGATCACCAATGGATTGTAGTTTCCTCAGGAAGTGAGTGGTGTCTCAAAGATAGCTTGGAGTGCTGGTAGCATAGGGCCTGAGGAGAGAGTCAAAAAGGCTGAAAAAGGAGGTGCTGTCGTCGTCATGAATAAGTTGGAATATGAACAAGAGGCTGTTAGGCAGCTCTCTAACTCCACGTTCTACAGGCCATTATCCTCTGATCCCACTGAGGATTACCAAAAGAAACTACACCATCTGCTCAAGAAACTCCCTGAAAAAGCACAGGCATTCACTGTGCAGACCCATGCCTAGAACCCAGACCAGGGGTATTCTGTTTGCTATCCAAGATCCATAAACCTGGAAATCCTGGACGCCCTATCATCTCAGGCATTGGCACCCTAACAGCAGGATTGTCTGGCTATGTGGACTCTCTCCTCAGGCACTACGCCCTCCTTCATCTCCGAGTCTAAGGCCTAGTGCCCTCGTCCATCGAAGTGCATCTGGCAGCCATATCAACCTTCCTCCCGCCTGTCCAGGGCCACACAGTATTTTCTCACGCCATGATCGGCTGATTCCTTAAGGGCTTAGATCGCATCTGTCTGTATGTTAGGCCCCCTGTTCCACAGTGGGACCTGAACTTGGTCCTGGCCAGGCTGACAGGGCCTCTATTTGAGCTGCTTATCACATGCTCCTGGTCCCACCTTTCATGGAAAGTAGCCTCTCTTGTGGCAATCACGTCTGCTAGGAGGGTCTCGGCGCTCCAGGCCCTGACCTCCTAACCCCCGTATATGGTATTTCATAAAGCTAAGGTGCAGCTCCACCCACACCCTTCGTTCCTTGCCAAGGTGGTCTCCACCTATCATATGAACCAAGACATTTTACTTCCTTCAGTCCTAAGCCTCACACGTCTAGTGAGGAGCGCTGTCTCCACATGCTAGATGTGAGACAGGCCCTGGCTTTTTACCTGAAATGAACAAAACCATTCAGGAAGTCTTCACAGCTGTTCATCAGTATGGCTGAACGAATGAAGGGTTGACCGATCTCCACTCAGTGGCTCTCCAGCTGGATCACTTCATGTATCTGTACTTCTTATGACCTGGCGGGAGTTCCCCCGGAGCTGATTGTGAGAGCACACTCGACAACGGTGCAAGCCTCGTTGGCCACCCTTTGGCTCACGTCCCTATTCAGGACGTTTGTAGGGCTGCTACATGGTCATCAGTCCACACGTTCACCTCGCACTGTGCGATCGTCTCCCAGACCAGGAAGGACGCCGGGTTCGGCAGGGCAGTGCTCCGTCCTGAGTGTCTGTGAACTACTTACCTCCAACAGGTATAGTTTGGGAATCACCTACTGTGGAATGCACATGAGCAATCACTCGAAGAAGAAAAGATGGTTACCTTTTCCATAACTTGTGTTTTTCAAGATGTGTTGCTCATCCATTCCACATCCCACTCTCCTTCCCCAGCAAGAAGGAACTGAGGGTCGGGGGAGCGCGCAGCACCCCTTATACCGTGCCATGGTAGTGCCATTCCAGGGGTCACTAGGGGTGCTCCCCTACAGGTACTGCTAAGGGAAGAACTTCAGGCATGTGGCAAGCACAGACACCTACTGTGGAATGGACATGAGCAACACATCTCGAAGAACACCAACTGTCTTTCCTGCCCTGATGTCTTGCAGATTAAAGACACACACAAACAAAAAGCATAGTGGATGTGAATGCATGCAGACAAATGAATATGGACCAGCAATATTACGTGGAGTGTAGTTTAAAAATAAAATAACTGGGATTAGAGGTAGGGAGTAGGGAAAGGAAAGAGGGGAAAGAGGAGAATCACATATTGCTTGCCAAACCATGATTAGCAGGATGTCTGTTGTAGGTGGTATTGCAGTGGGGAACCCTAAGGAGGGATTTTAGTGGGGAGTTTTTTCCATGCATGAGAAAAAGAGGAGTGATGATAAGGGAGAAGCTGACTGGTAGGTAGCAAAGGCTGGGAATACTAGCAGAGCAAAGGGAGAGGGCTGACTTCTCAATAGGTTACTAGGTAAGCTAAGATTGGCATAGATATGAAGGGCTTTAAGAGTAAAGACAAACTTTTATTTGTGGAGGCAAAGGGGGAGTCAGTGCAGGGACTCAGAGTGGGAGAAGGGGTTAATATGGTTAGAGTGACATGCCAGGAACATAATTTTAGCAGCAGGATAATGAATACACTCTGAGAGCAGAGACTCTGAAATTTGGCCAGAAAGAGGGCATTTCAGACTTGAGTGAGAAAAGTTTCATTGGGATGGGTGAGGGCAGAAGCCAGATCAGCAAGGACCAATAATGGAATTAGATGGTAATGCCAGATGGCACTTGCATACTGCACATTCAGTTAGTTTGGAGAGGAAGGATAGAACAGATTTTGGGCAGTAATTCGAACTGAACACAATAATTCAGTGGTGGTCTCCCTCCCCAATGCTATATTCAGAGATATTGCCTCCCTAGGTCTACTTGAAATTCCCCCCCTTAATATATGCAAGCATCATTTTAATTGTTTTCACTTTTGCATTGCACTGGGAACTCATGTTCAGTTGGCTATCCTCCATGCCCCCTGAATCCTTTTTAGAGATCCTGCTTTCTAAGCTGCAGTTCCCCATTCTATAAATTATGTCCCATTTCTTTGTTCTTAGATGTATTACTTTGCATTTGGTATTATTAAAATGCTTGTAGGATTCTTCCAGCTTACCACGCGATTCAGATAGTTCTGTATAAGAGACCTTGGGTTTGTCATCATTTGCCACTCCACCAATCTTTGTGCAATCTGCGACCTTTATCAGCAATGGTTATAGAATTTCTTCTAGCTCACTTATTAAAAAGTATAGAGTAGCATTAGGAAATGAACAGATTCCTGCAGTTCTCCATATAACCATATCCATTTTATGATGATTCACCATTAGCAGTTATATTTTGAAATCAGCCAATATTGAACCAAACCTGTAGTCTTATCAAAAAATGGTAGTTTTCTTGACAAAACCATTTTCCATAAAACAGTGATGCTGGGCATTAATTATGTTACCATCCCTCAGTTCTTTGTCTCATATCCGCCGTTCTATTCTTTTGTCCAGGACTGATGTCTGGCTAATGCCACTAGTAATACTAGCCCATTTCATCAGATGCATCCGATGAAGTGAGCTGTAGCTCACGAAAGCTTATGCTCAAATAAATTGGTTAGTCTCTAAGGTGCCACAAGTCCTCCTTTTCTTTTTGCGGATACAGACTAATACGGCGGCTACTCTGAAACCTTTCTTATTCATGATACTACTGGCCAGGGATTTTTCACTGATATCTTTAATCTTCCCTTTTATTAATTGTATGCATTTCTGTTACTTTGAATCTACTGATGTTACCATTTATGTTGTGGTAGCCCCTAAAGGCCACAATTTGGTTAGGCCAAGTTATACTAGGAGCTGAACAGATGTAATAAATGAGTGTCTGTGCCTCAAAGAGCTTAGTCTGGAAAACAAGACATAACACGTTGACAAGACAAGTGGTCTGCATTGGGGGATACAGGGGAGACAAGGTGATAATAGATGTGTGCAGTTCTTAGCCAGTTAGTAGCAGTGATCATAACTTCTCACCTGCCTATTCATTATCAGGTAGTAGTTTTATGTGTGCATTCCAGCAGAGGTGAGTTTTGAGGAGGAATTTGAAGGAGGAAGGGTGATGGCTTTACAGATTTTGATTGGGAGCTTTTCCTAAGGGTGGTCTGAGAAAAAGCATGGAAGTGCTTGTTGAAGAAATAGGTGATGGAAGTTAACATCATCACTAGAACAGAAAAGGTGGGGTTCAGCCTGATGAGAGGAAAATTGTGGAGGGGTTTGAAAGTAAGGATGAGAAATTTTGTGCTGGATGCAGTCGAAGTGGTGAAGCTCTTGGAGAGATGTCAAGAGTGGACGTTGATATAGGTGGAGACCAAGAGCCAGGAAGATGATTGCAGTAGCAGCACTTTAAATAGCTCTGAGAAGTTGAGATTGCCGTATTGAGTGGGGCAGAGAAGTTGAGATTGCCGTACTGAATGGGGCAGAGAAGAAAGTTCAGGTCTTGGAGATCTTCAGGAAGAAACAGTAAGATTTAAACATGGCTTGGATGTGTGGGTCACTGGAGAGGTTTAGATCAAAGATGAAGCCAAAACTATGGCCTACTGACAAGTAAGATGGTGGTGATATCCACCATGACTGATAATGGTAGGAGGGGAGGGCTTTGAGGGAAAAGTCAGGCCATTTCAAGTTTCAGGTGAGGGCTAGGCACCAGGAAGAGTTTCGATGGAGGGAGATCTGCATAGAGATATCAGTCAATGCCATGTATGTGGCCAGTCAAAGAACTATGATGTGATTGGAATAACAGAGACTTGGTGGGGTAGCTCACATGACTGGAGCACTGTCATGAATGCGTATAAACTGTTCAGGAAGGACAGGCAAGGGAGGAAAGGTGGAGGAGTTGCACAGTATGTAAGAGAGCAGAATGATTGCTCAGAGCTCCAGTATGAAACTGGAGAAAAGCCTATTGAGAGTCTTTGGGTTAAGTTTAGAAGTGAGAGCGACAAGGGTGATGTCATGGTGGGCGTGTGCTATAGACCGTCAGACCTGGAGGATGAGGTAGATGAGGCTTTCTACAGGCAATTAACTGAAGTTTCCAGAACACAGGCCCTGGTTCTAATGGGGGACTTCAATCACCCTGACATCTGCTGGGAGAGCAATACAGCAATGCACAGAAAATCCAGGAAGTTTTTGGAGAGTGTTGGGGGCAATTTCCTAGTGCAACTACTGGAGGAACCAACCAGGGGCCGTTCTCCTCTTGACCTGCTGCTTACAAACAGGGAAGAATTGGTAGGGGAAGTAGAAGTGGGTGGCAACCTAGGCAGCAGTGACCATGAGATGGTTGAGTACAGGATCCTGAAAAAAGGAAGAAAGGAGAGTAGCAAAATACAAACTCTGGACTTCAGAAAAGCAGACTCTGATTCCCTTAAGGAACTGATGGGCAGAATCCCTTGGGAGGCGAATATGAGGGGGGAAAGGAGTCCAGGAAAGCTGGCTGTATTTTAAAGAAGCCTTATTGAGGGCGCAGGAATGTGCAGAAAGAATAGCAAATAGGGCAGACGACCAGCTTGTCTTAACAGTGAAATCTTCAGTGATCTTAAACACAAAAAGGAAGCTTACAAAAAGCGGAAACTTGGACAGATGACTAGGGAGGAGTATAAAAATATTGCTCGAGTATGTAGGGGAGTAGTCAGGAAGGCCAAAAGACAACTGGAGTTGCAGCTAGCAACGGATGTGAAGGGTAACAAGAAGGGTTTCTACAGGTATTTTAGCAACAAGAAAAAGGTCAGGGAAAGCGTGAGACCCTTAATGAATGGGGGAGGCAACCTAGTGACAGATGATGTGGAAAAAGCTGAAGTACTCAATGCTTTTTTTTGCCTCTGTCTTCACAGGCAAGGTCAGCTCCCACACTGCTGTCCTGGGCAACACAGTATGGGGATGAGGTGAGCAACCCTCAGTGGTGAAAGAACAGGTTAAGGACTATTTAGAAAAGCTGGACATGCAGAAGTCCATGGGTCCAGATCTAATGCATGCGAGGGTGCTGAGGGAGATGGCTGATGTGATTGCAGAGCCATTGGCCATTATCTTTGAAAACTCATGGCGATCGAGGGAGATCCTGGACATTTGGAAAAAGGTAAATATAGTGCCCATCTTTTAAAAAGGGAAGAAGGAGAACTTGGGCAACTACAGACAGGTCAGCCTCACCTTAGTCCCTGGAAAAATCATGGAGCAGGTCCTCGAGGAAACGATTTTGAAGCACTTGGAGGAGAGAAAGGTGATCAGGAACAGTCAACATGGATTCACCAAGGGCAAGTCATGCCTGACCAACCTGATTGCCTTCTATGATATAACTGGCTCTGTGGATATGGGGAAAGCAGTGGACCTGATATATTTTGACTTTAGCAAAGCTTTAGATATGGTCTCCCACAGTATTCTTGCCAACAAGTTAAAACAGTATGGATTGGATGAATAGACTATAAGGTGGATAGAAAGATGGCTAGATTGTCAGGCTCAGTGGGAAGTGATCAACAGCTCAATGTCTAGTTGGCAGCAGGGTGCCCCAGAGGTTGGTTCTGGGGCCGGTTTTATTCAACATCTTTATAAATGATTTGGATGATGGGATGGATTGCACCCTCAGTAAGTTCGCAGATGACACTAAGCTGTGGGGAGAGGTAGATACTCTGGAGGGTAGGGATAGGGTCCAGAGTGACCTAGACAAAGTGGAGGATTGGGCCAAAAGAAATCTGATGAGGTTCAACAAGGACAAGTGCAGAGTTCTGCACTTAGGACGGAAGAATCCCATGCACCGCTAGAGGCTGGGGACCGACTGGCTAAGCAGCAGTTCTGCAGGAAAGGACCTGGGGATTACAGTGGATGAGAAGGTGGATATGAGTCAGCAGTGTGCCCTTGTTGCCAAGAAGGCTAACTTGGGCTGCGTATTTTAGGATCATTGCCATCAGATCGAGGGAAGTGATTATTCCCCCTCTACTCGGCACTGGTGAGGCCACATTTGGAGTATTGCGTCTAATTTTGGGCCCCCCACTACAGAAAGGACGTGGACAAGTTGGAGAGAGTCCAGCGGAGGGCAACAAACATGATCAGGGGGCTGGGGCACATGACTTATGAGGAGAGGCTGAGGGAACTGGGATTGTTTAGTCTGCGGAAGATAAGAGTGAGGGGGGATTTGATAGCAGCCTTCATCTACCTGAAGGGGGGTTCCAAAGAGGATGGAGCTAGGCTGTTCTCAGTGGTGGCAGATGACAGAACAAGGAGCAATGGTCTCAAGTTGCTGTCGGGGAGGTTGAGGTTGAATATTAGGAAAAACTATTTCCGTAGGAGGGTGGTGAAGCACTGGAATGGGTTACCTAGGGAGGTGGTGGACTCTCCATCCTTAAAAGTTTTTAAGGTCAAGCTTGACAAAGCCCTGGCTGGGATGATTTAGTTGGGGTTAATCCTGCTTTGAGCAGGGAGTTGAAAGAGACCTCAGGAGGTCATCTATTCCAACTCTAATTTTCTATGATTCTGTGTGGATGAGATCACCCAGAGATAGGGTATAAAGGAACAATAGGAGAGGGGAGCTGAGGCATTGCTTTCAGCTTCCCTTTTTTCCACTTGTTATTTACATTTGGAATGTTTATTTTACAACCATAAGGGCGAAACATAATTGCCTTTTCAAGCCCTAAGGGGGAGGGGAGGGGAAAGGGCATCAAAATTATGTAATTCCTTAAATTTTTGGGTGTAAATAAAGTTCTTCTCCACTACTTTCTTCCTGATTTCCTAGACCATTTTAAATTGGTGTTTGGGGTTGGCAATAAAGCTTTGATTTTGAAAACTTAAAACACCCCAGTATCCTGACCATTCCTGAGCAAAACCTTGTCTTTCAGATGAGACATAAAATCAAAGTTTTGTCCTCTTATGGGTCATTTACAATCCAATTCACTTTTCACAAAAGTAGAGATGTAGTTTGCATATTTACCATTGTGCTTGCCTAAAATAAACCCTATTGATTCAGTTGTATATAGCATTCTTGACTTAATGTAATGTTCCTCAGTGCTTTTAAACAGTTTTTGTGTTTGACCTGGAAGGTGGCTGCATTTCAGTGGTGGATGAAATGATCATGTAGTTGTGTATCATCTGATGTTTGAGAAGGGCTTTGAATTCTAAAGGATGTGAGGTGCTGTTTAAATAAAACATGGTAGTGGTGGTAGTTTCTTATTAGATACACTTGGTCCAGAAGAAGGGTTCTCTTCTGTTGACTGCTTTGTAAGAGAGATTCAGCCATGGCTACATCTACCTTACAAAATCTCAAATCTTTGCATTGCTTGGGAAATTTTGTTGTTCTACAGATGGAGAGCTGAGAGACAGGAAATTTAAGTGATTTGGCCAAGATCATTCAGGGAATCTATGGCAGAGGTGGAGCTGAACCCAGATTTCCTAACTATGAGATCCTTTTCATTCTAGTAATGATGTAACATAATTTAATGTAAATTCAAAGAAAAGACTATCTGCCACTGTTTTTCAGAGAATGCATTGACACATGAACACAAAAGTGTTTGTTTTGCGAATATTGATATATTATGTTTAAAAACCAACAAACACTACTCTTGAGCTGCATAGCCTGTAACAGTGGAATAATCCATTATTTCCAGCAATTGTCTGTTTGCTAATTGTTTCTCTGAGTTGTTCCCACTAGGTAGGTAGAAGCTGTCAATCAAGGCTCAACAAAGGGAGAAACTAAACCCCAGTAACCCTATGGATCGGGAGGTTGGGGCTGGCAGAAAAGCGGTTTTGGTTAGAGGGCACTAGAAGTTTTGGCTGCCTTTTTAAAGTGTATGTGCTCTATCTGATGCTTATTTGATGGGGGACTAATTCAGTTATAGGTTCTTACCTGTTTCATGCTATCTTTCGTTGGAGCAACAACTTCTGCCAGGTCACAAAAATGGTGAATGTAAAAAAGGATTAGTAAATCCTGTCACTTGGACAACTGCTCCATCATGTTGCAGCCTTGCATTGAAGGGACACTGTCTTTTTTGCTCCCAGTCCCCTGCAGAGCAAAAAGGTTTGTCGGATTCAGGCGAGGACCCACAGGGAGAGGCTGAGTCCCCCCACGGTGGTATGGGTCACACAGAATCAGCTGGTGAGCGCGACTTTGAGCTTCCTGCTCCCGCTGTTGCCTCAGTCAGTGCTCTGATTCCTGCTTCTGAAGCCCAGCTTGCTCCTATTCAACAAGAACTGGCAGGGGTAAGTGCGAACGTACCGAGTACTTCTGCTGCTGAGGGGATTTAATTTTTTTAAAATTCTGTCCATTTCCCTAAAGGGGTTAAGTGATTGCTGTTAACTTTAGGTAATAAGTCTCATTGTTAATAGTTTTCCCAGTTTCTGTATTACTCCCTCCAGTAAAGCCAGTAGTTCAGCTGGTAGAAATAAAAGTTCTTCTATAATAGGACTCTTTTAGTAGGGAGAGTTTTAAGAGACCGGTCCTTTATCAAAAATCTCTTCAAAGGGTAAAAAGAGATGTAGTGCTTCCAGGAGCAAGAATTTTCCCAAGCCAGAAGGGGAGGTGGAGAGGGGGGTTAGGGAGGGAGTTCGCAATAATCTGAAAAGCAATGGAAGTAGCTATTGTCCAGTTATCTGTGAAAGAAGGGGATTTTTCTGACAGTAGGTCATAATCCTCCAGTACAATAAAGCAAGAAGAGCTAAAGAGCATGTCATTCGCCCGTTTTAGAGGATGTAATTTAGAAGCTGAAAGAGAATTTCCTAATGCAGGCAGAAGAGTGAAACTGTAGATTTGAAAAAAAAAAATGTAAATTCAGTTCAGAAAAGTAGGTAAAGTTGTGGCTTTGTTGGCTAAAGACTGTGATCCTTGCAGAATAGGAGACACTATTTTCAGAAAGATCAAATGGACAGACTGGTGTTACCATGTAATCTGTCAAAGCTATTCTAGTATAGCGCTTAGAGACGAAGGACAGTACACCAATCTGGACAAAACTGAAAAGTCCTTAATGAGAGAGTCTCTGTAAAGCCTTTTTATGAGATGCCTCTGTGAAAATGCAGAGATTTTCAGATGGGCTGTGTGTTCAAATAAGGTTGCTAAATATCATTGGCTGAGACAATGGAAAGCTGATACCCAAATGAAATAGTTGCTAGTATCCTCTAAATTGGCCAGGAAAAGATTCTTTGGACAGCCCTTCAAGAAAGTGAAGCCCAGAGAAAAGAAAATAGCATTGTTATCTGTCGAACTCTTTTAGAGTTCAAGTTCTTATAAAATCTAAGTAGTCCTATTGTCAGGCTAATTAACCCAGAGTTTGAATAGATTCTGGACATGCAAGAACAGTCTTTGGAGTCAGCATCTGGAAGAGAGATCATACAGGAGTTGGGTCTCCAAGCGGACTCTGACAGCTAATTGTCCTTTGTGACGATCATCAGAGCTTTCAAAGAACCCTCAGGAAGATGGGAGCTATTTACTCACTTCTGTGGGGGAGAATGACATTCAGCAATGGCCAATAATTGACCTCTGGAAGTAGGTTCTATCAAATACTCTCAGGATTCCTCTTGATTTCTAGAACAAGATGCAATTAATCTCTTGCCTCAAAATATACTACAGAACCCCTAGCTTTTTTCTGTGCATCTTCTGAGTGCTGATATCACTAAATTCCTGGTTCCATCATAGGCTTTCAGAACATAATTCATCATTCATGTCCCTCAGAAGGCTGGGGAAGTAAGGCTAATTCTAGACCTGGAGGAATTGTAAGTAATGTTGATCTGGCAGTGCACCTAGCACTACTATTACCTGTAGAGACAGACAGACATTGGCTAGGTTCCCTGTTTGTCAAGTTTACCCTTCGTATCGTGGGGATGGAGGGCTTTGAGAGCTGGTTTCAGTTCCTTGATTTTCTGCTAGTCGTCTGGCCCAGGTTAGCGTACACCAGAGGCTGCTCTAATCTGCACTAGCTTGCAACGGTGCCCAAGGGATCATCTGCTAGCTGAATTTACCTGGAGGAAAGTGTGCTCAGGTCTCTCCTTCCCACTCTCTGCAAGTGAGGCTGCAGGGCATGTGGCATGGTAACTAGCTATGTAAGCTCAACTCCATCTAGGAGAATGCATCTACAGGCTCTGTCCCAGCGCTCTAAAAAACCCACCTCCATGAGGAATGTAGCTACCAGCACTGGGAGCATGGCTTTGTTTACACTGGCGCTTTACAGCACTGTAACTTGCTGCGCTCAAGGGGGTATTTTTTCACACCCCTGAGTGAAAAAGTTGCAGCACTGTAAAGTGCCAGTGTAGACAAGCCCTAAATTCTGCCTGTTTTGCCATGACCCTTTAACAATGATGTATGTAAACAAATTATTGTAGCAGCCAGGCAAGATACTAACAAACTTCAACTGGACTTTATTTTTTTAAAGTGGAAACCTCTTTTCCAAGCTGCTGCTGCTGCACCCTCAATAGCTCTCCCTCAGACTCTTCAACTCCTCCCCCCTCCTGCCTGTTTCCTATCCTTTCAGACTCCCAACAGCCAGTGCTCCCAATTCTAATCATTACAAGCAACATCTAAACACCACATTCCCTGCTCTGTTAAGAAACTTTCCCAATTACAATAAACATTGTTGTTCTAACCACAGGAACAAATAGGAAGCAAGGCACTATACTGTTGATGGAATTATTACACTAAAAACACTATAGATACTATATAACATAGTCTCTAGCCCAGACAGGTGGTTGTCTGGGTCTGACAGGCTGTCTCTCAAGCCCTGGTTCCAGTGCAATGTCTTGTTGTGTTGATACTACGGTGAAGTCATCCAATGCAGACTGGGTGTTGGCATAATCTCCTCTTGGTGCATAGGCAGGTGCAAGATAAGAAGCATTCCATACCCACCCATCAGAAAGTCGATAGGTGTAAGCTCCCTTCTTTTCTCTATGATTTTAAGATGAACTGTGAATTTATGGTCCCCTTTGCATAAAATTACAGGTTTTCGTATCCTAACGAAGGAACCACACTGGAACTTTGGTTCCTTAGCACGCTGCCGCTTGTTTGTGAAAGCCTTATCCTTTGCTTGGTTCTGTTCAACTGTTTTTCTCTTGTAATTGTTTGTCTGCAGCGATAGTGAACTTTTCTGCAAAGGACTCACAGCCTGGACTGTACCTCCTGTATCCATGCCCATTATTTTGGCTTCAGCTGTAGCTGACTCAGTCTGGGTAGCAATGGTTATTGCTTTTTCTAGTGTAAATTGCGTTTCTAGAAGTAAACGTTTTCTTACACGAAGCATGGTTGTTTTCTCAATGAGTGGTCTCTAATCATCTCATCTACCATATTCCCAAAGTCACAAGTTACAATCAGACTCCTCAGGGAAGCAATATACTGCATTATAGTCTCCCCTGGTTTCTGCTCATGCTGGCAAAATCTGTAGCGATTAGCTACTACATTCACTTTTGTTTCAAAAAAGTTCTTTAATGCAGTGAGTGCAGTCTCATATTTATCATCTGCAAGGGGAAAAGTGTAAAATATACACTGCCCTTCTGCTCTAAGGCAGTGGATTAGCAGAGCATGCTTGCTTTCTTCAGAAATCTCTGTAGCACTGATTGCAAGCAGGTAAGTCTCAAACATATGGATCCAGGCAGTAAAAGCAATTGGAGGATCACCAGGGCTTTGTAGAAAGGGTGCAGGTGGGTTCAGAGGCAGAAGATCCCACCCTCATCACCAAAATGTTGTAGTAGCCAGGCAAGGTACTAACAAACTTCAACAGGACTTTAAAAAATAAAGTGGAAACCTCTTTTCCAAGCTGCTGCTCAGTAGCTCTCCCTCAGCCTCTTCAACTCCTCCTCCCTCCTTCCTGTTTCCTGTCCTTTCAGACTCCCAACAGACAGTGCTCCCAATTCTAATAATTACAAGCAACGTCTAAACACCACAAAAATATGGAATTTAAGGACACAATGGACAAATAAAGAAAAGATAGTGTTTGTGTGCATTGAAGAGAATATGCTGTCTCTTCAGGCCATGCATTTTACAGGAGAAAGACACTCAGGTGAATTGACTGAGCAGAAAGATGCTACAGGATGAATGACATCTGCATAGAGAAACATTAATGAATACCATTTTATTTAATTTACCATAAATGACCTCTGAAATGTAGTAATCCGAGGTTCTCTTCTTCATCAGGGAATAAATTGAAGTGCTTTGTGTAGATGCCATTTTATATGACTGGCTGCTGCATCTCCTTTTCCTCTAATTTCAAATGTGTATGGAGAGACTTTTGAGTCACCATGGTGGTTCCTTGGTGGTTCCTCTAACAGAGAAGGCCAGGGTCCTCAGTATTGTTTGTTGTTTTTGTACTACTATAAATGTTCATTGTCCTTTGCAAAACGCAGAATAGGACACAGCCCACAAAGAGCATAGTCTAACTCTTTGGTCTTAAAACAAACCCCCTCACCCACTTATCACTGGTGAATGGGAAGCCCCAGTTCTCTCCAGTTTTTGCAGTTTCAGGTTACTGTGTACAAGGGGTGGCAGAACTCTTATGCTTATGAAGATAACATTCCAGATGTTAAATGACTGTATGTTAATGTGGTGTTGTCTTTCTGACTCTGTAAACATGTGACAGCCCACTGCCTCTGCAGCTGCTTCTGTTTACCAACCAGCAGCAAAGTAAAATTAAGATTCTGGGCAGCAATGAAACTGTCAATAAACTTGTCAATATGATGCGTCTGTTTGAGAAAGCATTTGGAAGGTTGGAGTAGAGGCTAAAGTAGTGGAGAGATGCAGCAGCCAGGATGCTGTGAAGGAGGAGAGGAAAGCTCCTCACAGCAAGAAGGGGTGGAATTGCATTTTTTTCAGACTTGCTAACTAGAGACTAATACAACAGGTGAAGCCTTTAAGCAGTGTCCAGTTTCAAAGATGACAAGGCATTTAGATGTACTGTCTGAGTCCTTTGAAACATCAAGACCTAGAACACTATATCCTGGTCCCCATGTGGTCTGCAATTCTGTAGGAGTAGACTTTGCTGTGGAACTCACCCTTTGCCACAGAATTGCTCTCAAGTATCTAAGCTTTAAATTAGAAGGCTTGTTTCTGGCCCTCATGTTTGTGAAGGAAACCTTGCTAATGTAACTGTGTAAACCAATGAAATGGTGTCTTCTGAGTTTGTAGGTAGCCTAAGACAACAGTTGTGAATTTTGCTAGTCATATCACTAGAGTGAAAGATCTGAAATCTAAAGACTGCAATTGAACTGTCAGCATTGAAAACTGTATCACTCATAATGGTAGCAAAAACATCCAGCTAATTCCACATGCCTGCAAACTGCTTCCCATGCCTCCAAAAGTGGCAACTGTCCCTGTCCCACTTGCTAAATACTACAGCTTCTCCTTACAGCTTCTGCAATGCAGCTGTTTTGTTAGTACAGAAATCTGAGATACTGAAAACTTGAATGTGTGGAGAATGTAAAATAGAATTTACCATCAAAATAAACAACGTTAGGACACTACTGCATAGATTGTATTTATCATACTTAATTTTAAAACACTCATTCTTTAATTTAAATGAAACTGAGACAAAATTGAGTTTCAACCTGCCATGGAGTACATGGACTATATACAATTACCTGGCTATTGAAGTGAGGTTCCTGTGTACCTTGACCTCATCAATCATATCATGCTGTATTTGACAAAAGGAGGAAATTGTCTTCTTAAGTGTATTCTAAATATTGGATTAGAATCAAGCACTATTTCTGGGAGAGAGAGTACCTGATCCTAGGAATATTCTTCAAGAACTATAAGAATGACTCAAAGTCTGGAAAACTCACCTTATGGTGAGAGACTTAAGAAGCTCAATGTTTAATTTATTCAAGAGAGGATTAAGAGGTGATCATAGTCTGCATGGGGAAGGTATTTCTGATAGTAAGAGGGCTCTTTAATCTAGCAGGAAAAAAGGTCCAGTTGTTGGAGGCTGAAAATAGACAAATTTACACTAGATATAAGATGTTAATTACCATCTTTGTTGAAAATTTATCATTGAAACAATTTACTTAGTGACGTGGTGGGTTCTCCATCATCCAGTCTTTAAGACTGGATGTCTTTCTTAAAAAAGAAGTTTTGGGATTGATGCAGAAATTACTGAGTGAGGTTCTGTGGCCTATGTTATGCAGGAGATCAGGTTAGATCAGTGGTTCCCAAACTGGGGTTCGTGAAATGTTACAGTGGGTTCTCAGGGAAAAAATTCCCTAATGGCTGACAGAGCTGTCCCTAGGGACCCCGGGGTCAGCAGCCCAGAGCCCCTGGACTTCCAAGAGCTAAGCACATCAAAGATAGCATATGTATCACACTGAGGAGATTTACACTTCAAGACTCCTTATAAGAAATGCAAAGGGAGGTGGATATTTTTTGCTGTTTTTAAAATGAAACAGGCAGCTAGTATTGTTTTAAAAATGATGATGAAGAACAAGTTTAAGCTTCGTTGTAATGTGCGTGGTTTGCCTGGACTGCTCAAGACCTGAATGCTTGTGTAGGAGGAATTCTTGATTTGAGTTGGCTTTTTAAATCCCTGCATGCTGTTTCACATCTGATACTCCTCGATGAAACGTAGGAGCCTTGTTGTATAACAGGCTTATTCAAAGTGATACAAGCGACGGATGTGAGATCTCGGAAGAGTGTTGCCGTTTTCATAATATAATAGATACTGTCATGATAAATAATAATTAATAATACATAGTGTGTAATCAGCATGTCATAAAAACCAATTTTATATGTCCAAGATCACTGCTTTTCTAATTTATACTGAGGTAAAGGAGAAAATTCTTGGAAATGTTTATTTTTAGGAGGGGGTTTGTGAGACTTGACATTTTAGTGAAAGGAGTTCATGGGTTGTTAAAGTTTGGGAACCACTGGGTTAGACTAAAGAAGACTGATTCTTGAGTTGTAGAAATTCAGTGATCTAAGTATTGGCACACTTAGAGCAGAAACTTTAGTAATGATGATGCCTTAATTTACCTTTAAATAAACATTAGGTTAATGTTGCAAAGTCAAGCACTCAAAAGCTGAGAAATGCCAGAATTAAAGTGGTCTGTGCGATCTTAATTTGTCCTCCTTTTGCATATGCATTTTGATAGTCTTTGATTACATGTTATACTGTCCCATTTCCCTCCCTGATCTCTCTCTGACCCAACTGGTTACAAGTTCTCCTCCCTAGGCTTCTGACCCAATCTGGGTCCTCCTTGACCCAGTCTCTTTGCCCAGCGAGTCCCGGTTCTCCCTATGGCTCCTTGTGAAATGTCTCCCTATCCTCTCCAACTGGTTCCCTTAGGTCTCCCCCTGCCCATTTGCCTCAGACCTAGTTTCCTTGCCAAGCTATTCCTAGTTGCTGCCACCTGCTAGCGTTCAGTCCCAGTCTCCATCCCTGCAGGCTCCTTGTCCCAGTCTGTTCCCTAGTCCTCCTCTGTACTGCCTGAGGTCCAGCTGTTGTCCCCTCTGCATTCAAATCACGTGTCTTCCTCCTCCGTGCTGACTGGGTGTCAGCAGGGAATACATGGAGAGCACAGGAGAAACTGGTTTCCTGCTTTCTGTTCCAGTGCTCAGTCTGGCCCCAGCCCAGAGCAGCCATTACAGGAAAAGTCCAGCTTTGCCCCTATAGCCTAGGGCTGGAGGATGCTCACTCACTTTGTGGGGATGGTGCATGCATTATCTAATCAGGAGTAAGAGCTGTGAAAGGCTCAGACATAGAATATATGTGTTGGAAGGGACTTCAGGAGGTCATCTAGTCCAACCCCCTGCTCAAAGCAGGACCAATCCCCAACTAAATCATCCCAGCCAGGGCTTTGTCAAGCCTGACCTTACAAACTGTAAAGGAAGGAGATTCCACCACCTTCCTAGGTAACGCATTCCAGTGTTTCACCACCCTCCTAGTGAAAAAGTTTTTCCTAATATCCAACCTAAACCTCCCCCACTGCAACTTGAGACCATTACTCCTTGTTCTGTCATCTGCTATCACTGAGAACAGTCTAGATCCATCCTCTTTGGAACCCCCTCTCAGGTAGTTGAAAGCAGCTATCAAATCCCCCCTCATTCTTCTCTTCTGCAGGCTAAACAATCCTAGTTCCCTCAGCCTCTCCTCATAAGTCATGTGTTTCAGTCCCCTAATCATTTTTGTTGCCCTCCGCTGGACGTTTTCCAGTTTTTCCACATCCTTCTTGTAGTGTGGGGCCCAAACTGGACACAGTACTCCAGATGAGGCTTCACCAATGTCGAATAGAGGGGAACAATCACGTCCCCCGATCTGCTGGCAATGCTCCTACTTATACATCCTAAAATGCCATCGGCCTTCTTGGCAACAAGGGCACACTGTTGACTCATATCCAGCTTCTCTTCCACTGTAACCCCTAGATCTTTTTCTGCAGAACTGCTGCCTAGCCATTCCGTCTCTAGTCTGTAGTGGTGCATGGGATTCTTCCTTCCTAAGTGCAAGATTCTGCACTTGTCCTTGTTGAACCTCATCAGATTTCTTTTGGCCCAATCCTCCAATTTGTCTAGGTCCCTCTGTATCCTATCCCTACCCTCCATTGTATCTACCTCTCCCTCCCAGTTTAGTGTCATCTGCAAACTTGCTGAGGGTGCAATCCACACTGTCCTCCAGATCATTTATGAAGATATTGAACAAAACCGGTCCCAGGACCGACCCTTGGGGCACTCCACTTGATACCGGCTGCCAACTAGACATGGAGCCATTGTTCACTACCCTTTGAGCCTGACAATCTAGCCAACTTTCTGTCCACTTTATAGTCCATTCATCCAGCCCATACTTCTTTAACTTGCTGGCAAGAATATTGTGGGAGACCGTGTCAAAAGCTTTGCTAAAGTTAAGGAACAACACGTCCACCGTGTTCCCCTCATCCACAGAGCCAGTTATCTTGTCATAGAAGGCAATTCGATTAGTCAGCCATGACTTGCCCTTGGTGAATCCATGCTGACTGTTCCTGATCACTTTCCTCTCCTCTAAGTGCTTCAGAATTGATTCCTTGAGGACCTGCTCCATGATTTTACCAGGGACTGAGGTGATGCTGACTGGCCTGTAGTTCCCAGGATCCTCCTCCTTCTCTTTTTTAAAGATGGGCACTACATTAGCTTTTTTCCAGTCTTCCGGGACTTCCCCCGATCGCCATGAGTTTTCAAAGATAATGGCCGATGGCTCTCCAGTCACATCCACCAACTCCTTTAGCACTCTTGGATGCAGCGCATCCAGCCCCATGGACTTGTGCTCGTCCAGCTTTTCTGAATAGTCCCGAACCACTTCTTTCTCCACAGAGGGCTGGTCACCTCCTCCCATGCTGTGCTGCCCAGTGCAGTAGTCTGGGAGCTGACCTTGTCCGTGAGGACAGAGGCAAAAAAACCATTGAGTACACTAGCTTTTTCCAGATCCTCTGTCACTAGGTTGCCTCCCTCATTCAGTAAGGGGCCCACACTTCCCTTGACTTTCTTGTTGCTAACATACCTATAGAAACCCTTTTTGTTACCCTTCACGTCTCTTGGTAGCTGCAACTCCAGGTGTGATTTGGCCTTCCTGATTTCACTCCTGCATCCCTGAGCAATATTTTTATACTCATCCCTGGTCATTTGTCCAATCTTCCACTTCTTGTAACCTTCTTTTTTGTGTTTAAGATCAGCAAGGATTTCACTGTGAGGCCAAGCTGGTCGCCTGCCATATTTACTATTCTTTCTACACATTGGGATGGTTTGTCCCTGTAACCTCAATAAGACTTCTTTAAAAAACAGCCAGCTCTCCTGGACTCCTTTCCCCTTCATGTTATTTTCCCAGGGGATCCTGCCCATCAGTTCCCTGAGGGAGTCACAGTCTGCTTTTCTGAACTTCAGGGTCCGTATTCTGCTGCCCTCCTTTCTTCCCTGTGTCAGGATCCTGAACTCGACCATCTCATGGTCACTGCCTCCCAGGTTCCCATCCACTTTAGCTTTCCCTACTAATTCTTCCTGGTTTGTGAGCATCAGGTCAAGAAGAGCTCTGCCCCAGTTGGTTCCTCCAGCACTTGCACCAGGAAATTGTCCTCTACACTTTCCAAAAACTTCCTGGATTGTCTGTGCATCGCTGTATTGCTCTCTCAGCAGGTATCAGGGTGATTGAAGTCTCCCATGAGAACCAGGGCCTGCGATCTAGTAACTTCCGTGAGTTGCCGGAAGAAAGCCTCGTCCACGTCATCCCCCTGGTCCAGTGGTCTATAGCAGATTCTCACCACGACATCACCCTTGTTGCTCACACTTCTAAACTTAACCCAGAGACTCTCAGGTTTTTCTGCAGTTTCATACTAGAGCTCTGAGCAGTCATACTGCTCTCTTACATACAGTGCAACTCCCCCACCTTTTCTGCCCTGCCTGTCCTTCTTGAACAGTTTATATCCATCCATGGCAGTACTCCAGTCATGTGAGTTATCCCACCAAGTCTCTGTTATTCCAATCACATCATAAATAATTCCTTGACTGTGCCAGGACTTCCAGTTCTCCCTGCTTGTTTCCCAGGCTTTTTGCATTTGTGTATAGGCACTTGAGATAACTCGCTGATTGTCCCTCTTTCTCAGTATGAGGCAGGAGCCCTCCCCTCTCGTGCACTCCTGCTCCCTCCTGGTATCCCACTTTCCCACTTACCTCAGGGCTTTGGTCTCCTTCCCCCGGTGAACCTAGTTTAAAGCCCTCGTCACTAGGTTAGCCAGCCTGCTTGCGAAGATGCTCTTCCCTCAGACATGCTCAGTGAGGACAGACTCGTTGGTGATTTTAGCTGTCAAGCTCTAGCAAGTCTCTACTGAGCATGTGCAAGCTGGGATTTTTTTAAAAATTAGGGTGAATTTTTACAGAGGGTGGCAAAAGGCACATTGCTGATATGCAGCTCAGCAATTTCAAGCCCTTGCTCCAAAGCATGGGGTCCCTAGAGTTTTCTAAAGAAAGGGGGTGACCAGGAATTTAGCAGCAAAAAAAAGTATTTTTCTCTAGCTTTGTTCTTGGAAATGGCTAACCGTTTTGGCTGAAACTTTGCAGAACAATTCAGCCTGAGGCAGACACCCAGCATTGAAAATTTCAGCCCAAATAGTTGGGCAAAGTTATAGGCAACTGAAAACAGCGTCTTATAACGGCAAGTGTCATGAAACTTTAAGCAGTGCTACCAGCCCTGCCTATAATAAAGGATTCCAAAATGTTTAAGCAAGTTCTTCGTCAGTGTTCTTTCAGCCACCACTAAAACACAGCAATTGCTGAGTAGTGTTGGTGTGCACTGTTAAACAGTTTGGGACAAGAAGGGAATCATACTTCCTCCAGCTAGAACTGTAGAGGAAATTTTTAAGCAGGCTGAAGTTAATTACCCAAGTTGAATTTTTCTTTTGCTTATCTTATTTTCTCACCCTTGTATGATTTTGTTGCGCTGCAAGTTATATCTTAGTTGTTAGGGTTAGTGGAAATTGCTGATATTTAACATAGTTTTGGTAACATAAATTGCAGCTTGGAAAGTTTTTCAGTCTGGAATTATTGGTGGTTGGTGCTTTCTTGTCTGAGCCCTGAATGACAGCTTTGAACCATCTCTGGATTCTGGTGTGGGGGAGAAACCCAGTCATTCATATCAATGGGCATGCTAAGCAGGAAAAAAATTAGCACATGAGAGATTTTCCTCTTTCTGTTGCTTGCAACCACTGTCTTTTTAAATGATATTGGCAGCATCTGCAGCCACTAGCAAATTTGGCATGCATGCTTTTTATTTTGCCTTAACTGCAAAGGTTTTGGTCTATACTACAGCATAGCAGATTTAGATTAAATCTCAGGAAAAACTTCCTAACTGTAAGAACAGTAGGAAATGGAACAGCCTGCCTTGGAAGGTTGTGAAAGCTCCTTCACTGGAGGTTTTCAAGATGAGACTGGATAGTCATCTGTCTTGGATGGTTTAGACACAACCAATCCTGCATCTTGGCACGGGGTTAGACTAGATGACCCTTGCAGTCCCTTCTAACCCTGTGATTCTATGATCCTGTTTAGGAGTTGGATTAGGACATATTGACTAAACCAATCGTAAGTGCACACATTGTACAGCAGTGTCCAAAATGCTAGAAGTCCCTTGTTGCTCTTGATTATTTGTGCCAGAATGAACATCAGAATGTCTATACTTGCTCAGACGAATGGTCCACCTAGCTCAGTATCCTGTCTTCCGGCAGTGGCTGGTGCCAGATGCTTCAGAGGGAATGAACAGAACCGGGCAATTATTGAGTGATACATCCCCTGATATCCAGTCCAGCTTTTGGCAGTCAGAAGTTTAGGGACACACAGAACACAGGGTTGCATCCCTGGCCATTTTGGCTAAGAATCGTTGATGGACCTGTCCTCCATGAACTTATATAAAATAGTTTTTGAACCCAGTTATACTTTTGACCCTCACAACATCCCCTAGTAATGTGTTCTACAGTTTGACAGTGTGTTGTGTAAAGAAGTACTTCCTTATGTTTGTTATAAACCTGCTGCCTATTAATTTCATTGGGTGACCCCTGGTTCTTGTGTTATGTGAAGGGGTAGATAATGCTTCCCTATTCGCTTTACACACCAGTCATGATTTTATAGACCTCTATCATGCCGCCCCCCCCCCCACCCCCCAAGTAGTCTCTTTTCTAAGATGATTTAGTTGGGGATTGGTCCTGCTTTGAGCAGGGGGTTGGACTAGGTGACCTCCTGAGGTCCCTTCCAACCCTGATATTCTATGATTCTGTGACTGCCCTAGTCCTTTTAATCTCTCCTCGTATGGAAACTGTTCCTTACCCTTGATCATTTTTTTTTTTTTTTGCCAATCTCTATACTTTTTTCAGTTCTAGTAGATATGTTTTGAGATGGGCTGACCAGAACTGCATGAAGTATTCAAGGTGTGGGTATATCATGGATTTATATAGTGGTATTATATTTTCTGTCTTATCCTTTCCTAATGGTTTCTAACCTAACATTCTGTTTGCTTTTGTGAGTGCTGGTGCATACTGAGTAGATGTTTTCAGAGAACTATCCATGATAACTCCAAGATCTTTTTTGAGTGGAAACAATTAATTTAGATCCCATCATTTTGTATGTATAGTTGGAATCATGTTTTCCAGCATGCATTACTTTGCATTTATCAACTTTGCATTCTGCAGCTTTTGAATTTATCAACTATTACTTTGCATTTATGTTTTCCAGCATGCATTACTTTGAATTTCATCAGCCATTGGGTTGCCTAGTTAGCAAGTTTAATGAGACCTTTTATGTAACTCTCTTCAGTCAGATTTGGCAGTAACTATGTCAAGTAATTTTATATCATCTGCAAATTTTGCCATCTCACTGTTTATCCCTTTTTCCAGATTATTTATGGACATGTTGAACAGCGCTTGGTCCTAGTACACAGCCTTGGGGGATTCCACTGTTTAGCTCTCTCCGTTGTGAAAACTGACACTTTGTTTCTGGTCTTTTAACCAGTTACTGAACCATAAGAGGACCTTCCCTCTTATGCCATGACTGCTTATATTGCTTAAGTGCCTTTGGTGAGGGACCTTGTCAAAGGCTTTCTGAAAGTCTAAGTGCACTGTGTCCACTGAATCATCCTTTTCCACATGTTTGACCCCCTCAGTGAATTCTAAAGATTGGCAAGGCATGATTTCCCTGTACAAAAGCCAGGTTGACTCTTCCTCAACATACTGTGTTCATTTATATGCTTGATAATTCTGTTCTTTACTATACTTTCCAGCAATTTGCCTGGCACTGAAGTTAGGCACACTAGCCTGTAGTTGCCAGGATTGCCTCTCAAGCCTTTTTTAAAAAAAAATTGATGTAACTTTAGCTATCTTCTAGTTGTCTGAGACAGGATCATTTAAGCAATAGGTTACATACCACAGTTAGTAGTTTTGCAACTTCATATTTGAGTTCCTTCAGAACTCAAATTGTCTTTGAAAACTCATGGCGATCCGGGGAAGTCCCAGACGACTGGAAAAAGGCTAATGTAGTACCCATCTTTAAAAAAGGGAAGAAGGAGGATCCTGGGAACTACAGGCCAGTCAGCCTCACCTCAGTCCCTGGAAAAATCTGTACTGTGTCCAGTTTTGGGCCCCACGCTACAAGAAGGATGTGAAAAAATTGGAAAGAGTCCAGCAGAACGCAACAAATGATTAGGGGGCTGGAACCCATGACTTACGAGGAGAGACTGAGGGAGCTGGGATTGTTTAGTCTGCGGAAGAGAAGAATGAGGGGGGATTTGATAGCTGCTTTCAACTACCTGAAAGGGGGTTCCAAAGAGGATGGATCTAGACTATTCTCAGTGATAGCAGATGACAGAACGAGGAGTAATGGTCTCAAGCTGCAGTGGGGGAGATATAGGTTGGATATTAGGAAAAACGTTTTCAGTATGAGGGTGGTGAAACACTGGAATGCATTACCTAGGGAGGTGGTGGAATCTCCTTTCTTAGAAGTTTTTAAGGTCAGGCTTGACAAAGCCCTGGTTGGGATGATTTAATTGGGGATTGGTCCTGCTTTGAGCAGGGGGTTGGATTAGACCTCCTGAGGTTCCTTCCAGCCCTGATATTCTATGATTCTTGAGTTCATACCACCTGGTCCTACTGACTTACTGTTTCAGGTTTTTTCTCCAAATCTCCTCTATTGACACCTCAGTCTGGGACAGTTCCTCAGATTTGTTACCTAAAAAGAATGGCTTAGGTGTGGAACTCTTCCTCATCTTATGCAGTGAAGACCGATGCAAACAATTCATTTCGCTTAGAATCATAAAAAGAAAAGGAGTACTTGTGGCACCTTAGAGACTAACCAATTTATTTGAGCATAAGCTTTCGTGAGCTACAGCTCACTTCATCAGATGCATGCTGTGGAAAATACAGAAGATGTTCTTATACATACAAACCATGAAAAAATGGGTGTTTACCACTTCAAAAGGTTTTCTCTCCCCCCACCCCACTCTCCTGCCTGTAATAGCTTATCTAAAGTGATCACTCTCCTTACAATAAGAAAAGGAGTACTTGTGGCACCTTAGAGACTAACCAATTTATTTGAGCATGAGCTTTCGTGAGCTACAGCTCTCTTCATCGGATGTAGCTCACGAAAGCTCATGCTCAAATAAATTGGTTAGTCTCTAAGGTGCCACAAGTCCTCCTTTTCTTTTTGCGAATACAGACTAACATGGCTGTTACTCTGAAACCTCTCCTTACAATGTGTATGATAATCAAGGTGGGCCATTTCCAGCACAAATCCAGGTTTTCTCCCTTCCCTCCTTTCCACACATACAAAACCACTCTCAGCCACACTATCAGAGGCTCGTTCACCTGCACATCCACCAATGTGATCTATGCCATCATGTGCCAGCAATGCCCCTCTGCCATGTACATTGGTCAAACTGGACAGTCTCTACATAAAAGAATAAATGGACACAAATCAGATGTCAAGAATTATAACATTCATAAACCAGTCGGAGAACACTTCAATCTCTCTGGTCACGCGATTACAGACATGAAAGTTGCGATATTACAACAGAAAAACTTCAAAACCAGACTCCAGCGAGAAACTGCTGAATTGGAATTCATTTGCAAATTGGATACAATTAACTTAGCCACTCCCAGTCTCTATTCAAGCCTAAGTTAATTGTATCCAATTTGCAAATGAATTCCAATTCAACAGTCTCTCGCTGGCGTATGGTTTTGAAGTTTTTCTATTGTAATATCGCAACTTTCATGTCTGTAATCGCGTGACCAGAGAGATTGAAGTGTTCTCCGACTGGTTTATGAATGTTATAATTCTTGACATCTGATTTGTGTCCATTTATTCTTTTACGTAGAGACTGTCCAGTTTGACCAATGTACATGGCAGAGGGGCATTGCTGGCACATGATTATCCTTACAAAAGGTTTCCCCCCTGCCCGCTTTCCTGCTGGTAGTAGCTCACCTTACCTGATCACTCTCATTACAGTGTGTATGGTAACACCCATTGTTTCATGTTCTCTATGTATATAAATCTCCCCACTGTATTTTCCACTGAATGCATCCGATGAAGTGAGCTGTAGCTCACGAAAGCTTATGCTCAAATAAATTGGTTAGTCTCTAAGGTGCCACAAGTCCTCCTTTTTCCTTTTGCGGATACAGACTAACACGGCTGCTACTCTGAAACCTGACAAAAAAGTATGTCTCCATTAATGTTAATTACTGAGCATTTGTGCTTTTTGTTTACATTCTGTTAAGTGAGAGTCTGTCTGCTATCCAGTATGTTTGAACATAATTTACTCTAATGTTTTTACAGTTTGAATACCAATCTGTGATAGCAGAAAGTCTCCAAACCAACAATTAAGGCATATGGGATGGTCTAGAGAATGGGGTATTTTTTCTATCAGTCTGTGATATAATATCTTAACTTATCTTGTGATTACAGAGGTCAGCAGATGGGTCAAGTCCAGAAGATGGAGACGGTAAGAAAGGAAGTGTTTTAGTTATTTTTTTAGTTATTTTAGATCTCTAGTTGCTGTCTAATCAGAATTTTGCCTGTTTTATCTCTAAATCCTTTATCTCTACAGAATCTGACCATGAGGATGGGAGTTACTGTCCTCCTGTAAAACGTGAAAGAACTTCATCTTTAACACAGTTCCCTCCTTCACAGACAGGTAAAACGTTTTCTAATTCTTTTACAGCAAGAAAATAAGGGAGAAGATGTACTTCCTTGATTTCTGTCTAATTCTCCAGTCCTGCCATCATCTTCCATTCTGTGGACAGACTATGTAAGGTGGAGGGCGAGCAGATCCTCTTTCCTTTAAATTGTGCTGCTTTTGCCTCTGCCTTCACTCACGAACCTAAGTCTCATCCACATCACTGCCACAACTGAAGCAAAACAGTAAGGAATGTGGACTTAAATCAGTAGACAAAGCAGGGATATTAAACAACTTTCTTTACTCATAGATTAAGGCCAGGAAAGATTATTGTAATCATCTAGTCTGACCTCTTGCATAACACAAACCATAAAATTTCACTCAGTAATTCCTGCATCAAACCCATGACTTCTGGTTCAGCTAGACAGAATCATTTAGAAAGACATGCAATTTTGATTCAAAGAAAGTGCATCTTATTTCTAGTCTGAATTTGTCTAGCTTAAGCTTCCAACCATTGGATCCTGTTATATCTTTGTCTGTTAGATACAGTACAAACTGTATCTACTGAAACCTTCTCTACTGTTCATAGACTTATCAAGCCACCCCATAACTAGTCTTAGATAAAATAAATAGTGACCTTTTTTAGTTTCTCACTGTAAAGCAAGTTTCCAGGCCTTGGATCATTATTTCTGTCACTGTGGATAACACCATCACTTAGGCCTGTAATAGAAGCGTCATCTTTGACTCACCCCCGTCTCTCGATCCACACTTCGGAGCAGTGTCCAAGTCTTGCTGCTTCTACCTAGCTAAAGTTTCCAAGATTCAGACTTTTCTTTCTGTCCAGACCATCAAGGCTCTTGTTCAGGCATTTTCATCTGCCTTGACTACTAGTCTCTTCTCTGGCCATGAAACCAGCCACATCACTCTATTCAAGTCTATTCAAAATGCTGCTACTGGGTTCACCTTCCTGATACATCACCTCCCTCTGTGCCTCTCTACAGGCTCCACCTCCTCCACCGCTTCAAACAGAATCTTTGCTTTTTGAGACTCTTCACCATTTAGTCCCACCCTTTCCTTCAGATCTATTGACTTATCAAGCTGTTGACTTCGCCATCACTGGCATGGTGAAGGTGATCTTCATCACTTGCCTGTCTACTCCTCCCTCCAGCATCTACCAACTCTCTTACACTGTTCCCCATACATGGCATGGGGGGGGGGGAAGAGGGGGAGACACACACACTCGCTCACTTACTCACACTCTCTCTCTCTCTCTCTCCCCAACACAAATGGTAAAGCTGCCCATTTTTCCTGCAAGTTGCTCCTTAACGTGTCTGCTTCTGTGGTGCTTCAAAATCACTGTCAGCTAGCATTGGTTAAGGAAGAGATGAACTGAGACTTCAGTTTTTTTGCTAATTTGTTGTTCCTGTTATTCCACCCAGTTTGTATTCTCCACTGTCGTGTCCTGTCTGACATCTAGCCTGTAAGTTCTTTATTTTCTGTCTGTACAGTACTTGCATGATGTGTCTCTGATCCTTGATTGGGGTTCCTAGGTCCTGCTGTAGTACAGATAATTAACAATCATGTTGTAAAAGGGGCAAAGAGTCCTGTGGCACCTTATAGACTCACAGACGTATTGGAGCATAAGCTTTTGTGGGTGAATACCCACTTCGTCGGATGCCGACGAACTGGGTAGTCACCTACGAAAGCTTATGCTCCAATACGTCTGTTAGTCTATAAGGTGCCACAGGACTCTTTGCCCCTTTTAGAGATCCAGACTAACACGGCTACCCCTCTGATGCTTGACAATCATGTTGTAGGTTCCCTGAAAGCCTTAGTGATAGCTGTTTAGTTTCATAGATGTAAAGCTAGAAGGGACCATTAGACAACCTAGTCTGGCCTTCTCTAGATCATAGGCCATTAAATTTCACCCAGTTGCTCGTATTCTTAGCCCTAAAACTTCAGTTAGTCTAAAATATTCATGACTCAGATTAAACAGTGAAGAGAACAGGAGAGACCAAGGTTTCCACCAATGCCTGAGGTCCCTGCAACGGCCAGGTGATGATGTCCAGATGATCCTAGCAGGTAAACTATGCCCCGTGCTGCAGAGGAAGTTGAAACCCCCCAAGGTCCCTGCCAGTCTGAACTGAGGGCAGTTTTTTTCCTAACCCCAAATCTGGCCATCAGTATGACCCTGAGCATAACACACCAGCCATTCTTCTAAGAGGAAAGTGTCCTACCTGAAAGCACCGATCCATCCTATTCAGTGTCCCCTCTCAAGTTGTGGACAGTCTCTAATGTTTCAGAGGGAAGTGTGTATGTGTGGGAGTGGGGGACAGAAGAACTATTCTGCTGACTCAGATTTGAGCCCCTGTGGAGGCAAGATTAGGTTTAATTTTTGCTGTGCTTTGTCTGAGCACCTCTCTGCTGGTGCTCTTCATCACAGTGCTCATTAAATGGAAGTGCATTTGGGACGGGAACTTGGCACTAGACCCATGGTCACTGGCATGTGGCACAATAGTCTCTGGGGCACATGGAGCATCAATTCACAAGGAGTCATCACTGGTCGGTCCTGCAACATGTAAAATTTATAACGCGTTCAATCTTAGGTGATTCACCCAGTGTGGCTAGTAATGAAGAGACACTGCTTGGAGGCCTCATTGAGTTTGTCATTTATTTGAAATCCTACTAAAATGGAGTAACAGCAACTCCCCGCCCCCCAGTTTCATTAGGGAGAACCTCTGCCCTGTGAGACATTTTGGTATTTAGCCTTTGTAGGATGTCTTATTCATCTGGTGGTGATTCTAACCTGGCCCTTGCAGTTGCCCTTTAAGGCAGAGACTGTCCTTAATGTTTTCATTATTTGGGGAATGTTAGTCACTTGGCTAGTTAATTCTCCCCTCTCCAAAAATATTCCAGAATAAACTAGGATATCAGCTTTATCAGCATTGTGACTGGCACTTAATTGGAGGTGTCCGTGTCAGCTATTGTTGTTGCTGGAGGGTAGTAATTTGTTGGCTTTCACTGACTGGGTGTGTTCACGTTGGAAGGATTTACTACTCAGATCTATCTTTTGAGAGGTGTCAGAATATCATTCTGTATGGCAAGATCCAGCTGGTCTTTAATCATGCAGCTGTATCGCACGTGGGTCAGCAAGATGAGACCCACGTGATCCCAAGCACCGCAGGTTTGGCAGACACAGATTGTTTTCATCATTGAGCACCAGTTTTACCTGTACTCTGAGTACATGATCAGGTGACAGCAAACTTTTAGTGTATGACATTGTTGGTGGGGAATGCAGATACAGTGATCTGCTCATCTCAGGACATCCTATATTGTAGTCATCAGAATAATGACATTAGGATTTCCCTGTCTTGTGCTGACCGGTATCACATCTTCTCCAAGACTGGACCTCCAAATCCAACAAGGCATGAGAAATTACAGATTATATCTGGGATGGAGAGCTCTAGCAGAGGGGATTCTTGGCCCAGAGTACTTGCTTATTGTTGGCTCAATGGGTATTTTATTATTGCTTTGAAGATAGGGAGTGTCCTGAATTCCTCAAAGTTGGAGTTAATTTGAATGGCTCTCCAGATCACCAATATTGTTAGCATTCAGAGAAGTCTGGTGTTTGTGTTACCTCTGTGTGGCTGGGGAAGCCAACTTTGATGTGTTTGCCATCAGTGTTCTTCACATTAAAAACTCTCTAACAGAATCAGAGGTTGCGAGGACTCCATGTTCCAGCAGTCCCAGGGTGGCCCAGATATGATATGATATGATATTCCAGCAGCCCCATGCTAATCCTGATAGGGATTTAGACTCAACCTGGCTTTTACCAAGATGAGTCTCTCAGCCGGGGTCTTGCATTCCATCCCAGTCAAACAGCCTGCTCCCAGGTGACGGGGTCCAAGACTTGAAACACCCTGGTGAGGTAGGGTGAAAAACTATTGATTATAGCAATGGTTTGTGAATCCACTTTGAGCCTCTGTTATCTAATGATCTTAGGGTTTGTTGCACGGGCAGTTATTTTCTGATTTTCTGATTCTTATTGATTTTAAACCTCACAAAAGGCAATTCATAATTGGACCAACCTGGTACCAAATACTTGCTAAGATAAGGTGGTGCATTTAAACTCTCATAAATACTTCCCTTAAGCATTGTCTACGTGAGTAAATTTACTGGTATAACTATACCAGTATAATTCTAGCACTGTAGCTGTGCTGATATAACATAACCCCCTGTGTGGACACACATTTTTTGAATGTGGAGTGCTTTTATTTAGTTTAGTTTTGTCTCTTGGGAAGTAATTTAAGCTAAGTTTCAACTCTTGGTAAGACAGTTGACTACTGTTATCAAAAAATGTGTTCTTTGAGTAGTTGTCCCTATGGGTGCTCCCCTCCAGCTGTGTGCGCACACCCATGCGCTTTTGATCACAGGTTTTTAGTAGCAGTGTTCAGGTGGTCTGTTCCTGTGCTGCGATCAAAGAGTGTATATGGGAGAATGGACATGTGCGATCACTCTAGTTCCTTCCTAACTGTCTGTGGCTAGCGATGGAGTGTTGTGGTGTCTGTTAGCTTTGAGTTCATCTAGCTTGCTTGTCTTTATTTTTTATTCTATTTTATTGTATGTATTCCCTGCACACGTTGGGTGCTTTTGGGTGGTTTCCCCATTTTGTTTTTGCAGTTGGGACCTCCTTTCTCCCCCCGAGACCTTGGCCTCTCTTTGTTGTCTTTTTTAGAGGAGCATGCCCAAAACTCCAGGCTTCAAACCCTGCCAGACCTTTAATAAGTCTTTTTCCCCTCAGTGACGAACATTCCAGCTGCCTCTACTGTCTCGGAGAGTCTCCCATTCCATCTGAGTGCAAGGTCTGCACTGGCTTTAAGAGCAGATCAAGGAAGCTGAAAGAAGACAGGCTCAAGTTACTGCTCGTGGAACATTCCTTGAGACCTGCTACTGCTTCAGGGCCCGAATACCCTCTTCTCACTCCCCACACCTAGTACATTGGCCTCAGACAATCTGGGTGCTCCAGCAACTTCTGTGGTTCCAGCTTCAATAAGCAGAGACCTGTGGATAGCTTCAGAGACCCTGACATCTTTTAAAAAAAACAAAACAAAGCAACCCCCCCCACCCCCCCAAGGTCCTCCAGTAGAGAGCCTAAGAAGAGGGAGAAGTTGCCCCAGAAGTTGGGACGCAAGGAAACCTAGTGTCTGGGTACGTATACTATCGAGGCTCCTATCCCCTCCAGTGCCGACCTCTCCATACCAGCAAAAAAGATGTCCAGTATTTCACGCACCCAGAAATCTCTCAGTAAGCAGCCCAGCTTGGCACTGATGCTGGTCTTCCAGACACAGAAACTCCTTGAGGAAGCCAGCTTCATCGCTGACCCTGGCCCCCACTTCTATGGGCCATGGGCATAAGGAACATACAGATTGCCCGGCCTTACCATCCCTGGTATCTTCAGCTGCATTGCAGCCAGCCACTCAGTGCCCTTCTTTGCCAGTGCTGACTAGATTCCTTGTGCAAGAGAACTTGCAAGTATCTGAAGAACCTGATTGCCCTCTACTGAGAGGTACCGAGAAGGATCTTCTGCTGGTACCGTCTCACCCTCTGATGACAACATAGCTACTGGGAATGATGCTTCTAGCGACTTGCCCCACGCTCGCACATGCTAGAAACTGTACGATCCCTTCTGGGACTTGGAGATCTCTGTCCAAGATTCCACTGTCTTTCCACTTGACACCCTCTTCCCCCGCCCCTCCTGAGATGTCTATGTCTGGTTAAGACATCTCTCAGGATCAGAATTATGGAGGCACAATGATCAGGTTGGGTTTCAGGAGATGGTGGGAATGGCAGCCAAGGTGGGGAAGCTCCTTCCATCTTCTTCTGACACTCAAACACTCTCACGGTAGCCAGATTTCCCTCCCCACCCTTCGCCAAGGTTTTCTTTTTGAGGACCCTGAAAGAGAACTCTCATTAATTTGTGAACAAATTAGGCCTAATTTCCAACCAAATTTTGGTTCATTGATTTCTGGTTTCACGCTTGTTCATGAAGCATGACTTTAACAGTCCTTGAATTTTAGTAGTAGGCCTTTTTGTTTAGACTAATTTAATCTTTGTCTTCATTTTTCACCTTTTCCCACCAACATGTGTTCTAGGTTATTTTGACATTTTGTGGACTTTCACTTTTCACACTTGCTCACAATTAGAGTAAATTTGTAGGCCCAATTATTGCAACAACAACCATAGGAACAGTTGCTCAAAGGAGAAGGCTAAGTTACTTACTTCTATGGCAATTAGAGTTCATAGAATCATAGAATATCAGGGTTGGAAGGGACCTCAGGAGGTCATCTAGTCCAACCCCCTGCTCAAAGCAGGACCAATCCCCAATTTTTGCCCCAGATCCCTAAATGGCCCCCTCAAGGATTGAACTCACAACCCGGGGTTTAGCAGGCCAATGCTCAAACCACTGAGGTATCCCTCCCCCCATTCTTTGAGATGTTTGTTCCTATGGGTACTCCACTACCTGCCTTCCTTCCCCTCTACTTCAGAGTCTTTGCCTCTGGCTGGATTTTGTGGTTTGAGAAGAAACTGGAGTGGCATTGGTTCCTTCCTCCCCTATGTGCCCTCAAATCAGAGCATAAAAATGTATAGGGTGCAGGTGCAGACCAAAAATCTCTGTTTGAAGGTGCATGGGTGCATGCGCATCTGGGGTGGAGCACTCAGAGGGACAAAATCTCTCTAAGAACTCCAGTTATTGTATAAGTAAGTAACCTCTCCTTTCATAGATGTCTAATTGCATCTCTCCATGGTATGAGCCATTATGTGTGGTACTGGGAGACTCCTGCTAGTCATAGGGTCTGCTCATTGCTTGCACTATCCGGAGTAGAGAATCTTTTGGCCAAAGTCAAGTCTGTGCTGCCCCAATCACGGAGATGACCGTGTGCTTTTATGTATGCTCTTCAAGCCACATCAGCTTGGCCTCAGTTTCTAGGATGAATTCCTTATCAGACTATCAATACAATGGTGATTGCTTTTCATTTGAGAAGATTCATTTTCTTCCATCATCTGGTGGTTTTGTTTCTTTAAGGATGTCCTAGATTTCAGAAGCCTGATACTAATGCTTCCACAGGGCACACATTTTATCTTAGCAATTGCCTTGCAATTGGTGTAGCTGTATGCACTTTTTACATAGACATGAGTAGGAGATCTCTTGAGCTACCTACTTGCCAAGACTTTGTCTAGACTAGAATAAAAGGTGTGACGTTAAAGGGTGTTTGCTACAATGTGCTAACAATTTGAAAAGTAGTATAGATAAGGCACGCTGCATACTAACCTGTTAGAGTTAAAGCCTAAAAGAGAGCCTAAGCTTCAGCTTGACCAGTTTAGCAAGTGTTAAAGTATTCGCTGCCTTTCCTACACTAGACTTTTCAAAAGTGTTGATTCTAATATGTTAGAATATTAAGCAAACATACCTTCCAATCCTAGTCTAGGTGGGACCCAACAGAGGAAATCCTGTATGTGGTATCTTTAAAGAAGTAGATATTACTCTTCTGTTGCCAGCCTTGGCATTTCCTAACTTTTGAGTGCTTGACTTTTAACATCTTTTCCAGTTTGAAATTCACGTTGATATATTCATAGCTTTTAAGGCTGGAAGTGACTATTGTGACCAATCAACTGTAACCTCCCAGAACACAGGCCATAGAACTTCCATTAAGTAATTTTTGTTTGAACTAGAGCATATCTTTTAGAAAAAACCTCCAATCTTGACTTAAAAATTCAGTGATGGAGAATCCACCACGACCCTTGGTAAATTGTTCCAGTGGTTAATTACTCTCACTGTTAAATGTACACCTTATTTCCAGTCTGAATTTTTGTAGCTTCTACTTCCAGCCATTGGCTCGTGTTAGACCTTTCTCTGTTAGATCGAAGAGCCCATTATCAAATATTTGTTCACCATGTAGGTACATATAGATTGGAATTAAGTCACCTCTTAGTCTTCTCTTTGTTAAGCGAAATAGATTGAGCTCCTGCAGTCTATCACTGTAAGGCATGTTTTTCAATCCTTTAATCATTCTTATGGCTCTTCTCTGAACCCTCTCCAATTTATCAACATCCTTCTTAAATTGTGGACACCAGAACTGTACACAGTATTCCAGCAGCAGTTGCACCAGAGCAAATACAGAGGTAAAACAACCTCTCTACTTCTGCTTGAGATTCCCATTTATGCGTCCAAGGATTGCATTAGCCGTTTTGGCCACAGTGTTGGACTGGGAGCTCCTGTTCAGCTGATTACCTACCATGACCCCCAAATCTTTTTCAGAGTCACTGCTTCCCAGGATTGAGGCCCCCATTGTGTAAGTATGGTCTACATTCTTTGTTCCTTGGTGTATACATTGACATTTAGCTGTATTAAAACACATATTGTTTGCTTGCGCCCAGTAGACCAAGTGATCCAGATTGCTCTGTATCAGTTACCTGTCCTCTTCATTATTTACCATTCACCCAATCTTTGTGTCATCTGCAAACTTTACCAGTGATGATTTTATATTTTCTTCCAGGTCATTGATAAAAATGTTAAACAGCTTAGACCCAGGAACCGATCATTCCAGGACCCCACTAGAAACACACCCACTCAAGCCAGTTTCTTAATCTGTTTAATGTGTGCTTTAAGTTTTATGTTCTAGTTTTTTAATCAAAGTGTCATTCAGTACCAAGTCAAATGCCTTTATAGAAGTCTAAGTATATACATAACACTATTACCTTTATCAACCAAATCTGTAATACCCTCACAAATATTGTTAGGATCTGTTTTCCATTAAACTTATGTTGATTGGCATTATTTATGTGTTACCCTTGTTTAATTCCTTATTTGAGTTCAGTATCAGCTGATCAATTATTATATTGAAGGGAGGGACTTTACAATGAGGGAAACTAACTTTCTTGTGTCCGTATGTGTGGTTTTTTCTTAGTAACTTTTTTCTTGACTACAGTAACAAAGAACAATGTCTTTATGCCATCAAGCTTCTGTGAACCTTCTGCAGGAAATTCTGACTCAGAACCAGGTGAGCTTCCTAATCTCTTTGCCTTTTTCAGCAAGTTGTTACGGTTTGCGCTTGTGATCTAGAGCAGGCTAATTAACATTTTAAAATTAAGCCCTTAGATGAAAGAATGTAAATTAGCTGCTAGAGCTCGTCTCCCCTCATAAGCAGATTGTTCTTATCAGTCATTCATAGAGGGTTTGTTTTCTGGAGCTTGTAGATATAAACTGTTTGTTTTCAGTTCCCACTTTGCAATCCATCTGAACTTCAGGTGAAGTGGAATGTCATTGTTTTGTACAATGGAAGGTGGTATGATTCAGGTTTTGTATCTGTTACCTTACTAGCTTAATAGCTTGTTGTCATGTCAGCTGTATACGGTTACAAATATAACATAACCCACAAATCATGCAAACATTTCATTACTGAAAAGAGAATCTAATTTAGCCTTATGTGAACTTTTAAAATGTCTTTAGAAGATGGTTTTAATTTCACGCCTTTCTTTTCAGTGCATCAGACAGTTACCACAGCCCCAGTTCTTTCCTCTGTTTGGAACAAGGGACTTTGCCCACTTTTGCAATAACTTACAGCATGTGCTATCTTTAGCACTTCCCCAGCTGTGAGTAGAAGTGTGTACACATGCCCCCAAACGGTCTTTGTGGTCCAGCACCATTCGAAATCACTCCCAATGAAGATTCTCAGACAAACACTACATTAAGATAGAGTTAAAATTGTGGTTACAGATTAGTAATTTTGACTAAAGGTTGTATTTTTTCCTAAACTAAGACCTATAAATTCAGAGTTAATGTTACACTTGTAAGAAAACATTTTAAGGTATAGCACATGTAAAATCTTAACTCTGTCCTTTCGTGACACCATTCAGTAACCATAAAATTATCATAGAATCATAGAATATCAGGGTTGGAAGGGACCTCAGGAGGTCATCTAGTCCAACCCCCTGCTCAAAAGCAGGACCCATCCCCAATTAAATCATCCCAGCCAGGGCTTTGTCAAGCCTGACCTTAAAAACTTCTAAGGAAGGAGATTATGATAATTTTTTAAGTGGGCATGGTCCTACATTAGATATAACTTGTGTTGAATTAGATTTTGTCTTCCACCTTCATGGTGTCACTACAGGACATTCTTCAAATTTAGCCTATGCAGAAGATTTCAGTGAGTTTTAACTATACAAGAAATTTGAGGAGATAGTGTTACTCTGTTACTTGAACCATTCGAGATGAGACAAGGGCCTTAGGTGCTAAATTTCTTAAAGAACTCATTTTAAAATAATCAGTTTTGATTTATCCACTAACAAATTTACTTACAAATTCTTAGTAAACTTATTCTGTACTCACAGTAAGTATTGGAGAAGATCAGTGTATTCTTCATTCATAACAGAGAAGTTGAATCCCTGCTTTAAATACAAAACTGAATCTTAACAATGGAACCCTCACTAGCTCCACCATAATAAAGAGCAGAATGAAACTCCTTAACACTGGTACCCAACTCAAAAGCCTAGGGTGACTTTTACAACCTCCATAATACCCACTGCCCCGTTAGCCTTATTGCTATGCTACTGTTTCTGTTGTACTTTCCTTCCCATTTGTCATACACAGTTTGCAGAATGGTGAAGTGCAAAATCACAACAAATTGATCATCATAAACATCCATGCTGCCTTACCCCCAACACCCATTTTGCATTTCTTCCCCTCAGAACACATACATTTGTATAATTCTCTGTTTGAGGAGAACTGGATTCTTCTTTGAGTTAATCTATTACAAATTCTGCTTGTGGTGACCAGCAAAGGTCCTTGCCATCTCTATTGTCAGGCACTGAGGGTCTGGAACTCAGGCCTGTGGAGTTGTCTAGTGGGAGATTTATGCACTGTGCTGCAGTCAGATGAAACTGCAGCTGATGCCCCACCACCAAATGTTATACCCACTGACTAGCAGATGACTGCTGATTGGACACCACTGGGTATAAAGCTTCCTGTTCCTGTCCCACCACTTGTTCGAGCAACAACTCACAAGATCTGATGCTGCCTAGAACCCAGAGGTCAACTCCCTGCCTCTTTGCTTGGCTCGTACTCCTTGTTCCTGGCTCCTGCTATCTTGCTTTGCTCCTTGTTCCTTTTATCATGTCTAGTTCCACACTCTTGCTACCATGCCCAACTTCTAGTTCCTGTTTCCTTGCCCTGACCACTGCTGCTGACTCCTCCTTTGACCCTAGGTGTGACTTCTGACTCCAATTCTGACTTAATTCTTGACATGGCTCTAAATTTGACCCTTGGTTTGACTTTGGACTCAGACTCTGGCTTTGATCTTCGGCATGACTCCCAGTTGCAGCCCTGACTCCACCCCTTGTTCTGACCATTAGGTCAGACTGTTCTGTCAGAGACTCTAACAGCTTGCTCAAATCCTCTTGGTCTCCTCCAGGACTCGCTGCTGAACCCTTGGACTAAGTATGGACACCTCCGAGGCACTTGCCCCACTGTTGCCTCAAGGGCCTGTGAGCCTGCAGGAGCAGATTGCACTTCTCTATAGGATGAAAACCAGAAACTGAGGGACCAAGCGCTACAGCTACAGATGAGAAATCGCTCCTTGCAGGAGCAAGCTACAGCACTTGGAGCGGCTGTGCATACCCGCTTGTCTGCCCTTATGATGCCAGCTTGGTTGACCAGCTGCAGAGTCCCTCTGCTGGAAATATATAATGATGCCTATGATAAGTTTCATGGGTTCCTTACCTAGTGCAGACTTCGTTTTAGGCTTCAGCCCGAGGAGTACGTCCCAATCAAGTAAATTGGGTCTAGTACTGAGCCTGCGTACTGGAATGGCTCTAGCATAGGTCTCTCCCCTTCTAGAACAGGATCACTCAATGTTGACCAATTGGGACTTATCTGTACAAGCGTTTGCTACTATTTTTCAATGACGCTCACAAAGCCTGCATGGCAGAGTCTGCTGTATGAAAGCTTTGGCAAACACTGGAGTCAGGTCCTTTTGTCACCCAGTTCTGATGTTTGGCCATAGATATTGCCTGGAACAAGGCTTCACTCCTGCAGCATTGTCTTCGCGAAGAAACCGCAACTGGAACATAAGAGGGTCCCACCTACCTTCTGCTCTTACCTAGGCTCAGTTCTCAAGCCCAAGCAGTCTCTGCCTCGTTTGAGCCCATTCACAGTAACACAGTACAGCACCGCCTATTCCCTGGTGAGTGAGAGCATAGAAAATGGGAGACCCTCTGCTTGTATTGTGGAGGAGCAGGGCATGTGCTGAGGTCCCTTCCAACAGGGCATGTGCTGAGGTCCCTTCCAACAGGGCATGTGCTGAGGTCCCTTATATTCTATGATTCTATGTAGTATCTCCACTGTTAAGTGTTGTGGAATGTTACTGTTCTTGGAGCTCCAATATCAGCTGCTCTAGCAGATAGTGCAGCATGTTAATTCAGAAGACCTTGATGTTCCTCATAGAGAACGACCACAGGCTCGGTTCAGTGGTGAAGGCACTCAGCCAGGTTTATTGTTGCCGAAGCATGGTATTAGTGCCCTGACTGGTTACGGGTGTACTAACACATGCATGACCGCGACAATGGTACCTTTTACTCAAGTTAAAACTTCTAAAGGCCACAATCACTTTTCCATAGGTGTTTTACATTTTCCTATAGAATCTAATAGAAAATGTTATCCCTGCGATAGGTTTTTAGATTTTTAATAGGTTATCCCTGCGATAGGTTTTTAATTTCTCAAGGTGCTTGATCTAATTCCCATTGAAGTCAATAGGAATCTTTGGCAAGGCCTACTCTACACACTTAGGGTATGTTTATACTACAAAATTAGGTCGAATTTATAGAAGTAGATTTTTTAGGAAGCTATTTTATACAGTCAGTTGTGTGTATCCCCCACTAAGCGCATTCAGTCGGTGGAGCGCGTCCACAGTACCGTGGCTAGTGTTGACTTTCGGAGCGTTGCACTGTGGGTAGCTATCCCACAGTTCCTGCAGTTTCAGCCACCCATTGGAATTCTAGGTTAAGCTCCCAATGCCTGATGGGGCAAAACATTGTCACGGGTGGTTTTGGGTACATGTTGTCAGTCGCCCCTCCCTCCTTAAAAGCAACAGCAGACAATCGTTTCGTACCTTTTTTCCGTGCGGACGCCATACTGCTCTCAGCAGACTGTGCAGTAGGACTGCTAACCGTCATCACTGAACCACCGCTTCTGCTGCAGCTCTTCTCTCCTGCTCTTGTCTTGATAGCGAATTTCTCCATGTTGGCTGTCATGGGCTCCTACTTCCGCTGCAACTCTGCTCTCATGAATCCATCTCGCAGGTCCTCTCGTAGTTCTCTATAAATATCTATTCTTGTGGCATCCGTCGTCAGCCACCGCTTCCGCTGCAACTCTGCTCTCCTGCAGATGCCATACCATGGCAAGCATGGAGCCCGCTCAGATCACCGCAGCAGTTATGAGCATTGTAAACACCTCGCGCATTATCCTGCAGTATGTTCATAACCAGAACCTGAAAAAGCAGGCGAGGAGGTGATGGCAGCACAGTGACAAGAGTGATGAGGACATGGACACAGACTTCTCTCAAAGTACAGGCCCTGGCAATTTGGACATCCTGGTGGCAATGGGGCAGGCTCATGCTGTGGAACGCCGATTCTGGGCCCAGGAAGCAAGCCCAGACTGGTGGGACCGCATAGTGTTGCAGGTCTGGGATGATTCCCAGTGGCTGCGAAACTTTTGCATGCATAAGGGCACTTTCATGGAACTTTGTGACTTGCTTTCCCCTGCCATGAAGCGCCAGAATACCAAGATGAGAGCAGCCCTCACAGTTCACAAGTGAGTGGCGATAGCCCCGTGGAAGCTTGCAACGTCAGACAGCTACTGGTCAGTTGGGTATCAATTTGGAGTGGGCAAATCTACTGTGTGGGCTGCTGTGATCCAAGTAGCCAACGCAATCACTGAGCTGCTGCTATCGAGGGTAGTGACTCTGGGAGATGTGCAGGTCATAGTGGATGGCTATGCCGCAATGGGATTCCCTAACTGTGGTGGGGCGACAGACGGAACGCATATCCCTATCTTGGGACCGGACCACCTTGGCAGCCAGTACATAAACCGAAAGGGGTACTTATTGAATGCCAGCCTTCTGTTGGTTGGGCAGTCCTCTGGGGTGGAATGATTGGGTGCCTGGAGTGCGCCACCCTCCCCCTTCGCTGCAGTGGCGGTCTGTGCTCCTGGTGCCTTTCCTGCAGCTCAGCCATATGCCAGAGCATATCAGTTTGATCCTGCAGTAGCCTCAGCATTGCATCCTGCCTCCTCTCATCATGCTGCCACCACGTATCATCTTGCTCCTGCCACCCCTCCTCTCGCAAGTGCCTCCTGTCCTCGCATGCATTTTGTGCTTTCCTGGACTCTGACATTGCTTGCCTCCACGCATTCTGCTGAGCTCTTTCAGTGAGGGAGGACTGCATGAGCTCAAAGAACATTTCATCACGAGTGCGTTTTTTTTTTTTGCCTTCTTATCTGCGCTAGCTTCTGGGATGGAGATGATCATAGAATCATAGAATATCAGGGTTGGAAGGGACCCCAGAAGGTCATCTAGTCCAACCCCCTGCTCAAAGCAGGACCAATTCCCAGTTAAATCATCCCAGCCAGGGCTTTGTCAAGCCTGACCTTAAAAACCTCTAAGGAAGGAGATTCTACCACCTCCCTAGGTAACGCATTCCAGTGTTTCACCACCCTCTTAGTGAAAAAGTTTTTCCTAATATCCAATCTAAACCTCCCCCACTGCAACTTGAGACCATTACTCCTCGTTCTGTCATCTGCTACCATTGAGAACAGTCTAGAGCCATCCTCTTTGGAACCCCCTTTCAGGTAGTTGAAAGCAGCTATCAAATCCCTCCTCATTCTTCTCTTCTGCAGGCTAAACAATCCCAGCTCCCTCAGCCTCTCCTCATAACTCATGTGTTCCAGTCCCCTAATCATTTTTGTTGCCCTTCGCTGGACTCTCTCCAATTTATCCACATCCTTCTTGAAGTGTGGGGCCCAAAACTGGACACAGTACTCCAGATGAGGCCTCACCAATGTCGAATAGAGGGGAACGATCACGTCCCTCGATCTGCTCGCTATGCCCCTACTTATACATCCCAAAATGCCATTGGCTTTCTTGGCAACAAGGGCACACTGCTGACTCATATCCAGCTTCTCATCCACTGTCACCCCTAGGTCCTTTTCTGCAGAACTGCTGCCTAGCCATTCGGTCCCTAGTCTGTAGCTGTGCATTGGGTTCTTCCGTCCTAAGTGCAGGACCCTGCACTTATCCTTATTGAACCTCATCAGATTCCTTTTGGCCCAATCTTCCAATTGGTCTAGGTCCTTCTGTATCCTATCCCTCCCCTCCAGCGTATCTACCACTCCTCCCAGTTTAGTATCATCTGCAAATTTGCTGAGAGTGCAATCCACACCATCCTCCAGATCATTTATGAAGATATTGAATAAAACCGGCCCCAGGACCGACCCTTGGGGCACTCCACTTGATACCGGCTGCCAACTAGACATGGAGCCATTGATCACTACCCGTTGAGCCCGACAATTTAGCCAGCTTTCTACCCACCTTATAGTGCATTCATCCAGCCCATACTTCCTTAACTTGCTGACAAGAATACTATGGGAGACCGTGTCAAAAGCTTTGCTAAAGTCAAGAAACAATACATCCACTGCTTTCCCTTCATCCACAGAACCAGTAATCTCATCATAAAAGGCGATTAGATTAGTCAGGCATGACCTTCCCTTGGTGAATCCATGCTGGCTGTTCCTGATCACTTTCCTCTCATGCAAGTGCTTCAGGATTGATTCTTGATGATAGGGGGAGCATTGAAACGTTTGCGGGAGGAGAAAAGGGAGCGTAGTATTTAAAAAGACATTGTCGAGAACAATGGGTAGACTCTTTCACGGTGAACCAAGCTGTTAACATTACATAGCACGTGTGCTTTCAGTACAAGGTGTCCCCCCCGTCACCCCCCCCTCCAATTCTCTGGGATGATCGCTTCACCTCTTCCCCCACCACGTGGCTAACAGCAGGGATGATTTCTTTTCAGCCACAGGCAAGTAGCCCAGCAGGAACGGCCACCTCGGAATGTCCCCTTAATAAAATTCCCCTATTTCAACCAGGTGGCTATGAATGATATCTTTCTCCTGAGGATAACACAGAGAGATAAAGAACAGATGTTGCTTGAATGTCAGCAAACACTGGGACCATATGCTGCCATGCTTTTTTATGCAATGATTCCAGACTACGTGCTACTGGCCTGCCGTGGTAAAGAAGGGTTTCTTCAGGTATGTTGGCAAGAAGAAGAAAGCCAAGGAATGTGTGGGCCCCTTACTGAATGAGGGAGGCAACCTAGTGACAGAGGATGTGGAAAAAGCTAATGTACTCAATGCTTTTTTTGCCTCTGTTTTCACTAACAAGGTCAGCTCCCAGACTGCTGCGCTGGGCATCACAACATGGGGAACAGATGGCCAGCCCTCTGTGGAGAAAGAGGTGGTTAGGGACTACTTAGAAAAGCTGGACGTGCACAAGTCCATGGGGCCGGACGAGTTGCATCCGAGAGTGCTGAAGGAATTGGCGGCTGTGATTGCAGAGCCATTGGCCATTATCTTTGAAAACTCGTGGCGAACGGGGGAAGTCCCGGATGACTGGAAAAAGGCTAATGTAGTGCCAATCTTTAAAAAAGGGAAGGAGGAGGATCCTGGGAACTACAGGCCAGTCAGCCTCACTTCAGTCCCTGGAAAAATCATGGAGAAGGTCCTCAAAGAATCAATCCTGAAGCACTTGCATGAGAGGAAAGTGATCAGGAACAGCCAGCATGGATTCACCAAGGGAAGGTCATGCCTGACTAATCTAATTGCCTTTTATGATGAGATTACTGGTTCTGTGGATGAAGGGAAAGCAGTGGATGTATTGTTTCTTGACTTTAGCGAAGCTTTTAACATGGTCTCCCACAGTATTCTTGTCAGCAAGTTAAGGAAGTATGGGCTGGATGAATGCACTACAAGGTGGGTAGAAAGCTGGCTAGATTGTCGGGCTCAACGGGTAGTGATCAATGGCTCCATATCTAGTTGGCAGCCGGTATCAAGTGGAGTACCCCAGGGGTCGGTCCTGGGGCCAGTTTTGAATAAATGATCTGGAGGATGGTGTGGATTGCACTCTCAGCAAATTTGCGGATGATACTAAACTGGGAGGAGTGGTAGATACGCTGGAGGGGAGGGTTAGGATACAGAAAGACCTAGACAAATTGGAGGATTGGGCCAAAAGAAATCTGATGAGGTTCAATAAGGATAAGTGCAGGGTCCTGCACTTAGGACGGAAGAACCCAATGCACAGCTACAGACTAGGGACCGAATGGCTAGGCAGCAGTTCTGCGGAAAAGGACCTAGGGGTGACAGTGGACGAGAAGCTGGATATGAGTCAGCAGTGTGCCCTTGTTGCCAAGAAGGCCAATGGCATTTTGGGATGTATAAGTAGGGGCATAGTGAGTTGATCGAGGGACGTGATCGTCCCCCTCTATTCGACATTGGTGAGGCCTCATCTGGAGTACTGTGTCCAGTTTTGGGCCCCACACTTCAAGAAGGATGTGGATAAATTGGAGAGAGTCCAGCGAAGGGCAACAAAAATGATTAGGGGTCTGGAACACATGAGTTATGAGGAGAGGCTGAGGGAGCTGGGATTGTTTAGCCTGCAGAAGAGAAGAATGAGGGGGGATTTGATAGCTGCTTTCAACTACCTGAAAGGGGGTTCCAAAGAGGATGGCTCTAGACTGTTCTCAATGGTAGCAGATGACAGAACAAGGAGTAATGGTCTCAAGTTGCAGTGGGGGAGGTTTAGATTGGATATTAGGAAAAACTTTTTCACTAAGAGGGTGGTGAAACACTGGAATGCGTTACCTAGGGAGGTGGTAGAATCTCCTTCCTTAGAGGTTTTTAAGGTCAGACTTGACAAAGCCCTGGCTGGGATGATTTAACTGGGAATTGGTCCTGCTTTGAGCAGGGGGTTGGACTAGATGACCTTCTGGGGTCCCTTCCAACCCTGATATTCTATGATTAAGTGTCCTACCATGGAAGACAGAATAAGGCTGCACTCCCCAGAAACCTTTTGCAAATGCTTTGGGAGTACCTCCAGGAGAGCTTCATTGAGATGTCCCTGGAGGATTTCCGCTCCATCACCAGACACGTTAACAGACTTTTCCAATAGCTGTACTGGCCGCGAATGCCAGGGCAAATTAATCATTAAACATGCTTGCTTTTAAACCATGTATAATATTTACAAAGGTACACTCACCAGAGGTCCCTTCTCTGCCTTCAAGATCCGGGAGCCCGCCTTGGGAGGGTATTGGCTCCAGGGTGATAAACAGTTCCTGGCTGTTGGGGAGAATGGTTTCATCCTTCTCCTCATCATCATCTTCCTCATCCCCAAATTCCTCATGCTTTTGCATGAGACTCCCTGTTTCAGGAGTCCACGTACAGGGGTGGGGTAGTGGTAGGATCACCACCTAGAATTTCATGCAGCTCATCATAGAAGTGGCATGTCTGGGGGTCTGACCTGGAGCAGCCGTTTGCCTCTTTGGATTTTTGGTAGACTTGCCTGAGCTCCTTAAGTTTCATGTGGCACTGCTGCGGGTCCCTGTTATTGCCTCTGTCCTTCATGTCCTTGGAGATATTTTCATTTCGTCTTTTGGAACGGAGTTCTGGTAGCGCGGATTCGTCTCCCCATACTGCAGTCCTATCCAGTACCTCCCATTCAGTTCATGCTGGAGCTCTTTTGCAATTCTGGGACTGCATGGTCACCTGTGCTGATGACCTCGCCATGCTGGCCAAACAGGAAATGAAATTCAAAAGTTCCTGGTGCTTTTCCTGTATACCTGGCTAGTGCATCTGAGTTAAGTGCTGTCCAGAGCGGTCACAATGGAGCCTGTTATACGACAAGGCTCCTATGTTTCGTCAAGGAGTATCAGATGTGAAACAGCATGCAGGGATTTAAAAAGCCAACTCAAATCAAGAATTCCTCGTACACAAGCATTCAGGTCTTGAGCAGTCCAGGTAAACCATGCATGTTACAACAAAGCTTAAACTTGTTCTTCATCATCATTTTTAAAACAATACTAGCTGCCTGTTTCATTTTAAAAACAGCAAAAAATATCCACCTCCCTTTGCATTTCTTATAAGGAGTCTTGAAGTGTAAATCTCAGTGTGATAACATATGCTATCTTTAATGTGCTTAGCTCTTGGAAGTCCAGGGGCTCTGGGCTGCTGACCCCGGGGTCCCTAGGGACAGCTCTGTCTGCCATTAGGGAATTTTTTCCACAAGACCCCCCTGTAACTTTTCACAAACCCCCGGGGGTTCATGAACCCCAGTTTGGGAATCACTGTCCTATGGGGAATTAGTACCATGCTTTGTAAACAATAAACTTGGCCAAATGCCTTTGCCACCAAACGACGCTTGTGGTCTTTCTGGATAAGTAACATTGACGTCTGCTAAATCAGCAGCTGCGCTCTGCTGGTGCAGCGAACACCGGAGCTCCCAAGTACAGCAGCACTAGCAGCGTTAACAGCACTGTAGCGTCATCCGCTCTCCACAGCAGGAACAGTACCTGCCACCAGAGGTTACACCCACTGTCTAGCAACAGCCTGCTGATTGGACACTGCCAGGGAAAAAGCTTCCTGTTCCTGTCCACCCATTCTCTGAGCAACTAGTTGCAAGGCCTGTCGCTGCCTAGACCCCTGAGATCAAGGCACTGCCTCTTTGCGTGGTTCCTTTGTCTTGTTCCTGGCTCCTGGTACCTCGCCCTGCTCCTTATTCCTGGTTCCTGCTTTCTCTTCCTCACCCCTGCTACTGACTCCATCTTTGACCCTTGGCGTGACTTCTGATTCCAACTCTGTCTTAATCCTTGGCATGACTTTTTACTCTAATTTTGATTTTCGGTGTGACTCCCAACTGCGGCCATGACTCCACCCCTGGCTCTGACTAAGTCAGACCACCCCATTATGGTTCCTGACATCCAACAGCTGATTGTTCTGCCTTCATAATATGTCCTGCTTCTGGTAGCCTGGGGATACCGCCTTTCTCTGGGGGCTGATTGTGCTGTCTCTCTACCAGCTCCTGGCAGGCTGGCACTGTTAAATCATTTTTTTTTAAATTGTCTCCTTTTAACTTGGCTGAACATGTCTGTTGCTCCTTTCCTTTCCACATCATGAAACACAACTGTCACTTTTAAGAAGTCTTTCTGGAGGAGGGAACAGTGCATCCTGTCTTGAGGCCACTGCTCTGAGAGCTGAACAGAGTCCTTGTGTATGTAAATTCTCTGCTTTTTGCAATCATGGGTTTATTTTAGTAGTTTAATTTAGGGATGATTTGCCTTGAGCAACTCTTTTTTGTTTAGAAAAAAAATTTGTTCAGTGAAATCTCTTTAAATGGGTAAAACGTATTCTTCTAAAAAGTGTGTAATATTCTAAGAAGGTGCAGTTAGCCTGCTGGCTATTAGGTGTGGGTTTTTTCCTCCTCCTATGGTAGTGACTATAAATACTGCCAGAGGCTACTTGGACCATTGATGTGTCCCAGAGTGACTTTATTAAGTTAATAGATAAATACTTTTGTGTTCAGAAGCTGAGAGATGGGAGTATTTTGCTGAGCTTGTGATGGATAAAGTATTTTGATAGAAGCAGGTATCTATACATATATATAAGTAATAAATGTTTCCTCTCTCATTCCTCTCCTTTGATGCATTATTACATCAGTCACTTACCCTAGAAGTGGTGAAGGAAAATGAATGTCGTCTTTTGGGTTCTCTCCCCCCCCCCCCCCCCCCCGGCAACTATTTTGTATGTAATGAATTAATACAAATCCTGGTGTTCCTTAGCTCTCTGGTCTGAAAGTCTTAAGTTGGCCTGTGTTGAGGAAGGTAGGGAGGTTAATGTAATAAGTAAATGGAAGTTCTTGGGGACATAGAATTTTCCATGGTAAGATTAAACATCTGGTCTGCTAAGTCTACTGTTCAGCCTCCAGTATCTGTTGCTTCAAAGTTAAGTAACCCTCTCACTCACTGGTATATCTCTGAACCCATAGTGCAGTGTTCCAGGTTAGTCAAGGTGAGAGATTTTTCTTGACACCCCACAAGCAATTAATTTATGCCCTGAAATATGAAACTTGATTACCTTTATTTTAATAAAAAGAAAAGGAGTACTTGTGGCACCTTAGAGACTAACCAATTTATTTGAGCATGAGCTTTCGTGAGCTACAGCTCACTTCATCAGATGTTTACCGTGGAAACTGCAGTTTCCACGGTAAACATCTGATGAAGTGAGCTGTAGCTCACGAAAGCTCATGCTCAAATAAATTGGTTAGTCTCTAAGGTGCCACAAGTACTCCTTTTCTTTTTGCGAATACAGACTAACACGGCTGTTCCTCTGAAACCTGTCTTTATTTTAATGTAGATACCACTTGATGCCATAGACAAATAGAAAACCATGTATTCTGTAGAATTCTGGTTCAGCATAAACGTTGCCTGCCTTCACCAAAGGGTTAATTGCCTTCATAGTGTTGGAAATTTGTTAGTCTTTTGTGCTTTTAATGCTCATTGGATACTTTCGTGTTCTTCATTTTCTAGTTCCATTTCTGAGCCCTCAAAAAGTATCATTTCCTCCTCGTGTAGTAGTGTTTTAGCAAACTGTATCTCAGCAAAGTGGGGCTACAGAAACCAAAGACTATTCACAGCAAAATGTCCTGTACAGGCTACTTGAACAAGTATTGTTGCTTCTGTGCTGGGGGCATGGCTAAGGATAGGCCTTCTGTAACAGGAAAGTTTGACATATCTGAATAGATTATAAGCGGAGGGGGGAAGGGGGGGTGTTCTGTTCACTATGATAGTGAGCAAACATTGTCCTATACCGGGGGGGAAAGTGGATGGGGTGGTGGGCTCTCTCTTTGACCATACAACAAGTAAGGCCTGGTCTATACCAGAAAACTAGATTGTTTAACTAAGTCAGGGGTGTGAAAAATCCACACCACTGAGCAGCGTAATTAAGACAACCTAAGTCCCCGTGTATACTGCATTAGGTCAATGGAAGAATTCTTCCGTTGACCTAGCTACCGCCTCTTGGGGAATTGGATTACCTATGTCGACGGCCGAAACCCTCCCATTGGCATAGTTTGTGTCTACACTGAAATGCTACAGTGGAGGAGCTGCAGCAGCGCAGCTGTGCTGCTGTAGCGTTTTATGTGCAGGCAAGTCCTAAATCTCGTCTCCCAGAATTCTAGGGTTTTTTTTTTTTTTTTTTTCAGTTCCTCATTACAGGTCTGTCCCCTTAAACTATTTCTATAATCCTCAGTTAAGACTGGTTCAGTAAAGGCATCTAAACCCAATATAATAAAGGACCTCCGATATCCCTTCCTTTTTTCCCCACTCAGGGAGACCAAGTAGATATATGCTGCTTGCTTGCATCTCTTCCAAGTATATCCTGTCAACAGTATAATCTCTTGTGTTCTTTAATGGTAGCTGCTGTTGGATTTTGCTATGCTTTTAGTTTTACTCTTTAGTCTGATCACTCCACTTGGTTAAAGCATCTTTTGTTTCTTAATAAGTATTTATTTTTATTTTTTGTGCCAGGGAACTCATGATTTACAGCCCAACAAAAAATCTGATTGTATCTTCCTGAAAACAATAAAATTTAAAATGTATATCTGGTGACAACTCATAATTTGGCCCTCTTGATTTAATTTTGATGTCTTGTTGGCTAAGACTGTATGTGGTGTTGAGGAAAACAAGATATCCTTCTCCAAATTGGGGGAAAAAAACATTTTGCAACATTCTTTTTATATTAGGCATTTCTGCTGCTGGTGGGCATTACATTGGGAAAAGTGTGAGCTCTCTGTGGTTTGTGTCTGAAAGTACCATCTCCATTGTCTGCTGTCAGTGTGCTTAATTCTTTGCATTCTGCTTGGTCCCCTGTTTTGGCTACATGCGTCTGAGAATCTACATTCTTATATTTTGTGTTGTACTTCTAGAGGAAAAGAGCAGTGGATTCCGGCTGAAACCACCAACACTTATCCATGGCCAGGCACCCAGTGCAGGTAGGTTTAATATTTTCTGAGGCAGAGGAAAAGCACATTAAATGAGGAGCTTGTTTTATTCAGGAATTTCCTCAAACTAATCTTCCAAATTAGAAGGATTCTAGTTCCTGTTTAAAAAATCTTCTTCTATTGCATGAACACTGAAGTTAAGAAATTTGTTTTGTATATATAAATATGTGATTGAGGGAGCAGTGCTGTTACAATTACCATAGGAGTTTAAAAAATAAAACTGTTTTTCTGTGTTAGTGGAAGCCATGATTTGTAACTTAAACTGTTTTGTTTCTCAGTACAGACTGGAGTTTGTAAAATGTTAGCAAAGCTTATTGCTTTCTCATGTTTTGTTTTGCTCTCTTCTAGTGCTCAAAAGCCAATTTATACAAATCAAAATTAGGGCATGTGTACAAGGATGGAGGCAATCAGTATATCTAGCAGTCTCCTTAGCCTCTATCCAAATTCAGGACATCTTTTTGGATACTTTGGAAAATGACTCACTTTCAGTACAAGTGAAATATTAATGTTAAAGGTGACAATTTTTTCATAACATTTTAATGGACGAAGTGTTGCTTTTTTTTTTTACTTCCTAGGAGAAACCCTAAATGATCGGGGATTTCCATAGACTTCTGGAGTTGATCCAGTTGGGAGGGGTGGGGTGGGGTTCCTAATAGACTTTTTAAGGTCCAAATGTGAATGGAAGAACTGTAGCATATTGTGTTGTTTTATAGAATTCTAAAATGATCAGTTTGACCCCCCAGAGCCGGTCAGGATTAAATGGAACAACGTGCTAGATTAGTGTTTTCAGTAAGTTTCAGTTTACAGGCCGTGAAAAGTGTTTCACCTTCCACAACCTGTAAGAGAATTCAGGGGGAAGGATAAGACCTAGTGTGTGGAGCTGGGTATGGCTTTCAAATACAGCTGGGACTGCAAGTTCTCTGCACTTCACTCTTAATTGAATTTTCTGGCTTTTATTCTGTCTTAATATTTTTTAATGTAACTTTTGGTGGGCAAATGCAGAATGCATTAAAGAACTGTTTAAAGACTAGGAGCAAAACAGTAATCTTACCCTTTCTGAATAAAATTTTTTGGGGGGAGAGAAAAATGTCTTTTTCCAGGGGACAAGTACGATATAATTTGAACTTTGTGCCACTTCAATCTTGCGTTGTCTCAGAAACGGTTAAGGAGAAGACTGAGTAGATGTTGATTTTTGCAGCTAATGTACTTGAGGGCGCTGGAAAAGTTTGCTTTCATTTTTAGGTCTCCCAAGCCAGAAACCTAAGGAACAGCAACGAAGTGTACTACGCCCTGCTGTTTTACAAGCACCACAGCCTAAGGCTTTTTCACAAATGGGTAAATCACATTCCTCTATTGCTCTATAATATTCCCTGCACTTTGATCATGTGTGCATAGTGATGTTGGGAAAGAGAACCAAAAGGCAACGGACCTGTAACTCTGAGGTTAGTTGTGTTTCTCCTCAGAGTGACCTTTTTCTTTGTTTAACGTCTTCCAGATTTCCCTCTGTTTCAAAGGAACCTGGAAGTCATTAGGGTGAAATGCAACTGTCACATAAGAAACAACACACAATGAGATATGCAGCGTTTGTATAGTAAATGCGTCCTGGGTGAACTGTAAGGCATTATCTGTCTCCAGCACCTGAGTAGTATGTTTGTCTCATAGCCACAGACCCTGAAGTCTGGTGTTGTAAAATATAATTAACTTTGAGTAAAACACATTAAGTAATTGAGTCATGCACTTGCTTCATAGTTGCACGATTTGGGGCCTTAGTAAAACCGTTTCCTCATTTTATAAGACTTTAAGTGCACATACATTATGAAACTGATCTTATAAAATACTCAGGAAGAGCATAGGTCGAATTTAAATATGTAGAATTTTCACACTAAACATTTTATAAACACATTTTATAATGGTTCCAAATTGATTTTTTTTAGCCTTCTAGGAATGTAGGAGATGAATGATGTTGGACTCTTAATGGATAGCTACGGACTTCTAAAGCTTCTTAGGGGCTCTAGTGGGTTGGAAATTTTCCAACTGCAATTTTCCATTATTTTCGAAAGCTGAATATCCTTTTGGATGGCTCTCCAAATCTTCAGCATATAACATTTCTCATTACAGTTCCCAGCAGTGGGACCAATGGTGTAAACGTCCTACCAGACTCTGCGGTGGCAGCCACATCAGAATCATTAAGTAACACAACACAGAAAGCTTCTGATGATGAAGACCAGGTGAGTTGGACAGTGATCTAAATGATCAGTCGCAGTTTTGTAAGTTCTCATTTGAATGTTGTTTAAACAAGTATTTTCTAAAAAGCACCAATTTGTATTGCACTCATTAGAAATATGATTGTATCAGTGATAATAGCCCATCATTTATTTTAAATACCTCCTCATACAGCGATCAAGAATTGTAAAGCAGGCTTACTGAATCCAAGCATTCTTAATTAAGAAGGTACCTTTTGGCATAATGAATGGATTTTTTTCCCCTCAAAGATGCTAGTAGAACAGTGCATTTCTTACAGATGACTTCTGTCCTCAATGGCTGCCTGGTTGGATCCACTGCCCAGGTGTCTCTGTTCGTAATCTAGACCCTAACCATTCTGTCTCCTAAGTGATGCTCCTCCCCATTGGTGTCTGCTGCAACCCCAACACACCACCAGCTGCACCAGACTAATCTGCTAAAGTTTGCTGACAGAAGCCTAAGTGTGACGTGATTTAGTGAGGGTTACTGGGCTGGGTCTCCTGTATGAACTATAGATTTGCCAGTATGATAGGGAGGGGGCCATCTTCTCGGAGCTGGAAGATATGCTTCTCGTGCTGCTTTGCCTGCAGATGTCTCCCTTTCTTTGCCCTGTGTGCAAGTTGGGGCAAGAGGGGTAGGAAGCTTTAATGTAAATGTCGCATGAGAAGTGAAGCTTCTCTATGAAAGAGGCACCTGCTGCCTGTGGCAACTGTTGTGCGGCTCACCAGAGGATCCTGAGTCCAGTGGACCTTACAAGGTCAGTCTGACTGCATCTTCTGCTGGCCAAATTTATTACGTTAGTGGGAAGCTCAGGAAGAGGGAAAAGGGCACAGAGAGAGCTTGATAGAAAGCCTGGCTATGGATTTGTTAGGGGCAGAGATAGAGAGCCTGAGAAACAAGATTCTTTACTGCCCAGTTTCCTTCATCAGCCCTGCTAACTAAACCAATGCCCCAGCTTTTCCCTCCACCCCAATTTCCTGTACCATACACGTTTAAAGTGTTTTTATAGATGCTTATATTTTAAATGCTTGAACTCATTTATTAAACCTTTGAATGTAGAATGTTGCTGAGAATCATAGAATATCAGGGTTGGAAGAGACCTCAGGAGGTCATCTAGTCCAATCCCCTGCTCAAAGCAGAACCAATACCAACTAAATCATCCCAACCAGGGCTTTGTCAAGCTTGACCTTAAAAACCTCTAAAAATGGAAATTCCACCACCTCCCTAGGTAACCCATTCCAATGTTTCACCACCCTCCTAGTGAAATAGTGTTTCCTAATATCCAACCTAAACCTCCCCCACTGCAACTTGAGACCATTACTCCTCATTCTGTCATCTGCCACCACTGAGAACAGCCTAGTTCCATCCTCTTTGGAACCCCACTTCAGGTAGTTGAAGGTTGCTATCAAATCCCCCCTCACTCTTCTCTTCTGCAGACTAAATAACCCCAGTTCCCTCAGCCTCTCCTTGTAAGTCATGTGCCCCAGCCCTCTAATAATTTTTGTTGCCCTCCGCTGGACTCTCTCCAATTTGTCCACATCCCTTCTGTAGTGGAGGGACCAAAACTGGACACAGTACTCCAGGTGTGGACTCACCAGTGCTGAATAGAGGGGAATAATCACTTCCTTCGATCTGCTGGTAATGCTCCTACTAATACAGCCCAAAATGCCATTGGCCTTCTTGGCAACAAGGGCACACTCTTGACACATATCCAGCTTCTCGTCCACTATAATCCCTACATCCTTTTCTGCAGAACTGCTTAGCTAGTCGGTCCCCAGCCTGTAGCGGTGCATGGGATTCTTCTGTCGTAAGTGCAGGACTCTGCACTTGTCCTTGTTGAACCTCGTCAGATTTCTTTTGGCCCAATCCTCCAATTTGTCTAGGTCACACTGGACCCTATCCCTACCCTCCAGCATATCTACCACTCCCCCCAGCTTAGTGTCATCTGTGAACTTGCTGAGGGTGCAATTCATCCTATCATCTAGATCATTAATAAAGATGCTGAACAAAACTGGCCCCAAGACCGACCCTTGGAGCACTCCACTTGATACGGCTGCCAACTAGACATCGAGCTTAATCTTGAAGCCAGATAGGTCTTTTGCCCCCCACTGCTTTCCTTGGAATGTTGTTCCAGAACTTCACTCCTCTGATGGTTAGAAACCTTCATCTAATTTCAAGTCTAAACTTCCTGATGACCAGTTTATATCCATTTGTTCTTGTGTCCACATTGGTGCTGAGCTTAAATAATTCCTCTCCTTCCCTGATATTTATCCATCTGATATATTTATAGAGAGCAAATTAGCAAATTATCCAGAAATTAGCTCCCTTCCCTTTTTTGTCGTTACGCATTTACTTTTAAAAGGGGGAAAAGGAGGAACCGGGGAACTATAGGCCAGTCAGCCTGAATTTGATACCTGGGAAGCTACTAGAGCAGGGGTGAGCAAACTTTTTGGCCCAGGGGCCACATGTGGGTTTGGAAATTGTATGGCGTGCCATGAATGCTCACAAAATTGGGGTTGGGGTGCGGAAGGGGGTGAGGGCTCTGGCTGGGGCCGCAGGCTCTGGGGTGGGGCCAGAAATGAGGAGTTCAAGGTACGGGAGGGCACTCTGGGCTGAGGCTGGGGGGTTGCGGGGGAGGTTGGATGAGGGGTGGGGTTGGATGAGGCTCTGGGGTGGTACTGGGGATGAGGGGTTTGGGGTGTAGGAGGGTGCTCTAGGCTGGGACCGAGGAGTTCTGAGGGCGGGAGGGGGATCAAGGCTGTGGCATAGGGTTGGGATGCGGTGGGGGTGGCTCTGGGCAGCAGTTACCTCAAGCAGCTCCCGGAAGCAGCGGCATGTCCCCCCTCCAGCTCCTATTCGGAGGCATGGCCAGGTGGCTCTGCTGCACGCTGCCCCATCTGCAGGTACTGCCCCTGCAGCTCCCATTGGTCGTGGTTCCCAGACAATGGGGGCTGTGGGGGCAGCGTGTGGAGCGGAGCCCCCTGGCTTCCCCTGCACATAGGAGCCAGAGGGGGAACATGCTGCTGCTTCTGGGAGTCGCGCGGAGTGGCCCCCGACCCTGCTCTCTGGTGGAGCGCCGGTCTGGGGCAAGCTCCAGACCCACTCCCCAGCGGGAGCTCGAGGGCCAGATTAAAACGGCTGGCGGGCCAGATGTGGCCTGCGGCCCGTAGTTTGCCCACCCTTGTACTAGAGCTACGTATAAGACATCCAATTTGCGAATACCTGGAGGACAAAGGGGTAATCAGAAGCAGCCAGCATGGATTTACCAAGAACAAATCCCGTGAAACCAGTATGATTTGTTTTTTTGACAAGGTATCTGGTTTGGTGGATAGGGGCAATGCAGTGGACATATTATACCTGGAGTTCAGCAAGGCTTTTGACACAGTCCCACATGACATTCTGATAAGGAAGCTGCAGAAATGCAGGCTAGATAAAATTACTGTTAAGCAGATATATAATTGGTTAAATAACCGCAAACAATGAGTAACTATTAATGGAATGATGTTGGGAGGGGGGTCTCAAGTGGGGTTCCACAGGGATCTGTTCTGGGTCTGGTAGTGGTAATTACCTGATGTAGGAATAGAGAGCATACTGATGAAATTTGCAGATGAGACAAAGCTAGGGGCAGTTACCATCACTTTGGAGGATAGACCTAAATTCAGAGGCATCTTAATAGATTGGAGAACTGGGCTATAGACAGCACAATGAAATTCAGCAAAGACAAAATGTAAGCTGCTACACTTACGGAAGAAAAACCAAATACACTCATACAAAATGGGGGATAACTGGCTTGACAGCAGTAGTCTTGAGAGGGATCTGGGAGTTGTAGTGGATCACAACCTCGACATGAGTCAACAATGTGATGCTGTTGCCCAAAAAAAAAAAAAAAAAAAAGGCAAATGCAGTTTTAGGTTGCATTAACAGAGGGATAGCATGCAAGCCATGGGAGGTGATTGTACCGCTCTACTTGGCGCTGGTTAGGCCTCAGGTGGAGTACTGTGTCCAGTTTTGGTCACCAACATATAGAAAGGATGTAGAGAAACTGGAAAGGATCCAGACGTGAGAGACAAAGATGATCAGAGGGATGGAATGCAAGCCATAATAGCAAAGCCTGAAGGAACTGGTTATGTTTATTTTGGAAAAGAGGAGATTAAGAGTGGACATGTTAATAGTTGTAGCAGAAAGTGAAAATTTGAGACATGGAGGCCTGGTATAAGAGACTTGGTAGGAGGCCTGAACTAAATTAATCAGACCCAGCTGATATAAAGCAAAGTTAGCAATAGTCAGGCTGTGAGCAGAAGTCAGGCCCTGTTACAAAACATGCCTGCTTGCAAGTTCACAGAACCTGGTAAGAATAGGTCTGGTATTGCAAAAACACAAACTCTCCTGAGAAGTGCTAGGCACATGTAAACACATTCCAGAGAGTAGGACCAGAACACACTGATACCAAGTATGGTATAAACACACTCCCCAAAGATAACAGGGACATACTGACCCCTCCTAAAGATAAGATCAGCATGACAGCGTGATGGATAGAGAAGTTTTGATTATGTACAAGGTAAAGGGTGGTAACTCACCACTTCAGAGGGGCAATACATAACTTGTATATCATAGAATCATAGAATATCAGGGTTGGAAGGGACCTCAAGAGGTCATCTAGTCCAACCCCCTGCTCAAAGCAGGACCAATCCCCAACTAAATCATCCCAGCCAGGGCTTTGTCAAGCCCAACGATCTAGCCAGCTTTCTATCCACCATTCATCCAGCCCATACTACTTTAACTTGCTGGCAAGAATACTGTGGGAGACCATGTCAAAAGCTTTGCTATAGTCAAAGAATAACACGTCCACTGCTTTTCCCTCATCCACAGAGCCAGTTATCTCGTCATAGAAGGCAATTAGATTAGTCAGGCATGACTTGCCCTTGGTGAATCCATGCTGACTGTTCCTAATCACTTTCCTCTCCTCTAAGTGCTTCTGAACTGATTCCTTGAGGACCTGTTCCGTGATTTTTCCAGGGACTGAGGTGAAGCTGACTGGCCTGTAGTTCCCCGGATCCTCCTCCTTCCTTTTTTTAAAGATGGACACTACATTAGCCTTTTTCCAGTCATCTGGGACCTCCCCCCGATCGCCAAGAGTTTTCAAAGATAATGCCCAATGGCTCTGCAATCACATCTGCCAACACCTTTAGCACTCTCAGATGCAGCGCATCCGGCCCCATGGATTTGTGCTCGTCCAGCTTTTCTAAATAGTCCCGAACCACTTCTTTCTCCACAGAGGGCTGGTCACCTTCTCCCCATGCTGTGCTGCCCAGTGCAGTAGTCTGGGAGCTGACCTTGTTCGTGAAGACAGAGGCAAAAAAAGCATTGAGTACCTTCGCTCTTTCCACATCCTCTGTCACTAGGTTGCCTCCCTCATTCAGTAAGGGGCCCACACTTTCCTTGACTTTCTTCTTGTTGCTAACATTCCTGAAGAAACCCTTCTTGTTACTCTTAACGTCTCTTGCCAGTTGCAACTCCCAGGTGTGATTTGGCCTTCCTGATTTCCAAGCTGGTCGCCTTCCATATTTACTATTCCTTCTACACATCAGGATGGTTTGTCCCTGTAACCTCAATAAGGCTTCTTTAAAATACGGCCAGCTCTCCTGGACTCCTTTCCCCCTCATAAAGAAAAGGAGAACTTGTGGCACCTTAGAGACTAACAAATTTATTTGAGTATAAGCTTTCGTGAGCTACAGCTCACTTCATTCTCCCAGGGGATCCTGCCCATCAGTTCCCTGAGGGAGTCAAAGTCTGCTTTTCTGAAGTCCAGTGTCCATATTCTGCTGCTCTCCTTTCTTCCTTGTGTCAGGATCCTGAACTCGACCATCTCATGGTCACTGCCTCCCAGGTTCCCATCCACTTTTGCTTCCCCTACTAATTCTTCCCGGTTTGTAAGCAGCAGGTCAAGAAGAGCTCTGCCCCTAGTTGGTTCCTCCAGGACTTGCACCAGGAAATTGCCCTCTACACTTTCCAAAAACTTCCTGGATTGTGTGTGCACCGCTGTTTTGCTCTCCCAGCAGATATCAGGGTGATTGAAGTCTCCCATGAGAACCAGGGCCTGTGATCCAGTAGCTTCCGTGAGTTGCTGGAAGAAAGCCTCATCCACGTCATCCCCCTGGTCCGGTGATCTATAGCAGATTCTCACCACGACATCACCCTTGTTGCTCACACTTCTAAACTTAACCCAGAGACTCTCAGGTTTTTCTGCAGTTTCATACCAGATCTCTGAGCAGTCATACTGCTCTCTGACATACAGAGCAACTCCCCCACCTTTTCTGCCCTGCCTGTCCTTCCTGAACAGTTTATATCCATCCATGACAGTACTCCAGTCATGTGTGTTATCCCACCAAGTCTCTGTTGTTCCAGTCATGTCATAATTCCTTGACTGTGCCAGGACTTCCAGTTCTCCCTGCTTGTTTCCCAGGCTTCTTGCATTTGTGTATAGGGACTTGAGATAACTCGCTGATGGTCCCTCTTTCTCAGTATGAGGCAGGAGCTCCTCCCTCTCGCGTCATCCTGCTCGTGCTTCCTCCTGGTATCCCACTTTCCGACTTACCTCAGGGCCTTGGTCTCCTTCCCCCGGTGAACCTAGTTTAAAGCCCTCGTCACTAGGTTAGCCAGCCTGCTTGCGAAGATGCTCTTCCCTCTCTTCGTTAGGGGTCAGTGTATAATTCCACCTATCAGTGTATAAAAGAGGGGTCACAGAGAGTGTGTCTTTGTCCGGCCGAGGGATGAATGGAAAATCCCACCATTCACTGATCTGAGTCCATTGCAACAAGCATACATATGTTAGTGTACCTGTAACCATTGAGCCAGGACATTAGGACTGCTTCATTGGCAATAAGCCTGGTTGAGTGACTTCATTACAGAACTGAGTCTGTGGTCTTATTGGGCAGTTGGATTGGAGCCTACTTTAGAAACCAGTTGGCCAGAGCCAGTGCAGCTCACAGAGAGAACACACACACAGTGAACAACTGACCTCAACAGTCTTCAAATACCTGAAAGACCACCATAAAAAAGATGGGAAAAAGTTGTTCTTTCTTAGCACAGAGGGCAGGACAAGAGGCAATGGTTTCAGACTACAGCATAGCAGGTTTAGATTAAATCTTAGGAAAAACTGTTTAACTGTAAAAAGAAAAGGAGGACTTGTGGCACCTTAGAGACTAACAAATTTATTTGAGCATAAGCTTTCGTGAGCTACAGCTCACTTCATCGGATGCATTCAGCGGAAAATACAGTGGAGAGATTTATATACACAGAGAACATGAAAGAATGAAACATACAAAACTAAGGGTGTTACCATACACACTGTAAGGAGAGTGATCAGATAAGGTGAGCTATTACCAGCAGGAGAGCGGGGGCGGGAGGGGGTGTGGACTTTTTGTAGCGATAATCAAGGTGGGCCATTTCCAGCAGTTGACAAGAACGTCTGAGGAACAGCAGGGGGGGAAATAGTTTTACTTTGTGTAATGACCCATCGACTCCCAGTCTTTATTCATGTTTATACAATTAACTTAGGCTTGAATAAAGACTGGGAGTCAATGGGTCATTTCACAAAGTAAAACTATTTCCCCCCCTGCTGTTCCTCAGACGTTCTTGTCAACTGCTGGAAATGGCCCACCTTGATTATCGCTACAAAAAGTCCACACCCCCTCCCGCCCCCGCTCTCCTGCTGGTATTAGGTCACCTTATCTGATCACTCTCCTTACAGTGTGTATAGTAACACCTTTAGTTTTGTATGTTTCATTCTTTCATGTTCTCTGTGTATATAAATCTCTCCACTGTATTTTCCGCTGAATGCATCCAATGAAGTGAGCTGTAGCTCACGAAAGCTTATGCTCAAATAAATTTGTTAGTCTCTAAGGTGCCACAAGTCCTCCTTTTCTTTTTGTGGATACAGACTAACACAGCTGTTACTCTGAAACCTGTTTAACTGTAGGAACAGTAGAACGACGGACCAGACTGCCTAGGGAGACCATGGAAGCTCCTTCACTGGAGGTTTTCAAGAGGAGGCTGGATAGCCATCTGTCTTGGATGGTTTAGACACCACAAATACTGCCCCTTTGCAGGGGGTTAGACTAGATGACCCTGGCAGTCCCTTGCAACCTGTGATTCTATAATTTTGGATGAAGGGGAACCTAAATGTATGGATCTGAGACAGTCTGATCCTGAACACTTTCCTGCCTTGGTACAGGATATATATATATATTTTTTTTAAATTTCAACAACAGGAGCTTGAATTGGAGGCCGATTCTTCCCTGGATGAGAATGTGGGTGTTGCTTTGGCATCATCGCCTTCTGAGGATGTTACTCAGTCCCATGGACTAGTGGACAGAGTAGTGACAAAGTTTTTAAATGGCCATCGGTATCTTTGGAAGCAGCCAACCTCCTATTTTCCACTATAAGGAATAATATGTGTCTGCCAATACTAGAAGGACTTCGGCAAACAGCTAAAGCAGAATCCATCCTCATGTCATCCAGTTTCAAAGAAGGCTAACAAATTATACCGTATTCCATATGAAGTGTTTTCTTGCTTTCATGTTCACCTTCCAGCTAATTCACTTGTTGTGGCGGCAGCAGTCTAGAGTTCTAAGTCAGGTCATGTATATTCCACTCCATATGAAAGAGAAGGGAAAACTTTGGACTCTGTAGGAAGAAAACTTTTCTTCAGCTTCTTTAACTATGATAGTGGCCAATTACCAAACAGTGATTTCCAGATATCTATTTCATCTTTGAGAGACTTTTCACTTTCCATCAAAAATCTTCCAGAGCACCAACAAAAATTAATGCAATTATAAAGGAAGATCATAATGTTGCAGAACACACACACACATCATCTTTTGATGGTTCAGACACTGCTTCCAGATTGATAGCTCTCTGTAGACGTGCATGTTTAAGATCTTCATCATTACCTATAGAGACAGTCTAGAATAGAGCACTTTTTTTTTATTTAATTTAATTTTATTTTTTTAAGTGAGTCATCTCTTCAGGACTAAAACTGATAAAGTTTTAGAAAAGGAAAGAGACATAGTCTATCTCTAGATCTTTGGATCTGCTACATTTCCTTGCTCCTACGTTCCTATGCTGGTATGCAGTGCTATCCACCACCTTCTTCGTATTATGCCCAAAGAAGACAGCAGTCCCCATAGCAGCGACATCAGTAACACAGGAACAGATCCTATGACACCTCAGATGAAGCCAAAGAGTTCTTCAGCTACATCTTCATTGCATAATGGTCAGACCACAGGTTTGACATGAAGATTGAAACCTGTGAGCCTGTCTTAGAGAGCTCTACCCATACTTTAGGAGACAGTCTATCTCATTTCTATGATGTGAGAGTTTTCCATACCTTTGGACACAGTAAAGGAAGGTTATACCATCCAATTCGAATCCCTTCCTCCATACAACCTCCCCTCTCTTTTCAGGGACCCTTTTTATGAGAGGATACTAAGGACAGAAATACAAACTCTTTTACAAGCAGGCCCAGTAGAAGAGTTTCCAATAAGTTCCAGGAACATAGGTTTTTATATCTGTTTTCTGATCCTAAAAGAGGACATGGTCTGTGATTTTTAGATGTCAGGAATCTAAACAGATGTATCAAGGGTTTCAATTTAGAATGCTAATTCTTGCATAAATTATCTCCTCCCTTTCTACTTTAGATTAATTCACTGCTATCTTGAAAGTGCTTACTTGCATATCTCTGTAAGACCTTCTCATTGAAAATATCTTTGTTTCACACTCAGTTGAGACCACTTTCAGTGCAGAATCCTACCATTCAGCTCCTCCACTGAGCCCAGAGATTTTACGAAATGCCTCTCTGTGGTAGCAGAGTATCTGAGAAGATGTGTGTGTGTGTGTGTGTGCGCTCATCTATCTATAATTAGATGATTGGCTCTTAAAACCTTTCTTCAAAGAGGAATTGAGAAATATTCAGTTCACTTACTGCCTGTTCAAGAATCTTGGCCTTCTAATAAACAAAAAGAAGTCTCTTCTATCTCCATCACAGAGAATCATCTACATTGGTGCAATCCTCGATTCCAGAGAGGGTTCATGAAGCTGTGCTTCAGTATTCAGGGCCTACTTCTGTAGCCCTGTCAGAAAATGATTTACTTGACTTTAATAGGTCTTTTGACCTCAACAACATATTATGTACTGCAGATCCAGAATAAGGTCACTTCAACACTGGGTATCAGGAAACATCAAACCGAGTATGCACAGCATGTTCAAGACAATCGCTGTTCTGAATTTTTTTTTTTAATATCTCTTAACAGGTTGGCTGAAGCCAGAGAATGTTCTCAAAGTACTTTTATTCATCCCTGCTCCTCCTACTGTAATATTTTGGAAGTGTCTGATGAAACTAGGTTGGGGGGCACATCTAAACAGTTTATTAATTTGAGGCTTTAAGAATCTCCAGGAATCCCTTTTACATATAAATGTGTTAGGTCTGAGAGCTGTCCTTCTAGGTCTCAAGTTGTATCTCCCACAAATGCAGAACTCAGTAGTCCAAGTTCCTATGGACAATATGTCATCAATGTATTAAGTAAACAGACAGAGAGGAGCTTGTTTTGTCTTCTCTTTTCAAGGAGGCAATAAAACTGTGTGATTGGTGTATTATACTCAGATGGCTTACATGTAGCGGGAGCTCGTAGTGAAGTTGTGGGTTGGTTGAGCAGAGATTCCAGGCAGATGCACAAGTGGAGAGTAAAGGATTCGGTGGCTGAGGACATTTTCAACCTATGTGGCTTCCTAGACATTTGTTTTTTTGCCACCAGAGTCCATAGCAAGTGTCCCTATTTAAGAGTGAGCTCACAGTCAGTGACAGGTGCATTCCTCAGTTGGACAATAGTTGTACTGTCTGAGTTTTTCCCCCTTCCCACTAACGTTAAAGGTAGTAAAGCAGGTAAACCAGGACTCGACCAAAATTATTCAGAATTGCTCCAGTTCTGTCCAAGACAACAATGTATATCGACTTACTTCTCCTGTTCAAAGGGAATTATAAGATGCTACTGGTGACAGTGGACCTATTTTCCCAGCAGGGAGGGGAGAGTCTTTCATCCAGCTTCCAGTCATTGCATCTAATGGCTTGGGCAGCAGTACTTTAACTGATTTAGAAGTCTTGTTCTATTGAGGTGCAATGTGTTTTTAATTCTAGGAAACCATCCAGTAGAAAATATTATGACCTTGAAATAGGAAAGGTTTGTTTTATGGGCGTCTGATAAAAGCGTTGATCCAGTCTCGACTCCTAATCAGTATATTATAGAATATTTGTTTCACCTGAAAATTATGGGTGTAGCTACCTCCTTGCTTTAAATCCACTGATTAGCGGTAACAGCTTTTCATATACATATTGATGGTAAATCTGTTTTCTCACACAACTCAGTTGAAAGGTTTATTGAGTTTGGATCTGCCAGTAGAAAACCCAGTTTTTCTATGGTATTTAAACTTAATATTAAAACAACTTATGTCCCCTTAGTTTGAAACTCTCTCAAGGTGTTCTTTATTTCACCTGTCCATAAAAACAGTTTTTATAATAGCAATCACATCTGCTAGAAGGATTAGTGAAATACATGCTTTGATGGCTGAACCTCATGTGGTTTTTCATGAAGACTTCACCCCTGATTTCTTCATGAAGTAATTTAAGATTTTCAAGTTAATTAATATTAATTTTACCAGTGTTCTTTCTTGGACGCCAGGCACATAATGATCAGCCCACACTGCATGTTTTAAATGCAAAAAGAGTTGTATTGTATTACCTGGACAGAACTAAAGACTTTAGGGGTTCTCCCAAATTATTTTCTATGTTGAGCATGGTAAGGGCCTAGTTGTTTCTGCCCAGTTCTAGCCTGAGTCTAGATGGCTCAGACAGTGTGTAGAGGAGAGTTATAAGATTTCGTCTCCCTCCTCCTCCTGGTCTTAGGCTATGTCTATACAACAAGTGTTACAGTGGTACTGCTGTGGTGCTATGGCTATGTTTCCTACATTGACAGAAGGGCTTTTCCCATCCATGTAGTTTATCCACATCTCTGAGAGGTGGTAGCTAAATCTTCTTTTGATCTAGTTGCATCTACACTGGGGATAAAGTTGACATAGCTATGGCACTCCGCATGAAATTTTTCACAGCCCTGAGCAATGTAGTTAGGTCAGTTGAATTTTTAAGTGTAAACCAGGCCTAGAACTCACTCTACAAGAGCAGTTGAAATATTTAAAGCTGACACTTGAGGTTCACTTCACACTTTCAGTAAACACTGTGTGTTAAATTTGCAGCCAGATCTGATGGCAGAGTGATACTTCAATCCTTGTTTAATTTGGACTTCTTGTCCCCCCTCCATTCTTGGAATACTGCTTGCCAAGCTATCCCAAGAGTGGGAATATGCTGAGGACACTCCAAAAAGAAACATAGATCATTTACATAAGCAGAGTTCTTCGATATGGACTCTGTGTATTCATACACAAGGTTTCTACAGGTATATTAGCAACAAGAAGGTGGTCAAGGAAAGTGTGGGACCCTTACTGAATGGGGCAGGCAACCTAGTGACAGAGGATGTGGAAAAAGCGAATGTACTCAGTGCTTTTTTTGCCTCGGTCTTCACAGAGGTCAGCTCCCAGGCTGCTGCACTGGGCAAGACAGTATGGAGAGGAGGTGAGCAGCCCTCAATGGTGAAAGAACAGGTTAAGGACTATTTAGAAAGGCTGGACTTGCACAAGTCCATTGGTCCAGATCTAATGCATCCAAGGGTGCTGAGGGAGTTGGCTGATGTGATTGCAGAGCCATTGGCAATTATCTATGAAAATTGGTGGTGATGGGGGGAGGTCCCGGATGATTGGAAAAAGACAAATATAATACCCATCTTTAAAAAAGGGAAAAAAGAGAACCTGGGGAACTACAGACCAGTTAGCCTCACTTCAGGTCCTGGGAAAATCATGGAGCAGGTTCTCAGAGAACCCATTTTGAAGCACTTGGAGGAGAGGAAAGTGATCAGGAACAGTCAGCATGGATTCACCAAGGGCAAGTCATGCCTGACCAACCTGATTGCCTTGTATGATGAGATAACTGGCTCTGTGGATATGGGGAAAACAGTGGATGTGATATATCTTGACTTTAGCAAAGCTTTTGATACAGGTTTCAGAGGAACAGCCGTGTTAGTCTGTATTCGCAAAAAGAAAAGGAGTACTTGTGGCACCTTAGAGACTAACCAATTTATTTGAGCATGAGCTTTCGTGAGCTACAGCTCACTTCATCAGATGTTTACCGTGGAAACTGCAGCAGACTTTATATACACACAGAAATCATGAAACAATACCTCCTCCCACCCCACTGTCCTGCTGGTAATAGCTTATCTAAAGTGATCAACAGGTGGGCCATTTCCAGCACAAATCCAGGTTTTCTCACCCTCCACCCCCCCACACAAATTCACTCTCCTGCTGGTGCTAGCCCATCCAAAGTGACAACTCTTTACATAATCAAGTCGGGCTATTTCCTGCATAGATCAAGGTTTTCTCACATCCCCCCACCCCCATACACACACAAACTCACTCTCCTGCTGGTAATAGCTCATCTAAACTGACCATTCTCCAGGTTTAAATCCAAGTTAAACCAGAACATCTGGGGGGGGGGGGGGGGGGGGGGGGTTAGGAAAAAACAAGAGGAAACAGGCTACCTTGCATAATGACTTAGCCACTCCCAGTCTCTATTTAAGCCTAAATTAATAGTATCCAATTTGCAAATGAATTCCAATTCAGCAGTTTCTCGCTGGAGTCTGGATTTGAAGTTTTTTCCATCCCACCACCAACCTCAGCCTGGTCCAGTCCACACAAGAGATCCACTTCCTGGACACTACAGTGCTAATAAACAATGGCCACATAAACACCACCCTATACCGTAAACCTACTGACCGCTATTCCTACCTGCATGCCTCCAGCTTTCACCCTGACCACACCACACGATCCATCGTCTACAGCCAAGCTCTGCGATACAACCGCATTTGCTCCAACCCCTCAGACAGAGACAAACACCTACAAGATCTCTGTCAAGCTTTCTTACAACTACAATACCCACCTGCAGAAGTAAAGAAACAGATTGATAGAGCCAGAAGAGTTCCCAGAAGTTACCTACTACAGGACAGGCCTAACAAAGAAAATAACAGAACGCCACTAGCCGTCACCTTCAGCCCCCAACTAAAACCCCTCCAACGCATTATTAAGGATCTACAACCTATCCTAAAGGATGACCCAACACTCTCACAAGTCTTGGGAGACAGGCCAGTCCTTGCCTACAGACAGCCCCGCAACCTGAAGCAAATACTCACCAACAACCACATACCACACAACAGAACCACTAACCCAGGAACTTATCCTTGCAACAAAGCCCGTTGCCAATTGTGCCCACATATCTATTCAGGGGACACCATCACAGGGCCTAATAACATCAGCCACACTATCAGAGGCTCGTTCACCTGCACATCCACCAATGTGATCTATGCCATCATGTGCCAGCAATGCCCCTCTGCCATGTACATTGGTCAAACTGGACAGTCTCTACGTAAAAGAATAAATGGACACAAATCAGATGTCAAGAATTATAACATTCATAAACCAGTCGGAGAACACTTCAATCTCTCTGGTCACGCAATCACAGACATGAAGGTCGCTATCTTAAAACAAAAAAACTTCAAATCCAGACTCCAGCGAGAAACTGCTGAATTGGAATTCATTTGCAAATTGGATACTATTAATTTAGGCTTAAATAGAGACTGGGAGTGGCTAAGTCATTATGCAAGGTAGCCTGTTTCCTCTTGTTTTTTCCTAAACCCCCCCCCCCCCCCCCCCAGATGTTCTGGTTTAACTTGGATTTAAACCTGGAGAATGGTCAGTTTAGATGAGCTATTACCAGCAGGAGAGTGAGTTTGTGTGTGTATGGGGGTGGGGGGATGTGAGAAAACCTTGATCTATGCAGGAAATAGCCCGACTTGATTATGTAAAGAGTTGTCACTTTGGATGGGCTATCACCAGCAGGAGAGTGAATTTGTGTGGGGGGGTGGAGGGTGAGAAAACCTGGATTTGTGCTGGAAATGGCCCACCTGTTGATCACTTTAGATAAGCTATTACCAGCAGGACAGTGGGGTGGGAGGAGGTATTGTTTCATGATTTCTGTGTGTATATAAAGTCTGCTGCAGTTTCCACGGTAAACATCTGATGAAGTGAGCTGTAGCTCACGAAAGCTCATGCTCAAATAAATTGGTTAGTCTCTAAGGTGCCACAAGTACTCCTTTTCTTTTGATACAGTCTCCCACAATATTCTTTCCAGCAAGTTAAAGAAGTATGGGCTGGATGATTGGACTATAAAATAGATAGAAAGCTGGCTAGATTATCGGGCTCAGCAGCTAGTGATCAATGGCTCGATGTCTAGTTGGCAGCCGGTATCAAGCGGAGTGCTCCATGGGTTGGTCTTGGGACCGGTTTTATTCAACATCTTTATTAATGATCTGGATGATGGGACAAGTTGCACCCTCAGCAAGTTTGCAGATGACACTAAGCTGGGGGGGAGGTAGATACAATGGAGGGTAGGGATAGTGTCCAGAGTGACCTGGACTAATTGGAGGATTGGGCCAAAAGAAATCTGATGAGGTTTAATAGGGACAAGTGCAGAGTCCTGCACTTAGCAAGGAAGAATCCCATGCACTGGGGCCTGACTGGCTAAGCAGTTCTGCAGAAAAGGATGTAGGGCTTACAGTGGACGAGAAGCTGGATATGAGTCAACAGTGTGCACTTGTTGCCAAGAAGGCTAATGGCATATTGGGCCGTATTAGTAGGAGCATTGCCAGCAGATTGAGGGAAGTGATTATTCCCTTCTATTCGGCACTGATGAGGCCACACCTGGAGTATTGTGTCCAGTTTTGGGCCCCACACTACAAGAAGGATGTGGGAAAACTGGAGAGAGTCCAGTGGAGGGCAACAAAAATGATTAGGGAGCTGGAGTACATGATTTATGAGGAGAGGCTGAGGGGACTGGGATTATTTAGTATGCAGAAGAGAAGAATATGGGGGGATTTGATAGCTGCTTTCAACTACCTGAAAGGGGGTTCCAAAGAGGATGGATCTAGACTGTTCTCAGTGGGAGGAGATGACAGAATGAGGAGTAATGGTCTCAAGTTGCAGTGGGGGAGGTCTAGGTTGGATATTAGGAAAACCTTTTTCACTAGGAGGGTGGTGAAGCACTGGAATGGGCTACCTAGGGGGGTGGTGGAATCTCCTTCCTTAGAGGTTTTTAAGGTCAAGGTTGACAAAGCCCTGGCTGGGATGATTTAATTGTGGATTAGTCCTGCTTTGAGCAGGGGGTTGGACTAGATGACTTCCTGAGGTCCCTTCCAACTCTGATATCCTATGATTCTATGTGGACAAGGGGGATCCAGTGGATCTAGTGTACTTAGATTTTCAGAAATCCTTTGACAAGGTCCCTCACCAAAGGCTTTTACACAAAGTGGGATAAGAGGGAAGGTCCTCTCTTGGTTCAGTAACTGGTTAAAAGATAGGAAACAAAGGGTAGGAATCAGTGGTCAGTTTTCAGAGTGGAGAGAGGTAAATAGTGGTTTTCTCTAGGACTCTGTACTGAGCCCAGTCCTATTCAACATATTCATAAATGATCTGGAAAAAGGGGTAAACAGTGAGGTGGCAAAGAGCTAGAAAAGGATCTCACAAAACTGGGTCACTGGGCAACAAAATGGCAGATGAAATTCAATGTTGATAAATGCTAAGTAATGCACATTGGAAAACATAATCCCAACTATTCATATAAAATGATGGGGTCTAAATTAGCTGTTACCACTCAAGGAAGAGATCTCTGAGTAGTTGTGGATAGTTCTCTGAAAACATCCACTCAAAGTGCAGTGGCAATCAAAAAAGTGAACAGAATGTTGGGTATCATTAAGAAAGCGATAGATAAGACAGAATAATCATATTGCCTCTAAATAAATCCATGGTATTCCACACCTTGAATACTGCATGCAGATGTGGTCGCCCCATTTCAAAAAAGATGCATTAGAATTGGAAAAGTTTCAGAAAAGGGCAACAAAAATGATTAGGGTTATGGAACAGCTTCCATATGAGGCGAGAATAATAAGGGATTATTATTTTCATCTTGGAAAAGAGATGAAAAAGGAGAGATATGATAGAGGTCTATAAAATAATGACTAGTATGGAGAAAGTAAATAAGGAAGTGTTTTTACACCTTCTCATAACAAAAGAACTAGGGGTCACCAAATTCAATTAATAGGCAGCAGGTTTAAAACAATCAAAAGTGAGTATTTTTTCACACAATGCAGTCAACTTGTGGAACTCTTTGTCAGAGGATGTTGTGAAGGCCAAGACTATAACAAAGTTTTAAAAAAAAGAACTAGATAAATTCATGGAGGATAGGTCAATTAATGGCCATTAGCCAGGATGGGCAGGGATGGTGTCCCTAGTCTCTGTTCGCCAAAAGCTGGGAATGGGCGATGGGATGAATCACTTGATGACTACCTGTTCTGTTCATTCCCTCTGGGGCACCTGGCATTGGGCACTGCTAGAAGAGAGAATACTGGTCTAGATGGACTTTGGTCTGACCCAGTTTGGCCGTTCTTATGTAATGGGCATGCCCAAGCAATGTCTTTACAACAGTTAAAATTATTCCTATTGTTATAGGCATTACATTTGAATATAATGTGTATTTTATTTTTAACTGGCTGTACTTTAACTCAGGCATGTATTTAACAACACAAAATACACAACGCAGTCTTTGTCACAACGGTAGACCCATGGTGTTCTCAGTTGTTCTGCTGGTGCCAGCTTGCCTGTACACTGTTTGAAAAACAAAAATATTTTCTAGCCCCTGGTGGGGACAGATTATGGCTTAAAACACCCTTTCCATGATTTCAACTGAGGAATGGAACCATTTGAACTATGCCTTGTTTTGTTTGCTTGCCCAAATTTCTACCTGATATACTGTTGGGCTGGCTTTTTCTACAATGGTCACTAGACCTTCCCATTTCATCCCCAGAGAATGGTTCTTCTCTGCAAATTTATGATACATTACTTGGTCTCCAGCATTCCATTTGATAGTATTCTTTATCCAGCCCAGTCTTTTATTCACTTTTTAAAATATTAATACACAGTTGTTTTGCTATTTTGTTGTGGATTCCTAGTAGTTTTTCTGTTAGGGCCTGAATCCATTGACCATTTAATACTTTGGGCTGCCACCCATCTGGGATATCTACAGCTAGCCTCCAATGTTCAGGTGTCCTCATGTCCCTTTGTTGCTACAAAGCGGGTATAACCATGGCTCGCTGGAACAGACCTTAAGGCTAGAAAAGTTAAAGACAATGGTTCATCCCAATCTTTTTCATTTTCTTTAAGCATTTTCCTCAAAGCATCCTTTAAAGTTCGATTGGTTCGTTCTACCTGTCCTGAGGATTGAGAGTGGCCCGCAATATGAAATCTTTGTTTGAATTCCAGTATTTCACACAGTTCTTTCATAGCTTCCCCCAATGAAGTGTGACCCTTGGTCCGAATCAGTTTTCTTAGGAAATCCCCATTGACTAAACACTACATTAAACAATTCTTGGGCTGTAGTTAGAGCTGTGTTAATCTTTGTGGAATCGCTTCTATCCATTTTGTAAATGGGTCTCCAATTATCAAACAATACTTATTTTGTTTGGGTGACTGGAAAAGGTCATATGTAATAGACTTGTAACCAGGCCCATGGGCCCTCAATTCTTTAGTGGGTGATAGGACCCTTCTGTATCTTTTGAATCAGCATTGACCACTACACACTGCAGACAATTATTACACCACTGTTTTATATCTTCCCTAAGTGTGGGCCACCAACCTGTATCTTTGACCCTTTCTACTGTTTTGTCCACCCCAAAATACCATCGCTAATGCACATATTGAATTAATTCAGTCCTTACTTGTTTAGGCACTAACCATCTTTTGGGCTGTTCCCTGAGGTCCAAACCATCCAGGTCTTTGTTTATGTACCCTTTCCCTTTGATTGTTTTCTGCTCCAGGATCTGTTCCATCTCCTTGTCCCCTTCTGTATGGCTTGCAAATCCAACATCTCTGGGCTTACCACCTGTTTGTGCACTCTAGTTACTACACTGATTACCTCCTTTTCTTCACAATGTGTGAGCAGAGCCCCTTGTTTGGTTAACATATTTGCTCTGTTATTCCAATCTCCTTCCTCACTTCTCGGTTTCTGATGTGCTTTAACATAAGTATCTCCCTCTCTATCCTTGATTAAGGCCGTCACTTATTCCAGGTGGTGTTCATAAGCTGCTGGCTTTCTATCTCCTATGCACATATCCCTAGCTGCCCAGGTGGGTAACTAAACCACTCTGCTCTGCATACCCAATCCAAATGAGTGAATATTGCCAGTGTGGCATCTCGATCCACTGTCTGTGACACCTTTAGGACTGTCACCACTTCAGCAGCCTGTGCTGAGTGTGGTTTTACTGGTCCCTTTAATTCCTGGTTAGTATTAACCTTTTTACAGTACCAAATCCTGTCTTAGCTCTCCCTTCACTGTAATAGCTGGACCTATTCACAAACGAAATTTGCATGTCTCCTTTCTATGCTGTCTGTAGGGTGAGTCCTGACTTTACTGGCTACTCTACCCTTTTATGGGAGCAGAGGGGACTCATGTTCTTGTCCTTGCACTATTAATCCGTATGGTACAGAGGATAGTATTTTTCCTTTTTCTACTATTATCCCCCAGTTTATGTGGGCAAAAGTCCATTGTGCCAACCGAGGATTGACTATCTGTACCTCCTGGGCTTTTCCTGATACATTATACTTCAGTGGAGAATATGTTGTTTGTACTGTGATTTAGGATCCCCCAATCATGTATTCCCAGTGCTGCAAGGCCCGTACTAGGGCTAAACAGTTTTACCCCTTGTGAAAAAGCTTGCTCCACACTGCTTAGCATTTTACATCCATAAGCAATGGGTTGTAACTTTCTCGTGCTTTGTTTCTGCAACAGCATTGCTCCCAGTGCTACGTCAGTACCAATTGTAGGATAAATGGCTCCTTCACTTTTGGGTATACTCGGGCTGGGCTAGATCCTCTTTCAGGATCAGTAACGTTATTGCCTGATCAGGCCCCCATGCCCATTGCCACCCTTTCTTTAGAAGAAAATACAGTGGGTGACTTTTGGCAGCATACATTTAAATAAAATCTCTTGAGAAATTCAAAGTTCCTAACAGAGCACTTAATGATGTTATATCGGGGGGGCTGGAAGTTTCCCAATCAGTTCCACCCATTGTGCATCTGGGGTTCATCCCTCCTTTTCCAATATAACCCCTAAATATTTTACCTCTTTCAGTGCCAATTGGGCCTTGGCTCTGCTAGCCTTAAATCTGGTTTCTTGGATAATCCTTACCACATTTTCAGTGAGTCTATTGACCTACCCTCGGTCAATTCCATGCGCACATATGTCATCAACATAGGACGCTACCTTCTTTTGGTCTCCAGGTGCCAATTTTTCCCACATTTTGACCACATGGGTGTGACAAAGTGCAGGTGTGTTATGAAACCCTGGGGCATTCTTGTGAAACAGAATTGCTGTCCCCTATAGGTGAAACCAAATTTGTACCAAGACTCTGGATGTAAGGGAATGGGAAAGAAAGCGTTCGTTAAATCTATCACTGAAAACCACTATGCTGTGGCTGCTACTGTGGCAACTCGTTCTTGGTATTTAGCCACCACTAGAGCAGAGGCTGAAGTCACTGCATTCAATGCTCTAAAATCCACTGTCCTTGTTCAAGTCATCCCATACCCCTCAGGTACAGGCCAAACAGGGGCATTGTTGGTACTGGCCATTTGTCCAATATTGCTGCCTTCAAACAAACTTTCTATTTCATGATTTCTGTGTGTATATAAAGTCTGCTGCAGTTTCCACGGTAAACATCTGATGAAGTGAGCTGTAGCTCACGAAAGCTCATGCTCAAATAAATTGGTTAGTCTCTAAGGTGCCACAAGTACTCCTTTTCTTTTTGCGAATACAGACTAACACGGCTGTTCCTCTGAAAACTTTCTATGGTTACTTTTATTCCTCCGCCTCTTGGGGATATTTATATTGGCACTGTGGGGAAGGATCAGGTCCTCATATCAAGACTTCTGCACCAATTTTCCTGCATTCCAATTTATTTTTGGCCTATACCCCAGGGAACCTTTCCACCCATGGATCCCAGTTGTTTACCTGCCCTCCTTCCGGGGCCTTAATTGCTGTACAGCTGTCTATGAGATTTATAACATAAATAGGTATACTGAATTCCAATTATTTGTCCATAAAAATCCATTGGCTAAGTCCACAACCAACTTTTCCTTTTTAAGGTAGGGCATTCCCAATATTCCATCTGTCTTGCCTCTACCTCCAGCCTGATTCTGTAGCTGAACAAAATATTTTACCCATGACTCCCTGACAAACATGTTACCAGAACTTTAAGATTGCAAAGATAAGCACTCAGATGATAAAAATGCCAGAATAAAGGTTTCAGTGCAACCTTAATTTGGCCCTCCGTGCATATACATTGATAATCTTATCCAACATCATGTACAAAATCTGTAGTAGAGCCAGGAATAGAACTAGCTCTCCTGTGTCTCAGTTCAGTACCTTAAATATAAGAGAGTATCCTATTTCTTCTTGCCATGTTGTGCCTCATTCAGTGTCCATCCTGTATCCTTAATTGAGGGGGTCTGTAGAACAAATAGTACGTAAAATGTAATTAGATTGTGTCCCCCTCTGTGGCAGTGTGTCTTGTGGCTGTGAAGTTCACCCCTTGCCACCAGTGGTGCAAGTAGAAATAATTTCTTGCCAGTACTGCGCTCATGGGAGGGACACAAGGGGGGGCACGTGACCCTCCATGTGACTCCTGCCCTGCCCCCACACTCTCCCCGTCCCCTCCAACATCCCGCTTTGTAATACAAACGTCAACATGCTTAACTACTCACTTTCCCCCCACATATGTAGTATTCAGTCGGTTTATATGGAATATGGGAGTTGGGTGAGAAGCCATTTCAGCATATGTATGACATATTAAAAGACAAATTTTAAGTAGAACTGTATCCTAAACTGCTTTATGGTATTGTACCCAAACATTGCATTTGAATGGGGGATTCAACTTCCTTTCTAGGAACAGAACAAACTCCTGAAACTCTTACCAGTCCACAAAAGTGGTCCATAGTCATGCAAGTAGTCCCATTGTCTTCAATGGGATTGATCAAATGATTAAGGGTTTACATGATTAGGTTCCAAGTTCGTAAATTGTTCTGGATGAAATTGACAATGCCTGAGGTGTCAGATCAGAAGGAGCATCATTCAAATAAAGGTGGGCAGATGTGTGATAAGATGAGGAACATATTTTCAACGAGGTTCCTGGCAGATTCCTGAGGCAGCTAGTTTAAGGCCATCAGCGTCTGGCATTCTAATCTTCACTTATAGTTTTCTCACCCACATGGTCCTGCTTTGAGCAGGGGGTTGGACTAGATGACCTCCTGAGGTCCCTTCCAACCCTGATATTCTATGATTCTATGAAAGCTGGAAAAGGAGGCATTTGTTTTCTTTGTTTTGCTGCTCCAGTTCCAGTTAGCAAAATGCATGTTAGACTAGTTTGGCTGCAAAGAAGAATTCTTGGTACACTGGGGACAACACTTGATTCCCATCAGACTGCAAAACTGGGCTGACATCAGAATCCAAACATCTTCTGGTCAGTGCAAGCAGAGGCATTTCTCTAATGATTTGGATTTGATGTGATGCAGTATGGATGTCATGGATAATTCAGACCAATGGGGAGAAACAGAATAAAAAATACTGTTTAAACACCTTCCGTCCCCCCCACCTCTCCCCTGTTGAGGACTCCTGACCAATGTAACAACACAATACATGTGATAACAAACTTTAAACAAAGCGTTTGTTTAAGTTTGTTAGCATATGTATTGTGCTGTTAAAGCCATTTAAAGAATGAATGCCTTTCCTAGCTGCTTTCTGCTCCTTTAAGGAGCAGAGCACAGCCCCACCCCATCCGGGGGGGACGACACCTAGCCCCAAGTCTTTCCGGTACCCCGTATCTGCTAAAATGCTCTTGCCAGTACTGCGTACTGGCGGGTACCACCCAACTTGCACTCCTGCTTGCCACAGAATTGTGCTCCAGAATCTGAACTTCCATTAAAAAAAAATCATGCTTCTACCTCACATGGCTGTGGAAATGTCCTCTGTTCATGTTTTCAAGGTTAACAGATGCAGTGAGTCTGCTGGAAACAATAGCTCTGAAAGATGTGAACTGCCCCATTCATCTCAGTCAGGACCCTGTGGATTCCATTTCCATAGTTGTAGAATTTGGCATTTTCCCAAGATGCTATAGTATTTTGCCATGGACTTCACTAAACTTGGAGCTAGTTGTATTCCAGTGCCTGTTTCCTGCACTGTTCCATGGAGCCAGACAGCAGGGGGTCAACAACATAGAGCTGAAAATCTGGCCTGCAGCCAGGAAGCAGAGGGAACTAGAAGTCCAGGATAGCGAGCTAGCAGCCTGGAAAGTAGTGTAGTGGCAAAGGCTGAGAGAAGTGGGGCAGGAAATGAGCCACTGAAACCAGCCAAATGCTCCTTTCATTGACTCCCAAGGGAGGAGGAAGTTTCTGAGCTGAGTCACCTAGACAGTGGAAGTGACTTAATCATTTTCACTGAAGCTTTGCAAAAAATATGTCCAGGGCAGAGAGCAGACATGGAAAATTTCAGCCCGATGGCTTAAAGTTTGATAAATGTATACACAACTGAAAGCAAGGGCTTATAATGGGAAATTTTAAGCAGCCTTAAGACCGGGAGCTTGCAGAGTGTGTGTGAGTGTGTGTGTGTTAACAGGCATCATAATTCCCTCTATCCCCTATGTTTTTGGCCACTTGTTGATATCATCTAAAGAAAAAAAACAGCCTGCAAGTAAGCGGAACCTTGCAATTATTCTCTTTAGAAATGATCTTTGTGAATGTATCTGGAACATTGCAGTTATAAAGAAACTGTAATGCATATAGGTCTAATAGGTGTCTAGTTGTCTCCATTCTGTGAAGTATTTGCTCTTCGTTATCCGCTTATGTTATCAGTGGTTCTCTAGATGAACTATTCTATCTGGTCCAGTCAATATTTGTATTGGGGTCCCATTGTTCATGGAGGATAGATCCATCAGTGGCTATTAGCCAAGATGGTCAGGGATGTAGCCCCATGCTCTGGGTGTCCCTAAACATCTGACTGCCAGAAGCTGGGACTGGATCACAGGGGATGGATCATTTGATACACTACCCTGTTTTCAGAGTAGCAGCCATGTTAGTCTGTATCCGCAAAAAGAACAGGAGTACTTGTGGCACCTTAGAGACTAACAAATTTATTAGAGCATAAGCTTTTGCGGGCTACAGCCCACTTCATCGGATGCATAGAATGGAACATATAGATAGATATAGATATACAGAGAAGGTGGAAGTTGCCATACAAACTGTAAGAGGCTAATGAATTAAGATGAGCTATTATCAGCAGGAGAGAGAAACTTTTTCTGTTTTTTTTTTTGTTTTGTCCCTCTGAAGCATCTGGCACCAGCCTCTGTTGGAAGACAGGATACTGGGCTTAGATGGACCATTGGTCTGACCCAGTATGGCCGTTCTAATGTTCTTACATTAATTGCTGATTTATTGTGGGTTTTTCCTATCATTATCCATAGACAAATTTTATAGTAACATTGACATGTTCGTAGAATCATAGAAGATTAGGGTTCAAAGAGACCTCAGGAGGCCATCTAGTTCAACCCCCTGCTCAAAGCGGGACCAACTCCAACTAAATCATCCCAGCCAGGGCTTTGTCAAGCCGGGCCTTAAAAACCTCAAAGGATGGAGATTGAAACCATTGCTCCTTGTTCTGTCATCTACCACCACTGAGAACAGCCTAGCTCCGTCCTCTTTGGAACACCCCTTGTTCCTAGTGCATAGCATTAATGAAAATTATTGGAAAGGAAAAAGTATAGTTTTTAACAAAAAATGTTATTCAACAAACTGATCTAATTTCTCTAGGCTTAATTTTTCTCTTTTTTTTTTCCCTTTAGGTCAGAGAATGTCAGAAAAATGAGTCTCACAATACTTCAGAGGATGAAAATGGCGAGAAATCAGAGCACAATGCACAGCAAGCATTTGTATTTGGGCAAAACTTAAGAGACAGAGTTAAGGTATATATTTAATCAGAAAAACAAAGATTATGTGATTGAATTTAAATGAAAGTAGCTACTCCAGGTGAAAACTTTAAAGTGAAAACATCCAGTATAAAAAGCTGGCTTCTGAGTCCTGGGAACAAGGTGATGGCTTGGGCTTAAAATGCCCAGAGTTCGTTCTCTTTTTGTGTGTGTGATGGGGTGTGTATTTGAAAACTCCTGTAATTCTAGTTTGTTGTTCTTTGAGTGCTTGCTCATGTTGATTCCAAATAGGTGTGTGCATGCTACGTGCACGGGTCACCAGAAGATTTTCCCCTAGCGGTATACATTGGTTGGCTCTGGAGCCCCCTGGAATCGCACCTTCCTGGTGGTTCATATAGGGTCTTGCCAACCCCCTGGCCTCTTCAGTTCCTTCTTACCATCTGTGGCGGTTGACTGGAGTGTATCTCTCTTGCATCTGCAAGTGCTGCCATAGTGGTCTTACCGTTTTCTCCCTTTATATAGTTTGTTAGTCAACCTGGGTATATATATTTAGTTTAGTGTAGTACTTTAGTGTACTTCTTTCCTGTCGTAGGACTGGACATGCCTCAGTCTCCAGGGTTTAAACTGTGCACGGCTTCCAATAAGCCTTGCCCAAGAGCGACCCTCACACTTCTTGTTTTAAGTGTCTGGAAGGATCCCATCAATAGGAGCGCTGCAAGATCTGCAGGGGATTTCGTTCCAGAGCTCAAAAGGAGAGGGATCAGAGGCTGAAGTTCCTCGTGATGGAGATAGCCCTTTGTCCCCACTTAGAGCCAAGTTCAGCTGAACTGGCACCCAGCACGTCCGCAATGGTGCAAAGTTGCACTGGCATTGACGAGGGAGACCTTTACACCAAAAAAGGACTAAGTCTACAGATTCTCAACACCAGCAGGGCTCTCCGGTACATAGAGGCTCTGCTCACGGCACTGCTCCCAGTCACCGGTGCCGCGCAAGAAGCAGAAGAAAACTGACAGGGGGTGCTCATCCACATCGAGGCCAGTACCACAAAAGAACTTGAGCAGAGTGGGACCTGCACCAAGCCACTCAAGCTCTGCACTATCCAGCATGGCACCAGTGTCTCAGACCCCAGTGAGAGACCAGTCAAGTTTGGTGCCAATGGACTCCCCTCCTCGGGAGAGCTGTGGAGAGACACTGGAGCTGCTCTCCAGGCCTGAAACTTTTGAGGCAGCTAGGGAACTAATAGCCTTCATGGCGTTGCCGTCTCCCACCAGGCGACAGTGTGCACTGGGCCCGAAAGCGCCGGCACCACAAAGACTCCTGGAACCATCCTGAGGGAAGCCAGCTATGGTACTGCACCGGCCTCCTTTGCCCCAGCACCACTCCCCAGTACCATCCGGGGGCAAGCCAGCTATGCTGCCACACCAGTTCTCCCCTTTGGCCTGTCAGTGGCCCGTCGCATGTTCACCAAGTACATGGCAGTCGTCGCAGCTTTCCTGGGGAACCAGGGGGTACAGGAGTTTCCAAACCTCGACAACTGGTTGATCAAGAGCCGCAGCAGGGCTCAGGTAGAGGCACACACAAACCTAATAAAATCAATTTTTGACAGGTTAGGCCTGCTGGTAAATGCAAAAAGGCAACCTTCGCTCCCACTCGGAATTCATAGGGGCAGTTCTAGATTCAAGACAAGCCAGAGCATTCCTACTAGAGTCTCGTTTCCAGGCTTTATGCTCCATCATAGAGGACCCCAGACGATACCCCACCACCATGGCACAGAACTGCCTGAAGCTTCTGGGGCACATGGCTGCCTGTACATATGTAGTACAGCATGCAAGGCTGCGGCTCAGGCCTCTCCAGTCTTGGCTGATATCAGTGTATCGCCCAAGCTGAAACTGCTTGGGCAAGGTAGTTGCACTTCCCCCACTGGCCATTGAGACTCTCCTGTGGTTGCTCAATCCTCAGACGGTCTGCACAAGAGTGCCCTTCTCCAGACCTCAACCCTTGCTGTCTCTATTTACAGATGCATCAGTGATGGGGTGGGGAGCGCATCTAGAGAGGCTCTGGACTCAAGGCCTCTGGTGCCAAGTGGAGCTCTCGCTTCACATCAACATCAGAGAGCTAAGAGCAGTATACCTGGGCTGCCAGACCTTCCAAGCCCATCTGGAAGGAAAATATGTATCGGTCATGACGGACAATACAACAATGATATCTTATGTAAACACACAGGGTAGAGCATGCTCCTCTCCCCTATGCCAGGAAGCCCTCAAGCTGTGAGACTTCTGCATAACACACTTGATACACCTAGAGGCATCTTGCCTTCTGGGATCCCAGAACAAGTTGACAGACCATCTCAGCAGGTCTTTCCACAACCACGAGTGGTCCATTCCCCCAGACATCCTGAACAGCACCTTCCAGTGATGGGGAATTCCCCATACAGACTTGTTCGCAACAAGACATAACAGGGAGTGTCTGCAGTTTTGCTCCTTCCTGAATCACAGCTTAGGCTCGATTGCAGACAATTCCTCCTTCCCTGGAAGGACCATTCGTTCTATGCATTTCCACCCATCCCACTCGTTCACAAAGTTGTCCTGAAGGTCAGAAGGGAAGGGTTGTCTTTGATATTGACAGTGCCAGCCTGACCTCATCAGCACTGTTGTACCACACTCCGAGACCTGTCGGTGGAGACCCCAATCAGCCTGCCCCTAGTCCCGACTTGATCACTCAGGACCACAGCCACCTTCAGCATCCTAATCTCAAGTGTCTCCATCTCACGGCATGGAAGCTCCATGGCTAAACCCTTTTGGAATTGGCTTGCTCAGGATCTGTTAGAGAGGTCCTCCTTGGTAGCAAGAAACCATCCACTAGGGCCACGTACATAGCTAAGCAGAAAAGATTCTCAGATTGGTCAATGCAAAGGGGCACTCCACCTGTACAGTCAATATCCGTCATCTTGGACTATCTGTTACACCTCAAGCAGCAAGGTCTGTCAGTGTCGTCAATAAAAGTTCACCTGGCTGTGATTTCAGTGTTCCACCCAGGCGCTGCTGGCCAATCAGTCTTCGTTAACCCTATTATCAGCCATTTTCTTAAAGGACTAGATAGGATATACCCTCAAGTGCAACAACCGATCCCTGCATGAGATCTGAACCTGGTGCTCTCTAGACTAATGAGACCACATTTTGTTATACCAATAAATTAAAAACCAGCAGGATCTTATTAAAGGGAAAAAGGCAAAATACCACATTTATTGTGAATACAGAACGAATCATAGTAAGCAGTTAGTTACAGCTATAACATTCCATTCAATCTCATATTTATTCACACATTCATTCATACAAACACACACACAGAGGTTCTGCAAGGTTGTTATCATAGTTACCAGCCTTAGAGTTGCTCATGCCAAGCCACTGGCCAGGTGGCCTGGACATGAGGAGGGAGCAGGGCCTTGTCAGATGCTCATCTGATGCTCCTGGAAGTTGGTTTACAGAATCAGACCCCAAAGTTCTCACTTTTTAGAGTCTATTTTTATAGGAATTTCTTCCTATGCCAGTCTATGGGAATTGCTTCATCATGCTGTTGCTGAATCAATCAGCAGATAGCACATTCCTGACGGCTCCAAGATGTTATCTTGTTCTTTGGTTCTCCCATTCTTGAGGCTGTTGGGTGGATTCCAGTCTGCCCTCCGGGGGGTCCTCTGGTTATTTCCACTTGACGCCTTCTTCAGCCGATGGACACTGGATTCTTAGGCTGGCACCTCCCTGATCATTCAGTTATTATCCACACCAAGCATCCATCCACATACATCCTCTATCTCTATTTTAATCACAATTGTTAATACAACAAAAGGGCGGGGAGTCTCTGGGTGCTGTTTCTGTTGTTAGAGTATTGCTTCGAGTCTCTCTCTCTGTGAATTGCTTTGAGAACAGACTCTGCCTTAGAATGTACTAACACAATTAGCAGCTTGCAAGTTTCACATATAGAGGGAGAGAAACTACCAAAAACCAAGAGACCTCTTAATTAGTAATACCCTGGAATTGAAACTCTGGGGAATCAAACTCATTTGTGATTTTAATACAGAACTTCTTTAATATGATCCAACAATTTGAGCCCCTACCAACATGTTCACTACTTTACCTTTCCTGGAAAGTAGTGTTCCTGGTGGCTATAACTTCAGCCAGGAGGGTATCTGAACTTAAGTCCCTGACATCCAGTCTTCGATACATGATCTTCTATAAGGACAAGGTCCAACTTCGACCTCCCCCAGCCTTCCTTCTGAAGGTAGTCTCTTAATTCCATTCAAACCAGGACATTTTTATTCCAGTCTTCTACCCAAAGCTGCACACCAGCAGCTGAGAGCAAAAGCTCCATTCCCTCGATGTCAGATGGGCATTGGCTTTTTATATTGAAAGGATAAAACCATTTTGAAAGACAACTCGGCTGTTCTTGGCAATAGCAGACAGAATGAAGGGAATGTCATCGTGGATCATGTCCTGTATCTGAGCGTGCTACAAATTGGCAAAGATACCTGCCCCCACACTGACAGCACACTCCACAAGGGTGCAGGCACCTCGGCAGCTTTCTGGTGCAGGTCCCGATCCAGGAAATCTGTAGAGCTGCAACATGTTCTTCAATCCACACCTTTGCTGCACACTATTGGATTACACAGTAAGCCAGGGACGATGCCGCATTTGATAGAGTGGTGCTACAATCTGCGACACAATGAACTACTTGGAGTCGACACAAGCAAGCACTTGAAGAAAAAACGGTTACCTACCTTTTTGTAACTGTTGTTCTTCGAGATGTATTGCTCATGTCCATTCCAAAACCCACCCACCTACCCCTCTGTTGGAGTCAGCTGGCAAGAAAACACTGAAGAGGCAGGGTCCGTTATATTGCGCCATGAAGGCGTGACTCCAGGGGTCTCCAGAGCCAACTGACGGATACCACTAAGGGAAAACTTCTGGCCACTATGCACGCGCACACCTACTTGGAATCAACATGAGCAACACATCTCAAAGAACAGTTACGAAAAGATTCCTAGGTAGGTAACCATTTATTCCATCTCCTGGATAAGCAGAACAGTATTAAGCATATAAATGTAGTATTAATTTCATTTCATATTAGCTTCCTATTTCAACTTTCAAACTATCATGAGTTCCTTTTGTTTGAATACATATATAAGGCATTATTTTCTAAAGAAGCCACCTAGAGTGTATTTGCAAATCCTACATTTGTGCAAACTGTGGACATTAGGGCAACAAAATGGTAACCATGTGCTTAAGCCAAATCCATGCAGTACAGGTTCCAAGGGTGTTGCAGGGGCAAGAAGAGAGGACCTGGGGTGAAGTAGGCTTATACCTAAACATAGGCTAACTGAATTAGATTAACAAGAGGTATTGACAACCTAAAGAGAGGGGGTTTATGCAAGCATATCGGGGAGCGTGTGGCCAGTGGGAGTATGTGGCTCCTACACAACCTGACAGGAGAGAGATTGGCCAGAACTACAGTGGGAGCAACACAGCTCAAAAAGTACGTAACTGTGATAGATTTAATAATGAAGGAGAAAAAGGTTTTGAGTATAAACCAATACCGTTTTAAAAGCAATTGCAATGCTGCTTGAAGGTGGCCCTGGTTCTTAATTTAGCTATATATGAATTCAGTACACTGGCACTCCTATAGGAGTGCAGCTTGCAACAAGGAGAAATTTGTTGTAGTGGGAAATACACTTTGGTCTTACTGTTAAGTGTATATGAGCAAAGGTACATATTTTGTGAGACAGTAGTTCTGATGATCTTGGTTTTGGTATTGTTAATTGTGTATAAATGTCTATCTCTTTTGTAGTTGGGAAATGAAAGTGATGAAACAGCTGATGTACAGAATGCTGGGCTTCCAAGCTCGGAAACGCCATCGGCAACAAACTACTTTCTGCAGTACATCAGTTCCAAGTAAGACTGCAAATAAATTCAGAGCAACTTACTTTACTGTAGTATATGTAGAGCGTTAATAGTAGTGTTGCTGTCTACAAGAGGAAGGGTTCTGTTTGAACTGGGTTGGTATCCAGCACTTTCTTGAGGCTGCTGCCTTGTTCTTCAGATGCCTAGTTTTTTGTTTTTTAAAAAATACAGTATATTATTAGTTCTTATGGTTGCAAAGGATAGCTTCGGGAGGTGCAGAGTATGACAAATACAGCCTGCCTGAATTTGCGGAGAGCTTGAAATGAACCTGGCACCAAGTATTGCCAAGACCCCCTTCCACTGAAGGGATCGAATGTACTCAGAAAGCTGTTCAGGCTGCATGGATCTGATTATCCTATGACAGCTAACAACCAGACCACTTTCGTCCCTTGAGTTTAACCATTAACTCTAAAAGAATGCATGACGCAAGACCTATGAAGCTGGTTGATAAGAAACCCAAGTTAACTGGTAGTTTTTCTAAATGAGGAAGGAATTAGAAAGAAGGAATTCAGGTGAGAAATAAAGTGCAAATTTTTCTCAATAACTGATCACTGGAGCAACTTACTTAGGGATGTTGTGGATTCTCCATCACTCGACATCTTCAGTATTGAATGTCTTTCTGCAAGAGCTACTCTAGCTCAGCTAGAAGTTACAGGTTTGATGCAGGAACCACGGGGTGAAATCTGTGGCCTGTGTTATTCCGGAGGTCAGACTAGATGATCATATGCTCCCTTCTGTCTTTAAAATCTATAAATAACTCTGAAATGTGTGAAATGCCACATTCCCTTTAATGGGTCGTTGATTCAGATGCTCAGTGATAATTTAAAAGTTGTCATTGTTCGTTATTTCACTGCTGATCAAAACAGGCAAGAAAGGAGAGGGATGATCTTATATTTAAGATCAGCACAATCTGCAAATGTGTGACCTCTCAATTTGGTGCCACCAGTGGATGGTGGTTGACAATATCACCACTTTCCACACCCTCCAATTCTACCTGTGGAGCAAAAGGCCCAAAGGGAAGGAACAGAGCAGATGATTCCCATATTCTTGACCAAAGTAGCAGGGGTCACCCTACTCTGGTGGTGGATATGAGTCCCAGCTGCTTCCTGGCTGCTGCTGGTTCCTCTAATGGAGATTGTCTGCAGACTGAAGTAAACGTCACTGCAACTGTGATGTTTTCAAGTTTTTCTTTGCAACCATGAAAACTCTGTGGCAGCCATGAAGAAACATAATTAGATTTTGATGCTGTCACATGACTGGTAGCAGGACCTGCCTTGGCCTTAATGTGTATGTATCTGAACCCACTGAGGGCCCTATTAAACACCTGTGATCTAGATTGGGCAACTACACAATCTACTGAGAGTGATGTCTCAAGTTGGCACAACTGAGCTTGTGTGTGGGTGTGGAGCTTGAGAATTCAATTCCTTCTCCCTGATTTGAGCCTGACTGTGGTCAGAGCAACAGACTTAGTATTTCAGACTTTGGACACACAGTGATGGTTGCATGACTGATTTTTCTTCAAAGGCTTTATTCATAGAATCATAGAATATCAGGGTTGGAAGGGACTTCAGAAGGTCATCTAGTCCAACCCCCTGCTCAAAGCAGGACCGATCCCCAATTAAATCATCCCAGCCAGGGCTTTGTCAGGCCTGACCTTATTGTGTGTATATGTTATATCAATCTGCATTTAACAGAGAACAGCTTGTGTCTCATGGTGAACATTTTATCTGCAAAAGGCTCTGCATGTATGTTGTGTATTTACAGTTCTTCTAGTATGTGTCAGTGTGGATCCCACTGTTGTAGCACACATTTTTCATGCACATGAGATTAGATTCTTTTGAACATCAGCATTCATCGCTGCTGCACAAGCACCTTGCGCCCTCTCATGCAAGAATAAAGATTCCTGTCATTGCAATCTGTGTTACCCAAGATAAAATAAAACCAGGCTACACTAGTGCAGACTTGCCATGGGTCATTAGGCCATTTGTTGGCATGGACATATGTGATGCTGCTTGCCAGACTTCACCTGTAGCCCTTCAATTCTGGCTCAGGTCAGTCAGCTGGAACTAGTGCTCTTGACTGTAGGAGGTGCCTGAATACAGCATCTTTAGGGCCCTACCAAATTCACGGCCATGAAAAATGTGTCACCAATGTGAAATGCAGTCTCCGCGCGTGAAATCTGGTCTTTTGTGTGGTTTTACCATATACTGTTAAGATTTCACAGGGGAGACCAGCATTTCTCAAATTGGGAGTCCTGACCCAAAAGGGAGTTACAAGGGGGGTCACAAGGATATTTTAGGGGGGTTGTGGTATTGCCACCCTTACTTCTGCACTGCCTTCAGAGCTGGACAGCCGGAGAGCGGCGGCTGTTGGCCGAGCACCCAGCTCTCAAGGCAGCATTCTGCCAGCAGCAGCACAGAAGTAAGAGGGACCATACCCTACCATGCCACCCTTTCTTCTGCACTGCTGCCTTCAGAGCTGGGTGGACAGAGAATGGTGCCTGCTGACTGAGGGCCCAGCTTTGTAGGCAGAAGTGCAATATGATACCATACCATTCTTACTACTTTGCTGTTGCAGACAGCGGCTCTGCCTTCAGAGCTGGACTCCAGGCCAGCAGCTGCCACGCTCCAGCTACCCAGCTCTGAAGGCACTGCTGCTCTAGGGGTTTAAAACCCAAAGCCTCTGTCTCATTAACAAGTTGGAAAACAGCCAGCCTTGGTGCCAACTATTCAGTCAAATGCAAGACTGAGAAAAAACTGCCAAGGTGGCTGCCAAGCGCTGTAAGGGTAGCAGTACCGTAACCCCCCCTACAATAATGTTGCAACCCCCCACAGATCCTTTTTGGGTCAGGACTCCAACAATTATAACACTGTGAAATTTCAGATTTAAATATTTGAAATCATGAAATTTACTATTTTAAAAATCCTGTGACCACAAAATTGACCAAAATGGACCGTGAATTTAGTACGGCCCTAAGCATCTTGCTAGATCTTTTGATACTGGATAGACTCTTAGGATACACTAGGTGATGGTCAGATTTCTCATTGTGTAATTTAAACATAGATATTTGGAGGCTAGTACTCAGAAAAAATCTTCAATTATGATAAAATACTTCTTTATTCTAGGAGAAAGTGTTTGGGGACATTAAGTCCCATAACCAATTATTGCTGTGTTGCTCAGTGTTGCATCCTAAATAATCAAACACACACTTGTTTCATAGTTTTATTTAACAGAAAACTCAAGTTCAAACCAGTGATAATTCCTCCCTTGTTCTTGCAATTTTAGTGATTATGGAAACGTCTGTTTGCACTATATTAATGAAAACATTTCTCTCCAGTTTAGAGAACTCAACAAACAATGCAGATGCTTCCAGCAACAAATTTGTATTTGGACAGAACATGAGTGAGAGAGTCTTGGTGAGTGTTGGTTGTTAAATGTAATATTTCTTTGAGTATTATCTATGTGATATGAATGCCTCATGCATGTCTGGTCAGCAGTGTCTCTTGGGGCTGCACATGAGCCTTGAGCATCTTTGTGGCTCCCACCCAAGGACATTCAGATGAGTGTGTGTCCCCCGACTGCCACTTGATTCCTTCCTACCACCCATGGCAGTGAGCCAGAACACAGCACTGTTTGTCCCACTTGCTATAGCAATCTTCTCCCCTGAAACCTTCTCCCTTGCGAATGACTATTGTCAGTCTAATTTAGTGAACTTTCATAGTTAATAGGATAGCTGTCTGCCACCTTGGCAGTTTTTTCTCAGTCTTGCATTTGACTGAATAGTTGGCGCCAAGGCTGGCTGTTTTCCAACTTGTTAATGAGGCTTTGGGTTTTAAACCCCTAGAGCAGTCTTGTGTCAGTTACTGATGGCCACGCAAGGTGCCTGATCTCTCAGAAGGCCATAGCTGTGACCGATGGGATGTCCTTTTCCAGCAGGATCCAACAAGCCGCGGCTGCCACATGAATCTGTGCTTCTTAGAGCAGTCCATGAAGGTGACTTTGGATTCAAATTACCAGGAACCCAGTTTGTGACGAGAGTGATCTTCAGCTAAGGTGCCCAGATCCCTCAGCGCTCTAGTGAGCTGGGACTCTGCACCTTTGTCCCTTGCCACCAATAACAGTGCAAGGAACTTGGCCCCCTCTGTGCGCCACTCACAGTTCCCAAGATAGAGCATTTTGGCTACAGCAGAGCTTGCTTCCTTCTCCCAGGGCTGTTTCTGCTCCAAAGAAACATCTGGCACCAGCACTCCCACTCAGAGCTGAGGAGGGAGAAGATGAGTCACATAAGTCTCCCTTGCAAGGGATTCCAGGTCCAATCCATGTAGCATCAATCTATCTGGTGGAGAAGCCAGCTATCTTGATGCCAAAGACACATTGCATGATTCAGCATCCTCAGCTTTAGATCATAGCTTCCACCCTGGCACCACAGAATTACCAGCTGCTGGTGCTAGTGTGACCTGCACTGACAGCAAGGGGCCCATTATTTCTTTTTCAGTGCTGTACACCACCATCCTGCCATGCTAGCACCCCTCCTTTCCGCAGCATCAAGTTGGTCAGAGTAGTCGGGAGTTTTCCTACAATTTGTACTAAGGAACTATGTACTTCAGGGAGTACCAGATACTGGTACCTTTATAAAATTACTAAAGGTGGAGGACTGCCTCAAGAATCACATTAGTGTTCTTGTTTTTGCAAATCCAAAAGTTCATCTATTCTGCCTCTTTTCCCTACAGAGCCCACCAAAATCAAATGAAGCTGGTACAGAAAGTAGCAAGGAAAATGCTGCTGCAGAATCTGGCTCTGAATCTTCTTCACAGGAAGCTACTCCAGAGAAAGGTAAATAGTGGAATATTTTTTAGAACTAATTCTTAGAAACAGTGTTCTGTTACTGCTTGTTTTATGCCTAATCCTTGTTAAGTGCTTGCACTTGGGGTTTTATTACCATATGAAAATATAAAACCTCCCCATGCCTTTATTGTCCCTTCCAGCCAACGTTTTTTTAAAAAGTGGAGGGGGAGGTTCCTTGGTCCCCTCAAGGTCTGGGGAGGAGTGGGGTGTTGTGTGTTAACAGCCCATCCAGGCTGCTCTAGCACTGTCAGGGGTACTGTTGTTCACTGCATGTGGATCAGGAGTATCTCCAGCAGTGTGAAAGTGGCAGAAATTCGGAGGGCATATAGTCAGCCCTGTTTTATTACAGAAGGTTGGTGGCAAGGGATTATTTTTATTCTGTTTAATGGTTGCTGGATGTAATGTAAACTGAACCTGAGTAAGTAGTGTTTATAGTCAGAGACTATAAAATAAAGGGCTGCATTTTCAAATGTTGGTATGTCTGTGTTACCTGTAGCAATGCAGACATTAATGTTACACTGTAGAGGTGAGCATAAGTATCTGTTTTGCACAGATTTTGCAAAATCCTCTTCTTAGGGAGACTCAGATAATTTATGGACCAGATTTTCAGCGTTACCAGTATCTGTGTTTGGGAATTTTTTCCCCCTTTTGATTATGGTTTTAAGAAAAGAAGAGGAACCATACCTGAAAAGACAGACAAAACTTTCTTCAGACTTCATATCCATTTCTAGATCCTGATACAAGCACAATTGGCTGGGCACTGAGAACCTGGCAGGATGACAGTTGCACAAGACAGTTATGCTCCAGAGGAAAAGCATATTAACTGGTAGCTTATTCAAGTAAATGGCAGGCTCTGTGTAGATGCACATGGGTGTCCATCTGTATGACATGGATCTATGTGACTACTTCCCAAAATAAACTTGTAAAATGTTGTTCAGCTAATAATATTTCAGAATCACTGGCAGAGTCTGCAGCAGCCTATACTAAAGCAACAGCAAAGAAGTGTTTGCTGGAGAAGGTAGAGGTGATCACTGGGGAAGAAGCAGAGAGCAATGTGCTACAGGTAAGAAATTGGTCACACAATTGACCTTCAGTCTTGTTGGGATTCATACGATCATCCAGCTGTATTCATTCTATAACGATTGCTTGCCACTATTAATTTCCCATTCACGTTCTTGCGACTCAGCTTCATGGCACCATCCTATATGCTTTCCTATGTTATATAACTGAGACAGGTCTTTTTGTTGAAATTGTTACTGCTCTTTATCTTAAACAGGACACAATTTAATGAACTGTGGTTAGATTTCAGGATTCAGACAATCAAAATAAAAAGTTCTTCTCAAATCAATACTGTTTCCCTAGTTGAGACTGTGGAATGAACCTCTAAGAACCACAAACGACACCACCTTATATTGTAAGAGCAAGGTGCTCTTGCACTTCAACTTGCCTTTCCTAATCAGACACAGTCCATGGCACGTATACATTTAAAAAAATTAAATACATAATTTAAAAAGACGCAACGTAGTATATGTGATGGGATTGGTCACAGAAACCCCCTTGGGACTGTCACCTGATGTGCTGAGACCTCTTCTGAGCCTGTTTTCTCTGCCAGTTTGGGCCTCCAGAACCCTGCCTTGTCGAGCCAGACACACCAGTCTGCTCCAGCACAGACCCAGGGTCTGAACCATGCGCCCCAAAGCTGAAGACTTAACTGAAAACAGCTTAAGAAGTGCTCCTGTCTCTAGCACCCACCCAATGGGTTCCAAACCCCAAATAAATCAATTTTACTCTGTATAAAGCTTATATATATGTCCACCCTCTACAACACTGATAGATATGCACAGCTATTTGCTCCTTGCTAGCTATTTGCTAACTTGTAAGTAAGTTAATTACTTACTCTGGGTTAATTAATAAGCAAAAGTGATTTTATTAAATATAAAAAGTAGGATTTAAGTGGTTCCAAGTAATAACAAGCAGAACAAAGTAAATTACCAAGCAAAATAAAACAAAACGTGTAAGTCTAAGCCTAATACATTAAGAAGCTGATTACAGATGAAATCTCACCCCCAGGGATGTTCCAATAAGCTTCTTTCACAGACTGGACTCCTTCCTAGTCTGGGTCCAAACCTTTACCCTGGTTCAATTCTTGTTAGCTCCAGCTCAGGTGGTAACTAGGGGATTTCTCATGACTGGAACCGCCTTTTTTCTGTTCCACCCCCTTATATAGCTTTGGCACAAGGCAGGGATCTTTTGTCTCTCTGGGTCCCCACCCCTCCTTCTGAATGGAAAAGCACTAGGTTTAAGATGGATTCCGGTACCAAGTGACATGGTCACATGTCCTGGGAGACCCCAAGCCTTCATTCTTCCTGGCCTGACTCAAAGGAAGGCTTGCAAGTAAACGAAGCCATTTACAAGCAATTGTCCTAGTTGAAGGGAGCCATCAAGATTCCAAACCACCATTAATGGCCCACACTTCGCATAATTACAATAGGACCTGAGAGTTATATTTCATATTTCTAGTTTCAGATACAAGAATGATGCATTTTATACAAATAGCATGACCACACTCAGTAGATTATAAGCTTTGTAATGATACCTTACAAGAGACCTTTTGCATGAAGCATATTCCAGTTACATTACATTCACAGTCATTAGCATATTTTCATAAAGTTATATGGAGTGCAACGTCACAGTATATTTTTGAGGGCTTTAGTTGCCAGAGAGAATATAAGACTTTAGTTTCCAGGGTATTAATCCAGCACATTTTAGAAGCCTGAAATTTCACTGTAGTGAATACCTTTGAAATCTATTCAAATGTAGATTGGGAGATTTTTGGTTCAGTAATCATGATATATTCTGTAATTATAGTCAACCATTACATTAAAGAACTTCAGCAAGAAGGCATTTTTTTCCCCCCCCAGATACAATGCAAGTTGTTTGTGTTTGATAAGAACTCTCAGTCTTGGGTGGAAAGAGGTAGAGGACTTCTGAGACTCAATGATATGGCATCAACAGATGATGGAACATTACAATCTCGACTAGGTAAGATGAGCTGTGGGAAGTGAATTATTGGTATGATATTCAGTGTTACTACCACAAAATGCTTCCTTGATAGTTGGAGGCATCCGCTTTGGGTTACTGTGTCTAATAATAGCAGTTTTTTTTAAAAAAGCAGTAAAATTTGAAGTTCATGTCAGTCTCCCAGGATGGCCCTTCTGTTACATTTTAATGGGCAGATTAGAGCTTGTCTGAAAATACCAGTTCATTGAACATGAAACTTCTCTGCAAAGCAGTTGGGTTTGATGGAACCCTCCCAGCTTACCTGCTGTGGAGCTCCACCATGCAGTCTGCCCCAGGACTGAAGACCACAGGTTTCTTGGGACCATGGCTCTGCAGCAGCCCCGCCATGCAGTCTGCCTCCAGAGGACTCCAGGCTAATAGGGTCTGTGGCTCTTGGACAACCCTGTCATACCTGGCTTTCCAGACTTCCTGCTGTGCAGCTTAGGAATGAGAAAGCCCTGGGGACTCTCAGGGTTTCCAGGCTTACTGCTGCAGAAGCCTAAACTGGGAGCCTAGGAGTCCTGGGATTGGCTCCCAGGGTCTGCATCTCTAGGGCAGCCCAGCCAAGTGGACTATTCCAGGGCTTCAGACTCCTGGGGCAGCTGGCTCCCTGGGGTGCCAAGCAGGCCAGGAAGCCTTGGGGTCAGTAGCCCTGGGCAGTCTGCCTGGCAGGGTTGCCCAGAGGTGCAGATCCTGGGAGCCCTGGCAGCTGCTGAGTGAAATTGAGAATGTCAAGAACGTCAGTTTGACTCAGTGAGACAAGGTCTGTAGCTTCTCTTGCCAACAGAAGTTGGTCCAATAAAAGATACTCCCTCATCCACCTTGTTGCTTTATTATCTAGGGACTGACATGTCTATAACACAGCATACAATTTCACTCACTGTCTGCTGGTTCCAGGGAGCAAATTGCATTTCTGAAACATCGTGTGTTGGTGTTTCTGAAACAAATATTTCTGGGAATTTCCAGTTTGCTTATGAGCCAGAAATCCTGGATTTTGGACAGATCTAGTGTAGATTTCCTAAAGCGAAGAGGGGAATCTCTTTGCAGATTTGGTGCAGTGATCGCCAAGCTGCTTGTTATCCCACTGCAGATAACACATTCCTAAAAGCATAAAGAACATAGTTATTTCTGTTGAATGTTTGTCCTTTAAAATCAAGCAGGCTTCAGCAATTGGAATATTGGTGGCTAGAAGTTCTTATAATATCATGTATATCTAATCACTTAACCACATATTTACATCTATAGAAAAACACGACTCTATAACTTTGTCTCCTAATATCAGCCTTCTCCCAGGTTTCCCTCTGGTTGCTAATGTGTAAACTAAAAGTACAGCTTGATTTAGGGTAGAAAATACCATTCCTGCTTCTGTGGCATTGCTATGCAGCTGCATATTTTGTGGGGGTATATAATGTATCTGCTTAAAGTTGTTGACATCTGTGCATTAGGCTGCGGCTGTTTCTTAAACAGCTAACTGTGGATTAAGTCATATATAGTGTACTTTTCTCTTCCTTGATATAATAAAGGCGCATTAGTGACTAGGTTGAGCAGAGCTTGTTTAATGATTGAAAAATAAATCAAAGTGCTCTAAAATCCACATGTGTAGTCATATTGTTTAGTAAATTGCTGTGCCTCATTGCGCCATGGGGTAGCAATTAGCTGTACAAATTTGGGTAACTTAGTTAAGTGGATCCTGAGATACAGTACCTGGAGTGGGAGATGAGATCAATAAAATTTTGCAGTTTTTGTAACTTTTTTTGCACCTGTCTGTGGCTCAAACTATGGCACTAATCTGCACCATCCTGTGATTACCTGATCAGATTGGACCTTTTTTCCTCCTCCCTGTGGCCCTCCAATCTGACGAAGAGTATGAAGAGGCCACTGAGGCGGGCAGAGCTGATAGATTAGTTGGTAGCAAGGTGTGCCCAAGAAACCACCACAACGGATGCCCATCAGTCATGCCCTTCTCATTACTACCCCTTTCTTTTTTTTTTTTAAAGGGAATTCGTTGCCAACAAATGTTGTTAGCACAGGCTTAAGGTTGCCAAGCACTGCCTTGTACCGTTCCAGAATTTGAATAGAGTCACAGAGTAAGTCCAAAAGGGGCTATTAGGTCATCTAATTTGACCTCCTGTATATCACAGCCCATTAAATTTCACTCAGTCACTCCAAAGGGTGGCTAAACTTAAACTTTGGAAAACCAGAAAATACAGAGTTAACGTAACGTCTCATACACCACAACCCTCCATTCCCCAACTTTAACCCTGTCCTATTCAAACAATGCCACGGCTTGGCCTTGTCAGAGATCATTAGACTGTTCTTCCTGAGTTTGCAAAGGAGAGGGGAAAGTATTAAAGTAATGGTGGGAAGTGGGAACTCTTAGGCCTTGTCTTGAGTAGGATAAATATCAAATTTAGGTTAGGCTTAGTGAGGAGGAGCTAACTAAGCCTGACCTACATTTGACCACTTTAGTTACTCAAGATAAATCTCAGACTTGCCAGATATTAACAGCTGTTCATCCTTGACCTAAGAATTCATTCTGGAACCTCCCCTTCAGCTATAAGAACGGCCATACTGGGTCAGACCAAAGGTCCATCAAGCCCAGTATCCTGTCCTCTGACAGTAGCCAATGGTAGGTGCCCCAAAGGGAATGAACAGACAGGTTATCATCAAGTGATCCATGCCCTGTCACCCAATCCCAGCTTCTAGCAAACAGAGGCTAGGGACACCATTCCTGCCCATCCTGGCTAATAGCCATTGATGGATCTATCTTCCATGAATCTATCTAGCTCCCTTTTGAACCCTGTTATAGTATTGGCCTTCACAACACCCTCTGGCAAGGAGTTCCAGAGGTTGACAGTGCATTGCGTGAAAAAATACTTCCTTGTGTTTGTTTTTTTAAACCTGTTACCTATTAATTTCATTTGGTGGCCCCTTGTTCTATGAGAAGGCATAAATAACACTTCCTTATTTACTTTCTCTATACCACTCATGATTTTATAGACTTCTATTATATCCCTCCTTAGTTGACTCTTTTCCAAGCTGAAAAGTCCCAGTCTTATTAATCTCTCCTCATACGGAAGCCGTTCTATACCCCAAATGATTTTTGTTACCCTTTTCTGAACCTTTCCATCTCAAAAAAGATATATTGGAATTGGAAGTGATCACATCTACAGGCAGTATTCAAGGTGTGGGCGTACCATGGATTTATATAGAGGCAATATGATATTGTCTGTCTTATTATCTATCCCTTTCTTGATGATTCCCAACATTCTGTTTGCTTTTTTGACTGCCGCTGTACATTGAGTGGATGAATTTAGAGAACTATCCACAATGACTCCAAGATCTCCTTCTTGAGTGGTAACAGCTAATTTAGATGCCATCATTGTATATGTATAGTTAGGATTATGTTTTCCAATGTACATTACTTTGCATTAATCAACATTAAATTTCATCTGCCATTTTGTTGCCCAGTCACCCAGTTTTGTGAGATCTTTTTTTAGCTCTTCGCAGTCTGCCTGGGACTATCCCTGACTGAGCCCTGTGGAGCTTTGAGGTATACCACGAGATTGCTAGAATTCCCCGGAACAGTAGTGCTGCAGAGGACAGGGCGGGTGTATGAACGCCAGTGTGGATGTGGGGTTCTGATAGGCACTGTGAATACGCAAGAGAGTGTCAGAAGGGGATGAAACACTCTTATGTTCCCCTATCTTCTCGACATACCCAGTGAAATGCCTGTCTCTGAATAAGACAGTGGTAGACGTTCCAGCAGCTCCCCAACCTTATAGATATTTAACTCCTTCATACATTTTTAGATTTTTAGAATCAAGAAGGGCCATTGTGATCATGATTGTGTACCTGGACCTCCTGCATAGCAGAGCCCAGAAATTAGATTGCCCTGATTCCTCTAATTGCAGCTGCACTGCTCCTCAGTTGGCAGGGTGAGCTCTGGCAATTTGCTGCAGCTAATGCCTGGATCAACACAGCTCCCTCTAGCACAGTGAGGGGGCAGCAAGTACATCAGAGGTCTTGATGGTATAGAATTGGGTTGGACCCACCCAGCACAACACAGAAGTGGCAGATGTTAGGGATGGGTCAGGTTTGGCCCCAATGCCTATTGCCAGCTACAAGAGAGAGAGAACGGGGTGGGCAAACTACGGCCCACGGGCCGGATCTGGCCCCTCAGGACTTTGGATCTGGCCCCTCAGGACTTTGGATCTGGCCCCTCAGGACTTTGGATCTGGCCCGCGAGATTGCCATGAAGCATCCGGCACCATGTCCCTGTGGCTCCTGGGGGAGGGGGAGCAGAGGGCTCAGCTTGCTTTCCTTGCCTGTGGATACCTCCCCCAAAGCTCCTGTTCGCTGGGAACGGGGAACCGTGGCCAATGGGAGCTTCGGGGGAGATACCCACAGGCAAGGGCAGCGTGTGGAGCCCTCTCCTCCAGGGCTGCAGGGACGTGGTGCTGGTCGCTTTCCGGAGCAGCGCGGGGCCACGGCAGGCAGGCAGGGAGCCTGCCCTGGCCCTGATTCGTGGAGGCTGAATCCCTCCTGCCCCCTGGCTGCACCCCAACCCCCTGCCGCACCCCAACTCCCTGCCCTGAGCCCCCTCCTGCACTCTGCACCCCCTCCACCCCAATCCTCTTCCCTGAGCCCCCTTGTATACCCCGCACCCCTCCTCTGCCCCAACCCCTTGCCCTGAACCCTTTCCTTCACACTGCACCCCCTCCCATACCCCAATCCCCTGACCCAGCCCTACATTCATGGCCCTGCATGCAATTTCCTCACCCAAATGTGGCCCTTGGGCCAAAAAGTTTGCCCACCCTGGGGTAGAGTGATGGAATTATGGCTGTATAGAGATGTGGTGTGGGAGACATTATCTTAACTCTCTCCTGATTTTAAGAGGTTTTAATGTAGCCACTGTTCACGTCCTAAAAAGACACAAGGCATTGCTGGATTACTTTGTTAATGCAGTAAAAGTTCTTGGGCAGTAAAAACAACGAGGAGTCCAGTGGCACCTTAAAGACTAACAGATTTATTTGGGCATAAGCTTTCGTGGGTAAAAATCCCACTTCTTCAGATGCATGGATACAGACTAACACGGCTACCCCTCTGATTCTTTGGCAGTGAATACAATATAAAGATTTTATAAATTCCTCACCGTGTCTTATGCATCGATAAACACACAGTCTTTAAAGATGAGTAAATATATGCTAAGGAATGATCCTATGCTTTCTGGAAGCTGGAGTTTTCCATCTCTAGTCTGTAATATGTAAATAGAGACTTTGGGACTGATTCTGGTGTCCTCCCTGGCCCCTATACATTCCTTCAGCAAAGTAATGAATCTACTATGAATGACACTAAACTGAGAGGAGTGGTAGATGCCCTGGAGGGTAGGGATAGGATACAGACAAATTAGAGGATTGGGTCAAAAGAAATCTGATAAGGTTCAACAAGGACAAGTGCAGAGTCCTGCACTTAGGAAGGAAGAATCCTAGAGACCAAGTGGCTAGGCAGCAGTTCTGCAGAAAAGGACCTAGGAGTTACAGGGGACGAGAAGCTGGATATGAGTCAAGAGTGTGCCCTTGTTGCCAAGAAGGCCAATGGCATTTTGGGATGTATAAGTAGGGGCATTGCCAGTAGATTGAGGGACTTGATCATTCCCCTCTGTTCAGCATTGGTGAGGCCTCATCTGGAGTACTGTGTCCAGTTTTGGGCCCCACACTACAAGAAGGATGTGAAAAAATTGGAAAGAGTCCAGCGGAGGGCAACAAAAATGATTAGGAGGATGGAGCACATGAGTTAGGAGGAGAGGCTGAGGGAACTGGGATTGTTTAGTCTGCAGAAGAGAAGAATGAGGGGGGATTTGATAGCTGCTTTCAACTATCTGAAAGGGGGTTTCAAAGAGGATGGATCTAGACTGTTCTCAGTGATAGCAGATGACAGAACAGGGAGTAATGGTCTCAAGTTGCAGTGGGGGAGGTTTAGGTTGGATATTAGGAAAAACTTTTTCACTAGGAGGGTGGTGAAGCACTGGAATGGGTTACCTAGGGAGGTGGTAGAATCTCCTTCCTTAGAGGTTTTTAAGGTCAGGCTTGACAAAGCCCTGGCTGGGATGATTTAGTTGAGGATTTGTCCTGCTTTGAGCAAGGGGTTGGATTAGATGACCTCCTGAGGTCCCTTCTAACCCTGATATTCTGTGAATCAACCCAAGTCTGATTCTTTTAGTTATGCTTTCTCAGTGCTTTTCCCCTTTGCTGCTTGTCTTGAAGAGCCGTGCAAGTTGTATATAAACAGGACTCTCCTTTTAAAAAAAAAAAAAAAAAAATGTTCTGAAAGTGACAATAGGGTTCTTGGAGTCTTCTGCGATGTCCAAATGTCTAGTGTCTCCTGCTAATTTACTTTGTATGTTGATTCTAGTAATGCGGACTCAGGGGAGTCTCAGGTTAATCCTGAACACCAAGCTCTGGGCTCAGATGCAGATTGACAAAGCCAGTGAAAAGAGTATCCGTATCACAGCCATGGATACAGAGGACCAGGGAGTCAAAGTTTTTCTGATATCGGTGAGTGTTCTTTGTTTACTCTCTAATTTTCCTGCCAAAAAGAGTTGTTCTTCGAGTAGTATTCATATGGTTGTTCCACTTCAGGTGTGCGGGCAGCCCACGTGCCTTCAGCCAGAGATTTTCATTAGCAGTGTCCATGCATCCCACACATGCACCCTTATGCTTCCTTGTGCCCTGCACTGATGGGCAAACAACCCTCAGTTCCTTCTTGACTGCCTCGGCCTGCAATGGAGCTTTAACATGTCCACATTGAGTGTGCCTTGGCTAAAGTTTTTTTTTTATACTAACTAGTTTAGTTTAGCCTAGTCTAGTTTGTTGGTTAGATTAGCTTAATTTAATAGTTGAGAGGATAGGTTTTTTCCCTCTCTCCTCCCTCTGGGGAGGCTCACTTTCCTTGGGAGGGCATTCCCAGCTTGCCAGCGTTCAAACACTGCCCCGCTTAGATTAAGTTGAGGCTTACTAATGATGGAGCATTTCCTTTTGCCCCACTCCAGAGCCAGGTCAGGAGAATCTCTCTCTCTCTCTCTCTCTCTCTTCTTCCCGCCCCCAGTACAGCAGTCTCTGGGCGGATCCCAACTCCCCTTAGGCCTTGGCTCAGCAGTCCCCCAGAAATGGGAAGACTCCAGAGACCTCCTCAAAAGATCCCAGAAAGAGGAGCTCTGACTTCCTTCAGGAGCCTGCTCCACAAAGATGTTGGTCTCCCTGTAGGTCGATGGTCTCAGAACTTCAACCTCTCAACCGAGTACTGTTGAGATATCAGTGGGGCAGGAAAATCCTGGCGCTTTTCCAAGAACAAACATGGCTCTGAGAGTGCTTTTGTACTGTCTAGACACAATAAAGATGTCAAGGAGAGACACTTCTCCAAACCAGTCCCATTGGACCTGGCGCTAACCAGGTATCTCCCCCAAAGCGTTCCTCAGCATCATACAAGCCTAAGTATCTGACTCCGTCAACGCCTACCTTGGAGTGCTCTAAATCTCAGCTACCATCTACCTCTACATACAACCTCGGTTGTTACCTCCTCTCCTGTATGGTCCCCCACAATTGTCATCCTGGGCAGCATACCAACAACAGTTGTTAAAGGCATTTAGCTCCACCCTCTGGGACTATAGGGACACAACCTCCTTCTCTACAGCCTCAGCAGGAGGAGATGTTTGAGGAGCAGGAGGGCAGGGCATATAAGGATGCGACCCCTCAAACTACCATTTACTCATCATAGAATCATAGAATCATAGAATATCAGGGTTGGAAGGGACCCCAGAAGGTCATCTAGTCCAACCCCCTGCTCAAAGCAGGACCAATTCCCAGTTAAATCATCCCAGCCAGGGCTTTGTCAAGCCTGACCTTAAAAACCTCTAAGGAAGGAGATTCTACCACCTCCCTAGGTAACGCATTCCAGTGTTTCACCACCCTCTTAGTGAAAAAGTTTTTCCTAATATCCAATCTAAACCTCCCCCACTGCAACTTGAGACCATTACTCCTCGTTCTGTCATCTGCTACCATTGAGAACAGTCTAGAGCCATCCTCTTTGGAACCCCCTTTCAGGTAGTTGAAAGCAGCTATCAAATCCCCCCTCATTCTTCTCTTCTGCAGGCTAAACAATCCCAGCTCCCTCAGCCTCTCCTCATAACTCATGTGTTCCAGTCCCCTAATCATTTTTGTTGCCCTTCGCTGGACTCTCTCCAATTTATCCACATCCTTCTTGAAGTGTGGGGCCCAGAACTGGACACAGTACTCCAGATGAGGCCTCACCAATGTCGAATAGAGGGGAACGATCACGTCCCTCGATCTGCTCGCTATGCCCCTACTTATACATCCCAAAATGCCATTGGCCTTCTTGGCAACAAGGGCACACTGCTGACTCATATCCAGCTTCTCGTCCACTGTCACCCCTAGGTCCTTTTCCGCAGAACTGCTGCCTAGCCATTCGGTCCCTAGTCTGTAGCTGTGCATTGGGTTCTTCCGTCCTAAGTGCAGGACCCTGCACTTATCCTTATTGAACCTCATCAGATTCCTTTTGGCCCAATCTTCCAATTGGTCTAGGTCTTTCTGTATCCTATCCCTCCCCTCCAGCGTATCTACCACTCCTCCCAGTTTAGTATCATCCGCAAATTTGCTGAGAGTGCAATCCACACCATCCTCCAGATCATTTATTCAAAACTGGCCCCAGGACCGACCCCTGGGGTACTCCACTTGATACCGGCTGCCAACTAGATATGGAGCCATTGATCACTACCCGTTGAGCCCGACAATCTAGCCAGCTTTCTACCCACCTTGTAGTGCATTCATCCAGCCCATACTTCCTTAACTTGCTGACAAGAATACTATGGGAGACCGTGTCAAAAGCTTTGCTAAAGTCAAGAAACAATACATCCACTGCTTTCCCTTCATCCACAGAACCAGTAATCTCATCATAAAAGGCGATTAGATTAGTCAGGCATGACCTTCCCTTGGTGAATCCATGCTGGCTGTTCCTGATCACTTTCCTCTCATGCAAGTGCTTCAGGATTGATTCTTTGAGGACCTGCTCCATGATTTTTCCAGGGACTGAGGTGAGGCTGACTGGCCTGTAGTTCCCAGGATCTTCCTTCTTCCCTTTTTTAAAGATTGGCACTACATTAGCCTTTTTCCAGTCATCCGGGACTTCCCCGGTTCGCCACGAGTTTTCAAAGATAATGGCCAGTGGCTCTGCAATCACAGCCGCCAATTCCTTCAGCACTCTCGGATGCAACTCGTCCGGCCCCATGGACTTGTGCACGTCCATCACCAGATCATCACCAGATGCAGCAGTAATGTCTCCACCACTGTCAGTGGTGATGATTTCCAGCAAATCCAGGACGTCATAAAACGGGTATTATGTTCTCACCAACAACTCCGAGTGTTTGTTCTCCCACTCCCCACCTAATTCTCTGGTGGTTGATGCAGCGACTGAGTGGGGAAAACACCACCACACCAGGTTGACAGTGTATGATAAGACCAGAAGTGCCTGAACCTTTTGGGACTAAGTCCTACTCATCTGTTGTTCGAAAATTCCAGATCGCTAATTACCAGGCAATCATGGCAAAATATAATTACTATACCAGATGTATTGTTCTTATCGAGCACCTTCCACTGGAGCAAAGAGAGCAATTTCAGGCCATCGTTTTTGAGGGACAGTTGCTTGCCAAGACATCCCTTAAAACATCCCTAAATCTTGCATACACTGGGGTCTATTCTGTCTCTACCGCAATAGTTAGGTGCAGAGCAGAGGTAGGCAAACTACGGCCTGCGAGCCATATCTGGCCTGCAGGACTGTCCTGCCCGGCCCTTGAGCTCCCGGCCGGGGAGGCTAGCCCCTGGCCTCTCCACTACTGTCCTCCCTCCCCCCCAGCTTCAGTTCGCCATACCACCACAACTCTGGGCAGCGGGGCTGCGAGCTCCTGCCGGGCAGTGCAGCTGCAAGAGCTGCCAGCCTGCCACGGTCCTCTAGACTGCGCGGTGGCCTGGCTGCCAGTCCTGGCGCTCTGAGCGGCATGGTAAGGGGGCAGGGAGCAGGGGGTTGGATAAGGGGCAGGAGGTCCTGGGGGGGCAGTCAGGGGAGAAGGGAGCAGGAGGCGGTTGGATGGGGCTGAGGTTCTGGTCGGAGGGGGTCAGGGGATGGGGAATGGGGGGGTTGGATAGACGTGGGAGTCCCGGGGGTCTGTCAGAAGGTGGGGGTGTGGGTAGGGATCAGGGCAGTCAGGGGACAGGGAGCATGAGGGGTTAGATGGGGCAGGAGGTCCTGGGAGGTGGCGGTCAGGGGCAAGGAGCAGGGGAGGTTTTATGGTCGGGAGTTCTAAGGGGGGCAGGAAGTGGGAGGGGGCGGATAGGGGGCGGGGGCCAGGCTGTTTGGGGAGGCACAGCTTTCCCTACCCAGCCCTCCATACAGTTTGAGAACCCTGATGTGGCCCTCAGGCCAAAAATGTTTGCCCACCCCTGGTGTAGATCATCCTGGCTCCAACTGTTCAGGTTCCCTAGATAGGTGTAGAGCATTATAGAGGACCTCCCTTTTGATGGTCTGAAAATGTTTTCAGAGAAAACAGAAAAATCCCTGTACACTTTGTAAGACTCCAGGGCCACTTTCTAATCTCTGGGAATTTACGCACCGATGAACAAAAAAAAAAATCTGGTAGATCACAAACCTTCCAGATATCCTGTCCGATCCAATTCTCTGGTTTCCAAAGAGCCACTGAACCCTCCCCCTTCTCCCCCAGCTGAAAAAAAACAGGTTCTAGAGGAGGATCTGTCTGGCCCAAGTATGCAACAAGGGTAGTCTACTGAGACACCAGTTTTGACAATTTGATTGAGGGTTCAAATCGTCCCCATTCTTTAGTTCACTAGCTGCAACATTTTGTCCCCTTGCCCCTCCTGTTTTGGAGACTGACTTTCCCATTTTCAGCATTTATGGAAACAGATTACTACAGACATGAGTCTTGGAGATTGTAACATCAGGCAACACCATTCACCTTGCCTCCTTTCCACCCCCTTCTGTTTTCAGGGACCCCTCTTACAAGCTCTTGCTGAGACTGAAAATAAACCCATTTCTTCATTTAGGAATGATAGAGCCTGTCCCTCCTCTACACAAGGGAAAAGTTTTCCACTCAAGGTACTTTCTTGTACCAAAGAAAAACAGAGGATGGAGACCAATTTTAAATTTAAGGCTCCTAAACAAATTTGTAAAGTCTCGAAAGTTCAGAATGGTGACTCTGGGAGCTAGAATTCCTTCATTAAATTCAAGGGAATGGCTTTTCACCCTCAGCCTACAAGACTCATATTTCCATATAGTGAGAGACCCATCTCACAGACGATATTGTTATAGGTCAGGATCATTTTCAATACCAGGTGGTTCCTTTCAGACTCTCCTTGGTGCCGAGAGTGTTTTCAAAGGTTCTAGTGGTAATTGAGGCAATTCTAGTGTTCCTATACCTTGACAATGGCTGTTCAAGGGTCAGTTTTATGAAGAAGTGCTGGGAGCCACGCAGAGAGACCTTTTTCTGTTCATGAAACTAGGTCTCTGGCTCAATGACAAGAAATCCATGTTGACCCCTGTACAGAAAATACAGTTCATGTGGCATCCTTCGATTTGTTGGTAGCCGGGACCTACCTTCCCATGGACAGGTTGATACACTGTCAGATCTTGTCAGGAGTATTCAAGAGAGCCCTCAAACCTCAGTGAGAAACTGTCTTCAGGTCCCAGGTCACATGGCAGCCTGCACTGTGGTAACAGATCATTCAAGATGATGCCTTTGTTGCTTCCAGGGGTAGCTCAGAGCAGTCTACTCACCAAACAGATACAACTTAGACAAACAGGTTTTGGTTCCCCACGAGGTGAAAGATTCCCTAGACGGATAGAAAGATTATCACAATATCGATGCAGGAGTTCCCTTCCTCTGACCAATCTCAATGGTCACTGTAACAACGGATGCATCTCTGTTGGGATGGGGAGCACATCTCAGCACTCATACAATCCAGGGCAAATGGTCACCTCAAGAAACCAGTCTCCACATCAACTTGTTGGAACTTAGGGTGCTCAGAAATTCCTGCCTTCACTTTCTGCCTCTCATCAGGGACAAGTTAATCAGGATCATGACTGACAATGTGGCCTGCATGTTTTGTGTCAAGGAGGAGCAAGATCCCCTCTCTGTGCGTTGAAATAATAAAGCTGAAGAACTGGTACATAATCCATCAAATACATATTTCATGCATCCGACAAAGTGGGTATTCACCCATGAAAGCTTATGCTCTAATACGTCTGTTAGTCTATAAGGTGCCACAGGACACTCTGCTGTTTTTACAGATCCAGACTAACACGGCTACCCCTCTGATATTTCGGCAGTGTACCTCTCTAGTATTCCAAATACCGGGCCGATGCTTTTAACAGACACTTTTCCCAGGACTACAAATGGGAGTTGGACTCTTTTACCCTCCAGGGCATATTTCAAACTTGGGGATTTCCGGAAGTGGACCTCTTCACCACCTCCATCAACAGGAAGTTTTGTATGTTCTGTTCATGACAGGGTCGAGGCCATAGTTCCCTGAGGGATGCCTTCCTCCTGCCTGAGACGAAGGGATTGTTCTGTGTGTTTTCCCCCCAACACGTCTGATACTGAAGGTGAACAAAATCCGACAGGACAGGCATGGTATCCTTACCTGTTTCACCTGTCCCCCTCTCCAGCAATCAAGCTTCTGATCATCCCTCATCTCCCAAGACTCTGGTCAATTACTTCATCCCAATCTAAGAGTTCTCCACCTCAAGATGTAGCTCCTCGGTGGTTTGCAGAGTTAGAGTCTACCTGTTCTGCGGAGGTACAGCAGGTGTTGTTAAACAGTAGGAAAGAATCTGCCTGGGAAATAATTACCTTAAAAGTGGAAAAGATTTAGCCATTGATGTGAACTTCAAAGACTCGCACCTGACTCTTCCTCGGTCTCCATAATCTTGGTTACCTGCTGCAACTGAGGAAAACAGGATTATCATCTAACTTGGTCGCAGTTTACTTGATTGCCATAGCAACCGATCATTTCCCCAGTGAAAGGGATTTCAGTGCTTGCTCACCTAACAAATGTAAGGTTCATCAAAGGATTGAGGAACCTTTTTCCTCAAGTGAAAGTTCTCACTCCAGTTTAGGATAGCTCTTACATATCTCACAAGACCTCCCTTTGAACTGATGGCAACCTGCTTCTTACTGAACTTGTGTCTGAAGATTGCCTTTTTGGTGGGTATCACATCGTCCAAAGAGTCAGAAGTTGGGGACTTAATGGCAGACCCTCCCTGCACGGTTTTCTGGAAGGACAAGGTTTTGTTACGTCCACAGGCTAAATTACTGTCTAAGGCAGAGGTGGCCAGTCTGAGAAGGAGCCAGAATTTACCAATGTAAATTGCCAAAGAGCCACAGTAATACATCAGCAGCCCCCCATCAGCTCCACTCCCCGCTCCCAGCGCCTCCTGATCAGCTGTTTTGTGGCATGCAGGAGGCTCTTTGGGGATAGGGGGAGGAGTGAGGGCATGGCAGGCTCAGGGGACGGCGCAGGAAGGAGTGGAGTGGAGTGGGGGCAGGGGCTGTGGCAGAGCCAGGGGTTGAGCAGTGAGCACCTGCCAGCACATTGGAAAGTTGGCACCTGTAGTTCCAGCCCCAGAGTCGGTGCCTATACAAGGAGCCGCATGTTGCTCTGGAGCCCCAGGTTGGCCACTCCTGACCTAAGGTGTCACCCAAATTTCATCTTATTCTGACCATTCATTTACCATTCCCCAAACTCCCAAAAAAAAGCATAATTGCAGACAGGAGGCTTCCTTCCATACCTTATATGTCAGACGAGCATTGGCCGTCTGTCTAGCTAGGACTAAATCATTTTGGATGTTTCCTAGTCCATTTGTTTCCATTGCAGACAGATTGACAAGTTCCACAGTCTCCACTCAGATGCTATCAAGATGGATCTCGGAGTGTATTGTTGAATGTTTTGAGGCAGACAGCATTCAACCTCCTTCTTAGGTGATAGCCCACTCTACAAGGTTGCAGTGAACATCTATGGCATTACTTAAATACGTTCCAGTAACTGTGATCTGTAGAGCCGCTACATGATCTTCAGTATATACCTTCCGTAAGCATTGCCTTTGCCCATGCCTCTAGAACCAAAGTGGCAGTTGGTGATGCAGTTATTTTCAGTTCTGGACCCAATTCTGAAGCTCTCATCCCTAGGAAGACACTGCTTGGGAATCACCTGAAATGGAGCATCCATAGGGACACTACTCAAAGAAGAAGTTGCTCACCCCATGCAATAATTGTAGTTCTTTGAGATGTTTCCCTATGGGTGCTCCACTACCCTCCATCCCTTCTGCTTTTGCATTCCCTCTGAGAGACTTTGCATTAGAGACGGAACTGAGAGTGGATTGCCCATGCAGCCCTATGTAGCCTCAGTGCACAGCACAAAGATGCATTGGATACATGCGCAGACGCTGCTAATGAAAATCTCTGATTGAAGGTGCTTAGGGCGCTCACACACCTGAAGTGAAGCCCCCATAGTGAATACATCTCGAAGAACTACAGTTACTGCAGAAGTGAGTAACTTCTCCTTTTCTTAAATTGCTCCCGTCTCTCCCCTTTCCTCCATAAAAAGGACACTGACAGCCCTTTTCATTGTCAAAGACATTATTTATGGGAGGGGAAAAAAGAAGTAAAAGCATACTTGTTTGACTGAAGTCCTGTGCATTGTAAGGTTGCTTTGTTAAGCAGGATTGTCCAAACAGTGGCCCTTAGAATCCTGAAGTGTTATTCATGGATGCTCTTACTGTAAATGCTGTGTCAGGCCAAAGCTGGTCATTTCTAGTGATTGATGGAGGAAGGTACAAGCCAAGCAAATACTTTGGGTTGGGGCATTTTGAGTACATACGTTGTATTTATCAAAGTTCCTGTAGAATGGAATGTGTCATTGGACTTAATGCCCTTATGCACAGAGCTAGGTTCTTGGGCTTAATTTTACACTTGCTCTCTGGAGAGTGACTGCTTGTGTATGGGGACCTAGTGTCATAAGAACTGAGGCAAATAGTTCAAGTTCATCAGGGCATGAAAGAATCCCTGTGAGATAGTGGTTAATGAGAAGAAGTCCTTTCCAGGGACACTGATGCTGGGTTTTGTGACCGTGGAAGATGAAAGAGGCTATATTTACTGTCAAGAAATTGCTATGTCTTTCAAGCATTACAGATCAGATTTAAACATTCCAATGGCTGTTGGGACTAGACATTTTGTACTCTTTTCATTTCCTTGACCCATAATCAGAGCATACTTTTGGAAAAACCAAGGTATCTGGCTTATTAGTGAAACAAGGTGGTGAGTAGTTTTCTGAAAACTGCTGTTTATATGCATTCATGCTGATCTATCCACAAGAGCACTGAAGGAAGAACAAAGTGTCCGAGTTGCTAGCAAAAATATACAATCGCTCATTAAAATGAGCTGCTATATTAGCGTTTTAGAGGGTAGCAAATGTTGTACCTTTATTTAAGAAAGGCACAAGGGTGATCCAGGCAATTACAGACCAGTGAAGCTTGCTTCTGTACCTCATAAATTCATTGAAATTATCATTAAAATTCTCCTTTGAGTGTCTGTTTGCCCTTTGGGGATTTGTGCTGACAGGTGCAGCAGGACAGTAGACCTTCTGGTAGTAGTGCCTGTTAGGCATTCATGCTCCTCTACCCTCCCTGTTTAGTGCTTGAGCATGTTTTGAGGGCATGGGTATAAAGGGGACATCGCACCATTGCTGCTTCAGTTCCTTCCAACTGCAGCAGCAACAGGACATGACCCACTGGATCTCAGAGCCACTGGTAGATAGTGCCTTTATCTGTTAATAGTTTTTAAAGATGATAGTCTCTGGCTAGTTAGTTTTAGGATAAATTAGGCTAGATTTAGACTAGGCCATAGTTGTAAGGAATAATTTTATTGTTTGGTATGGCCGATCCCTTGTGAAGAAACAAGGGTTTAAGTGGTGCCCGTCTTGCCCAGCAGTCTTCCCTGCATCTGATGCACAAGTTTAGTGTCTAAAGTGTTTGGGGAAGAACTATTCCCCCGCACGTTGATCAGTAGCACTTTCACACCTCAGGTCTGAAAGAGAGACACAACAGACTTCAGGCCCTTTCATTATAAAAGGCCATTCTGTTAAGCCTCTGGGATCTGAGAACTCTAAAGGATCCAAAAATAAGGAGAGGTGGCTTGAATCAGCTCAGACTACATCCAGATCCAAGAAAATTGCAACAACGAAAGCTTCTGCATTGACACCAAGCTCCAGTTCCAAATTCTCAAATCGGACTGTTCCTAAGCTTTCGGATCCAGTTCCAAAATTAATACATTTTTCTGTGGAACCAGTTTCAGTCAGTTGTCATAAGGGTCCGAGTAACTTACCAGAACTGGTTACCTCAGTTCAGAGGCAAATGGAAGCTAAATTAAAACATACCTCTGGTAGTTCATCAGACTGTTCACGTGTGGATCCAAGACCAAAAGACAGTAGACCTATAGACTGTTCTAGAGATACAGATCAAAAGGAAAGATTACTGGATCTGCACACATCAACTCAGCAACACACTAATGTCATGATGTGGATTCACTTGGACCCACAGCTACTAACAGATCCAACTGTTCTCGGGATTCTTGTGATAAATATTTGGGACAAAGGGATTCGAGGGATAAAGTCCTCGGATCGCTACCCTTTCCTTCTTCTCCACGTGGGCACTAATGATACTGCCAAGAATGACCTTGAGCGGATCACTGCAGACAACGTGGCTCTGGGAAGAAGGATAAAGGAGTTTGAGGTGCAAGTGGTGTTCTCGTCCATCTTCCCTGTGGAAGGAAAAGGCCCAGGTAGAGACTGTCAAATCGTGGAGGTCAACAAAAGGCTATATGGTGTCGGAGAGAAGGCTTTGGATTCTTTGACAATGGGATGGTGTTCCAAGAAGAAGGATTGCTAGGCAGAGAGGGCTCCACCCAACAAAGAGAGGGAAGAGCATCTTCGCAAGCAGGCTGGCTAACCTAGTGAGGAGGGCTTTAAATTAGGTTCACTGGGGGAAGGAGACCAAAGCCCTGAGGTAAGTGAGGAAGTGGGATACTAGGAGGAAGCACGAGCGGGAGCGCGCGAGAGGGAAGGACTCTTGCCGCATACTGAGAAAGCAGGACAATCAGGGAGTTATCTTAAGTGCCTATATACAAATGCAAGAAGCCTCGGAAACAAACAGGGAGAACTGGAAGTCCTGGCACAGTCAAGGAATTATGATGTGATTGGAATAACAGAGACTTGGTGGGATAACTCACATGACTGGAGTACTGTCATGGATGGATATAAGCTGATCAGGAAGGGCAGAAAAGGTGGGGGAGTTGCACTGTATGTAAGAGAGCAGTATGACTGCTCAGAGCTCAAGTATGAAACTGCAGAAAAACCTGAGAGTCTCTGGATTAAGTTTAGAAGTGTGAGCAACAAGGGTGATGTCGTGGTGGGAGTCTACTACAGACTACCAGACCAGGGGGATGAGGTGAACAAGGCTTTCTTCCGGCAACTCTCGGAAGTTACTAGATCTCAGGCCCTGGTTCTCATGGGAGACTTCAATCACCCTGATATCTGCTGGGAGAGCAATGTAGCGGTGCACAGGCAATCCAGGAAGCTTTTGGAAAATGTAGGGGACAATTTCCTGGTGCAAGTGCTGGAGGAACCAACCAGCGGGAGAGCTCTTCTCGACCTACTGCTCACAAATATGGAAGAATTAGTAGGGGAAGCAAAAGTGGATGGGAACCTGAGAGGCAGTGACCATGAGATGGTCGAGTTCAGGATCCTGACATAAGGAAGAAAGGAGAGCAGCAGAATACGGACCCTGGACTTCAGAAAAGCAGACTTTGACTCCTTCAGGGAACTGATGGGCACAATCCCCTGGGAGAATAACATGATGGGGAAAGGAATCCAGGACAGCTGGTTGTATTTTAAAGAATCGTTATTGAGGTTGCAGGAACAAACCATCCCGATGTGTAGAAAGAATAGTAAACATGGCAGGTGACCAGCTTGGCTTAACAGTGAAATCCTTGCTGATCTTAAACACAAAAAAGAAACTTACAAGAAGTGGAAGATTGGACAAATGACCAGGGAGGAGTATAAAAATATCGCTCAGGCATGCAGGAGTGAAATCAGGAAGACCAAATCACACCTGGAGTTGCAGCTAGTGAGGGATGTTAAGAGTAACAAGAAGGGTTTCTTCAGGTATGGTAGCAACAAGAAGGTCAGGGAAAGTGTGGCCCCCTTACTGGATGTGGGAGGCAACCTAGTGAAGAGAATGTGGAAAAAGCTAATGTCCTCATTGCTTTTTTTTGCCTCTGTCTTCACGAACGTGGTCAGCTCCCAGACTACTGCACTGGGCAGCACAGTATGGGGACGAGGTGACCAGCCCTCTGTGGAGAAAGAAGTGGTTCGGGACTATTTAGAAAAGCTGTACGAGCAGAAGTCCATGGGGCCGGATGTGCTTTAGCATCCGAGGGTGCTAAAGACGTTGGCGGATGTGATTGCAGAGCCATTGGCCATTATCTTTGAAAACTCATGGTGATCGGGCTAGCTCCTGGACAACTGGAAAAAGGCAAATATAGGGAAGAAGGAAAACCCGAGGAACTACAGACATGGCAGCCTCACGTCAGTCCCTGGAAAAATCATGGAGCAGGTCCTCAAGGAATCAATTGTGAAGCACTTAGAGGAGAGGAAAGTGATCAGGAACAGTCAACATGGATTCACCAAGGTCATGCCTGAGTAACCTAATTGCCTTCTACGATAAGATAAGTGGCTCTGTGGATGAGGGGAAAGCAGTGGACGTGTTATTCCTTGACTTTAGCAAAGCTTTTGACATGGTCTCCGACAGTATTCTTGCCAGCAAGTTAAAGTAGTATGGGCTGGATGAATGGATGATAAGGTGGACAGAAACTGGCTAGATCATCGGGCTCAACAGGTAGTGATCAATGGCTCCATGTCTAGTTGGCGGCTGATATCAAGCGGAGTGCCCGAAGGGTCAGTCCTGGGACCGGCTTTGTTCAATATCTTCATTAATGATCTGGAGGATGGCGTGGATTGCACTTTCAGCAAGTTTGCAGATGACACTAAACTGGGAGGAGTGGTAGATAGGCTGGAGAGTAGGGATAGGATACAGAGGGACCTAGACAAATTAGAGGATTGGACCAAAACAAATCTGATGAGGTTCAGCAGGGACAAGTGCAGAGTCCTGCACTTAGGACGGAAGAATGCCATTCACTGCTACAGACTAGGGACCAAGTGGCTAGGCAGCAGTTCTGCAGAAAAGGACTTAGGGGTTATGGTGGACGAGAAGCTGGATATGAGTCAAGATTGTGCCCTTGTTGCCAAGAAGGGCTTACAGCATTTTGGGCTGTATAAGTAGGAACATTGCCAGCAGATCGAGGGACGTGATCATTCCCCTCTATTTTGGCATTGGTGAGGCCTCATCTGTAGTACTGTGTCCGGTTTTGGGCCGCACACTACAAGAAGGATGTGAAAAAATAGGAAAGAGTCCAGCGGAGGGCAACAAAAATGATTAGGGGACTGGAGCACATGACTTATGAGGAGAGGCTGAGGAGACTGGGATTACTGAGTCTGCCGAAGAGAAGAATGAGGGGGGATTTTATAGCTGCTTTCAACTACCTGAATGGGGGTTCCAAAGAGGATGGATCTAGACTGTTCTCGGTGGTATCAGATGATAGAACAAGGAGTAATGGTCTCAAGTTGCAGGGGGGGAGGTTGAGGTTGAATATTAGCAAAAACTTTTTCACTAGGAAGGTGGCAAAGCACTGGAATGGGTTATCAAGGGAGGTGGTGGAATCTCCTTCCTTAGAGGTTTTTAAGGTCAGGCTTGACAAAGCCCTGGCTAGGATGATTTATTGGGGATTGGTCCTGCTTTGAGCAGGGGGTTGGACTAAATGACCTCTTGAGGTCCCTTCCAACCCTGATATTCTATAATTCTATGACAGCAAACGTGGAGAATCTCCAGTACCTATTCCACCACCTATTACTCCAAATGGAGTATTAAAAGATTTTTCACCATTCTACATGACCCAGTTTCCTACTGCTGTCATTTCACCTGCAGCTTCAGTATTGGATGCGGGATCGAATTCACTATAAGATGTAGAGTCTGTTCCCACAAGTATGCCTACGACCTGACCATTTTCAGATCAGAATTTCCCTTCTCGGTACCCTGTGTTCCAAACAAGGGATGTGAGATAGGATTGGGGTGACTGCCAGAATTGGGTTCCTTGCTCATATTGATCAACCCTCAACTTACTATTATCACTCCAGGAAGCATGAATCTTCCATGCCAATACATCTTTTACCAAACTGAAGGGTCCAGATCTTACCCCAAGAGAATGTTCCCAATCTTGCCCACAGGAGACATTATTTGAGGAGGAGCATCAGAGAACGTCTCCTCTACAAGAATTTCAACAGTAAAATATGGAGCTGGACAGTGGCTCATCTCCTGATGAAAATGGAGGTGTAGCTATAGTATTGTCTCCTTCTGAGAACGTAATTCAGTTTCTTGAGCTAGTGGATAGAATGGCATTAACTTTAAAATTACCATCAGTAGCTTTGGAAAAAGCCACCCATCCAATTTTTGATATTTTGGGTTCTACTGCAAAGAGTACGATTTCATTACCCATATTGGGAGGTCTCTGGTAATCAGCAAAATCTCTCTTGTCCCATCTTCATGTGAATCAATTTCAAAAAAGGCAGATAAACTATATCGGGTCCCACAGGAAAAATTCTCCTGTTTTCATGTACACCCTCAACCTAATTCTCTTGTGCTAGTAGCATCAGTTCAGAGATCCAGGTCAGGTCTTCAGCACTCAACTCCTTGTGAAGAAGAAGGAAAAAAGTTGGACTCTGTAGGAAGAAAATTATTTCATCAGCTTCTTTAAACATGCATGTGGCCAATTATCAAGCAGTAAAGGCCAAATACCAATTTCACTTGTGGGAGAAGATATCAATCTTAACCAAGAATGTCCCAGAAAATCAGAGAAGACTAACAGTCACTCTCATAAAGATCAGCCAGAATGTGACAAAACATGCCGTTAGGTCAGGAGTAGTCAATTATTTTTTGTCAAGATTCCCATATCTTGATCAAGATATAGTCAAGGTCCTGACTCCAGAGAAACATTTTTTCACACAGCAATAATAATGATGATTATAAGTAAATAAAAAGATTTTGCGGTCTGCTCAAAAAAGTCTGGCGGTCCAGATTTGGCCCGCGATCTGCCTATTGACTACACCTACTTTAGGGCATCATTTGACATTTCTGAGACTGCACCAAGATTTGTGGCATCAGTTATAGCTCTCATCAGACATGCACGGCTATGATTTTCATCTTTCCCTATGGAATCTAAGACAAAAACTGAGGATTTACCTTTTTGAAGGAGATGGATTCTTTAGTGCAAAAACTGATGAAGTTCTGGAGAAAATGAAGAACCCATGCTCCAATATAAGATCTTCTGGGTTACTGCTTCCTTATCGTAGAATGACATCTGCATCTGTGTTCAGATACTATAAACATTCCTTTCCATCTTCTCCCTCTTCTTCTTATACCCATAAGAGGCAACCTTATTATCAGCAACAACAGACATCCTCTCAAATGCAGGAGAGGAAAATACCCTCCAAGCTTAGGATGAGGATGAAGAACTCCTCAGTTGTATCTTCGTAATGTCAGACCTTGGGTTTGATGTGATGAACAAAAGCTTCAAACCTGTTTCTGTCAATACTACCCACGTTTTTGGAAACACTCATCTCTACAGCACATGGATAAATATTGTCTTGGACAGATGGGTTTTAGATGCAGTAAAAAAAAGTTTATACCTTCCAGTTCAAATTCTTTCCTCCATGTAAACTTCCCTTTCGCCCTTTTTAGGGACCCTTCTCACAAGCACATGCAGCGGCTATAGAAGAAGTTCTGTTAGAATAAAGGAACATTTGATTTTTTACTCTTGGTATTTTCTAATCCCAAAAAAGAATGGAGGTCTCAAACGAATTCTAGACTTCAGAACTTTAAACAAGGTCATCAAGAAGTTTCAGGTCAGGATGGTAACTGATTATTCCCTCCCTGTCCACTTTAGATTGGTTCGCTGCTCTTGATCTCAAAGTCTCATATTTCAATAAGACCCTTGCATCAAAAATATCTGTTCTTTTTTTTCTGTTGGTTCAGACCTTTTCCAGTAAAGATTCCTACCCTTTGGCCTTTAACAGCGCCCAGAGTCTTTACAAATGCCTGGCTCCAGTAGTAGCACACCTGAGAAGACAGGAAATTTCCATCTTTCATTACATAGATGATTTTCTTCTGAAGGCTCCCTCCAAAGAATTACAGAAAGCCATTCAGGTTACTCATTCTTTGTTCAGAACCCTACATCTTCTCATCAATAAAGAAGAGTCTCTTCTCACACTGTCACAAAAGATTATGTTCACTGATGTGATTCTTGACTCAATATAGGTAAGAGCTTTCCATCTGAAGGAGCAAATTAATGCAAGTATGTAGGGACAAAATTAGAAAAGCCAAGGCACAAAATGAGATCAAACTAGCTAGGGACATAAAAGGAAACCAGAAAACATTCTACAAATACATTAGAAGCAAGAGGAAGACTAAGGACAGAATAGGTCCATTACTCAATGAGGGGGGAAAGACAATAACAGAAAATGTGGGAATGGCAGAGGTGTTTAATGACTTCGTTTCAGTTTTCACCAAGAAGGTTGGTGGTGATTGGACGTCTAAAATAATGAATGCCAGTGAAAATGAGGTAGGATCACAGTCTAAAATAGGGAAAGAGCAAGTCAAAAATTACTTAGACAAGTTACAGAGTAACAGCCGTGTTAGTCTGTATTCGCAAAAAGAAAAGGAGTACTTGTGGCACCTTAGAGACTAACCAATTTATTAGAGCATAAGCTTTCGTGAGCTACAGCTCACTTCCTCAGATGCATATCATGGAAACTGCAGCAGGCTTTATATATACACAGAGAATATGAAACAATACCTACTCCCACCCCACTGTCCTGCTGGTAATAGCTTATCTAAAGTGATCATCAGGTGGGCCATTTCCAGCACAAATCCAGGTTTTCTCACCCTCCACCCCCCCACACAAATGGGCTATCACCAGCAGGAGAGTGAATTTGTGTGGGGGGGTGGAGGGTGAGAAAACCTGGATTTGTGCTGGAAATGGCCCACCTGATGATCACTTTAGATAAGCTATTACCAGCAGGACAGTGGGGTGGGAGTAGGTATTGTTTCATATTCTCTGTGTATATATAAAGCCTGCTGCAGTTTCCATGATATGCATCTGAGGAAGTGAGCTGTAGCTCACGAAAGCTTATGCTCTAATAAATTGGTTAGTCTCTAAGGTGCCACAAGTACTCCTTTTCTTTAGACAAGTTAGAGGTTTTCAAATCACCAGAGCCTGATGAAGTGCATCCTACAATATTCAAAGTGCTGACTGAGGAGATATCTGAGCCATTAGCAATTATCTTTGACAGGAGATATTCCAGAAGACTGGAAAAGGGCAAATATAATGCCCATCTATAAAAAGTGAAATGAGGCGAGGAATTAGAGACCAGTCAGCTTAACTTCTGTACCCGAAAAGATAATGAAGCAAATAATTAAGCAATCAATTTGCAAACACCTAGAAGATAATAAGGTGATAAATAACAGTCAGCATGGATTTGTCAAGAACAAATTGTGTCAGACCAACCTGATAGCTTTTTTTGACAGGTTAACAAGCCTTGTGGATGGGGGGAAGCGGTAGATGTGGTATATCTTGACTTTAGTAAGACTTTAGACTTTTGATACTGTCTCGCATGACCTTCTCATAAACAAACTAGGGAAATACAACCTAGATGGAGCTACTATAAGGTGGGTGCATAACTGGTTGGAAAATCGTTCCCAGAGAGTGGTTCACAGTCATGCTGGAAGGGTCCCGCAGGGATCGGTTCTGGGTCCGTTTCTGTTCAATATCTTCATAAGTGATGTAGATAATGGCAAGGAGAGTACACTTCTAAAGTTTGTGGACAATACCCAGCTGGGAGGGGTTGCAAGTGCTTTGGAAGTTAGGATTAAAATTCAGAATGGTCTGGACAAACTGAAGAAATGGTCTGAAGTAAATAGGATGATATTCAATAAGGACAAATCATAGAATCATAGAATATCAGGATTGGAAGGGACCTCAGGAGGTTATTTAGTCCAACCTCCTGCTCAAAGCAGGACCAATCCCCAACTAAATCATCCCAGCCAGGGCTTTGTCAAGCCTGACTTTAAAAACTTCTAAGGAAGGAGATTTCACCACCCTCCTAGTGAGAAAGTTTTTCCTAATATCCAACCTAACCCCCCCCCCCCTGCAACTTGAGACCATTACTCCTCGTTCTGTCATTCAGCTTCCTATGAGAACAGTCTAGATCCATCCTCTTTGGAACCCCCTTTCAGGTAGTTGAAAGCAGCTATCAAATCCCCCCTCATTCTTCTCTTCCGCAGACTAAACAATCCCAGTTCCCTCAGCCTCTCCTCATAAGTCATGTGTTCTAGTCCCCTAATCATTTTTGTTGCCCTCCGCTGGACTCTTTCCAATTTTTCCACATCCTCGTTGTAGTGTGGGGCCCAAAACTGGACACAGTACTCCAGATGAGGCCTCACCAATATCGAATAGAGGGGAACGATCACGTCCCTCGTGAAGATATTGAACAAAACCGGCCCGAGGACTGACCCTTGGGGCACTCCACTTGATACCGTCTGCCAACTAGACATTGATCACTACCCATTGAGCCTGACAATCTAGTCAACTTTCTATCCACTTTATAGTCCATTCATCCAGCCCATACTTCTTTAACTTGCTGGCAAGAATACCATGGGAGACCATGTCAAAAGCTTTGCTAAAGTCAAGGAACAACATGTCCACTGCTTTCCCCTCATCCACAGAGCCAGTTATCTCGTCATAGAAGGCAATTAGATTAGTCAAGCATGACTTGCCCTTGGTGAATCCATGGTGACTGTTCCTGATTACTTTCCTCTCCTCTAAGTGCTTCACAATTGATTCCTTGAGGACCTGCTCCATGATTTTTCCAGGGACTGAGGTGAGGCTGACTGGCCTGGAGTTCCCAGGATCCTCCTTCTTCCCTTTTTTAAAGATGGGCACTACATTAGTCTTTTTCCAGTCTTCCGGGACTTCCCCCGATCGCCATGAGTTTTCAAAGATAATGGCCAATGGCTCTGCAATCACATCCGCCAACTCCTTTAGCACTCTCGGATGCAGCGCATCTGGCCCCATGGACTTTTGCTCGTCCAGCTTTTCTAAATAGTCCCGAACCACTTCTTTCTCCACAGAGGGCTGGTCACCTCCTCCCCATGCTGTGCTGCCCAGTGCAGCAATCTGGGAGCTGACCTTGTTCGTGAAGACAGAGGCAAAAAAAGTATTGAGTACATTAGCTTTTTCCATATCCTCTGTCACTAGGTCGCCTCTCTCATTCAGTAAGGGGCCCACACTTTCCCTGACCTTCTTGTTCTTGCTAACATACCTGAAGAAACCCTTCTTGTTTCTCTTAACATCTCTTGCTAGCTGCAACTCCAGGTATGATTTGGCCTTCCTGATTTCACTCCTGCATGCCCAAGCAATATTTTTATACTCATCCCTGGTCATTTGTCTAATCTTCCACTTCTTGTAAGCTTCTTTTTTGTGTTTAAGATCAGCAAGATTTCACTGTTAAGCCAAGCTGGTCGCCTGCCATATTTACTATTCTTTCTACACATCGGGATGGTTTGTCCCTCTAACCTCAATAAGACTTCTTTAAAATACAGCCAGCTCTCCTGGACTCCTTTCCCCCTCATGTTATTCTCCCAGGGGATCCTGCCCATCAATTCCCTGAGGGAGTCAAAGTCTGCTTTTCTGAAGTCCAGGGTCCATATTCTGCTGCTCTCCTTTTTTGCAAAGTACTCCTCTTAGGAAAGAACAATCAGTTGCACACATACAAAATGGGAAATGACTGCCTAGGAAGGAGTACTGCAGAAGGGGATCTGGGGGTCATAGTGGATCACAAACTAAATATGAGTCAACTGTGTATCGCTGTTGCAAAAGAAGGAAACATCATTCTGGGATGTATTAGCAGGGGTGTTGTAAGCAAGACACAAGAAGTAATTCTTCTGCTGTACTCCGCGCTGATTAGGCCTCAAGTGGAGGGAATATTGTGTCCAGTTCTGGGTGCCACATTTCAGGAAAGATGTGGACAAATTGGAGAAAGTCCAGAGAAGAGCAACAAAAATGATTAAAGGTCTAGAAAACATGACCTATTGAGGGAAGATTGAAAAAATAGGGTTTGTTTAGTCTGGAGAAGAGAAGACTGAGCGGGGATATGATAATAGTTTTCAAGTACATAAAAGGTAGAAGGAGGAGGGAGAAAAATTATTGTTCTTAATCTCTGAGGATAAGACAAGAAGGAATGGGCTTAAATTGTAGCGAGGGCGGTTTAGGTTGGACATTAGGAAAAACTTCCTACTGTCAGAGTGGTTAAGCACTGGAATAAATTGCCTAGGGAAGTGGTGAAATCTCCATCATTGGGGATTTTTAAGAGCAGGTTGGACAAACACCTGTCAGGGATGGTCTAGATAATACTTAGTCCTGCCTTGAGTGCAGGGGACTGGACTAGATGACCTCTCAAGGTCCCTTCCAGTTCTATGATTCTATGAAATTAAAAACTACCATATGCAGACTGCTTCAATAGCCCTCTCAAAATTTGTTAACTTTGAGTCTGATGGCATCCACGACCTATTTCAGGCTCAGAATGAGACCATTTTGGCACTGGCCACTATGGAATTTCAGACCCATTATGGACAGGGGGAAGGTATAGCTCAGTGGTTTGAGCATTGGCCTGCTAAACCCAGGGTTGTGAGTTCAGTCCTTGAGGGGGCCATTTAGGGATCGGGGCAAAAATTGGGGATTGGTCCTGCTTTGAGCATGGGGTTGGACTAGATGACCTCTAGAGGTCCCTTCTGACCCTGATAGTCTATGATTCTGTGATTTGCAAAAGGTATTCGCTGTTCTGAGGAAGGTTTGTCTTTCTCTCAGATGGTGGCTATAACCTCAAAATGTCCTCAAGGAAGTTTTGTTCAACCCACATTCTCCTTCTTTAATTATAACCACAGATACATCAAAGAAAGGGTGGTTTACACATTTTTGTAGTCTGTACATTGAAGCTCTTTAGAACAACGCAGAATCCCTATTGCACAAAAATGTATTGGAACTGAGGGCAATCCAACTAGCTTTCAGAGCATGTCTCTTACAAGTATGAAATGCAGTAATTCAAGTGGCCATGGACAGTGTATATGTGAACAAATAAGGAAGAGCTCTGTCTTATCAAATTTTTGCAAAGAGGCAGTAGAACTTTGGGATTGATGCATCACGCACACTGTATACCCAGTTGCCGTGCCTGTAGCAGTTCCATACAATGTTCTCACAGACTGGCCGAGCAGAGATTATTTTAGATGCACAAATGGCCCCTAAAGGATTGGTGATTCAGGATATATTCAATCTTTGGGGATTTCTGGGCATAGATCTGTTTGCAACCAGATTCAAACCACATACAAAGTGTCCCCATTTCCATTCAAGAGCAGGCTCAGATAGTCTGTCATTGACAGATGCATTCCTTCTAGGTTGGGGAGCGGTCTGATTTATGTATTTCCTCTTTTTCCCCCTCCTTCCCACAGTCCTAAAAAAGATAAGACAAGATTCAGCCAGAGGGTGATTCTTACTGCTCCAGTGTGGCTGAAGCAGCAGTGGTGCATCAAGTTACTCCATTTATTCAAAGGCAATTACAAAATCCTCTTGTTATCAATGGATCTGCTATCCCAGCAGGGGGGAAAAAGGTCTTCCATCCAGCTCTCCAGTAGTTACATTTTATAGCTTGGGTACTAGCCTTTGACAGAGTTAGAAAGATCATGCTCATCCGAGGTGCAGAGAGTTAATGCCAGAAAACTACCAGATAGATAAAAAATTATAAGTTCGACAGAAAAAGATTTGTTTGATGGACAACTGGGAAAGGTTTCAGCTCCAATATAACTTATTCTGGGATATCTGTTACACTTAAAAATAAATGGGTTGTCTCTGCCCTCCATTAAGTTTATTGCTAGCAGTATGCCATACTCATGTTAATGGTGAATCTTTTTTTTTTTTTTTGCATATGCCGGTTAAGAACTTTTTTGAAGGACTATTGAAATTGTCTCCCCGTGCAGAGAAGTTGGGTCTTGGTTCATACCCTAAATATCTTCCTAGTTATGTCTGAGTTTCATGTAAATCAAACCATAATTGACCAGTGTTCTTTCCAAAGCCTTATTCATCTAAAGAGGAGGCCAGGTTATATTTGATGTCAATATGTTGTTGGATGTCAGCATGTACTATCATACTACTTAGATAAAGAACAAAGAGTTTAAGGTCATCTTCCAAGTTTTGTTTCATGTTCTGGTAACTCCAAAGGGAAAGCCATTTCATCTCGGTCCCTGTCTGGAACGGTTAGATAGTGCATTGACACATGTCTCCCACTCCTAGTCTGCTCAGAGTTTATTCTACTGGAACAGTAGCTACAGCTTTTAATAAACACATTCTCGTAATCAAGATATGCAAAGCCACTATGTGGACGTCCGTTCTCTTTCAAGAAGAATGATGCTTAGGATATGGCATTCTAGTCAGATGCCCAATTTGGTAATCCTGGTTTAATTAGAACTCTGCATCCCTTCATCCAGTTTACCATACTGCTTGTGAAACTATCTGAAGAGTGGGAATATGCAGAGGACACTCAAAGAAGAAATTAAGGTAACTTACTTGTAACTGGAGTTCTTCAAGATAGACTCTGCATATTTTCACTCCCCGCCAACTTTGCCTAATCCGCAGAGTCCAAATTAAAATATTTGCATTTTTTGGTATTGGTGGTGGAAGAAACTGAGGCAGCAACAGCACCAAGCCTTCAGAAAACGCTCAAGTGCTAGGCAGGGAGGGCAGAGGATCATGGATGTCTAACCAGTACTGCTACCAGTCAGCATGAGTCCTAAAAGTGTGAATATGCAGAATCCAGCTCAAAGAACTCTGCTACAAGTAAGTAACCTTCATTTATAATTTTATAAAACACCTAGAAGATCATGATATATGACCAATAAAAGAAAATGGTTCCTCGCTAATCTATTAAAAATTCTTTGAACTTGTGAATAACAACATTGTGAATATAAGAGAACTGGTTGATAAAATTTAGACTTTCAAAGGTTCTTTGTCAGAGTGCCACTCAGGAGGCTACTAAAGAATCTAAGTTGTTAAGAGGTAAGTGGCAAAGCAAGGGGGGGGGAGAACAGGAAATAAATGGTCAACTTTCATCATGGCAGGTTAGCAGCAGCATGGCCCACATACCATAGAAGGATTGGTGGTGTTTGATGTAAGTGATCTAGAAAAGGTGGTGAGCAGTGAAGTGACAATTTGTAGATGACAAAATTACTTTGCAAAAAGAAAAGGAGTACTTGTGGCACCTTAGAGACTAACCAATTTATTTGAGCATGAGCTTTCGTGAGCTACAGCTCACTTCATCGGATGCATACCGTGGATGCATCCGATGAAGTGAGCTGTAGCTCACGAAAGCTCATGCTCAAATAAATTGGTTAGTCTCTAAGGTGCCACAAGTACTCCTTTTCTTTTTGCAAATACAGACTAACACGGCTGTTACTCTGAAAATTACTTTGGTTACTCAAGGCCAGAGAAGACTCTGAGGAAGTTATTTATTATTTGTATTCCTATAACACCTAGGAGCCCCAGTTATGGACCAGGAATCCATTGTGCTAAGAGCTGTACAGAATCAACAAAAAGATATGATTCCCGCCCCAAAGAGCTTAAAGTCAAGTCTAAGTATTAAGTCGAGACAACACATGGAGACCGACGGGGAGTACAAGGAAACAATGAGACAGTATTGGTCAGCATGATAGGCAGTTGTCTCTGCACACCAGCAGCCCAATTGTTGTCAAGTTTTTTGTAGGCTTCATGGCAAAGAGTTTTGAGGAAGGTTTTGAAGGAGGGTAATGAGTTAGTTTTTCAGATATTTATGGGGAGATCCTCTCAAGCATGAGGGACAGCATGGGAGAAAGCACCAACGAGGTTAGTGGGCATCAAAATGGCAGATTAAACTCATTGTCAATAAATGCAAAGTAATGCACATTGGAGTGAATAATTTGAACTATTTATATACCTTACAGCAGTGCTTCTCAAGCTATCTGATGTGGGGGACTGGCAATTTTTTTTTCCAATGTGCGCGTGGACTGGCAGCCGATGGCCACCACTTTGAGTAGCACTGCCTTACAGGGTTCTAAATTAATTGCATCAATTCAAGAAAAAGATCTGGGCATCATTATGGAGTGCTCAGTGGAAACTTCCACCCAAAGAAATTTGAGAATAACAAAATGGACATATAAAAATAAAACTCCTCGCCTGAAATAATGTGTTCAGTACTGATCAATCTATCTCAGAAGGAATATTGCAGAATTTGGGGAGGGGAGGGATCAAAGATGGCTGACAAGAATGATTAGGGCCCTGTGTTCCTTTTAAACTGAGCGGTCGCATGGCCACCCAGGAGTGAGTCAAGCATTTGATTAGCAGAGCTGAGCAGATTGGGCAGCGTGTTCAGGTCCATTCTCCCCCACTCCCCCCCTCTGCCTTGGAGCCCCTGGCCAGCTGCTCCTGGGACCCTCCCGCTTGCTGTACAGAGTGGGGGAGGGAGGTGCTGATGTCAGGGTGTCTGCCTCCCTTCTGCCCATGTACCCCATCTTTGCAGAGCAGGATGGGGGAACAGGACAGCTGCTGGTAGCTGCTGTGGTCTGAACAACTAAGCTTTCTGGTGACAGCCTTAAAGAGATGGTGCATGGTCTCTCATAGACTATCCCAGCAGCCAGCACACACACTGTGTCTCTGTGTCTCTCTCACACATATACACTGTCTGTGTGAGTGTGTGTGTCTCTCTCACACACACACTCTCTCTCTCTCTCTCTCTCTCTCTCCCCCCCCCCCCCCAGGTTCAATTATTGCTGGGATTCATGGTCTGTTACTGTCCTGTTTTTAAGGTCCCAGCCACTTTCAGCTTTGTGACACACATTACTTTATAAATTATACCCTTGCGACAGCAGGGCTTTCAGCTGCCGGTTTGGATAATATTCACTGAATAGTTAGTTTTGAAAAGGCTACAACTTGTTTTGGGACATAAGGCGGCCATTAATTCTTGGGAGCATGCAAGAAAGTCAGAGAGAGCATACTGGGCTTCATGAATCACAGGTCTGATCTAGTCTGGCGATTCCATTATTAAATGTGTTTTGTTAGAGATTTAGGATTTTTTGGAGATACATGATAAAATAATCACAATCAAGTCATTTTAGTAACAAATATGTGTACTGGATGTATGACTGAAAATCCAGACAGATTGTTTGGGGTTCTTTAAAAGGTGAAGATTTCCCTTTGTAAAGAAAGTATAAGCTTAAATTTAGCCAAAAAAAGCTATTTGGCATGCATGGTATTTGGCATGCAGCTGGGTGGCTCTGAGACTCCCCTTTGTGCCCTTTCTTTGTTGCCGGTTCCTCTTGCGTACCTTCTTGGGATGAGGGAGGTTGCACATGGTTTTTTCTGAAGTCAACCAACATCATTCCTTCAGTCAGCCATAGGAGGTGGTTGGAGAGAATCACTGAGTGCATTCTTCCCTTCGGGAACTGAACGTGTCCAGCCCTTGACCACCAACACTGTGATTCCACTGCCACTAAATCTCTGACCTGGTCTGAAAACTTGACCTGGTCTGAAACACTGGAATGCGTTACCTCGGGAGGTGGTAGAATCTCTTTCCTTAGAAGTTTTTACGGTCAGGCTTGACAGAGCCCTGGCTGGGATGATTTAATTGGGGATTGGTCCTGCTTTGAGCAGGGGGTTGGACTAGATGACCTCCTGAGGTCCCTTTCAACCCTGATATTCTATGAAAACACCCATCTGGATACCAGACTTACTGACTCTGAAATCAACAGTGTGAAATTTCAAAGCAGTGAAGTTTGGTAGGAATGTTTTGCTCTGTATAAGAGGTTGCATAGAATAAAACATTTGTAAACTTTTAAAATCTTGTTTGTTTGATATTTTAAAAATCCATAGGCAAGCTCTAAAGATACAGGACAGCTGTATGCTGCATTACACCATCGGATCTTGGCTCTACGGTGTAGAGTGGAACAAGAGCAAGAAGCGAAGATCACAGCACCTGAGCCAGAGGTAACACAATCAAATGAAGAAGATAGTGATGACGATGATGTCATTGCTCCTTCAGGATCTGCTGGAAGTGGTAAGCAAGCAAATGTGCTAAACTTCCTAGTTTCCTGTACTGTTCTCTCATTGTACTTAAACCAAACTGACTCTTCCATTAATGCCTAACTCTCTTAGTTACATTCATGAGTGTTCGTAGTATAGGGTCCATGACATGGACTAAGATATGGTCACAGCCAACTCTTCCAGTCACCTAGTAGAAATCCCCTCACATTTGTCACATCCCTCTAAATGGATATTAAAAAGTTCCCTGCATGGCTTGGCACAGAGGGTCCCCGGTGGGGCTGTGGCCTAATTATAAGATATTAATTAGTTCAGCATTGCCCACTCTCATTAGTTTCATTGTTTTTTGGGGGGTTAAAAGTTGTCATGAGTTTCTGATTTCTGCCTTCAACCTAGCGAAATGTTGTCCTTACCCAAAAAGTCGGGAGAAGAGCAATTAAAATGATTACAGGCCTACAAAACATGACCAATGAGGGAAGACTGAAAAAATTGGATTTGTTTAGTCTGCAGAAGAGATGACTGAAAGGGAACATAACACTTTTCAAGTACATAAAAGGTTGTTACAAAGAGGAGGGAGAAAAATTATTCTCGTTAACCTCTGAGGATAGGACAAGAAGCAGTGGGCTTAAATTGCAGCAAGGGAGGTTTAGGTTGGACATTAGGGAAAAGGTCTAACTCTCAGGATGGTTAAGCACTGGAATAAATTGCCTAGCGCAGTTGTGGAATCTCCATCATTGGAGGTTTTTAGGAGCAGATTAGACAAACACTTGTCAGGGACGGTCTAGATAATACTTAACCCTGCCGGGACTGGACAAGATCAGTGGTTTTCAAACTTTTTTTCTGGTGACACAGTTGAAGAAAATTTGTGATGCCCGTGACCCAATGCACCTGGGGCAGAGGGGTTTGGGGTGTGGGAGGGGCTCAGGCCTGGGGCAGAGGGTTGCGGTGCGGGGGTGAGGGCTGCGGGGTGGGGCCAGGGGATGAGGGGTTTGGGCTGTAGGTGGGGGCTGTAGGTGGGGGGGGTCAGGGCTGGAGCAGGGGGTTGGGCTGCAGGAGGGGGTCAGGGCTCTCAGCTGGGGGGTGCAGGCTCTGGGGTAGGGCTGGGGATGAGGGATTTGGGGTGCAGGAGGGGGCTCTGGGTTTTGGGGGGGGTCAGGGCTGGGGAAGGGGATTGGAACCGGCCAATGGGAGTGTGGAGCTGCTGCTCAGGGTGGGGGCAGTGCGCGGAGCCCCACCTAGAAGCTGGACCTGCTGCTGGCCGCTTCCAGGGCTCAGCACAGTGTCAGAACACATAGAGACTAGCCTGCCTTAGCCAGGCAGCATCACTGATGGGACTTTTAATGGCCCAGTTGGTGGTGCTGACCAGAGCCACCATGACCCTGTGCCTTACGTTCTGTGACCCAGTACTGGGTCGCAACCCGCAGTTTGAAAACCACTGGACTAGATGACCTCTTGAGGTCCCTTCCAGTCCTATGATTCTATGAAAATGATGACCACCTCCCATTGTTTCCAGTGGGCTGAATCCAGGCTGACCTTAGGGAAAATGGTGGCCCTTTAGTCACCATGTGAGGGCCAGTCAGAAAACAGGAGAATACAGAGAAGTGGGTAATGTGACCGTGGGGGCAACTGGGAGTGTGGCTGTATTGGGAAATAGGCAGGAGTCAGAGGAGATGGAGGTGCAGAAACAAGAGGGAGACTAAAGGGTGGGGAGCAGAGGGAGAAGGGGCCATTTCAGGACTCCTGGATGGGAGCCAGCTATGTTCTGTCTTCCTATAGCTGGAAACCTCTCCTCCTTTTGCTGCTGCCAGTCCTACAGCCGGTCTCATGGTAGAAAATAGCAAGGATGATTTGCAGCAGTGGCTGGGTTTGGAGCACCAGCTCTGTGCTGGCAGAATGCAAGGCTTAACATTTTAGATGTCTATACACAAATGCAATGAGTATGGGGAACAAAAAGGATATTGGCAGACATTAGAACATAAGCTAAATTATGAATTAATTGGCATCACAGAGATTTGGTGGGATAAATCTCATGACTGACATATTGGTATACAGGGGAAGCGGTAGGTGTGGTATATCTTGACTTTAGTAAGGCTTTTGATACTGTCTTGTATGATCTTCTCATAAACAAACTAGGGAAATGCAACCTAGATGGAGCTACTATAACGTGGGTGCATAACTGGTTGGAAAATCATTCCCAGAGAGTAGTTATCAGTGGTTCAGAGTCATGGTGCAAGGGCATAACGAGTGGGGTCCCGCAGGGATTGGTTCTGGGGCTGGTTCTGTTCAATATCTTCATCAATGATGTAGATAATGGCATAGAGAGTACACTTACAAAGTTTGTGGACGATACCAAGCTGGGAGGGGTTGCAAGTGCTTTGGAAGATAGGATTAAAATTCAAAATGGTCTGGACAAACTGAAGAAATGGTCTGAAGTAAATAGGATTAAATTCAATAAGGACAAATGCAAAGTACTCCACTTAGGAAGGAACAATCAGTTGCACACAAAATGGGAAATGACTGCCTAGGAAGGAGTATAGCGGAAAGGGATCTGGGGGTCATAGTGGATCAAAAAGTAAATATGAGTCAACTGTGTAACGCTGTTGCAAAAAAAGGAAACATCATTCTGGGATGTATTAGCTGGGATATATTAGCAGGAGTGTTGTAAGCAAGACACGAGAAGTAATTCTTCTGCTCTACTCCACGCTGATTAGGCCTCAAGTGGAGGGAATATTGTGTCCAGTTCTGGGTGCCACATTTCAGGAAAGATGTGGACAAATTGGAGAAAGTCCAGAGAAGAGCAACAAAAATGATTTAAAATGATCTCTTGAGGTCCCTCCCAGTTCTATGATTCTTCAGGAAAGCTGGGTAAAAAAGGGAGGAGGTGGTAATGGGGGACTTTACTTTTTCAGCAGATGTCTGGGTAGTTAATTCAACAAAATGCAAAATGTCCAAAAGTTCTTAGAATGTATCTGGGACAATGTTTTGTTTCAGAAAGTGGAGGAAGTAACCAGGGGGAAAGCCATTTTAGATTTGATTCTGACCAATAGGGAGGAATAGGTTGTGAATCTGAAGGTGGAAGGCAGTTTGGGTGAAAGTGATCACTAAATGATAATTGCATAATTCTAAGAAAAGGAAGGAGTGATAACAGAATAAGGGTATGTCTACACTACGAAATTAGGTCGAATTTATAGAAGTCGGTTTTTTTTAAATCGGTTTTATATATTCGAGTGTGTGTGTCCCCACAGAAAATGCTCTAAGTGCATTAAGTGCATTAACTCGGCGGAGCGCTTCCACAGTACCGAGGCAAGCGTCGACTTCCAGAGCGTTGCACTGTGGGTAGCTATCCCACAGTTCCCGCAGTCTCCGCTGCCCATTGGAATTCTGGGTTGATATCCCAATGCCTGATGGGGCTAAAACATTGTCGCGGGTGGTTCTGGGTACATATCGTCAGGCCCCCGTTCCCACCCTCCCTCCCCCCGTGAAAGCAAGGGCAGACAATCATTTCGCGCCTTTTTTCCTGAGTTACCTGTGCAGACGCCATACCACGGCAAGCATGGAGCCCGCTCAGGTAACCGTCACCCTATGTCTCCTGGATGCTGGCAGACGCGGTACGGCATTGCTACACAGTAGCAGCAACCCCTTGCCTTGTGGCAGCAGACGGTACAGTACGACTGGTAGCCGTCATCGTCATGTCTGAGGTGCTCCTGGTCGCCTCTGTAAGGTCGATCAGGAGCGCCTGGGCAGACATGGGCGCAGGGACTAAATTTGGAGTGACTTGACCAGGTCATTCTCTTTAGTCCTGCAGTCAGTCCTATTGAACCGTCTTATGGTGAGCGGGCAGGCGATACGGACTGCTAGCAGTCGTACTGTACCATCTTCTGCCGAGCAGCCATGAGATGTGGATGGCATGCAGTCCTTCTGCACCGTCTGCTGCCAGCCAAAGATGTAAAAGATAGATGGAGTGGATCAAAACAAGAAATAGACCAGATTTGCTTCCCCCCCTCCCCTGTCTAGGGGACTCATTCTTCTAGATCACACTGCAGTCACTTACAGAGAAGGTGCAGCGAGGTAAATCTAACCATGTATCAATCAGAGGCCAGGCTAACCTCCTTGTTCCAATAACAACGATAACTTAGGTGCACCATTTCTTATTGGAACCCTCCGTGAAGTCCTGCCTGAAATACTCCTTGATGTAAAGCCACCCCCTTTGTTGATTTTAGCTCCCTGAAGCCAACCCTGTAAGCGCCCCTCCCAGCGTCAGAGCAATGGCAAACAATCGGGCATCTGAGAGTGCTGTCCAGAGCACTCACAATGGAGCACTCTGATGGGGCTAAAACATTGTCGCGGGTGGTTCTGGGTACGTGTCGTCAGGCCCCCGTTCCCTCCCTCCCTCCGTGAAAGCAAGGGCAGACAATCGTTTCGCGCCTTTTTTCATGAGTTACCTGTGCAGACGCCATACCACGGCAAGCATGGAGCCCGCTCAGGTAACCGTCACCCTATGTCTCCTGGGTGCTGGCAGACGCGGTACGGCTTTGCTGCACAGTAGCAGCAACCCATTGCCTTCTGGCAGCAGACGGTGCAATACGATTGGTAGTCGTCCTCGTCGTGTCCGAGGTGCTCCTGGCCACGTCGGCTGGGAGCGCCTGGGCAGACATGGGCGCAGGGACTAAATTTGGAGTGACTTGACCAGGTCATTCTCTTTAGTCCTGCAGTCCTATTGAACCGTCTTATGGTGAGCGGGCAGGCGATACGGACTGCTAGCAGTCGTACTGTACCATCTTCTGCCAGGCAGGCAAGAGATGAGGATTGCTAGCAGTCGTCTTGTACCATCTTATGCCAGGCAGGCAAGAGATGAAGATGGCTAGCAGTCGTACTGTACCATCTTCTGCCAAGCAGCCATGAGATGTGGATGGCATGCAGTCCTTCTGCACCGTCTGCTGCCAGCCAAAGATGTAAAGGATAGATGGAGTGGGTCAGAACAAGAAATAGACCAGATTTGTTTTGTACTCATTTTCCTCCTCCCCTGTCTAGATCACACTGCAGTCAGTCACAGAGAAGGCGCAGCGAGGTTAATCTAGCCATGTATCCATCAGAGGCCAGGCTAACCTCCTTGTTCCAATAACAACGATAACTTTGGTGCACCATTTCTTATTGGAACCCTCCGTGCAGTCCTGCCTGAAATACTCCTTGATGTACAGGCACACCCTTTGTTGATTTTAGCTCCCTGAAGCCAACCCTGTAAGCCGTGTCGTCAGTCGCCCCTCCCTCCATCAGAGCAACGGCAGACAATCGTTCCGCGCCTTTTTTCTGTGCGGACGCCATACCAAGGCAAGCATGGAGGCCGCTGAGCTCATTTTGGCAATTAGGAGCACATCAACCACCACACGCATTATCCAGCAGTATATGCAGCACCAGAACATGGCAACGCGATACCGGGCGAGGAGGCGACGTCAGCGCGGTCCCGTGAGTGATCAGGACATGGACACAGATTTCTCTGAAAGCATGGGCCCTGACAATGCATGCATCATGGTGCTAATGGGGCAGGTTCATGCTGTGGAACGCCGATTCTGGGCTCGGGAAACAAGCACAGACTGGTGGGACCGCATAGTGTTGCAGGTCTGGGACGATTCCCAGTGGCTGCGAAACTTTCGCATGCGTAAGGGCACTTTCATGGAACTTTGTGACTTGCTTTCCCCTGCCCTGAAGCGCATGAATACCAGGATGAGAGCAGCCCTCACAGTTGAGAAGCGAGTGGCGATAGCCCTGTGGAAGCTTGCAACGCCAGACAGCTACCGGTCAGTTGGGAATCAATTTGGAGTGGGCAAATCTACTGTGGGGGCTGCTGTTATGCAAGTAGCTCACGCAATCAAAGATCTGCTGATATCAAGGGTAGTGACCCTGGGAAATGTGCAGGTCATAGTGGATGGCTTTGCTGCAATGGGATTCCCTAACTGTGGTGGGGCTATAGACGGAACCCATATCCCTATCTTGGCACCGGAGCACCAAGCCGCCGAGTACATAAACCGCAAGGGGTACTTTTCGATAGTGCTGCAAGCTCTGGTGGATCACAAGGGACGTTTCACCAACATCAACGTGGGATGGCCGGGAAAGGTGCATGATGCTCGCATCTTCAGGAACTCTGGTCTGTTTCAAAAGCTGCAGGAAGGGACTTTATTCCCAGACCAGAAAATAACTGTTGGGGATGTTGAAATGCCTATATGTATCCTTGGGGACCCAGCCTACCCCTTAATGCCATGGCTCATGAAGCCGTACACAGGCAGCCTGGACAGTAGTCAGGAGCTGTTCAACTACAGGCTGAGCAAGTGCAGAATGGTGGTAGAATGTGCATTTGGACGTTTAAAGGCGCGCTGGCGCAGTTTACTGACTCGCTTAGACCTCAGCGAAACCAATATTCCCACTGTTATTACTGCTTGCTGTGTGCTCCACAATATCTGTGAGAGTAAGGGGGAGACGTTTATGGCGGGGTGGGAGGCTGAGGCAAATCGCCTAGCTGCTGGTTACGCGCAGCCAGACACCAGGGCGGTTAGAAGAGCACAGGAGGGCGCGGTACGCATCAGAGAAGCTTTGAAAACCAGTTTCATGACTGGCCAGGCTACGCTGTGAAAGTTCTGTTTGTTTCTCCTTGATGAAACCCCCCGCCCCTTGGTTCACTCTACTTCCCTGTAAGCTAACCACCCTCCCCTCCTCCCTTTAATCACCGCTTGCAGAGGCAATAAAGTCATTGCTGCTTCACAGTCATGCATTCGTTATTCATTCATCACACAAATAGGGAGATGACTACCAAGGTATCCCAGGAGGGGTGGTGGAGGAGGGAAGGAAAATGCCACACAGCACTTTAAGCACAGCACTTTAAAAGTTTACAACTTTAAAATTTATTGAATGACAGCCTTCTTTTTTTTGGGCAATCCTCTGTGGTGGAGTGGCTGGTTGGCCGGAGGCCCCCCCACCGCGTTCTTGGGCGTCTGGGTGTGGAGGCTATGGAACTTGGGGAGGAGGGCGGTTGGTTACAGAGGGGCAGCAGTGGCAGTCTGTGCTCCAGCTGCCTTTGCTGCAGCTCAACCATACACTGGAGCATTCTGGTTTGGTCCTGCAGCAGCCTCAGCATTGAATCCTGCCTCCTCTCATCACGCTGCCGCCACATTTGAGCTTCAGCCCTGTCTTCAGCCCGCCACTTACTCTCTTCAGCCCGCCACCTCTCCTCCCGGTCATTTTGTGCTTTCCTGCACTCTGACATTATTTGCCTCCACGCATTCATCTGTGCTCTGTCAGTGTGGGAGGACAGCATGAGCTCGGAGAACATTTCATCGCGAGTGCGTTTTTTTTTCTTTCTAAGCTTCACTAGCCTCTGGGAAGGAGAAGATCCTGTGATCATTGAAACACATGCAGCTGGTGGAGAAAAAAAAAGGGACAGCGGTATTTAAAAAGACACATTTTATAAAACAGTTGCTACACTCTTTCAGGGTAAACCTTGCTGTTAACATTACATACATAGCACATGTGCTTTCGTTACAAGGTCGCATTTTGCCTCCTCCCACCGCGTGACTACCCCCTCAACCTTCCCCCCTCCCTGTGGCTAACAGCGGCGAACATTTCTGTTCAGCCACAGGCAAACAGCCCAGCAGGAATGGGCTATACTGAGTGTCCCTGAAGAAAAGCACCCTATTTCAACCAGGTGACCATGAATTATATCTCACTCTCCTGAGGATAACACAGAGAGATAAAGAACGGATTTTGGTTGAATGCCAGCAAACATACACTGCAATGCTTTGTTCTACAGTGATTCCCGAGTATGTGTTACTGGCCTGGAGTGGTAAAGTGTCCTACCATGAAGGACGAAATAAGGCTGCCCTCCCCAGAAACCTTTTGCAAAGGCTTTAGGACTACATCTAGGAGAACCGCAAATGCCAGGGCAAAGTAATCCTTTCACATGCTTGCTTTTAAACCATGTATAGCATTTTAAAAGGTACACTCACCAGAGGTCCCTTCTCCGCCTGCTGGGTCCAGGAGGCAGCCTTGGGTGGGTTCGGGGGGTACTGGCTCCAGGTCTAGGGTGAGAAACAGTTCCTGGCTGTCGGGAAAACCGGTTTCTCCGCTTGCTTGCTGTGAGCTATCTACAACCTCCTCCTCATCATCATCTTCTTCGTCCCCAAAACCTGCTTCCGTATTGCCTCCATCTCCATTGAAGGAGTCAAACAACACGGCTGGGGTAGTGGTGGCTGAACCCCCTAAAATGGCATGCAGCTCATCATAGAAGCGGCATGTTTGGGGCTCTGACCCAGAGCGGCTGTTCGCCTCTCTGGTTTTCTGGTAGGCTTGCCTCAGCTCCTTCAGTTTCACGCGGCACTGCTTCGGGTCCCTGTTATGGCCTCTGTCCTTCATGCCCTGGGAGATTTTCACAAAGGTTTTGGCATTTCGAAAACTGGAACGGAGTTCTGATAGCACGGATTCCTCTCCCCAAACAGCGATCAGATCCCGTACCTCCCGTTCGGTCCATGCTGGAGCTCTTTTGCGATTCTGGGATTCCATCATGGTCACCTGTGCTGATGAGCTCTGCATGGTCACCTGCAGCTTGCCATGCTGGCCAAACAGGAAATGAGATTCAAAAGTTTGCGGTTCTTTTCCTGTCTACCTGGCCAGTGCATCTGAGTTGAGAGTGCTGTCCAGAGCGGTCAGAATGGAGCACTCTGGGATAGCTCCCGGAGGCCAATACCATTGAATTGTGTCCACAGTACCCCAAATTCGAGCTGGGAACGTCGATTTAAGCGCTAATCCACTTGTCAGGGGTGGAGTAAGGAAATCGATTTTAAGAGCCCTTTAAGTCGAAATAAAGGGCTTCACTGTGTGGACGGGTGCAGGTTTAAATCGATTTAACGTTGCTAAATTCGACCTAAAGTCCTAGTGTAGACCAGGGCTAAGGACAACGGACTTAAAAAAAAGCAGACTTTAACAATCTCAGAGAACTAGTAGGGTGCAGTCCCAAGGGAAGAAAACCTTAGAGATAAAGGCATTCAGGAGAGCTGGCAGTCTCTCAAGGAGACAGTATTAAATGCAAAACTTCCAATTATTGTGATGCAAAGGAAATATAGGAAGAGGCCAACATGGCTCTATCAGGAGCTCTTTAATGACCGGAAAATCGAAAGTGAATTCTACAGAAAAGTGGAAATATGGACAAATTGTCAAGAGGAGTAAAAAAAGAACAGCACAAGCATGTAGGGACAAAATCAGAAAGGCTAAGGCACACCTAGCATTAGCTGAAACAATCTCAGAACCATTAGCAGTTATCTTGAAGAATTCATGGAGGACAGGTGAAGACCCAGAGGAGTGGAGAAGCGTAAACATAGTACCCGTGTTTAAAAAGGGGAACAAAGGGGACCTGGGGAATTATAGATTAGTCAGCCTAACTTTGCTACCTGGAAAGACACTGTAAGAAATTATGGAACAATCAATGTGTAAGCACCTAGAGGATAATAGAATTATAAGGAATAGCTGGCATGGAGATGTCAAGAATAAATTGTGCCAAACCAACCTAATTTCCTTCTTTGATAGGGTTACTGGCCCAGTGGATGGGGGGGGAAGCAGTAGAAATCATAGTGGTCGTTGAGAAACACTGGTCTAGTTTATAGCGGGGAGAGAGAGGCATGGAGCACTGGGAATAGCCAGCTAGGATCTTCATTCCATAGTTTGCATCATAGAATCATAGAACATCAGGGTTGGAAGGGACCTCAGGAGGTCATCTAGTCCAACCCCCTGCTCAAAGCAGGATCAATCCCCAATTTTTGCCCCAGATCCCTAAATGGCCCCCTCAAGGATTGAACTCACAACTCTGGGTTTAGCAGGCCAGTGTTCAAACCACTGAGCTATCCCTCCCCCCCTAAATAGCAAAGTAAGTTTTACAAATAAAATAAATATTTCTTGTAACCATGATCTATTTTTGTTTCAGGTCCTAATGATGAAGGAGATGGGCAGAATATTGGCAGCACATAGCAGCTGTGAGCCCATCTGCCTGCAAGGCTGCTGCAAACACCATCTTGCAGGCATCTCTGTGGATACCCCAGGCCAGCGATTGTTCCAGGCAGTGCTGAAGGCTCCAGGACTTAGGAACTGTGCATCCCTGTTCTGTTTGTTTGGTTTTTTTGGTCTGGATCAGTAGATTCCACAAAAAAAAAAGCAGACTTGGAAACTGCCTGAATGTGGTTTGGGACATGAAAGCTCATCATATTGATGAGCGGAAAAATAACATTTCCCCTTTTCCTTGTAATTGAAATGGCACATTATGACTTGTCACAGCTTTTCATTGGGACCTTTTGACTGTTTCTTCAGTAGCTCATGTTTTGCAGGCCTCTGAGATAGAACTTTCGAGCACGGTTCCAACTTGAATTCTTCTTTCTTAACCCCCGCTCCCCCGCTTCTCCCTTTTCAGTTCCTGCTGCCTGCAGAGAAGCTGTGCTCTTCTCTGTTCATGCACTCACTGATTACCCTTCTGGCTTCGTTCTCTTTGGATTGCAGAGAGGGCAGCATTTTCTTACCTTAATCCCAATGTGATTTGTGGATACCATTGTCCTTTGTCGGTCGGTCTGTACACAGAGGTTAAAAAAAAGGTGTCTTGACAGGAAAGCCTTGTACTGAGTTAATAAGAGACTTTAAAGTTCACTGGACATTTTGCTAACCGTTTCCTTCTTCCCGCCCACTTCCAATGTTATTATTTGGGGGTTTATATTGTGCTGATACTTTTGTTTTTATTTTAGATCTGAATAAGTTGCTCTTGTGTGTTGAGAAAGTGAAACTATTGTTTTGTACTGTTCTTTTCTGTTACTATTTAAGGGAGAGCTAAGCCACTATAAATAATAGGTGTTGCATACAATTTTTCATAGTAAACTTATGTTCTTGTGGCTGTGATTAAAGCTTAGGGTGGCATACAGATCACACACCTTCAGAACAGCTGAAACACAGCTGTCTGCCTTTGGAAGAATGATATGGGCTCATTTGGTGAGTTGGGCAAGCCATTACAACAGATCTATACACAAAAAAGCTGTTCTCATTAAAGGTGTCTACATTGCAGTTAGACGCCTGCACCTGCCCATGCTAGCTGATGGGGGGTCCCGGGGCTCGGACTGGTGGGCTGTGACATTCCAGTGTAGACGTCTGGAGTCGGGCTGCAGCACGAGCTCTGGGACTCTCCCAACTCACAGGGTCCCAGGACTCAGGCTCCAGCCCAAGCCTGGAAGTCTACACTGCAGTGACATTACCCCCCAGCCCGAGCCTTGGGAGCCCAAGTCAGCTGGCAGAGGCCAGCCGCAGGGTTTATTTGCATCCCCTCAATGACTTGAGTTTCAGTTCAACAAAGTACTTAACCATTGTCCCTAACTTTAAGCACATGAGTAATCACATTCACAGTAAGGGGATTACTCCTATGCTTAAAATTAGCACACATGCTGGAGCACTTGCTGAACTGGGGGCCTTAATGAGCAAATTACTTTCTAAACCTCCCTTTCTTGTCGCCTTAGGTTTTGCAGTATGAAGAATTATTGCTAGCTTTGATTAACTTGTGCTGAAGAATGATGATTCCTGTTTTGCCAAATAAAGGCAAAAAAGTGTTTTTCTGTGTAATTCTGAAGGGTTCCTTCTGTAACCACAGTTCATTTTGCTTTTGTCATTTTCTAACCTTTCGGCCTCTTGTGTCAAACTCACAATGACTGTGTTTTAGTAACCAATTGATACAATATCTCATTCCTGTCCAGTAAAGATAGAATGCATAGCCAGCTAAGAACAGTGTGTAGCCCACTTTCCTATAAATATCCCCATTTTATTTTATTTTCTCATATAATTGCATACTCTTTGTACAAATTTTTCATTTAGATTGGGGAGAACTAAAATGCATCTTCAAAAAAAAAAAAAAGAAAGAAAGAAAGAGGAAGAAGAAATATTTAGTGCAGGAAACCTTGAAAATGGAAACCCAAGAGTTCTTGTAACACAAAAGCAGCTGGGGAAACCATTCAGATTGATTAAGCAGCTTTTATATTAATGAAAACCCACACCTTTTATAGTCAGGAGTCCAAAGTGTATTTAGCTTGTTCTCTTTGTATTTTTCCTGTTGTCAATAGCTAATTGTTGCCAGGGGTTTTAGTTGCTTGTTTTCCTGACTTAGCCCATTGAAGGAACTCCTGGTGTTACTCTTTCTGGGGGTGGAAAGGGCTCGGGATTAGCTGTGCCTCTCTGGATTGTCTGCTCATGCAGTCTGTGGGTATTGTTCTTTCTCCATAGAGGGAATTGTATCTTTTGTCATGCACAAGCCGATTGACGCTCTCTTTTCGTGCTCCTCACAAGCAGAAATCTGGCAGAATTTTTTTTTTTAATCCTCTGCAAGTGTTTATCTGCACCCACACACTTTGGGAATTCTTTGGTTTGCATTAAGAGATCTGCATTTCTTTTGGACCTTTTTTACATAGATATTCAAATGAATTTAAAATACTCTCTTAAAATAAATTTTCAAAGTAAAGCTTCTGATTTCCAACATAAAGATTATTACAGAAGATAAAGAAGTTAATAAGGTGTCTTTGTTGCAGGGCCTAACTGTGGAATACTAGATGTTACTTCCTGCTCCCAAACTCCACTTTTTTTGGAGGTGTGTGTGTGTGTAGGGGCTCACTTTCGGGCATTTCACAATAGTGTTACATTGACAAATGCATTAACATCCAGAAGAATGGAATAAGCATGCTTGTTTTCATGGGGTGCAGTAGTATTAAACAGTTACCTACAGAGTTTTCTTAAAATCTGGCAGCTGTTTACTGGTAAAACTTGGGTTTCAGCTAGAAGCCTTGCATATATGTTTATAGTATAATAACTATAAAATATTTCATCTTCGTCCAAAATATTATACTCTATAAACCATTCACAGAATTGGCCAAAAGTTAATTTCAAGCCCTGTCCAGAAAGATATAGTTAGGCCAGATCTAAACGTTATTACACTTATTGCTTTAAGCCTTAGTAAACTAGTGACAAGTAAAACCAGATAATGCCCATGTGTTTTGAAAGATTTATGTAAGATTGTCATATCAATTGTATTTGGGAATTACATTAAAACTTTTAACAAAAACAAAAAACCAGTAACCCAAGCCCTGTGTGTATTCTGTCTAGCAATGAGTGTTGGAAAGAAGGAAATGGTTTTATTATTGCAAAAGACTTTTTGTTTCCTATATCTTTGTTGCTATGATCTTTAGCTGTATTATTGTGTGTGTTGGTGATAGTGTTTTATCAGCATTTACTAAGATGAGCTGCTTGGGGCTGTCAAGTAACCTGGCCATAAATTTTCCAAACCACAATGTGTATTTTTCCAGACAAAAAATACATTAAAGTAGAGTTAAGTTTGAGAATACATATCTGTAATATAGGGGAGAGTAATATAATTTAATATAAGTAATGTAAGTTTGAGAATACATATCTGTAATATAGGGGAGAGACATGCATCTGACGAAGCGGGTATTCACTCACGAAAGCTTATGCTCCAATACGTCTGTTAGTCTATAAGGTGCCACAGGACTCTTTGCTGCTTTCATAGGGGAGAGTGTTACAGGGATATTGTAATTATGGCCCAACCAAGCCTTGTAAAATCAGGAAATTCAGAGTTAAGCGTACGCTTACAAGCCAAACATGTCATGGTATGGAAATGCATGGTTAGTGCATCTGAACAACCCTCCCTGTAGTGACACCATCCAATAATGATACACTTTTGATTAATACATAGTAGTTTGTGATACCGGAATAGATTAAAATGATTTTTAGACATATATGATTTTTCTCCACTTCCTTTTCAGTACCTTAACATGCTTAGATTTCTTTTTAGTTTAACTTTTACTTTCAACTTCAACTCCATCTGACAATAGTTTAGTCTAGGAATTCTTAGTCTAGGAATTCTAATTTTTAAATTAAAATTTTCACAAATACATAGTAAAGAAGAACCCAAAAGAGAACATTACTATGTGATATTTCTAGTGATTTGAAAACATGTAATATCAGCTTTAAATAACTTTTTCATTTTAAATTTAGAGGTCTACATTCACTAGTATGCTGAATAGCACAAAGCAACCAGGATGTACTAGCCAGTTAAGATGGGCTTATAGTGACTTTCCATTCCTCAAAGCAGACAGTGTATACCCTAATTTTCCTCTACCTCTTACCCTCTAGATCTGGTGCAACATATTCTTTGGTTTTTTTGTTTTTTAAGAAGTATTTAGGATTAATGGCCTTTTATGCCATTATTTTTTGGTAACTGAAAGCTTGTGTGTCATTTTAAGTGTTCGAAGATTATTATTAGTAAATTTGCCCTCTTTCAAAATAACTGTTATTTCCAAAGAAATGAAGCCAAGCTGCTCTCAGGGAAGGTAGTAATCCACTTTGCTGTCAGGAGCAATGAATGGAAGTGGATGAAGGCAATGGACATCTTTGAGGCCACAGGCTGCCTTTAGCAATCCCGTTGAGAACAATTAGAGATGGTCATTTTGAAAGAGGGCAGCTCTTCATGAAATCATAGAATCATAGAATATCAGGGTTGGAAGGGACCTCAGGAGGTCATCTAGTCCAACCCCCTGCTCAAAGCAGGACCAATCCCAGACTAAATCATCCCAGCCAGGGCTTTGTCAAGCCTGACCTTAAAAACTTCTAAGGAAGGAGATTCCACCACCTCGCTAGGTAACGCATTCCAGTGTTTCACCACCCTCCTAGTGAAAAAGTTTTTCCTAATATCCAACCCAAATCTCCCCCACTGCAACTTGAGACCATTACTCCTTGTTCTGTCATCTGCTACCACTGAGAACAGTCTAGAGCCATCCTCTTTGGAACCCCCTTTCAGATAGTTGAAAGCAGCTATCAAATCCCCCCTCATTCTTCTCTTCTGCAGACTAAACAATCCCAGTTCCCTCAGCCTCTCCTCATAAGTCATATGTTCCAGTCCCCTAATCATTTTTGTTGCCCTCCGCTGGACTCTTTCCCATTTTTCCACATCCTTCTTGTAGTGTGGGGCCCAAAACTGGACACAGTACTCCAGATGAAGCCTCACCAATGTCGAATAGGGGGGAACGATCACGTCCCTCGATCTGCTGGCAATGCCCCTACTTATACATCCCAAAATGCCATTGGCCTTCTTGGCAACAAGGGCACACTGTTGACTCATATCCAGCTTCTCTTCCACTATAACCCCTAGGTCCTTTTCTGCAGAACTGCTGCCTAGCCATTCGGTCCCTAGTCTGTAGCGGTGCATGGGGTTCTTCCGTTCTAAGTGCAGGACTCTGCACTTGTCCTTGTTGAACCTCATCAGATTTCTTTTGGCCCAATCCTCCAATTTGTCTAGGTCCCTTTGTATCCTATCCCTACCCTCCAGCGTATCTACCTCTTCTCCCAGTTTAGTGTCATCACCAAACTTGCTGAGGGTGCAATCCATGCCATCCTCTTGATCATTAATGAAGATATTGAACAAAACCGGCCCCAGGACCGACCCCTAGGGCCCTCCGCTTGATACTGGCTGAAAACTAGACATAGAGCCATTGATCACTATCCATTGAGCCCGATGAGCTAGCCAGCTTTCTACCCATCTTATAGTTCATTCATCCAGCTGGCAAGAATACTGTGGGAGACCGTGTCAAAAGCTTTGCTAATGTCAAGGAACAACACGTCCACTGCTTTCCCTTCATCCACAGAGCCAGTTATCTCATCATAGAAGGCAATTAGATTAGTCTGGCATGACTTGCCCTTGGTGAATCCATGCTGACTGTTCCTGATCAATTTCCTCTCCTCTAAGTGCTTCACAATTGATTCCTTGAGGACCTGCTCCATGATTTTTCCAGAGACTGAGGTGAGGCTGACCGGCCTGGAGTTCCCAGGATCCTCCTCCTTCCCTTTTTTAAAGATGGGCACTACATTAGCCTTTTTCCAGTCATCTGGGACCTCCCCTGATTGCCATGAGTTTTCAAAGATAATGGCCAATGGCTCTGCAATCACATCCGCCAACTCCTTTAGCACTCTCGGATGCAACGCATCCAGCCCCATGGACTTGTGCTCGTCCAGCTTTTCTAAATAGTCCCGAACCACTTCTTTCTCCACAGAGGGCTGGTCACCTTCTCCCCATGCTGTGCTGCCCAGTGCAGTAGTCTGGGAGCTGACCTTGTTTGTGAAGACAGAGGCAAAAGAAGCATTGTGTACATTGGCTCTTTCCACATCCTCTGTCACTAGGTTGCCTCCCTCATTCAGTAAGGGGCCCACACTTTCCTTGACTTTCTTCTTGTTGCTAACATACCTGAAGAAACCCGTCTTGTTACTCTTGACATCTCTCGCTAGCTGCAACTCCAGGTATGATTTGGCCTTCCTGATTTCACTCCTGCAAGCCCGAGCAATATTTTTATACTCATTCCTGGTGATTTGACCTATCTTCCACTTCTTGTAAGCTTCTTTTTTGTATTTAAGATCAGCAAGGATTTCACTGTTAAGCCAAGCTGGTCGCCTGCCATATTTACTATTCTTTCTACACATCGGGATGGTTTGTCCCTGTAACCTCAATAAGGATTCTTTAAAATACAGCCAGCTCTCCTGGACTCCATTCCCCCTCATGTTATTCTCCCAGGGGATCTTGCCCATCAGTTCTCTGAGGGAGTGAGAGTCTGCTTTTCTGAAGTCCAGGGTCTGTATTCTGCTGCTCTCCTTTCTTCCTTGTGTTAGGATCCTGAATACGACCATTTCATGGTCACTGCCTCCCAGGTTCCCATCCACTTTTGCTTCCCCTACTATTTCTTCCCAGTTTGTGAGCAGTAGGTCAAGAAGAGCTCTGCCCCTAGTTGGTTCCTCCAGCACTTGCACCAGGAAATTGTCCCCTACACTTTCCAAAAACTTCCTGGATTGCCTGTGCACCGCTGTATTGCTCTCCCAGCAGATATCAGGGTGATTGAAGTCTCCCATGAGAACTAGGGCCTGCGATCTAGTAACTTCCGTGAGTTGCCAGAAGAAAGCCTCATCCACCTCATCCCCCTGGTCTTGTGGTTTATAGTAGACTCCCACCACGACATCACCCTTGTTGCTCACACTTCTAAACTTAATCCAGAGACTCTCAGGTTTTTCTGCAGTTTCATACTTGAGCTCTGAGCAGTCATACTGCTCTCTTACATACAGAGCAACTCCCCCACCTTTTCTGTCCTTCCTGATCAGTTTATATCCATCCATGACAGTACTCCAGTCATGTGAGTTATCCCACCAAGTCTCTGTTATTCCAATCACATCATAATTCCTTGACTGTGCCAGGACTTCCAGTTCTCCCTGCTTGTTTCCCAGGCTTCGTGCATTTGTATATAGGCATTTGAGGTAACTTGCTGATTGCCCCTCTTTCTCAGTATGAGGCAGGAGCCCTCCCCTCTCACGTGCTCCTGCTCGTGCCTCCTCCCGGTATCCCACTTCCCCATTTACCTCAGGGCTTTGGTCTCCTTCCCCCGGTGAACCTAGTTTAAAGCCCTCCTCACTAGGTTCGCCAGCCTGCTTGCGAAGATGCTCTTCCCTCTCTTCGTTAGGTGGAGCCCATCTCTGCCTAGCATTCCTCCTTCTTGGAACACCATCCCATGGTCAAAGAATCCAAAGCCTTCTCTCTGACACCACCTGCGTAGCCATTTGTTGACTTCCACAATTCGACGGTCTCTACCCAGGCCTTTTCCTTCCACGGGGAGGATGGACGAGAACACCACTTGCACCTCAAACTCCTTTATCCTTCTTCCCAGAGCCACGTAATCCGCAGTGATCTGCTCAAGGTCATTCTTGGCAGTATCATTGGTGCCCACGTGCAGAAGCAGGAAGGGGTAGCGATCTGAGGGCTTGATGAATCTCGGCAGTCTTTCCATCACATCGCAAATCTTAGCTCCTGGCAAGCAGCAGACTTCTCCGTTTTCCTGGTCGGGGCGGCAGATAGATGACTCAGTCCCCCTGAGGAGAGAGTCCACAACCACCACCACCCACCTCCTTCTCTTGGGAGCAGTGGTCGTGGAACCCCCATCCCTAGGACAGTGCATCTCATGCCTTCCAATCGTCGGAGTCTCCTTCTGCTCCCTTCCCTCAGACGTATCATCTGGTCCACTCTCTGCATTAGTACTTGTGGAGAGAACATGACAACGGTTACTTACCTGTATCTGCGTTGCTGGTACATGGACGTTCCCCTTCTTTCTTCTGGAGGTCACATGATGCCAAATTTCTTCACCATCCTTCTGTCCCCAATGTGCAGCCTGCTCTGAATCTTCAGAACTTTGTGCCTGTAGAAGCCTATCCTGACATCCGTCCAGGAAATCTTCGGTTTCTCTTATGCAACGCAGCGTCGATACCTGTTGCTCCAGACCTTGAACCTTCTCTTCCAGTATGGAGACCAGCTTGCATTTTGTACAGACTGTCCTGTGGAAGAAAGACAAACATAGCATGAATGAAATGAAATGAATCTTTCAGTGAAGAAGAATAATGGCAAAAAATGGCTTTTAATCATTAATAATAAAAACTGAATGTAGCCTGTGCATAGGACTTCAGTGACATTTAACTTTTTAATGGTCATTGGAAGAGTCAGCGTTTTTCTATTCTTAAATCATTGGGGACAAAATAGGACTGACACAGAGTTAAACTCCATAAAGGACACATTTTAAAATGAGCTTTAACTCCTAAACTAACCTAGAGATTTACTTTTACATTTTCAAAAAAAATTTGTTGTGAGCTCAGAAGAAGTGCTGTAAAGTTGGAGGGGATACAGCTATTTTTACATAAGAGACTGAATCCCTCCTTTGAGTGCAAACCCAACTCAGTCTGAACCAAAGAACTGCGACTGTCTAATAAGGTACATACACTATTTTGATCCAAATTTTGATCATATTTGTGCTTTAATTATAAACCTGCTAAACACTGGCCCCTCAAACCCTATATTCAGATTGGTTGGCTAGCTGTGCTCCTATGATAGACAACCAGCATTAACAAAACTTCCTTCTTATGGAGGGAGGGTTCTCTCATTACTATCAACATGGCTGCACAGGAAAAATGTAAGATCTATTTTCAGCATGATGAAATAAACTAGAGGACACTTGACTGGGTTCAAAAAAGAATTAGATAAGTTCATGGAGAAGAGGTCCATCAATGCCTATTGGCCAGGATGGGCAGGGATGGTGTGTCTAGCCTCTGTTTGCCAGAAGTTGGATATGGGCAATGGGTTGGATCACTTACCTATTCTGTTCATTCCCTCTGGGGCACCTGGAACTGACCACTGTCAGAAGACAGAATACTGGGCTAGATGGACCTTTGGTCTGACCTAGTATGGCCATTCTTATGAGTGTTCCAGAAAGTCCTTGGTAAAGCATGGTCCTAATAGCCTTTTATCATTTAAGAAAATGGAGCAGGTCCTTGAGGAATCAATTTTGAAGCACTTCGAGGAGAGGAAAGTGATCAGGAACAGTCAGCATGGATTCACCAAGGGCAAGTCATGCCTGACCAACCTGATTGCCTTCTATGACGAGATAACTGGCTCTGTGGATGAGGGGAAAGCAGTAGGCATGTTATTCCTTGACTTTAGCAAAGCTTTTGATATGGTCTCCCACAGTATTCTTGCCAGCTGGATGAATGAACTATAAGATGGGTAGAAAGCTGGCTAGCTCATCGGGCTCAATGGATAGTGATCAATGGCTCTATGTCTAGTTGTCAGCCAGTATCAAGCGGAGGGCCCTAGGGGTTGGTCCTGGGGCCAGTTTTGTTCAATATCTTCATTAATGATCAGGAGGATGGTGTGGATTGCACCCTCAGCAAGTTTGCTGATGACACTAAACTGGGAGAAGAGGTAGATTCGCTGGAGGGTAGGGATAGGATACAAAGGGACCTAGACAAATTGGAGGATTGGGCCAAAAGGAATCTGATGAGGTTCAACAAGGACAAGTGCAGAGTCCTACCCTTAGCAAGGAAGAATCCCATGCACTGCTACAGGCTGGAGACCAAGGGGCTAGGCAGCAGTTCTGAAAAGGACCTAGGGGTTACAGTGGATGAGAAGCTGGATATGAGTCAACAGTGTGCCCTTGTTGCCAAGAAGGCTAATGGCATTTTGGGCTCTATAAGTAGGAGCATTGCCAGTAGATCGAGGGACGTGATCGTTCCCCTCTATTTGACATTGAGTACATGGAGTACTGTGTCCAGTTTTGGGCCCCACGCTACAAGAAGGATGTGGAAAAATTGGAAAGAGTCCAGGGGAGGGCAACAAAAATGATTAGGGGCCTGGAACACATGATTTATGAGGAGAGGCTGAGGGGACTGGGATTATTTAGTCTGCAGAAGAGAAGAATGAGGGGGGATTTGATAGCTGCTTCCAAAGAGGATGGATCTAGACTGTTCTCAGTGATAGCAGATGACAGAACAAGGAGTAATGGTCTCGAGTTACAGTGGGGGAGGTTTAGGTTGGATATTGGGAAGAACTTTTTCACTAGGAGGGTGGTGAAGCCCTGGAATGGGTTACCTAGGGAGGTGGTGGAATCTCCTTCCTTAGAAGTTTTTAAGGTCAGGCTTGACAAAGCCCTGGCTGGGATGATTTAGTTGGGGATTGGTCCTGCTTTGAGCAGGGGGTTGGACTAGATGACCTCCTGAGGTCCCTTCCAACCCTGATATTCTATAAGTCACGGAATCTTTCTGGGGCTTTGTTTCCCCATCTGTACAACCCCTAGCAAGTTGGTATGAGACTAATTTTTGTTAAAAACCTACATAACCCTTAGCGGCTCTATATAATCCCACTACAGAAGAGGGGGAGAAATGGAAGTGAGGTGAACTCCACACTTCTCTCTCATTTTAGAATCGTTAGCATGAGCAGCCTTCAGGATCTGTGGGTTAGTGGCCAACTAATTGCATGAGTCTCCGCAAAATATTCCCCTTCTGAGGATACTGGAGGGTCAGTGCTGCTCACCCAAGTGAGAGGAGAGTATGAGGTTGCCCTGAAATGGGACAAATTCCCAGTGGTTGTACAGGCCCTCAGTCATGCTCAGACAATGAGGCTTTCTTACTGAGGCTGCTGGAAAACTATAGCAAAATTCTTTTTGCAAAGGGGGGGGTGGGAACCCAGCTTAGATAGAAAACTTCCACCTGGCTCTGCTTCTAGCAAACCAGCCAGTCTGTCGTTGCATTAGTAGCACCCCTATCTATCAAACAATGCTGGAACAACACCCACCTTTCTCCTTGTTGATAAATTGTATAGTCAATTGCTTGAGCACACTTCGGTTCCTTATTTAGTTATGAAATATACTCGAGACCAAATAACCTCCGTCCATCAGGGTTATTAATATGGTGCAGGAATAAGGTTCTATATGATACCAGCCTCCGAAGAGCGAGCAGTCCTGTGCAGCCGTGTTACATTCACATTATGTAAGGTGTGCTCCCCAAAGTTACACCTCCAGAGCCCTCCTTTTATACCCTACTTGTTTTACCAGAAGAAGGTGCAGCATACGTCATTTGGAACTGAATTTAATTAATCAACTTTCTGTCTTTATTTCTGGTACCAAGGTCTACGCCTTTGTCATTTTTTCTGAACACCTGTGTTCCAGGTACTAAGAGGCATAAAGGCACCTCCTATGTTTATGTGGGCAGCTCCTTTCCTGTTGTCATGAGGAAATAATTATATGTCCTGATACTGTCAGTTTTCCTATTTACACAAGCCAAGACTTATGCCAAGTATTCCCTAACATCTTACGTTAGATGGAGTACTGTCATGGATGGTTATAAACTGTTCAGGAAGGACAGGCAAGGCAGAAAAGGTGGGGGAGTTGCACTGTATGTAAGGGAGCAGTATGACTGCTCAGAGCTCCGGTACGAAACTGCAGAAAAAACTGAGTGTCTCTGGATTAAGTTTAGAAGTGTGAGCAACAAGAGTGATGTCGTGGTGGGAGTCTGCTATAGACCACCGGACCAGGGGGATGAGGTGGATGAGGCTTTCTTCTGGCAGCTCGCAGAAGCTACTAGATCGCACGCCCTGGTTCTCATGGGTGACTTTAATTTTCCTGATATCTGCTGGGAGAACAGTACAGCAGTGCATAGACAATCCAGGAAGTTTTTGGAAAGCGTAGGGGACAATTTCCTGGTGCAAGTGCTAGAGGAGCCAACTGTGGGGGAGCTTTTCTTGACCTGCTGCTCACAAACCGGGAAGAATTAGTAGGGGAAGCAAAAGTGGATGGGAATCTGGGAGATAGTGACCATGAGTTGGTTGAGTTCAGGATCCTGACACAGGGAAGAAAGGTAAGCAGCAGGATACGGACCCTGGACTTCAGGAAAGCAGACTTCGACTCCCTCAGGGAACGGATGGGTAGGATCCCCTGGGGGACTAACATGAAGGGGAAAGGAGTCCAGGAGAGCTGGCCGTATTTCAAGGAATCCCTGTTGAGGTTACAGGGACAAACCATCCCGATGAGTCGAAAGAATAGTAAATATGGCAGGCGACCAGCTTGGCTTAACGGTGAAATCCTAGGGGATCTTAAACATAAAAAAGAAGCTTACAAGAAGTGGAAGGTTGGACATATGACCAGGGAAGAGTATAAAAATATTGCTCGGGCATGTAGGAATGAAATCAGGAGGGCCAAATCGCACTTGGAGCTTCAGCTAGCAAGAGATGTCAAGAGTAACAAGAAGGGTTTCTTCAGGTATGTTGGCAACAAGAAGAAAGCCAAAGAAAGTGTGGGCCCCTTAATGAATGAGGGAGGCAACCTAGTGACAGAGGATGTGGAAAAAGCTAATGTACTCAATGCTTTTTTTGCCTCTGTCTTCACGAACAAGGTCAGCTCCCAGACTGCTGTGCTGGGCATCACAACATGGGGAAAAGATGGCCAGCCCTCTGTGGAGAAAGAGGTGGTTAGGGACTATTTAGAAAAGCTGGCCGTGCACAAGTCCATGGGGACGGACGAGTTGCATCCGAGAGTGCTGAAGGAATTGGCGGCTGTGTTTGCAGAGCCATTGGCCATTATCTTTGAAAACTCGTGGCGAACGGGGGAAGTCCCGGATGACTGGAAAAAGGCTAATGTAGTGCCAATCTTTAAAAAAGGGAAGGAGGAGGATCCTGGGAACTACAGGCCAGTCAGCCTCACCTCAGTCCCTGGAAAAATCATGGAGCAGGTCCTCAAAGAATCAATCCTGAAGCACTTACATGAGAGGAAAGTGATCAGGAACAGCCAGCGTGGATTCACCAAGGGAAGGTCATGCCTGACTAATCTAATCGCCTTCTATGATGAGATTACTGGTTCTGTGGATGAAGGGAAAGCAGTGGATGATGTATTGTTTCTTGACTTTAGCAAAGCTTTTAACACAGTCTCCCACAGTATTCTTGTCAGCAAGTTAAAGAAGTATGGGCTGGATGAATGCACTATAAGGTGGGTAGAAAGTTGGCTAGATTGTCGGGCTCAACGGGTAGTGATCAATGGCTCCATGTCTAGTTGGCAGCCGGCGTCAAGTGGAGTGTCCCAGAGGTCGGTCCTGGGGCCGGTTTTGTTCAATATCTTCATAAATGATCTGGAGGATGGTGTGGATTGTACTCTCAGCAAATTTGCAGATGATACTAAACTGGGAGGAGTGGTAGATACGCTGGAGGGCAGGGATAGGATACAGAGGGACCTAGACAAATTGGAGGATTGGGCCAAAAGAAATTTGAGGTTCAACAAGGGCAAGTGCAGAGTCCTGCACTTAGGATGGAAGAATCCAATGCACCGCTACAGACTAGGGACCGAATGGCTCGGCAGCAGTTCTGCAGAAAAGGACCTAGGGGTGACAGTGGACGAGAAGCTGGATATGAGTCAACAGTGTGCCCTTGTTGCCAAGAAGGCCAATGGCATTTTGGGATGTATAAGTAGGGGCATAGCGAGCAGATTGAGGGACGTGATCGTCCCCCTCTATTCGACATTGGTGAGGCGTCATCTGGAGTGCTGTGTCCAGTTTTGGGCCCCACACTACAAGAAGGATGTGGATAAATTGGAAAGAGTCCAGCAAAGGGCAACAAAAATGATTAGGGGTCTGGAACACATGACTTATGAGGAGAGGCTGAGGGAACTGGGATTGTTTAGTCTGCGGAAGAGAAGAATGAGGGGGGATTTGATAGCTGCTTTCAACTACCTGAGAGGTGGTTCCAGAGAGGATGGTTCTAGACTATTCTCAGTGGTAGAAGAGGACAAGACAAGGAGTAATGGTCTCAAGTTGCAGTGGGGGAGGTTTAGGTTGGATATTAGGAAAAACTTTTTCACTAGGAGGGTGGTGAAACACTGGAGTGCGTTGCCTAGGGAGGTGGTGGAATCTCCTTCCTTAGAAGTTTTTAAGGTCAGGCTTGACAAAGCCCTGGCTGGGATGATTTAGTTGGGGATTGGTCCTGCTTTTGAGCAGCGGGTTGGACTAGATGACCTCCTGAGGTCCCTTCCAACCCTGATATTCTATGATTCTATGAATAAGTGCACAGCATTATAACAAAGGTACAGGCCAGTTTGGGCTCTAGAACTACTATTCTAAAACTTCAGTGTCTGGAGTACATATATTCAGGGAGTATTACCAACGCAATATATATGCTAGCCGGTGTGTATTAGTAAATGCTCCTGCAGGGCTGGTGGTTACAAGAGATGTCTGTGTATATATCGACATCGATATAGATATAAAGTTAGTTAATAGGTAAAGTGACAGTGGATGATGCTTAAGAACACACCAAATAGTTCCTGGGTTTTGTAGGTCCAATGAAGCTTATTGTGCAGGCCAAATGGCTTCCTGGGTGCTGCTCTTTGCATCAGATCTTAACAGCAAAGAGGTCAGTCTGTGCATGTGATTTCCCTGCATTGGGCTTCTGTATCACCTGATGAAAAGGGGGGGAAATTGCTCCTGCTTGCATCAGTGTTCCTACAGGAGGTTCAGTCTCCATCTGCAGCGCTCACCTTAGAGAACAGGCTAAACAAAATAAGCTTTGTCTTAAGTTTTTAATGTGATATTATGCATATTATGGTAACATCTCCAGGGCATAGCTGAGGTCAGGGCCCCACTGCACATCCACGCGGTAACAGCCAGTCCCTGCCTTTGTGTGCAGTCTAAATAGACAAGACAGGCAAAGGGTGGGGAAAGGGAAGGATTGTGCCAGGATCAGCATGTCGGGCTGTGCTGGTACCCTATGCAGCGGAGCCCAATTCTACCCCGGGCAGGGCAGGGAGCTCTGCAAAGGAAGTGCACTCACCTTCTAACTAAACCTAGTATGTGCTTGTGGGACTCTACTGTAGAGCTAGAAGAAATTTTATTTGGCATATATAATTTTTGCCAGAAAATGAATTTTTGGAGACTCTGAAACTGAATTTGGTTCAAATTCTATTAATAGTTTTGTCCCCCCAAAAACCCTGAAAAATTGGCCAAATTTGAAAACAAAAACAAAGAAGATTGAAAATACCCCAAATCAGGTAAATTGAAATGAAAAACTCAACCGGGAGGGGAGGGGGAATGCGAAGAATTGTGACCAGATATTTTTTTCTTCAATTTCAAAAATTTGAAAAATTAGTTGTGGTTCAAATGGACCTGGATTTTTTTCTCTAGTTCAGCCCCCAAACTGAAAGATCCGTTCTTTGCCTAGCTAGAACTGGAGGCCACATCTGGAGTATTGCATCCAGTTTTGGGCCCCCAACGACAGAAAGGATGTGGACAAAGGATGAGAGAGTCCAGCGGAGGGCAGTGAAAATGATTACAGGGCTAGGGCACATGACTTACGAGGAGAGGCTGAGGGAACTGGGCTTGTTTAGTCTGCAGAAGAGAAGAGTGAGGGGGGATTTGATAGCAGCCTTCAACTACCTGAAGGGGGGTTCCAAAGGGGATGGAGCTCAGCTGTTCTCAGTGGTGGCAGATGACAGAACAAGGAGTAATGGTCTCAAGTTGAAGTGGGGGAGGTTGAGGTTGGTTATTAGGAAAAACTATTTCACTAGGAGGGTGGTGAAGCACTGGAATGGGTTACCTAGGGAGGTGGTGGAATCTCCATTGTTAGAGGTTTTTAAGGCCTGTCTTGATGATTTAGTTCGTGTTGGTCTTGCTTTAATCATAGAATCGTAGAATATCATGGTTGGAAGGGACCTCAGGAGGTCATCTAGTCCAACCCCCTGCTCAAAGCAGGACTGATCCCCGACTAAATCATCCCAGTGAGGGCTTTGTCAAGACAGGCCTTAAAAACCTCTAAGGAAGGAGATTCCACCACCTCCCTAGGTAACCCATTCCAGTGCTTCACCACCCTCCTAGTGAAATAGTTTTTCCTAATATCCAACCTCGACCTCCCCCACTTCAACTTGAGACCATTACTCCTTGTTCTGTCATCTGCCACCACTGAGAACAGCTGAGCTCCATCCCCTTTGGAACCCCCCCTTCAGGTAGTTGAAGGCTGCTATCAACTACCTGAAGGGGGTCGGGTGGTATTGTATTTTGAACTCTTCAGCAGACAGCTCATCCCTAGTTCTTCTTACCGAAAACAAAGGGTTGGTTAAATTAGGACTTTCTAAACATAACTGAATGTAATTGTCAGGGGTAACCCTACTGTTAACATCATTGAGAACTAACTATCTCCCTGTGTACGGCTTCGACGACCTGCTGAGCTGAATTTATTCACTCAAGATTGACAAAACAAAATTACTCACAATACACTGAACCCGCAAATCTAAGTAATTCTCATTACCAACTTCTCACTCGCTCCATTTACACGTCTGTTTGGGGGTCTGCATTTGCATTTTCAGAGTTACTTGGGGGGGTTCCTCTATTGGACCATCAGCTGTCTTCTACGTCAGACGCTATTTGAGAGTCAGACTCCGAGGGGCCAACGCGAGGATCATCAGGAGTAGAGAGGGACCCTTCCAGAGAGACCTTTGGGGAATTTTCTAAATCAGACTCTGTGTGAGAGTCACCACCGCCCCGCAGGTAAGATTCCGCCTCCCCATTCTCAGACACACCAGTCTGAGAGCCTCCAATAAGGGGCATCTCTTTGTTTTTTTTTCTCATCACCTCTTTAGCCTTTTTTAAAATTTTTACAGCGACCCTGGCCCGTAACTTTTGGGCAGCTGTCCGTTTACCCTCCAAATGCTGTCCCCCCTTTTGTGTACACCTTAGCTAATGTGTTGCCTTGAAGATGCCCCTTTTACCCAGGCCCCTTTCCACAACTAGTCACGCCTGCTCAGAGCCACCCTCTGGAAAAATTGAAGTATTTTTCAAAAAGTCACCCGCAAGAGCTTTTGCATTTTCGAGGTAGTTTCCAGCCCTCCTCCTCCTTTTTCGAGCCCCTGCGGACATGGCGCCCACCACCTTTCTGAACAAGGCGGCACATTTTCCCCAAATCGTTTTAGAATACCGAAGAGCTGCGCCGAGCTCCTTGTGCTGGCAGAATGGTTCGTAATAATTTTCAGAAGCCTGCCTCTGCACCCTGGCTGCGCTGCTGACCAGGAGCCACCGGATAGAAGTTGGCGCCCCAATCCCCTGCCCCAGCCCTGAGCCCCCCAAACCCAGAACCCCTTCCTGCACCCCAAAACCCTCATCCCCAGTCCCACCCTAGAGCCCTGACCCCCTCCAGCACTCCAACCCCCTGCCCCAGCCCAGAGCCCTCTCCCACACCCTGAACCCCTCATTCCCGGCCCCACCGTGCAGCCCTCACCCCTGCACCCCAACCCTCTGCCCCAGCCCTGAGCCCCTCCCATTCCCCAAAATCCTCATCCCCAGCTCTGTTGGGTCACGGGCATCAATTTTCTTCAACTGGGACCCCTCATAAAGAAAAGGAGGGGGTGACAAGATAATGGATTTGAAGGTATTATTAAACCATGAGGGAAATCCTCAGGGGGGGACTCTCAAAGTACCTGCAAACTCATTAAGCCTCACAATAGCCATGAGAAGTGGGTATTTTCTCCTTTAACAGATAAATAAATTCAGGCTCCAAAGTTAGGGCTTGTCTACACTGCCCCTTTACAGCACTGCAACTTTCTTGCTCCAGGGTGTGAAAAGAACTCCCCTGAGCAGTGCAAGTTTCAGCACGTAACACGACATGACAGACCTGCCCCGTGCACCATGGCAGCGCTGTAAAGGGGCCAGTGAAGACATGCCCTTAGCTGAGCTGCACACGCTCATGAGACACCTGGGCTCCAATTCCTAGTTGCCCACTTTCACCCCTCGGGGTCACTGCCCCGCCTGTTGTTTACTCTTCTGTCCGCACAGGTACGCCAGCTCTGCCAACAAGACTGTGCTCTGCAGCATCTGTGATGCGTAGAGTTGACTGTCCTGCAGCAGCAGATTGACTATCAGCCAGGGTTTGTTGGCAGACGGCTCTTTTTCTGCAGAAGACGTGTTTGGTTCACCAGGCAATAATTGTCCTAGCAACTGAGGAGCATTTAGTGTAATGCTGCAGTAGCTGGAAGCTGGACCAGCCGGCCCAAGAGAAACATGCGTTTTCTATTGCTGCTCCAGGATCACTTTTCACAGCTGCTGACTTGTGCAAAGGTACTCGAAAGACAGAAGGGTTAGCAGAAAAATAAGGTGCTGCCACGTGTTCCCCTTAAACAGCCTCCAGCCTGCGGACAGCAACCCGGTTCTACCTGTACCAGCAGCAGCTGCTGTCGAATAGGGAGGGGGAGCAGCCCGGCAGACGCCACTTCCTCGTTCTGGATCCCGGCTGACTCTTGGCAACTCAGATATAAGTGCTAACATAATAGACAGTAAAAATTTTTTAAATAAATCCTAGCAACTGGAGCTTCATTACATGAACTTTGAGTTGATTTCTCCCCATCACTAGGACACCACATACTCAGCTTCCACGTGTAAGCGGGGGACTGGACCCGCTATTATACACTACACCGGTGAAACGGGCTAGTGAAAGGATCCACGTGCTCACTCCCACTCCCTTTACCCAGAGGCCTGCCTGACCTCGAGGGCTCCCCCCTTCCACTCTCCTGTCTGGCAGAGTCCTCGTAACCCCAACAAGGCTGGGCCGGGGATTCCTGGGGGGCTCAGTCACTTAGGACCAGGAGCGGCAGGTTATATGGGCCCATGGTGCCCAGGCTCCAGGGCCTTGGTTCCACCAGTGGTCGGGTCGGGTCTCTCTCCCAGCCCCGCCTGCTGCCCCACACACCTCCCCCAGAGCTTCCCTGCCTGTACCCTGGGCAGCTGCACTGCCCCTTGGAGCTGTGCTCCTTCCCCGGCTGCAAAAGGGAGTGGTGCTGGCAACAGGCTCGGGGAGGAGGGGAGGAGATGCACACATGATGGCAGCCCTCCCCTCCCCAAGCTCTCACCATAGGGGAGGCAAGGGGACTTCCTGACCTGAGAGGGGCCCAGCCCCTAGGAGCACGTGCAGTGACAGTGTTGGGTGAGTGTGCTCTCAGGGGCGGGGGGGGGCCGCTCCCCTGGAGCTCACTGCTGCCAACAGGGAGAGAGCTGGGGGGGGGGGGAAGGGGACGACTGTGGTGTCCTCCTCTCTGGCCCCAGCCCCAGGGCAGCCTGCCTGCACCCCAAACTCCTCATCCTCAGCCCCGCTGCACCCCAGAGCCCACACCCCCAGCCAGAGCCCTCACCCCCCTGCACCCTAACCCTCTGCCCTAACCCTGAGCCCCCTCCCACACCGCTCATCCCCAGCCCTCATCCCCCCACACAGCCCCACATTTTCCCTATATTGCCCACTGTTAAATGCTTACTGTTTCCAGTCCATTTTTACATTATTTAAAAAAATCTCAGCATACAAGGCAGCAGTGGGGGGGAACTTGGAACCATTCTGGACACAACCAAAAATTATACAAACCTGCCACCCCTGCTTAGGGCAGGGGCTAGAGTGTCCCCACTCTGGGATGCTCTCCCCACACTGGATGCTTCCCTGACCCACTGATCATTAGATTCTGTTCAAAGCAAATAAAATGTATTAATCAGCAATCAACTTTAAAAACATAAGGAAAATAGGGGAAAGGTTAAAGGAAAACACATCATAGAATCATAGAATATCAGGGTTGGAAGGGACCTCAGGAGGTCATCTAGTCCAACCCTCTACTCAAAGCAGAACCCATCCCCAGCTAAATCATCCCAGCCAGGGCTTTGTCAAGCCTGACCTTAAAAACTTCTAAGGAAGGAGATTCCACCACCTCCCTAGGTAACGCATTCCAGTGTTTCACCACCCTCCTGGTGAAAAAGTTTTTCCTAATATCCAATCTAAACCTCCCCCACTGCAACTTGAGACCATTACTCCTTGTTCTGTCATCAGCTCCCACTGAGAACAGTCTAGATCCATCCTCTTTGGAACCCCCTTTCAGGTAGTTGAAAGCAGCTATCAAATCCCCCCTCATTCTTCTCTTCCGCAGACTAAATAATCCCAGTTTCGTCAGCCTCTCATATGTCATGTGTTCCAGTCCCCTAATCATTTTTGTTGCCCTCCACTGGACGCTTTCCAATTTTTCCACATCCTTCTTGTAGTGTGAGGCCCAAAACTGGACACAGTACTCCAGATGAGGCCTCACCAATGTTGAATAGAGGGGAACAATCACGTCCCTCAATCTGCTAGCAATACCCCTACTTATACATCCCAAAATGCCATTGGCCTTCTTGGCAACAAGGGCACACTGCTGACTCATATCCAGCTTCTCGTCCACTGTCACCCCTAGGTCCTTTTCCGCAGAACTGCTGCCGAGCCATTCGGTCCCTAGTCTGTAGCGGTGCATGGGATTCTTCTGTCCTAAGTGCAGGACTCTGCACTTGTCCTTGTTGAACCTCATCAGATTTCTTTTGGCCCAATCCTCTCATTTGTCTAGGGCCCTCTGTATCCTATCCCTACCCTCCAGTGTATCTACCTCTCCTCCTCCAAGTTTAGTGTCATCAACAAACTTGCTGAGGGTGCAATCCACACCATCCTCCAGATCATTTATGAAGATATTGAACAAAACCGGCCCGAGGACCAACCCTTTGGGCACTCCACTTGATACCGGCTGCCAACTAGACAGGGAGCCATTGATCACTACCCATTGAGCCCGACAATCTAGTCAACTTTCTATCCACGCTGTGGCATGTTGTCTCTGGAATGTAAGGGAAGTTCAGTCTGTTCATCACATTTCCCAGGCCTCCTTCTCAGGCCTTGGCAGTGCTACAGGATGGGTCAGACACTTTCTCTGGCAGTGGCCACACACCTTCAGGCTCCAGGTGGCAAGGCCCTTCTTCCCAGTGTCAGCCCCTCCACCCCATCAGGGTTATGAGCCCCCTCCAAGTCTGGCCTCCACAGCATCTTGGCTGGGGGCGTCTCCCTGTGCTGGGCTCGCTGCCCAGGGTCCCCCCCTCACTCTCCCCAGCTGCTCACCACACCCAACTCCAGAGACTGCTCCAGCCCCCTCGGCTGCTTTTTTGGCCCCTCTGGCTCTCTGCAGCTCTCCTCCCAGTATAGGTCTGCTCTGTGGGCTGCTTGTGTGCATCTACTCCCAGCACCAACCTGTTTCCAGGGCTGCTTTTCTGGCTTTTGTTGCTACGGCTCTGCTCCATGGACTGCTTCTTTGGCCGCCATGGCCCTGCTCCCCAGCTCAGCTCGGGCCCCTGCTCTTCGTTAGCTCAGACCCATTCTGTTCCAGCTCACACGGCAGACGGGAGCCCTCTGGCCTCCTGATTCCATTAGCCTGCCTGCTCTGTCAATCTGGCTGACCTGGAGCATTGGCCTCCCCCCATTGTTCCGGGGTACTGTCAGTCTGAGTCCCTATTTCCCATCGACCCTTCCCCTTTCTTTTGGTACTGGGAGCTAGCCAACCAAAACTCCCCCTCTGAGTTTTAGTAAGGGGCCAACAATTCTCTTACATATGGTTATGAAAGACTCTAATACCACCTGCTGCCCTGGAACTGTCCCTAGGACTAAAATATGCTTGTAAAGGTTAGGACTCACTCCCAGCCCCGATCACAATCCCTCTGTATCCCGCACACCTGACAGCTCACCTGCTCCCATTTTCAAAGCAGACTGAAACCCAGGCTCCAAGAAGCCAAGCCAATCAAAGAATGCACTAGTTACCTAACAGGCACCCAATTTGGGTAGGCCTTGTTCCCATATGCCTGCACACAGCCCGCCCTTCCTTTGGCTACAAGAAAAATGGCACATACAGTAGACGTGGACGATAAAGGGAAATTTACAACCCAGCTGGCAACCTTCATCAAGGGCTTTTTATATATTAAATAATATACTGTTTCCTATATACTGGAAACAATAGTGGCTCTAGGTACTATCAGCAATGACTGTGCCCCTGGATGTTGGTGCCAACTCTCCTTCACCACTCACACACACTACACAATCATGTGCTGGAGAGTTGGGAGTGCAGGACTGCACCTATCCACATGCAAAGGAGATTCTACTGCAGGTAACTGATGGCAGCACTGGCCTCATGCCCCTTTCATACAAAGGTGAATTGGGTGATAGGTGACAATATTGTAACAGGGAGATTCAATAGTAATTATACATCTTGAAAGGATCATAAACAAAACATCCCAGGGGACTAGGGAGGTCAGAAAAGGATAGCTAGTTGTGTTTTGCAAATGTGTTAACGATCCAAGAACAACCAGAATTATTTACCAATGCCGGGGAAAAGGGCATTTCAAACTAGAGGGGCCAAGTTTGAAAGGAGATCAGATGAGACAATACAAAAGTAAACAGCCTAGTGAAAACACTGGATAGATGGTTCCTGGGTGTTGCTGACCAGTTGAGTCACTTAAAACTGAAGAGGCAAAGAAAACCTATGGAAACAACATGACTTGAATATGCCAAAATATGTTTATTTTGTATCCTGCAAGAAAAACTTAAGCGAGGACATATGCAAGTGCAAATAATAAATACAGGCAGCTGGATGATACTGGTAGAATAATCAGTGAGAAAAATGAAATGAGTTTTTATTTAAAACAGTAACTAATTGCTTAGCCCTTCACCCACAGTAACAAACAGATGATAAACGGATTAAATGTTGACACAAGTTTACATCCTTAAAGTTTAGAGAGAGGCCTGGAAAGTTAAGGAAGGCAAAAGATTTTAAAAACTCTGAATTGGACAGGAGGTGAAGGAAAGTACAATATCATCCTCTTTCTCAAAGGATTTAAAGTAGGTACATCTGCTTGGGATTTGCACATTTACTGTAGACTTGTAAAGAAATAATAATCCCTTATGTTTACATAGCACCTATAATTCCAAATCAACAAGTGCTTTTACAAACTCTTCAAACAAAGGTCAGTCACTCCACCCACTACAAAAATACTATTCTCACAGTATGTAACTGTGTCCATCCTGTGCCACCAGCACTGTTCCCACACATCTGATGAAGGAGAAGTTAAGAATTATTTATTGACTGTAAATGGCAGAGACTATATGGAGGCAGAATGTATTTACCTGAGTTAGCATTTGGCAAGGACATAATTGCCAAAACCCTGTTTTTCAAGAAATGCAAAGGAACCTTTCGTGACCAAGAGTAGTCAGGGGTTTAGATTTATAAAAATACAGGAAATTCACTCTGGTGGTATAAATATGTTGCATGTGTTTATAATAGTTTCTCAAAAAGGAATTTTAAGAGTTTTTCTTTTACTCTTATTTGCAGTGGAATACCCATTCTCACATTTTGTTTCCCACTGAAGAATTTTGAACAAGGAACATCCCATATAAAAGCAGGTCTTTATGAGAGATATAAAAAAGTACTTAGCCAGCTACAGGGAATTGCATATAGAGCTGCTGTCAGTCAGAGTTTAAACAAGATGAATTTGGAAAAGAAATCTGGTTAGACCACAGAGAAAATCTACATGTTCTAGACAAAGGCAGAGAGGTTACAGCTGGCCACTTTATGCAGCAAAGTTTCCAGGCAGTGACTGGTGCCAATCTTAAAGCTGTAAGAGGACAGTAGAGGCTGAATTTTAAAAAGCTTAAAATAGATTCATTTTTCTACCAAGTTTTAAATGTAACTCTGAGAGTGATCAAGTCAGAAACCAACCCTTCTACCCAGAAACTTAAATTTATGCATAATATTCCTTAAAATCCCACCACCAACTCTAGTGACTACACCTCTTACTAATGAATGTGATATTTTCCCCTTCATTCCTCCACTCTAATTTTAAAACAGGTAACACACAATCTGGAAAGAAGGTGAATTTCAGAAAATGGATTCCCTCCAGTTACATTGTGAATCTGCCTCAAATCCATACACTAGTTTCCTTCTTTCTGTGCTAACTCCATAGAGCAAAAGAAAAGAGATTTGATTCATCTTAACTAACAAATCTAATCTCAAAAACAAAACAGCAGGTTAGGAATTCAACATATAACTCAACCCAATGAAGCCAAACTTCCCAGAAGAGATAGCTTTTCACTAATTTAACAGTCCCTTAGCTGAAACATGTAGAACTTTGAGCGCTTAGATTTTTCATTCCCAAGACTGCAGAATATTTTATAGGTTTATAGACTCAGACATCAGATGTCCTAGATTTTGGTATATAAACATCCTGCTCTAATCAACCACCGTCTATGGCTCTGATATACAGCAGACCTGGATGAGGAGCAGCATTTAGGCCAACAGAAGCTGAAAGTCGATGGTGATACATTTGGCCACCAGTGCTGGAAGGTCTACTATACAGCATTTGACTTAAGTATCCTTAACATGAAGTGTTTTGGGTCAGAGAGGAAAGTAAAAACTGAAGGACAAGAGGAATTAAAAGATCCCCATGATAAAGGAACAGTGGAAAACCCTTAAGTGCCCATTTCACCAAGGGTTAGTATCCACTCAGGTAGGTAGTATTGCATAGAGCCCACTTTCCTGAGTCCTCAATGAAGGAGATATAGAAAAGGCTACTTGCAAGAACTGAGGGGGTGAGGGACAGACTCCCACCTGAACCTGGTTCTTTCAGGACAAGATTGAAAAACAGAACTGGAGTGTTTGTAATAAAGGTCATGTTCCACACTCAGTTCACACTGTCGTCCCAAACTGGCTCGTATCCAATTCCTGATCTTCCAGGTCATCTTCACAGAGAGAGAAGTCTTTGTTCTTTGATATCTGGTTGGTGATGCAGTTTGACTCCTGGAACTCGTCATGAACTGGAGAACTGGAATCACTTTGGGTCCCTGGAAAGGTACTTAACTGTTCCCCTTCTGCCATGTAAGACAGAAGATTGTCCAGGATGGGTCGGTTTCTGCAGATTTTAGTCAGAAGATGACTCCTGTGCTTCAGCTGTACAATTAAGTCATCTTTTTTCTGGATGACATTTAACAGCTTCTGAATCGTCTCCTCAGATGAAAGCAGCTTCTGCTGCAGAGCAGTAATTTCTCTTAGAAGAAAACAGAAGAAAACTAGTCTCAAAACAAGGCTACTAGAATGTAGCCATGCACAGAACTACTGTTCCTCACTGGACAGCTTTATTTGCCCTCATCCTATAAAGACCTAAGGGGTTTTTTAGTTTCAAAAAACAGAGGGTTATATAAAATGTTGAAGAAATGATCCCCGTACCCTTTCAAGCTTCCTGAATCTCTCTCTCATGCCCCTCTCTTTGGGTCAGCTGTTTATGTAGTTCTAACACAGCACTGGCAGTGCAAATCGTGATACTTAACACTTTCCATTATAAGACCTTGTTTCTTATAGTTTTGCCAAACTTTAACCTTTCAGGCTGAAATTTTGCATGCTGGGTGCCTACCCCGTGGACTGAATTTTTCTGGAAGTTTCAACTAAAACAGTTCAGCCATTCTAGATAAGGAGTTTAGGGGAAACTACATTGTTTTGCCCATGTTAAAAAAATTCTGCAATTCCCCGCCGTCCTCGCTAATTCTAGGCCTCCGGGCTGGTCTCACAGCGGGGCCCCCCCGGGCCGGCCCAGCCCAGCCCCTGCCCGGGGCGGGACGTCGGCCAGGCCAGGCCCGGCCCGGCGGGCGGGACGGGGCAGGTGTTACTCACTCCCCCGCCCGCCCGCCCGCCCGGCGCCCGCTCAGCCCCCGAGCCGGGCCGGGCCGGGCCGGGCCGGGCGCTGCCCCCGGCGCTACCTGTCCTTGGCAGCCCCCAGCTCCCGCAGCGCCGCGCGCAGCTCGCCGTCCTTGCGGATGAGACTCTCCGCCTGCCCGCGCACCGTGCGCTCGGCCGCGCCCAGCCGCCGCTCCAGCTCCGCCACGCGCCCGTGCAGCGCCGCCAGGTGCGCGTTGGCCTCGCGGATCTGTACGGCCGGGGGCACCGACATGTCGGCCAGGCCCGGCCAGGCCCAGCCCGTCCTGTGGGCTCCCGCCCCGCCCCGCCCCGCCGGCCGCGGAGCGAGGGCGGGGCCTGGAAAGCCCCGCCCCCGCCAGCCCGCTCCATCGCTGGCCTGGGTCTATGGCTTGGGGGCCCCGGGGTCGCTCTGGGGGCAGAGTGGCCCTTTGGGGGCAGGGAGATGCCCCCCCCGACAGAGGGGCCCTTTGGGGCAGGCGGATGGCACCCTGGGAAGAGGGGTGCTTTGGGGGCTGGGGCAGCCTAGGAAGAGGGGTGCTTCAGGTAGCGTGTAGGGGAGTGCTAACTTGAAAGATCCTTACAACTCTTTTGCCCAATTTCACCTCGTCTCACTTTTGATAACACAACAATTTAGAGAGCAAAGGGGTATACTCACTGTTTGTGAATTGGTTAGAGTGCAGCCAGAAAAGCAATGTTCATGAAGTGTGGAAAAAGATGGATTTAGATAGCTTCTGGTTTACATTCATAAATAATGCATAAAATTCCAGTCCATTTCTATGCTAGCAGGGTACTGTAGCTGCTCTGTATTTCTTTCCATAAAGCTCTTTCCCAGAACAAGACACACACTTGTTGCAGGAAAGAAAATGGTTTACAGTTTGATTGGGGCACAAAGTTTAGCAAGGAGAGAGTTCCCGGACAGCAGTTACACCATAAAAACAAACACGCGCGCACCAGCTGCTTCAGCCTGATCCCAGCTGCAGTACTGGACTAATGTACAGACTCTACAGTGGGGAAGGATGGCTCTTTCTCATGGCCCAAGCACATTCCTCAAGTTTACAACAGGTATGTCTACGCTGCACCTGGGAGCGAGCCTCCAGCCGCGACCAATAGATTTGAGGTAGGAAGGCTTATGCTATCATGACAGGTTTCAGAGTAGCAGCCGTGTTAGTCTGTATCCGCAAAAAGAACAGGAGTTCTTGTGGCACCTTAGCGACTAACCCATTTATTTGAGCATGAGCTTTCCTGAGCTACAGCTCACTTCATCGGCTGCATGCCGTGGAAACTGCAACAGACTTTATATACACACACTCTGTATATATATATATACTCTGTGTATATATAAAGTCTGCTACACTTTCCACAGAATCCATCCGATGGAGTGGGCTGTAGCTCAGGAAAGCTCACGCTCAAATAAATGGGTTAGTCGCTAAGGTGCCACAAGAGCTCCTGTTCTTTATGCTATCACGCTTTGCTAGCCTGAGGGGGCCAGAGGGTGAGCGCACGAGCTACAACATCAAAGCAGTGCCCACGTGGCTATGGCCGCTACTCTTTTGAACACAAATGACATGACCCATACAAGCCTCAAATCCCAACGTGCAATGCCTCCTCTTGATGCAAGCGGCGGGGCTGCGCAAAGCTGTTTTGATGTTGTGGAAAGTAAACCCTGATTGTGGGAAAGCCTATTTCCTACGTTTCTTTCAACTCCAGGTCCTGAGCTAGCGGCCTCTGGGTGAGGCACAGTAAAAAGTCCTTTACAAAATATAAGGTCTTGTGCCGCCACAGTTCTCGCCCTTGGCAGAGCCCCAAGTGATTCTGTAACGGCAAACTCCTGGCATGGCTCAATGCCCCACGAAAGCGGGCGGCGCTCCTCTCTTCTCGCCCAGGGAAATGAAAGATGGAGAGCGAGGCTTGGCACGCGTGGACCCTCCATCCTCCTGCCTAAACGTCCCCCCGTGACGGGTTAACTCTCCAGCTCCGCGGGCGGCCAATCGCCACCCGGCGGTTCTCTCGGATCGACTATCGACTTTCCAAACCCACGTCCGAGAGCTCCGCGCCGGCGCTGCGAAGACCCTTGTGGCCACGGCCCTCACTCGGCATCCGTGCCAGCTAGGCCTCTCCCACCCTCCCCGCCCCGGGGGACTGCAGCTGGGCGCTGCGCCTCAGGGCAGCGGCCGGAATCGCACCTCGCACCGGCGGCAGCCCCGCGGCTGCGGCGCCGGCGCCGGGCCTCGCCGTGCGCATGCGCGCGGGCGGCTAGCGGAAGTTCTTTCACAGAGGGGGACGAAGGAACGCCCGCGAGAACGAGAAGGTGTCGCGAGACCCCAGCTGGCCCGCGAGTTCTCGCGGTGCTTTGTTTCGTGCCCTTGCGGAGCCGCGGCCGCTGCGATGTCCGGCTACTGGGAGATCCCGGAGGGGACCGACTGCGCCCGCAGGGCCTGGATCACCGGCCGCCTCGGGGCCGCGCTGGGTGAGGAGACTGGGGTGGCTTCGCAGCCTGCCGATCCCGCTCGGCCCCGTCCGCCCGGGCCAGGCCGCTCGGCTCCCCTCCGCGCAGCCCCCGCTGGCCGCCATGGCTCGAGCCCGCCTGGGCCCGCGCTCGGCTAGCGCGAGCCTCCGCTGCCGGCCGGGTTGCCGCGTCTGTACCCGCGGGGCGGCTCCGCGCCGCAGCGTAGCCGTATGAGGCCCGGCTTGTGTCCGGCTGGCTCCTGCCCGCCTCTGGCTGCGGCGCTGCTGGCTGGTGTCTACACTACCGCGTTAAGTCGACCTACGCGGTGCAACGCCAGCTACATGAATAACACCGCTGCAGCCGACGTGCCTGGGGTCGAGACCGGCGGGGTCCACTTACCTTACTCCTCTCCTCTCCTCCCGGGTAGAGTAGGGGGCTGACTGGGGAGCGATTGGCTGTCGATTTGGCCGTCTTTACTAGACCCGCTAAATCGACTGCTGGTGGATGGATCTCAGCCCTGGTCTGCGCTGGGGGGATGGGGATCGATCTAAGTTACGCAACTTCAGTTATGTGAATCAGGTAGCTGAAGTTAGCGGGGTGTCTCCACCGCAGTGAGTCGACTGCTGTAGCTCCGCCATCGCTTGTGCCTCTTGCAGTACGGGAGTCGACAGGAGAGCCCGCAGGGATCGATTTATCATGTCTAGATTAGATCCGATAAATAGATCCCCGCTGGATCGATCGCTGCCCGCCCATCTAGTGGGTAGTGAAGACATACCCTTGATCCCCACTGTAGTGTAGTCTTGGCCAAATGGGATGAAAGCTGAGCCCTCACCTGCTCCCTTTGTGGGCGGGACTCCAGGAGCTGGGGCTTTAAGCAAAGCATGAAGTCTCACAAAAGCAGCCGGCGCCAGGAAAGGCAGCTTGAAAACTCCTCAGTCCAAAGAGCCCTGGGGAGACCCGCTCCCTTTCTTAAAGCAAGTTATATGCAAAAATTGTAGCCATTAAAGTTGTATTAAGGGCTGAAAAAGTCAAACACTTAAGATGCAAAGTCCAAAAGTTAAAAATTCTACAATGTTAACCTTGGTCACATTGCCTGTACATAGTTTTCCAAATTCCCTTTTAAATGTAATTTTTAAGGTATTTACCATAAAATTTACAGACTATACAGGGTGGTTAAAGTAGTGCTGTAATAGCAATATTTGCTTTTGAATGTCCTTGGTGAAAGCATTTCTAAAAGTTAGAAGTGCTCTGTTTGTGTGCATTAAGTAGTGTCATTTTGCCATGAAAGTAATGAATTAGTGCCCTTTTACTGAAATTTTATTTCATTCTTAACATGCAAATCACATTAACCTGGGTAAATTGCTTTATCTCCCTGCCATTATTTCCCCATTGATAAAAAGAGATTAACATTTGCCTCATAAGGATATTTGACTTTTAATGGTGAAATGGTTGGGGTGATTCAGAGAGGAAAAGAGTGAAGTATTTTTGTGTGGGGAATGGTCAAATGCTGCATCCCTCTTTGTGCTCTCTTAATGTTTATTACTTTTAATTAATGCACAAACACTTTGCATATCTGTAGTATTTTTCATCCTAAATAATCTCAAAGTGCTTTGTAAATTGTAAAGGGATCACTTCACCTACCTCTGACATGTTATCACTTCAGGGGCAGATTGCAGTAGCTATTTTAGCAATGTAAAGCAAAACTATAGCTGGTTTAGGTCAGTGAATAAGTTGTGGTAGCAGTATGCAGTTCACATGTGTTCACATGTGGAATTTTTCAGGAATGGCCTTTAAATTCATACTCTATCTTAGTCCTGATTACACCTAAAATTTCACACCCTGTGTGACATCGTTAAGTGATCCTAACCCCCACTGTAGATGCAGGTTGGTCAGCAAAAGAATTTTTCCACTGACCTAGCAACCACCTCTTAAGGGTTGTGATTTCTGGAGGTGGCGGTGGGTCTGATCTTCCCCATGCTGCTTCAGAGCTGGCAGCAGCTACAGAGCTTCCTGCAGCCAGGATGGTACCTGGAGGTAGGTCTGATTTCCCCTCCTGCCCCTGAGCAGCCATGCAGGGGAAGATGAAGTCCTGTCCTCCCTATCCCAGTGGACTAGCAGTTTGGGCCCGGTGAATGGTAGGAGCCACCAGCTGGGGCACCCCAGCATTCCCTCTCCCCCACCCCTTCAGTAGCTAGATTTCATGGGGGAGATTTAATTTCACAGTCCATGATGTGTTTTTCACAGCCATGAATTTGGGAGGGCCCTAATCATAAGTGACTGAAAGTTGAGGAAAAAGAAAAGGAGTACTTGTGGCACCTTAGAGACTAACCAATTTATTTGAGCATGAGCTTTCGTGAGCTACAGCTCACTTCATCGGATGCATACCGTGGAAACTGCAGCAGACATTATATACACACTAACCAATTTATTTGAGCATGAGCTTTCGTGAGCTACAGCTCACTTCATCGGATGCATACCGTGGAAACTGCAGCAGACATTATATACACACAGAGATCTCTGTGTGTATATAATGTCTGCTGCAGTTTCCACGGTATGCATCCGATGAAGTGAGCTGTAGCTCACGAAAGCTCATGCTCAAATAAATTGATTAGTCTCTAAGGTGCCACAAGTCCTCCTTTTCTTTTTGCGAATTCAGACTAACACGGCTGTTACTCTGAAACCTGAAAGTTGAGGGGAAGTGATTTTCATTTTAGTTTTTGATTCATTTAACACCTATTTAACTTGAATGCTTAATGAAGAGTCTTTGATAAAGAGTGAACATCTTTAAAATGTGAGGGCTGAATCCTGGATGGTGCCGAGCAATCTGGTCCAGTCCAGCAAAGCACCTATGCATGTCCCTGGCACCCTTCCGGATTGAGCCTTGAGGACTTGCAGTAAACTCTGATGCCCCCCAACAAGTCCTCCAACAAAGCCTAGAAAGCTCAGGCTTGATATTATTAAAATAAAAACACAAGCAACAAAAGACTATTCAGAGTAACTGCCTTCTTTCCCAACAAAACGCAAAACCGCTTTACCTTTCAGGCCTTCTGTATGCATTAGAAAGAAGCAAAAAAAGGGTTAGAAACCCAATTTAAAATAAAACCCTTTAAATTGCCCTGTAGCATCAGTATGACTCAGCCATGCGTATCTTGCGTTTGGTGGAAGATCAAAAGCGTGGCTGCACCACTAGCCTTGTAAATCTCCTTGAGTTTCAGTGCAGGGGATGACAGGCCCTTTGAATGCAAATCTAATTTTGTTCCCTAGTTTTACTCTTGCACCTTCATATTGCTTGAGATACAGCACAAACAAAGCATAACATTGGGCTTTAGATGGTTAGGCTGAAATCCTGGCTCTATTGAAGTCAGTGGCAATAATCCTCTTGACTTAAATGAGGCCAGGATGTCACCCGTAATGCGTCTCTTGTCCATAATACTGGTGGTAATAGAAGTAGTAGAGGTTTCTGGTGCGCATTGTGCCATGTAGGCCAAGCACAGTAATAAACAAGCATGTTTTGTGCTCATGGAACCTGCGTTTAGGTTGTGCTTCTGCACAGGCTCTGACCTGCTGCTCATTAAAACTGTTTTCCCTTTTATAGGCTTGATTGGTTCGGCATATCATATTATATTGTTCCAGCCTGAGTCGGCCTTTAAGGCTGTGCAAACGGCAGCCACGAGCACTGTCACGATGGGTAAGGAGACCTTGTTTCTTTCAGCAACTGAGTTTCTTGTATAAAGATGCCTTTATTCAGCTAAATGGACAGCCCATTGTTGAAATTATTGGCCTCTCAAGTAAAGTGACTGGTGAGGCAGGTATGGTCTGGTGATATTATGCGAGGGATTGAGTGCCGGATTTCCTGGCTTCTGTCCCCAGGTCTGCCACTGAATTTATGTTGGCTATTAGGTAACTCAAACTTCACCACTCGGCCTCTGAGTTCCAATCCATAAAATCCACTTGTAAGGTAACTCTTCTCTTCATGTGCCAGTATATTTATGCTTGTATCTGTAATTTTCACTCAATGCATCTGAAGAAGTGGTTTTTTACCCACGAAAGCTTATGCCCAATAAATCTATTAGTCTTTAAGGTGCCACTGGACTCCTCATTGTTTTTGTGGATACAGACTAACACGGCTATGTTAGAGGGCTTTCCCTCAATCCTCCCACTTCTCAGGTTCTTGTCACGCAGACAGCAAGCAGCAAAAGACCAGAAGTCCGAAGTGCAGACAATGCGATGTTTATTGGGGTTAGTTTCCAAGAAAGCATATTCCAAAGCCCTTCACACCAGTCAGGCTTATCTCTATACGCTGACAAAGTCTGTTCCCCAGTATCCCCCTTCCCAGTTCTGATGCTGCAGAGTCTTGCCTGTGTCTCTGTTCCCCGTTCCCTATTACCTGTCCCATTCCCTCCCTTAGCAAACATGATTCCAATTTTCTTTCCACTTCCTGTTTGACCCCAGTTTATATAGTAATATTCTCAGCTATCCCTTAACCAATCTTTTACTGAAATTTAACTAACATATTGTAACATAATTCTCTAAACTTATGAGGAGAGGCTGAGGGAACTGGGATTGTTTAGTCTGCGGAAGAGAAGAATGAGGGGGGATTTGATAGCTGCTTTCAACTACCTGAAAGGGGGTTCCAAAGAGGATGGATCTAGACTGTTCTCAGTGGTAGCTGATGACAGAACAAGGAGTAATGGTCTCAAGTTGCAATGGGGGAGGTTTAGGTTGGATATTAGGAAAAACTTTTTCATTAGGAGGGTGGTGAAACACTGGAATGTGTTACCTAGGGAGGTGGTGGAATCTCCTTCCTTAGATATTTTTAAGGTCAGGCTTGACAAAGCCCTGGCTGGGATGATTTAGTTGGGGATTGGCCCTGCTTTGAGCAGGGGGTTGAACTAGGTGACCTGAGGTCCCTTCCAACCCTGATATTCTATGATAAACAATTATATCCTGCTACCCTAATTAACTTACACCTAGCAAAATTAATTATATAGCAGACAGAAACAATTAGAACCAGACAGATTAACAATAGAAAAGTGGGGGCCATAAAGATAAAACATACAGAAATGAGGATTTCACAACCACAACTATTAAGTGATTTCTTGCCTGACAGGATGCTATTAAACTTTGTTTTTTCTTTAACCATCTTTATCTGGTGGTGATAGACACTATCAGGACAGGATTGTATTCCTAACAGCCCAATACCATCTTATTTCAATGTGACTCATTGGGAATGTGAGGATGTGACTGTTCGCTTCCCAGCTTATGGCTGCCCCTGCTGCTTAGCCAAAGGCCTTAGCCTAAGAACAAGGCCTCAGACTATCCTAGTGAGAGAAGGCCCATATGCAGGCAGACTTGTGATTTTGATTCTTTGTTTTTATACCCATGTAACTAGCTAAGTGATAAAAATACACTTAAGTTCTTAAAGTATAGGCCTTTATAGGCAGTCCTGAATGTCTGTATTTTAACAGGCTACCCCTCTGATACTTGACAGCCGTAAAATATTTACATGCACACACTTGTGTGGTGTGAGGCTTAATTAATTTTGGTGAAGTGCTTAGAGCAGGGGTTCTCAAACTGGGGGTCACTAGGTTATTACATGGGGGATTGCGAACTCTCCAAACCCCGCTTTGCCTCCTGCATTTATAATGGTGTTAAATATATTAAAAAGTGTTTTTAATTTATAAGGCAGGGGTCGCACTCAGAGGCTTGCTATGTGAAAGGGGTCACCAGTACAAACATTTGAGAACCGCTGGCTTAGAGATCCTGGTATGAAGGGTGCAGTGTAAATTCAGGACATTATAGTTGGTGTTTCCTTTCACTCTTTCTTCACTACTGCTGCTCTTGAAATGTCAAATTAGTCTGGGTATAAATTACATGTTTTGAGGCGGATAATTTAATATCCGTAACTGTACGTGATAGCTTAAGGAGCTGCTGTCCGGATTCAACACTCTCTGTAGGTATAACTTAAAACTGAAATAACTTAGGCTATGTCTATACTGGCAACTGAACGACAAAAGTTTTGTCTTTCAGAGGTGTTAAAAAAACACACACCCCATCCAAAAGACAAAAGTTTTGCCGATGACAAGCGCCGGCATGAACAGCTCTTTGTTGGCAGGAGCACTTTCCTGCTGACAATGCTAACACCTCTCATTCAGGGTGGAAGTTTTTCGCTGGCAGGAGAGCCAACAAACAGCAGCAACACAGCCCTGTCGCTAAAAGCTGTGTGGTGTAGACATAAGCCTTACTCCTTAGAGTTTGGACTCTTCAGAGCTGGAGGGAAAAATTTTATGGAAGCAAATCCCATACTTTCCTACTTCTTGTTAGCACTGATGGTCACAAATATCATCAGTTCCTAAGAACTTACTGTGACCCAAAGAACCCCAGAATGCCAATTGGCTAAGGGTTTACTGTTGTGTAACAGCAGTTAACAAACCTGGCAAATCAACAATACCTAACACACTACATTCATGTTGTTTATCCAGTAATGATGTCACGTGAGGTTTCTAATTAAAAAGCTCATATTGTACTGATCCTTGTAATTGTTGCATGATGTATGTACTGATAATATTTAACAAGCTGTGAATATGTACTGAAAATATGTTTTAAAGTCTGCCACCAACCAAAGAGAGAACAAGGTTTCTTCAAGTCAGGAGGTAAGATGTTTATCTGTCTATCAAATATAAATTAAACATGGTAAACCATTGCAATGGAAGCCCTATTTACATACGGCATCAACAGAAAAAGATCACGCAGGGGTAAAAACAAGCAATGTGTGTTCTACTATCTCTGAAGACCTACAGTGAGCTTTGCAGGTATAAGCAGAAGGCAAAGAGACACCTCTTTATCTTTCACCTGAGGAAGTAAATGGACAGCCTATTTACGTTCATGAAAACAAGATCTCAAACAGGCTTGATTGAAATGCTGCAAAAGACATTTGGAGTGAGATAAGCTTCTTTACACAGTCGGTTAGCCTGTTAAAGTTAAGTGGTTTCTAGGAATCATGTTATGATTTTGTTTTATATGTAACCTTTCTGTTTCTATTATCCTAACTCATTCTCTCTTAAATCTTAAAAAAGTGATAATAAACGTATACATAAGAATGGCCATGCTGGATCAGACCAGTGGTCTGTCTAGCCCAATATCCTGTTTTCCTACTAGCCAGTGCCAGATGCTTCAGAGGGAATGAACAGAGCAGTTATCGAGTGATTCATCCCCTGTTCAGTCCCAGTTTCTAGCTTTTCACTATAAATCTGTCTCAGTACTGTGATATTAGACAGGAGTTGATCCTGAGCTGAATCAAACAAGCTGCTGTGTATGCTGTTCTTTTGGGGACAGCTGACTAGTAATTCTGTGTGCTTAGTGGATAAGGGGCTAAATACTACAGGAGAATGCTGGAAAGGGTCTTGGGGACTGGGATACATCTATTGGTTAATCTGCAAGGCAAAGCAAGGGCTGGCTAGCCAGAGACGATTGTCTGGGTGGCCAACAGACTGATGGTGTCAGGGAGCTGACACCCAGTGAAGCACAAGCAATTGTGGTAGACCCAGGCCAGTTGGGTACAGCAGAGTAGTAGAAGGCAGATATACTGGCCACTGGATAAGCAGTTTTTTGTTCCCTGACTGACCAGAGCAGGGGCTTCTCCAGACTGGGGTGGACTGTGATGAAGTGGGACTGTTCTTAATGTTTCCTCTGAATACTGTAGGAGTGCCTCAGTTTCCCCTATGCATTTCTTAAGTCTCCAGGTGATGGGATAAGGGGGTGTAATTGTTGCAGAGCAAAGGGCTAGTGTATATAAATGGCCGACACTCTGTCTCCTGGCAACTGATGGCCTGGGCCCTTTCCCCCTGCAAGGTGATAGCTAAAGGTGTTGGAAAACAAAGGAATCAGGTAACCTCCTGGCCCGGGAAAGGGACAAAGCCCAGTGGAGAGTGAGACGGTTTGGGCTGGCTGGGGACGAGGAGTGAAGTGCAGACGTGGTTGTCTGGCTCACTGCCCTCCAAAATGGACCCAGCTGAGGGGTCCTGTTCTCTGTACCTATGAGCTCTGTTTTAGACCGTGTTCCTGTCATCTAATAAACCTCTGTTTTACTGGCTGGCTAAGAGTCATGTCTGACTGCGAAGTTGGAGTGCAGGACCCTCTGGCTTCCCCAGGACCCCGCCTGGGCGGACTCGCTCTGGGAAGCACACGGAGGGGCAGAGGATGCTGAATGCTCCAAGGTCAGACCCAGGAAGGTGGAAGCTGTGTGAGCTTCTTGACCTGAAGACAGTCTTCTCACAGAGAGGAGACTTCACCAGAGTCCTGACTGGCTTCGTAGGGAGCAGTTCCAGAGCATTGCCCGGGGACTCTGTGACAACACCTGACTCCAATTAACCTGCAAAGAGTCAGGTGAGGCTGTTAAGCTAATGTGAACACCTGACTCTAATTAAGGCCCCTCTGATACTATAAAAGGGCTTACTCCAGTCAGGCCAAAGAGAGCCAGGGAGCCAAAGGGAGGAACTGCGGCTGAAGGGCTGGGTAATGAAACACCCTCAAGCAACTGGGAAGGGAGCCCTAAGGTAAGGGTGAAGAAAGCATTAAGAGAGAGAACCGGGGGAGCTGTGGGGAAGTGGCCCAGGGAAATGTAGCAACTCTGGCTGTAAAAGGTCAGCTGCCAACAGCTGCTGCCATTAGGGTCCCTGGGCCGGAACCGGGAGTAGAGGGCGGGCCCGGGTTCCCCCCACCTGCCACTACAGAAACACCTCCTGGGAGGGGAAGACAGGCCCCTGTCAGGACAGGAGGTTAAACTGTTCTGGAATAAGCCCGTAGGAGTTCTCTCCCCAACCTCCTTGCTGGCTTATGATGAAAAGGGCTCAGTAGACTGTACCCTGGCCCTAGAGGGAGAAGGGTTACGTGGAGGGTCGCAGTGAGCCTCTGAGGCTAGCATAAACTGCCTGGAAGCATGGGACCTTCGTGGACAAAGTTTGAGCTCTGCCACACAATTCTCTCTCTCACTGGAGGTGAGGGTTGGAGTAGGAAGGTGCACCCTGGGCACCCTGAGAACTGTCACAGTGGTGTAGTTGTGGCAGGATTTACACACAGTTTGCTGGTTAGCGAAGGATCACACTCTAAGCACTGGTGAATTTGATTCTAAGATTCTGAGAAGGTTGGAAACAGACAAAAATAGGTTACCGTTTATTTTTTGTTTATTTCGGGTAAGGGAAATAGAACAAAAGAGAACCCCCAAAGTGAGCAAAAGAAAAGGGGGTGCAGCCATAAACATTCAGCCTGATACAACCTTCAGAGAAACAGCCATACAGTTAGAGCTGGTCAGATTGAAGATACAGTGGACAAGGAATGAGAGCTTCAGAAGTGGGAAGCTTCACAGAGAGCCAAAGAGTGACAAGCAGAGAGCCCTGGAAGCTGTACGTCGGCGAACCATGGAGCTTGATGAGCAGAAGTATGAGAAGAGAGCACAAACACAGGATGCTGGAGATGCAGGTATAAAATCCTCAAGCAGCAAGCAGTCCTCCCCAAAAGTCACCCTGCTGGGATAAACTGTGACCTACCTACAGATAGAGGGGTTGTATTGAAGAGTATTTCACCACTTTTGAAAGAGTATGTGAGCTGCACAAGATTGCAGAAGGAAGGAAGGTACCCATGTTGATCTCCAGTCTCTCGGGCAAAGCATTGCAAATGTTTAATGAGATGGACATAGGAGAGGCATTGAAATATGAGTTTAAAAAAAGCTGTGTTGCGAAGGTTCAGAAATATCAAAAGGAATGATTAGATGAGTCCTAGAGAATGAGTATAGAATGTGTGGTTTAATGAAAAAGTGGGCAAAGGGGTAGAGGCTTATGATTTGTTTGACCTCTTTGCACAGGAACACTTCCTGACTACATGCTCTGAAGAAATCAGAGCCGCAGTTTGGGATACAACCCCTGCCACTATACAAGAGGCAGCTGATATTGCTGTTTCCTATGTACAAGACAGACTGTTCAGTGAGCATAGACCACAGAGGGAGGGGCAGAAGCCCAGAGTAAAGAGGGAGTCCCTGTTTTTATCTCTGTGACTCGTAGCAACAAGGAATACATAGCTGAGTTCCCAGATGTGAACTGTGAGGAAGGAAAGGTAGCTGAGTGGGGAGGAGGCACTTCCAGGCTATATTAAGAAGCGCATAGCAAAGTGTCTCAAGGAGGATGGGGGAGGAGTCGTGCCTCATACCTGAGACAACTCTTAGGCCTTGTCTGCACTATGGGGGGAGATGGATCTAAGTTACGCAACTTCAGCTACGTGAATAACGTAGCTGAAGTTGACATACTTAGATCTACTTACCACAGGGTCCACGCTACGCAACGTCAACTAGACGCTCTCCCGTCAACTCCCCTTGCTCTTCTCGTTCAGGTGGAGTACAGGAGTTGACAGGAGAGCGATCTGTGGTTGATTTAGTGGATTTTCACTAGACCGGCTATATCGACTACCGATGCATCGATCACCGCACGTCAACCCCCCTGAAAGTATAGACAAGGCCTTAGTGCTGGAGCAGAGCAAAGAGCATCTGCCTCCCTAGAGGGTATAAGGAAAATCCTCTTCAGTAAGGCCCAAAATAAGGAAAATGGAAAGTTTTTTTGTAAAAGAGGGAAAAATTTTCAGAGAAGCTCCCCTGGAGAAAAATAGAAGTCCTCGGGAGCCTTAAACAATTGATTGTGCCTGCTAATCATGTGGGGAGTTGATGTTAGGCCATGACTGGTTTTGCAGGTCACTTGGGATCAAGGGGGACATCTGAGAGGTTAAAGAGCAATGTTCATTGGTACAGTGTTCAGAATGAGGTAAAAGAATGAGTCTGGTTACTTACGTCAGAAGCGGAAGAAACCTGTGGGGCACCACAAAAAGGCTCCTTGGGCCCCTTACTACTAATCAAGGAAGCATTTTTCAGAGTGGCTGTGGATATTGTTTGGCTGATGCCCTGGCCCGTCCAGAGGGGAGAGAAATATATTCTGGTAGTAATGGACTTTGCCGGTAGACTTTGCCAGTTGCTGCCTCTAATATAGAGGCTGACACAGTGGCTACATCTCTGTTCACTGTGTTCAACCGAGTATGTTTTCCAAAGGAGAACTTATCAGGTCAGATTTATGGTCTAGATTATACTTAGTCCTGCCACGAGTGCAGGGGACTGGGCTAGATGCCTTCTCGAGGTTCCTGCTAGTGAAGTCCTATGATTCTATGAAATTTAATGTCCTAGTTATTTAGAAAATTATGGAGAATGTTTGGGGTAAAACAGCTGATATCTGCCCCATAGCAACCAGAGACAAACAATGTAGTCAAAAGGTTCAGTTGGACTCTAAAAACTATGCTAGGAATGTATGCAACCTAGCAGGCAAGTGACTGGGATGTAATGTTACCCTATCTGTTGTTTGCTTATAGGGAGGTACCTCAAGAGTTAACAGAATTCTCCCCGCTTCATATCCTGTATGAGAGAAGGGTCAGAGGTCCCCTGGGTTTCATCAGGGACTCCTGAGAAGGTGGCACTGATGCTAGGGGGAACCAGTGGTTGATTACATACAGAAGGTTATTGTATGGTTGGAAAATGAGTCATGAGTGTACTCAATTTAGGCTTAATCAGTTTTTGCCTTCATAAATTTTCAGACAATCATTGTCACTTACAGTTTATCATATATTTATTCTAGTCAGAGAATAAACAGACAAGGCGTAACAGGTGGGGCTCGGGCTTCGGCTCCAGCAAGTCTCACGCTGTGACAAAGTGGGGTTTTATTCATCTTGTTATGTTGCATGTGAGTCTTACTGTCTTATACGAATACTGAGCATGCCTCAGTTTCCCTGTGTACTGCACCAGTGCTTAGGTGATGGGAACTGGGTGCGTGATTTTTTTCACTGAGGCCTTGGGGCAGGTGAGGCTGCCCAGCAGCTGTCTGCACATAGGCGATGGCCAATACCCTTCGTAACCTGAGAACCAGGAGTGGAATGCGACCAGGTGACACCTTTTGCCCAGGAAGCAGAACAAAGACCAGAAGGAGGAGCAACGGGCGCGTTTGGGGTAGGTTTGCTGGAAGCTGGGCACTCAATTGTGGGGGACTGGAAGAGGGGGAATCCGAGGCAGTAAGGACAAATGCAAAGTACTACACTTAGGAAAGAATATTCAATTGCACAAATACAAAATGGGCAATGACTGTCTTGGAAGGAATACTGCAGAAAAGGATCTGAGGGGTTATAGTGGATCACAAAGTGAATAAGAGTCAGCCATGTAACACTGTAGTAAGAAAACCAAAAGTCATTCTGGGATATATTGTTGTAAGCAAGATGCAAGAAGGAATTCTGCTACTCTGCTCAGCCCATTTAAAGCCTCAACTAGAGTATTGTGTCCAGTTCTGGGCACCACACTTCAGGAAAGATGTGGACAAATTGGAGAAAGTCCAGAAGAGAGCAAAAAAAATCAAAGGTTAGAAAACCTGACCTAGGAGGAAAGATTGAAAAAAATTGTTTAGCCTGGAAAAGAGAGGATTGAGGGGGGCATGCTACACCAGAGTCCTGGCTGTCTTCATGCGGAGTAGTTCCAGAGCATTGCCCCAGTGACTTCGTGGCAGATGGAAAAAGGCAAATATAGTGCCCAATCATCCAGGACCTCCCCCAATTGCCATGAGTTTTCAAAGATAATGGCCAATGGCTCTGCAATCACCATCACCCCTGCTGTTGTGTCCTGGGTGCTGCTGTCAGCAGATGGTGCAGTAGGACTGCTAACCGTCATCATCCACTGCTTCTGCTGCAACTCTGCTCGCCTGCTCTTGTAAATGAGCTCTGTCTCAATAGCAAATTTCTCCATGTTGTCGTCATCCACCGCTTCTGCTGCAACTCTGCTCTCCTGGTGCCATGAATCCACCTCGCAGGACCTCTCGTCGTTCTGTATAAATATCTATTCTCGTGGCATCCGTCGTCATCCACTGCTTCTGCTGCAACCCTGCTCTCCTGCAGACACCATACCACGGCAAGCATGGAGCCTGCTCAGCTGACCGCTGCTGTTGTGAGCATTGTAAACACCTCGCGCATTATCCTGGAGTATATGCAGAACCAGGCTAAGAGACGCCAGCACGAGGACGATTTTGATGAGGACATGGACACAGACGTTCCTGAAAGCACAGCCTGTGGCAATTGGGACATCATGGTGGCAGTGGGGCTGGTTGATACAGTGGAATGCTGATTCTGGGCCCGGCAAACAAGCACAGACTGATGGGACCGCATAGTGTTGCGGGTATGGGATGATTCACAGTGGCTGCAAAACTTTCGCATGCGTAAGGCCACTTTCCTGGAACTCTGAGTTGCTTTCCCATGCCCTGAAGTGCAGGAGTACCAAGATGGGAGCTGCCCTGACAGTTGAGAAGCGAGTGGCGATAGCCCTGTGGAAGCTTGCTAAGCCTGACTGCTACCGGTCAGTCGGGAATCAGTTTGGAGTGGGCAAATCTACTGTGGGGGCTGCTGTGATCCAAGTAGCCAATGCAATCATTGACGTTCTGTTATCAAGGGTAGTGACTCTGGGAAATGTGCAGGTCATGGCTGCAGTGGATGTGCTTTGCTGCAATGGGTTTCCCTAACTGTGGTGGGGCAGCAGACTAAAAGCATATTCTTATCTTGGCACCGGACCAACTTGCCAACAAGTATGTAAACCACAAGGGATACTTCTCAATGGTGCTGCAAGCACTGGTGGATCACAAGGGACATTTCACCAACATCAGTGTGGGATGGCCGGGAAAGGTGCATGATGCTTGCATCTTTAGGAACTCCGGGCTGTTCGAGCAGCTGCAAGAAGGGACTTACTTCCCAGACCAGAAAATTACCATTGGGGATGTTGAAATGCCAATAGTTATCCTTGGGGACCCAGCCTATCCCTTGCTCCCATGGCGTACACAGGCAGCCTGGACAGTAGTGAGGAGCAGTTCAGCTGTAGGCTGAGCAAGTGCAGAATGATGGTAGACTGTGCCTTTGGATGTTTAAAAGCTCGCTGGCGCTGTTTGCTGACTAGGTTAGACCTCAGTGCAACCAACATTCCCATTGTTATTGCTGCTTGCTGTGTGAGAGTAAGGGGGAGACATTTATGGCAGGGTGGGAGGTTGAGGCAAATCGCTTGGCAATTTTGAGCAGCCAGACACAAGGGCAATTAGAAGAGCATAGCAAGGCGCACTGCGCATCAGAGAGGCTTTGAAAACCAGTTTCATGACTGGCCAGGTTTCGGTGTGAAAGTTGTGTGTATTTCTCCTTGATGCAAATCTGCCCCCTTTGTTCATTTTAATTCCTTGTAAGCCAACCACCCTCCCCCCTTTGAAATAAAGTAACTGTTGTTTTGAAACCATGCATTCTTTCTTAAAAAAAAGGAGGGGGGGGTAACTGACAAAGTTAGCCTGGGTGGGGGAGGAGGGAAGGACAAGGCCACATGGTTTGTTGTAGCCACACTACAAATCAAACTATTTGAATAACAGCCTTCTGTTGCTTGGGCCATCCTCTGGAGTGGAGTGGCTGGGTGCCCGGAGCCTTCTCCCCTCCCTCCGCCCCCCTTGCGTTCTTGGGCATCTGGGTGAGGAGGATATGGAATTTGGGGAGGAGGTCAGGTGGTTGTACAATGCATGCAGCGGGGGGCTGTGCTCTTGTTGGCTTTCTTGCAGCTGCACCAGGCGCTTCATCATGTCCGTTTGCTCCCCCATTAGCCTTAGCATTGCCTCCTGCCTCTGCTCTTCATGCTCCTGCCTCTGTTCTTTGCACTCACTTAATGCTTTCCTAGCCTCTTTCACTGAATGGCTCCATGCATTCAGCTGTACCCTATCAGTGCAGGAGGACTGCATGAACTCGGAAAACATGTCATCACGAGTGCGTTTTTTTCGCCTTCTAATCTGTGATAACCTCAGGGACGGAGATGATAGGGGGACCTAGAAACATTTGCACCTGGGGGGAGATAAAAAGGGAGAGTAAAATTTAAGACAATACATTTCTGAGAACAAAAGGGAGACTTTCACAGTGAATCAAGCAATTCACAGCAGACAGCACATGTGCTGTAGGTACAAGGTCGTATTTTGCCTTTTATATTGAGCACCTGCCGGTATGGTGACATATCACACATGGCTGGGCAGCAGAATTTGGTTTCCATGCAGCCATGGTAACGTAAAGGGTACGCGGGATTGGCTTCTTATGCATAACATGTAGGAATGGTTTCAAACTGCAGCGCCATCCTTTCCAATGGCAAGCAATGGGTTGAGTTTCACATTTAAAAGGAGGGGCTGTGGTTTTCGGGTGGATGTGTAGCACACACCTCCTCCCACCCCAGCGCGTGTCTATTCTCCAGGATGATCCCTTTTAGCCAAGCGCAAACAGCCCAGCATGAACACGGTCCTTTTACTGTTCCCTTACAAAAATTCCCCTATTTTCAACCAGATGACCATGAATGATATCACTCTCCTGAGGCTAACACAGAAAGATATAGACCGAATGTTGCTCTAATGTGACCAAAACCCAGGACCATTCGCTGCCATGCTTTATGCTGCAATGATTCCAGAATACTTTCAGGGTACCTCCAGGAGAGCTTCATGGAGATGTCCCTGGAGGATTCCTGCTCCATCCCCAGACATGTGAACAGACTTTTCCTGTAGCTGTACTGGCTGCGAATGCATCCCAATTCTTCAGGGCAATCAAACATTAAACACTATTGCTTTTAAACCCTGTACTGTAGTTACAAATGTGCACTCACCAGAGGTGCCTTCTCCAGCTTCAGCATCGGGAATCCCGCCTTTGGAGGGTATTGGCTCCGGGGTGATGAAAAGGTCTTGGCTGCCAGGGAGAACGGATTCACCGCTTGCCTGCTGCACATTCTCCTCCTCCTCCTCCACAAAATCGTCCTCCCTGTTGCATGAGACTCCCCCCTTGCAGGTGTCCACGGACAGTGGTGGGCTAATGGTAGGGTCCCCTCCTAAAATGACATGCAGCTGATCATAGAAGCGGCATGTATGGGGCTCTGACCCAGAGCGACCATTTTCCTCCTTTGTCTTTTGGTAGGCTTGCCTGAGCTCTTTAACTTTCATGCGGCACGTCTGTGTTTCACTGTTGTAGCCTCTCTCCAACATGCCCTATGAGATTTTGGCAAATATATTTGCATTTCTTCTTTTTGATCAGAGTTCTGCCTGCACAGATGCTTCTCCCCATACAGCGATCAGATCCAGTGTCTCCCTTTCAGTCTATGCTGGAGCTCGTTTGCGATTCTGGGGGGACTGCATGGTCACCTGTGCTGCTGAGTTCGCCATGCTTATCAAACAGGAAATGAAATTCAAAAGTTCCCGGGGCTTTTCCTGCGTACCTGGCTAGAACATCGGAGTTCAAAGCGCTGTCCAGAGTGGTCACAATGGAGCACTCTGGGATAGCTCCCAGAGGCCAATACTGTCAATTTGCATCCACATTACCCCAAATTCGACCCAGCAAGGTTGATTTTAGCACTACTCCCCTCGCTGGGGAGGAGTACAGAAGTCAATTTTAAGAGCCCTTTAAGTCGGTGGAATGGGGTTGGTTGTGTGGATGCATTCATTTTAAAATCGACCTAATGTGGCTAAATTCGACCTAACCCTGTAATGTGGACCAGGCCTCTGTTAAGCCAAGCTGGTCACCTGCTGTGTTTGCTATTCTTTCTGCACATCGGGATGGTTTGTTCTCGTGCCCTCAATAAGGCTTCTTTAAAATACAGCCAGCTCTCCTGGACTCCTTTCCCCCCTCATATTAGCCTCCCAGGGGATCCTGCCCATCACTTCTCTGAGGGGGTCAAAGTCTGCTTTTCTGAAGTCCAGGGTCTGTATTCTGCTGCTCTCTTTTCTTCCTTTTGTCAGGATCCTGAACTTGACCATCTCATGGTCACTGCTGCCCAGGTTGCCACCCACTTCTCCTTCCCCTACCAATTGCTCCCTGTTTGTGAGCAGCAGGTCAAGAGGAGCATGGACCCTAGTTGGTTCCTCCAGCTCTTGCACCAGGAAGTTGTCCCTAACACTCCCCCAAAACTTCCTGAATTGTCTGTGTATTGCTCTCCCAGCGGATGTCAAGGTGATTGAAGTCCCCCATTAGAACCAGGGCCTGTGATCTGGAAACTTCTGTTAGTTGTCCAAAGAAAGCCTTGTCTACCTCATCCTCTTGGTCTCGTGGTCTATAGCAGATGCCCACCATGACATCACCCTTGTTGTTCTCATCTCGAAACTTAACCCAAAGACACTCAACAGGCTTTTCTCCAGTTTCATACTGGAGCTCTGAGCAACCATACTGCTCTGTTACATGCTGTGCAACTCCTGCATCTTTCCTCCCTCACCTGTCCTTCCTGAACAGTTTATACCCATCCATGACAGTGCCCCAGTCTTGTGAGTTACCCCACCAAGTCTCTGTTATTCCAATCATATCATCCTTCCTTGACTGTGCCAGGACTTCCAATTCTTCCTGTTTGCGTCCCAGGCTTCTTGCGTTTGTGTACAAGCACCTAAGATAACTAGCTGATGGCCCTACTTTCTCAGTATGAATCAGGAGGCCTCCCCTGTTGCATCCTCCTCCTTGTGTTTCCTCCCGGTATTCCAGTTCCCCACTTACCTCAGGGCTTTAGGTCTCCATCTCCCAGCGAACCTAGTTTAAAGCCCTCCTCACTAGGTTAGTAAGCCTGCCTGTGAAGATGCTCTTCCCTGTCTTTGGTACGTGGATCCCATCTCTCCACAGCAGTCCTTCTTCCTGGAACAGCATCCCATGATCGAAGACTCCAAAGCCCTCTCTCCAACACCACTTGCATAACCATGCATTTACTTCCACAGTTTGATGGTTCCTACCTGGGCCTTTTCCTTCAACAGGGAGTATGGATGAGAACATGACTTGCGCCTCAGACTCCTTTATCCTTCCTCCCAGAGCTGCATAGTCTGCAGTGACCTGCTTAAGGTCATTCTTGGCAGTATCATTGGTGTCCACATGGAGCAGTAGGAAGGGGTAGTGGTCCAAGGGCTTGATCAGACACAGTCACATTCTGATTTCTAGCTCCAGGCAAGCAGCAAACTTCTCAAGTTTCTCGGTCTAGATGACAGGTGGATGAATCTGTCCCCCTTAGGAGGGAATCCCCAACCACCACCACCCATCTCCTCCTCTTGGGAGTGGTGGTCATGGAACCCCCATCCCCAGCACAATGCATCCCATGCCTTTCGGTCAGTGGGGTCTCCTTCTGATCCCTTCCCTCGGATGACTCTTCCAAACCAATCTCCGCCGTAGTACCTGTGCAGAGAGCCTGAAAACGGTTTCTTACCTCTATCTGCACTGGGGGTACGTGGGTTCTCCTCTTGCTTCTTCTGGAGGTCACGTGCTGCCAGTTTTCTTCCCCATTCTGCACTGCCCTCTCTGATTCTTCAGCATGCTGTGCCTGCACTACCAAACGCTGACTTCTGTCCAGAAACTCTTCACTTTCTCTGATGCAACGCAGGGTTGATACTTTGATCTCTAGTCCTTTAACCTTCTCTTCCAATATGGAGACCAGCTTGCACTTCATACAGATGAAGTCACTTCTGTCCTCTGGGAGAAAGACAAACATGGCACATCCTGTGCAGGTCACAACAACTGATCGCTCACTATCCATATTGTCTTCCTTCTAAGAGCCTCTTCAGATAATGTATTTACTGCTCACAGAAGCCTGAGAGGCAAAAATTCTGTGGGAACTCCGCCCCCAGGCAAACTCCCTCTGTTCGCAGCTCACTCAGTTCACAAGTGGCTGCTTCTTTTTATAAGGCTTCTGACTCAAAACAATTGCCCCAGCTCAAAGCCTTCCCTCCAATCAACCACTCAAGGCCCACCTGGAACAAAGCACTCCCAAATCACACTTTTCAAAGAAACCACCACACAATCAAACAGTCACACTTTTCAAACAAACAAACACATGGTCAAACAGTCCCGGCAACTAGCACCAGTCAAACAAATGGTCACAGCAGACAGACGCTCGGATATTCAACCCACCAGCTCACAACACGGCCCCACAGTGCAGCACTCACCGTAGCTCCTCTTGGATGGTTCCCAGGCAAACTCCCTCTTTTTGCTTCTCTGTTCGCACTAGGCGGCTCCTCGCCTAAGCTAGCCAGTGAGCTAGCCAGGGAGGCACTATGGGATATTCTGTTGTGAAAGGTTTCAGAGTAACAGCCGTGTTAGTCTGTATTCGCAAAAAGAAAAGGAGTACTTGTGGCACCTTAGAGACTAACCAATTTATTTGAGCATAAGCTTTCGTGAGCTACAGCTCACTTCATCGGATGCATACTGTGGAAAGTATAGAAGATCTTTCTATATGCATGGAAAAAATGCTTTGTGTGTATATAGAAAGATCTTCTACACTTTCCACAGTATGCATCCGATGAAGAGAGCTGTAGCTCACAAAAGCTTATGCTCAAATAAATTGGGTAGTCTCTAAGGTGCCACAAGTACTCCTTTTTCTTTCTGTTGTGAAACTTCATCAGTCTCTTCTGTTGACACTGTTGTGCTCTGGATAAATAGTGAAAGCATGACCCAGTGACTCTTAAGTGTTTATCTACGGTGAAATAGTCATTTGGCCAGAGACAGAATGGGAATCACGCTGTAGTTCAGTGGTTAGGGTACCCACCTGGAAGGTGGGAGACACTGGGTCCAGTCCCTTGCTTTAGTCACTTTTTCATTAATTATCCACAGTGGAACAGCTTCAGCAGGAGAGACTGAGAGTACCTCACATCAGAATAGCCCATAGCTCAGTGGTTAGAGCAGCCTCCTGAGAGGTGGAAGACCCCAGTTCAAATCCTTTCTCCCCATCTGGCAGAACTTGGTTATCCCAAAGCCCAGGGAGTGCTCTAACCACTGAACTAAAAGTTACAAGGTGGGTGGCACCATCTCCCTCCAGCTGGATTTGAATGAGACCCAGTCTGGGAAGCTGTCTCTAAGCATCCATGCCTACTGTAGTAAGCCTCTTAGGTGGCTGAATGCTTGTCCTTCCCTGGTTCATGAATCATTCTGAAGCATAGGCAGGAGTAGGTGTCTGGATGCTTATGCAGTGAGGAAGCAGTGCATGTACCCAGAAGCAGGATTTTTCAAGGTCTGTCATCTAGGAAGCTTAGCTGACTGAACCTAGTTGGGTTGCAATCCTTCCTCAGACACTTCCTAAGAAGATTCAGTGCGTATATTGGGGGAAATGCTAGCAAGAAAGAGTGCAGAATAGTGGGGTGGAGTTTAATATTCGTGACGTTAGGAAACTAATAATCCCTTTAGCAGTCCTCACTCCTGAAAAGGAATTTGTTGATCGTTATTCCTAAGGCCACCCAGTAGTTTGGAGGTAGGTGCTCTGCATTACTGCATGAGATGCTGTATTTTGATTCCCAGGTCCAAGATGGCAGAAGCATGGAGGCTGGGGTTGTGTGCTCAGTCTGTTGGGATAGTTTCATGTTCTCTAGTGCTCTTTTTAGCAAGAACTGGCATTGATATTTTCTAATTGAAAACTGGTGTAGAGCCTTGTAATGTAATGCTAGTTTACAGTCTATAGGCTGACTTGTGACTTGTATCATAAACACCCTTCTGAGTTCATGCCCAGGGGAGAATGTGCACCGAAAAGAGAGTAGACTTAGAAGAGAGGGTATAGAGTTGCCCGGGTGCGGGGGGTGTAATAGTATATCTGAACAAACAGGAACTTGTGTCACAAAAATGGTTTGATTTGTTTTCTGGCAGCTTTTTGCTTACACAAAACGTGGGAGTGTGGATGCTGAATCCAGCTGGTCAGGCTGTCTGCTTCACCTGACTAGAAAATGCCATTTTTCTGTGACTTACTGATATTTGTTCATGGCGATAAATATTTAGAAAGGTAAAACCATAGCTTTTCTGGCTGTTCCTGGTGCACCAGGCCTCTGGGTAGCATGTTTTCTGCTCTGTAGATCTCAGTTACTTGCTTGCTGTACCCATTACTATTTACCTTTTCCTTACAGCTACTTTGGGAGCAGTATTTGGATTGACCACTTGCCTCAGTGCCCAAGTCCGGGAGGATCCGGAGGATGCCCTGAATTATTTCATAGGAGGTTGTGCATCAGGCATTGTCTTGGGTGCAAGAAGTAAGTTGTGGTCAGCATAGAGGTTGAAATGTATCAACAGCATGAAGTATTTTTAATGTATTTATATAAATTCTATAAAATTGTCTAATTCTTAAACCCCTGCATAAAGGAAGTTACCTCCTTCCCATGGAAGTGTATTGTTTGATGCATAAGAATCTAGTCCATGGATATGATTAATATATTAAAATTGGATCTGTTTAGTTATCATGGTGATATGCACATCTCTCAAACATCAGTCTTTAATTGCCTGTAGTGGGCCACTGAAATGAACCCCATCTCAGTTAACAAATTGCTCACCAAGGAAAATGGCAAGATGCCCTCATAGATTCAGTCCTTTCAGGAAAAGGCATCTCCCAGAAGATGAGTGGAGGCCATGCCAAATTCAGAAGAGCTACATTGGACCAATCCAGACTGGTTAAGGTCCAAAAAATTAAGCTGCTCCGGTCTGGCACCAAAATAAACATTGATAGATCGGGGGGGCCAAAGCTAGCTTCAAAGATGAACTGCAAAAAAAAATGGAGTTAACCCCAAAAGCCAGCTTGTGGGTACAGAACAGAGTTTAACTACTCTCGGACATTATTTTTCTCTGAAATTCTCTTGACACCTCAGTTCATAGAAGATGACCCAGAATACATCACTGTGACATTGGATACCAGAAATCCTGTTGCAATCCATGATGCAACCCAGTAGTGCATCCTGGGATATCTTCAGCAAACCGAGAAAGGTTTACAGAGATTAGGGAAAGAAGGCTGCGCTTGTTTTTATGCTGAATGCACCTGCAGCCTAGCTAATGGGGCAATATGTCTGTTTAAATTGTAGTTCTGATCTCAAATGTGATGATGTAACCAATTAACTATGGGGCTCCATGCTTACTGTTTAACAAATGCAACTCATTTTTCATGTAAAGAGGTGTTCTTAATTTAGCTGCTAGCTCTGCAAATTCTCCATGTACTCTGAGAGACAAGCTGATTTCTTGCCTCTTGCACATCACTAACAGTTAGGCCCTCAGGGATACTTATGGAGCCCTATTTTCTTCAGTGGGTTTTCTTCAGGTATATATGATTTGAACTTAAAAAATGTTGATCAGGAAGAAATCAAATCTGGCTCTACTTTTCTTAGCTGTGTTGGCTGCCAAGTTAATGGGAGTAAAAACCAGGGAACATTTTAGTTCCTAAAGTAAGCAGTTAGGACTTGATTCACATAGGAGACGGGTCTGTGGGATAAGGGCTTGATACCTCAAAAACTGCCTGGGTTGGAAGCAGGAACACCATGTATCTTTAAGAAAAGAAATCCTAAATTTCTATTTTCCATCGGCCCTTTGGGCTGCCTGTAGTCAAATATCGGTATCAAAAGAGAAATCCAAGTGTGTTAAGATTTACTCATACTTTATACTGCTAACTTAACATATCTTTCTTTCATTCTCTTCCCAGCTCACAGCTATGCCACTGGTTCCTCAGCATGTGTGGCGCTAGGACTTCTGGCTGCTTTTACAAAGATAGGCAAGCGAGAAGGCTGGAGGGTAACAGGACCTCCCAGACTCTAAATGTAGGCTGGCTCCTGTCTCCGAAATGTTTTTCAAATGTTCTGTGTAATAAATTATCCTAGAATAACAAAGATACTGCTGACTCAGAGTGTCTCTCATTGACTTTGAAGTTGAATGAAGTGTGAATGATACTCAATGAACATAGTTTTATAAATCAAATAGTAACTGAGATGCCAGGAGATCTAGTAGTCAGAGCAGAGAACTAGGACTTGGGACTCCTGGGTTCTATTCTAGGATGTGCTGCTGATGTGCTGCGTGACCATAAGCAAGTCACTTTGTCTACATACTTCTGTATTATTGCAAAAAGAGATTGAGAGGGAGAACTAGAGTGAAAGTGTGTTTGTCTTTAGAAGATTCCTCTCCTTGTCTGAAGAAGAGAAATGATGAATTGACAGCTTCATTGATTCCAGCAGAAAGTGCATGGATGTACCAGATGTAACACAGCTTGTAATGTATTTTGTCACATCTACAAAAGCCAAGGTACTATAGGCATTACAAAATCCATTATACAATGTACAAAATGCATTAGAGGCACTAATTTCAGGGAAAGTACAAAATCTTGCAGTCTAGACCAGAACTTCCATTTTTCACGGTATCTGGCTTTCACGTGACTTGAAGTGGGCACATCTTATTTGAATTAGAGAGTTCAGGGGCCATTTACTGAGCCTTCTAACAATGACTCACTGAAGTTAACAAACACTTCAATTCAAACATAACACTGGGTCGGTTTAGATTCAAAGTAAAACAAGTTTCAGAGTAGCAGCCATGTTAGTCTGTATCCACAAAAAGAAAAGGATGCTCAAATAAATTTGTTAGTCTCTAAGGTGCCACAAGTACTCCTTTTCTTAAAGTAAAACAAGTTTATTAACAAAGTCAGAAATGGTTATCAGCAAGTTAAAGTGAAAAACACTTTCTAGTGAGTGAGACTTATCAGTCACTGTGGCCTCCAGTATTCCAGCCAAGGAATTGCCACTTTACTATGATTGGCAGTTGCACCTGGATGGAGGCATCGGCCTTTCCTTTGACTGAAAGAAACCTGTTTACTAACTCCGCAGATTTGGCCAGTTGAAACACATTTTATTGCCATATTTTCTTCACATTTGTATAGTCCTTTGGGTATTTGCCCCAAGTACACCATGCAAGCATATTAATGGTCAGTGTGATATTAGTTTTCCAATGATACCTCACACAACACCTATTAGATACAGACTATGACATAAGAGAATTGGGGTACATTCAACTGGTCAGGCCAGCTGAAACTCAGTACCTGATACCAATGAGCCCCTTGTCCTCTGGATTGGGGGTGCTCTTAGGATCACAGTAGTTTTTGCCATATTCTGGGAAGTCATCTCCCTCTTTCCAAAACCAGTCTGTCCAGCCACCTCTCAAGGAGATGGATTAACTATCCCGATGGGAGAATCCATCCGTCACCATAGTAAGAGACTACATTGAAACGCTACAGTGGCACAGTTTCAACATTTCAAGTGTAGACTAGCCCTAATATATGACTCCCCACAAAGGGATTTCCACTAGCCTCTGCAGAAAAGGACCTAGAAGTACAGTGGACAAGAAGCTGGATGGGAGTCAACAGTGTGCCCTTGTTACCAAGAAGGCTAATGGCATTTTGGGCCATATAAGTAGGGGCAGTGCCAGCAGATTGAGGGACATGATTGTTCCCCTCTATTCAACAGTGGTGAGGCCTCATCTGGAGTACTGTGTCCAGTTTTGGGGGAGGTTTAGGTTGGATATTAGGAAAAACTTTTTCACTAGGAGGGTGGTGAAACGCTGGAATGCGTTGCCTAGGGAGGTGGTGGAATCTCCTTCCTTAGAAGTTTTTAAGGTCAGGCTTGACAAAGCCCTGGCTGGGATGATTTAATTGGGGATTGGTCCTGCTTTTGAGCAGGGGGTTTGACTAGATGACCTCCTGAGGTCCCTTCCAACCCTGATATTCTATGATAGCCCTTGTACATGGCATTAGAGAGAAAAGCAATGAGAGAGCAGGGTCTATTTCTGTGCAGAATGCCTCCTCCTCTTGAGGCTGACCCAGCACTTGGCAGAGGTGACTAGAAAGATCCCTGACTCCAAGAAATGAATGAGTCCCAGGGGTTTCCTTCCCATGGCACAGTCCCCATCATGCTCTCACATGGCTCTGGGTGAACCAAGCCTGGGTCTGTAGTGCTCAGGGCCCTGCATGTGACCACATATTAGGTACGTGAGCACACAGTTTGTTCATGCACTCTGTGCTCACACACAGAGTGCTCATGCTACGTACATAAATGCTCACATTCGGTGTGCACACGACACGTGAGCACACACACTGCAGAAAAGCTCATGGACATATGACTCATGTTCAAATGCACTCGCAAACTTCAGGAGCAGACACTAAGCATGCCTGCAATCGCTGTGTGAATGGGGTTAATATGAATTTACCAAGGTTGCAATTGGATTTTAAGATGAAGTCTGACAAAATAGTTTTGCTAATTTGGTAAGTGTGGTAGCCAATATCATGATAGAATTTCATTAGAAATAACCCTTTTTATTGTGTCCAGCTTACTCATTTTAATGCTGTGTTCATTTCTACATTTACGGACTCTATTTTTCAGATCAAGAGATTAGGTTATTCTTAACCAATCAGTCGATTAATTTACCCAGAACATATAAATTCATCAATCAAATGTAGACACAACCAACAATCTAGGCATGTACTGAACACACCAATACAGATGCTGTCTTGTAACCAGTTAACTCTGAACTCTAGGGTACATATGTGTGGACCTGCATGAAAGACCCCCTAAGCTTATTCTTACCAGCTTAGGTTGAAAACTTCCCCAAGGTACAAACTTTGCCTTGTCCTTAAACAGTATGCTGCCACCACCAAGCAATTTAAACAGAACAGGGAAAGAGGGAGACATCTTCCCCCAAAATATCCCCCCAAGCCCTACACCCCCTTTCCTGGGGAAGGCTTGATAATAATATCCTCGCCAATTGGAACAGGTGAACACAGACCCAAACACTTGGATCTTAAGAACAATGAAAAATCAATCAGGTTCTTAAAAGAAGAATTTTATTTAAAGAAAAGGTAAAAATCACTTCTGTAAAATCAGGATGGTAAATACCTTACAGGGTAATCAGATTCAAAACATAGAGAATCCCTCCAGGCAAAACCTTAAGTTACAAAAAGACACAAAAACAGGAATACATATTCCCTCCAGCACAGCGAATTTTACAAGCCATTAAACAAAGGAAAATCTAATGCATTTTCTAGCTATATTACTTACTAACTTTACAGGAGTTGCAAGGCTTGCATCCTTGATCTGTTCCCGGCAAAGGTATCACACAGACAGACAAAAACCCCCTCCAGATTTGAAAGTATCTTGTCTCCTCATTGGTCATTTTGGGTCAGGTGCCAGCGAGGTTACCTTAGCTTCTTAACCCTATACAGGTGAAAGGATTTTTCCTCTGGCCAGGAGGGATTTTATAGCACTGTATACAGAAAGGTGGTTACCCTTCCCTTTATATTTATGACATGCCCCCCCAGATCACAGATAGGGTGAAACACTGGCTGTGATTTCTCCTTGGAGCTCTAGGAGAAAACAGTTAATAAGACACATGCATCTCTAAATATACTATTAACTGTATAAAGACTAACAATATTTTCCACATCTCAAGGACGATTTTAACCAGTTGATTCTGGGAAACTTTCATGGGAGAGTGCATCAGCTACTTTGTTAGAAGCTCCTGAGATGTGTTGTATGTCGAAATCAAAATCTTGGTGAGCTAAACTCCACAGAAGAAGGTTTTTGTTATTTCCCTTGGCAGTATGAAGCCACTGTAGCGCAGCATGGTCGGTTTGCAGGTGGAAACGCTGTCCCCAAACGTTTCCAGAGCGTAGACAATGGCATAACATTCCTTTTCACTGACTGACCAGTGGCTTTCCCTCTCAGACAGCTTCTTGCTGAGAAACATTCTTGATTCCGTCCTTCCTGCATTAAGACTGCTCCCACACCACGCTCGGACGCATCTGTGGTTACTAGGAACGGTTTGTCAAAGTCTGGGGCCCTTAGCACAGGGTCAGACACGAGTGTTGCTTTAAGCTGGTTAAAGGCCTTCTGACACTCTTCAGTCCACTGAACTGCATTTGGCTGTTTCTTTTTGGTTAGGTCTGTCAGTGGGGCGGCGATCTGGCTGTGTTGCGGTACAAAGCGCCTGTAATATCCGGCCAAGCCTAAGAAGGATTGGACCTGTTTCTCGACTTTGGGACAGGCCACTTTCGGATAGCATCCACTTTGGCCTGTAGGGGGTTGATAGTTCCTTGACCCACCTGGTGTCCAAGATAAGTCACTCTGTTTAGGCCTATTTGACACTTCTTAGCCTTAACAGTTAGTCCTGCCTCCCTTATGTGCTCGAAGACTTTTCATAGATGTTCCAGGTGTTCTGCCCAGGAATCCAGAAATATGGCCACATCGTCAAGTTAGGCGACTGCATATTCTCCCAATCCCACTAGGAGACCATCTACAAGTCTTTGGAAGGTGGCGGGTGCATTCTGCAGCCCGAAAGGGAGCACATTAAATTCATACAGCCCAACATGTGTGATGAAGGCTGACCTTTCCTTGGCGGATTCATCTAACAGTACCTGCCAGTACCCCTTGGTTAAGTCCAAGGTAGAGATGAACTGGGCCCATCCCAGTTTCTCCAATAGTTCATCTGTGTGTGGCATTGGATAGTTGTCTGCGCAAGTTACAGCATTTAGCTTATGGTAGTTCATGCAAAAGAGTATCTCCCCATCTGGTTTGGGAATTAGAACCACTGGAGATGCCCATGCACTGCCAGAGGGGCGGATTACCCCGATCTGTAGCATATCCTGGATCTCCCATTCTATACCAGTTTTAGCGTGAGGAGACACCCAATAAGGTTGGGCTCTGATTGGGTGAGCATTACCTGTGTCAATGGAGTGGTATGCCCGTTCAGTCAGCCCTGGGGTCTGAACGTCGGCGCGTGGCTAGTGCACAGCTCCTTGATCTGCTGTCGCTGCATATGCCCAAGGGTCATGGAGAGGTTCACCTCTTCCACGCCACCATCACTTTTCCCTTTGTAATGGACACCTTCAGGCCACTCAGCGTCATCTCCTCCCTGGGTTGTAAACTGACAAACCTTTAATTCTCCGGAATAAACAGGCTTTAGAGAATTAATATGGTACACCTTCGGCTTTCAGTTGGAGGTGGGGAATGCTATGAGATAATTAACAGCCCCCAGGTGCTCCTGGACTGTGAATGGCCCTTCCCACGACGCTTCTATTTTATGGGCCTGGAGCGCCTTTAAGACCATGACCTGGTCCTCTACTTTGAAGGAACGCTCTCTGGCATGTTTATCATACCAGGCTTTTTGCTCTTTTTGAGCATCCTATAGGTTTTCTTTAGCAAGGGCTAGAGAGGTTCGGAGGGTGGTTTGTAGGTTGGTTACAAAGTCCAGAATGTTAGTTCCTGGAGAAGGTGTAAACCGCTCCCATTGCTGCTTCACCAACTGTAATGGCCCCTTAACCTCAAGGCCATATACAAATTCAAATGGAGAAAACCCTAAACTGGGATGTGGTACAGCCCTGTAGACAAAGAGCAACTGCTGTAACACTAGGTCCCAATCATTGGAGTGCTCATTTATGAATTTACATATCATGGCCCCCAAGTTCCATTAAACTTCTCCACCAGGCCATTTGTTTGATGGTGGTAAGGGGTGGCAACCAAGTGGTTCACCCCATGAGCTTCCCAAAGGCTTTCCATAGTTCCTGCCAGGAAATTACTTCCTGCATCTGGGAGGATGTCAGAGGGCCAACCTACCCTGGCAAAAATGTCTGTTAGTGCCTGGCACACACTTTTAGCCCTGGTGTTGCTTAGAGCTACTGCTTCCGGCCATTGAGTGGCAAAATGCATGAAAGTCAGTATGTACTGCTTTCCTCTGGGTGTCTTTTTCGGAAAAGGACCCAGAATATCCACAGCTACTCGCTGCAATGGAACCTCAATGATGCGGAGTGGCTGGAGAGGGGCTTTGACCTGGTCTTGGGGTTTTCCCACTCTTTGGCACACCTCTCAAGACCGGACATAGGTAGAAACATCCTTGCCCATTCCCTCCCAGTGGAACGACTTTCCCAAATGGTCTTTGGTTCTGTTCACCCCAGCATGGCCACTAGGATGATTGTGGGCTAAGCTTAATAGCTTGACCCGATACTTAGTTGGAACTACCAACTGTCTCTGAGGATGCCAGTCTTCCTAGTGTCCACCAGAGTTTCCTTGTATAAAAGTCCTCTTTCTACAACAAACCTGGATTGATTAGAAGAGCTGAGAGGTGGTGGGTTGCTCCGTGCTGCTGTCCAAGCTCTCTGGAGGCTTTCATCTACTTCCTGTTCAGTCTGGAACTGTTCCCTTGATGCTGGAGACATCAGTTCCTCATTGGATTGTGGACCTGGGCTTGGTCCCTCTGGAAGCGATGTAGGGGATGGGGCTGTTTCCGTTGACTGTGAACCACTCTCCGCTGGGGCACTATGTTGGGGTTCAGGCTCCGGCTGAGCCTCTTGTGTAGGGTTATCATCTGCTGCTGGTTCAGGTTCGGTGGGGCCCTCTGGTGTTGGGGTTGCAAGCACTGGATTCAGTGCTGGCAACGGTTCTGGTGCTAGTTGTTCCGCCGGTTCCGGTTCTGGGACTGGCTCTGTCTGGGTCTCTGGGACTGGATCCACTAGTGCTGTTGCAGACGTTGGCATGGGGTCCGGTTCCATCACCTCTGACCGGGTCCTGGTAGAAGTCTCCGGAATAGAGCTAGGTGTGACAGCTTGCTTAGCCTGGCTGCGGGTGACCATTCCCACCCTCTTGGCTAGCTTCACATGATTGGCCAAGTCTTCCCCCAACAGCATGGGGATGGGATAATCATCATAGACTGCAAAAGTCCACGTTCCTGACCAGCCCTTGTTCTGTACCGGCAACATGGCTGTAGGCAAGTCAAAAGAGTTTGACTTGAAGGGTTTGTTGCCGGCACCCAGTGCCGAGAGGCTGAACAACAGCTTGAGTTGGTTCGTTACCCGGTGTGCTACACCCAATAATCACAACGGGGTGGAGAAGCAGAAAAGTTTATTTGAAGCTTCAAAAAGGTACAGGGAGAATAAAATCTCAAATCCTGCACACAGAGCAGGAAGTTACACAGGCTTTTATACATCCTTTTTCCCAGCATACTTATCCAATAGCAAGCTGCTCCAAGTATCCATATAGCCAGCCAATCCAGTTCCCAGCTAGTTCCCTGATTCTCTGTATCATTTGTTAAACTATACATAAAGCTGCTTTATTCAGCATTGTTCTTCCATATCTCCCCTGTTTGGCCTTGCTTAGTTTCAGGCAGTCTGACTCTGCAACATACTGTTGCAGATTCTCAGCATAACTGCTGTGTGTGCCTCCAGGCGGGGGGGCCAAGGACACTTGGGCCTAGCACGCAGAGCTGCTGCGAGTGCCTCCAGGCAGGAGGGGGTGGGGCAATGACACAGGGGCCTAGTGCGAGGGGGCTTCATCGACACTCGTGGTCTTCCATCCCCTCGAGTTACCTAGTGGCCATGCCCCAGTGTTCCCAACAACTCCCCTCTTTGAGAACACTCAACAGCCTTGGCTCTGAGTTTTCTCACTTGGGCTACTTATTTCTTTACAATATGACTTTGCATAAGCACTTTGTGATAGCCCTGAAGAGAATGACTTATTAACTTTTGCAAAAGGGCTCCTGACACATGATACCGCACAGCATAATACCAGTAATACAAGCAGTACAGGAAAGAGAAATTTCAATAGCAGGCTAAATAAACCACCAAGCCAAGACGACAAACCCCAGCCTGAAAACAAGGTTTGCAACCAATCGTTCTCTGGGGCAGTATAGGCAACCTGTGCTCCGGCTCGGGCATGGGCCTCAGCCTGTACCACCTTTTCATAGATCTCATAACTGCTATCATTTACATATACACAACATCGGGGCCCGATAAGGACACAAACCCCTCCTTGGGATGCCAAGAGACAGTCCAAAGCCAGCCTGTTTTGGAGGGAAAATGTCCTGAGCTGCTGTACTCTTCATTTAATGTTTTTACTGCTGACCCTAAATCACTAACCGAGTCCTCTAACTCTAAGGCCACTTTCTCAAGTACCATCTGCAGCCTTACAGTATAGCGGCCTATGCATGCCATGGCTGGCCCGGTAAACAGTGGCGCTATTCCCAGTACAGAGCACCCTACCAGCTTCTCGGTTGTGAGGGGATTCTTCATATTGCCCGCCAATGCCTTAGTCAGTCGCCGCAGGGTCTTTTCTCGTGACTCAACAGAGGTGTCTCGGGCATTTCTAATCTTTCCTTTGGGCAGTGTGGCAGTTATGGAAAGATGAGGAACTCCATGAGCTATATAACAGCTACCTGTCCAGTTGGCTGGCAGCATCTTGTAAGCCTTTCGGCCACATACAAAATAGTGACCCTGTAGGGCCCAATAAGGACTGTTTCTTAAGGGGATTCCTGGGATATTTAAGGCTGCTTTTACAAACAGTTCATATGCCCCTAGGGGGGCATCCCATCCTCCTGATTGGGTACAAGTGGGGGCATTTCTAATTGTGCCGTTCAAATTACACTCGCCATAGGGACCACTACAAACCCACCATTGGCTTGCTACATTGGAGATATTAACTGGACGGCAAGTTACATTTCCAAACCCCTTTTTTGTGGTAAGATTATTTGTAAGTGTTTCCCTAAAAGGGGAGGAACCATTACACCCACACCGTTGGCCTCCCCTGTTGGTCTTTATCCAATACCCATCAGCCCACTGTGTAATAACACAGGAGCTCTTTCCCACAGGATGCCCATAGGGATCAGATTGGTTTCGGGTAAAACATAACACTCCCTCAGTGAGTACTGCAACTGAATACTCCTGGTCCTGATAGGTGGCTTGCTGTAAAGAGGTCTTGTTCCAGAACGGCGAGTCCGTTCTTTCCTGCTCTTTGGTGGTGGCTAATTCTGCTAGGGTCAAGGGCAGCATGTCAAGGGGCATTCCCGTTTTGGGGGACAGTGGAGTTGGAGCACACACCCAGCAATCAGTCTGGTTTGTTAAAGTAGCAACATGGTGCGCAAGCAAAACAAAGGAGTTATGCTCCCGATATGCACAATTTGGAAATACCAATACAAAGAATAACAATGTTACCCAATTAATTATTACCAGAGTCTTCCCAACCCAGGGTCTCCAGTACCTGGGTGGGCCCATTTTAGCATTAAGGTGCCCGCTATTTGTGTCTTTTAAACAGTAGCTTTAGCCCGAGATTATCACTAGATGAGGAGTCAGCAGGTTGGACGGTCCACTGTTCTGCTGACGAGGGGGCAGGTACTGCCTTCAGACGAGAGTGATGGATCCAGTTCTTGTGTCCCTCGATCTTTGCTGCTGTATGGGAGATCAGCAGGATGGTATAGGGTCCTTTCCACTTTTCCTGGAGAGGCTCGTCTTTCCAGGTGCGAACAAGCACAGAGTCACCGGGCTGTAAGGAGTGAACAGGAGAGTCCAAGGGGAGAGGCTGGGAATCCTTGGTATACCTGTGAAGAGACAAGAGAACAGCAGACAGGGAACACATATACTGTGACAAAAAAACATTACCCAACTCCCATTCCCCTGACAGAACCGGGGTGCCATTCATGGGCCATGCCCTTCCAAACATAATTTCAAAGGGACTGAGCCCTAATCTACCCTTTGGGAGAACGCGGGTACGGAGTAGGACGAGGGGCAAAGCATCAGGCCATCGCAGTGAGGCTTCTTGGCACACTTTTGAGAGATGCCGTTTAAGGGTCTGATTGGTCCGCTCCACTACCCCACTGGCTTGCGGTCTCCAGGGCGTATGGAGTTCCAGGGGATCTGTAAGGCATGTGAGATGCTTTGAATGATTTTTGACGTGAAGTGTGTCCCGTTGCCAGATTCCATCCACAGAGGGAGTCCAAAGCGAGGAATGATCTCCTTAACAAACTTGAGGGCCACTGTCCTGGCAGTGCAGTTACGGCATGGGAAGGCTTCTGGCCATCCGCTGAACCGATCCACTATGACAAGGAGATATTTGAACCCTTGGGTCCGGGGAAACTCAGTAAAGTCTATTTGCCACACTTGTCCGGGGCCCGGAGTGGGTTCTAGGGCAGCTGGTGGCACAGGATGTCCCGGTCGGGGGTTTATTCTTTTGGCAGACTAAGCAGTCCGCTTGTACCTGGGCAGCCAGGGGTCAGAGTCCGGAAGTGATAAAGTATTTTCCCATTAGCTGGATAAGTGCTTCCCTGCCAGCATGAGTGGTTTGATGTAGTTTCTGCAGCACTGGCCGGATTAGGCCCTTTGGTAAGAGGACCTTCCCTTCTGGGGAATGGAGCCATCCCTCCTTTTCCCAGAGACCAAGTTTGTCAGTTAGCTGTCTCTCCTCCCCAGAGTACTGAGGGGTTGGAAGCTTCCCTACTGATGGGATAAGGGCATGCATATGGGCGTTCTCAGTCTGAGGGGATGGCAGGGTGGCAGCATACTTAGCCTCTCTATTTGCCCGGGCGTTACCTTTGGCCACATCTTGATCTTCCCTTTGATGGGCTTTACAGTGTACCACCACCACTTCCGAGGGAAGTTGTACGGCTTCTAGGAGCCGGAGGATTTGGGGCCCGTACTTGACTGGGGAGCCTTGGGCTGTCAGCATTCCCCTTTGCTTCCATAGGCCAGCATGAGCATGCAGCACACCAAAAGCATACTTTGAATCAGTAAAAATGTTGACCCGCTTTCCTTTTGACAGTTCAAGTGCACGGGTCAGGGCTATTAGTTCGGCAAGCTGGGCAGAGATCCCAGCAGGCAAACCTTCAGCTTCCACGGTGTCATGGAGGGTCACAACAGCATAACCCGCCCTCCTTTGCCCATCTATTACAGTACTGCTACCATCAGTGTACCACTCATAATCTGCATTTGGGAGGGGTACATCCTTTAAATCCGGACGGCTGGAGTACTGGGCATCTATGATCTTTAAACAGTCATGTTTCTGTTCCTCTGTTTCTGGCAAGAGGGTGGCTGGGTTAAGGGAGGGACAAGGCTGTAGGGTGACTTCAGAGTTCTCTAACAGCTTAGCCTGGTACCGAGCAATCCGAGCCTGGGTGAGCCAAAGCCCTCCCTTTGCATCCAATAAGGCTCGGACCATATGGGGAGTATAGATTTGAATAACCCCTCCCAATGTTAGCTTCTCGGCTTCCTCAAGCAATAGGGCAGTAGCTGCGACCGCCCGTAAACATGCCGGCCAACCCTTTGCAACCTGATCCAATTGCTTAGAAAAATAAGCCACAGGACGCTTCCATGCTCCTAACAGCTGTGTAAGCACTCCTAGCGCCACCCCCCTTCGTTCATGTACATACAACTGAAACGGCTTAGAGAGATCTGGCAGGCCCAGAGCCGGGGCTTCCATCAATTTTCTTTTCAGGATTTTAAATGCCCTGTCAGCCTCTGGGGTCCAATAGAAGGGGTCATGATCTGCTCCTTTTACACAGTCGTACAGGGGTTTAGCCCACAGTCCAAATTCTGGGATCCATATCCTGCAAAAGCCTGCCATACCCAGAAATGCCCTGAGCCGCTTATGGTTACTTGGGGTAGGAACTTGACAGATAGCTTCCTTTCTTTCGCTTGAAAGCTGACGCTCCCCTTGCCGTATGTGAAACCCGAGGTACCGTACCTCTGGGAGGGCAATTTGAGCCTTACTCCGTGCTACACGATATCCCCGAAGTCCAATAAAATTCAGGAGGCTCACGGTGGCTTTAAGACAGGGTTTTTGGCCCACAGTGGCAATTAACAAATCATCTACATACTGCAGAAGGAGAGCCTCCTCATTATCCCACTCCTGTAAGTCCCTGGCCAGAGCCTGGCCAAAAAGGGTGGGAGAGTTTTTAAATCCCTGGGCCAACACTGTCCAGCAAAGTTGCTTTTTAACCCTTTTTCGGTCCTCCCACTCGAAAGAGAAGATCTCCTGTGATGGGGTGGCAACTGGGATGGTAAAGAAAGCATCTTTCAGATCAAGGACTGAAAAATGGGTATACTGTCCCCCTATAGAAGCCAATAAGGTGTACGGGTTAGGGACAAGAGGGTGCAGAGTCTTAACCCGTTCATTGACTGCCCTTAGGTCCTGTACCAGCCGATACGTGCCATCAGGCTTCTGTACGGGTAGAATGGGAGTGTTCCAGGCTGACTGACATTCCCGGAGAATACCATACATTAGGAATCGATCTATAGTTTCCTGTAAACCTTCTCTGGCTTCCCTCTTGATTGGATACTGTTTTACTTGCACTGGGCCTTTCCCTGGTATGAGCTGAATAGTAATAGGGGTCTGGTGGGTGGCCTTTCCTGGAATCCCTGATGCCCACACGAGGGGGTACACCTGGTCTTCCCACGGGCTCCATTCTGGGGCTTGCATGGCTGAGGGCTCAACTGCAAGGGTCATGATCCATGCATTCTCGGGGGGCAAGGTAAGGGTTATTTCGTCCTCAGTAAAATGCAGGGTGGCACCGAGGCGACAAAGTAGATCCCATCCCAGCAGAGGTGTTGGACACTCAGGGAGGTATACCAGCTTGTGGGATATAGTCCTGTCTCCCAAAGCACATTCCGCTGGGGCATACACTGGGCACTTGGTGTCCCTGCCTGTGGCTCCCACCACAGTAAGGGAATCTGCTACTGGCAACTGAAGAGGCTGATTTACGGCAGTTCGGGCCGCTCCAGAGTCCACTAAAAAATCTATTTCTGAGCTTCCCACCCGCATCTTTACTCGGGGTTCCGGGGGTAGGGTGGTCTGTCTCCCCTGACACCCCTATTCCTGCTCCACCATCGCCATCATAGGGGCACCCCCCTTTTCTTTCCTCTTTGGGCACTCATTTTTCCAGTGTCCCTCCTGTCGACACAGGGCACACTGGTTACGACCCAGTCGTCTCTCCTGCAGGCCCGGACGGTCGCGTCCACGGCCCCTTCCTCCCCGGCCACTTCTCTTAGTGCCGGCCTGTACCGCTGTTACCATCAATCTCACTTGCTTTCTCTCCTTCTCTGTCTCTCTCAGACTATAAGCTTGGTTTGCAGTCTCTAAAATTTGTGCCATGGTCATACCCATTAAATCCTCCTTTTTCTGTAACTTTCTCTTAATATCAGGGGCTGCTCTGCTCGTAAAAATTCCCTTAATAATTGACTCAGTTGCCTGATCATCGGGGTCTGCATTAGTGTTCTGTCGAATGGTGTCCCGAATACGCTGTAGAAAAGCCCCTGGGCTTTCTTTTAAATCCTGCATTACTTCATATGGCTTTGCCCAATTATTATGTCGGACAGCCGAGTGACGGAGTCCATGCAAAAGCAACTCCTTATAGGAGGTAAGGCGGGTCATATCCCCATGATCATTTGGATTCCACCTGGGGTCTGCTCGGGGGACTTGTGCATCCGGGTCAGGGACATTAATACGATCCCGGTCGTACCGTCTCTGTGCCTCCTCCCTTGCCTTGGACACAACCTGTTGTCTTTCAACCTCAGACAATAGGGTTCGCAGGAGGACGTTACAATCATCCCAGTCCGGCTTGTGACTACTGAGGCACCCCTCAAAGACTGATATAAACCTGCTTGGGTTGGTGGAAAACTCTCCTGCCTGTGCTTTGAAAGCAGCCAAATCCACAGGATTAAAGGGCACATGAGTATAAACCTGCATAGTTGTGGCAGGACGCCTGTCTGATCCAGACCGGGCGACTTTAGTTTCAGTGATTAAGGGGTATAGGCCAACCATTGGGGACTTACAAGGTGTGGGTGTAGGGGCCGAAGGGGACACCGGCTCTGCCATTACAGTGGGGGTGGGGGTCTGGGGACTAACATTAGCTGCTACCAAACCAGTTGGAGTCAGATTACAGCGCTGTAAAATATCTGGTCGAGTACATAAAGTCAGAAACAAATGCGCATACATATGTTCATTCCATTTCCTTGTTCTCTGACAGAACAGGAGTAACTGAAGGATCGTGTTGTAATTAATTGACCCTCCTGGTGGCCACCACTCCTGGTCCTCTAGTTGATATTGAGGCCAGTCAACTGTACAGAATCGTTTTAATTGGCTCTTAGTCATCGGATCCGCACCAAATACCTTCCAGTTTGCTAGAATGCACTCTAGGGGCGTACACCGTGCCCTAACCTCTGAGCTCTGTCCCTGTCCCATACCTACAGGGTAACTCTGGGCGTCCCCAGGTTCCAACAGAGCATATAATCCGGATTTTAAAGGATCCTACCTTATCCAAGGGACCGGTTCTTCACCGTGGCCTGCAGCTGCTCCTCCCCCACGTCTAAGGGACCGGTTCTTCACCGTGGTCCACAACAGCTTCTCCACTATATGAGTGCGTTGCACCGTTGTGCCCTCTGGGGTCAATCAAATCGCGTCTCCTCCGAGGCCCCCGATGAACTCACCGGTGCGCGCTGGGCGTCGGTTCTCGCCGCAATCCTTGACCTCCAGGAGGGGTCCGGGCAAGGCTAAATTGCAGCCTCGAGCCCACCCAGGGACGCCAAAAGCTGTTGCCGGCACCCAGTGCCGAGAGGCTGAACAACAGCTTGAGTTGGTTCGTTACCCGGTGTGCTACACCCAATAATCACAACGGGGTGGAGAAGCAGAAAAGTTTATTTGAAGCTTCAAAAAGGTACAGGGAGAATAAAATCTCAAATCCTGCACAACAGAGCAGGAAGTTACACAGGCTTTTATACATCCTTTTTCCCAGCATACTTATCCAATAGCAAGCTGCTCCAAGTATCCATATAGCCAGCCAATCCAGTTCCCAGCTAGTTCCCTGATTCTCTGTATCATTTGTTAAACTATACATAAAGCTGCTTTATTCAGCATTGTTCTTCCATATCTCCCCTGTTTGGCCTTGCTTAGTTTCAGGCAGTCTGACTCTGCAACATACTGTTGCAGATTCTCAGCATAACTGCTGTGTGTGCCTCCAGGCGGGGGGGCCAAGGACACTTGGGCCTAGCACACAGAGCTGCTGTGAGTGCCTCCAGGCAGGAGGGGGGGCCAAGGACACCGGGGCCTAGTGCGAGGGGGCTTCATCGACACTTGTGGTCTTCCATCCCCTCGAGTTACCTAGTGGCCATGCCCCAGTGTTCCCAACAGGTTGAATCGTCACTTGGACCTCTGGGTCGATTTAATTGGGGTCCACTAAGGAAGTGTGGATAGCCGACACTTGTGCTCCGGTGTCCCTCCATGCTGTGACCTCCTTCCTGCCCACACTCACAGTTTCCCTCTGCTCTGAGGGTATCTGGGAGATGGTCAAGTTCAGGATCCTGACATGAGGAAGAAAGGAGAGCAGCAGAATACAGACCCTTCAGAAAAGCAGACTTTGACTCCCTCAGGGAATTGATGGGCAGGATCCCCTGGAAGGGGAGTCCAGGAAGCTGGCTGTATTTTAAAGAATCCTTATTGAAGTTACAGGGACAAACCATCCCGATGTATAGAAAGAATAGAAAATATGGCAGGTGACCAGCTTGGCTTCACAGTGAAATCCTTGCTGATCTTGAACACAAAAAAGAAGCTTACAAGAAGTGGAAGACTGGACAAATGACCAGGGAAGAGTATAAAAATATTGCTCAGGCATGCAGGAGTGAAATCAGGAAGGCCAAATCACACCTGGAGTTGCAGCTAGCAAGAGATGTTAAGAGTAACAAGAAGGGTTTCCAACGAGAGACTGCTGAATTGGAATTAATTTGCAAACTGGATACAATTAACTTAGGCTTGAATAAAGACTGGGAGTGGATGTGTCATTACACAAAGTAAAACTATTTCCCCATGTTTATTTCCCTCCCCCCCCCCACACACCTGTTCTTCACACGTTCTCATAAACTGCTGGAAATGGCCCACCTTGATTATCCTTACAAAAGGGTTGCCCCCCCAACCCCCCGCTCTCCTGCTGGTAATAGCTCACCTTACCTGATCACTCTGGTTACGGTGTGTATGGTAACACCCACTGTTTCATGTTCTCTATGTATATAAATCTCCCCACTGTATTTTCCACTGCATGCATCTGATGAAGTGAGCTGTAGCTCACAAAAGCTTATGCTCAAATAAATTTGTTAGTCTCTAAGGTGCCACAAGTACTCCTTTTCTTTTTGCGGATACAGATTAACACGGCTGCTACTCTGAAACCTAAATTTAACAACTGGCTCCAGCTCATCACTGGTGAGGCCTCATCTGGAGTACAGTGTCCAGTTTTGGGCCCCACAGTACAAGAAGGATGTGGAAAAATTGGAAAACGTCCAGTGAAGGGCAACAAAAATGATTAGGGGACTGGAACACATGACTTATGAGGAGAGGCTGAAGGAACTGGGATTGTTTAGTCTGCAGAAGAGAAGGATGAGGGGGGATTTGATAGCTGCTTTCAACTACCTGAAGCGGGGTTCCAAAGAGGGTGGATCTAGACTGTTCTCAGTGGTAGCAGATGACAGAACAAGGAGTAATGGTCTCAAGTTGCAGTGGGGGAGGTTTAGGTTGGATATTAGGAAACACTATTTCACTAGGAGGGTGGTGAAAAAAGGGAAGAAGGAGGATCCTGGGAACTACAGGCCAGTCAGCCTCACCTCAGTCCCTGGAAAAATCATGGAGCAGGTCCTCAAAGAATCAATCCTGAAGCACTTGCATGAGAGGAAAGTGATCAGGAACAGCCAGCATGGATTCACCAAGGGAAGGTCATGCCTGACTAATCTAATCGCCTTTTATGATGAGATTACTGGTTCTGTGGATGAAGGGAAAGCAGTGGATGTATTGTTTCTTGACTTTAGCAAAGCTTTTGACACGGTCTCCCACAGTATTCTTGTCAGCAAGTTAAGGAAGTATGGGCTGGATGAATGCACTATAAGGTGGGTAGAAAGCTGGCTAGATTGTCGGGCTCAACGGGTAGTGATCAATGGCTCCATGTCTAGTTGGCAGCCGGTATCAAGTGCAGTGCCCCAAGGGTCGGTCCTGGGGCCGGTTTTGTTCAATATCTTCATAAATGATCTGGAGGATGGTGTGGATTGCACTCTCAGCAAATTTGCAGATGATACTAAACTGGGAGGAGTGGTAGATACGCTGGAGGGGAGGGATAGGATACAGAAGGACCTAGACAAATTGGAGGATTGGGCCAAAAGAAATCTGATGAGGTTCAATAAGGATAAGTGCAGGGTCCTGCACTTAGGACGGAAGAACCCAATGCACCGCTACAGACGAGGGACCGAATGGCTAGGCAGCAGTTCTGCGGAAAAGGACCTAGGGGTGACAGTGGACGAGAAGCTGGATATGAGTCAGCAGTGTGCCCTTGTTGCCAAGAAGGCCAATGGCATTTTGGGATGTATAAGTAGGGGCATAGCGAGCAGATCGAGGAACGTGATCGTTCCCCTCTATTCGACATTGGTGAGGCCTCATCTGGAGTACTGTGTCCAGTTTTGGGCCCCACACTTCAAGAAGGATGTGGATAAATTGGAGAGAGTCCAGCGAAGGGCAACAAAAATGATTAGGGGTCTGGAACACATGAGTTATGAGGAGAGGCTGAGGGAGCTGGGATTGTTTAGCCTGAAGAAGAGAAGAATGAGGGGGGATTTGATAGCTGCTTTCAACTACCTGAAAGGGGGTTCCAAAGAGGATGGCTCTAGACTGTTCTCAATGGTAGCAGATGACAGAACGAGGAGTAATGGTCTCAAGTTGCAGTGGGGGAGGTTCAGATTGGATATTAGGAAAAACTTTTTCACTAAGAGGGTGGTGAAACACTGGAATGCGTTACCTAGGGAGGTGGTAGAATCTCCTTCCTTAGAGGTTTTTAAGGTCAGGCTTGACAAAGCCCTGGCTGGGATAATTTAACTGGGAATTGGTCCTGCTTCGAGCAGGGGGTTGGACTAGATGACCTTCTGGGGTCCCTTCCAACCCTGATATTCTATGATTCTATGATTCTATGAAACACTGGAATGCGTTACCTAGGGAGATGGTGGAATCTCCTTCCTTAGAAGTTTTTAAGGTCAGGCTTGACAAAGCCCTGGCTGGGATGATTTAACTGGGAATTGGTCCTGCTTTGAGCAGGGGGTTGGACTAGATGACCTCCTGAGGTCCCTTCCAACCCTGATATTCTATGATTCTATGATTAACAGAGACTGGGAGCCAGCCTGTAAATGGATCACTGAACACCAAATAACACAGAGCTATTGACAGGAACGAGAGTCTCAGATCCCAAGGCAGAAGGGACCACTGGGCTCGCCTAGTCCAGTCTTCTGCAGCACACACCTCACCCAGTAGGGGCTGCATCGGGCCCAGGACTTAGCCGTTTCCCTCTTCCCACCACGGTCCTCCCAGCCAGCCCCACGCTGGCCCCTCTGCATGGGATCGCGGGGAAACCGCAGCAGCTGCTGGGGAGTTGTACTGAGACAATAAGTGTAGACCTTAACATAAAAGAAGAGATGGGCCTTCTGCACTGATGGGGGGCATGGCTAGAGGGCGTCGGGGGTAGGAGAGAAAGCACTTGCCCTTGAGTTTCAGCTCATTTCCCCCTTGCTCAGCTGGTAGCTACTCAGCCCGTACAAACCCCGCTTTGTGATGGGGAGTCCCCTCCTCCCATTGGCAGACTCAGTAGAGGGACCTGGGACTGTCCGATCTGTGAGGACTGGTCTCTCCATTCACCAGGAGGTAGGAGCCCCACCCCGCAAGGGCTGGGAGGGGTGGGTGGCCCATCCTGTACTCATTCTGTGTATAGAGAGTTGCTGCCCTCTGGGCTGCTACCCCCAGCTACCACTGTGTCTGTAAGAGCCATCCCCAGCCTGCCCATCTGCACAATGGCTCATCATGGCCGTGCTGGGCCAGGGCCCTGCTTTCCGCACACGACGTGGCCTGCTGGAACTGGCATGAGGGAGAACCTCATAGAATATCAGGGTTGGAAGGGACCTCAGGAGGTCATCTAGTCCAACTCCCTGCTCAAAGCAGGACCATGCAGAAACCTCCATGCAGAACGACTGGTTTAATAGGGGCCTGGGGCCTGCCGTATCCTGGGATGCCCTGGCAGCCCCAGGCTGGGGCTTGTGTCAGAGCCGTCACTTTGGCTAAGGACCGTAAATCTACTGCCAGACACACAGGGATTTAGGAGAGAGCATTAAGGAGGCTGCAGTGTCCTCAGCAGCTGGGCAGGGGGAGCTGGGTAGAATCTGAGTAAGTTACAGTCACGAAAATCGGGGCCTGCACCAAATCCGCAGGGAGAGCCCAGGGACAAAGCAGCACCGGGCAGCGTGGGCCCCTTAAGGCTCCACCTACCCTGCAAGGTGAATTCCATTGGGCTCCTGGCTGCCAGCCTGTCTCTCCTCCTGCCAGCACAGCACGCTGCCAGTCAGCCCCAACTCCACCCGGCACTGCCCGCTGTGCCCAGCCTGTCTCCCCTCCTGCCAGCACAGCATGCTGCCAGCCAGGCCGCACACAGAAACTGTCCAGCTCCAGTGTCTGCAGCCCAGATAGTGCTATGCAGCCTCCACCCCAGGGCATCCATGCATTCTTGCCCAGCCATTACAATGGTCTGAGGGCATCCTGTAAATCCCTGTGAGGCCACAGGGCCCTGCAGGGTCTCATTCTTCCCAGCAGCCAGTGGATTATGGCATGCAACCGGCCTCCGGCAAGTGTGTTTGTGGGTGTGTTTGTCCCAGAGATCAGGCTGCACACAAGGTGCCACATTTGTTGCGATCAGGTTAGTTCAGGCGCAGGAGAAATAGAGAGAAATAAGCAGATTACAGGGTGCCCAAGGGGAGTGGATTAGAGGGGCAAGACACGAAGCTGCTCTGGGGGCTGGATGGAATCGCTTCTGTTTGCTTTTCAAAGCCTGGAGCGAACGCCAGAGCTTCGGCTGTGCCCAGCACCTGGCTGTCCTGCAGAACTACCTTCCTGGAGCCCGCACCGCGACACCAGCACCTTGTCGCCTCCTAGGAAGGACTGGGCTGAGAGCAGCAGAGTGCCCCCCCACACCCCCAGCAGCTAATGGGCTGGCTTAGCCCTCAGCTCTACAGAGACAAGAGTAACTGGGAACTGTTTCACCAGCACCCCTGCTGGGACAGGAGCAGCTGGGAGCTCCCCCGCAGCCAATGCCCCTGCACTATTCAGGGCTGTGGCCCTAGTAAAAGAGAGGCCAGGACTGACAGAGCTGTAAATTCATGTCAAGGGCCCATTGATTCATGCTGAACACTTTTCCCTTTCCCTTGGGAGTCACAAGCCAGTCCTTTTGAGACATGAATGGGGGGCGCGAGGGAGGGGGCATGTCGAACTGTAAAATGTGTTCTCAACCTGCACAGGCCCAAGCAGCTACAGCTGTTCAGTGGAAGTCCCTGATTCTTGGGGAGGGGGCTGTCCCACCAGCTATCTTGTGTCTAGTTGCTGTTGGGTTTAATGTTAATAGTCGAAATGGTCAGGAATGTGGACGTGTTGCACCAAAAATTTAGGAGAAAGAAATATTTTCGGGGGGGGGTGTCAAAATTTTCCATGAAATGGTTTAGTTATTTTTTTTCCCCAACCGGGAGAAAGTAAAACACCGAGAAAAAAGTGGGCGGGTGGGGGTGGAGGGGTGGGGAGGTCCCATCAGAACAAACCATTGCTGCTTTTTGGTTTTGTTTTTTTCCTAAATAGTTTCAAAATTTTTAATCAAAAATTTAAAAATTTCAACCAAAATTTTAAAAATGTGCTCCGCCCTTAGGAGCCTAAACCTCATCAAAAGTCAATGGGATTTAGGCACCTAAGTCATATCTGAAAGTGGAATTTAGGCTCCGAAGTCACTTTGGAACTTTTGAAATGGTAACCGTACTTTCTCTGGGCCACTGTTCCCCCTCTGGACAAGAGACTTGCCCTACCTCCCCAGAGGTTGGGGGGATAAATACATGAAGGCTTGCAAGGTGTTCAGATACTGTCAGATTAGCTAGGTACTAATATTAGTTAGAAGCCACAACCACTTCCCTGCTCCAGTAAGCACACATGCACAATACACATGCTGACAAGTCACCCAGGCCTGCCCACAGCCAGGGAAGAAAGACACAGATGATTCCCCCACAGAATACTAAAGCCGGTTCTTTTTATTCTCTCAAAAAATAATGGATGTGTGAAGAGAACAAGTGTTTTCAAGGAAAAATTTCCTCCGGTGGAAAATTTTAATTTTTCAAAGCAATTCGTAAACAAACATTTTGTCAAAAATCTTTTTTAATTTTTCAAAAATTTTAATTTTGAAAATGGGGGGAGGGGGAAATCCTACATTCTCTTCCCACTCACCTTCCCTTTTTCCCACTGGAAAAGGTTTCTCCACTTCTACCTTTTTTACTGTCCTTCCACCTTTTTCCAGTGGAAAAAAAGGGGGAGGGCAGGATTTAAAAAAATAATAAGAGAAAATTGAATTTTCCCAACAAAATGGAATGAATAGTTAAAATATTTCATGAAAACCGTTGACCAAAGGGAAAATGTTTAGGATTTTTTTCCTAATTTTTGTGTGTTTGGGGAAGGTGCATTGGACTGGGAGCCAGGCTGCTGATTGGTGATTGCATTTCTGTGAAGTTTACAACCCTCATTATGTACCAATGCCTCAGAAAGCTCCCCTGGGGCACGCAGCTAAAATTCACCCAATTCAACAGAGAAGATATTTAAGGTCACTTCTGGCAGCACTGGAAACAGAACCCACATCTTGGCTGCTTTGCCACACAGCCTTTCAAAACGTGTACGTTGAATCTGTGTGCTTGCCTAGACTATCTGTAACCAGGGGGCCAACACCCTGCCCGGAGCCAGCAGCAGAGGCCAGGAACCCCATTACCCAACGCCGCACAGCTGGCTCACAAATAGCTGTGAACCCCACTTGCAAAGGGGTCAGAATTAAGGGTGGCCAGGTAGGTTATCCTACTTCTGGCATTTGTTGGTTTCCAGGACTCAGGCACTGGGCAGGGGAGTTAGTCCTGGAGACTGGGAGGTGTCACTATGGCCTCTGTGAAAATCTGTTTAGATTTGGCCAAGTTCTAAGATGAAGAAAATCACTATCTGCAGTTTGCAAATACGGAACAGCCACTTGCTTTGCTGAGCACCCTCCGCCCTGTGCCCTGACTGAGCCCCGGTCCCTTCTGCGGCAGGTCGTCCACCAGGGGCATGTTGCTGGTGCCATTCAAACCTCCTCTGACACTGGCCCCTCCTGCAGCATGCTGGAGCCCGAAGCCCGTGCCGGTCTCCAGAGCACAAAGCTGCAGCGCCTCCAGAACCTGTGCCGTGCGGTTGGTTTGCAGCTGGTCAGAAGCCTTGCTAGAGACTCTGTAGCACAGGTGGCCAACCTGGGGCTCCGGAGCCCCATGCGGCTCGTCAGAAGTTACTATGCGGCTCCTTGTCTAGGTCCCGACTCCGGGGCTGGAGCGACAGGCGCCAACTCCACTCCACGCCTTCCCTGCCTCCCCTGAGCCTGCCATGCTCTCGCTCCTCCCCCTTCCCCCCCAGAAAGCAGCTGATCAGGATGTGCAGGGAGGAAGGGGGAGGTGCTGATTGGTGGGGCCGCCGGCGGGAGATGCTGGGGATGGAGGGGGCTGCTGACTGTGTTACTGCGGCTCTTTGGCAATGTCGATTGGCAAATTCTGGCTCCCTCTCAGGCTCAGGCCGGCCACCCCTGCGCCACAGGATGTCCAAATGTTGGCATTTCTCGTGGACTGGAAATTTCCAGTTTCAACCATGGCCTCTGTGAAAATCTGTTTAGATTTGGCCAAGTTCTAAGATGAAGAAAATCACTATCTGCAGTTTGCAAATACGGAACAGCCACTTGCTTTGCTGAGCACCCTCCGCCCTGTGCCCTGACTGAGCCCCGGTCCCTTCTGTGGCAGGTTTTGGCTGAGCTTTGACCCTCTGCTGTTTAGTTTTGGTCTCACCATCCACGGTCTGACCAAGTCCAGAGACCTTGTCATGAGTCTGATCCAGGCACAGGCCAAGATAGCCCTTTATAAATCCAGCAGGTGGCAATTCAGCCCTGGGAATGGGGACACTGAGACTGTGGGGCCATTCTCCACATCTCAGGTGCCATATGCGGGCAGAGTTCCACTGAGAACTCCCACCTAGTTCCTTGGAGCAGTGGGAGCTGTGGGGGGGGAGGGGTCTCTGCTCTGTGTCGCCCACCACGTCCCTGTCATTGAAACTTTGACCCCCACTTTTTTGATGAGAGAGCCTAGCACTCTTTTGGACCCGCCCCTTTTTGGGGATGGCCAATGTGGTTCCTGTGGGTGGAGCCTTCCAGGGGTCCTCCCTGCCAACAAAGGTCAAACAGAGCAGCCCCTTTCAGCAGCACTAAATCGACATGCCATTTTGCTTTTGTACTGGTTGAATACAGATTAGCTAATTTAAATAATTGGTATTCAGATGGGGGGCACATATGGAGCTGCACCTAAGGACACCAACATGCAGCCATCTGCCATTGTCTGGCACACCCACCGCTGCCTCTCCCCCACCAATGAGATTCATCAAGGAGGGGGGAATTTGCATATCCTCTTCCCACAGTCCTTTGTGGGAGCGAGTGATGAATTGGCTTGTCTGAGCTGGTGATTTTGGTCAAGGGAACCCTGACCCAATTAAACTACAATTAAATGGGGAAGCAGGGAGGAGCTGGCTGGATGGGGGGAAAGCAGGGAGAGATGGTGGTGGGGGTGGGGTGATTACCTTCTCCCCACTTCCACCTCTCCACAGCCAGCCATCCTTTGTTGGAACCTGAAAGTCTGAGGCAGAGCAAGCCGGCAGAGGGGTCCCTGATTCCACTGGCCCCCCTGAGAGGGTGGCGGATTTGGCGCCAGCCAGGATCGGCCGCTCCAATTATGTCATGTGAAAAAATCAGCCCCCATTCAGTGTGTCCCTTCCCTGAGATCAAACCCCGTTAGTTCCACGGCCGTTGCTTCATTATCTCTGCTCGGAAGTGCGCCTCTAGATGGGGCCTGTTAATCTAAGCCCAGCCCCATTAGCCAGGCCAGGACACCAGGGGAGAGTCCATTATTCATTTAATTGGTCATTAAAGGTTTAATTGTTATTAACGATGTGGTCCAGCATCAGGAGCTCCTAACGGGCTAGGAACAAGAGGAAGGGAAGCTGGGGCAAGTCCCATGCCAGCCCCATTTTCCCCTGGGCCATTAAGGCCTAACCCTGACCCCACAGGCCAGACCTGCTTGAGCAGAGCTTGTTTCCCCAGCCCCTGATTGGGGAGACCCTTACAAGCCTTGGGGTCACTGATTGGGCTTAGGAAGCCCCTGAGGCTTAGATCCCTGCACTGGCAGCCCAGGCCTGGTCATGTCCAATCAGTGTCGGGGTAAGTGGATGGCATTCGCTCTTCCTCCAGGGCTCATGGCATCGCCTGAGCTCCTCTTCTCAGGATCGATGCTGCCAGGCATCTCCCTGTTATGGTCCTGCTCCAGAGCCTTGCCAAGGCATAGGCCGCCCGGGGTCACTCTGCCAGGTGCCCCCTACAGCCCTGAAGGCAAACTGTCCTGGCTCTGGGATTTTTGTTTTTAACAGGGTTCTTTTTCATTTTTGTTTTTCCTTCTCCTCCCCTAACCCTTCTCATCCCTTCTCCTCTCCCCTTCCTGTGTCCAGGAGCGAGATGGGGAAAAAGCGCAAAAGGGAAAAACAAACCCAAAAATTGGACAATGTTGGGGCAGAAAATAGCCACGAAGCATTGTGACTCCTGGCCAACCCCACCGGCTGGCAATGATTGACAGTGTTTTGCCCATTCCATGCTGGCTCTGGCTTGTGGATCTGCTCCCCGCACAGCCCGGGGCCAGGCAGACGTACACGCCTGCCACTTCTGCCCCGAGGGATGGAGCTGGCTCCGGACTGTCTCTCGGTGGCTGACTGGGGCTTGTGGGCCCTGCGCTACAGCACTGAACACCCGCAGAGAAGCAGGGCCAGCTCAGGGAAATGACTGTAACATGAGCGGGCAAGGGTGAGGCAAGGGGCATGACCTGATTCCATCGGGGGGGGCACCCCTTGTAGATTCCCCTGCGCTGGGTCTAGGGAACTGTGTTCTGAAAAGGACCCTGCTTCCTGCCGCCGGGACAGCGAGGAGCTGCAGCACCCAGTGGGAGCTCCAGGAGGCACTGTGACTCCATCTGCTTGGGGCAGTAGGGTCAAGGCAACACCCTTTGACAGGCTGTCACGGGTCTTGCCCCCGGCAATGGGGCCAGACCTACGCTCCGGGGAGACAGGAGGATGGGTTCCCTGTGTCTGGGAATAGCAGGGGTCTATGTTGGGGAAGATGGGGGTGGCCGGCTGGAGAATACAGACTCCCTTGGCCTGGTTGCATTAAATGCTATTAACCTCCCCTCTGCACGCACGCGCACACACCCACCATCTGCTCTGCTGTTGCCACCTTGCTTACCAGCCTGCTCCCTGCTCACCTGCCATGTGGCAGGGCCTAGAGGCCTTGGAAATCCCAAATGATCTGTAAACTACGGGCTGGCCATCACCCAGCCTCCTCCCTGGTCCCATGTATGGCGCTCTGGGAAGGCTGCCTGGTTTTCTCTGCAGCTCCATCTGGGTCCCTTTGAAATTCACACATTGTGGAGAGCATAATTACTGAAGCTTTGTGTACCCAACATGTGGCCTTGTAGTCACTGCTTGAGAGCAATTAGGAGAGGCAGGGCCCCAGGCTGAGCCCCCTGCGCTGCCCCAGAGTGACTGGAGAGCAGATTCCCCTTGACAAGCACAAGAGACTGACAGCGACTGTTAAAAACTCAACAATACCAGCTCCCGGCCCAGAGCCTGGGAGAGACTTTACTGGGAACTTGTGTCAGGTCACCCATGCATGGAATATGGAATTAGACCTGACGTACAATAGATGAGGAGAAGGCAAAAGAAAGAAAGAAAGAAAGAAAGAAAGAAAGAAAGAAAGAAAGAAAGAAAGAAAGAAAGAAAGAAAGAAAGAAAGCTTGGATCCGAGAAGAGGAGATGAAAGAGCATGAGGAAAAGAGTGAGGGGAAGTTGTAAAGAAGTGAATGAGGAAGAGATCAGACAGAGAGAGGGAAGTGAAGAGTAGGAGGAAGAGAGACAGAGGGAGGGAAAATACATGAGGAACAGAGACACGGAGAGACAGCACACAGGATGCAACCCCTCCTCGGTCCCAGCCCATCCCTGGCCTTGGGCCTCCTTGACCCTGCTCCACGTCACTGACAGGGCTCGTGGGTTGTGTGCGCCCCCAGCCCGGTCAGGTAGGGAACATCCTTCTCCCTAGCTCCTGAGACAGTGTAAATGGCCTTGATTTTTGCCGTGCAGGGCGGGCCAGCTCTACCATGTGGACTGCTCGGCCCCCTGCCCTCCCGCTCCCTTCCCCATGGCTGAGCACAGCAGGACGGCAGCCAGAGCATTGGGGTGACAAGCCCAGACCCCAGCAGGCAGCTGGCATGTAGGATGCTGCGTACTGGCCCTGGTGCTCCTCCCCCGCAGGGCATGTGCTGTCTCAGGAGCAACCTGCAACCAGAGCAAGCTGCAGCCCCTCCACTCTTCTCTGGGGTGGCCATGCCAGGGTCCCACAGCCACCATGCTCGGGGGACACATGGTTAGACTGCAGCGGGGAGCGAGATTCCCAACCCGGGTAGACAGACTCACACTAGCCAGGCTCAAGGTAGCGTGCTCACAATAGCAGCGTGGGGGCGGCCGCTCAGGCACTGCAGCTCACCCAACGCCTTGAGTCTTAGCTCAAGGGGCTAGCTGGAGTCTCTATACAGCATGCTAGCTCCTGGCGCCAGGCTGTCTACCCGGGCGGGCGGGGAGACTCGCTCCCAGCTGCAGAGCAGATGTACTGTGAAGTCCAGATTCTATTTGGATAAGGGCAAGGACCATGTCTTTGTTCTGTGTCTGTACAGCGCCTAGCACTATGGAGCCTGGAGCTCAGCTGCAGCCTCTATGGACTGCCATAAGATACATAATTAGTACCCAGGATCACCTCCTGAAAACAGCCTGGCAGCATTCTTTTGGCCCTGCTGTTTGGAAGGAGCATGAAGCAGAGGGTCTGGGAGCACCTTGGCATGATGCAATGGGAATGCAGCTAAGGAGAGCGAAAGCAACCAGAAAAACGGGCCGTCCTCGCTCAGAATCAAGCTGAATGTCAGGGAAAGTGGCCTGCTGGAGACGGCAGGATTGTCTCCCAAGGGTGTGGACTGGAGCTTCAGCACTTGGGACTTCTATGAATGGACAAGACAACTGCAAAACTTCCTGCAGGAAAAAACAGACAAGGCCCAAATGGACTTTTCTGCCTCATCATTTCGATGATTCAAAGCACAGACATGGAACTAACTGTCAGAAAACTGAGTTCCCACGTGAAACCCTCTGGCATTTCTTAGAAGAACAATGGTGCTGGTCAAACTCCAGCTCAGACTGACACATTCTGCCTCCCTAATGCACTCCCTTGCCGGAATGCTGCTGTCAGACCATGGTCCACACCAGAAGTAGCTGCACTTCATTTGTGGATCAAGCGAGTCCTACATACAACACAGTTTGTAAGGAACACTAGAGATCTTTTGGGATGAAATACACTACTTACGTTGTCACTCACAAGTGGTGTATTATTCCGATATTACTGGCATCAAGAGTCAACTAACAGGTCCCGTACTTCAGAGCGGGTTTGAGTTTTTGTACGTGTTTACTCTGAATACAACCATAAATGTATATAGTTGCATTTACCAGCAGAATCAGCAACGCTCTCTGACATAGCTAAAAAAAATACCCAACAAAAATGTTCTCTAGGAAACTAGATCATTTCATTTTGTTTTTTTAAAATCTGCAGCATAAAAAATGAATAACAATAAAGACAAAGGGCTGAGGGAAGAGAAACCTGAGATGATTCCTCAAGTCCAGGGAAGGTCGCTACAGGCTGCTGGAGGACAGTGGGTTTGAACAGACAAGAGGTTTGTGCGAGAGTCCAGGTGTAAGTGCAGAGGACCTGGCCAATTGGTTGTGCCAGCCACAGGTACAGGGGGATGTTGACCCACTCCCAGGAGTGAGAGACGGGGCTCTGGAGGCATGGAATCTCATAGATGCTAAGGCTAGAAGGGACCATTGCGATCATCTAGTCTGACGTGTATGACACAGGCCTGAGAGCTGCCCCTGCCTTGAGCTCGATCCTCTGCCTGCTCTCACCTCTGCCATGTGCTGACCCTGAAGGGATATTCTGGAAGCGTGCCTAGGGAAAGATGAGACAGGACCAGCCCCTCAGCTGGTGCAAATCACCGTAGCGCCAGTGATTGACACCAGCTGCGGATCTGGCTCTCTGTGGTTGAAAACAAAACAAAGGAAACACAAACTGTCCCTTTGGTTCTACGGAGCTGAGCTGGCTCGGACAGTCATGTTGTTGCTCTTGGAAACTCGTCTCCTTTACGCAAGATCTTGGCCATGCCACCCATTCACTAGTGTCCACGTCTGCTTCCTTGCTCATGATGCCAATCAGTTCAACCCCGAGACCCTTCTAACATGTAGCGGTATGTGGGGAGGATTCCTGCCCTGCCTCGCTGCGCTGAGCTCTGGCTTGGGACGTTTGGTAGCAGCCAGACAGGGTGCTGCATGGGGAGGCCTGGCAGTCCCCTTAGGGAAACACCAACATCCAAGATCCATTCTGAGCAACCCAGGATGCAGAGTAGCCAGCCTGGTGGGAGCAGGAGACAGGAGAGTTGCAGGAGGATAGGAGGGGGCATCATTAATCAAATAGGCTGCCAGGTTTTATCAATGGTCTGAATGTGCTCCTTGGCTTTCATCCGTAGGGACGCGATGCTGGAGCTCCTCTGGTCGACGTCTTCCAGAGGGTACTTGTCCACAAAGGGGGTGGCGCACTGGTACGGCGTGGGTGCCATGGGCTGCATGGGCTGAGCCATGGGAGGCGCAGTGTTGAGGAAGGAGTGGCTGGCGTAGGCGGGCTGCAGGGCCTGGGTGGGCCCCATGAATCCTGGAATGCTGTGGGCTGAGGTAGCGCTGGAGATGGGGGAAGTCAGCCAAGGGTCCAGAGGCAAGGAGTTGCTCATGGGCCCGACGTTGGCGGTCACTGGGGGCCTGTTGAAGGACAAAATGGGGGTGTCGTGGAGTTTCATCGAACTGGCTTCCATTTTCTCTTGCCGCCTCCACTTGGCGCGTCTGTTCTGAAACCACACCTGCAAGAGGAGAGGCTGGAGCGTGACTAACTGCCCCAGTCCTAGCCCACCAACTTCCACCAACGTTCCACATTGCAGCCCAGGACTGTCGGACCCCTGCCTACAACAGCCACCTGGAACTCTGTGGCTGCAATGAGGAGAGAACTCAGAGTCTCCTGCCCCTACATCCCCCTTTCTACCACCTGAGCTAAAGGAGAATCCTGCAATATATGGCCTAGGCCGCCCGGCTGAGCAGCTCTGAGTCCACCTGTAGAAGGGAGAGCTAACATACACATACACACCAGCCAGTTCTTTCCCATACTTAGCATCCAAGCAGCACCAGAACCTGTCAATTCTGAGTGATGTTTCTGTGACTACCCACACATTATTACTGTGTTACATTTGCTGGCTTTAAAATCCTGACATCATTAGGCAGGCCAAAGGCTTGTTGATTTTTTAACTCCTGAGGGAGGATCTGGCCCCTCGTTTGGGAAGTCACTCTTGGATGATTTAGATAATACAATGCCACACAATCCTGTATAGCATCTTTCCTGAAAACCTTCCCCCAAAGCACTTTGTGGAGTTAAATAATAAGTAGCAGAGAGAAGGAAAAAACACTGTGAGGAATGATGTGAACTAGAGAGGAAAAATAGGGGTAATCAGTGAAAGGGCCATTTGGACATTCAGTAAAAGATTCTTTTCCCCAAAGCTGCTGCTCAGAGCCAGTTATTCCTCCTCAGGGAGTGTGTGTGTGTGGAGAGGGGAGTCTCAGGTTAACTCCTCTAGTTTAGATCACAGTCATTGATTTGAAGGCCAGAAGGAATCATTGTGAACATCTAGTCTGACCTCCTGCATGTCATAGGTCAGAAAAACTCACCCAGTGATTCCCGCATCAAGCCCAGATCTTGTCACTGAGCTACAGCAGATCTTTAAGAAAGAAGTGCCCAGTCTTGATTTAAAGACGCCGAGTGATGGAGATTCCACCACATTCCTAGGTCTGTTGCTCCCTGTTAAAAATTAGCACCTTCTTTCTAGCCTGAGTCTGTCTCGCTTCAACTTCCAGCCACTGGATCATGATTTGCCTTTGTCTGACAGATTAACAAGCCCCCTATTGTCAAAGATCTTTTCCCCACGTAAACAACAAGGAGTCCAGTGGCACCCTAATGACTAACAAATTTATTTGGGCATAAGCTTTCGGGACTCCTTGTTGTTTTTGTGGACACAGACGAACACGGCTACCCCCTGATACTCTTCTCCCCGTGTAGGACTTATAGACCAGGATCAAGTCACCCCTTAGAAACTCCTCCCCACTATTGCCTTTCAGTGACTCTCCCCACCGTCCCATATCTCTTTCCCCCATGAAAGGCTGGGCGCTCCTAGAGAGACAAGACAGCAAGTGTGAAAAATCAGGACGGGATGGGGGGTAATAGGTGCCTATATAAGAAAAAGCCCCAAATATCAGGACTGTCCCTATAAAATCGGGACATCTGGTCACCCTAAGCACTCGTGACCAAAGAAGTGGGGCAGGGGCGAGAGTGAGGGGGAAGAGGCGGGGCAGGGGAGGTGCCAGCTTTCCTGCTGGAGTGTCTGTTTTTTTAAAAATTGTCAAGTTGGCTGCCCTAGTTCAAACTCATGGGCCTAACTCATTCCTAGTGCTTTCAGTTCAGGTACAGCAGAGATCAATGTGTTTAAAATGTCCTTCCCCATGCTGCTAGTAACACTTTGGGTTTATCAAAACCAATGGGCTGCCAGAAATGCTTCCAGTTTGCATTTCAGTCAGCTTGGACCAGCCTGCTCCACTTCCTGTTTCTAGTCAGTGACGATTCCAGGGGCAGATCTTCAACTAGTGTAAATGGTAACTGATGATTCCCTTTTCTGGGGCACCTGGCATTGGCCACTGTCAGCAGACAGGATACTGGGCTGGATGGACCTTTGGTCTGATCCAGTGTGGCTGTTCTGTTGTTCTTATGGTCATATGATCCTCACCACCTGCGAATCAGCCCCCTCAATCTCTAGCTACACCTGCTTGGCAACTGGGCCCCCAGGACTCAGCCACCAGTGAAAGCAACGGATGAAGAGATGCTGTGTCTATGCTATTATACTGTCTTACATGATGCAGTGTTTTTGTGCTCCCATACTATGAAGTCTCATCATATCTAATTAAAACTGAACATCAGTTGTCAAAATCAATGAACAACACACCCGAAAAATGCGCCACCCTTGTATCTTTGAAAAACAGGTCAAAGAATCAAAAATAGAATCATAGAATATCAGGGTTGGAAGGGACTTCAGGAGGTCATCTAGTCCAACCCCCTGCTCAAAGCAGAACCCATCCCCAACTAAATCATCCCAGCCAGGGCTTTGTCAAGCCTGACCTTAAAAATATCTAAGGAAGGAGATTTCACCACCTCCCTAGGTAACGCATTCCAGTGTTTCACCACCCTCCTAGTGAAAAAGTTTTTCCTAATATCCAACCTAAACCTCCCCCACTGCAACTTGAGACCATTACTCCTTGTTTTGTCATCAGCTACCACTGAGAACAGTCTAGATCCATCCTCTTGCTAACTTATACCACTCACAGATCTGCCATGGGCTGGCTGGTCTTTTGAGTGAATCAACCGAATTTCGCTGTACATTTTAATTAGAAATCACGCCGATCGTATCAGTATCAAATACCAAAATATCTTATCCCCCAGCATGGAGGCAAATGGTGGTAGGTTTAAACTTAATTGGATGAACATGCTTATTAATATGTCTGTTAATCCTTTAGAAAGTGCCATGGAATAGACATGTATTATAACCGTGTATAGCATGCAGTTAATTACCTTTTAATTGATTTTCTTGTTTAATTACTCAGGGTGGTTTCCAACTTAATAAGGAGCTAGTTGATCCCCTCATTCCCGCCTTACCCATTGCTGGAGTTTGTGGGGAATGAACAAACATTGACTGAAACTCTTGTTCTGCCCTGTGTTTTACTAGCCAATCACTTGTTTCCATGTTGGTTATGACAAAGATCTACTGATGAAAATAAAATGCGGCCCTTCTCTTTCATTTACATGGAATTGGTCTGGGGCGGGCCCCAGGCACCAGGGATACTGAGGCTGGTGTGTGAATGTCTGCGTGCGCACACCACTGCCTCTTATTAGAAAGAACAGGAACTGCTCAGCTGTGGGTCATAGGGTCTGAACTGCTAAGAGCTCGTGGAGATTCTCCTTTAGCTCAGGTGTTAGAGGCTTGAGTTTATGGAGCAGCAGGATCTGCTGTGAAGTTCATGGCTATGGATCCCCTGGACATCCCCCTCTCTCTTTGGTCCCCCTCCCCCTGCACACTAATCCCTCCTCCCACCCACTGGTGGCTTGGTAGTGCTGTAGCCGACGGGCCGTGTGTATAGCCATCCTCAGGCCTGGTGCAAGGCCAGTGCCACTCTGAGAGTCAAGCCCCAGGGGGCGATGAAGGCCTGTGCACTAGGTCTCTCCTCTTCTCCCTCTCCCACGCATGCTGCCTCTCCTAGAGACAGAGACTGAGGCAATGAACCCTGGCTCAACTTAATGTGCGACTGTGGCCCAGCTCAGACCCCATTCAAAAAGATGAGCCATGTCCTGGAAACTAGGATCCTGACTCCTGACCACATGTGGTCCTGAAAGACCCCTTGTGGTTTCTCCTGCAAAGGTGGTTGTCCCCTATGCCTGGCCTAAATTCCAGCCTGCTTCCTTAAATGCAGTTTCAATGGGATTTAATACACTTCTTCACTTTCTGTCCTAAGCTCCCCTGTGGCGTTGCTGTGTGGTGCAAAATAGCTGCTTCTGCGTTTCACCCCAGAGCTGGCTGCATTTCAGTGGTGGCCAGAGTCATTCTAGTATCTATGGTTTGTTAAGTCTGCAAAAGGGCTTTGTGAGACATTTAACATTAAGGCATCATTTTCAGAACTGGTTGAAGTTTTTTTGCATAAAAGTTTTTGTGTGTGTTGAAAATTGACTTTTAAAAATAAAATTAAACTTTTAACAAGAAAATTGCAGGCACGACTGAAATTTTCTCATTTTCATGAAATTTTCCACACATATTCAACTGAGCTGGACTGAACCAGTGACCTAGTGGTGAAAGGCTCCTGCATACAGCATTGGTTAACCTGGTGCCCAGGAGTAACAGGCTCATCTGGCCCTCCCTCACCTGCACTCTGACTTCCGGCAGATTGACTTTCATGGCCAGCTCCTCCCGGCTGTAGACGTCTGGGTAGTGGGATTTCTCAAAGGCCCTCTCCAGCTCATGCAGCTGGTAGGTGGTGAAGGTTGTGCGGTTCCTGCGATGTTTCTTCTTGGGCTGTTCCTCCTCTGTGTTCTCCGGCGTGGTGCCCTCGCTGTCCACGTTCTTCCGCAGCTCACTCAGCTCTCCCTCGCATTTATTTAGGAACATGTTGGCTTCTGCAGCAGGGACAGTAGTTAGGGGTTAGATCGGAGCTGGGCAGGGAACACCAGCCTTGCAGCTCACTAGAGAGACCCAGACAGGTCCCTCTGTCACACTACAGCTGCAGCGGGAGCAACTTAAGAATTATTATTAAGTAGCAACTGTTAAGGTGAAAACTGTATCTAGGGATCAATTTACCTGCCACTGAAAGGCAGCCACCTCTGTGGTGGAAGGTGACAGCTGTTTAAAGTGCATAGCGGCGCTGCACAACAGTTTCAGGCCAGTAAGTGAGGAAGAATCAGCCTGCACAGAGTGTTTGTGCTGATTTAAATACACTAGAACCTCAGAGTTACGAACTGACGAGTCAACCACACACCCCATTTGGAACCGGAATTGTGCAATCAGGCAGCAGCAGACACACACACACACACACACACAAAGCAAATACAGTGTGTTAAACGTAAACTACTAACAAAATAAAGGGGAAGCAGCATTTTTCTTCTGCATAGTAAAGTTTCAAAGCTGTATTAAGTCAATGTTCAGTTGTAAACTTTTAAAAACAACCATAACGTTTTGTTCAGAGTTCTGAATGTTTCTGAGTTATGAACATCCTCCATTCCCGAGGTGTTCAGATCTCTGAGGTTCTACTGTATATTGGGTAGGAACTGTGAATCGCTGAGAATAAGCTTTGTGCTCGGATTACTGCATCAGTACAAAACCTGCATGCAGACCAGCCCTAAATGAAAGTGCCTGGGGGAAGTGAAGCAATTACCCACCTGGACAGAGGGGCTAACCCTCCTGCCCGTGCAAATAGCGCCACAGGGAACTCAAATGCAGCATTCCTTCAGATCCAGCTAGTGCAGTTGCTCAGTACTGGACACAGACCCATCAGCACACTTCAGGCCACTGTTGCCTGTTCCTTGGATACCTTCCCAGATCCCTCCTGCTTTGTTTGTGAGCCCAGTAGAGATTCATGGCACAACATGCTCCAGCTTTCTGAGCACTTCACCCTTATTCATCTTTTCCTAGCTATTCCCTTCCACTCCCTGAAATGCTGCCAAGATCTCATGGGAAACGTTCAGGTTCCAAGCAGCTCTGACTTTCCAAAACATCTCCAACCCTCACTCACAAGGGACTCTTGGCATTGAGACAGCACTAGGAGAGGGGCATCAGCAATGAAGGCCAGATAAACCAGTACCTCCCAGCTGCTTTGTGCCACTCCAGCACCACAGAGCAGCCATAAACCTGGCCAGTGAACCTGGCATTTCAGCCGCTTTGTGTCACCAGAGTGGTCAAAGCAACCAGAGTGCACTGTGAAGCTGGCCCCCGAACAGACAGATTGATGGATTCTCCTCCAAGGAAACAGGTTGTTCATTCCTTTAAGAGTTGACCTGCTCCTGCTGCTTATTCCCTGTACAAAGTCACAGTCCTCCCCTTCCAACATCAGTGGGTCCCACAGCTGCCCATTGTGATGATACCCAAACCACAGGAGTAGGCTATAGGACTTGCAGCATTCTCTATGGAGAGAGCAAGGGGCTTGGCTTGGCTTGGCTTTGAGCATGTTGGGTTCCAGTCCTGGCTCTGCCACTGACTGGCCGTGTGCCCTTGGACACATCTCTTCCCCTCTCAGTGCCTCAGTTTCCTCCATCTGTAAAATAAACTCCACACAGTGAAGCACTTCGAGATTGTCCAACAAAAGCAGCTAAGTAACATGGTTCACATGCAGGAAGAGGGCAAGCGAGAGCATGTGACCTCTGCTCCGGGAGCTTCCGAGGAGGTGCCAGATACTTATTACCTGCAAAATCCTAATTCCCTTGTAGTCAATGGGAGTTTTGCCATTAGCTTCAACAGGGTTGGATTTGTGTTTGCATATGCACAAGGGGGCAAGGCACCCTCCCGGCAGAGCTGTGACCAGCACTGCAGCATCACAGCAACTGGGCAGGATTGCTCGAATGCCAACGTCCCTTGCAAGAGAACCTGGACATACTCGAACTAGAACCATAAAGACATCCCCATGGAACGTGGTCCTTTCAAACAGCAGTGCTCCCCAGCCTGAGAGAGGATGGCTGAACAAGGCTGCCATGGGAAATGAGGGCCTGAGCCAGTTCCATTAAACTGGAGGAGACTTTAATGAGGTCTGATTCAGACCCTGGGTGATCTAGAGGCAAGAGCCTGTCTCACTGTCTCACAGAAAAGCAGGGCTGGAAGGGTCATCCAGTCCAGCCCCCTGCACTGAGACAGGACCAATTAAACTGAGACCCTCCCTGACAGGTGTCTGTCCAGTCTGTTCTTAAAACCCTCCAATGACAGGGATCCCACAGCCCCCCTGGGGAGCCTGTTCCAGAGCTTCACTGAGCCTTAGAGTTAGAAAGTTTTTCCTAATATCTAACCTAAATCTCCTTTGCTGCAGATTAGGCCCATCCCTTCTTGCCCTACCTTCAGTGGACATGGGGAACACTTGGTCCCCGCCCTCTCTATAACAACGCCTCCTCCCACCCCCCAGCCAGTCGTCTTTTCTCAAGGCTAAACATGTCCAGTTTTTTAACTTTCTCTCATAGCTCAGGTTTGCTAAACCTTTTATCATGTTTGTTGCTCTCCTCTGGACTCTGCAATTTGTTCCATCTTTCTTAAAGTGTGGTGCCCAGTCCTCTGAGTGCAGAGTAGAGCAGGACAATTACCTCCAGTGTCTTCCCTGTTAATACACCCCCGAATGATATTCGCCTTTCTTGCAGTTGCATCCCATTGCTGACTCGTATTCAATTGGGGATCCACTCTAAGCCCCAGATACCTTTCAGCAGTACTATGCCGAGCCAGTTCTTCACCAGTTTGTAGCTGTCTCTGCTCTTCCTCCTCCTGGGTGCGGTACTTTGCACTAATCTTTATTGAATTTCATCTTGCTGATTTCAGACCAATTTGACAAGTCATTCTGAACTCTAATCCTGGCCTCCAAAGTGCTTGCAACCCTCCCCACTTGTCACATGCAAATATTAGGAGCATACACTCCACTCCCTATTAAATGATGGTCTGCTCCCTCTGATTTCAAAGCCCAACCCCATCAGCATTAAACAGAGGCAGTGAGCCAGATCGTCAGCTAGTGTAAATCAGCATGACTCCACTGAAGCTGATTTACACCAGCTGAGGATCTGCCATGGTGCCTCTGCGCCCTATACAGAGTCAGAACCTAATGGATACAGTGCAGTGACCCCAATGAGAATACACCCACAGGTATATTTTCACACTTACTCTTTGTTTAAACATCAGTGAGACAAAAAGCCAGGCTGATGAATAGATCTGACCCCTGCCTGACTGCAGTGGGAGCTTTGGCTGTGCAATGACTGCAGGATCTAGCTTAATCTAGTACGGAGCCAGGGAGCTTCAGTGTGTGTCTGTGATTAATCACTAACACCAAAGGCATTTTCTTTCACTGTCTATGACCCTGCTTACGTGAAGGAAATTTGCACATTATAACTATTTTGGTCTATTATCAGAATAAACTATGGTGGTGTCATTCCACTGGGCTGGAATTACAACAGTGGAATTTCATCGAGTGCAGATTTTCGTAACACGGTTTTGGGTTTGGGAACACCCTTTCCAGTTAATGAGTCAAGTATACTCTTATCTGGGGTAAATCAGATAGACTTCAATGGAACCACACTGATTTTTCACCAGATGAGGTTCTGAAGATTATATATATAATGCAGATAGATCGATGGAATCTATCGATCGATCTATTTTACACGGGTGATTATGACATTCTTTGTGAAAGCTATTAATTATATGCGTATTAAAAATAAGCTTCCACAATTTAGTGTCCTGTCAAGAACGGAGAAAAATTATATGAAAAACAAAAATTAAAAATAAGTTTCATATGAAAGCTCAAATTAATAAACCACCTGCCATGTAAATTAATTCAAACCTTAACTTAATATGGCTGTAAATCACAATCAGCATGG